>NC_084483.1:182162817-183420317 GCF_030035675.1 Rhineura floridana
AAAGAATAGGATATGAAAACACCCATATCTATAAAACATTGGTAATTATTATACCAAGACCCAGCTAAAAATGTAACTCTTATTAAAGAGGAAAGAAACTTGTTTGAATGAATGGGAAAGAATGGAATGGAAATTTTCCTTTCCTTGTAGCTTTCAGATTTGTGTTAGTTATACACGCACACACAATATGAATGAGGAAATTGTTTCATTGAAGATTTCTAAATTTTACTGGAGATTTCAGACAGGTATGATTAGCTGCTTGAATTCAATTTGTACTGTAAGAATTTGTTTAATTCTTTGGTAAATACTCTATTTTCAGATGCCAAATGTAATTCTTTGGTAAATAAACTATTTCCACACATCTGCCTAAATTAATATTTCTTTTGAAAGCAAATTCGTTTTACATTGTGTGTGAGTTGGTGAGGTCCAAATAATTTTTGAACCAAGAATGGGCTGTACTAATTCTGTATTAAGAGAATAATTTTTGAATTGTACATGATTACTACATAAACCCCTCAGAGCTGCATTATGGCCTTTGAACCAGCTGGCCCAGATGAAATGTTTTGTTGTGTAAAAAGTATTACAGGAGTCCTTAAATGGCTGGTGATCTTAAATGCTATAAGTCTCTTATAAGTCTTGACGTTTTATACTTTTAAGCTACAGTTTTAGCTTTCATATATTTCAGATATCAGACTAATCAGAACTAACTCAAATCAACTGAATGAATCAATTACTTGTATTTTTTTATGATGCACACATTTTCACCATGAGTAATTTTTGTCATACAACTAGAAAAAAATGAACTTGTAAAATTATGATAGATATGATACTATCCAATAATTGTGGTACTGTTTGACACTTAATTGTAATTGTCACTATAAGCAGTATAACCCTTTCTAATACTCAGTCGAAAAACAGACTTAGTGAATAAGATTTTGTGTCTGTGTCATTCAAATATTCTAATATTGCTATTCTCTGTCTCTTTTTACAATTTGCAGTTGAAAAAAGAAGAAAAAGATATTTATGATGAAAACCTCCACTACCCATTTCTTCTAATCCTAACCAAACATTTATAGAATATGTGATTGATATGTTTTTATTCCAAATAGTGGTAGTGCGGGGGGGGGGGGTTAGAATATAACCAAAGTGATCAAAAGTTTTCATCACTTCTTGAGAAGAGAGACCCCCAAGCCAAATAGTATATCAGTCTTAGAACTTGTGTGTCTGTTTTATTAAAAAGTAAGTCTGATAAGACTTGAAGCCTTAAAAGAGCTCCATTTCTCTCCACTTGTGACTATCATCACGCACCCAGATTCTTCATTTCCACAAAAACAGCCTTTCCTATTATATCCGAAAGCATATGGTCTGTGGCTGTGTTCGACCAGCTGTAAAATACTAACGGATTTATCATTGTTTCTTGTACGTGAGGAAAGAGGTACTGGATAATAGTTGGACAGCCTACACATCACATCATATTCTATATAGCCTCATGATATATTTTGATTTCCCCCCATCCCTTCTCCCTTGTGCTATTCTTGAAATTTGCCTTCTGGGTTTTCCTTCCCCTTTCAGAGTGAAGTGCTTCAAACTTGCTTTGCTAATGTTTTTTGACAACAGGATTTTTTTTTTTGGTCCTTTCCCTGTAGATGTATAAGAAATTACTGCCAAACCAAAGCCTCATAAACTGACCATTTGTCCTCTGGACACAATGCCTTGGCCAACCCTCTGCTCCTCCTCTCCAATTATGTGTGATTAGTCTCAGTGTGTTGTGTCAAGAAGGGGGAGTGTGCTGAGTACTTATTATCTGTTTAGGTACAAGAAGAGTGCTCTGGGTATGAATGAGAAGTGAGGCTTTATCAGTACTGAAATCTAACTGCAACTGTTCCACAGACCTCTTGTTAAAGATAGATCCTTGCCTGAGCAATTTTGAATGCTATAGCAACTGTGGGATTTCCTTTGCCCCATCCCTCTCTGCCCCCCCGCCACTCACCCAAATATTTTCAAATCTTATTTAAGCTAACATAATTCACATATTTAGTTAGCATTTACATTCCAGAAACAATACCTGCCTTTCAAAGCACAAGACAATACTGTTTGGGTTTGTTTTCTCACCAATTTTTGGAATTGCCACTCTCAGATGTTCACAGCCTAAATTTTAAAAATTATCAAATCCAAATAACCTTTTTTAAAACCTGGTTTTAAAAAGGACCCCTTGCAGTATAAAATATTAATGCAGTCCACTGTGCAATTTATTGGTGAAATGCATTAAAATAATTACCTTTTGGTTTGCTGCTTTTCATCTTCATTGAACAAACAGTGGTACACAAAAGTCCTGTTCCCTTCCTTGCTCTCCTCAAATGTGTTTCTTCACCACCAGTTTGCATGTACTTGTATTCAGCACTTTTTATGCTCCATTAGAGCACCTATATGGATCCCAGAAGGCACAGGTCAAGTCGCAGTTAGATCATACATTTCTTTCTCACAAAAACCTGAATTGCAATGCCAAGTGATGGGCTAACATCACAATAACAGCAATTTATTCCTCTTTTGATAAAACAGCAGTCTATTCTCAGTGTTGGATAAAGACCAGGGGCAATGCAAACCAGCCATTTATCCTAGTATTTCAGTGGTAGATTTCCTTTTATGGATTTTATGGATTTCACATTGAGACTCTTACTGCATGGGATTTCTGCTAAGAAATGATAAGAATGCAGAGATGGCGGAGGTTTGTTACAGATGGAACTCTCCGTTCAATCAGTATGTATTCATAGGTACATATATACCAACAAGGTATGTATTCAACAGAAATCTCATAATAGATAAACAAAAATCAGCTGAAGCATAAATCTTCTGCAAAAGTGTTTAAAAACAGGACAAATAAACATGCCAACTTTATCTGATGACCCTGGAAATTATTGCTCTCTTTTTTTCCTCTGAGGAGATAACAAGTATATCAAAATGAACAACTAATTATTGTTGTTTGTTTCTTTTCCCTGCCTGTCATGTCAGTACAAGCTGGTGTCTCAAATGCAGGCTATTATCCCATAAGGGTTTAATTGAAGGGGTCTTAAGAACACGATCCTGCAAACATTTATGCATTGAGGCTGAATGGTGAAGCTAAATTGCTCATGCATATAATTGATGAAAGGACTAGGGGGCCTAGACTGTAGCATTTGCTGTTTACGATCATTGTATAACATCAACATTTTGCTTCATTCCTCCTTTTGGATCCCTACTGTAAGAAAAATAATAGAGGTGGTATTTTTGGAACATGTTTTATTGTGGGATGCCCCTTCTGATATTTTCTTTTACACTAGAATAGTTGTTGACAAACATTTGGATGGTGTTTCTACTTCCAAAAATGTTAATAAATATTTTTAAAAACTTACAAGCTTGCAAAATCTGTACATGTAACTGTAATGATGTTCCCATAAAATGAAATAATATTTATTAAAAATAAATGTAATCATAAACCTGGTAGCATATATTCAATCCTACTTTAACTGCAATATGTATAATCTTTCTTGCCACCGTTAAACCCAAAGGTGTGTAAGTGGTACATTCTGGTAGGTTGCTTGAATGCAAGCTGAAATGAATGAGCGAATGTATTAAAAATGCTCTGAAGATGTAAACCACTGTATAAGGGCTGACAACCAATGGAAACAATACACCGGTGCAAGTTTTCTCTTAGGCTTACAGGCAGCTGAAGGAAAGCCTCATTCATATTGAAATGGCAGCTTATGAACCTCTCGTCATAAGCTGCACTAGGAAGGACTCTGATGTCAGTGACAACTAAATAGTCATACTGAAGACACAAGTAAAAGTTACAGGAAATAGAATAAATCGTTATGAAATGAGTATTGACCTGCATGTGACTACTAAAGGCCAAATAAATTCAGAGTGGTTTTTTCTGACAATGGCTTCCTTAACAAGAATAACATAATTTTGGGGGGGTATGCAAATTATTTCATAGAAAAAGAGACTTGCAGATGAGGCTTGGGAGGTGATGTTACAAGCAAGCGATATTAAGGGGGTGGGTTTTTCCCCCGTTTGTGAATGTCATGCACACACAATGATAAAATGAGAACAATGATTTCCCTTTCATGTTCTGAACATTTTAGCTTGCACTGTACATGCCTCATGTCCTCTTAAATGTTTTTGTTTCTTTTGAGGTCATGTAAATGAAAAGGGTAGTGTGCTCCAGTTGGGGCAGCTGGAGGGACAATCAGTCAGGTTTTCTGGCAGAGAGTTCTTCTATTCTAGGGTGATCCTTGTGCAGAGGTGGATGTGGGGCAAGGTCAAGTCCCAGGGAAATCAATTCAAATAAAGGAAAGTGGAAAGGAAGCAGGCAAAAGGCAAAAGTGAGATGAGGTGGGATAGGACAAAGGAAGAGAGAGCAGGACAAGACAAGATTAAAAGCCACAAAGATGGCAGGAGGTCTCTGATTATTCAGACTGAAGGGCTGGATGCAACATGGACAGCTTTAGTAAGGGTGAGTATATATCATATGTCCATGCCAGCCAATCAAGAGTTGAGGGAATAAATACTTCAGCTCTCTGCTGCTTCATCCTTCTGCTAAGACAGTGGCACATTACCTTAGCCATGGCTGGGCATGACCTTTAATCTCTCCAACGCAGTGGAATAAATGGACAGAGGCAGGGAGAAATAATGAGTGGTCTACGCTCATAGTAAAGCCATAGATTCTACATGTATCTTACAGATCTCTCTTTCTCTCTCCATCCATCCAAAACTGATTACATATGGTACCAACACTTAGTAGAAAAATCATGGAAGAACTTCTACAAAGCAATCTTGCTGGAATCTTTTCCAAAAGGAAGGAAACGTTAAGGGAAGGATCGTAGCTCAGAAGCAGAGCATCTGCCTTTCAAGCAGAAGTTCCCAGCATGTCCAGATAGGGCTGGGAGAATCCCCTCTGAAACCTTGGAGAGTTGCTGCCAGTCAGTGTAGACAATGCTAAGCTAGATGTACCAATGGTCTGGTTCGATATATGGCAGCTCTCTATATTCCTATATATAGTCTGTTATTTTTCAGAAAAAGTCTCCTTTAATACATTCTCATGATGCATCTGCACATAATAGGCCGTTCTGTTTATATACTGTATATGATATATCTCAGTAAGCCATATTGTTTAACTTATAAATAGTTTGGATTTCCATACTTTAGAGAGTAGGATTTTTCCTGCAATTGATGGGTTCCCTACTGACAGTTTGATTCTTGCCATGTTTCCTTAGAGTTAAATGCCACTGGGCCTTACTTCTGCATGAATGTTGTTAGGACTGGGATGCAAATCTTGATATTCTCTGTATATGTGATCTTGCTTTAGGAAAAAATGGAAATTCAGTTGCAAATCATTGCTATACGTTTATTTGCCTTCCATAATACTTGTGGATACCATCTTTAGTTACAATGTAATCATGTAAGAGGTGAAGCAATCACATCTGATATGCCTCTAAAGATTTTGGGAGGTATCCTCATGCCAAGGATGGCCATGGCAATTCTCACAGACCATTTTCAGACAGCAATCTTCATTTAACAAGGCTCCTGCAAGCAAGCAAACAAATAAATAAAATAAAGATGGAATCATGCAATCCGGCTCCAGCACCATCCATGCATTTAACCAAACCACATGCAAACAGCTTGTGCCCATGTAGGTTTTCTCAGTGCAAACAGGGATTTTGCTTTCAAGATTCCAAATTGTACAGATTTAATGGGTATAAATTGTATCACTGTAAACTGATCAACAGTTTGGCCAAATGCACAGAGGTGTAGGGCCAGCATGTTTTGCCTTCCATGCATACACTGAATGGAGATTATAACCTGAATAGAACTACATTTGCCTGATTTGGTGGGCTTTTTATCAAATCATTTTTCTCTGCAAGGTACACATTTTCACTTGCTTTGTCCTTCAATTTGAGATTATTAGTTGAGATCAAGTGGTTAACCAAACTAAAGCTGAGAGTTAGTTCACAAGAGCACTTTTTGAATAATCAGTCTGAGCTGATTTTGCCCCCCTGGTAAGTCTAAATCACTGTTCTTCAATTTTGGGTCTCCAGATATTGTTGGTCTACAACTCCCATCACTGTTGGCTACCTCACTGGGAATGATGAGAGATGTAATCCAACACTATCCAGGGACCCATGCTTGAAGAACCCTTATCTAGATTGTGTGTGTGTCCATTGGTCCATTTAATCCATTATTATCTATATCAGGGGGACCTGTAGCCCTCCAGATGCTCTTGCCCTCCATCTCCCATCAGCCCTGCCCCATGGCCAAAGGTCTGGAATAATGGGAGCTGCAGTCCAGCAACATATGGAGGGCCACAGCTTCCTCATCTCTGGTCTGACTGGAAGCTGCTTTCCAGGATTCAGGCACATGACTTTCCCAATCCTGCCTGGAAATGCCAGGGATTGAATCTGGGTCTTTCTGCATGCAAAACATGTACTGAACTATGGCCCCTCCCACAGTCTTGAATAACTAGAATGTTTGTGTCCCAGTCCTATGCAGATACAACCATTTCATTCTCCTGTTTTGCTAAGCATAAGGTTAGATCCAAACGTACCCTTCTATATACAGGAGCAAGATACAGGATTGGCTCAAGACATTGTGCTGCCTGAGACAGAACAGCAAATGGTGCTCCCTCTCCCCAGGTCAAGTGCACGTACGCAAGGCTGGCCAAATCATTCTGACAAACAGGCAGAAAATACCACAAGCGCCTTTCTCAGGAACTAAAGATACAACAATAAAGAACTGTTACCAATGTGGCCCCCAGCATGTCTGCCAGGATCTCCTAAGGCTCAGCAAATATCCCCTGAAAAGTCCACACTGCATGAGACTCTTGTTTTGGGGTCTGATGCCAGATTCCATGGGGCAAGGCAGGCCAGGTGTTGCAAGATAACTCCAACTGAGTAACTTACTCTTACAAAAGTGAGCAGAATGGGCCTTTTAAAGTCTCTGCTCCCAGACTACTTCTCCCAAGCACTGTCCCTTTTTGGCTAACTTCAGATTCTTGAAAGGACTAACCCTCCGGCCTAAAGATGGGCATTCCTCCTATAGCCTCTGGTTTGGTTTGCTCCCTGCACTGCTGAGGTACTGTGGGAGGCATTTGGTTGCTCAGGTCAAGGTTACTTCGGTCCTGGTGGTATAGAAGGTTCTTCTGGGACCTCCTGTCTGCCATTCTGAGGCTCAGTGGCCAGAAACTGTTCTGGCTCCTTGTCCTTAGCTGGAGTCTGCAGCCCGTCAACGGCTTCTGTACTCGGGGGTCATGACAGAAATACTGTTTGCTCTTCTTCCTCAGTTCCTGGTTGCACTGGCTCAGCCTCTCCTACAGTGAATATGCCCTCTTAAATATGCCTTCCTTCATTTTTATTATGAACAGAGGAGAGGTGCAAAGCATTTCTTTCTGTGAGGGCATGTGATGGTGGTTGATGTAGGCGTCTCTTTTTTTCATTGATGGGAGGACATGCGTGCTTGATTTTGTGGTCCAGTCTTTTCCTGATCTTTTAGATATGGTAGCCATTTTGTCTTATCACACACAAACACATACACTCTCACACACTTGTGACTGGCA
This sequence comes from Rhineura floridana, assembly GCF_030035675.1. Taxonomy (NCBI): domain Eukaryota; kingdom Metazoa; phylum Chordata; class Lepidosauria; order Squamata; family Rhineuridae; genus Rhineura; species Rhineura floridana. The sequence goes on from NC_084483.1 coordinate 182,170,406, forward strand.
TCCAAGGCACTTTCTCAAAATTCCAAATGTGCCCACTGGCTTAGAAAGGCTGGCAACCTCTGGCTAAAGAACAATTTGCTGTCCTTTCATGACAATCAGAAGAAGCTGCCTCAGGTGGTGGTGTGGTGCTAAATTTGTTTAAGCAGAGAGTAACAGTGGTCTGAAATGCGAGTGTGCCAGTGTGTGTGTGCAGTTACCTAAGAAAGCAGGCTTTTACCCTGTATCAGGATCACTGAGACTTGAGACTTAGTAAAATAAGAAAAGCTACTTTATTTATAGAAATACATAATAGATAGAAAGGCATACCTAGTTCTAACTAACTAACTAAGTTGGAGGCACAATGCCCAGGCGTGGGAATTGCCCTCATGGCTAGGAGAGAGAGAGTAGAGACAAAAGGCGTCTCCTCTCTCTTGGACAGTCGAAGAAGAGAGGGCGGAAGGAGGAGGGGCAGGTAAGCTTCCCTTAAGACGTATCAGTCTAGCAACGGAAGGAAGTCAGTCAGAGCATCACAGGTAAAGGTAAACAAGCCTATCCATCTGGAGGACCCTAACTCTATCTCCCTTCTGGAACATAAACAAAAGAACAAAACAGGAGTTGCTCTTGCCCCACTTCCAGCAGGTGGCTGCCTCACTCTACCTAATGGAAGAGCTGTTTTATATCTTCGGCTTGGAATATTGCATGAGAAGAGTGATCATACAAGAAGAGCCCTGATGGATCAGGCTAAAAGCCCATCTAGTCCATCATCCCGTTCTCATAGCAGCCAATCTGACACCTGTGGGAAGCCTGCAAGTGGGATCTGAGCACAACCATGAAACAAAGTCCAAGGATTTCTTCTGCTTGTGCAACCTCCTGCAGAAGGTAGAGCATGAGAACTGCTACAGAACCTCCCACTGCAGCACTGTAAAAAGTCTTTTGGAAGCATTTACTGAATGGCACTGCTAAGGCTCCCCCCTCCTCCCATCAGTCATAGTTCTTTGGTCCCAACTCAATATGTTTTCTTTCTGCCCAGATACCAGGTACCACATCAGTCTGTTGAAGCAATAACAGCAGTTCCTCTTTCCACACCTTCAAGAGTATCCAATGTTTTTGAGGATGAGCTTTCTTAGGCTACAGCCCACATCATCAGAGGCATTATCAGTCACCTCACCCTGATACCTGGTAAGCATGCTTCCAATCGAAGGAAGTCATGCCCTTCCATCTCTGTTATCTTTTCAGCGCCTACTGAAGACCTTCCTCTTTCAACAAGCCTTTTAAGTAGAGACCTTATCCTAGTCTGCATCTGTGTTGGAATTGCTTTTAAAGATGTTTTTAAACCTTTTTTAAAAGAAAACAATATGTTTTTAAACCTTTTTTAAAACAATATGTTTTTAAACCTTTTTTAAAACAATATGTTTTTTAACCTTTTCTTTAAGATGTTTTCAAAGCTTTTTTAAAAAAGTTTTTAACGTTGTTTTGTTTTAGTGTATTTTAAAGTCTGTTTTTATGATGTTTTAAAGTGTTTTTAATGCTTTTGTTTTGCCGCCCTGGGCTCCTGCTGGGAGGAAGGACACGATATAAATACAATAATAAATAAATAAATAAATAAAAGCTCATGCCACACAATAAATCTGTTAAACCTATGGTATCTTTGTCATGTTTTCCCTCTATTGCCCCACTCCCCACATTTCACATAACTTCTACAAAGAAAAGTCTGGGCACCATGTCATCCCCCAATGAATAACACTGAAATGTTGGTCCTGTATTATGAGTTTCTTCCTTTTAAACAAATTTTCACTTTAAGGCTCCTTGCTTAAGTCATAAATTGGCTTAGAACGAAAGAGACTAAGTTCAGTGCTTGGCCATTTTCCATGTGCATCTGTCAGGGACTGGGGATCCAGTAGTATAGCGGCAAATTCAGAAATGCAGGGCGCCTTTAGGATAGTCACACATGCCCCCACGCAGCCACACCCCCAGGATTCATTGTCTCTTCTACAATTACAGAATGATAGAACCAAAATAAACATGCTAGGTGCATAGGCTCCACCCACCAACCCACCCACACTATGGAAACTAAATGTTGCCAGAAACATTTTAATTTTAAGAAATTTGAAAGGACAGCCAAGTGACGGATTTAGGATTTGGGAGACCAAGGTACTTTGCCATGAAGCTCACTTACTTACCTACCTTCTAGGGCTCTTGCAAAGACAAAATAGGGTGAGGAGAAGAACCTTGTAAGCTACACTGTGATTTTAAATTGTTTTAAACTGTTCTTAATGTTGCATTTTAATTGCTGTAACCTACCCTGAAGGAATTGAGAGTGGAAGGGGGATCGGATAGGCTAATCCTGTTTAGGTTTGTGTTTTTAAACTGGCACCTCAGTGTAAGACCCTTGTATATGCAATCTGTTTCATTTTTATTTATTTTATTAAATTTATATCCTGCACTTCCTCCCAAAGGAGCCCAGGGTAGCAATTTCTTGTTATAAAGAACCTGATCCAGCAGGCTCTTCTTATGTTCTTATGGGTTATACATCTACAAATAAATAAATACATCTGGGTTACTTTCCTCCAGAACAGGAATCTTAGTGGTCAAATATAGCTACTAATATAAGGCAAGCACAATTGTGCTTTTATCAAAAATAAATTGACAGTATTGAACAGAGTGATTATTTTGAGGGTTTTCTTTACACAAAAGCTACTAGCAAAAAGTTGAGCGTAGTATTTCCACTGGGGCTCTGTTGGTGCCCTCTGAGCGTGTGAGTTGTAAATGGCTCTTAGTCCTCTCTCCCTCCCCACCATTTTCAATTAATGTAGTTTTTAAATGATTAAACATATCATGCTGTGACATCCAAAATGTCAACAAGCCCATAAACCTGGAAGACAGGAATGTAATAAAATAGGTAATAGGAGATTTGGGAGTTAATAGAGGCCCTGATGTGTGAGTGTATACAGTAGCTATATATTGGAAACAGTGCTAGTGAAGATGGCTTAGCATTGCAAACTGAGGAAGAAAATTGTTTTTAATTAGCACCTTCATAAGAACTGCTGATTAATACTGTTTGGTTTGGTGAAAAGCTTTCGGCTGAGTAATTTGTACAGCCATTACAACAGTTTTGTTAGAACAGGGACTCCTGTTGTTAAACACAAACAGTAGATGATAATGGTGGAAGATGAGTTTGTCATGTAACAATTCATCTTATTGAAAAAAGCTTTGTATAAAACCCAATACAGTAGTAGGTATCAGCAGAAATCACACATTTTAAATCCTGCCAAAATTGCAGTGTGCCATGCAAGAGGTTCTCCCCCCACCCTTTACACACTAGACAGAGATTTTATATCATTTATAAAAATTATATATACATTTTAAAGGTATTGAAAAAGGGATTAAGCACTTTAATAGCAAAGCTTTATGTTGGAACATTAAAGTCCTAGTACTGTATATTCAAATATTCTATAACTAGACATAAGTAGGCTGAAGGAACAGGAATGTCATCAATATTGTTCCCCTGGAAATCCGTGTTAGTTCCTTACTCTGTAAAATTGTGTTCCGTGTTTGCATAAAGTGCAGCATTCATACCCAAGATATTCTTCCAGGATGCACATTATCCTGAGCTGTATTATTATTTATTATTGACTGCCGTGGCGTAATGCTTTTCCATCCATTCGACAATTAAGACTCAAAATCCTCACTCCCATCTCGCCTAATAGGGTAACATGCATATTTCATTTCCACCCAATTGGATGTTTAGTGCAGTGTACAGAAAACTTCTTTTTTAAAAAAAAAGAATAAAAAGAAATGCAATAACAATGAAGGAATATGTGCATTAAATTATTACACTAACCAAGGAATTGCTGATTGGGGTGCCATAATAGAACATGAGAGGGTTTCTCCCTTCCCCCCCCCGCCCCTTTAGACAGGCCTTCGGGGTAATAACAAGGGTTGAGGCTCACGACAGTGCCAAATAAGCTTTAGACAGCATAATAGTCTGCAAAGAAAAGCCACAGAGCACTAATGTGAAAGAAGAGCTGTCCACCACATGCAGCAAAAATCACCAAAGGTCATTTTATGGTAGCAATTGTGACACAAAATTGGTGGTCATGCTACATGTCTAATACTCAGCGCAGCTTTATAAATGATGGGCCCCTAGCGATGGCTGTCATTAAGTGCTTTCATCATAATAAACTTTAAACTGTTGGCTTTATGAATCACCAGCCAGCTTCAGCTGTTCGGTGGATGGCGCTTGCAGTGCCTTAAGTGTGACAAGGCCTATTAGGAACTGCAACCACGCTTCAAGCATACTTGGCTTTCCCACTCCTGGGGTGATTGCAGCCTATTAAACGGCATCTGGGAAGATTTTCCTCCAGCAATCTCTGATCAAGAGCTTTTTTTGGGCTTTGACCTGCATTTCCTTCAAGACTTTCTCCAAGGAGTTTTATAAGAGCAAAAACTCCAGAGGATTTATAGCCACTTCTGATTAATACCTTTTCAGGGTGGTTTTTTTTTTCTTTTGCAACTCTCCTACTGCTACATGGAGAAAAGCTTTCATTGTTCCTAAGGTGCTTATTTGTGACCTTTTCTCTGCTTTTCTGATTCCTTCTAACATGTTCTCAGTGAAATCCTTGGTGTGTAACCAAGACAGTTGTCAGGTTGCTACAGGTTTAGAGAGAAAGTGGCTTTTAAGGTATTTTTTAAATATATATATAAACATCTCCTATTTAAAATTTTCAAAAGTGATGTCACAAGCCATTACCAGCACAACTAAAATTGGCAGCTGTACATTCAACAAAAAAATAAATTAATTAATAGACAGCTACTATTAGTCTAAATGGCGATCCAAGATTAAATAAAATTTGAGGCTCATTTACATTCCCGTGCTTATATATGACTCTGTGAAGCTGTTCTCTGCTCTCAGATCCCAGTATTGTCTTTTTTGATTGGCATAGCATTTCCAAAGATGCCTGGAATTGAACCTGAACCTTCAGTATGAAAATCACATGATGTATCAGTATGTTATAGCCTCTTTCTGAATTTAGTTTTTAACAAGAGTTGAATTCTCAACAACAAGAAAAATTGCCGCAGGAAATTGGCCTGGCAAATCTTCTGAAGAGTTGAGAGCACAATAGTTCTGATGTACTGAGATCTTCCACAACCATTGAAAACTAGATTGGGCCTGGTTGTCTACACCGAAGTCCAATGTTTTAGCCTGGGGCAGCCAGCCTGATACCTTTCAGATGTTGTTGGACTTCATCAGCCCTAGCCAGCATAGCCAATGGTTAAGGATGTTGGAAATTGTAGCCCAACGAACTCCGGGAGGATAACAGGTTGGCTACCCCTGTTTTAGCCACTATGTTACAGTGACTCTCAACTTACAGACGCTTGATGAGTTCTTACATGTGGAACGTAGGCAGTTGTTGCATGGCTCGCTGGGTGGGGTGGGGCTGCTATACTAGCTTCCAGGCAGGTGGCTCACTGTTGGTTATTGGGAGGGAGAAGAACACAGGAACATAAGAAGCTGCCTTATACCAAGTCAGACCACTGGTCCATCTAGCTCAGTACTGTCTACATCAACTGGCAGCAGCTCTCCAGGATTTTAGGGAGGAGTCTCTTCTAGTCCTAACTGGAAATGTTGGGGATTGAATGTAAGGCAAATGCTCTGCCACTGAGCTACAGCCCTGTGGTGGCTGCTACCAGGGGGGGGGGCAGTGCAAACGCACCAGCAGTAGCACTACATTGGCTCCGCTGGTGTGTTTGCAAAGTGCTGACCTCCCCACTGCCTCACCCATTCCCCTCTCCCCGCCAGTGAGCAACACCAACCCACCTGCCCGGAAGCTAGCATAGACTCCACTCCACCCACCAAGCCGCATCTGCTTATTGATCCCAGATCTTTCAAAAAACATTCCAGATTTAAGACTCTATGTGTACAGGTCCACATTGGCTCTCTTTCATTTATTATTTATTTAATATTTGTTTAATATACTTATATACTGCTTAACGGTATCTAAGCAGTTTACAAAATAACAAAAAGGGCTCCTTTTGGAGGAAGGGCAGGATACACATTTAATAAGTTATATACAGTCCTTTTTTGTGATGGTAGTCACTGGTACGGAGTACCATCACCTCTTGTTTTTCTGCCCATGACAACCACTTTGTGATGGCAGCACCCATGGCACTTTAAACGAAGTATGAGTACTGGCACCTCAGTTTTAAAAAAAAAGCACTGATTATTTCTATACGTATGTATGTATGTATGTATGTGAACATAATTGTGATTAACCAAACAGAGGTTTTTATTAACAAAACATTTCAGCTTCTGCCTTCATCAGCTGCCAACATGCATATACATTTTATATACATATACAATATTAAACAAAACTGCAATGCAATGCAAAAAACAATATATTTTAAAAAACCCAGAAAATCTAGCAGTATATTTTGAAACATCTTTAGAGTCAGGGATCCCTTCCTTCCTCAGCTTCCCTTTTATCAAGGCACATCGTGACGCACAAAATACTTCACATCACACTCAAATTCTGCCTTGCATCTACACAAATAATTCAAAACCTACTATGCATTCAGTATCACTCATTCCATTCTACTCCCACACCTCACACACATCCACCAACACACAAACACACCATCCACCCAATCACTCCAGTATCTTTCAGTCAATCACCCACCACTATCACCACCAGTCATTCCTTCCACTTAACTAAAATGTATTTCAAAAACACCAAGGAGACAATGAAACCATTCACTGACAGAACTGTATAAATAACAATACAAATTGCCAGTGCCACCCATCAATCACACAAACATACTGTTCCTGACAGCAATCCAGCTCTCACCCAAGTTGCTGTCTCCCACTCAAGGCTTCAGCCAGGATGGGTGGAACTATTTCAAGCAGTGTCCGATCACAGTTTTCTGGGAAGTCCACAAGCAAGTCATCAAAGCAACAGTCCTATCCTGCTTTCATCCCACCCCCATGTACACTGCCTCTGGACAGAGGCTCTGCTTACCCCTGATAGACAAATGCTTGCAAGATTGATCTAATACTCTTAAAGCCATTTAATCAGTGGCCGTCACCACACCTTGTGGCAACCAGTTCCACATATTTTCGCTGGTGGCACTGGTGGTGGAATGCATTCCCTGCTGAAATACAAGAGGCTCCATCTATATTGACTTTGGAAAATGCACCTGTTTACACAGGCACGCCCTTGATCTCTTGACCCGTCACCTGCTTAATTCCTGCACTGTTTAATGGGATTGTTTTATTGCATATTTTAATCAAGGATGTTTATATTTTAATATTTTTATGGGATTGTTTTATTGTGTATTTCAATTATGGTGTATTTTTAAATCACTGTATTTTTACAGTGTTGTGCAATTGGTTTTTATGTTTGTAAACTACTTAGAAGCCATCTTAAACGATAACAACAACAACAACAACAATATATACAGATGGAGAACATCCTGAGAGATTAAAAGAAAAAGATTTGCTGAACCTGTACTCATGGTATATTTTTCTCCAAACAAACCATAAGAGGAAGTCAATCGGTGGGCATAAGCACAATTGCTTGCTTACAGTAAGTCAGCATTTGTTTAGCTATGGTTTGCCATTAGATGTGAACAGAGTGCAATCTTCAAGAACAATGCAAAGGGGAAAAGGGGTAGATGAGATTTTTAAAAAGACAAAAGATTTGTCAATGACACACTACAGTCAGAATTTCACAAGAAATTCATGGAAAAAATAAATGAAGTTGTACTTTTCTTTTCAATGTGCTATGTCACTCAACAAAGCAAGTCATTTGCCTTCCATCTGGATAATCTCCTGGTTAAAGCAAGAATCCGTTAACAAGTAGCTGTGTCTTGTGGTTCACTTGGTTTAGCATGACTAATTACTTTTTTCCCTTATTGATACAAGTTTTCTTTTGATGTTCTTTCTGTACATGTTTTGAAAATTTGCAATAAATCCTTACACTCTTTGTTTTAAAAAACACTGTTGTCTGAAGAACTGCTTTCTTTTTTCTGGTTTGTATGCAACTCAGTCATAGCACAAGTTGGGTGAGATTGATTTCCACTCATGCAACATAACTTCCCTTCCCTCTCTTCTCCCTGTCCCTCAAATCTGCTCTAGGTGTTCTCCCAATCCTCCAGAGCAGATTTGGGGGCAGAGCAAGGGTAGAAGAGGGAGGGCAAGTTTTGTTGTGTAAAGAGTAGCTGTTCCACTTGTGCAATGACTCGGGATGGGTGAGAATTTCAATTCAGTTCACATTTCAAGCAGAATTTATCACATTCGCAATTTCTGAAACAATATGAGAACCGAAACACAGCCATCCTTCGAAATTCACATTTATTGGAATTTTGGGATGCAGTTCGCCAACTAAACAACATTTACAAAAATAAATATATTAGGGGAAAGTGTGCATAAAAATAAATACATGAAAATAACATGCAAAAAGACATGAAATGTTGAGAAATGGCTTGCAAAAATGTTTACTTTGTCAAAACTGCCTACAAAAATTTTGTTTATTTAGTTTATTTATGTTTATTTGGATAAATTCGCACTAAAATGGTGGAGAATTTTCATGAGGATTTTAAAAAAAATTGCAGATCACTGTAGAAATGTAGAGAACTGAATTTAACAATGGAAAAATGAGAAACTGAGAGAACCAAAACAGGCAGATTTTTCCATCCCTAGCAATGACTTAGCTGAAGTCAGTTCTGAGTCTACTGCTCACCCATCAATTTTAATAGTGAAATTCCAAGCTCTAGTATTGTAAGACAACAAGAAAAAAATTTCCCACTCACTTTTTCCATATCATTCATATTTTTTATTTGGTTTTAAACCTGTAAAGACCTAAGCAGTCTGAGCTGAGGTCAGCCTGTGCCTGGATGAAGCTTGCTTTCTCTCTCTCTCTCTCTCTCTCTGTCTAAGTATATAATATTTCCCTAAGCCGTCAGGCCATCACGCAGCATCATGTGAAGGTGACACGTGGCGTGGCAGCAGTGCAGCAAGCGAGGCAAGGACATAAGGGAAGCAAGGATGGTTGGTGGGTGGCAGGCAAGCGAGCAAGGTGAGGGGGCAGGTGCAGAGCAAACAGGCATCAGCTGGGGGAGAGGACGAGCAGCCGGGGCAAATGGTGACAGCAGCAGCAGCCAATGCAGGATGCAAGTGAAGGACCTAGATGGGGAAGCAGCCTAGATGCACTGCGTGGAGCTGTACAGCTGTGCCATTTGTCGAGGGGGAATTAGCAGTGCGGGGGCAATGGAGGGGGCAAGTGGTGAGGACAGTGATGCAGTGCAGGAAGAGGCAAGGACCATAAGTGGTCCCATGGTGGCCAGCATGTGCCAGTACCTGGAGACACTGGGGGAAATTGCAAGGAGGGTTGGCGAGGGGAGTGTGGTGCCTGGGGGTGTTTGCAAGAGCTGGGGGGTCATTTGGAACTATGTATGTTTCAGAGTCTCTCTGTGTGTGTGCATGTGTGTGTTTGGGAGTGCCTGGGGTGTGTGGTATTGAGATGTGTAGCAGAGTTGCGTAGCGCTGCGGAACGGAGAGTATTGAGCGAGCTTAGTGTGTGTGTGTTTGAATCTTTGCTAAGATTCTACCTTCCCTGCAAATTAGTCAGACAGAGACTTTAAGCTTTAAAATAAGAAACAACTACTTTATTCTGGAAGTACATGCTTGATAGGAAAGCGTTCTATATCTAGCTACCTAGCTATGCTGGAGCAGCGAGCACTGGTCCCAGTACTCGCCCTCATCCTGGTTGAGAGGAGAGACAAAGAGAAGATGTCTGCTCCCCTCTTGAGAGAAAGAGAACACTGAGAAAGGCGGGAAGGAGCTGGGATCAACATTCCTTTGCTTATCAGCCTAGCAGGAAGGGGAGAGACAGCAGAGGATCAAAGGGATAGGTATAGCCTCAACCAGCAAGAGGTCTAGCTCTCTCTAGCTACCCTTATTAACCCCATGCAGCCTCAACCCTCGAGATTTGAATAACTTCCGCCCAGTTTCAAACTTGCCATTCTTAGGCAAGGCAATTGAGCGGGTGGTGGCAAAGCAGTTGCAAGCGCACTTGGAGGAAGCAGATTATCTGGATCCATTTCAATCGGGTTTCAGGCCTGGACATGGGACTGAAACAGCATTGGTCGCCTTGGTAGATGATATGAGGAGGGCATGGGATAGGGGCGAAGGCACCTTCCTTGTCCTCCTCGATCTCTCAGCGGCTTTTGATACCGTTGACCACGGTATCCTCTTGGACCGCCTGGAGAGGTTAGGCGTGGGAGGCACTGTATTGCAGTGGTTCCACTCTTTCCTCTCCGGTAGGTACCAAAGAGTAGCATTGGAGGAGGAGGTTTTGGACCCTTGGCCTGTCACTTGCGGGGTGCCACAGGGTTCCATCCTCTCTCCGATGTTGTTTAACATCTATATTAAGCCGCTGGGGGCGATCATCAGGAGATTTGGGCTGCAGTGTCATCAGTATGCAGATGACACACAGCTCTATCTCTCATTTAAATCTTCACCGAGGTTGGCTGTAGAAACCCTGTCCAAGTGCCTGGAGTCGGTGAGTGGCTGCATGGGGAGGAATAAGCTGAAACTGAATCCAGACAAAACCGAGGTACTGTTTGTGGGAGACAAGGGAAGGTTGGGGGATATAGACCTGGTGCTTAATGGGGTGTGTTTGCCCCTAAAAGACCAGGTCCGCAGCCTGGGGGTCATCCTTGATTCCCAGCTGTCCATGGAGGCTCAGGTTTCAGCTGTGAGCCGGGCAGCGCTGTATCAACTCCATCTGATACGGAGGCTGCGCCCCTACCTTCCCAACCATCTGCTCCCACCAGTAGTACATGCCCTGGTCACCTCTCGCCTAGACTACTGTAATGCGCTCTATGTGGGGTTACCCTTGAAAACGGTCCGGAAGTTGCAACTGGTACAGAATGCAGCGGCTCGTCTGATCAAAGGCAGCCACCGGCAGGACCATATCACTCCAGTGTTAATGGAGTTGCACTGGATACCGGTTGCTTACCGAGCCCAATTCAAGGTGTTGGTTTTAACCTTTAAATCACTATATGGTATTGGACCAGTCTATCTGAAGGAGCGCCTCCAGCATCGGCAGGGATGCCACTCAACAAGATCAGCCTCAGAAGACCTTCTCTCGATCCCACCGGTTAAAACAGCTAGGCTGGTGAGGACCAGAGGGAGGGCCTTTTCAATAGTGGCCCCCACCCTATGGAATTCTCTCCCAAATGATCTCCGCCATGCCCCTTCTATGATGAGCTTCCGCCGGACTTTGAAGACCTGGCTTTTCCGGCAGGCCTTTGGAATGGGTTAAGTTTTACTGTTGGGTTCTTAAATTTTAATTTTTAATGTTCAATGTATTTTATCTTGTACGTCGCCCAGAGTGGCTGGTCAACCAGCCAGATGGGTGACTAATAAATATAATAATAATAATAACCCACCAAGTTGGAGTTGAACCTCATACATTCCAACATGTGGAGGAGTCCCTCTGTGTGTGTGTGTTTAAAGGTGCGGGGGGTGGTGGCAGCAAGCAAAGTAAGACTCATACGTAATGGGTTACATGACACAAACCAGCTAAGGAGTTCCATCTCTTAGCAGAGTATAATTGGCAAATAGGAATTCACAGTAATCCAGGCCACCCACTTCACACAGATTAGCTGAATAAAGCAACACAGTCTTCTTAGTAAATAGGTTAAAAAAAACCATAGTCTTTACTCACAACCTCATCTATTCAGGACACATACACTTTAGCTTGGGGGAAAAAAGGTAGAAGTAGGCAGAAGACTCAGTTCATGATCTTTAGTGTCCTGCAGAGCAGCTACTTGCTCTCCAGTGGTTAATGTAGAATATGCAAAAGAGAACAGCTCTTAACAAAGTAGAGGAAGAGAAGTGAGAAAAAACCTGGTCAACAAGAAGTTACATCACAGTAAACAAGCGTAGAGGAGTCCCCAAATCTCCTTACTAAAGCATGCAAGCTTGCTTATTCCCAACAATAAGAACATAAGAAGTGCCTATTGGATCAGGCCAGTGGCCCATCTAGTTTAGCCTCTGACAGTGGAGGTTCAACATAGCCATCATGGCTAGTAGCCATTGATAACCTTGCGCACCATAAATTTCCTTATCCTCTTTTACAACCATCCAAGTTGGTGACCATCACTGCCTCTTGTAGGAGTGGAATCCATAGTTTAATTGTGCTCTGCATGAAGAAGTACTTTCTTTTGTCTGTCCTGAATCTTCCAACATTCAGCTTCATTGGATGTCCATGAATTCTAGTGTGATGAAAGAGGGAGAAAAACTTTTCTCTAGCCACTTTCTTCGTACCGTGCATAATTTCATACACTTCTGTCATGTTACCTCTTACTTGCCTTTTCTCTAAACTATAAAGCCCCAAATGTTGTAGCCTCCAACCCATGATTATCTCACCTTTGAGATCAGTTAGACTGGCAAGGCACTAGGCACAGGGCCTTCTCAGCAGTGGTTCCTACTTTACAGAACTCCCTCTTAAGGGATGTACAGTAGGGCTCTTCAGATGCCATATTCAAAAAGACTTTTAAAATGCACCTGTTTCAATTGACTTTTAAATGATACGTCTTTTGGACATGCTGCAGTTTTATTGTTTTACTACTATGGCTTTGGAAATGTTTTTATGTTGGTTTATATTCTAAGGCAGGTGTAAGGAACCTTTGGGCCTCCTGACATTGCTGAAATACAATTCCCAACAGCCTGAAGAGGCATGCCTAACATGTGGAGGCCCAAAGTTTCCCCATACATGTTCTAAGGCAGCCTTTCCCAGCCAGTGTGCCTCCAGATGTTGTTGGACCACAACTCCTATCAGCCTCAGCCAGCATTGCCAATGGTCAGGAAAGATGGGAATTGTGGTCCAACAACATCTGGAGGCACACTGGTTGGGAAAGGCTGTTCTAAGATCTTACTGGTTTTGGTATTTTGGAATTTTGAAAGTTTAATTATGATCCCTGAACCTGAACTAACATTTGCAGGAAGGGATTCTGAGGAACTGAGACAAATAGTGGTAACGAGAGAGGAAGTTCTAGGCTTAATGGATAATATAAAAACTGACAAATCACCGGGCCCGGATGGCATCCACCCGAGAGTTCTCAAAGAACTCAAAGGTGAAATTGCTGATCTGCTAACTAAAATGTGTAACTTGTCCCTCGGGTCCTCCTCCGTGCCTGAGGACTGGAAAGTGGCAAATGTAACGCCAATCTTCAAAAAGGGATCCAGAGGGGATCCCGGAAATTACAGGCCAGTTAGCTTAACTTCTGTCCCTGGAAAACTGGTAGAAAGTATGATTAAAGCTAGATTAACTAAGCACATAGAAGAACAAGCCTTGCTGAAGCAGAGCCAGCATGGCTTCTGCAAGGGAAAGTCCTGTCTCAGTAACCTCTTAGAATTCTTTGAGAGTGTCAACAAGCATATAGATAGAGGTGATCCAGTGGACATAGTGTACTTAGACTTTCAAAAAGCGTTTGACAAGGTATCTCACCAAAGACTTCTGAGGAAGCTTAGCAGTCATGGAATAAGAGGAGAGGTCCTCTTGTGGATAAGGAATTGGTTAAGAAGCAGAAAGCAGAGAGTAGGAATAAACGGACAGTTCTCCCAATGGAGGGCTGTAGAAAGTGGAGTCCCTCAAGGATCGGTATTGGGACCTGTACTTTTCAACTTGTTCATTAATGACCTAGAATTAGGAGTGAGCAGTGAAGTGGCCAAGTTTGCTGACGACACTAAACTGTTCAGGGTTGTTAAAACAAAAAGGGATTGCGAAGAGCTCCAAAAAGATCTCTCCAAACTGAGTGAATGGGCGGAAAAATGGCAAATGCAATTCAATATAAACAAGTGTAAAATTATGCATATTGGAGCAAAAAATCTGAATTTCACATATACGCTCATGGGGTCTGAACTGGCGGTGACCGACCAGGAGAGAGACCTCGGGGTTGTAGTGGACAGCACGCTGAAAATGTCGACCCAGTGTGCGGCAGCTGTGAAAAAGGCAAATTCCATGCTAGCGATAATTAGGAAAGGTATTGAAAATAAAACAGCCGATATCATAATGCCATTGTATAAATCTATGGTGCGGCCGCATTTGGAATACTGTGTACAGTTCTGGTCGCCTCATCTCAAAAAGGATATTCTAGAGTTGGAAAAGGTTCAGAAGAGGGCAACCAGAATGATCAAGGGGATGGAGCGACTCCCTTACGAGGAAAGGTTGCAGCATTTGGGGCTTTTTAGTTTAGAGAAAAGGCGGGTCAGAGGAGACATGATAGAAGTGTATAAAATTATGCATGGCATTGAGAAAGTGGAGAGAAAAGTTCTTCTCCCTCTCTCATAATACTAGAACTCGTGGACATTCAAAGAAGCTGAATGTTGGAAGATTCAGGACAGACAAAAGGAAGTACTTCTTTACTCAGCGCATAGTTAAACTATGGAATTTGCTCCCACAAGATGCAGTAATGGCCACCAGCTTGGATGGCTTTAAAAGAAGATTAGACAAATTCATGGAGGACAGGGCTATCAATAGCTACTAGCCATGATGGCTGTGCTCTGCCACCCTAGTCAGAGGCAGCATGCTTCTGAAAACCAGTTGCCGGAAGCCTCAGGAGGGGAGAGTGTTCTTGCACTCGGGTCCTGCTTGCGGGCTTCCCTCAGGCACCTGGTTGGCCACTGTGAGAACAGGATGCTGGACTAGATGGGCCACTGGCCTGATCCAGCAGGCTCTTCTTATGTTCTTATGTTCTTATGGTGTGCTATGTTCAGGGCCGGCTCCAAAGGGCGGCCAGGTGGGGCTCTGGCTGAGGGCCCCTGGGGCTACAGAGGCCCCTGAGGGGGCCCTCTGCTCCCCTTCCACAATTCGCGGCAGCTACACATGCACATCCCTGCCACGAGCCAAGATGGCGGCAGAGGCTTCAGCCCCTTAGGGAAACCTCGGCCGCCATCTTGGTTAAGAGCAGCGCTGCCCGCGCAACCGCACAACAGCTGAGAAAGGTAGGTTGAAGAAGCAAGGGAATGGAAGGGGCTCCGGAGCTCTCGGCATGTGATCCACAGCAGCAATCCTTCCGCGAATCAGGGAAGGGGAGCAGAGGGGCCCGGGGCAAGCCTGTGCCCAAAGCCCCAGCATTTCTGGGGCTGCTCTGGCTATGTTGTATTGTATTGTTGTGTTATATGTTTGCATTGCTGCTTGCTGACTTATTTGGATGTCCAGAAAGGCAGCTTATACATATTTTTAAATAAATAAATAAATAAGTATAAACCTCTTTCTTGCACAACTCTTCATCATCTCCCCACCTCCCAAACTAAATATCTCCAATTGCTTCACTTTCCCATATCAAGAAAGGACTAGAAAGCCACTTCTCTCCCCCTACATCCCACCCAGGTCGTGCCACATGTCTACATGCCATACTGGAGCATGCTGTGATCAGTTCTCTGGAATTCTCTTTGCTTAGAAGTGAAGCAAGCCCCAACATTGTTGTTCTTGATGCTTGATTTTCATGTCTTAATACTGTTTTATGATCTGTATGATACAGTGGCAGCTGGTGGCTCCATGTCCGTGGGACAGTGGAATCCACTGGTGCACTTTGGACAGCTCCTTGAAAGTTCACACTAAAACCCAGAGCGGATTCCACTGCCCCACTGACATGGAGCCTGTTTCTGTACACTGGTCAGGTATTCTCTGAATGCAGAACACTTTCTAATTTTGAAATTAAAAAAATAATTTTAAAAAATATTTATTTATTTATTATTTAATTTATTATTTGATTTATATCCCACCCTTCCTCCCGGCATTTTTGTTATAAAAAAAATGGCTGATCCTAACATGTCTGAGTAGTTTAGAAAAGATCTCCTGAATCTCCTATGACTATCCTAAGTGGTCTCAAGGCATAGCCCCAAGATGGTATGAAAATGGTCTTTAAAGTTATCCATTTTAACTCTTCCACTAAAATATAAAGTTTGACATAAAGATTTGATGAGCCAAATTATATTTTCACTCTCTCTTCACTTGTATAATGTCTTTGAGTTTTGATAAATCTTAACAGTGTTTTTTTTCAAGCTAAAGCACATTAGTGTAAATCAGTGATTCCCAACGTGGGCGGTAGTGCCCCCCTGGGGGGCGTTACACCCTTTCAGGGGCGCGTTGGCGTGACTACATACTTTAGGGGGCGTTTGGGTTCATTAGGGGGCGTTGACATTTGGCGGTCTGATGCGACAGTTGAAGCATTTAAGTTTAGTTTTATTTAATACACAAATCATTAATTGTTAAACTGTTTTGTCCCCAGTTAGAATGTATTTAATAGTCTCAATTCATGGAAATAACACTATAAATAGTGTGTGCTCTTTAGTAAAGAAATTCTGAATAGCGGCCAGTGTCATATCAAGGAATGGGGATATTAGCCACGCCCCAGCACTAGGTAATGTTCTGATGCTGTCTTGAGGGATGTTGGAACCAATCACGAGAGAGTGTTTGATAAGCTGGGTGTATTGGTGGAGGGCGCATTCTTCCAATGGATGAGTGCCGTGTGCAAACGAGTGACGCAGACAGTCAGTTATTCGCTGGTTTTCTTCAGGAATGGGACACACTCGCTACCCATTGTTTCTGTGATGTTTAAATGAACTTGTTTAACAAAACAATGCCGGTAAACTGAATGAGTTTGTTGTTAAGTAACACAGTGTATTCTATTGGTTCATACTGTGTGGACTTAATTAGTTCTTTATATTGCCTTTCCATCTTGTATGTATATTAATAAATCATACAAAGAATTGAATGTGCAATCTAAGTGCAATAAAAGGGCATGATAAAAGCGATCAGTAATAATAATTGAAAGTACCTTTACTCATATTTTAAGGGAAGA
This sequence comes from Rhineura floridana, assembly GCF_030035675.1. Taxonomy (NCBI): domain Eukaryota; kingdom Metazoa; phylum Chordata; class Lepidosauria; order Squamata; family Rhineuridae; genus Rhineura; species Rhineura floridana. The sequence continues at coordinate 182,187,257 of NC_084483.1, forward strand.
ATAGGAAGCATTGGCATATACTTAATCTGAGGGGGGCGTTGGGCACAAAAAGATTTTGCAAAGGGTCATTGGGTCGAAAAAGGTTGGGTAACGCTGGTGTAAATAATTCATGTTTAGGGATCATTCATCTATGAATATGTAGCATTTAATTGACAAGGCCTGTACATTTTTGGATTTCTTTTAACCAAGAACATAAACCACTTTGTATTAATGCTTGTGTAGCAGTTCTCTTTTTTAAAATCCACAAACATAACTGGGCATCACTCCTCTCCCCCACACCCACCCACCCAAGAACCCTTTTCCTTTCAGACTGACTCAGGTGGTGGTGTCGTAATGCTAAAAGCTTTAAATGTGTAAAAACCTGCCTAATACTCCTATTAGTGACTCTTCTAATCCATGCAATGTAATAGCAGAAGGTTTAGATGAATGTCTCAGAGGTGGACCATTAAAAATAAATTGCCCAACCTTGGGGAGATTAGAATTAGTCTCCAACCAGAAGCACCTTGGGGTGGCTGGGTGTGGAGCCAGCTTCTGAAAGCTGGAATTCCTATCAGGAACAGCATCAGCCTCGGCATTCTTACTAATGAAGAGACAATGGCAGCAATCATTAGACTTAGCTGTGGATTTGTTTCCTCTAGGAAACAAATGGGGGGAAAATTAATCATGGCAGTAGGATTCCTGATTTGAAATGCTTTTGATTTTGAAACAGAAACAAGGCAAGAGGGGGGAGTCCTAGTAAACAGTAAACAAAGTACATCAAAGTCAGAGGAAGCAGTGAGGAGCAATTATGGTGTGTTTTAATTAACCGTAATAATGCACAGAATGTTGACAACATAGCACCTTTTCATGTTCAAAGGGCTTTGCAAACTAGCTAATTAATGCCCGCAACAGTCTCATGAGATAAGTAATTGTGGACTTTCTTCCCTCCTCCTTTTATTTTTCTGTGTAGGCTACTGAAGTACAGAGGTAAGTGATGTGGCTAAGGCCATAGGAATAAGTGCAAGTATTAGAACTGCACAATGTCTTGAATGCCTTACAGGCCTAACCCTACAACAAATTAAGAATGCACATCAGTCTGACAGTAAGGTAATTGCACTAGCTTGACAGCTGTTGATAAGCAGTGGAGGCTGTTCCACATGGGCTAGTGCCCCATGAACCTCAGTATGCCCTCAGCCCACCTGTACCTGCCTTCCTTCATACTTATAACCAGTCCAGAGCTCCCTCCTCCTTCTCCTTAATCTCAGTGTTGCCGTTTTAGAACTCAGCAGGGAGGAAGATGGGCACGAAACTAGAATTCGTTGGCTTTGCCTGTCATTGGCTTTCGCTTCACCTACTGTTGGGCTCCCTGCCTTCCGCCCCACCAGTCCCAATGGGCACTATTTATTTATTTATTTATTTTATTTGTTTCATTTATAGACCGCCCATAGCGAATAGCTCTCTGGGCGGTGTACAAAAAGGTTAAAATACAAAATATGACAATAAAATCAAACTACACACAACAACGTTATAAACATTTAAACATTTAACATTTAACAGTTAAAATGCCTGGGAGCATAGCCAGGTCTTAACCTGGTGCCGGAAAGACAGCAGCGTAGGCGCCAGGCGTACATCTTCGGGGAGGCTGTTCCACAGTTCGGGGGCCACTACAGAAAAGGCCCTGGATCTAGTAACTATCCTCTGGGCTTTCCGATGAGTTGGTACCCGGAGGAGGGCCTTAGATGCTGAGCGAAGTGACCGGGTAGGTTCATAGCAGGAGAGGCGTTCCACAAGATATTGCGGTCCCACACAGTGTAAGGCTTTATAGGTCAAAACCAGCACCTTGAATCTGGCTCGGAAACAAATAGGTAGCCAGTGCAAACGGGCCAGAACAGGTGTTATATGCACTGATCGGCTAGTTCCCGTCAACAATCTGGCTGCCGCGTTTTGCACTAGCTGGAGTTTCCGAACTGTCTTCAAGGGCAGCCCTACATAAAACGTGTTACAGTAATCCAGTCTAGAAGTTACCAGAGCATGAATAACTGAGGCGAGGTCATCCCTGTCTAGATAGGGACGTAGCTGGGCTACCAGCCGAAGGTGGTAGAACGCATTCCTCGCCACCGAGGCCACTTGTGCCTCAAGAGACAAGGAAGGATCGAAAAGGATCCCCAAGCTACGAACCTGTTCCTTCAAGGGGAGTGTAACCCCATCTAGAACAGGGTAAACATCCACCATCTGGGCAGGGAAGGCACTCACCAACAGTGTCTCAGTCTTGTCTGGATTGAGTCTCAGTTTATTAGCTCTCATCCAGTCCATTATCGCGGTCAGGCAATGGTTCAGCACATCCACAGCCTCACCTGATTCAGATGAAAAGGAGAAATAGAGCTGTGTGTCATCAGCATACTGATGGCAACGCACTCCAAAACTCCTGATGACGGCACCCAGAGGCTGCATGTAGATGTTAAAAAGCATGGGGGACAAAACCAACCCCTGAGGGACTCCACAATGGAGAGTCCAAGGTGTCGAGCAATGTTCCCCAAGCACTACCTTCTGACGACGATCCGCCAAGTAGGAGCGGAACCACTGCCAAGCAGTGCCTCCAACTCCTAACTCCGCGAGTCTCCCCAGAAGGATACCATGGTCGATGGTATCAAACGCCGCTGAGAGATCAAGGAGAATCAACAGAGTCACACTCCCTCTGTCCCTCTCCCGACAAAGGTCATCATACAGGGCGACCAAGGCTGTTTCAGTGCCAAAACTGGGCCTAAAACCGGATTGAAACGGATCTAGATAATCGGTCTCATCCAAGAGCACCTGGAGCTGGCCGGCAACCACCCGCTCCAAAACCTTGCCCAAAAAGGGGACATTCGCCACCGGTCTATAATTGTTCAAGTTATCTGGGTCTAAGGAAGGTTTCTTTAAAAGAGGTCTCACTACTGCCTCCTTGAGGCTACCAGGGACTACTCCCTCCCTCAAGGAGGCATTTATCACTTCCTTGGCCCAGCCGATGGTACCAGTCCTGCTAGCCTTCACTAGCCAAGATGGACAAGGGTCCAGAGCAGACGTGGTCGCCCGCACCATTCCAAGCACCTTGTCCACTTCCTCAAGCTGCACCAACTGAAACTCATACAATAATGAAGGGCAAGACTGTGTTCTGGACACTTCAATGGATTCAACTGTCATAACATCAGAGTCTAGGTCCCTACGGATGCATGCGATTTTATTTTGGAAGTGCCCCGCAATGTCGTTACAGCGAGCTTCAGATGTTTCTATGGTATCTTGAGGACCAGAATGTAAGAGTCCTCGTACAACCCTAAAAAGCTCTGCTGGACGGCAGAGAGATGTCCTAATAGAGGTAGCAAAATAGGACTTCTTCGCTGCCCTTACCGCTTTCATGTACGACTTAGTGGAGGCACTTACCAAAGCATAATTGCATCCGTCTGGAGTTCGCCTCCATCTGCACTCTAGCCTCCTTCTCTCTTGCTTCATCACTCTCAGCTCCGGGGTATACCATGGAGCTGTATGAGCTCTGCAACGAAGAGGGCGCACGGGAGCGATCGTGTCAATAGCCCGGGCCATCTCCGTGTTCCACAGTTCGACCAAGGCCTCGACAGGAGCGCCACTACTATCAGCTGGAAAAACTCCCAGGGCCCTCTGAAAACCAATAGGATCCATAAGCCTCCGGGAGTGGACCAACTTAATAGGTCCCCCACCCTTGCAGAGGGAAAGAGTCGTCGTGAGTCTAAAACTCAGCAGGCAGTGATCTGTCCATGACAATGGAGTAGATGAAAAACACCCCACCTCCAGATCACCATCTCCATGACCAGTGGCGAAGATCAAATCAAGAGTGTGACCTGACACATGCGTGGGGCCCGTAACAAATTGAGACAGCCCCATGGTTGTCATGGAGGCCATGAAGTCCTGAGCCGCCCCAGATAAGACAGTCTCGGCATGAATGTTGATATCCCCCAACACCACAAGTTTGGGGGACCTCAACAACACCTCCGAGACTATCTCTGTCAGCTCAGCTAGGGAAGCTGTTGGGCAGCAAGGTGGGCGGTACACCAACAGGATTCCCAGTCTGTCTCCTTGGCCCAACACAAGATGAAGGCACTCTAGACCAGTCGCCATCTGGACAGGATGCCTGGTGAGAGAGAAAGTACTCCTATAGACCACAGCGACCCCGCCTCCCCGGCCCTCAGATCTACCATAGTGCTGCACCGTATACCCAGGTGGACAAAGCTGAGAGAGAGCAACTCCTCCCTGCTCACCCACCCAGAAGTGTAATAGCTGGATCCTATGAACTAGTCCTGCCTTCTGTTGGAAGTGGGGCAAGAGCAACCCCTGTTTTGTACTTTGCTTTATGTTCCAGAAGGGAGATAAGAGTTAGGGTCCTCCAGATGGATAGGCTTGATTACCTTTACCTGTGATGCTCTGACTGACTGCTTTCCATTGGTAGACTGATACGTCTTAAGGGAAGCTTATCTGCTCCTCCTCCTTCCGCCCTCCTCTTCTCCGACTGTCTGGGAGAGAGGAGACACCTTTTGTCTCTGCTCTCTCTCTCCTAGCCATGAGGTCAGCTCCCACGCCTGGGCATTGCACCTCCCACTTAGTTAGTTAGTTAGAACTAGGTATGCCTTTCTATCTACGTATTTCTATAAATAAAGTAGCTTTTCTTGTTTTACTAAGTCTCGAGTCTCAGTGATCCTGATGCAGGGTAAAAGCCTGCTTTCTTAGGTAAACGTGCACACATGCTGGCACACTCGCATTTCAGACCGGTGTTACTCTCTGCTGTGCTGCTTAAACTAATTTAGCACCAGCAACACCTTCCAGACGTTTTGGATTAAATCTCCCATCATGGTGGGAGTTGTAGTCCAAAACATCTGGAGGGCATAAGATTGGCAAAGGCTGAACTAGTCTATTCACTGGATCCCACTTGCAGACAAATAGTTGTAGACATAGGAAGTTGCCTTACACAGAGTCAGACCATTTATCCATCCAGTCTGGTCTGACTGGCAGCAGCTTCCTTGACTCTCTGGCACAGGTCTTTCACATTGCCTGCTGACTGTAGAGGCCTTTTAGCTGACTGTAGAGGCCTATATGTGCTGTAAACATATCCTACCCGTGAAGGATAGAGGACTACAAAGGGAAAGGAAGATACTGCAGGTCAACGACTGGTTACGCAGATGGTGTCGACGGGAGAGGTTTGGATTCTGGGACCATGGTCTAAGCTTCTTGCAGGGGGGACTGTTGGCAAGAGATGGGCTGCACCTCACAAGGACTGGGAAGAATCTCTTTGGCAGAAGTATGGCAAAACTCATCAAGAGGGCTTTAAACTAAAGCCTCTGGGGGATGGAGATGATAGCTTAAAGACCAATCCAAAGACAGTGGGTTGTAAACGCAAGCATTTTAAGGGTACAGGAGACACTGGGAGAGAGAAAGGGATGCACGGCAAAGCTCACGGTATATTAACGGAGGAATCCAATCAGGACAAAAGAGACTTCTGGTGTCTATATACCAACGCGCGGAGCTTGGGAAACAAGCAAGAGGAGCTTGAAGTCTTAGTGCATCAAGGCAAATATGACTTCATAGGGATAACAGAGACTTGGTGGGATGACTCCCATGATTGGAATATAGCCATTCAAGGATATAAACTCTACAGAAAGAACAGAAGCAACAGAAAAGGAGGGAGAGTAGTGTTATACATCGAAGACAAATACACCTCTATGGAAATCCAAGAGAGCGAACCAAGTGGTCCGGTAGAGACCATTTGGGTAAAAATAAATGGAGAAACAAATAAAACCGACATGGTAGTAGGTGTCTACTACAGACCCCCTGGCCAAGAAGAGGTGGTAGATGAGGCCTTTCTCAAACAAATCTCTGAAATCTCAAGGAGGCAAGAAATAGTAGTGATGGGAGACTTCAACTACCCGGATATCTGCTGGGAGACAAACTCTGCGAAGCACAAAGCCTCCAACAAATTCCTGATGGGCCTTGCTGATAATTTCCTCTTTCAAAAAGTAGAAGAAGGAGCAAGGGGATCGGCAATCCTGGACCTGATCTTAACTAACAGGGACGAATTGGTCACGGGAATTAAAGCGGCCGGTACCTTGGGGGAAAGTGACCACGTAATGCTGGAATTCGGGATTCTGGGGAAAGCCAAAGAAGAATTTAGTCAAATATGGACCTTGGATTTCAGGAAAGCCGATTTCAGCAAGCTCAGGGAAATGATGGGTAGGATCCCGTGGCTAGATAGACTGAAGAAAAAAGGAGCCAAAGAAGCATGGGAGTTCATGAAGAAGGTATTACAAAAAGCGCAATCGCAAACAATTCCAAAGAGGAAGAAAAATGGAAGACATCGGAAAAAGCCAATGTGGCTACACGGAAGACTGGTGGAGAAGGTAAAAATAAAAAAGAGCATGTATAAAGAATGGAAGGAAGGACGCATCACCAAGGAAGAGTACCGATGAGCGGCTCGGGCTTGCAGGAATAGCGTAAGGAAAGGTAAAACCCAGAATGAGCTAAGGCTGGCGAGGGAAGCGAGGAACAACAAAAAGGGTTTTTTCAGATATGTTTGAAGCAAGAGAAAGACCAAGGAAACGGTGGGACTGCTGCTCAATGAGGATGGCAAAATGTTGACAGATAACGAGGAAAAGGCAGAACTGCTCAACGCCTATTTTGCCTCCATTTTCTCCCAAAAAGGGAACAGTGTGCAACCTTGCATCGGTAACAATCTCAGTAAGGGGTCGGGATTGCAGTTCAAGATTGATAAGGAGATAGTCAGGAAATACCTAGTTAACCTAAATGAGTTCAAATCTCCAGGGCCTGATGAACTGCATCCCAGAGTATTGAAGGAACTTGCTGATGTACTCTCGGAACCTCTTGCCATCATCCTTGAGAAATCCTGGAGAACGGGAGAGGTGCCGGAGGATTGGAGACGGGCAAACGTCGTCCCGCTCTTTAAAAAGGGTAAAAAAGAAGATCCGGGGAATTACAGGCCGGTCAGTCTGACTTCAATACCGGGAAAGATATTAGAACAGATAATAAAAGAGTCCATTGGCAACTATCTAGATGACAATGCTGTGATTAGTAGGAGCCAGCATGGATTTGTCAAGAAAAAATCCTGTCAAACTAATCTCATCTCTTTTTTTGATCGGGTCACCAGCTTAACAGATGGTGGAAATGCTGTAGATGTCATCTATCTAGATTTCAGCAAAGCATTTGACAAAGTCCCCCACGACCTTTTGATTAGCAAACTGGTCAAATGCGGACTACATGGAAATACTGTCAGGTGGATTCACAACTGGTTGGAAAACCGTACTCAAAGAGTGGTCGTCGGTGGCTCTGCTTCGGACTGAAAGGAGGTTTCGAATGGAGTGCCACAGGGCTCTGTCCTGGGGCCGATACTCTTCAACATTTTTATCAATGACTTAGATGACGGGGTAGAGGGAAGCCTTATGAAGTTTGCGGATGATACGAAACTGGGAGGGATAGCTAACACAATGGAAGACAGGAATAAAATCCAAAGGGACCTGGATAGACTAGGAAATTGGGCTGAAATTAATAAAATGAAATTCAATAAAGACAAATGCAAGATTCTGCATTTAGGCCACAAAAACAAAATGCACGGGTACAGGATGGGAAATACCCGGCTTAGCAGTAGTGCGTGTGAGAAGGACCTTGGAATTGTAGTGGATTGCAAGTTGAACATGACCCAGCAGTGTGATGCTGCGGCAAAAAAGGCAAACACGGTTTTGGGATGCATAAACAGAGCTATAGTTTCCACGTCAAGGGAAGTAATAGTCCCACTATATTCTGCATTAGTCAGGCCTCATCTGGAATACTGCGTTCAGTTCTGGGCGCCTCATTTTAAGAAGGATATAGACAAGTTGGAGCGGGTTCAGAGGAGGGCGACGAGGATGACAGCCGGTATGGAGAACAAGTCTTATGAGGAAAGGCTGAAGGAACTTGGCATGTTCAGTCTGGTGAAGAGAAGGCTGAGGGGTGACATGATTGCACTCTTTAAGTACCTGAAGGTCTGTCACATAGAGGACGGTACAGATTTGTTCTCTGCTGCCCCAGAGGGTAGGACTAGGTCTAATGGTTTTAAGTTGCAGGAGCGTAGATTCAGATTGGACATTAGAAGGAACTTCTTGACAGTAAGGGCAGTTCGGCAATGGAACCGACTGCCTAGGGAGGTGGTGGGATCCCCTTCGCTGGATGTCTTCAAGCAGAGGCTGGACAGCTATCTGCGGGAGATGCTCTAGCTGTGGATTTCCTGCTGTGAGCAGGGGGTTGGACTCGATGGCCTACAAGGCCCCTTCCAACTCTATGATTCTATGATTCTATGCAAAGCATGTGCTCTGCCACTGAGCCACTGTCACTCTACAAGGTTTCCAGTTGGTCTCTCGACCAGTGGCAGCTGGCGGCTCCATGTCAGTGGGGTGATGGAATCCCTCTCCAGGTTTTAGTCTGAACTTTCAAGGAGCTGTCGAATGCACTGGAGCACCTAGGACAGCTCCTTAAAAGTTCGGACTAAAACATGGAGTAGATTTCACAGTCCCACTGACATGGACTATCAGCCCTGCTGCTACTGCTCCCAGTCCTGACCTGCTCAGCTTCCCTGAGACTAGGCACATGGAGCTGACAACTTTTCAACCACTATGCCTTCATCAGCAAGAACGTCACATGAAGCTTTTTTGAGCATGGATGTAAGGATTGTCATGTATGTGAATTGTTGCAAATTGTGAAAGGCGCCACTGAAACCTCCAGAGTGTTTGTTTTCCAAATTACGTTGCAGTAAAGTGAGTTTCTCATTAAAGAGTCTCACAGAGTCAAAAAAGAATATTCCTGAATGTGCACCCAAGACTACAATGAGAAGCAGCAGGAGGGGGTTTCATCTATTTTCTAACAGTATTTACATTTCATTGGAATTTTTAACAATTCAATAAATGTCCCTTAATAACAAAGGAGTACAGTGAGTCATTTTGCACTGATAAGCTAACACGTTGGAGCTGTTTCAAGTCTGTAGGGCAGTAGTGGCTATCCTGTGAGCCCTCAGATCTGGTGGGATTCCAACTCCCATCAGCCCCAGCCATCATGGCCAATAGTTAGGGATGATAAGAGTTGGACTCCATCAGCATCTGGAGGGCCACGTTAACTACTCCTGCAGTAGGGGAAAAGAATTCCAGAGCTGAGGTAAACAGTGAGAGAGAACCTTGTCAGGATTTGTTGCTCTAATTTGCAATGGGATCCAATTACAATGGGCTCTATTTATGTTGCTCATGAGTATCCTTCTTTTCCTCTTTTGCTTTCTGCCTGTTCATGAGAGAAGCATAAAACCAATCAGCAATGGATTGTATTAGGGTTGGGTTGGGGATTCATTTGGAAACAATGTTTTCAAAAAAATGATAAGGTCAAGTACAATTTGCCAATAATGATGATGATGATGATGATGATGATGATGTGGTGGCAGTAGTAGTACAGTAGGGCCCCGCTTCCCAGCGCTTCACTTCCCAGCATTCCGCTAATGCGGCGGCTTTCATTCCCCATTTTAAAGCCGCTTTTGCAGCATTTTGCAGCATTTTGCGGCATTTTCACATCATGGGCGCAATGCGCCCCATTATACGCAATGGGGTTCCGCTTTACGGTGATTTCCGCTTTACGGCGGGGGTCCGGAACGGACCTGCCATGTAAGCGGGGTCCGCCTGTAGTATTTACTTTAGAATGTTCAGTGCTCTTCATGTTACAGTAGGGCCCCGCTTACCGGCGCTTCGCTTCCCAGTGTTCCACTAATGCGGCGGCTTTCATTCCCCATTTTAAAGCCGATTTTGCTGATTTTGCGGCATTTGCAGCATTTTCACATCATTTTCGTGCGATGCACCCCATTATACTCAATGGGGTTCCGCTTTACGATGATTTCCACTTTATGGCGGGGGTCCGGAACAGAACCTGCTGTATAAGCGGGACCCGCCTGTATCTCAAAGACTTCGAACAACCATGTAAAGTATGCCATTATTATTCCCATGTTGTTGATCCCCATATTTTCCAACTAAGACTGACAGAGTGACTTGCTTAATGTTAGAAGTGTGATAAGAACAACTCCCATTTGGTCCTCTTCGCGTGGGGAGAGAGATAGAGACATAGTCCTCCTAGCTGGCTAGACTGCCACTGTCCTGTGCTCATCTTTTCTGTCTGTCGTCCTTTTGTATAAACTGATAAATTTCAGGGAGCTGTTCTCACCTCTGACTCACCTTCCTGTTTTCTCTTCTCTGCAGATGACTGGAGGAGAAGGAGCCATGTTCTCTTTGTCTCCTCTCCTCTAGCATGAGGGCAATGTTCAAGCATGGTCATTGCAGCCTCCAACTTAGCTAGATAGAAGAAGCACCTTTCCTATCCAGTATGTATTTCTATTAATAAAGTAGTCTTTTCTTATTTTGAAACCAAGTATAAGTCTCAGTGATTCAAAGCACGGCAAAATCTAGCCATCTCTCAGCTAAACTCACACCCACACTGCACAGAGAACTGAGCAAGCCACACTAAGCAAAACTCTGCTAAATTACTAAAACTCTAACTGGTCTACCAGCCATTAGAGCCAACACTTAAGACTACCTCGTGAATTCATGGTAGCAGTAAGATTTCCTGGACCACAGCTCAGTCACTTAGTGAATATACAAGTGGGTATACACCAGTACAGCAACACCTGTTCTTAGCTGGTTGTGGTAAGCACATTGTATCTATAGAAAAGACAGCGGTACTGCCAAAAATTCAAGGGCCAATCCACTCAGAGAGCGCGCATGCATCATCCATCCATTACTGAAGCACAGTAGATGCAGACGTGCTTAGGGATACACAGCCCCATCTGCATTATGATGCTCACACAAGCCTCACTAAGGGGCTGTATGCCTTTTTGCATATGAGGGGGGACATACATCTGCATTTGGGGCCACCAGTTGTTAATCTGACTAGCTGTCTTTCAGCTGGACCAGAGCCAAGGAGTGTCTTTTCTACCCCCTCTTAATAACCTCTGTGCTTTGGGAACATTCTAGACTCAGAAGCTGTGGTGATTTTTCTCTCTTATCAGTTCAGAATGCAGCCTGTCCTATGATATGACCTTAAGAGATGGGGAATGACATGACTTTTGCATCCCACTTTTTTGCTCCTTCAGTCCTCTCTCTCTGTCCCCCTCCCTCCTTGCCCACTCCTCAGGGAAGTTTTCCTCACACCACAGCTCCTGACAGGCACTGTACCAATATGGGCAACAGCTCAGGTTTCACCAGAGGGAGATTTAGCCCCCCTGCAGGCAACCTGCTCTCCATCTCATCAGCCCTTAATAGTGTCCTTTGTTTCTACCCCATGGGAGGAAAATAATCCCCACATCCTTTCTACACCTGGGTTGGGAAACAGCAAACTTCCATCTCCAATCTGACACCTTGAAAAATGGACCAATTTGCTGACACATTTTTCCCCCTGCAAGGGCTAAAACCAGGGTGAATAGGCCTAAAGCCTGTGGCCTTAATTAGTTTTCAAGTCATCAAGCACAAAGCCCACCTGTTGCAGAATGAAAACATTTGTGCTTCTTTGTAAAATGCCTGACATAACCTTCACCACAGCCACACAGAAGATATACAAGTTGACTTTCTGGGACAGTGAGATGCTACTCCAGTGTGGTCTGAGAGAGACAAAACGACGGACTTAGCCCTAGAAGTGTTAGGACTTGGGTTTAGGGAAGAACTTGCTGGTTTTCAGGCTTCATCTGCACCATACATTTAAACCAGTATTATACCACTTGAAACAGTTATGGTTTCCCCCAAAGAATCCGGGGAACTGTAGTCTGTTAAGGGTGCTGAGAGTAGTTAGAAGGCCCCTGTTCTCCTCACAAAACTACAGTTCTCAGAATGGTTTAATAATCTCTCTTCTCTGGAAACGGTAGCTCCGTCCCCAGGGAGTGGTATAATTCTGTTATACAGTGTAAGTCTGTAATACATAAAGGATTAAAGGCCAGCCCTACCATTAGGCAGAGTGAAGCAGCTTCCTCAGACAGTTAAGTTTTGGGTGTCATGAAAGGGCAGCAAACTGATGCATTAAAAATTATTATTATATTATGCCAAGGAGAGAGACACTTGTGGGATTTTTCTGTCTTTGACCAGTCTTTGAGACTGTGTACTTTGACTTGGAGTGGGTGTGGAGAGAAAAAGCACTATTTGCTGTTCTATCTCAGGCTGCAAAATGTCTTGGACTGGCCCTAAAATGACCTATTGGAAAGTTCACCCATTCTAAAATCTCCCCATATGTTTAATGCTTACACACCACAGAGAAGTTTAGGTTAGAAGTGCTTTCACTGACGCATAATCAGTTTCAATACCCCCACACACATCCACACCATATATTTAAAGCACATTTATGTCACTTTAACAGTTATTGCTACCCTCAAAGAATCCTGGGAGTTGTCCCTTGTTAACGGTGTTTAGAACTGTAGCTCTGTGAGGGGTAAACTACAGTTCCCAGGATTCTTTAGGGGGTAGCAATGATTGTTAAAGTGGTATAAATATACTTTAAATGCATGGAGTGGATGTGAAATTAGATTCTGAGGGCATACAGTTCTACAAGAAGCCATGTTTTCATTTTGCATGACTATCACCGGGTGACCTTGACATGCCACTATCTTTCAGTGTTAATTCTCCATTCACATAATGGGGATTATAGTGACCTACCTAATGTGGTTGTTCTGAAGACAAATAGGCTGCAATCCTAAATATACTTACTAGGAAGTAAGCCCACTGAACACAGTAGGACTTACTTCCAAGTAAACATGCCTAGGATTGCTCTTCTTCATTAACAACAACAAAACACATGCACACACCTCTCTTATCTTTAAGCTTTCTGGCACCAAGTCATTTCCCCCAAAGATTTAATCATGATAGATGGTTGCAAATACAGGAAAATGTAAGTTGTCAGCTGCTATAGGAATATTATTAAATTCCACACTGACAACAGTAGAAATTAGATAAGAATATCCAGAGAGGTAGCCGTGTTAGTTTGTTACCACAGAAACAACAAAGAGACTTGTGGCACCTTAAAGACGAACCAACTGATGGCATATATTTGTTAGTCCTTAAAGTGCCACAAGATTCTTTGTTGTCTTAGATAAAAACAGACACTGAAATCTCTTGAAGACACCAGTACTTACTTGCTTTCTAAACGATGTTGGAAAATTTTCTACTAGGAATCCTGTTAATATGTGACAAGTTTGAGAAAGGATTTTTTTTAAAGCTTCCTTATCTTAAAGAATTATGTGTGTCAGTTATTTAAACTGGCAGAAGCCCCAGAGTGTTAATTTGTTATAAATGCTGTATATAATGTTTTCAATGAGAATTGCCTATGGTGAGCTTGTACACTTTTTCCATGCACTTGTATGCTATATGTCTAGAAGAAACAATTGCAGTGACAGGCTATCCTTCATAATCCCCCTCTTCAGATTTATGCTCACAAAAGGCTCTAAATACTGAAGATGTTGTGTGGGAGGAGAAACATCTTCTAAACAAGTAGTTTCTCCATTCCAGGCCAGGTAACAAAGAGCCCTCCGGAATTTTTTGTGGGCCTCGCTAGAGCCGGCCTCTGGGTCTTAGGGGCCACCTGCTGCTTAAGCCATCGGTCAATAGATTAACTGCAGCTATTACTAAGCGCTTAGAAAAGCAGGCTATGGGGCAGAGCAAACAAAATCAACCTGCGTTTTAACACATGTTAACTCAAAATTTAATAAATTGGAGAGAAGGGAGGGGGAGAAATGCTGAGAACTACAAAACAAAAAAAACATAAGAGGAAAGCCCTCTATACACATTTGCTTTTTGCAAGCAAAGTATCAGATGGCAGATAAAATGTCTTCATGGCAGTGGACACAAAAGAGGAATTGTCTAACTCTCTCCTTTGCAAGAATCTTTTCTCACTTTCCCCATCCTCTCCTTCCTCCTCCCCCCATTTTATCAGCAGTTGTTCCTTCAACACACATACTTTGGGCTATGTTGAAACTACATTCAATGGAAAGACTATGGAAGCAGAAAATCACTGTAAACTGCTTTCAGAGGTGATCCAATGCGAACCACAAAAGCAGGTTATTGTGAGTGCAGATAGACGCCAAAGGCTTGAAATTGTTCTTATTATTTGACCAGACAATAGCAGTTTCATCTAGTACTGTAAAATAAAAATAAAAATCCCTGCTTGCCTTCTGAGTAGGATGAATCTCGTCTCAGACTTTTCTCTGAAGTCATTGTGTGGGGTGATGTTTAGCAGAATATCTCTGAAGGAGTTCATGTAAGGAGAGGTTCTTTGATGCCATAAAGTTGAACACAGAAAAATGGACTTTACCTGCATCCCTTGCAGGTAAAGGGTATAGGGTAGTTCCATACATTCCAAATGCAACAGGAAACACAGGAGTAACGTTAATGTTTCCTACAAGAGACTTAAGTTATAACATGCGGCTGTTCTTAATGTATATACGCTCATTTGCTGGGGCTAATGGAATCCAACAACATCTGGAGGGCCATAGGTTTCCCATCCCAGTGATAGGTAGACAGGTTTTAGTTAGAGGTGGAGAAGTTTGATTCAGTTTGCATTTAAATGTGAACTATCCTAATTCACACTTTCTGAAACAATATGAGAGCTGAAACACAGCCATCCTTCAAAATTTACACTTCTATGAATTTTTCAAGGCAGTTCTTCAGCCTAGTAATGTGTACAAAAATGCATCCAGTAAGGTTAAAGTGTGTATATAAATGCATATATTAGTAAAAATAATATACAAAAATGCATTACATTAGGGAAAATTGCTTTCAAAAATGCATTTATTATGGAACAGTGCATACAAAAATGTGTATTTTTCTGAATGGAGTTGCACTCTCCCGGGAGGAGCAGGTTCGTAGCTAGGGTTGCCAGGTCTCCGATTTTCTGCCGGAGACTCCGGCAAAAGGGGTCCGTCTCCGGCCTCCGGCAATAGTTGCTTTGAAGCCGTGGATCTCCGGCTTTTGCGTGTCTGCGGGTGCTCCTCCTACTGAAACGCAGTCTGTGGCTGCGGTGTGTATCGCGGCCGCTAGAGCACCTCAGCATTTTGAATCAGAAGGCCGTTGTGCAGGAGGAGGAGCTTTTGCGTTTTCACTGAGAAGGTTGTTGGGCGGGAGGAGGAGCTTTGGCGTCTTGAATGAGAAGGCGGTAGGAGGAGTCTTTGCGTTTTGAGTGAGAAGGTCATTGGGCGGAAGGAGGAGCTTTGGTGTGTGGAATCAGAAGGCGGTAGGAGGAGTCTTTCTGTTTTGAGTCAGAAGGCGGTTCGGCTGCGTTTTGAATGAGAATGCTGCAGGTCAGTTGGTGGCAGAGAGAGAGAGAGAGAGAGAGAGAGAGAGAGAGAGAGAGAGAGAGAGAGATGTATATATATATGTGTGTGTGTGTGTGTGTGTGTGTGTGTATGGGTTTTGTATTTAGGGAGGCTTGTGCAGCAAATGTTGGGCTGGTAAGAGGGAATATAGAAAAAAGAAGCTGCTATGGGAGCCTTGCGGGGGATGGGGATAGTAGAGGGGGCAGGGAAACCAGAGCATGGCCTGAGAATTCTCATCAGTCCTTTGCTCTGGTCAACAGCACTAACAGGAGGATGTGAAGCCTTTGTAGCAGAGCTTGGAAAAGTTACTTTTTTAAACTACAACTCCCATCAGCCCCAGTCAGCAAGGCCACTGGATTGGGCTGATGGGAGTTGTAATTCAAAAAAGTAACTTTTCCAAGCTCTGCTTTGTAGCTACAGATGGGATAAGAAAAACAGCAAAAATAAGCATGCTTTCGGCACCCACCTCCTCGTCCCTTTCGTCCCAAGCTCGCGCTCCTAGCCGTTAAGCCTTTTGGCAGCTGAAAGAGAGAGGGGGGGGAAACCACCCCAAATGGCGGCTCCACCTCTCGCGAGCGGGCATTGGCCGCTGCCTCTTTCTTCCTTTTCATTGGATGCTAGGCTTTAAGAGGTCCTCCCAATTGGCTGTTCTGGTTTTGGATACCAGATTCAAAGTTTTTTAAAGTAGCCGTTAAAGAAATTCTGCCCGCAGAAGCTGGCAGCAGTGGCTGAGAAAAAGACACCAAGGAGAGCCACGTTAGGGGAAAAAGAATTAAAAGGGCAGCTCTAGCCAGCGACTCGTCCGTTTCAGGTACTGGGAGAGGATATAAGGAAAGGGAAGGATGAAAGGGAAAATAGCTGCCTGCCTACAAAGCATGTGGTGTTCTCCTAGGGGTGAGGTGAGGAGAGGACTGGATTCCCCCAGGGACGCGAGATAAGCTGTATTACCTATGAAGGGTTTAGGTCATGTCATTCTTCCCTGTGCAGTACACTAGAGTTCCTCCTTTTTAAAAAAAAAAAAAAGAATCGAAATCCTTTCAAGGGAGCTCTAAAGAGAAGGGCGGCAGTCCTCACCATATTTCTCCCGCCAAACAAACCATTCCCTCTTATGTGTATTTTACTTGATGTTAAACCTACCGAGTTTGATGGCCCTTACTCCCAGGGAACGGCCAAGTTACGTAAGGGGTTTACTCCAACTGTATGCATACTGACTTGCGAGAAAGTCCCGGTGTACTCAGGGCGGCTTACTTCCAGGTAAACATGTAGGACTGGGCTACCGGGGTGCACCAGGGCTACCACCTTTCCATTGTATGTTTGCTCGGGACTAAATCCCATTGAGGTCGGTGGAGCTTTACTCCTAAGCAAGTATGCTCAGGAGGACCGAGGACCGCAGCAGTGCCCCGCGATCCTACGCCCTCTTATTGGTAAGTAAGCTCTGCTGTGTTCCCCGGGGCTGCTGCTCTTTATAGTAAAAAAAGTGTGTCCCGAGGTTAATGAGGGAGAGCGCCCCCCCCGCTATTTGTCATGTGCCGAATTACCGGTGAGCGAGCAGCAGGAGGCCTGTCCCCCCCGCCTTGTGTAATGATTGTTGTTTTTAGAAGGGTAACGGGGCATAATGGTAATGAAAGCTTGTTTGGAGGGGGTGCATCATTCAGAGCATTTGATTTGTCCATGCACTACTGTGTAACGGTATGCTTGTGTTAGTGCAGTTGGCACACAGGCCGCCCTTGTAAATGCTCATTCCCTCCTCCTTTGCCCTGCCTGCTCGAGGCGAACGCAGCCGTGCTACCAACGCGGCATAACTAGCCCCGCCGGTTGTGTTTGCGGACCTGGGAAGGGCTGAGGCGCACAATGAGTGGGGGAGCCACCGCCGCCGCTCTCATCCTTGGGCGTGTAGTATTTTGGGTTCGAGGCTTCTATTTTTAGCCCCATTGATGGCTGGGATTCTGACGACGTCAATGGAGCCCGGCGTTGACGTCACAGAGGCTCCTTCCTGACCGGGGCGGACAGGCGGGGTTTGCAGAAAATAAAGCAGCAGATGGATGAAGAGAGCAGCCGGGGCGATCGCGTGGGGTGTAGAAGACGGGAGCAGCGGCAGGACTAGCGGAGAGGAGATTGAGGGGCTGCTGTGGTGTCATTTGGGGGGGTTGCTGTGTGTGTGTGGAAAGAGTTGGGGGTGTTTGAGGGGCTGTCATGTCATTTGGGGGATGCTTTTTTGGGTGGTTGGTATATTGGAAAGGGGTGTTGGGGGGCAGTCATGTTGTCATTTGAGTGGTGTGTGATGGGGTTGCTATGTGGAAATTTGGGGGGCAGTTCTGGTGTTTGGGGGATTTCATGAGCAGTCCTGGTGTCATTTGGGGGTTGCTATGTGTGTGGGGATTTGGGGAGGGGGCATATGGCGGGCAGTCCTGGTGTCAATGCATTGAGACTAGCAATTGGATTATGATTAGCAGATTGATTGGTGATGTAACCTGCCTTTGTTCTCTAAAAGATAGTGTTTGTTAATAAAACAATTGTTTGTAACCTGGTGCTATTGGTTTTATTTCCCTCTCACGTTTTTACCTTTACCTTAAAACTAGAGGTAATTGCATAATTGTGATTGTTCAATTTCTTTGAATAGAGATGGATAGAACAGTAGCCAGCCAACATATAAAGTTGCAGTGCCTTATGGATAACTTTGTGGATGATCCCCAGTCAAGTCTTAGCAACAGCACAATGCTGACAGGCAGTTGCCAACTGCTTGCCTAGAATGCCCTCCCTTGTCCTTAACATGGCTGCAACCATACCTACTCAGAAGTAAGTCCTATTGAGTTCTATTGGGCTTAGTTCCTTAATAAGCATGTTTACAGTTGCTGCCTTCAGGGGCATCCATCTGTGCTCCCATGTAACATCTCTGCAACACTAAGCTCCTTTCTTCCAATAATGGCCTGACCTGAGGGCACGTAAACCCTTCTTGCCAGAAGCAAGTAAGCTAGATTAAATGTTCCCTAAAGGCGTTGAACTGTGACCTGGCAGACCAGGGTTCGAATCCCCACACAGCCATGAAGCTCACTGGGTGACCTTGGGCCAGTCACTGCCTCTCAGACTCAGAGGAAGGCAATAGTAAACCACCTCTGTCTGAATACTGCTTACCATGAAGACCCTATCTGGGATCAACTTGAAGGCAGTCCATTTCCATTTTGCATCACCCTAAGCTTGTGAGAAAGAATGACTTTGTCACTTCAGATGGACCTAGGAACACCCTATTTTAGGTAAGATTTCTATTTTAATCTCCAGAGAATTTTTTTTGAATTGTATGCTCCAAGCAACGGTGGTTGATACAATATATCATGTTTAATGACATCACTAGGGCCCGCCCCGTGACATCACTAGGGCCCGCCCCCATTTTCTCAGGTTTTTGGATGATTCCGACCTGGCAACCCTATTCGTAGCTTGGGGGTACTCCTCGATCCAGCATTGTCACTGGAGGCTCAGGTGGCCTTGGTGGCTAGGAGTGCCTATTTCCAGCTCTGGCTGGTTCACCAGCTACAGCCCCTTTTGGACAGAGATGACTTGACAACAGTACTCCACCCTCTGGTAACTTCCAGATTGGGTTATTGCAATGTACTCTATGTGGGGCTGCCCTTGAAGTTGACTTGGAAACTTCAGCTGGTCCAAATTAATGCAGCGGCCAGATTACTGGCTGCGGTTCGTTTCAGAACTCATGTAATACCTGTTTTAAAATGATTGCACTGATTGCCAGTTTGTTTCTGGGCCCAATTACAGGTGCTCACATAAGCGTTTAAAGCCCTTAATGACTTAGGCCCCAAATATCTCAGACCATCTCCTTCCCTACAGATCCTCTTGGGTGTTAATATCAGCAGAGAGTCTTCTTGGTAGATCTGCTGCCCTCAAAGGTTCAGGGGATGGTGGCCCAGGAGAGAGCTTTCTCTGTGGCAGCCACTAAGTTGTGGAATTCACTCCCTACAGAGGTGTGTCCGGCACCTTTGCTATACTGTTTTCAGTGAATGCTAAAGACATACCTCTTTACCCTGGCCTTCAGCTCTTGAGATGTATTTTTTCAGAACCCACCCTATTCTTGTGATTGAAATGTGTTTTAATTATTTTCAATATTCTATTTTAGGTTTTGTAACCCACCCTGGGACCTATTAGTGAAGGGCAGGCAATTGTTATTGTTGTTGTTGTTATTGTTATTATTGTTATTTTTCTTATTATTATTATTAACAACAACAACAACAACAACAACAACAATAATAATACATTTATGAAAAATTGCACTAAAATCATGATGAATGTTCATGGGGATTTTTAAAAAAATGCAAATTGCTGCAGAAATATGGAGAATTGAATTTAAGATTGGGAAAATGAGAAAGTGAGAGAAACTGAAGTTGACTGATTCGCCCATCCCTAGTTTCAGTTTCTGGAAATTTGCTACTTAAAGCCAGGAAAACAGAATTTAAAATGGAATTCTCTGTGTGAGTTTTATACACAACCTAAGCTGAACAAAAATGAAGCATGGCCTGACTATGGAGAATTGAATAAAGGCTGAGAGTAACAGAGCAAGTCTTAACATATTTACATCTTC
Organism: Rhineura floridana; assembly: GCF_030035675.1. NCBI lineage: Eukaryota > Metazoa > Chordata > Lepidosauria > Squamata > Rhineuridae > Rhineura > Rhineura floridana. Next base: position 182,207,182 of record NC_084483.1, read on the forward strand.
AGTTTTATTAGTTTTGTTTGATTCAGCAAGTTTGTGGTTCAGCACAGAGCTACACACCTAGAAATGTGCTGCCCCTTGCTGACCTGGAAAAATAAAATCTGAAGAGACTGATATAATGGGATGAAAACATATATATCTAGGCCTCTCCTCTCTTTGCTCCCATGTCAGGGTAGAATCCAGGGCAATGGACTTCTGGATATTGTAAATGATTTGAGGGCATTTGAAGACAACACCCAGGCAGAAGACGAGTTCCTACAAAGTGCTGTTGATACAAACTCAACAGTGCTTTGCTTTGAGGGTGTTTGTGACTTCTTTTAATGTTACGTTTCTTTACACGTGTTCTGAAAATGCATGCCAGAAAGCAGCCACCAAATGGCCGTAATGCCATTATTTTTAATTTTGTGAAGGTCAGGAGCAAGGATAAGATGTGAATTTTGGAGAAGGCTCTGGCAGCTTTGTAGGGTGCATTTTGACCACTGCCTTCTATCTCGGGGGGCTTTCCGTTTTAAATTCTATCAGTTTTTCGGCATAGACACCAAAGACTCTGAAAGATCTTGATTAATTAATTAATTACATTTATATCCCACCCTTCCAGGTGGCAAACAACCAAGCGATAAAACAATAAATAAAAACATCTTAAAAGCCATTCCCATACAGGTGCAGACTGTATTATATGCTTGTTAGGTATCCTAACATTGTCCTGTCTTTGGAACACCGTGCTGGAATCCTTTCTGGTTGTTCTGCAATCAGTGGATGGTGACAGCATGGAAATGGGCCTTCTCAGTGATAGGACCCACCCTCCGGAAAGCCTTACGTTGAGTAAGTCATGAGGCAAAGGCAATATTACCTTTGAACTGCTCTTAAAACTTGTATGTTTACCTCAGTTTTTGTGTGGACTCCTCCAATTTTTAATTCTCTGTTGTACTCAGCTCAGTTCTATTTGTGATATATAGTTTTGCTTTGTTTTATCTCATTTCCAGGGTGTTTTACCTAACATTATTGATGCATTTTTTATTGTTTTATGTAAACCACCAAGAGATTTTTATTATATTAAGTGGTATTTTAAATAAATAATAAAAGTTTTGAGAAAACCAAACACCCATTTACAGGAAAAATTGGACAGACTGTGGTTTAGTACTCCATGAACAAGCCCAGCTTCCTGCCAGCTTGACATGCTTCCCCATCCCCTCTCCTCATCCCACTTAGCTTTTGCTTTTAGTTAGCAAAGTAAGCCAAATCAACAAACTGCTGTTAACATTAACAGTGGTTAATTTTAAACGAACCAATTTCTGTGGTTTACAAAACTGGTTAGCTGGAAGAAGCGGAAGTGTACAGATTCCTCCTCTCAGCCACAAGGGAAGAGGAGGAGGAGGGAGAGTGGGAGAATACTAGGCATGGTCACACAGCACTAAACTATGGTTTAGTGTTACATCTGTATGTGCCCAGTGTGTGTAACTGTTGGAAGTGTGGCAAGAACAACTCCTGTTTGAGTTCTTTTGTTTGTATTCCAGAAGGAAGATAGAGTTAGGGTCTTCCAGCTGGATAGGCTTGCCTACCTTTGGCTCTGCTCTTCTCTACCTAACTTCCTTCTGTTGTAAACTGATATGTTCAGGGACGCTGACCTCATTTCTGACCCTTCTTCCTTTGTTTTTCTTCTCTGACTGTCCAAGGAGAGAGGAGACATGTTTGTCTTTGTTCTCTCTCCTGAACCATGAGGGCAATACCCAACTCTGGGCACTGCACCTCCAACTTAGTTAGTTAGAACTAGGTATGCCTTTTCTATCTACTATTTGTTGTTATGTGCCTTCAAGTCAGTTACGACTTATGGCGACCCTATGAATCAGTGACCTCCAAGAGCATCTGTTATAAATCACCCTGATCAGATCTTGTAAGTTCAGGTCTGTGGCTTCCTTTATGGAATCAATCCATCTCTTGTTTGGCCTTCCTCTTTTTCTACTCCCTTCTGTTTTTCCCAGCATTATTGTCTTTTCTAGTGAATCATGTCTTCTCATTATGTGTCCAAAGTATGATAATCTCAATTTCATCATTTTGACTTCTAGTGATAGTTCTGGTTTAATTTGTTCTAACACCCAATTATTTGTCTTTTTCTCAGTCCATGGTATGCGTAAAGCTCTCCTCCAACACCACATTTCAAATGCGTTGATTTTTCTCTTATCCACTTTTTTCTGTTGGAAGTGGGGCAAGAGCAACTCCTGTTGTGTTCTTTTGTTTATGTTCCAGAAGGAAGATAGAGTTAGGGTCCTCCAGATGGATAGGCTTGATTACCTTTACCTGTGATGCTCTTACTGACTTCCTTCCATCACTAGACTGATACGTCTTTAGGGAAGCTTATCTGCCCCTCCTCCTTCCGCCCTCTCTTCTCTTCTCCAACTGTCTGGGAGAGAGGAGACACCTTTTTGTCTCTGCTCTCTCTCTCCTAGCCAGGAGGTCAACTCCCACGCCTGGACGTTGCACCTCCAACTTGTTAGTTAGTTAGAACTAGGTATGCCTTTCTATCTACAATGTATTTCTATAAATAAAGTAGCTTTTCTTATTTTACTGTCTCAAGTCTCAGTGATCCTGATGCAGGGTAAAAGCCTGCTTTCTTAGGTAAATGCACACACATGCTGGCACACTCGCATTTCAGACCGCTGTTACTCTCTGCTGTGCTGCTTAAACAAATTTAGCACCAGCAACATTTTCACTGTCCAACTTTCACACCCATACACAGAGATCGGGAATACCATGGCCTGACTGATCCTGACTTTAGTGTTCAGTAATACATCTTTGCATTTGAGAACCTTTTCTAGTTCTCTCATAGCTGCCCTCTCCATTCCTAGCGTTCTTCTGATTTCTTGACTATTGTCTCTATTTTGGTTAATAACTGTGCCAAGGTATTGATAGTCTTTGACAAGTCCTCATTGTCAACTTTTTTTGTTATTATGTGCCTTCAAGTCAATTACGACTTATGGCGACCCCATGAACCAGCGACCTCCAAAAGCATCTGTCATGAACCACCCTGTTCAGATCTTGTAAGTTCAGGTCTGTGGCTTCCTTTATGGAATCAATCCATCTCTTGTTTGGCCTTCCTCTTTTTCTACTCCCTTCTGTCTTTCCAAGCATTATTATCTTTTCTAATGAATCATGTCTTCTCATTATGTGTCCAAAGTATGATAATCTCAGTTTCATCATTTTAGCTTCTAGTGATAGTTCTGGTTTAATTTGTTGTAACACCCAATTATTGGTCTTTTTCACAGTCCATGGTATGTGCAAAGCTCTCCTCCAACACCACATTTCAAACAAGTTGATCTTTCTCTTATCCACTTTTTTCACTGTCCAACTTTCACATCCATACATAGAAATTGGGAATACCATGGTCTGAATGATCCTGACTTTGCTGTTCAGTGATACATCTTTGCATTTGAGGACCTTTTCTAGTTCTCTCATAGCTGCCCTCCCCAGTCCTAGCCTTCTTCTGATTTCTTGACTATTGTCTCCATTTTGGTTAAGAACTCTGCCGACATATTGATAATCCTTGACAAGTTCAATGTCCTCATTGTCAACTTTAAAGTTACATAAATCTTCTGTTGTCATTTAGTTTTCTTGATGTTTAGCTGTAGTCCTGCTTTTGTGCTTTCCTCTTTTAACTTTCAACAGAATTAGTTTCAAATCATTACTGGTTTCTGCTAGTAGTATGGTATTGTCTGCATATCTTATATATTTCTATAAATAAAGTAGCTTTTCTTATTTTACTTAGTGTTATGTTTCTGTGATTTGAAAGCAGGGTAAAAGCCTGCTTCTTAGGTAAATACAAACAAAGACACACGCAGCTCGGAACGTTGAGTTACTCTGCATATGCATAACAGTTACTGGGCTTGCACCAAGTAAGATGTGCCATACTACTCCCTGTTCTGTCCAGAATACACTGTGCTTGATCTAAGACAGTGATACCAAGTTTATTAGTTCTTTGGCAGTAACATCAGATAAGCTTTATTCTTTTGAAAAGGGCTGTATTCCATTGAGATTTTTTTTGGGGGGGTGTCAATAAATCTATGTTTTAGTAGTTAGCTCTGCCTTTTTTTAAAATGACAGATCACAAAAAAATAACCATCAGGAAGTATGTTGATATGTGACACATGGCATGCAGCAGGATGCAGATCATAGCAGCTAAATATGATGGTCAGAATCATGAGCAGCATTATTTATTTGTTTATTTATTTATTATTATTATTTATTTATTTATAATTATAATAAATTATTATTTATTAAATGCATTTCTATCCCGCCCTTCCTCCCGAAGCAGCCCAGGGCAGAAAACCCCAAAGTGGTCAAACATAAAAAGATGCCCAATGCAAACAACTCCCAAGACCTGCATCTTGTGCTCAGCCCTGTTTGACCCATTTCCTTATGTAAGTTTTTAAAATGTGGCAAGAAAATTATACTGTAGTAAGTTCCAATGGTGTGTGTGTGTAGGCTTTTAAAAGCTACTTTATTTGTATTTCTTTTATTCTTGTTAACTGTCTTGGGTGCCACGTGTAAAATGGCATGGTATAAATTGAAAAAAAAAGTAAGTTGAAAATCATCAATGCTCCACAGACACTGCCAGGCAGTTTCCCTAGGCTCCCCCATGGTTTTTAACACAGTAGGGCAGCATTTAGCCTTATATAAACACAGATAAGATAAATGGTTTATTGTCGCACAGTAGGTATTGCTACTCTATCAGCCACCATCATGAAGCCTGAGCTGATAGCTGTAGCAAGATACTTTAATGTCACTGATATCTCTTGTTTCTTTCCTTCCTTCTTTTTTTTAAGTCATTTATTTCAGATTCACAAGATGGGTCAAAGTAACCAACCTGTCTCCTATATTTCCTGCCCATTATCTGGGATCAGGAGAGAGAAGATGGAAGAAGCTGCCTTGTCCATTTGTTCCATACTCTTTAAGGCAGAGTTATAGAGAGTTATATTGTGAGGGCAATATCAAAAGAGAACCTGGATTTACTTTTACAGTATCAAACTTTCTTTTCTTCCTTATAGGATTCTTATTCCTTTAAGAATTGCTTAAGAAGAAGAATGAATCGAGGAGGTCCCACCGTTGCTGAGCTTCTGCGCTGGGAAAAGCCTTGCTGATTTTTGCCTATTAAGTAATTATGTAGATGTTGAAGTCACAGGACCCCTGCCAGAAAACACAAAAACCTCTGCACGTTGCCAAGAAATCTATCATCCTTGTTCTTACATCCAGGGCTTAACTCTGCTAAACTAATTTAAGTCCTGTGGCTTCTCACCTGTTTTCACCCCTAGTTCACTTAGGCTACATCCACACTAGGGCATTAATGTGAATGTGGGCCAATTTTTCTGTGTTTGCCTTTGTTCACACACGAGCACTTTCCATTTTAAGCCTCAAAGTCTGTCTTGATGTTTCCCATCCTCACTAGCCAGCAGGACTTGATTGGATGCATTTGTACTGTGAGGTGTTGTCCCTTCCCCTTACTTAATACTTCTCTTCCCATCACTTAGCACTTAAAGCAAGGACCATAGCTCAGTGGTAGAGTTTCTGCTTTGCATGCAGAAGGTTCCAGGTTTAATCCCTGGCATCCCCAGGTAAGGCTGGGAAAGATTTCCTGCCTGAAACCTTGAACAGCCACTGCTAGTCAATGTAGACAATAGTCAGGTAGACCAATAGTCTGACTCAGTATAAGGCAGCTTTCTATGTTCCTACATTCCCCACTTGCCATAGGTTCTAGAACTCTGAGGTCCCTTGTGGGCATGTGTGCAGGTATTTTTTTACCCATGTGCACCATTCTATTTTTATTTTTGAAATTCAAGTTTTCTAATGCACCAGATTTGCACAAAAGAACGGTCTAAAATAGTAATAATTTAAAAAGTGTGTGTTGGTCCAAGCCAAGAGACCTGAGATCTCTTGTGGGCATATGCAGTTATTTGTTTACCTATGCACACACACATTATTTTTTATTTTTGAAACACAAGTTATCTAATATACCAGATTTGCACAAAATAGCACTCAAAAATAATAAAAAAGTTCCCATGAAATGGTGCCAACTTTCTTTTCTCCCCTTTTCCTTTCCGGCCTTCTATACTTGCAAGGGCAATTTTTTTATACAGCTGTTTTGTGCAAGAGCACTTCTGTGCAAAGGAGCTCTTTAAAAAAATTAATAAATTGCTTTTTCTAACCAATGGAAAAACACAGGATGCATCCTTTCCTTTGAGCTGATGAAAACAAAATGAAAGTAGGATGTGTGGCTATACAGAGCACACAGAGAAAATTCGCCATGCATGTGAAAAACACCTGCCCAGACAATGTTCTTCAGTGCATCCACGTTTGGGTATCATGCAATTTTTTATTGGATTTTCTTCCCTTTTTTATTTATTTTTATTTATTTTATTTTATTTCATTTATAAATCGCCCATAGCCAATGGCTCCCTGGGCGGTGTACAACATACAATAATACAATAAATGAACAAAATCACAGATAAAAATACAAATCCATAATAACACTAAATGATATTAGCATAGCTAAAACATTAAAACAGTAAAATACATAGAAATATATTAAAATGCCTGGGAGAATAGGAAGGTTTTAGCCTGGCGCCAAAAGGATAGCAGCGTAGGCGCCAGGCGTACCTCCTCGGGGAGACTGTTCCACAATTCGGGGGCCACCACCGAAAAGGCCCTAGATGTTGTCATTACCCTCCGAGCCTCTCGGTGAGACGGTACTCGGAGGAGGGCCTTAGATGTCGAACGAAGTGTACGGGTAGGTTCATAGCGGGAGAGGTGTTCCATCAGATATTGCGGGCCCACACCGTGTAAGGCTTTATAGGTCAATACCAGCACCTTGAATCTGGCCCGGAAACAAATCGGCAACCAGTGCAAACGGGCCAGAACAGGTGTAATATGTGAGGACCTCTTGGTCCTCGTCAGTAGTCTGGCTGCTGCGTTTTGCACTAGCTGCAGCTTCCGAACCGTCTTCAAGGGCAGCCCCACGTAGAGTGCATTACAGTAATCCAATCTAGAGGTCACTAGAGCATGAACAACTGAGGCGAGGTCATCACCGCCAAGATAGGGGCGTAGTTGGGCTACCAAACGAAGATGGTAAAACGCATTCCGAGCCACCGAGGCTACCTGAGCCTCGAGTGACAAGGAAGGGTAGAAAAGAACCCCCAGACTACACACCTGTTCCTTCAGGGGGAGTGTAACCCCATCCAGAACAGGATGAACATCCTCCATCTGAGCGGAAAAGGCACTCACCAACAGCGTCTCAGTCTTGTCTGGATTGAGTTTCAGTTTATTAGCTCCCATCCAGTCCATTATCGCGGCCAGCCAACGGTTCAGCACATCAACAGCCTCACCTGAAGCAGATGAAAAGGAGTAATAGAGTTGCGTGTCATCAGCATACTGATGGCAACGCACTCCAAAACTCCGGATGACCGCACCCAGAGGCTTCATGTAGATGTTGAAAAGCATGGGGGACAGAACCGATCCCTGAGGGACTCCACAATGGAGAGTCCAGGGTATCGAGCAATGTTCCCCAAGCACTACCTTCTGGAGACGATCCGCCAAGTAGGAGCGGAGCCACTGCCAAGCAGTACCCCCAACTCCCAACTCCGCGAGTCTCTCCAGAAGGATACCATGGTCGATGGTATCAAAAGCAGCTGAGAGATCAAGGAGAATCAACAGAGTTACACTCCCCCTGTCCCTCTCCCGACAAAGGTCATTGTACAGGGCGACCAAGGCTGTTTCAGTGCCAAAACCGGGCCTAAAACCGGATTGAAACGGATCTAGATAATCGGTTTCATCCAAGAGCACCTGGAGCTGGCTGGCAACCACCCGTTCCAAGACCTTGCCCAGAAATGGAACATTCGCTACCGGTCGATAGTTGTTCAAATTATCTGGGTCCAAGGACGACCTCTTCAAGAGAGGTCTCACTACAGCCTCCTTGAGACAACGAGGGACAACTCCCTCACTCAAGGAGGCATTGATCACTTCCTTGGCCCAGCCCTTATTGGATTATCTGCTGATCAAGAAGATCCAAATTTAGTGGGGGGAAAGTGTGGCTGCCACTTGGATAAGGAGGATGTTGTGAGGACAGGGCAAAAAAATTAGAAACACAAGGAGCCTCAAGTTTGGTGTGGACCAGCGCTTAGTCTTTAATAACATAAAAAATGGATGTTAGTACAAAAGGGACGATTCCTCCACTGGTGAGGGTGCCTTCCTGCAATATCTGGGGATGGGCGGGGGAGGGGCCTGAGCTATCCAAGGACTGTGTAAGTGCAATTAGGACTGCTCCTAGAACATGGGAACACACCCCATCTACTTGTGGTAGATCTGCCATAGCCATATTTTGAAGTTTGGACCAAGTGGATAGAGAAACATTTTTCTACCTCTCTCTCATAACACTAGAACGTGTGGATATTCATTGACGCTCAAAGTTGGAAGATTCAAGACAGATAAAAGAAAGTACTTCTTCACATGGTGCATGATTACACTCTGGAATTCGCTCCCATTAAGAGGCAGTGATGACCACAAATTTGGATGGCTTTGAAAGAGGATTAGACAAATTCAAGGAGGATCAAGCTATCAATGGCTACTAGCCATGACGGCTATGCTCTGCCTCCATAGAGGCAGTATGCTTCTGAAACCAGTTGCTGGAAGCTGCAGGAGGGGAAAGTGCTCTTGCACTCAGGTCTTGCTTGCGGGCATCTGGTTGGCCACTGTGAGAACAGGCCTGATCCAACAGGCTCTGCTTATGCCCTTATGTTCTTATTGGCTACTACTAGACAGTAAAAAATTAATAGTTGCAATCCATCAAGCCCCACAGAACCACCTAGTCTCCTATGTGTTGGCTGTGTGTAGTTTGTGTGCTTGTTGTTTTTATGTGCCTCCAAGTCGATTACGACTTATGGCGACCCTATGAATCAGTGACCTCCAAGAGCATCTGTCATGAACCACCCTGTTCAGATATTGTAAGTTCAGGTCTGTGGCTTCCTTTATGGAATCAATCCATCTCTTGTTTGGCCTTCCTCTTTTTCTACTTCTTTCTGTTTTTCCAAGCATTATTATCTTTTCTAGTGAATCATGTCTTCTCATTATGTGTCCAAAGTATGATAACCTCAGTTTCATCATTTTAGCTTCTAGTGATAGTTCTGGTTTAACTTGTTCTAACACCCAATTATTTGTCTTTTTTGCAGTCCATGGTATCTGCAAAGCTCTTCTCCGACACCACATTTCAAACGTGTTGATTTTTCTCTTATCAGCTTTTTTCACTGTCCAACTTTCACATCCATACTTAGAGATTGGAAATACCATGGTCTGAATGATCCTGACTTTAGTGTTCAGTGATACATCTTTACATTTGAGGACCTTTTCTAGTTCTCTCACAGCTGCCCGCCCCAGTCCTAGCCTTCTTCTGATTTCTTGACTATTGTCTCCATTTTGGTTAATGATTGTGCCAAGGTATTGATAATCCTTGACAAGTTCAATGTCATCATTGTCAACGGTAAAGTTGCATAAATCTTTTGTTGTCATTACTTTAGTCTTTTCGACGTTCACCTGTATTCCTGCTTTTGTACTTTCCTCTTTAACTTTCATCAACATTCATTTCAAATCATTACTGGTTTCTGCTAGTAGTATGGTATCGTCTGCATATCTTAAATTATTGATATTTCTCCCTCCAGTTTTCACACCTCCTTCTTCTTGGTCCAATCTTGCTTTCCGTATGATATGTTCTGCGTATAGATTAAATAAATAGGGTGATAAAATACACCCCTGTCTCACACCCTTTCTGATGGGGAACCAATTGGTTTCTCCATATTCTGTCCTTACAGTAGCCTCTTGTGCAGAGTATAGGTTGCGCAGCAGGACAATCAGATGCTGTGGCACCCCCATTTATTTTAAAGCATTCCATAGTTTTTCAAGATCTACACAGTCAAAGGCTTTGCTGTAATCTATAAAGCACAGGGTGATTTTCTTCTGAAATTCCTTGGTCCGTTCCATTATCCAACATATGTTTGCGATATGATCTCTGGTACCTCTTCCCTTTCTAAATCCAGCTTGGACATCTGGCATTTCTCGCTCCATATATGGCAAGAGCCTTTGTTGTAGAATCTTGAGCATTACTTTACTTGCATGGGATATTAAAGCAATAGTTCGATAATTACTGCATTCTCTGGGATCACCTTTCTTTGGAATTGGGATGTATATGGAACGCTTCCAGTCTGTGGGCCATTGTTTAGTTTTCCATAGTCAAAATTTGGACTGATTCAGTCTCAGTAGCTTGTAGCAACTCTATTGGTATGCCATCTATTCCCGGTGATTTGTTTCTTCCAAGTATTTTAAGAGCAGCTTTCACCTCACATTCTAAAATTTCTGGTTCTTCATCATATGGTTCCTCCATGAATGAATCTGTCATCCTGGAATCTCTTTTATAGAGGTCTTCAGTGTATTGCTTCCATCTTCCTTTTATTTCATCTTGGTCAGTCAGTGTGTTCCCCTGTTGATTATTCAACATCCCTACTCTTGGTTTAAATTTCCCTTTCATTTCTCTAATCTTTTGGAACAGGGCTCTTGTTCTACCCTTTTTGTTGTCCTCTTCTATTTCTATACAGTAACTATTGTAATAGTTCTCTTTGTCCCTACGTACTAGTCGCTGTATTGTTGCATTTAGGGTTCTGACTGTGTTTCTATCTCCTTTTGCTTTTGCTTTCCTTCTCTCTTTAACCATTTGAAGAGTTTCTTCAGTCATCCATTGGGGTCTTTCTCTCTTTTTAACTAGAAGTATTGTCTTTTTGCATTCTTCTCTGATAACGCCTCTGACTTCATTCCATAGTTCTTCTGGTTCTCTGTCAACTAAGTTTAAAGCCTCAAACCTGTTCCTTATTTGATCTTTATATGCTTCTGGGATGTTATTTAAATTGTATTTTGGCATTATGATTGCTTTGTTGGTCTTCTTTAGCTTTACTCTGATTTTCGATACGACCAGTTCATGATCTGTACCAGTCTGCTCCTGGTCTTGTTTTTGCAGAAAGTATGGAACTTCTCCTTCTTCTGCTACCAATTATATAATCACTTTGATTCCTATATTGACCATTTGGTGAAGTCCATGTGTATAGTCGTCTTTTCGGTTGCTCACAAAATGTGTTCGCAAGAAACAAATTATTGGCTTCACAGAATTCAATAAGTCTTTCTCCTGCTTCGTTTTTGTCTCCTAGGCCCCATTTCCCCACAATTCCTAATTCTTCTCTGTTCCCTACTTTTGCATTCCAGTCCCCCATGATTATCAGCACATCTTGTTTTGGTGTGTGATCAATTTCTTCCTGTACTTCTGCGTAAAATCTCTCCAATTCCTCTTCTTCTGCGTTTGCCGTCGGAGCATAGACTTGGATGATGGTTGTGTTGATAGGTTTCCCATTTAATCTCATTGATATCACTCGCTCAGACCTTGTGTTGTAGCTCCTAATTGCTCTTGCTACATCACTTCTCACTATTAAAGCTACCCCATTTCTTCTTAATTTCTCATTTCCTGCATAAAATATTTTGTAGTTGCCTGAATGAAAATATCCCATTCCCGTCCATTTTAGTTCACTCACACCAAGTATTGTAATGTTGATGCGTTCTATTTCTTATTTGACAATTTCTGACTTTCCCTGGTTCATGCTTCTCACATTCCATGTTCCTATTGTGTGCGTTGTACAACTCCGGACTCTCCTTTTGCATCTGTGCGCATCAGCCTCTGGGCTTCCTTTCAGCTTTGACCCAGCTGCGTCATTAGTCACAACGCTACTCGTACTTGTCCTTTGTTCTTCCCCAGTAGCTCGGTGAGTGCCTTGTGACCTGGGGGTCTCATCTTCCAGCACTATCTCGTGTTGCATTTTGGATACTCTGTTCATAAGCACAATTTGTGTGCTTAATTTAGTTTAAAGCAACACCACAGCAGCAGAGTAACAGCAGATGTTGAAATGCGAGTGTGCCAGCGTGTGCGTGCGTTTACCTAAGAAAGCAGGCTTTTACTCCACTTCAGGATCACTGAGATTGGAGACTTAGTAAAATAAGAAAAGCTACTTTATTTATTGAAATACATAGCAGACAGAAAGGCATACCTAGTTCTAACTATTTTTATTTCTTTGAATATTTTTTAAAGAATTATGTGTGATCATAAGCATACTTGCCTGGAAATAAGGTGCACTGACATCAGTGGAACTTATTTATACCTAAGTATGTTCAGGGTTGGGCTAGTAGTGTACCACTGACCTATGGGTAAATGTAGTAGGACATCTGCTTTGCAGGCTAAAGGATCCAGGTTCAATCCCTGGCATCTCTAGGTAGATCTGAGAATATCCCCAGTCTGAAACCCCAAAGTTCTGCTGCCAGTCAGCATAAACAATATTGAGCTAAATGGACTAATCATCTGACTCAGTACACAGCAGTTCCCTAGGATCCTAACATAAATGGCTGTAGCGCAGTGGTAGAACAACCGCTTTACTTTCAGAACATCCCTGGTTTAATCCCCAGCATCTCAAGGTACGGCTAGGAATGTCCCCTGTCTGAAATGCTGGAGAGCCACTGCCAATCAGTGTAGACCATACTGAACTAGATGAACTAATGGTCTGACTCAGTATAAGGCAGCTCTCTATGTTCTTATGTGAAATCCACAACAAAAGACTACAGTAGATATGACTGAATTCAGTTGGTCTTACTCCCAGATAAGTGGGTGTAGGATTGCAGTCTCAGCCAACATAAGGACAAGAATATAACACTCCAAATACTGAATGTGAATCAGACCTTTTCCCCAGAAGATTTGGATAAAGTCCACCAAACAATAATTCACACCCTCCATTGATTTCAACTGGGCTTAGTGGAAGTTGGTATATTTTAATATTAATTAGAAATTTTAAAAGGGGAGTCCAGGTTAAGTCCAGGTTCTAAAATTACTTAGCTATACTTATTAATCAAAACAGAGAGCAGGGCTCCTGATGCTGATTGCAAACTCTTGGCAGGTTCATAGTGTTGGAAGTGGGGCAAGAGCAACTCCTGTTTTGTTCTTTTGTTTGTGTTCCAGAAGGGAGATACAGCTAGGGTCCTCCAGATGGATAGGCTTGTTTACCTTTACCTGTGATGCTCTGACTGACTTCCTTCTGTAGCTAGACTGCTATGTCTTTAGGGAAGCTTACCTGCCCCCCTCCTTCTGCCCTTTCCTCTTCCTCTTCTCTGAGTGTCTGGGAGAGAGGAGACATCCCTTTGTCTCTGCTCTCTCCAAGCCATGAGGCTAACTCCCGCACCTGGGCGTTATGCCTCCAACTTAGCTAGTTAGTTAGATCTAGGTATGCCTTTCTATCTACTATGTATTTCTATAAATAAAGTAGGTTTCTTATTTTACTAAGTCTCCAGTCTCAGTGATGCTGATGCAGGGTAAAAGCCTGCTTTCTTAGGTCGAACGCGCACACACGCTGGCACACTCGCATTTCAACATCTGCTGCTATTCTGCTTGCTGTGGTGCTGCTTTAAACGAAATTAAGCAACACAATTACACACAGCCAACATGGAGGACCCTAACTCTATCTTCCTTCTGGAACATAGACAAAAGAACAAAACATGAGTTGCTCTTGCCCCACTTCCAACAATAAGATGGTATCTGCAGGAGGTCCTCACCTGCAGAAAGCAGTGATCGACTGGGTATATAACAGGTAAGATGGTCTTTCAGGTATCCTTCCCATGGTAAACATAAGGTTTTCCAGGGTAGATGGGGAGAAGCAGCTATGACTTTACTCTCTAGGGTTGCCAGGTCAGAAGCATCCCAAAACCTGAGATTTGAGGGGCAGGCCCTAGTGATGTCATGGAGGCAGGCCTGAGTGATGTCATGGAGGCAGGCCCGAGTGATGTCATGGAGGCGGGCCCGAGTGATGTCATGGAGGCGGGCCCGAGTGATGTCACGGGGTAGGCCTGAGTGATGTCATTAAGCATGATACATTAAGCATCAATCACAGTTGCTTGGAGCATACAATTAAAAAAAATCTGATTGGAAATTAAAATAGAAATCTTAGCTAAAAGATGGAGCCTGGGTAGGGAACATTTAATCTAGCCTACTTGCTTTCAGCAAGAAGGGTTTAAGTGCCTTCAGGCCAGGCCAATCACCAGAAGGCCACTGTAGGGACAAAGGAGCCTAGTGTTGTGGAGATCTTAGATGGGAGCATTGGGGAGTAAAGATGGATGCTCCTGAAGGCTACAATTCTAAACACACTTACTAAGGGATTAAGCCCCATAGAACTCAACAGGACTGACTTCTGAGTAGATATAGTTTGGATTGTGCTGCTGGTAAACCTTGACTAGGGATCCTCTGCAAAGACATCCATTTCCAAGCAGGGTTGGCAACCCCCTGCCTGGGATGCCCTGCCCTTATCTTTTAACGTAGCTGCTCCAAACATCTTTACAGATTTGACCCTTCACTTCAGAAAGAGGTCTGAGAAATGAGTAAGAGTAAGAAGTATCTTTTAAAATTGTTCTTTTCAATTCACTCTTGAATGCACATCATACCTAGGGCAGATCCACACCATTCATTTAAAGCACATTCAACACCCATTTGAAGCACACGAATCCCACCACAGAATCATGGGAACTGCAGTTTGTTAAGAGTGGTGAGAACTATAACTGTGAGGAGGAAATGACACTTCCCAGGATTCTTTAGGGAAAGTCGTGCGCTTTAAATGCGAGTTGGATGTGCTTTAAACGTATTGTGTGAATGCACTTAATAAATTTTGCCTGCATGTAAACTGTCTTAATTAATTTTTCAAAATGGAAATGAGCTATAAACTGTAGTGGGTGACCATGGGCTACTCACCATCTCTCAGCCTATCTGCCCCTCAGGATGAAAACAATGGAGAACCATGACCACCCCAAGGCATACTTAAAATGTAGAGGAAGTATTGTACAACCATAGTGTGAAATGGATACTTATTGGGACACAGTATGACAAAATATTTATATAAGCATGACTATCAAATATGTTCATTATTTACACAACCTGTAAAGATATTTATAGTGCAATCCTATGTTTGTTTACTCAGAAGCAAGTCCCAATGTATTCAATGGGGCTTACTCAACCAGGGAAAACTGTACCCTCAAGTGATAAGGAACTTGTTCTTTTAACAAGCCTTTTAAGTTGAGACCTTATCCCAGTCTGAGTCTGTGTTGGAATTGCTTTTTAATATATTTTTAAACCTTTTCTTTAAAAAAAAAATGTTTTTAAAGCTTTTAAAAATGTTTTTTAAATTGTTTGTTTTAATATATTTTAAAGTCTGTTTTTGTGATTTTTAAAGTGTTTTTAGTGCATTTGTTTGCCGCCCTGGGCTCCTACTGAGAAGAAGGGCGGGATATAAATCAAATAATAAATAAAAATAAATAAATAAATAAATGAACTTCATTCACTCAACCCAAAATTTGGATTCATGCCATTTTAAGCTGTTTTGCAACTGTTTATATTTGTTTTATGGTTATTGGTTTTTAAAGGGATTTATTTCTTATTGTGAGCTGCCTTGGTTTCCAATCACCAACCCTACCTCACAGGGTTGTTGGAAAGGTTCCATATACGCACGCACGCGTGCACACACACACACACACAGGTGTAAAAATACACCCCATATAATAGTTTACTGTCAAACCAGTTGGTCATTGAGGAACGTTTTTAAAAAAATCAGTATTAAGTTTCCTACATAATAAAAACTGTGATACCTAGGTAAACCCTGCCTAATTGCTTTAAAAATAGGATTGAAGGGGGAGAGAAAGATTTACAACACAAACAGAAGTCTGTGCTATGTTTACTTAAAAGTCCCATTAATTTGCAGCACAATCCTAACCATGTCTACTCAAAAGTAAGTCCTAATGGAGTTCAATGGGGTTTACTCCTGGTACATGGAAAGCAAGTACTGGATTAAATACTTTCATATTTCATAGCCCAGGGTCTGACTCTTGCACACGAGAGAAAAAAAACCTTTAAGCCATATTACTTACGTAAACTGCAAAATCTCAAAGCCACCATTTTCTGACGTTGAAATTAAGCCTAGGCATGCCTGGATCAACAAGTCGCAACCCTGGCTTCATTTATTGGCTACAATCCTGAAAGGGCGGAGTTAGAGCCAGAGCTTAGAAAAGTTACTTTTTAAAACTACAACTCCCATCAGCCCCAGCCAGCATGGCCACTGGATTGGGCTGATGGGAGTTGTAGTTAGAGCAGAGGTTGGAAAAGTTACTTTTTTGAACTACAACTCCCATCAGCCCAATCCAGTGGCCATGCTGGCTGGGGCTGATGGGAGTTGTAGTTTTAAAAAGTAACTTTTCCAAGCTCTGAGTTAGAGCTAGGAGCTGTTATAAAGATCTGTTAAACAGATTTAACAGTCGCGCGGGGGCGGCTGACGTTTTGGTGTATATCTCAGGAACCAGACCACCTAGAAACTTATTTTTTTTTAAAAAAATGTAGCTGAGAGTCTGGAGATTAAGGGGTGCTAGCTGGAGAACCGGAGGGGACCCCCAAAAAATGGAGACTCCGGCTAAAAACCGGAAACCTGGTAACCCTATTACTCTCTCTAATTTTGTGTTATGCCAAGCCCCCATGGTAGCCATGTTGTGTTATGCCAAACCCTCATGGTTCCCTCAGTACTCTCTCAAAATTTGAAATGTGCCCACTGGTCCAGAAAGGTTGGCAACTCCTGTCTTAGAGTGTCAGAATAGGAGCAGGGAGACTCAGATTGAGATCCCCACTGAGCCATGAAGCTTACTGTGGCCTTGGCTCAGTCTCTTTTTCTCTCACCTCCCTAACAGAATTGTTGTGCAGACATAATAGGGTGTGTGGAAATGGGGTAAATGTGGGATATAAATGTAGTAAGTAAGTAAACAAAACAAATCTTTATATGCTTCTGGGATGTTATTTAAATTGTATTTTGGCATTATGATTGCTTTGTTGGTCTTCTTTAGCTTTACTCTGATTTTCGATACGACCAGTTCATGATCTGTACCAGTCTGCTCCTGGTCTTGTTTTTGCAGAAAGTATGGAACTTCTCCTTCTTCTGCTACCAATTATATAATCACTTTGATTCCTATATTGACCATTTGGTGAAGTCCATGTGTATAGTCGTCTTTTCGGTTGCTCACAAAATGTGTTCGCAAGAAACAAATCATTGGCTTCACAGAATTCAATAAGTCTTTCTCCTGCTTCGTTTTTGTCTCCTAGGCCCCATTTCCCCACAATTCCTAATTCTTCTCTGTTCCCTACTTTTGCATTCCAGTCCCCCATGATTATCAGCACATCTTGTTTTGGTGTGTGATCAATTTCTTCCTGTACTTCTGCGTAAAATCTCTCCAATTCCTCTTCTTCTGCGTTTGCCGTCGGAGCATAGACTTGGATGATGGTTGTGTTGATAGGTTTCCCATTTAATCTCATTTATATCACTCGCTCAGACCTTGTGTTGTAGCTCCTAATTGCTCTTGCTACATCACTTCTCACTATTAAAGCTACCCCATTTCTTCTTAATTTCTCATTTCCTGCATAAAATATTTTGTAGTTGCCTGAATGAAAATATCCCATTCCCGTCCATTTTAGTTCACTCACACCAAGTATTGTAATGTTGATGCATTCTATTTCTTATTTGACAATTTCTGACTTTCCCTGGTTCATGCTTCTCACATTCCATGTTCCTATTGTGTGCGTTGTACAACTTATATTTAGTAATATAAGAAAAGCTACTTTATTTATAGAAACACATAGTAGATCAAAAAGGCATATCTAGTTCTAACTAAGTTAAAGGCACAGTGCCCAGACTTGGGTATTGCCCTCATGGCTCAGGAGAGAGAACAAACACAAAGATGTTTCCTCTGTCGTCGGACAGTCGAAGAAGATGACAAAGGAAGATGGGGCAGATCAGCTTCCCTGAACATACCAGTTTACAATGGAAGGAAGTTAGGTAGAGAACAGCACAAGTAAAGGTAGGCAAGCCTAGCCAGCCGGAGGACCCTAACGCTACCTTCCTTCTGGAATACAAACAAAAGAACCCAAACAGGTTCTTTTGCCCGACTTCCAACAATCACCTGCAAACAGCTTCAATCTTTAGAAACTGGTGTAGGAAGCAAGACATTGTAGACAAATCAAGCTATTTCCTCCATTAAAAAGTCAAGGCAAAACTGATTAAAAATTCAAACAAGAAGGAGGAAAAGAATTAAGATATTATGTGAAAAAGAAGTGTTTAGACATAGACTGCCTGCTTCAATTCCCCTACTAAGTAAAGCCTCCTTGCCCTGAGAATGACAGTCGATTCCATAAATTAACTGAAAATCCCTCTTCTCAAGAGTCTAAGTTATCTCTCCGTTGCCTGCAGCTCTGATTTAGAATAGGAGCTCGTTTGTTTACTGTTTTAATTAATGCTCCTTTTCAGTGTGGAGCCTGGGAGAGGGAAATGAACTGACTCGATAAACAGGTGTAGCTGTTTGGCGTTATATTTGTGATCATTCAGGGCTCGCTCCAGATTAATGAAGCTTGACTGGACATGAACCTCCCAACAGAAAAGGTAGATCAACTCCACTGGATGCCCAGTAGGTGAGGATTATTTTAACTGCTAGCCTGTGATTGGAAAGGCTTAGAGAAAGACAGTCAGGATTTCTCTCTCTCTCTCTCTCTCTCTCTCTCTCTCTCTCTTTCAGAGTATCTTTTCAAATCTACACAGCACAACAGTTAGGAAGACTTCAAGGATACTTCTAACAAAGTGGCCTCTAGTCCATACAGCTTATATGTCATGAGAAATTTATTAGTCTTTAAGGTGCCACAAAATTCTTTTGTCTGTTTTTACTGCAACAGACTCACGCAGCTACCCAACATTTTATCCTCTGGAAATTGTTTCAAGAATACAAACAACTTCCCCCTGCTTTTTTTCAGCCTGTCTCCTATTTTAAAAAGCAGCAAACTGTCAACATTGCTGAAAAACATTTCAATGTTGTATGGGGAGGTAGGGGTGGGTGGAGATATATTAAACAAAAAATGCTTAGGGGATGTTTATAAGAATACCTTTTCTTTTCTAACATTCTTTTTAAAACTTATGAATGCAATTGCTGCACTGGGTAATGCCTGGAATGGCCTTACTGACTTGCACAGTAGTTCCTAGAAAGATGGATTTAATCCAAATAATCTGATGAATGAATTTGTTTTTATTTTTCTGTTCCTGTGAACAGATAGGATCATAAAGAGACCCTGTGTAGTTCTGGTGTAATGTTGCCGCTAAGGGCCAAAAAAGATAAGATGCAGGAAATCAGTGATGAGAGATCTCATCACGTTTTTATTTTACTTATTTATATTACATTTACAATAAAGGAATTTATAATAAAGGAAGCCACAGACCTGAACTTACAACATCTGAACAGGGTGGTTCACAACAGATGCTGTTAGAGGTCTCTGGTTCGTGGGTCGCCATAAGTCATAATCGACTTGAAGGCACATAACAACAACAAACAACAACTCCAAGTAGCTCAAAGCGGTGTACTCTCCTCTCCATTTGATCTTCACAAAAACCCTATGAGGTAGGTTAGGCTGAACTATAGTGATTGGCCCAAGGTCACCCACTGGGCAGGGAATCCAAATTTGATTGTAGCAGCAGTTATTCATTTCTCCCTATGACATTTTCCTAGCCAAATTCCCAAGCCACCTGAGCTCCCATTAGCCTTGCTGGAGGAAAAGGAAAGGGCACAAGATTGATCCTTTTCTTCTTTTTCTCTGCAGCAGGGCTAATTGCAATGTTTTGTGGGAAGCTTTTTGATCAGGAGAATGCAGGAAGGGCTAACCACTTGCTGCTCCATCACCACACTGCATCTCATCTCTTTTCACCCTGCAAAAATTACTCTAGTGTAATAACAATGAAACCATCTGATTCAGAGCTCCCTGTATTCTCCCATGGACATGTGGAGGTCCTGCATATACTGGCTCCTCCATTTTCTTCAGTGCGTGTGGGGAACTTCCACCCAGTGAAGGCAGGTCTATTAGGGCATGTGGGCCAATGCCACACAGACCTCAGTCTTTCCTTGTTGGGGTGTGTGTTTGTGTGCTTAATTTTGTTTAAAGCAGCACAACAGCAAGCACAGTAACAGCAGATGTTGAAATGCGAGTCTGCCAGCATGTGCGTGCATTTACTTAAGAAAGCAGGCTTTTACCTTGCATCAGCATCACTGAGACTGGAGACTTAGTAAAATAAGAAACCTACTTTATTTATAGAAATACATAGTAGATAGAAAGGCATACCTAGTTCTAACTAACTAACTAACTAAGTTGGAGGCGTAACACCCAGGTGTAGGAGTTAGCCCCATGGCTTGGAGAGAGCAGAGACAAAGGATGTCTCCTCTCTCCCAGACAGTCGGAGAAGGAAGGAGTGGAAAGGGCAGAAAGAGGAGGGGCAGGTAAGCTTCCCTAAAGATGTAACAGTCTAGTGACAGAAGGAAGTCAGTCAGAGCATCACAGGTAAAGGTAAACAAGCCTATCCATCTGGAGGACCCTAGCTGTATCTACTATGTGTTTCTATAAATAAAGTAGCTTTTCTTATATTACTAAATATTAAGTCTCAGTGATCTAAATGCAGGGTAAAAGCCTGCTACTTAGGTAAACACATACACTGGCACACAAGCAGCTCAGACCGCTGAATCACTCTGCACATTTCCATAACAGTGACCATTAAATTGACCCTGTGGTGGCTTACTGTGGTGTGCATGAAGGAAGGAAGAAGGCGCTCATCTGCAGCTTCCTAGCAGATGGTGAGGAAAATTTCAGGATGCTTTTGATTCTCCACAGTTCTGTTCAAGAACATGAGCATGGTAAAATTAGATTTGTTTTGTTTACTTACTTACTACATTTATATCCCACATTTACCCCATTTCCACACACCCTATTATGTCTGCACAACAATTCTGTTAGGGAGGTGAGAGAAAAAGAGACTGAGCCAAGGCCACAGTAAGCTTCATGGCTCAGTGGGGATCTCAATCTGAGTCTCCCTGCTCCTATTCTGACACTCTAAGACAGGAGTTGCCAACCTTTCTGGACCAGTGGGCACATTTCAAATTTTGGGAGAGTACTGAGGGAACCATGAGGGTTTGGCATAACACAACATGGCTACCATGGGGGCTTGGCATAACACAAAATTAGAGAGAGTAATAGGGTTACCAGGTCTCCGGTTTTTAGCCGGAGTCTCCATTTTTTGGGGGTCCCCTCCGGTTCTCCAGCTAGCACCCCTTAATCTCCAGACTCTCAGCTACATTTTTTTTAAAAAAATTAAGTTTCTAGGTGGTCTGGTTCCTGAGATATACACCAAAACGTCAGCCGCCCCCGCGCAACTGTTAAATCTGTTTAACAGATCTTTATAACAGCTCCTAGCTCTAACTCAGAGCTTGGAAAAGTTACTTTTTAAAACTACAACTCCCATCAGCCCCAGCCAGCATGGCCACTGGATTGGGCTGATGGGGGTTGTAGTTCAAAAAAGTAACTTTTCCAACCTCTGCTCTAACTACAACTCCCATCAGCCCAATCCAGTGGCCATGCTGGCTGGGGCTGATGGGAGTTGTAGTTTTAAAAAGTAACTTTTCTAAGCTCTGGCTCTAACTCCGCCCTTTCAGGATTGTAGCCAATAAATGAAGCCAGGGTTGTGACTTGTTGATCCAGGCATGCCTAGGCTTAATTTCGTGCGTGCGTGCGTGTATGGAACCTTTCCAACAACCCTGTGAGGTAGGGTTGGTGATTGGAAACCAAGGCAGCTCACAATAAGAAATAAATCCCTTTAAAAACCAATAACCATAAAACAAATATAAACAGTTGCAAAACAGCTTAAAATGGCATGAATCCAAATTTTGGGTTGAGTGAATGAAGTTCATTTATTTATTTATTTTTATTTATTTATTATTTGATTTATATCCCGCCCTTCTTCTTAGTAGGAGCCCAGGGCGGCAAACAAATGCACTAAAAACACTTTAAAAATCACAAAAACAGACTTTAAAATATATTAAAACAAACAATTTTAAAAACATTTTTAAAAGCTTTAAAAACATTTTTTTTAAAAGAAAAGGTTTAAAAATATATTAAAAAGCAATTCCAACACAGACTCAGACTGGGATAAGGTCTCAACTTAAAAGGCTTGTTAAAAGAACAAGTTCCTTATCACTTGAGGGTACAGTTTTCCCTGGTTGAGTAAGCCCCATTGAATACATTGGGACTTGCTTCTGAGTAAACAAACATAGGATTGCACTATAAATATCTTTACAGGTTGTGTAAATAATGAACATATTTGATAGTCATGCTTATATAAATATTTTGTCATACTGTGTCCCAATAAGTATCCATTTCACACTATGGTTGTACAATACTTCCTCTACATTTTAAGTATGCCTTGGGGTGGTCATGGTTCTCCATTGTTTTCATCCTGAGGGGCAGATAGGCTGAGAGATGGTGAGTAGCCCATGGTCACCCACTACAGTTTATAGCTCATTTCCATTTTGAAAAATTAATTAAGACAGTTTACATGCAGGCAAAATTTATTAAGTGCATTCACACAATACGTTTAAAGCACATCCAACTCGCATTTAAAGCGCACGACTTTCCCTAAAGAATCCTGGGAAGTGTCATTTCCCCCTCACAGTTATAGTTCTCACCACTCTTAACAAACTGCAGTTCCCATGATTCTGTGGTGGGATTCGTGTGCTTCAAATGGGTGTTGAATGTGCTTTAAATGAATGGTGTGGATCTGCCCTAGGTATGATGTGCATTCAAGAGTGAATTGAAAAGAACAATTTTAAAAGATACTTCTTACTCTTACTCATTTCTCAGACCTCTTTCTGAAGTGAAGGGTCAAATCTGTAAAGATGTTTGGAGCAGCTACGTTAAAAGATAAGGGCAGGGCATCCCAGGCAGGGGGTTGCCAACCCTGCTTGGAAATGGATGTCTTTGCAGAGGATCCCTAGTCAAGGTTTACCAGCAGCACAATCCAAACTATATCTACTCAGAAGTCAGTCCTGTTGAGTTCTATGGGGCTTAATCCCTTAGTAAGTGTGTTTAGAATTGTAGCCTTCAGGAGCATCCATCTTTACTCCCCAATGTTCCCATTTAAGATCTTCACAACACTAGGCTCCTTTGTCCCTACAGTGGCCTTCTGGTGATTGGCCTGGCCTGAAGGCACTTAAACCCTTCTTGCTGAAAGCAAGTAGGCTAGATTAAATGTTCCCTACCCAGGCTCCATCTTTTAGCTAAGATTTCTATTTTAATTTCCAATCAGATTTTTTTTAATTGTATGCTCCAAGCAACTGTGATTGATGCTTAATGTATCATGCTTAATGACATCACTCAGGCCTACCCCGTGACATCACTCGGGCCCGCCTCCATGACATCACTCGGGCCTGCCTCCATGACATCACTCAGGCCTGCCTCTATGACATCACTCAGGCCTGCCTCCATGACATCACTCAGGCCTGCCTCCATGACATCACTAGAGCCTGCCCCTCAAATCTCAGGTTTTGGGATGCTTCTGACCTGGCAACCCTAGAGAGTAAAGTCATAGCTGCTTCTCCCCATCTACCCTGGAAAACCTTATGTTTACCATGGGAAGGATACCTGAAAGACCATCTTACCTGTTATATACCCAGTCGATCACTGCTTTCTGCAGGTGAGGACCTCCTGTAGATACCATCTTATTGTTGGAAGTGGGGCAAGAGCAACTCATGTTTTGTTCTTTTGTCTATGTTCCAGAAGGAAGATAGAGTTAGGGTCCTCCATGTTGGCTGTGTGTAATTGTGTTGCTTAATTTCGTTTAAAGCAGCACCACAGCAAGCAGAATAACAGCAGATGTTGAAATGTGAGTGTGCCAGCGTGTGTGCGCGTTCGACCTAAGAAAGCAGGCTTTTACCCTGCATCAGCATCACTGAGACTGGAGACTTAGTAAAATAAGAAACCTACTTTATTTATAGAAATACATAGTAGATAGAAAGGCATACCTAGATCTAACTAACTAGCTAAATTGGAGGCGTAACGCCCAGGTGCGGGAGTTAGCCTCATGGCTTGGAGAGAGCAGAGACAAAGGGATGTCTCCTCTCTCCCAGATACTCAGAGAAGAGGAAGAGGAAAGGGCAGAAGGAGGGGGGGCAGGTAAGCTTCCCTAAAGACATAGCAGTCTAGCTACAGAAGGAAGTCAGTCAGAGCATCACAGGTAAAGGTAAACAAGCCTATCCATCTGGAGGACCCTAGCTGTATCTCCCTTCTGGAACACAAACAAAAGAACAAAACAGGAATTGCTCTTGCCCCACTTCCAACACTCCATTATATATATATATGAAGTCAGCTATGTTCTGGTGTCCCTGCTTATAGAGATACAGCTGTGAAAGACACAAGAACCCTGCTTTCCCTGAGGCAAATCCTCAAAGCCTTAGCTGTCATTCTGTACCCACCATACTTACTCATTGGCCAAAAACAGTGACAAACTGGAACTGCCAGGCTGGTTCATTTCACAGAAATTGCTTAGAAGTTACCTCCACATTTTGCTTCATAACTTTCCTTCTTGGACAGCTAGAGACTTACCCTTTTTAAAGAAATCTCAGAGTTTTGGGGCCCCTACCTGGGGCACCAATGAAGGTCTTTGCAGGTGCCATGGTGCCCATGAACACCAGGTTGGTGAACTCAGAACTACATCATGTGACCAGTTGCTACAGATGACTGTCTTCCCACATTCATAGTGCTACAGTAAATGACCATGGGGTGAATGGCCATTTGTGAATGGCCTTAGATGCATTTTCTGGACAGATTTGGGCTGCTTCTGTATCTGTTCTATGTAAACATTATCAATTAGGCTTGTATTAGTTACTTTATGTAAGACAAATGAAGGCAATTGCTAACAGGAGCCAGATAAGGACAACATAAAATATGAAGCCTTCCATACTGTGGCGGTTGATGCCCACTGAGGCAGGTGAGGCAGATTTCAGGGACCCCAGACTGTTGGCTGAGCCTGAGCCAATTACAGGCAGAGCCAGCTAATCCTAGTTTTGTCCCTGTCTCCTCCCTGATGAGTTCTACAAGGGCAACACTGAGAGTAAGGAAAAGTAAGCTGAAAGTAGTGTTGCCACCCCCTGGGCTGGTTGTACATAAGAAGGCAAACAGGTGGGGGCTGGGTGAGGGCACTCTGAGATTGGTGGGGTGCTACCCCACATGCCCTAATGGATCAGGGTCCACTGCTTTCATGATAACAGCTTCCAGAGGTTTAGCTTATATAGACTACTATCCACTTCAAGTGGACTTTAGTCTGGAAAAGCTTTTGCCATAATAAATGTGTTAAGGTGATATTCAGCCTAGTCATAATTAGTCATACTGTCATAACTAACATTATTGGATATTACCATTAGTCTTTAATTGGAATTGCTTTTAAGATGTTTTTAAAGTTGTTTTTAAAGCTTTTTAAAAATGTTTTGTTTTACTGTGTTTTTAAAGATGTTTTGTTTTAATATATTTTAAAGTCTGTTTTTAAGAAGTTTTAGAGTGTTTTTAGTGTTTTGTGTTTGCTGACCTGGGCTCCTTCTGGGAGGGAAAAAATGGAAATGGACTGCCTTCAAGACGATTCTGACTTATAGCGACCCTATGAATAGGGTTTTCATGGTAAGCAGCATTCAGAGGGGGTCTCCCATTGCCTCCCTCTGAGGCTGAGAGGCAGCGACTGGCCCAAGGTCACCCAGTGAGCTACATGGCCAATCAGGGATATGAACCCAGATCTCCCAGATCCTAGTCTGATTTTCTAACCACTACGCCACACTGGCTTTCTCTGTGAGGAAGGGCAGGCATAAATTTAATAAATAAATAGATAATAAAGGGCTACAAGACTCTTGGTTATTTATCCTCCAAGGAGCTCAAGGCTGCATGCATGGTTCCCCTCAAACATTTTATCCTCACAACAGTCCTGTTAGGTAGGTTAGGCCAACAGAAAGTTACTCACTGGGTGACCTTGGGCCAGCCACTTTCTCTTTGCCCAACATACCTCACAGGGCTGTTGGGAGGATAAAATGTTGGGAGGGGATCTTGGGCATCTTGAAAGAAAATTGAGATATAAATTTAATAAATAAATAAATTTAAAATATAAGAACTGGCATTTGCAATTGTACCCAAAAGCAGGGCATTGTGGAGGATGAATAATGTGGGCTAGGCTGCCAATCCAGTTGCTGCTGCTCTGCCGCTTAAGAGTGACAGTCAAATAAAAAGACAAAAATTTCATCCTTGCAAAAAAGAAAGAAGCTGTGACACTGTCACTGCTAATCTTGAGTCTGACCCCAGAGGAACTGTTGGAGAATCTCACCTTCCCATGGAGACATTTGGTGAAATGGTCCAGCCAGTTTCTCTGCCCACACTTAGGTTGGAGAATTTTCAGGGGCTATTCGTACTTTGGACACATAATGAGAAGACATGATTCACTAGAAAAGACAATAATGCTGGGGAAAACAGAAGGGAGTAGAAAAAGAGGAAGACCAAACAAGAGATGGATTGATTTCACAAAGAAAGCCATAGACCTGAACTGACAATATCTGAACAGGGTGGTTCATGACAGATGCTGTTGGAGGTCTCTGATTCACAGGGTTGCCATAAGTCGTAATCGACTTGAAGGCACATAACAACAACAACAATATGCACCCAGCTCCAGTACCTTTCTTTTATCTATGGAGTGGGTTGCACTTAGGTACAACTCCTCGAGTACAAAATACATGCAACATGCCATCTGAATAGTACATGCATATATGATTATTATTTTGCCTGCGTATCCCTTAAAGCAGACAGGCAGAGGTCTAATCCTTTCCAAGCATGATGTACTTTAAGGGATAAGCTATAAAATATATAAAATTAATATCTGATACACACATTTGCATATATTTTGTACCTGGTTATTATTGATCTGAAACTACTACAACAAAAAACTCATGTGAGTTTTAACTTGTCTGTTTTAACTTTAAATGCCTGCTGAAAACCTTTCTGTTCTGCCAGGCTTATGCAGGCAATTAAGATGTCTTTTTGTAATAGTTGACCTTTGTTTTTACTGTATTTTTAATGGTTTTTATTGTATGGGTTTTTTAAAACTTGCTGAAAACCACATTGATGTTTTTAAATTAAATAGCAGCTTACAAATATATTTGCTACTACTACTGCTAGTAGTAGTAGTAATTTATCAATCAATCAATAATCAATCAATATGAAGCACTCCTAAGTGTACAGAGGGAGGATTTTGATAAGTTTGACGTCTCTGCACAAAGGCCCTTGTAGTCATTTCCCTACAGGGATCTGTATGAAATTAGGTCACCCAAAGGGCAACCTGTGATGGTTTCTACAGCCACTTACACTTTTAATGAGTTACAAAAAATATATCTTGCTCAGGGCATGGTGGGAAAAGCTGGTCATGTGATTAAAATTAAAAGTGCCTTGTTCATCAGTGCAAAAGAAGAAATGTTCAATTTGTAAAAATTGACAGAAAGATTTTTCTTTCCAAAAGAGTCTGTCTGATGTGAGCATATAGATCTTAGACAACTCACTTTGGGCCAATTCACACATTTACACTTGATCATTCAGCACACAACGCAGCTGAAACTGTCAATTGAGTCTATTGGTTTCAATGTGATTTGAACATTCTATGGTATGATATCTCACTTACCCGTGCATTGAATGTGATACAATAAAGGAATGAACATGCATAGGTAAACGTCTCAACCTCAGTTTCCCCATTAGTAAAGTTGGACTATTACTCAGTCTTCTGGATAACAAAGAAAACAATGATGCCTTCACAGTTAATCCCCTTCTGTGCATGGAAATTCAACCCTTAATTAGTGATTGAATCACTCTACTATGAAGAGATGAGAAGTTTTCCCTAATACACAGTACAGGAAAAGCCTACAGTAGGCATGCCAAATATTAAAGGAACTGTTGGCCTAGAAGGTGGCTTGAACTGCTACAATCAAGCACAACGTCACTTTTCTTCTCTCTGAGACTGTTTTGTAACTCACATTTCTGTTGGGACTCTAACTTAGGTAATTAATATATTAGATGGATGTTTTATTTTTATTTCAAGCTGGGGTTTAGAACTCTTCCATTTGCAAAATCACAACCAAATTGTAGTTTTCATAAAATTATAGACAGTCCCAAGGCAGAAAAACAAATTTGCTCTCTGAATCTTTGTCACTTCATCCTCCTTGAGAGAACGAGGAATGTCTGGTACATATTTCAAATCATCCTGCTTTACATGTGGCATATCCAGTAATCATGTTGACAAATTAATGGTAGAGCATTAGTTGTACATTAAAGATTGAAACTGTATTATGCAGTACATTGTCATAAAGAGATATAAAACAATAGGAAAATAAATGTAAATTAATTCAGGCTGGTGACATGTGAAACACTTAGACTGACATCTGTACACTTCACAACTTCCCAAGCTGCTGTGTTTTATTACACATAAAGCAAGAGTTAGGTATAAGAAGGCTTGGGGAAAGTCATCTTTTGCTTAGACCTACAAAGGCATTGAAATTAATTCATTCCCAGGAGAGGCAATGTGGTCCAATGGAAACCTGCCCAATCCCATTCGCTTAATGGCTTCTGAGTTGGAAACAGAGGTTTCTCCTGCAAAGACTGAAGTGGGATTTGATTGCCCAGCTGGTATGGAAAGGCATGCCACTACAAATTGCCCTAGCTCCCTTATTGCTTGTGCAAAAAAGGCCCTAGGGAGAGGGCCTTTTCAGTCATGGCTTCCCATTTGTGTAATGCTCTCCCCAGTGAGGTCCACCTGGCACCTGTACTGACATGGTTTTGGTGTAAGGTAAAACCTTAGTTTTCCCTCCAGACTTTTTGATGGGCTACAGTGATGTTATTTGCTGATAGCTCTGCTGCCAAAGCTTTCTGCTGCTGTTATTGGGGGTTGCTTTGGATATTTTCTTTAATGAATTGCATGAGTTTTTGTGCAAATGTGTTTTTATTGTAATGAGTTTTTACTTCTGCTTATGCTCTTAAATATGTTGTCACTTGGAGTCCTTTTTGTGTAACAAGTGACTAACAAAATTATTATTATTAACAATAACAACAACACTTCATCTTCTTCTGTTCCTACTACTACAGGAAGCTATGGGCCTCCTCTTTGTTCTCCACCAAAAAAAACCAAAACAACCTGGAGGATTTGGGGTGGAAAGACCTGTCAGTTTCTGTTCTCTCGGTGTTTCTTATTTTTCCAGTATTAAATTCAGTTCTGCGGATTTCTGCAGCAATTTGCGCAATTTTTTTAAAATCCTCATGAGAATTTTCAGTGTTATAGTGTGAATTTCTTCTAAAAAACACATTTATGTATGTAGTTTTTGTACACATTGTTGCAAGCAATTTCTCTTAATATATTTTTGTATGATATTTACACGAATATATTCATTTTTATGCATACTTTCCTGAATATATGCATGCTCGTAAGCATTCTTTGGTTGAAGAACTGCACTGCAAAGTTTAGATAAGTGTAAATTTCGAAGGATGGCTGTATTTCGGCTCTCATATTGTTTTGGAAAGTGTGGATTTGATAGATTCGGCTTTAAATGAGACCTGAATTGGCTTTCTCCCCCATCTCTCTGCAGGATATTTGTGCCATGCAGGGGCTTCCCTGAAGCCAATGAGATCCTTTTATGTAGGGTTGCCATATTCCAGTTCCACAAATCCAGGCAGGGTAATTTGCATATTATGTAAATTATTTGCATATTATGTAAATTATTTGCATATTATTTGCATATTAATATTTAGATTGTCCAGTTGTTTGGTTTTTGTGCCTAGGAATTACCACCAAAAACTGGGGAAAGATATGAGAAATCTTTTTTAAAAAAGCAACATTTTCAGCCTTAAATGCCTAGACTCTAGTTTCCAACACTATGGAGTATTGATTAATTGATTATGAGGATTTATATCCTGCCCTTCTGCTGTTAAAAACAGAGCTCAGCACAGCTTACAAATATAATAAAAACAATAAAAATACACAATCAATATAAAAACATAATAAAAACACAAAATAGCAACAAACATAAAGTAAGTCAGGGCAGCAGTACAGTTAACCATATACGATATATTTCAAAGATGTGGTGGGTGGAGAAAAACAAGAAGCCAAAATGTTAGGAAAAGGAGTCTTTCACACCACATGCTCAATTCTAAATACTGTTGCAGCAAGTTTTACAAGTTCCTCCAGTATTCCACTGGTGCAGTCACTCAGACATTCAAAGTATCTGTATGTTTCTTAGGTTTTATAAAAGCAGAGCTTTGCTTAACTCAAAATTTCTTCTCCCTTTGATCAACCACATCTACACAGGTTCCACCTCCATCCTCAAAATGAAACTGGGCCTGGAAGTGTGCAACAACCCCACACATACCTTGTTAATTAGATTACCAATGCCAGGATGTCTGTCTTATCGACTACTCTCCTGCTCCACCCCCCCCCACCGGGCATCATGAAAGACCCAGTCCTGGGCTCAGAAAGAAAATAAATATCTGGTCCTCTTCAAAGTATTGATAAGCCTCTTAATTGAAATAATAATGATAAATTCTTGCTCTTATCACTAATGGGAGTTAATTATCTTGCATATGCTGCTGTTGCTTCTATGGCTGTAACGGAGTGAGGTTAAAGATAAGTGAAATGCAAATAGGAAAAAAACAACACAAAAGGCAGTATCACTTTCCTAAATGTAATACCATACCAACCACAACAAGATTCCTATGAGTAAGGCAGAAAACTCAGCATCCCACAACCAGTCAAGATTCATAACCAAAAACCCAAACTAAAAAAATCCTATCAGACAGTCAGCCAAGGTCACAGAAATCCCCATGCAGCACAACCTGACCTGGGGACTGCAGTTAATGCAGAATGCTGCAGCACAATTGCTGACATGAGTAAGATCCTATCAGCACATAATACCTCTGCTCTGAAATCTGCATTGGTTGCTGATTTGCTACCAGGCCAAGTTCAAGCTGTGCTTTCCATGTTATGGGTGCCACATAGTACTTGTTCTGCTCTTGTAAGAAATCAGTCCTGTTAAGTTGCAGCACCTACACTTTGGAACTCCTTGCCTATTGACATTAGGCACTTTTCAGCACCTGCTAAAATCAGTTTTCTTGAGGCAAGCCTCTCCAGGCATGTGGAAGCTATTGTGTTTTAAATCTGTTTTTAACTCATTGTTCTTTTTATTATTTTGAATGTTTTTAAGTATCTGTCCTTAACGCTTTTGCCAATAATTTTATTGTTTTAATTCTTTCTGTAAACCGCTTTGACATTTTTTACAATAAAGCGGTATATAAATGTTGTAAATAAAAATAAATAAATGTTGGAGTCACTGTGGCCCCTGAGTCTCTTCCCACTTTTAGGAACCAAGGAATCTGCCTTATACTGATTCAGGCCATTTCGTACCATGATTTCTTAAATGCAACACCATACCAACCACAAGATTCCTATGAATAAGGCAGAAAACTAAGCATCTCACAACCAGTCAGGATTATCCTAACCAAAAACCAAAAATATGATAAATGAAGAAATATTTATATAAGCATGACTATCAAATATATTTAGTATTTACACAAACTGTAAAGATATTTATAGTGCAATCCTAGGTTTATTTATTCACAAGCAAGGCCCAGTGTATTCAGTGGGGCTTACTCAAACAGGGGCAGAAATGCAACCTCAAGTGATGAGGAACATATGGGATTAGCACTGCTTTTACAAAAAGCAAGTATTGGGAAGGTTTTCAAAACATTGCCCAAGATCTGACTCCTGCACACAAGAGGAAAAGAAACTGAAATGTATATACTTACCCAATTTATGAGATTTTCAGATAAACGGGGGGGGGGAACCACCATTTTGTTTTCTAGACACTGCCTCAGGTCAATGAAACTGAAACACAATCCTGGCTTCTCTGATTGGCTGCAATGCTGAACGGGCAGGGTGAAAGCTAGGAAGTGCTATAGTTTAAAGAAAGATTTAACAGTCTGGGGGGCGGCTGATGTTTTTATGTATATCTCGAGAACCGGACCACCTAGAAACTTAATTTTTTTTAAAATTAAAGGTGAGAATCCGGGCCACCTAAGGGGCTAGCCGGGTGCCAGGTGGCATGCAAAGAATCCGGGTAAAACCCAGCTAACCGGGCAATATGGCAACCCTACTTTTATGGAAGTGCTGGGAGCTTAGTGCTCCTATGTGTGGAACTGCCTCTCTGAACATATATGTCGGGGATGGGAAATCTCTTTCAGCCTGAGGGGCACATTTCTTTTAGGCAACCTTCCAAGGGCCACATGCCAGGGATGGGTGGGGACAGAGGTAAAAGCGAGAGGAGCAACAAGTAGGCTAGTTTTACACCCACTTACACACCCCTCTCTATCCTCCATCCAGACAAGCATGAGGCATTATCAGAATTCAAGGTCACATTTCATCCAGGCAAAACACTGGGGCTGTGAAAGAGGGCCAGTGGGAAATGTGACTTGGGAAGCATGAGTGTGGCCTGGGGAGAATTCCGAGGGTCAGACAGAGGGGCCCAGAGGGCCGTATTTAGCCACCGGGCCTGAGGTTCCCCACCCGTGATGCTTGTTGACATATTTCTCTCTAGTGACAGCAGCAATGGCATGAGAGGTGACTTGGGTGACCACTCATGGCAACAGCCACGGTCATTTCCCAAATGTGCTGGATGAAAACAAATGCAATGAAACATATGCAGTCTTACAGAATGAATAACAAAATTAATGTAATTTCCCCAGATAAAAAACAAAACCAACGCCATCTTTAACGACAAAAACCAGTGGCATTACAAAATGGAGGAGAAATGATCCTGTGCTTACCTAAGTAATACAGATCTCCCAGGGCTGAGGACTAGCCTAAGATCATGTTAATGGCTGACCCTGGGAGTACTGCTTTTACTAAATCCAAATCAGGGTATGAAACCTGCTTATCCAGCATTTCGTCTTATGTGAGGTTTGACTTGTCTTGCTTTGGATATGACTTTTTTCAGACTTTTCTTAAAGTTTGTGTGTCTTGGGCTGAATGGCTGTGGGATCTGTGTCCTGGGCTGCAGATTTAGGTGAGAAAGGAGCCATGTGGGACATGCCAGCAGTTAAGGCCTAAGGGCAAGCCTGAAGGTAGGAGCAAACCAACGTCAAGGCTGAAGGGAAAGTCAGGAGTCAGAACTGGAAAGCAATTCACAACAGAACCAAAGAATATTGAAGGATACGGGAACACACTGGAACATCTTATTGCTCAACCAAGATTTTTATGAAACAGGAAGTTATTCTCCTTCCTGTCCAGGAAGATCCAATGGCCAGCTTGAGTAGGTGGAGTCAGTCCAGTATTGGAAGGATCTTGCAGTTAAGTGATCCACCATTTGGGGCAGCCACGTATAGATTCCACAGTTCCTGACAATATCAGAGCTCTAGGTTATTAAGATGGATACCAAGATTTTTGCTGTCCCATCAGTGAGCATTTCTATATAAAATGACTTTGGAGGTGTGCTCAAATTTTAAATCCAATGAGTGTACACTCTGTGTGCCTGTGTACACATCTGAGCTGTACAAATCAACATGTACATGCTCTTTCACACAAAGACTTGTGTAGAGACAGCTTATGCCGGTGTTCAGTGTAACATGTAGCCAAGTCTTTTTAAAAGCAGTTTCCATCACTGAATTGCGTGCTGGCATGACCAAAAAACAAAACACAGAATGGGATTATTCAAGAGTAAGCATGATGGTGAGGGCCACAATGGGATGAGAGTAAATTTTGGCCCTCACTCTCAGGGTGTACTGAAGCCCCACTCCTTTCTCGTTTATCAGAGCTGACTCAGTGTGGTATAGTAGTTAGAGTATCAAAGTGGATAAGGGAGACTTGTGTTCATCTTGCCATTCAGTCATGAAATCACTGGGTGACATTGAGCTGGTTGCTTTTTCTCACACGAGCCTACATCATGGGGCTGTTATGAAGATCGGAGGAGGCGGGAGACAGACAGACAACCATGTACACCACTCTGGACTCTTTGGAGGAACGGCAGGATTAAAATGTAATTAATGGGTTATATTCAATGTAACGCTATGGCAAACGTTCAGTCAGCACAAGGATTTATTCTTGTGCAACAGAACGATCCCCCTCCCATCGCACCCCTAAATCTGTTTTGGGAACGGCTCAGGTTGCCTATGGGGGAGGAGAGTGGGGAGTCCCATTGCACCAGGGGAAATCCTTCAACTTGCACAATTATTAGCTGAAATAAATACATGTTGGATCTGCACCAAAATGTTGCGGGGTGGAG
This sequence comes from Rhineura floridana, assembly GCF_030035675.1. NCBI lineage: Eukaryota > Metazoa > Chordata > Lepidosauria > Squamata > Rhineuridae > Rhineura > Rhineura floridana. The sequence goes on from NC_084483.1 coordinate 182,241,502, forward strand.
TACTTCCTGTTCAGCCACTCCACTCCATTTCCCCTCTGCCTGGTTTTCTGTTCCCTCCTGGGTCAATCACCATTCCTTGGTCACTGAGCACACACAGTCCCTATTGGGTTGTTTCTGGGATTCCCCTATACTTAGGGACTTTCCCTAATTTTTTTTTTTTAATTATACTTCCCTCTTCTGCATGGCAACATAAGCAATGACAGTCACAGCCTGAGCATTGGAAGTGGGAAGAATCGTAAAGAGAATGGTTACTCTCTCTCTCTCTCTCTCTCTCTCTCTCTCTCTCTCTCTCAAAGATAGCTGCGTTGGCCCATAAGAAAAATAAATCCAAAATCCCTATTAAGGCAATACTGTTATTAGGCCAACCCAAATATCACAAAAGGGGTACAAGAGAACTGAAAAGTTGCACACTGTTTTGCAACATTTTGCTTGGCCTAATAAGAGAATGGTTGTCATTCATTCCTATGGGAAAACGGCTCATTGTGCAGAGGCACTATTGAGCCAAGGGGTAATCATGTCATCTGCTCCTGATACTGGATGACTCACACCAATCACATCTTCCCAGATGATGCAGTGTATCTCTGGCTGTACAGCAGACAGAGGCACGCTGCACAACCATATCTGCCAATGTTTTTTATCATATACAAGCTGCCCACCTTCCTATTAGGTGTGGTGTAGTTGTTAGCATGTTGGACTAGAATCTGGGAGACCAGGGTTCAAATCCCCTCAGCCATGAAGCTCACTGGATGACTTTGGGACAGTCACAGTCTCTCGGCCTAATTTATCTCACAGCATTGTTGTGGGGATAAAATGGAGAGAGGGAGAATCATGTACACCACCTTGAGCTTGTTCGAAGAAAGATGGCATATAAGTGTAACAAATATAATAATAATAATAATAATAATAACAACAATAATAATCTTCATCAAAATGATTTGGGCATTTAGCTAGTTAATTAACTATGACCAACAGGGAAAAATCATGCCACTATAGTTTTTAAGATTGGGTGACTAGCTAAATCCGATCACAGGACCAGCAATCCACACCACAGTAACTTCGAGAGGACTATGTAAAATGTTCTTTTTAAAGTCTTTTTACTCCTCATAAATCAGATTTTTAAAAAATGTATAACCTGAGGATTTGATCTTACCCCACCCGTGTTGCTCTCATAAATACCAAAGTGAAATTGCTTCCAGGGCCACAGCCCTTCGACTTTCAAGGGGAGTGCACACTACTGTGCAGGCTAATTATAAGGATTCAGTTTCCTGGTATGAAGGAATGTACTACCTGCAGCAAAGGATGCATGAGCGATCAGGAACCAGAGAGGGACTGAGAGGAAGCCTAGATGAATGCCACAGTGAACTGAAGCCATAGCCCCAGGTTTATACCCACAATCCCGGCCCCTGCCGGGAGACTAATCACTTGGCCATTCTCATTTGCTGTTGTCCAATCAATTCCTGAATAGCAAAACTTCACAATGCAGAGTATGAATTAGAAGGAGGGGGTGGGTGGGATGGTAGAAATAAATGTGGGTGCAGAGTTTTTTTGGTGTTTTTTTCTTTTTTCTTTTTTTTTGTGTGTGGCAACAATACCAAACTGAGCCTTTGAGAGAGGACAACGGACAAATACGGAAATAGGAGTAACTTTTGGAGGCCCTTGGAGCTCTTGTCAATAAGAGTTAGTGCCATAATGGTACCATTGGCCCCTCTATTGTATTACGGAGCCATTGTTTTTAAGCTGTTTTTCTTTTTTTAAAAAGTCATAAAATGGAACGTTTTCTTGTCTAGAAAGTGCTGAATTGGACCAAACATTCTCCTTGTGTGTTTGATATATTTTAAAAAAAAATCATATATGCCTTGCATTAAGAAGTTACATTTCACTTGCCCTCCCCGCTCTGAAGAATAGGAAGGCATCTTAAGCCAGACAAATGTGAGGCTTGTGTTTTAAAATTTAGCTTTGTTTACCCAACAGAATGGAATTCATTACAATGCAAAAATGGCTCAATTTTGTGACCTCTTTTTTATTATCCAAAGTGTTGACAATATCAAAAAGCTCATTTGAAGGTCACAGGTTTATGTATCTATTCTCTTAAGTGTTTCAGAAAATTCATGTGGAGAATGCCAAAAGTGGAATATGTGCAAACATAGTCTTCATTGTTTACCCTAACCTTGCCATTATTATTAGATAGACAGTGTGTAACAAAAAGCATTAAAAGCTATTATGAGCAATGGAATCCCCCCCTCCTTTTCTTACTAGAAGACTTTTCATTTTAGCCCCTGATCTGCAAAGGTCGCTTTCTCATTCTTTTCACTTGATTCTTTTTATAACTTCCATATTTCAAGTATGGGGGGGGGAGCTTTGGGAAGACTTTTTTCTCTATCTCTGCAAGTAGTAATTTATTTCGTTACATGTGAATGTTTTACATGTAATTCCAGTTGGCATTTTGATGATATTGGCAGCTTTAAAAGCCAAAGACAGGGTGGGGTGTTGGTTGGTTACTTTTAAAACCAGCTCTTTTCGACTTGGATAATTTAAAATTAGCAGAATTGATAAATCAGAAACTTTTAAGCATCTGTCTAATCCAAGGATGTGATTTTTTTTTTTATAGCGGCGTATAGTTTGACAAGCCATTTCAGCTAGCTCTCCACAGCTAATATTGAACTGTTACTTAATTCCACTAATTCTCTGCCTTTTGTTAAAGGAACTTTCTTAGCTGGATCTCGTTGCTTCTGTCCATGCTAATTGCAGCTTACATTATATAAATGGCTTTGTAAAGAAAACTATACCGTAAACCTGGAAAGTTGCATGTTTCTATTTGCACAAACTTGATGCACTTATTTTGAGAGGGTTATTGCAAGGAAAGCTGTATAGGCCATAAGAATGTCCCGTATAATAAGCTTAAACAGAACCTTTTGTTAAGCCCAGTATTCTCAGGCCTGAAAATTAGGCCTCCTTTTCCTAACTGCAAACTGAAGTGGTTCATTACTGCGGCTTCCTTCTCTGGGCCTTGGCCCAGCCAATCCCTCGATACTCAAGGTCTGTAACTTCCTTAAAAAGGAAGAAGGAAAACATGCTACACAAAGGTCTTGTTAGCACTTCCTATGCGAAATTAGCAGCTTTCTAAAAGGTACAACTCCAATTACCTCACATAGTGGGGACACACACAAACCTAACAAAGACTCCAGTCTTGCAAGTGACATTCTGTCTTTCTAGAGTTACTTCCCTAATTAGGAGTGAAGAAGCCCTATTCTAGTGAGTGCATCTATTTACAGTGGGGCACATTGCTTTAACTTGAGCGTCCTTATGAAAGACCAGTGTTAAAAAACACAAGTGCTCTTTTGGAAAAGCTGTCTATGGAGAAGCACCACATTCCTAACGGTTACACCCTCTACAAAAAAAAAAAAAAAAGGAAAAGAAAGGGGGGTAAGTGTAGGTCCTTCCACCACCCACCCCCACCACTATTGTTCACACTTCAAGATTCATTTTAGACAATAAAGCTTCTGCCCAGTGAGCGCTGGGAATTACAGTGGACAATGAAGGAGGCATTCTTAAGAGTGTCTAATGATGGGAAAAAAAAGAAAAATATTTATTGCTTTTGACAGTTTCACAAGGGGCAAAAATCCTTGTCGGTGGTTTAAAGTTTCTACAGCTGTTTGTTAGGAAAGGGTGGCTCCTACGGACTAGAAACAGTTCAGCTTCTTTGTTTAAGAGGCCAAGCACAAGGGCCAAGCTGTGAAATTAAAGATTTAAGTTCATTAAGGTAAGAGAATTGTACCAGCATTGTTGTTGATACAGGTGTAGCTACGGGTCAGAATTTACATATAGCTTGCTTGACATAGGAAGATACCCTTGTAAATCCAGATATAGATACAGATATCTATTATTTATTTATTTCAAATATTGCTAGACAGCTTTTATTAGTTAGTTTATAAAAGTATATATTGCCGTCTCATAAGACATCAGGGTGGTGTACAGCAACATAAAAAACCTTTTAGACAGGCTGCTGAAGAATTTAAACAACTGTGTAGCCCTGTTTTCACTACAAATGATCTTAAAGCTGTTCATAGAACAAGCAATAAAACAATGCATCAGCCAAATGATATGGTGATTGATAACTATTGTTTTAGATAGTTAGATAGATAGATGATAGATAGATGTTGTATAATATACAGATATAGATGGATGGCTATAGCTTGTATAAACAGTGAGTTTATATCATCCAGTTTCACGTTCTTTTTTGGGAATAGCCCTGGGTTTAAAAACAGGTTTATCCTTGTTTCCAAATGTTACTAAGTTTAAGAATGCATATCTGCATTTGTTCAGACTCACATTCCTTCATTCCTACCCTTTTATTTTCCACCTTTGTTGACTTTCCCATAGTTTAATTTAGATTGTAAGCTCCTTGTGGGATGAGACCTGCCTTTATTTATTTATTTAGCTTGTGAAACTCTGTAAAGTACCATGTAGCAGCTTAAATAATAGTGTTGTTGAAGACATTGAGGAAAAAGACCCATTGTCCAAATGTACACAAGTGTGTGCATTTATCTGTCTTAGAGGTTTTATTACAATCAAGCATATATACAGTACTTTTACTAATTAATTAAATCTATGTATTATTTCCCTCACATAGTTTTACCACAGATTTTGACTGTGACACTTTCTATGCTCTCTTGCCTCACCTTAAAAATTGTTTTGAAAAGCCATGAATCTTAATTGCAAATGAACTCGGATTATTAACATTTGATCCCTGTGATTTTTGACATCAGAAGCTTGCAGTCTTCTTCACAATGCTTATAGCATGTGAGGTTTTTTTTTTTTTTTAAATTAACTAACTCTCTAGAAAGGAAAGTGATCATATTCCAAAACTAGATTATGCCGTAATGTTTATGGGGTCCATATGATCCAAACCCAGAAGTAAAATGTGTGCATAAACTCATCCAAATGGTAGGATTTCAGAGCAAACTCTCGAGCATGTTTACTGAAAAGTAAGTCTCACTGAAAACAGTGGGACTTACATCTGAATAAATATGTTTAGGATGAAGATGCCTGTTGAACACAGTTGTGTTTGATTCTGAGGCTGCAGATCACTTGCATATGATGATGTCATTGTGAAATTCTGAGGCTATAGATCACTTGCATATTATGATGATATCCATGTGAAATTTAATGTGTGTTCTTAAGCAATTAGGCTGTAAAGTTAGCTTTAATATTCATTTTCAAATAAGATGAGAGGTAAGTCATTAACATTACATTTTAAGAGCTTTAGGCTGTAATCCTAAAGACACTTACTACAGAGGAAGCCCACAAGATACCTTGGGACTTACATTTGAGTAAACATGCAGAGGATTGTGCTTCATATTTCATCTCTGTATATATAGCATCATGGATGCAGAACTGAGAGAATATCTGATTTCATTCTTTTGCAAAGCTATGGTGCAAATAAATGATCTTTTGCACACAGTTGTCAGTTTTTAAATTATTGCTCAGACTTAAGAGTGCAGTTTAGGGCTGATGGGGTATTTTTGTGCAGTTGCACCCATATTGTGATGCTGCATTGCTCTTGAGACAGTAGCATAGCATGCTTAGAACACTAATGGCCACATATCTGTTTATTCTCTCCAATTTTTAACGTGTGTGAGAAGCTGTAAAAAGCAGAGTTTTCTATAGCAAGGCTTCCTGATTCATATACCCTGTCTCTGTTTTGAAGCCAGGTTTGCTTTGAACAAGCATTTCATTGTCTCTCATTCTGTCTTGGGCAGAATATTGAAATATTTATTTCAGACTGGGTCTAATTCTGCTTGGCAGGTATCTGTCAAAAAAATTCTGTTGACTTTGGTTGCAAGTTGATCTGTCCTGGTTTTTTTCTTCTTTCTTTTCATTTCCCTGGTACAAGATGCCTTAGGAGAAAAGGTGGATAGGCTTCAGAATGTGGGGAACAACAGATCTGCTAAGGAACAGGAAAGTCTGCTGTTATCAAAATTTTTGTTGTTGTTTAGACACAAAATAATTATTCCCCCACATTTTTTTCCTTATTCGCAACAATCAGGAGAGCTGTTGCCTTTGCAAAAGAGAGCCACTGCAGTGACTTGTAACCCTACCAGTCAAATTTTTAAAAGGTAGGCTTAACCCTCTCTTTTTCATGTATGAATAATGGATTCTGTTTTGCTACATAAAGAATTAGCTGAATGGCACAGCCAAATTAAAACATACATCTGTTTAAAACCAATGTTAGTATTTGCATTCAGAAATATTTCAGACGCCGCATGTTTTATGCAGCTTTCCACTCTTGTTATGAAAAGATCAGCTCTCCAATGATAATTGGTGCATGTGTAAATATAACCATAGAACAGTATGAGTATTTTTCCAGCACCGTGCCTTCAGTGAGTTATTAACATGTCATATTTGTCATATCCGCAGCACTTTTGTTTATGTGTTTACTATTAAACTGATCAGTTCTATTTTAAAATTTGCTGCGGTGCCCAGAAGGATTAAATATCTGTTATTGTGGAAGCTTTGTGTTTGTTATTTATTTCATAAAAATAAATAAATAAATAATGGAAATACACATTTTACTGACAACTGCAGTCAACTAAATGGTTAATGCCACTGAAATCTAACACACCAAATACTAATCACAAGTTTGCATGAAAGTGCAACTAGAACGATCACAGTACATCTTGTAGACAAAGCATCAACTGAGGAGATAGAATTTGCAATAAAGAAACTCTCATTACATTATATTTATTCAGGAAAAAGATACAACTTACCTAGAGTGTGTATGCGCACTCTAATACCAATATTTTATTCAGCATTCATTTGCACAGGAAAATAGGAAGATATATTTCTAATGATATCAGATGGTTGGGAAGATGTTGCTCTTTGAGATAATTCTAGTTGAAATATAAATATAGACTATTACTACTTTGATGTAGTTCCAAATATAAGCTTGACACTGTGACTCTTCTTGTATTATAATTTCTCTCTCCAAACAGACGTAAAGAATTACATGGAATGGGTAGATATACGTGCATAGACAACACAATATTTACAGATGCAGAGAATCTCACCCTATGTAATTTTAGAAATATTTGTTGGTATATCTATAATGGATTATTTTTAACAAGCATCCTGTTCCTGATGATACATACTTGGAAGTAAGACCCCTTAACTGCAGCAGAATTTAAGATCAAGGTAATTTTTTAGCAATACCTAAAGTTAGCAATTTTTAATACACTTACAGAATTGTGTAAGTCTTATTCTTATTGCCGACCTGGGCTCCTACTGGGAGAAAGGGCGGGATATAAATCTAATAACTAACTAACTAACTAAATATTCTTAATAAGCTTCTAAAACTTAACATCCATCACCCCCCATCATGTTGTTTTCATAAAAACAGTAAATTATTTGGTCAAAAGCTATATGATTTCTAATTAAAACTGGTGGGATTCTATTTTGAAGCAATTAACAGTTTTTGTTCCATTGGGAAAATATATTAAATTTCCAAATATGTCAAATTGATCCTATGCAAATTTAATTAGAAGGAAGAACCACTTTGTTCATGGAACTTACTTGGAAGTAAGTGCATAGGACTGCAGCCCCCATCTCTGGTTTTTCTTCTTCTTTAAGGATACAGTTAATTCAGTGCATGTGAACTCTAGGATGTGTTTGCAGTAGAGTTATGATTTTGGCCTTATTACCAAATGATTGTGAAAACTTTTTAAAATGATAATTACCATCACTTTGTCATGATACTATCGGAAAACACTTACCTGAAGGAGAAGGATCACGGATCTGAAGAAAGTGTGTAAAATGTATTATGCAACACTAAAATGCATTTCCAATTTCCAGGTAAATAAAATTGGAAAATGTTTTTAAAATTCTGCTGCATTGCATTTTTCTTCTGCCCTCTGCAGATTTGGATTTCTTTTGCTTCTACTCTGAGGATTAGCAATTTAACTTATGTATTAAACATATCTGGCAAGCTCAATCTAAGAGTCATTATACATATTTTAATGACAAAAATGTGTCATTGACAGAAATAATTTTAATATTATAAGATATGCTTCTCTCCCTTAATAGCATGATTAGCAAACTTACTTAGAAGAATAATTTTAAGATGCGAATGCAAATAAATATTCAAGATACTTACTCCCCCTTGTTAAAAAAAGAGCTTTTTTATGTTTAACCAGACTTCTGCAAATCAATTTGTGTATTTTTTTTAAAAAAAGTCATTGCTAAGAATACATACAAAAGTTTGCTAAGAATACATATATTTCCACACTAATTTAAAGGTCCTGAATATTGATCCATGAAACACACACATGCATTGATCATTAATCATGGTATATTGACATGCTCTTGAACATATGACAAAAGAAAATAGATATATTTGCTTTTCCGCAAGTAAATAGAGGTTTCATAGTGAACAAGCCAACTGTCACTTCTGTGTGATTTGGTGTCATGCCCCACCTAAAAAATTTCAGCATGCTAACTTCAAAAGATACCTTTCGTTTTGAACTGACAAGTCACAACATGGATCCTTCTGTCTGTTTAATAGATCCGCAGCTGCAAAGGATGACATAGGTTAGACCAGAAATCGGGAGTCTGTGGTCCTTCAGATGCTGTTGGACTCCAGCTCCCATCTGCTTGAGGCAGCATGGCCAATGGTTAAGGATAATGGAAACTGTAGTCCAATAACATCTGGAGTGCCATGGTTTCCTACATCCCTAGTTTAGACCTAAAGATGATAGAGATGCTGCTGAAAATGGCACCCTCAAGTTGGCATCCGCCCAGAACAGGTAGTATACTTGTATGATGTGATGACCTTATGTTTTCTGTTTCCCTGGCCTTGCCAGCATCAGCTACTATGGAGTGTGGTTGAGCAAACTCACCTGATGTTGCTTTGTTATGGAGAAGTGTGGTAGGAGAGAGGGAGAGAATTCTATATGGGGGTTGCCATTTTCAGCTGTATTGCCATAATGCACCTGATATGACATTATGGGTACTTCAGAGGTTGCAGCTTTATCATCCTCTCAAAGTCCCATTGTCAGCATCCATCCTGATCTAGTGTGAGATGAAATGGGAATCTTGGTGGCTTCAGCAGACAGGTGGAGAAGGTGTGTGGAGGTATGGCTATGAAGATATTGGAGAGACAAGTGGTTCTTTGGTTCTTGAGGTTTTTATTGTAGAAAAAAAGGCAAGTAGCGGGGGGAGACATGATAGATCTGTATAAAATGATGTATGTAGTGAAGATGGTGAATAGAAATAAGTTTTTCTATCTCCTATGTAGCACTGGAACCTAGGATCATCCAATGAAGCTGAATGGTGGGAGATTCATGACTGACAAAAGGAAGTACTTCTTCACACAGCACACAGTTAAAATATGGAATTTGCTACCACAAGAAGATGTAGCGATCACTGCTATTTTGGATTGCTTTAAATAGGGGTTTAAACAAATCAATGGAGGATAAAGCAGTAAATGGCTAGTAGTACTAGTCATTATAACTATATATTACCTCCAGTACCATGGGCAGTGATAACAGCTGCTTGGAATTGCAAGTGGGGAGAGTGGTTTTGCTCTCAGGTGCTGCTGGTGGGCCTCCTAGAGGATCCCTTACTCTTGGCCATGCTAGCTGGGGCTGATGGGAGCTGGAGTGTAGGAACCTGTGGAGAGCCAGCATTAGACCACAGGGTTGCATTCAACTAAGTCTTGCTCAGAGTAAGTTAATGGGTCTAACTCTGAATTGGACTAGCATTAAATACCACCCATACCATCTGTATGACGTACCAAATATACTAGATGCATAGGAAAATAATCACGTAGAAAGTTAATTAACACTGTAAGTATTCCAAAAAAGTATAATACATCTCTTACTACCCTTTCTCTTTACTCTATGGCAGACCAGTCCATTCAGATATTTCAGAATTATACCTTAATCATACATTAGATGTGTGAACTTTCCTGGAGACAATTCATGGACTCATACAGAAAAGCAACAGTCATTTGTCAATATCCAATTAATTCTCTACATGTGACAATTTCCTCCAATGATTCAGAGGGCATCCTGCAGCATTCAGCCTCCTACACTAGAAATATTCGCTTCAGGTAGCCCTGATGAGCTTACGTTTTCTGTAGGACTGACCACCTCCTGGGAGAACAAACTTACAAGCCCAAATTATAACTACTGCACATGAATAATTATCTACCCATTCATCTCTTTTCAATTTATTAGTGATTTTTCCCATCTGCCATAATCTAACACATCTAAAACATATAGTTCTACTTACTCATACCTAAAATATTTAAAATTTCGAAATGTAGTCCTTGCTAGCAAATTAATTTTATTATTTCATGTATTAATCGAGTATTAATCAAATTACTAGCCTGGTTTTCATCGATTAACAACTGCAGGGCAGGTTACAGTATGAAAACAAAAAGCAACACAATCACAGTGAAATAAACAACAAAAGCAGGTAAAATGTCACAATTAATACTATCACTGATAACTCCAAACTGTCATAAAAGTTCTACAGACAGTACCTATTATTTAAAAGTTGACCTCAACTCCTGCAAAGGCCTTAGTGAGGAGTTATGTTCTCATTTGGCATCAAAACGTGTCAGATGCAGTCGTGAAGCAGGTACAATTGTCAGGTTACAACCATTAATAGGCATGCTGGTATATGGTATACACAGTGAAGTGAGAAATTGGTGGGCTGCTGTATTAAATTGCTATAGCCTGGCCCTTTGACCTAAGGCCAGGGGTGGTAAATCTCAGATCCTAGGACCAAATGTGGCCTCTATAATTGGCCCTTGGCAACTCTTCCTAGACCACACACCCTCCCTGGCCCTACTAGCCTATGGTACAAAGGCACCAGTTATATTCACTGCTCCATCCATTCTTACCTCTTGCCCTACCCACCACTGGTACATGGCCCTTGGCAGGTTGCCCAGAAACGAATGCGGCCCTCAGGCTAACTGAGGTTCTCCACCCCGTCAAGGCATCAGCTTTAGGACAGAGATGAAAGTACAGACATGGCAGATGTCATCTGGCAACCTGCTCTCAGAAGTGGCCAGCCAGGTGCTTCTGGAAGCCAAAAGCAGGACAAGATGGCAACACTCATTCCCAACAGCTGGTGTTCCAAGATAATGCTGTAAATATGGGGGTTGCATTTACCTATAAATGACCTCTATCTGCCATTAATTTGTTTAATCCCCTTTTAATCCATCTAAGCCAGAGGCCTTCTGCACATCTTGTGGCACTGAATTCCATGTTGTGTAAGGAAGTGCTTTCTTTTCATCTATTTTGAGTCAAATGCCAATCAGTTTTATTGGGAGCCCCCTCCCCAAATTCTAGCCGTGTGAGAGGGGGAGAAAAATCCATCCAGACAGGGTTAACTTGGTAACAAGTGAGTAGAGGCATTTGAAATATAGTCACAACTGGGATATCCCAGGCTTCACGCACCTAAGATGGGGCCACAGCACATGCTTTCTGTCAACGTAATTCTGTCAAAATTTTATAATTGATTGATAATTGTAATTGTTGTTTTGTGCAATATGTTGTTTAATTGTATTGTAAATTTCTCTGTGAGTCTCTTGTAATGAAGAGTGGTCCAAAAGCTTGATTAGTAGACAAAGAAAATAAACTTACACAATGGTATTTTTGGAATATTTGACAATATTTGTCTGTATTCACTCCTGGGCTGTAACCCACAAAAATTCATGCTACAATAAAATATATCAGTCTTTAAAGTGCTACAAGATGATGCATTGTTGTTGTTTAGATTTCTTATCCATGAGAAGGTCCTAGTGTGGGTCACAACAATTTACAAATACAGTATTAAAACCAGTTGAAATAGATAACAATTGAGAGAATAGGGTGGATCCTAAAACGTACATCTCAGATATCAAAGGCCAGGGTAAAGAGGTGCATTTTGTTTAGTGTGAGACAAATATCCCTCCTCTTCGGATGCACACCTTAACGTGGTGAGGGGGTTTGAGTGTGTTGAAGAAGCTGAGAGCAATGCCGTCTGGAGTAAAGACCCAAGAGGCTAGACTCCTAGCAGGGGCACCCAAGGTGGAATGGTCAAAGCTGAAACACCAGACTAAGATGCATCCAAACTCAGAGGAAGGCAATGGTAAACCACCTCTGAACATCTCTTACCACAAAAACCCTATGAACAGAGTATCCAAAATGCAACACGAGATAGTGCAGGAAGATGAGACCCCCAGGTCACAAGGCACTCACCGAGCTACTGGGGAAGAACAAAGGACAAGTACGAGTAGCGCTGTGACTAATGACGCAGCTGGGTCAAAGCCGAAAGGAAGCCCAGAGGCTGATGCGCACAGACGCAAAAGGAGAGTCCGGAGTTGTACGACGCACACAATAGGAACATGGAATGTAAGAAGCATGAACCAGGGAAAGTTAGAAATTGTCAAGCAAGAAATGAAACGCATCAACATTACAATACTTGGTGTGAGTGAACTAAAATGGACTGCAATGGGACATTTCCAATCAGGCAACTACAAAATATTTATGCAGGAAATGAGAAATTAAGAAGAAATGGGGTTGCTTTAATAGTGAGAAGTGATGTAGCAAGAGCAATTAGGAGCTACAACACAAGATCTGAGCGAGTGATATCAATGAGATTAAATGGGAAACCTATCAACATAACCATCATCCAAGTCTATGCTCCGACAGCAAATGCAGAAGAAGAGGAATTGGAGAGATTTTATGCAGAAGTACAGGAAGAAATTGATCATACACCAAAACAAGATGGGCTGATAATCATGGGGGATTGGAATGCAAAAGCAGGGAACAGAGAAGAATTAGGAATTGTGGGGAAATGGGGCCTAGGAGACAGAAATGAAGCAGGAGAAAGACTTATTGAATTCTGTGAAACCAATAATTTGTTTCTTGCGAACACAGTTTTTGAACAACCAAAAAGACAACTATACACGTGGACATCACCAAATGGTCAATATAGGAATCAAATTGATTATATAATTGGTAGCAGAAGGTGGAGAAGTTCCATACTCTCTGCAAAAACAAGACCAGGAGCAGACTGTGGTACAGATCATGAACTGGTCGTATCGAAAATCAGAGTAAAGCTAAAGAAGACCAACAAAGCAATCATAACTCCAAAATACAATTTAAATAACATCCCAGAAGCATATAAAGATCAAATAAGGAACAGGTTTGAGGCTTTAAACTTAGTTGACAGAGAACCAGAAGAACTATGGAATGAAGTCAGAGGTGTTATCAGAGAAGAATGCAAAAAGACAATACCTCTAGTTAAAAAGAGAGAAAGACCCCAATGGATGTCTGAAGAAACTCTTCAAATGGTTAAAGAGAGAAGGAAAGCAAAAGCAAAAGGAGATAGAAACACAGTCAGAACCCTAAATGCAACATTACAGCAACTAGTAATTCCAAAAGATTAGAGAAATGAAAGGGAAATTTAAACCAAGAGTAGGGATGTTGAATAACCCACAGGGGAACACACTGACTGACAGAGATGAAATAAAAGGAAGATGGAAGCAATACACTGAAGAACTCTGTAAAAGAGATGCCAGGATGACAGATTCATTCACGGAGGAACCATATGATGAAGAACCAGAAATTTTAGAATGCGAGGTGAAAGCTGCTCTTAAAATAATTGGAAGAAACAAATCACCAGGAATAGATGGCATACCAATAGAGTTGCTACAAGCTACTGAGACTGAATCAGTCCAAATTTTGACTAAAATCTGTCAAGAAATATGGAAAACTAAACAATGACCCACAGACTGGAAGCGTTCCATATACATCCTAATTCCAAAGAAAGGGGATCCCAGGAAATGCAGTAATTATCAAACTATTGCCTTAATATCCCATGCAAGTAAAGTAATGCTCAAGATTCTACAACAAAGGCTCTTACCATATATGAAGCGAGAAATGCCAGCCGTCCAAGCTGGATTTAGAAAGGGAAGAGGTACCAGAGATCATACTGCAAACATACATTGGATAATGGAACGGACCAAGGAATTTCAGAAGAAAATCACCCTGTGCTTTATAGATTACAGCAAAGCCTTTGACTGTGTAGATCATGAAAAACTATGGAATGCTTTAAAAGAAATAGGGGTGCCACCGCATCTGATTGTCCAGATGTGCAACCTATACTCTGCACAAGAGGCTACTGTAAGGACAGAATATGGAGAAACCGATTGGTTCCCCATCGGAAAGGGTGTGAGACAGGGGTGTATTTTATCACCCTATTTATTTAATCTATACGCAGAACATATCATACGGAAAGCAGGATTGGACCAAGAAGAAGGAGGTGTTAAAATTGGAGGGAGAAATATCAATAATTTAAGATATGCAGATACCATACTACTAGCAGAAACCAGTAATGATTTGAAATGAATGCTGATGAAAGTTAAAGAGGAAAGTACAAAAGCAGGACTACAGCTGAACATCAAAAAGACTAAAGTAATGACAACAGGAGATTTATGCAACTTTACCGTTGACAATGAGGACATTGAACTTGTCAAGGATTATCAATATCTTGGCACAGTCATTAACCAAAATGGAGACAATAGTCAAGAAATCAGAAGAAGGCTAAGACTGGGGCGGGCAGCTGTGAGAGAACTAGAAAAGGTCCTCAAATGTAAAGATGTATCACTGAACACTAAAGTCAGGATCATTCAGACCATGGTATTTCCAATCTCTATGTATGGATGTGAAAGTTGGACAGTGAAAAAAGCTGATAAGAGAAAAATCAACGCATTTGAAATGTGGTGTAGGAGAAGAGCTTTGTGGGTACCATGGACTGCAAAAAAGACAAATAATTGGGTGTTAGAACAAATCAAACCAGAACTATCACTAGAAGCTAAAATGATGAAACTGAGGTTATCATACTTTGGACACATAATGAGAAGACATGATTCATTAGAAAAGATAATAATGCTTGGAAAAACAGAAGGAAGTAGAGAAAGAGGAAGGCCAAACAAGCGATGGATTGATTCCATAAAGGAAGCCACAGACCTGAACTTACAATATCTGAACAGGGTGGTTCATGACAGATGCTCTTGGAGGTCACTGATTCATAGGGTCGCCGTAAGTCGTAGTCGACTTGGAGGCACATAACAACAACAAGACAAATATCAATAGCTGCTTTTACAGACCATGCTAGTTAACACCTCAGAAGAGAGGAATAAAATTGAAAGTGAACTTAGAATGTAAAGCTGGGCTTATGTCAACAAATTAAATTCAATAGAAAAAAATGCAAAGGCCTGAATTTAGGCATTTTTTTAAAAAAATGATCTTTTTGCATAGCTATAGAATTGAAGATACCTTCACTGGCAGTACTGTGAGATTCTAGTCAATCAGAAGCTGAACATGAGTCAACCATGTGGTACGGCTGCAAAAAAGATGAATGCAATTTTAGGCTGCACCAACAGAACCATCATTTTCAAACCATGAGGTAATAAAGTTTTATTCTGCACTAGCCAGATAGCATCTGAAATACTGTGTCCAGTCCTGGATGCCATACTTTGACCTCCTCTGTTTAAAGGATGTAGACCAGAAGTGGAGAACCTCTGGCCCACAGGCCAAATTTGGCCCATAGGGTGGTTTCCCCCAAAATATACCCACCTGCCCCACACTGGCCATCATATGTGACATAAAGTGTGGGGTAGGTAGAGATGTGATTGGATCAGCTGCTGCCATGGGGAACTTGATTTTGCAGCCAATCTTGGTAGAAAGCAGGGTTGAACTCACCGCCCATCTACTGATGGTTGGTTGGTTCAACTTTGCTTATTGGCTGCGAGACTGAGGTCCCCATAGGGGTGCTCAGCTGCACAACCGATCTCTGCAGAAAGCAGCTTTGTCAGCCCTATCCTCAGTGTTTTGCTGAGCATAGGACTGGCAAAGTCCCTTCTGTTGCATTTCCCAAGTGCCTGACAACCAGATGGCTATTGGGCACTTGGGAAGTGCTGCATAAGGGACTTTGATGGGTGGGTGGGACAAGCAACTTATCAATCACCTGACATCACAATGACATCAGGGGGTTGAGAGGTGGGCTGTCCTGCCTGCAGGACCAGGGCACATAGCAATCTCGCCCATCAAAGGTTTTTCACCGTTGATGTAGACAATCTGGAACAGTTTCAGAGGAGGTCAACGAAGGTGATCAGTGGTATGGGAAATAGGGAAAGGCTGAAGGAACTGGGTATGTTTAGCCTAGAAATGAGAAGACAAGCTCAGATTACACACTGGGTGACATCCAAAATTAGTCATATTCAGAGCAGACCCATAAAATCAATGGATTGGGGAGACCAGGGTTCCACCCCCCACTCAGCCATGTGGGTGTGGGCCAGTCACTGTCTCCCAGCCCAACCTACTTCACAGGGCTGTTGCGAAGATAAAATGGAGAAGGAGTGAACCATGTACACTACTTTGAGCTCCTTGGAAGAACAGAGGGATAGAAATGTAATAAATATGTGTGTGCTTTTTAGGATCCTCAGAAGTAAGCATGGGGGCGCATGATCTTGGGACTACAGTACATGGGGTTTGGAAGCTGAAACACAGCATTTTTCTAGCACTTCCATGGATATCTGAGGGACCAACAACGCACGGCGTTAGTCACACATATCTCTGCCCTTAAATTGAAGGAAGGGCTGTAGCTCGGTGGTAGAGCAGCTGTTTGCATGCAGAAGGTTCCAGGTTCAATCACCTCCAGGGCTGAGAGAGAGACCCTTGTCTGAACCCCTGGAGGGCTGCTACCTATCAGTGTGGACAATACTGGTCTGACCCAGTATAAGGGAGATACCTTTGTTCCCGTTTTTCTTTTCTTTTTGTTTTTATGGACATATGGCCACTGTGGAGCCTCCAGTCCTAATCAGGGCTCTCCATGCCTTCAATTTGCATTGCCAAGAAAAGGTCCCAGTGACATGGTGGGTTAACATTCATATGAACAAGAGATCCACTTCTGCATTTGGTTTCCAAAATGCAGGAAAACGTATCTTGCAACATGGTGGATGCCACAGATGAAAGATGACTGGCTTCTTCCAAGATTATTATTATTATTTATTGCATTTATATACTGCCCCATAACCAAAGCTCTCTGGGCAGTTTACAACAATAAAAAACATTAAAAACAAATATACAAATTTAAAAACACATTTTAAAAAACAATTTAAAAACACATACTAAAATTCCAGGGAGAAGAGGAAAGTCTTGACCTGGCGCCAAAGAAATAACAGTGTTGAGGCCAGGTGCACTTCATCATTCCATAATTTGGGGGCCACCACTGAGAAGGCCCTCTCCCTTGTTGCCAGACTCCCAGCTTCCCTCCGACTACACACCAAGAGCCTTGGATGTTGAGCATAGTGTACGGGTGAGTTTGTGTCAGGAGAGGCGTTCCATCAGATATTGTGGTCCCAAGCCATGTAAGGCTTTATAGATGCAGCCAATGTAAGTGGGCCAGAATCGGTTTTATATGTTTGAACCGTCTGATCCCTGTTACCAATCTGGCAGCTGCATTTTGCACAAGCTGCAGTTTTCAAACTGTCTTCAAAGGCAGCCCCACATAGAGCGCATTGCAGTAATCTAGCTTGGAGGTTACCAGAGCATGGACAACTGAAGCTAGGTTATCCCTGTCCAGATAGTGGTGTAGCTGGGCCACCAACCAAAGTTGGTAGAAGGCACTTGGTGCCACTGAGGCTACTTGAGCCTCAAGTGACAGAGGTGCTTCTAGGAGAACTCCCAAGCTATGAACCTGCTCCTTCAGGGGGAGTGCAACCCCATCCAGGACAGGTTGGACATCCACCATCCGGTCAGAAGAACCACCCAGTAGCAGCATCTCAGTCTTGTCTGGATTGAGTCTCAGTTTATTAGCCCTCATCCAGTCCATTGTTGCAGCCAGGCACCGGTTCAGCACATTCACAGCCTCACCTGAAGAAGATGAAAAGGAGAAATAGAGCTGTGTGTCATCAGCGTACTGATGGCAACGCACTCCAAAACTCCAGATGACCTCTGTGATGTTCCTGTATTAATGTAAATATGGTAAATGCTGTTTGTATAGGAGATACATGGTAAGTGGAATGAAAGAGAAGGGGGGAGTAAATGGGCAGTAGAATGCTGGATGATTGGCTGAGTGTTTAGAATGGCTGAGAGTATAAATAGAAGGATGACAGTTAAATCTGGGTGGACGTGAGTGGGTTGTTTTGGTGGGTTTTTGAGAGGAGATTGTGTGGAGAGTTGGTGGATGTGAGGAGAGTGTGGAGTTCGGATTAATACTAAGACAAGTACCAGAAATAGATGAAACCATATGCTTATGTGCCTTTATAAAGTAATCTTGTTTTCTCTGTTATTTAATAAAAACTATATTTGGTTTACCGAAGGCCTGATCCTTGGCTGGGGTTATATAGACCAGAAGGGAGGGCAAGGTGCTTACCAAGGCTGAAGGGAAACTGTAACAATTGGTGGCAGCGGTGAAGGGAAGAATATAACACCACAAGTATTCAGAGCAAACCAGGATCGTATGCTTTATATATAAAGATCAAAGGGATTGGGGACAGCTTAAGCACTCAGTCACAGAGGTAACCTGATAGAGAGACTCAGGCAGAGTCTCTGGGAATACTGGTTATAGGACGTGACTGGTGGTGCTGCCTAGCAGGGGGATCTGTTGAGATCTGTGCTAGAGCGGGGAGAGAAACCATAAAAAAGGACAGTCCGGACTGGTGGAGTCCCTGGTGGTGCCTAGTGACAGGCAGTAACCACGAGCAGGTAGGAACCTGACAGGGAGAGCCAGGGAAGGGCGTCACAACCTCACCCAATGGTTTCATGTAGATGTTGAACAGCATGGGGGACAGAACTGACCCCTGCGGAACCCCATACTGGAGAGTCCAGGGTGCCAAGCAATGTTCCTCAAGCACCACCTTCGGGAACCGACCCACCAAGTAGGAGCGGAACCATTGCCATGCAGTCCCTCCCACTCCCAACTCAGCCAGTCTTCCCAGAAGGATACCATGGTCGATGGTATCGAAAGCCGCTGTGAGATCAAGGAGAATCAACAGAGTCACATTCCCCCTGTCTCTCTCCTGACAGAGGTCATCATACAGGGTGACCAAGGCTGTTTCCATGCCAAAACCAGGCCTGAAACCCGACTGAAATAAAATGAAAGATTGCAGTTATTCTGATGGGATATTTTAAAGAGCCACCATGTGGAAAACGTGGTCCTCTGTGTCTAGCCAAGCTACCTTTAGAAGTTTCAGAGCTGCTGCACAACTCCTTCCGATACTGTTCAGTAATGTTGCAGACCCCTTGGTCATATGGAAGCAGTCTATGACAGCTTATAGCCATTGGACGCTGCTTCCATGTGCAGATCTCCCCTGATGCTGGATTGGAGTGGCATATCTATAATGTGGCATGTTTAATGTCCATGCATAAATGTGCTTATTAAAAGCATGGAACATACATATATTAAAAGTCAATGGGTGATATCCAGTGTTAGTCATACCCAGAGTAGTATGCATTGATATTGTTACAAAGGAGTCAAGCCTGAATGGAGGCCAGACTGATAGGAACTCTATATTCCCCAAGTTGCCAATAAGGAATAGAGACGAGACCAGAGTACCGCAAATGTTTGCCTTTATTGAGCCTTTGCAAAGGGAGGGCCACCCTTAAGTGACTCTCCAGAATTGCTGACATTCATCATATTTATAGGCTATAGGTACGTCACATACATATCATTAGAAATGCATAGCTAATCAGAAATACATCATTGTTTGATTTCTCAGCATCTGTCTATTCTGGTCCACTTCTCTGTTCTCCCTCCAAACTTCCTCTATCCTTGACCTTTGGTCTGGTAAGCTGGGAACAACATTTTTAATTGCAAATGAAGCTGATAAGCGGAAAAACTCCCGTACTTTTTCATAAGGGAGGCAAGCATATGTTTCATTTAACATTATTTGATTTTATTCCACTATAACATTTTTAATTTTAACTCATTACAACAATATCAATGGATTTAAGTAACTTTGGTCCACTGATTTTGTTGGGTCTGCTTTAACTTAGTTGGATATAACACAATAAATAGTACCCTAGGATAGGGGAAGGACCATAGCTCAGTAGTAGAACAATCTGCCTTGCATGCAGAATGTCCCAGGTTCAATCCCTGGCATCTCTAGGTAGGGCTCTGAATGTCCCCTGCCTGAAACCCTGGAGAGCTGCTGCCACTCAGTGTAGACAGTACTGAGCTAAATGGACCAAATGGTCTGACTCAGTATAAGGAAGCACCCCATGTTTCTATCAGGCAGTTCTTAGAATTTATTCTCAACCTATAGCATTCGTTTCTGGGATTGGCCTTCCATGCACAAATCATGTGCAGTTTTTAGCAGGAGAATGATTATAGCCATAACTGAAATTCTCAGTGTGGACTTGAACATTATTGATGTCCGAGTGACAAAATACTTACATATAGCATGTGGATATTGAGTTGCCTTGCATGATCTCTGAATCCAGGCGGCAGAACTGAAAAGAAGAAGGGAAGAGCCCATTCTTTATGACGTACTGTTTGCTGGGTTAACTGTTGGCTTATTTATGTGAGTTCTGAAAATTTGCTATGGAGCAAGGGGCCATCCAACAGTGGGGGTAATGAAAAGGCATCTGTGGAAGGGAATTTAAAGGATGTGCGTGCACACACACACACACGAAGGAAGAACAGAAATAGGAGGCAGCCAGTATCCTCTAAGTCCTTAGTTTTGGGCACCAAGTTACGAAACAAAAGCATTTGCAACAACATTGTGGGAAGAGAGAATAAAAGAGAGGCTGTACAGCCATTAAGGCAATTAAGGAAAGATTAAGGTTGCTTTTTGTTGAAAGGTCCATTAATTAATAGGCCAGAATTCACAGCATGTTGCAAAACATAAGTCTACCAAAAAAAAGTGGGGTCGGGGGTGGAAGAGAGCCATGGGCCCAATTCAGAGTTCCTCATGAGGAACAGTGGACTGTGCATAAGCTGTTGAATGCAATGGTCGGCTCTGACAATACTGATCATCTCTCTCGTCCTCTCCCTCCCCCCTTCCCCCCCCTGCAGGGGTCTGGAAGTAGGGATACCTAAAATCACACATGCATATCCAGAGGAGATCAGAGCTTGACACTACCAAGTAGTGCTGTGCCAAATCTTGCCCTCAGATTTCTAGATGGGAAAGAGCCTGTCCCTCCCCCTTCTTAGGTTGCTTGAGACATTGTTTTGTATTTTTGTTTGAGCAGAGTTTACACTTCCCTTTCTTATGGGATGGGCTGAGGGGTGTGTGTCCTCTTTCATTGTACATCTGTCTCCTGGCACTCTATAACCTTCTTATCCCATCCTTCCTGAAAACTCCATGACGTCCTTGGCTGGGCTTTCCTGTAAGTGTGGGCACCTTGGAAAGCGGCAGAGTACAAAACATCAGAGAGCTGATGTGCAGAATGAAACCAAGAACACTCACAAACGTATCTTGGCCACTTCAAAAGTAAGGTAAGTGCAATAAAAACTCCACATCCCACACATGAGTGTTTCTCCAAAAATATCCTTTGATAATTTTCTTTCTTTCCTTTTTTTTGATAAAAAACTTTATCACATTAAAAAATAGAGTACAGAACAAGTTTGCATACATATTCCAATTCAAAATACACAGTTGACTCACGGATCAGTTTCCCAGAAATTAAACATCGTTCACAGTTAAAACAAAACACAAATAAAGCAAAAACAAAATATGAAACAAAATAGACTTGAAATGTGAAATAAGGTAAACCTTAGCAACTTATTTTATATTTCAAGTCTATAATATGAAACTATCAGTGTTTACATCACACATCGTTATCTTGATCTTAGAGTTTCAGAGATTAGACAAATTCATGGAGGACAGGGCTATCAATGGCTACTAGCCATGATGGCTGTGCTCTGCCACCCTAGTCAAAGGCAGCATGCTTCTGAAAACCAGTTGCCGGAAGCCTCAGGAGGGGAGAGTGTTCTTGCTCTCAGGTCCTGCTTGCGGGCTTCCCCCAGGCACCTGGTTGGCCACTGTGAGAACAGGATGCTGGACTAGATGGGCCACTGGCCTGATCCAGCAGGCTCTTCTTATGTTCTTATGAGATCTATTCTCTCACCTTCCCATATATTAAAGAATTCTTTTTCTCTATTATCACAGTATACCCAGCAATATTTGCAGTTCCATCCGTTGTTGTACTTCATTTGACCAGTACATCATTTTTTAATGCAGTTTCTTTTCTCATTAATTGATGATGAATTAATTGGGGAAAAAACTGGGTGATATTTTGGCACAGCATTAGGACAAAACTATGTGTTCAGCAGAACCACATGCTTTGGATGCAACATCATTTTGTATGACCTTCATGGAGAGAATCCCGTTTCCCCATGAAGACTTGCAATGGCTTAAGCCCAGTCGTGCAGAAGTGCAGGATCCCTTGCCTTCACAATAGTCACACCACACCCCTGTCACAGCCATGCCCCCTTTTCCACTTTCCCTTGCTCACCCTGTCCTCTTTCAAGCCCACACTCCACTGCAACAGACATCCCTAGGAGCCAATCAGCATGAAAGGGGAGGCTGTGGGTTAGCTATTGAGAAGAGTCTTTTCAGTGGCTGACTCACCTCCTTTCACTCTGTTCGGCTCCAATTGACTAACATATTCCCTTTTCATGTTGATACATATGTAGGAACCTGGCTGGGATCTTGATACCAAAAAAGTAACAGGTCTATGACCCCCCATGACCCTGGACAACTATATTTCTGCTTAAGCCAAAGGATGTGGAGGACTTAAAGTGAAAACACAGATGGTTTTTCACAGAGAAAAGATTGCTATTGCTGTCACTGAAATCTTCAGTATAAAGTAGAGCAGAAGCAGCTTGCCAGGAGGGGTGGAGCAGCAGGCAGGTTGCTGTTGCTTACGGGGAGGGAGAGGGGAGGGAGATGGGTAGGAGTGAGGCAGTGGGGTGGCAGGTACTTTCCTAATGCACTTGATAGATGACATGTAATTTCATTAACTACCGGGCCAAGTTCAAGGTGCTGGTTTTGGTATACCAAGCCCTATGTAGCTTGGGACCAGGATTCCTGAAAGATTGTCTTATCCCTTATATTTCCAGTTGGTCACTGTGCTCTGCAAGTGAGGGCCTCCTGCAGATAACCATCTTATCAGGAGGTCTGTTCCACGCAGCATAGGAAGCAGACCTTTAGTGTAGTGGCACCTACACTTTGGAATTCCCTCCCCTTAAATATTAGACAGGTGCCATCTCCATTATCTTTTTGGTGCCTGCTGAAGACTTTCCTCTTTCAACAAGCCTTTTAAGTAGAGACCTTCTCCCAGTCTGCGTCTGTGTTGGAATTGCTTTTTAAGATGTTTTATTATTTTGTTCCTTGTTTGCCGTCCTGGGCTCCTTCTGAGGAAGCGTGATATAGAAATTTAATTAATTATATTTCTATATGATTTCATGGGATTTTGTACCATCTAATGTCTGAGGGGTGAGTGTGTGAAGTCTATTGTCTGATGTCTGAGGGGTGAGTATGTGAAACCACCCACAAAGTATGAATTCAAAATTTGAACAACTAAAGTGAAAAAATAAAGATAAAAAATGAATTTCTATTGATTCTTGAACCAGTTTCTGAAAATATTTGCAGGTCTGTTGCAAGGAAAAATTCCAGAATTCTGGTATGATCCCATCTTTGGACTGTCTTTGCTGTCCAGATTTGCTGTCTGGGCAGAATAATTAAGAATGGTTGCCTGATGTGAGAGCTCATAACTGGACATTTAGGCTGCAGTCAGTCCTCTCCCCTCTTACCTGGGACTCACTTCTAAATAAACACTATTTATTAAAGTATTTATATACTGCCTATTATGAAAACATTTCAAGGTGATTTACAATAAAAAAATGAGAACAACAATAAGATAAATCCAGCAGCATTTAACAGCCGGTACAAAGGTTAAATAAACGTTATGATAAATTGCAAATGTACAAGGAAGAACTGTAGGTCAGTGGGAGAGCATCTGCCTTGTATGCAGTAAAGGTAAAGGTAAAGGTGTCCCCGCACTTACAGTGTGAGTCGTTTCCGACTCTTAGGGACACGTCTTGCGACGTTTACAAGGCAGACCGTATACATGGGGTGGGTTTGCCAGTTCCTTCCCCGGCCTTTCTTTACCCCCCCAGCGTATGCCAGGTACTCATTTTACTGACCACGGATGGTTGGAAGGCTGAGTGGACCTCGGCCCCTTTTACCGGAGATTCGACTTCCTCCTTCCGTTGGAATCAAACTCCGGCCGTGAGCAGAGCTTCGGCTGCGTTACCGCCGCTTACCACTCTGAGCCACGGAGGATCTTATTATTATTGTTATTGTTGTTGTTATAAATAATAATAATAATATCCAGCACCCTCCCACAAGGAGCCCAGGGAGGAAACAAAAACACTAAAAACATATTTAAAACTTCTTAAAAACAAAAGATCTTTTAAAACATCTTTAAAAAACTTTAAAAATAAATCTTTAAAACGTCTTAAAAACCAAACTAAAAACAATTTCAATGCAGATGCAGACTGGGATAATGGCTGTACCAGAGCTTGGAAAATTACTTTTAAAAGAGAATAAATTACAATCACTGTTACGTGGCCCCAAAATGGAATAAATTACCATTATAATTATAATTGTTCTGAAAGGAATTGATTACTTTACTGTTACTAAAAAGTAATCAGTACAATTACAGTTGTTACTTTAAAAAAAACCCAGATTGCCTACAAGGTGCTAGCCTTGGGTGCTGCACACCTAAGTAGCCTAAAACAACATTAAAAACAAACGCACACACACAGAGGTTGTAGAATAATTCTTTTTATCCATAAGGTAATGGTGGTAGTCTCTCCGCTGGTAAGGGAGGCGAGGAGGGAGGCAGAGGCCACAGTTATAGATGAGGTTTGCTGCCTAGTTCCGATCCACTTGTATGCTGATAGTTGGTTGTTCAATCCAACATCTTTTTTAAAACATCTTTAAAAAACTTTAAAAATAAATCTTTAAAACGTCTTAAAAACCAAACTAAAAACAATTTCAATGCAGATGCAGACTGGGATAATGGCTGTACCAGAGCTTGGAAAATTACTTTTAAAAGAGAATAAATTACAATCACTGTTACGTGGCCCCAAAATGGAATAAATTACCATTATAATTATAATTGTTCTGAAAGGAATTGATTACTTTACTGTTACTAAAAAGTAATCAGTACAATTACAGTTGTTACTTTAAAAAAAACCCAGATTGCCTACAAGGTGCTAGCCTTGGGTGCTGCACACCTAAGTAGCCTAAAACAACATTAAAAACAAACGCACACACACAGAGGTTGTAGAATAATTCTTTTTATCCATAAGGTAATGGTGGTAGTCTCTCCGCTGGTAAGGGAGGCGAGGAGGGAGGCAGAGGCCACAGTTAAGGATGAGGTTTGCTGCCTAGTTCCGATCCACTTGTATGCTGATAGTTGGTTGTTCAATCCCAATCCGCCATTTTTTTTCTTCCCACTTGCTTTTGCAATTGCAGATTATATCCGCTGTTGCTGTTTTTTGGTGGTGAAAATAATTAACGTAATTTTTAACATAAATGTGTATGTAAATCCATGGAAGTTAATGGATAATAGTGATTGTGATTATGAAGATAATTACGTAGAATCGCGAAAAAAATTGGGGGGAAAATCCATGCCGATTACAGCCACGGCCCGCCGCAAGAAATCAATGCCGGTCTGAAAAGACAGTGGACTGTCGGATTTTCAGTCAAAATCCAGCACTAAGTCCGATTTAGCGGATATTGTCCCCTATCCCTAGCCACCTCTCATATCTTTGTGCATGAAACCAAGTGCAACCCACACACACACACACTCAACTAGCAAGTGTCATCTCTCTCACTCAGCCACCTCCCAGACCCTGCCCTGCCACCAACGAAGGCACACCCACCCAAGCAAACATTTTCCCCTGGTGTGCAAAATAGTTAAAACACTGCAAATGCAGCAAAATGGCCAGGGAGGGTGGCGGAGATCTCTTTGCGTGCCTAGTGCAAACAGTATTCACACACACATCGTCATCTCTCACTTCCACAGTTCTTTATCTCCATTCTGCTGCTGCCTCCTTCTCCTCCTTCATCCACGTTCTTGCCCTTCGGCTACTTTCTTCCTCCATGCCATTCTTCTCCATCACCGTCAATTTTTTTAACATTATTTTCTTCACTCCACCCCTTCTTGCTTGTCACCTCCTCCCTCATCGCCTTCTAAATACCTATAGAGCACGAGGTAAGAGTGACGCTGCACAGAAACCCAGTCTGAGGCATGTGATTTTCATCCACGAATCAGAGGAGCAGAAGACTTCCCCTGCTTCCCCCCCAAGTAATGCCACAAAGTAATGCTGGAAACATTACAATTACTCCACAAAAGTAATAAAATTACTCCTAGTTCTATTACAATCAAAACGTAAATGAATTACCCACTTGTTCCTCAAAAAAGTAATAAAAGGAATTTGTTAATTGTAACTAATTACTACCAAGCTGTGGTCTCTACTTAAAAGTCTTGTTGAAAGAGGAAGGTCTTTAGTAGGCAACAACAACAAAAAAGAGGTAAGGTTTGGAAAGAACCCTGTCCTGTCTGACCTTTGAGAGCCGCTGCCAGTCAGCATAGACTATACTGACCAAGATGGACCAGTGGTCTGACTCAGTATAAGGTAGCTTTCTGTGTACCTGTGTTCAGTAGCCAGCAAAGCCCTCTGAAACAGGTACATTTTCAGCATGCACTGAAATTGCATAATCTTCTGCACATGCCTTATTTTTGGACATGTACAGAATTGCGCTGTAACCTTGTACTCATCTACCTGGGGGTAAGCTCATTTGAACACGGTGAGACTTACTTCAGATGAACCTTGTGTAGATTTGTACTGTTACTTATTTCAGCCACATATTAGATGCCACACACCCCAGCCCAAAAGGGCGCCCAGAGTAGCTTACAATCGCTTCTATAAAAGCAGAACAACCTAATTTAAACCATTTAAAAGCAAAGCAGATAAACATTCAGAAGTAACAGAGCATTAAAACTGATTTTCTTAAGTTTGCTGGACTTGTAATTAGATTCAAAGTTTTGCAGCACAGGTTTTGGATGAAATTTGCCAAATTGTGGGGATGGATATCTATGGGTCCTGTAATATTTTACTGAATTATTTGGATTAGCAATTAGCTAGCAATCGTTTGTTAAACTGTTTTTATTGAATCTTTTGCCACCAAATGTATACCCTGCAGGGAGACACAGCAAACCTGAGCTTTCTGGTGAGAAAAAGAGGGCAACACTCCTGCTTCTATACTAACTTTGTGTAGGAGACTTCTTGACAACGCTTTCTTGGTGGAAGCCCCTCAGTTGTGGAACTCCCTCCCACAGAGGTGTATCTAGCACAAGGGTGGGGAACCGTTTTAGCTCCGTAGGCCAGATTATTTTCAGGATCAGCCTCACAGGTCAAACTTGGACAGGGCCACTCACTTGTCAATCACATGACATCATTATGACATCACATGTGTGACGGGTAGGTTGTTCTGCCTAGCTGTCCAAATCCCTTGCATGGGGTTCGCCAGTTGGCTGGCAGGCACTTGGGTACATCAGCAGCACAAGGGATGTTGCTAGCCTGGTGGCAGCACTAGGTTCTAGCATCTTCATTGTACAGTGCCTTTCACCATATACTGAAGACACACCTTTTTGCCCTAGCTTTCGCCAGTTAAGATACTTTGTCTTGTGAGATCTACCTCTTTTGCTGAATTTAAACTGTTCTGTTCCATTTTGGTTTTATGTGCTTTATAATTGTTATGGTTTTATCTGTTTTTATAATTGTATATTCTATTGTTGTAACCTGCCCTGGGCCCTTATGGTGAAGGGCAAGTAATAAAGCTTATTTTATAACAACAACAACAACAATAATAATGAAGATATGTTCATGTGGTGGCCACCTAGTGGCCAAAAAGGTAAAGTGTTTATTTTAGAAAGGTTGGATCTGAGCATGCCTGACGCCTGTGCTTTGAGAGGGTGGTTCCAAGATGGATTCCAAAAAGAACTGTGTTAAAGAACCTAAGAAATAAACCCAGTTATTGTTTGCATCTTATTGGTGTTTGCTGTTGTTATGTGCCTTCAAGTTGATCACAACTTATGGCGACTTATTGGTGTAGGCTTCATATATTATACTAGCGACGAAGGTAAACTGGATGCATTGGTCTCCTTGGATTTCTTCACATTGTGAGTAGCAGTGTGATAGGAAAATGGCTGTTTATGGACTTATGAAGGAGTTTGATGCTGATCAGGAGGACTGGGTGCAGTATACAGAGAGACTGTCCCAGTACTTCATTGCTAATGATATTAATGATGATAGCAAGGTGTGCTATTTTGCTGAGAGTTTGTGGAGCAAAGACATATGGACTGATTAGGAGTTTGGTAGCTCCTGAAAAGCCCAGTGCCAAATCCTTTAAGGACTTGATTGGGATTGTCTCAAATCACCACAACCCCAAGCCATCTGAAATTGTGCAATGATTTAAGTTCAACAGTTTTTCATGCTCTCCTGGGATGTCTGTGACAGTTTATGTAACAGAACTGCGTCACCTGTCAGAGCATTGTGGGTTTGGAGACACCTTGAATGCCGTGCTGAGGGACCGGCTGGTCTATGGCATCAATGATGAGAGGATTCAGAGGCGCTTATTGGCAGAATCCAATTTAGATTTTAAAAAAGCCCTGGAAATTGCACAAAGCATGGAGGTTGCAGCTCAGCACGCTTTAGATTTACAGGGGGTCTCTCAACATCCAAGTGATGCCCAGGCACTTACCGTCACCATGCATAAATTATCCAGTACGATATGGGCTAAAAGGGACTGTCCAGGTGAAGAGAGAAACCACTTACATGGTGCAACTCCCTGTTTTTGCTGTGGAGGGAAACATGATGGCCACCCATGCCCCCACAGGAGTAGTGAGTGCTGGTTTTGCTTGAAACAAGGCCATCTAGCCAAAATGTGCCATAGAAAAAGGGCATGGACAAAGGGGAAGGAAGGTAGCAGGAAGCAGATACACCAGATGGCAAGTACAGGGGAGCATAAGGGCACAGATGAAGTGTACGCTATGTACAACATTGTTAGAAAAGCCTATAAAGAAAAACCACTGCAAGTGGATGTTATTGTTAATGGGAAAAGCATAACCATGGAAGTGGGCACAGGGGCTTCTGTGTCTATAATTAGTGAAGCCACTTACAACTGTTTGTGGCCAAAGAATAAGGGGTCACAGTTGAGACCACTGAAAATGATGATACACACATATACTGGTCAAGAAGTCCCCACGGAGAGGCAGTATTAACGTAGAAGTGAAATATGCAGAAGAGACCTTTCAGCTGCCCTTAGTTGTGATAAAAGGAAGAGGCCCTAGTCTTATGGGCCAGGACTGGATAAGACAGCTGAACCTCAACTGGGCACAGATCAATAAAATTAGCTCACTTGGGGGAAAAAGGAATTCTGTCAAAGCATAAAGAGCTCTTCAGACATCAGTTGGGAACTCTAAATGGGGTAAATGGTAGGATTTTTGTGGATCCAGATCCTAAAGCACTTTTTAAAAGCCCCGCCCAGTACCATATGCTATACATCACAAAGTGGAGCAAGAATTAGATTGACTACAGGCTAAAGGTATCATTGAACCTGTTCAGTTCTCTGAGTGGGCCACTCCAATTGTCCCTGTATTGAAGCCAGGTGGTACTGTAAGGATTTGTGGAGACTATAAAGTCACTGTGAACCATGTAGCTGGACACATACCCCATTCCTAGAATTGGAGATCTATATGCCACCCTGGCTGGAGGAAAAACTTTCACAAAAATCGACTTAAGTGATGTGTACCTTCAGATTCCTCTTGAGGAATGTTCAAAACAGTATGTAACAATAAATACTCATAAAGGACTGTTTCATTACAATCAGCTCCCTTTTGGCTTTTCTGTTGCCCCTGGAATCTTTCAAAGGGCTGTGAACAATTTGTTCCAGGGTATGCTGCATGTCTGTGGGTATCTTGATGATATTCTGATTACAAGAACAACAGAGGCACCATATTTGCAGAACCTAGACCAAGTACTATCAAAGCTGTTATTTGCAGGCATGCTTCTCACGTAAGAAAAATGCATTTTTTAGGCCCCAGAAGTTGTGTTTCGAGGACACAAAATTAATGCAGCTGGCGTACATCCTGTGGAAGAGAAGGTACATGCCATTACTGAGGCAACTGCACCAAAGTGGATAAGATTCCATTGGGGTCAAGAGCAGACAAGAGCTTTTGCAGCAGCAAAGAACTTGTTGAAGTCATCCATGCTCCTTATTCATTATGACAGTTGTAAAGAACTTCTCTTGTCTTGTGATGCTTCTCCATATGGAGTGGGAGCAGTGTTAGCCCACCGAATGCCTGATGGATCAGAACGTCCCATTAGTTATGCATCAAGATCCCTATCCCCAACAGACAAAAACTACTCACAGCTAGAATGTGAAGGGTTACGTTCATTGGGCTCCTGCTGGGAGGAAGGGTGGGATATAAATCAAATAATAAATAAATAATAAATAAGGGTTAACAGTGGTTTTTGCTGTAAAGAAATTCCATTCATATCTATATGGCAGATGTTTTGTCATACAATCAGATCTTAAGCCCCTTCAGGGTCTGCTGGGAGAGAACAAGCCAGCAGCCCAATGGCATCTGCTAGAATCCAGAGATGGGCCTTGACGTTTTCTGTGTATGACTACAAATTTGAATATAAACCAGGTCAAGCCCTGAGTAATGCTGATGCCCTTAGCAGACTTCCACTACCAGATTTGCCCAAAGTCAGTTCCTCAGCCTACTGAAACCATTCTTCTTATTGAATTGATGTACATCCTTGATAGGCGCAGCAAAGATTAAACGAGATATGGACTAAGATCCTCTGTTATCTAGAGTGCGAAAAATGGTCACAAATGGATGGATTATGGGGGAAAGCACAGATGGCAGCACTAGGTTCTAGCCTGTTCATTGTACAGCGCCTATCACCATATACTGAAGACACACCTTTTTGCCCTAGCTTTTGACAGTTAAGATATTTTGTCTTGTGAGAACTAGCTCTTTTGCTGAATTTAAACTGTTCTGTTCCATTTTGGTTTTATGTGCTTTGTAATTGTAATGGTTTCATAGAATCATAGAATAGTAGAGTTGGAAGGGGCCTATAAGGCCATCAAGTCCAGCCCCCTGCTCAATGCAGAAATCCAAATCAAAGCATTCCCGACAGATGGTCCAGCTGCCTCTTGAATGCCTCCAGTGTTGGAGAGCCCACTACCTCTCCAGGTAATTGGTTCCATTGTCGTATGGCTCTAACAGTTAGGAAGTTTTTTCTGATGTTCAGTCGAAATCTGGCTTGCTGCAACTTGAGCCCATTATTCTGTGTCCTGCACTCTGGGATGATCGAGAAGAGATCCCGGCCCTCCTCTGTGTGACAACCTTTCATGTACTTGAAGAGTGCTATCATATCTCCCTTCAGTCTTCTTTTCTCCAGGCTAAACATGCCCAGTTCCTTCTGTCTCTCGTCATAGGGCTTTGTTTCCAGTCCCCTGATCATCCTTGTTGCCCTCCTCTGAACCTGTTCCAGTTTGACCGCATCCTTCTTGAAATGTGGAGACCAGAACTGGATGCAGCACTCAAGATGGGGCCTAACCAGTGCTGAAGGGAGGGGAACTAATACTTCACGCGATTTGGAAAGTATGCTTCTGTTAATGCAGCCTAATATAGCATTTGCCTTTTTTGTAGCTGCATTGCACTGTTGGCTCATAGCTTGTGATCAATGACAATTCCAAGATCCTTCTCACGTCATATTGCTGAGCCAAGTATCCCTCATCTTATAACTGTGCATTTGGTTTTTTTCCTCTAAGTGTAGAACTTTGCATTTATCCCTGTTTAATTTCATTCTGTTGTTTTCAGCCCAATGCTCCAGCTTGTCAAGGTCCCTTTGAATTTTGTTTCTATCTTCCACAGTATTAGCTGTGCCCCCCATGTGCAAATTTGATAAGCATGCTGTGTACCTCCTCATCCAAGTCATTAATAAAAATGTTGAAGAGCATGGGGCTCAGGACCGAGCTCCATGGTACCCCACTTGTTACTTCCACCCAGTTTGAGAAGGAACCATTGATAAGCACTCTTTGAGTACGATTCTGGGGCCAACTGTGGATAGTTGTTCCATCCAGCCCACATTTAGCTAGGTTGCTATCAGAATATCATGGGGCACTTTGTCAAAAGCTTTGCTGAGGTCGAGATATATTATGTCCACAGCATTCCCACAGGGAAGGTTACCTGATCACAAAACAAGATAAGATTAGTTTGGCAGGATTTGTTCTTCATAAATCCATGTTGGCTCCTAGTAATCACTGCATTGTTTTCAAGGTGCTTACAGATTGACTGCTTTATAATCTGCTCCAGAGTTTTTCCAGGGATTGATGTTAGGCTGACAGGTCTGTAGTTCCCCGGTTCCTCCTTTTTGCCCTTTTTGAAGATAGGGACAACATTAGCTCTCCTCCAGTCATCCGGCACTTCACCGATCCTCCATGAGTTCGTAAAGATAATAATAATAATAATAATAATAATAATAATAATAATAATAATAATAATTTATAAGTCGCCTATCTGGCCAATGGCCACTCTAGGCGATGTACAACTCAATTAAAACACATCATAATAAATACAGTACAACAATAAAACAGTAAAACAGTGACAGTTCAGAGTAGCAGGCAATTAGTCAAAAAGATTAACCCTCCTCGGAAGTCCCGAAGGCCTGTCTGAAAAGCCAGGTCTTCAAGGCCTGGTGGAATACATTCAGGGAAGGGGCATGTCGAAGATCATCTGGGAGGGAGTTCCAGAGAGTGGGGGCCGCCACTGAGAAGGCCCTCTCTCTAGTCCCCACCAGCCTAGCTGTTTTAGTTGGTGGGACTGAGAGAAGGCCCTGTGTGGCTGATCTTGTCGGGCGGCATAATTGGTGGCGTTGGAGGCGCTCCATCAGATAAACTGGGCCGAGACCGTGTAGGGCTTTAAAGGTTAATACCAACACCTTGAATTGGGCCCGGAAAACAACTGGGAGCCAGTGCAGATCGAGCAGCACTGGGGTGATGTGCTCCCGGCGACGACAGTTTGTAAGTAGTCGAGCCGCCGCATTTTGTATAAGTTGTAGTTTCCGGACCGTTTTCAAGGGTAGCCCCACATAGAGCGCATTACAGTAGTCCAAACGAGAGGTGACCAGGGCATGTACCACCAATGGGAGCTGATGAACAGGGAGGTAGGGTTGCAGTCTACGTATGAGGTGTAATTGATACCAAGCTGCCTGGCTCACTGCCGAAATCTGAGCCTCCATGGACAGCTTGGAATCAAGGACAACCCCTAGGCTGCGGACTTGGTCCTTTAGGGGCAGTTTCACCCCATCGAACATCAAGTCAATATCTCCCAACCTTCCCTTGTCCCCCACGAGTAGCATCTCGGTCTTATCAGGATTCAGCTTCAACCTGTTCCTTCCCATCCATCCACTCACGGATTCCAGGCACTTGGACATGGTCTCCACAGCCAACTCTGGTGAGGATTTAAACGAGAGATAGAGCTGAGTGTCATCTGCATACTGGTGACACTACAGCCCAAATCTCCTAATGATAGTCCCCAGCGGCTTCATATAGATATTAAATAGCATGGGAGAGAGAATAGAGCCCTGTGGCACACCACAATTGAGAGGCCAAGGGTCTGAAACCTCCTCCCCCAATGCTACTTGTTGATGCCTATCGGAGAGAAAGGAGCGGAACCACTGCAGTACAGTGCCTCCTATTCCCAGTCCCTCCAGGCGATGTAAAAGGATACTGTGGTCGACAGTATCAAAAGCCGCTGAGAGATCGAGGAGGACAAGAAAGGTGAATTCTCCCCTATCTAATGCCCTCCTCATATCATCCACCAGAGCGACCAAGGCTGTTTCAGTTCCATAATAGACAGCGGTTCTGAGAGTTGTTCAGCCAGTTCCTTCAATACTCTAAGATGCAGTTTATCGGGCCTTGGAGATTTGAACTCATTCAAAGTGATTAGGTATTCCTTGACCATTTGTCTATCAATCTCAAGCTCCAATCCTGCCCCTTCTACTTCATGTTTCCCGGGAGGGTCATAGACCCTTTTTTGGGAGAAGACTGAGCCAAAGTAGGAATTGAGCACTTCTGCCATCCTCATTGAGTAGCTGTTCCACCATTTCTTTTCTCTGTCTTTTACTATGGACGTACCTGAAGAAAGCTTTTTTGTTGCTTTTAGCATCTCTCACTAACCTCAGCTCATTCTCTGCTTTCGCCTTCCTGACGCCATCCCTGCAATTCCGTGATACCTGTCTGTGCTCTTCCTTTGTGGCCTGGCCTTCTTTCCACTTCCTGTATGTGTCCTTTTTTGTTTTCAGGTCATCTCTAAGCTTTTTGTGAAGCCACATTGGCTTCTTCTGCTGTTTCCCCCCTTTTTTCCTTGTTGGAATTGCTTGCCATTGCGCTTTTAGAATTTATTTATTTATTTATTTAATTAATTTGTATCCCACCCTTCCTCCCAGCAGGAGCCCAGGGCGGCAAACAAAGCACTAAAACACTTTAAAACATCATAAAAACAGATCTTAAAACACATTAAGACAAAACAGCATTAAAACATTTTGAAAAACCTTAAAAAAGGGTTAAAACATTATTAAAAAACATATTAAACAATTTCCATTTGTAGAAACTCCCACCCATCTTGGACTCTGTTTTTATAATGTATAATCTGTTTTTATAATTGTATATTCTATTGTTGTAACGTGCCCTGGGCCCTTACGGTGAAGGGCATGTAATAAATCTTTTTTACTACTGCTACTAGTACTACTAATAATGATAATAATAACAACTTTATTACCCGCCCTTCACCAATAGGTCCCAGGGTGGATTACAAAATCTAAAATACAATATTAAAAAGAATTAAAACACTTTTCAATCACAGTAATAGGGTGGGTTCTGAAAATATACATCTCAGGAGCCGAAGGCTTAGGGGAAAAGGTGTGTCTTTAGCACTCACTGAAAACAGTATAGCAAAGGTGCCAGACCCGCCTCTGTAGAGAGTGCATTCCACGACTTAGTGGCTGCCACAGAGAAAGCTCTCTCCCGGACCACCATCTCCCAAACTTCTGAGGGTGGTGGAACTACCAAGAAGGCCCCCTCTGCTGAACACCTGAGCGGGTCTGTAGGGAAGGAGACTGTCTCTGAGATATTTGGGGCCGAAATAGTTTAGGCTTTAAACACTAACGTGAGTTCGTGAATTGGGCCCAGAATGAACTGGCAACCAATGCAACTGTTTTAGAACAGGGGCTATATGAGTTCTAAAAGGAACCCCAGCTAGTAATCTGGCCACTGTATTTTGGACTAGCTGAAGTTTCCAAGTTGTCTTCAAGGGCAGAACACATTGCAATAATCCAATCTGAAAGTTACCAGAGCATGGAGTACTGTTGCCAAGTTATCTCGGCTATAAATAACAGCCATCTTCACGATACTATAATTTTCAAATAATATTTTGTCACAGTTACCCTGGGACATATCTGCAGTGATGGGCTGTATATGGAGAAAACAAAGTTATTTTTTAAAATACTAATTTATTAAAGAAAAAAATTAAAAAAGTGAGAAGAGACCCTACAGACCCTCTCGGGTGTCATGATCAGCAGAGGGGGCCTTCTTGATAGTTCTGCCACCCTCAGAAGTTTGGGGGATGGTGGCCCAGAAGTGAACGTTCTCTGTGGCTGCCCCTAATAAAAAGGAAAACACACACACACACCCATTACAAATATTATAAGATCAGCCCTGACAGAGCTCTAGTGGCCATAGTGGTTTAACAGTCAGTCTTTCTTCTCGGGGAACTCTGGGGATTGTAGCTCTGTGAGGGAAATAGGGTGTCTACTAGCAACTGTCAGCACCCTTCCCAAACTATACTTCTCAGGATTTTGAGGGGGAAGCAATGACTGTTTAAAGTGGAATAATTGTCTGGTGTGGATGTGGCTAGGGATAGCTTTGGTTTAAATTTGGGTGGAAGACTACATGTGTCTGCTGTAGAATAAAAAGGTGGGGGAAAACCCAAAAAATAATGATATTGTTAACCATGTTTTCCTTATGGAAAGCAAAGGAGTTTCCCTCTGTCCAGTGCCCACCCACCCAATCACCTCCCCCTCTTCCCCTTCCCCCTTCCTTCCCCTCTCCGAGATCAGTTTCATCTATCCTACAAGCATGATTGCACAAGAGGAAATCCCATTGAACTCAATAAGCATGCAAACCCCTCCCCCTGCCCCTCTGCTTCCCTCCCTCTTTCTTCCCCTCACATTCCCCTCACATCCCTTCTGCCCCTACTGTCCCTTCTTCTTCCACCTCTCCCCTCCCCCTTCTCCTACCCAATGGTCAGTATCACCTATCAGTATCCTCTCCCTTCTTCCTTCACCTCTCCTCTCCCCCTTCTCCTTCCCAATGGTCAGTATCACCTATCCTAAGCATGATTGCACAGGAGTCAATCCCACTGAACTCAATAAGCACGTAAATGATCAAACCTGCCCTCCCCTTCTCCTTCCTGCCCCTCCCCTTCCCCTCCCTCTTCCCCCTCTTCCCTCCTTCCCCTTCCCTCTCCCCTGTCCTCACCCTCTTCTGGCCTCCCTACTCCATCCCTCCCTCCCTCCCCCTTCTCCTCCCCCATTGTCAGTTTTGCCTATCCTAAGCATGATTGCAGGGGAGTAAATCCCATTGAACTCAATAAGCATGCAAATGATCAATCCATTCTCAGCAAACTGGACAGGATTCCATTTCTTACCTCCTGGATTAAAAAGCAGAGAAATTCACTAATAGAAAAAACATCAAAGGCACATGTTACCAAATTCTTCCAAGCTACACAAGAAGTGGATTGGACTGAGAAAGACCAACCCAAATTGTGTTTGCATTTCCCTGCTTTTTAAAGCTGGAAGGGTGGGGCCCTGTCTCTCTCCAGCTACAAAAGCAGCAACTGCTGAAGGGGCCAGAGACCATCTACCTGTGTGAGTTTCTGCAAGACCTGCTCCCTGCATTTCTGGCTGATTTCTACCTGGCCTGGAAGGGCGGGGCCCTGTCTCTCTCCAGCTGCAAAAGCAGCAACTGCTGAAGGGGCCAGAGACCATCTACCTGTGTGAGTTTCTGCAAGACCTGCTCCTTGCATTTCTGGCTGATTTCCACCTGGCCTGGAAGGGTGGGGCCCTGTCTCTCTCCAGCTGCAAAAGCAGCAACTGCTGAAGGGGCCAGAGACCATCTACCTGTGTGAGTTTCTGCAAGACCTGCTCCTTGCATTTCTGGCTGATTTCCACCTGGCCTGGAAGGGCGGGGCCCTGTCTCTCTCCAGCTACAAAAGCAGCAACTGCTGAAGGGGCCAGAGACTGTGTGTGTGTATGTGTGCGTGAACCTGCTCCTCGGGATGTCTATAGACTACTGGGGTTTTGTTTTGTATTATATGTTATATTTTACTCTATGTTATATTTTAGTCTATGTACGCCGCCTAGAGTGGCTGTTAATTCGGCCAGATAGGTGGCCTAGAAATAAAATTTTATTATTATTATTATTATTATTATTATTATTAAAGTTTGATTGAAATATCTTTTGGCTCTGGGTACGTTCTTAAACTGCAAAGGTTTCTTGCCAATTAGTGAATTAGTTCCTACTTCAAAAAGCCAAGCCAAGTTGTGGACAGTGAGAATTCAGTTATTTGCAGAAGAAGAGACAGCAAATCCTGATGATAGCATCCCATCTACATCATCAAGCATTTGGTAGCAGCAGGAGATAAACGTGCAGACACTGAATTCAGTAATTCAAGGTAACTGACAGTGAGAAATGGTGTCAGTGATAGAGAAGGGAAAAGCAGAATTCAAGGCTGGCCAGATTATTATTATAATTTTAGAAGGCTGTATAATCTTAGAAGGGGGTGTGGCTGTGACTATCATGAAGTGATCCTGCACTTCTGAATTTGCCACTACATGACTGCTGCATGAAAATAACTCTCCTATTTGCTCCACACCAATGACCTGCCCAAACAGAAGCTCTCCTCCTGCTTCTCAACTGTGCTCAGGGTAGGGATCTGGTGATCTTTCAAGGGAACAGAAGTTTCACAAAAGAGAAGCAGCTACAAAAACAACTTATTCTGAGCAGCTGTTAATTCCTGCTACTAATCCTAGTGCCTCCATTCTTCTAGCTGCTAGCAATCAACCTGTTATAGACCACAGGCTGAGATTTTGCAACATTGCCTTGTCATTTATTTTGCATCTTGTCATTAACAGTGAAGCAGCCCTTTCCAAAGAAAATATTCTTAAGGCTGCAACCATGGACATGAGCCCTGTTAAAGTCAGTACAACTTATTTCTGAGTTGCGAGGGTTGAAACCCCCCCCCAATTCTAAGATCTAAGGCACAGCCACTAACACATCAGACTCTTACAAAGCAGCCCACGGAATGTAGGGCACAGAGTGCCGGACAGAGACCATTTCCTATATTATGGGGAAGTCGACTCAGGTTCTCTACTGAGCCTACCCTCTACATGAAGCCACAGCCAATCCCAGTTCGTTGATGAGCATATCTGGGTGATACACATTGTCTTGCTGAGGAAGGACAGGTGGGTCTAGGGGATGGGATGGGATACAGTAGCAGCACATGGCTCAAGGGTCAAATGGCTGACGAGGAACCCCAGAGTATGCCCACACCTTTCAGGCTTCCTTATTGGTGTACCTCCTCTTTGGAGCTAGCCACAGAAACGGCGCTGGGACCACCTATAGGACTAACTGAGCTGATCTTATTCCACCTCATCTCTGCATTCATCCAAGTTTTATGTTTCTTCACCAGGATTGAGATTTAGGAATGACAGCATCTTCCATGCTTCTTGCAAAAAATAGAGCCATCTACCATCTACAGTCTGGTGGGAAGGATTCCAGGGGAGAGAGAAAAAGGCAGGTGTAGACTGCCCCAGCTGGACTGTCTGTTCACCATCTGGACTGTCTGTTCACCATCCAACACAACAGGGTGATCTACCATCAACCATCATGTGGGAAGGATCCCGTTGTGCTTTTGATACGTTAATATTTTATTGTATTTTAAAAATATGTAATTGAGTATTACTTGTAAGTCACCTTGGTAGGTTTCATAGCAGGAAAGGTAAGATATAAATAATTATAATAAATAAATATATAAATTGTCACGACCCCTGCATCTAGCAGTCATCTGGACATGGAGTCGGAGGCTGCAGGGGTACCAGATGGGGAGCTGGGTCAGGTTCAGGCTTCAGAGCTGGTAGCTAAATACAGAGAGGCAAGTGCACCTGAGTCTGTTGGGCAGGAGCCCCTAGAGGAAATTTCCAGAACACCAGGGGCTATAGGGCCGGAGCTCAGATCCTCACTGGCACCTTACCCTGGGCCTGAAGAACCATATGCCTCCCATAGCACATCATCAGCCCAGTGGCACAGGGAGCACACCAGGAGGGAGGCTATGATCATGGAGGAGTGCCTATCAACAGGCCAGAGGGCTGGCTTTTTAAGGTTATGCAGCTCTCTACAGGGGGTGAATACAGTGGCTCCAAAGGCCTCAGTCTGATCCCAACCTTTGTTGGAGCAAGCTGCTCACTTGGTCCAGCAGCCTTTGACCAGCCTTGCCTCCAGCCTTGCTTCTTTCTCATGGGATCAGGCATCAGACCTGAACATGACAAATATATATGTTAGCACGCCCATCAGTCACGTTTACACTTTTCATTTTAGGCTCTTCTCCAGGAGCTACCTCCAAAAGACATTTGGAGGGTGGCAGTGAGAGAACAGGCCTTTTCAGTAATAGCCCCCACACCTGTGGAATACTTCCGCATAGGAACACAGGGAGCTGCCTCATACCAGGTCAGATTGTTGGCCCATCTAGCTTAGTATTGTCTAGACAGACAGGCAGTGACTCTTTCTCAGACCTGCCTGAAGATGCTGGGGATGAACTTGGGACCTTCTGCTTGCAAAGCAGATGTTCTTGCTCTACCATTGAGCTACAGCCCTTCTCTAGGGAGGTTTGCCCAGCACCAACACTGTCATCTTTTCAGTGCCACGAGAAGATGTTCTTACTCTCCCAGGGATTTGGAGAATTTGTGTTGGTTTTTGTGGCCTTTTTTCCTGGTGTTTACCCTGTTGCTGGCTGTGGAAGGA
This sequence comes from Rhineura floridana, assembly GCF_030035675.1. Classification (NCBI taxonomy): domain Eukaryota; kingdom Metazoa; phylum Chordata; class Lepidosauria; order Squamata; family Rhineuridae; genus Rhineura; species Rhineura floridana. Next base: position 182,281,733 of record NC_084483.1, read on the forward strand.
TTCTTCTGTTTTCTGACTGATTTTTGTAGGTGATCTTGTTTTAGTAGGATTCCCCCCCTTATTCTACTGTCTGTACCAGAATGCCTCTGTACACCAGTTGCTGAGAATCACAATTGGGAAGAGTAGTTGCATCCAGGTCCTGCTTGTGGGCTTCCCATAGGCATCTGGTTGACCACTGTGAGAACCGAATGCTGGACTAGATGGGCCATTGGCCTGATCCTACAGGCTCTTCTTACATTCTTATGTTCTTATGACTGATTTTTGTGGGCAGACTTTGTATGGCATGTTAAAACTTGCTCTGTTTTTTTATGTGTTGTGCTTTTTTGTATTTTCTGCTTTCTGTGAGTTGCTTCAGGACTTCTTTGTTTATGGAAAGTAAGACAGCATCGTCATCATCATCATCATCATCATTATTATTATTATTATTATTATTATTATTATTAACAACAACAACAAACAATCCACTGTTAAACATTAGGATTTTTCTCCTAATGTTTAGCTGAAAACTTCCATACAATTTCCATCCAGTACACTGGCTTGACTGGCTTAGCAGGTGATGTGCTTTCAGTTGCTGGTATTATTTAGCTAAAGTCTGCACAGGCATCTGACAGGGATGCTGCAGTTGCATCCTGCATTGCAGATCCTGTACTGAACAGATAGTTGGACTAGATGACCTCCAAGGTCCCTTCCCACTGTAAGTCCTCTAATTCTATAAACCTGTGTTATGTTCATACACAGTCATTGTATCAATTCACACTCTCTCTTTTGGTGGAAGTGGGGCAAGAGCAACTCCTGTTTTGTTATTTTGTTTATGTCACTTCTAAGGCCATACTACGCTTTTTCTTTACAAAGGGAGGGCGGCTTATCCCTCCGGCAATCCAGGTTTTTCAGGCCAAGATTCTCACCCAACTTCTCTATGGTGCTCCAGTTTGGGTTACAGGGTTTAATGCCAAGGTCGAATCGGTTTTATCCTGTTTTTTAAAAACTATTTTTGGTATGCCCAGATGTGCCTCGGCCGCTGGCCTTCGTCTGGAGGCAGGCCTTCCTTCTGTTGAATGCACGGCCTGGCTATTGGCCTTTAGGTTTTGGATTAAGGTGGCCTTTGCTGACCCATCTATGGGATATTTGCATTTAATCTGGAAAGACTCATTTACGAGTTCTTGGTCCAAGACTTTCCAGGAAAAATTAAAACTCCTTGGCCTCTCTCTAGATCTCCTGGCCTCTTTGGGACTGGATTCAGCTAAACTGGCTATTGAGCAACGCATTAAAGACATGGATCTACAATACTCCAACTCCAAAGCAAACTCTGCTTGCTGTCCTTTGTCCCTTAGTTTGAAATTTTCATTTCCTGCTCATGCGGCTTACCTGACAAATCTGACAACTCCGAAATTCCTTTTACTATTCACTAGAGCAAGATTTAACTGTTTTCCGCCAAAAATTTTAGAAGGCCGTTTTCAAGGAATCCCCTTAGCAAATCGTATATACCCATGCCCCCTTAATGAAGTTGAATCTTTGGCCCATGTATTTTTTGTTTGTAAATTCTATTGTTCTGAACGTGATAGATTAATTTATCCTATAATTAATCATTTCCCCGGCAGGTCTTTGGATTGGTATGTGCAATTGCTGCTGTCTGATTCTGATAAGTTCATGACCGAATCTGTTGCCAAGTTCCTTAACTTTGTCCAGATTAGGTGCTCAAACTCCTCCTCTACTTCACCATATCCCGGTCTTTTAGACTTTTAAGGTTTTAACTATTGTTTTACTTATTGTATGTTCTACCTGTTTTATGTCTGCTGCTGCTCTGTCGGGTCTATGACCGCAAATAAAATTTGTTGTTGAATTTTGTTTATGTTCCAGAAGGGAGATAGAGCAAGGGTCCTCCAGATGGATAGGCTTGTTAACCTTTACCTGTGATGCTCTGACTGACTTCTGTCACTAGACTGTCTTTAGGGAAGCTTACCTGCCCCTCCTCCTTCCACCCTTTCCACTCCTTCCTTCTCCAACTGTCCGGGAGAGAGGAGACATCCCTTTGTCTCTGCTCTCTCTCCTAGCCATGGAGCTAACTCCTACACCTGGGTGTTATGCCTCCAACTTAGTTAGTTAGTTAGAACTAGGTTTGCTTTTCTATCTACTATGTATTTCTAGAAATAAAGTAGCTTTTCTTATTTTACTAAGTCTCCAGTCTCAGTGATGCTGATGCAGGGTAAAAGCCTGCTTTCTTAGGTAAACGCACGCACACGCTGGCACACTCGCATTTCAACATCTGCTGTTACTCTCTGCTGCTGTTGTGCTGCTTTAAACAAAATTAAGCACACAAACACACAGCAACATCTTTTTGAAGATGAACAGGAGAAAGGGTGATATCCAATTCATGCTCAGAATAGACCTATTGAAATCAGTGGGCTTAGGTTGCTTCCAGATGACATCTTAATTGAGCATTCATCTTGATTTGTTGCACAAATTTTATGGGGAGATTATACAAAGCCTGCTTCTTCTTGAGCATTCACTCCATTTATTGGTGGGGAGGTTGTGTGATGTCATCTCAAACAATTGTTATCCCTCACGTTCCAATGCATTTCCCTATCATTTTCCTTACTGCAAAAAGTCTAGGGGTGTTTTTTGTTTGTTTTGTTTCTTTGAAGTGGGTTTGTTGCACAAGAGCACAAAATCCACTTTAATTATACAATCTGAATTTGCTAGTATATGATTGAATCCCACCCATAAAATAGTGACCTTGTGGAAAGGGCTTTAAGTTAACTCCATTTCAGTGGGTCTACTCTGAGTACAATGTTGGATGTCACCCAAATTCTTTTGACCTCTGCATCTTGTGAAACTCCTAGCTGTTCTTCACCCTGTTCAATCTGAATGCATCCCCTTTCAGAGACGGGTCAATCCCTGGCATCATTATTTAAAAAGATGTTAGACTGCAGAACTGGAAGGAATCTCTGTCTTTCAACCTGGAGAACTGGTGCCTATAGACAAATATGGCAAGATGAGCCGGGTGACGTCATATGGACATGGATAACCAGGTCTACCCAGTGGATTGTACAATGCCACCAATACTTTCATGAAATGCCTCTTGTGATCAGACAACAATCTGCAACCTCTGTCCTGTGCCTAGTTCAGTGCTTGAGCACATGCTTTGAGGACAGGGCTCCGGTTCAACACTAGGCATCTCTAGTTTCTTTTCTTTTTTTAAGTGTAGATAGCAAATGATAAGAAAGAGCATCAGCTAGTCAGATGAGACAGCAGCTATATGAACAAATCTCTACAGTATGTTGATTTAAGGGAACGGATTGTAGCTCAATGGTAGAGCATCCTGCTTTGCATGCAGAAGGTCCCAGTTTTAATGGCTGGGAGAGACTCTGTGACTGAAACCTTGGAGAGAAGGCCTTGAAATAGAGGACTATCTAATAAAATACATGGTCACCCTCTTCCCAAAGATCTCCCAACTTCCAGGAGCAGTGTGCACGCACACCCAAGTGTGCAGGGAAGCTAGGATCCAAGCCTTTTGTCTTCCTTTAACTTCTTGTTTTTACCAATGTTATGGCACATGTGTCGATGGCCATTTCCCCCCAACTTGAATATTAACTTCTGGAGTGGCGGTAAAGCAAATACATGTACTTTGCTATGCAATCCCATCTTCAACCGGGCATTCCAATGGAAAGTGAGCCCGTTGTTAATTCAGATTGCTGCTATTCCTTTGAACAACTAATTGAAATCCGTTGCAACAGCCGGCTGGTCAGTTATATCTACCAGTCCATATCCTTGCAAGAAAGCCATTGTGGCTATCAGTGAGATGGTGTAATTGAGAATCACTGGCTTTGCAAAATGCCTTCAGGCTACTATTTTTTTTGGGGGGGGAGAGGTATGGGGAAGAGGGGGTCTTAATATGCTAATTAAGGAACAGAACAGAGAGGGCAAGCCACACATGTTAAAACCTGTACCTGAAATAATTGGAAATTGGCTTAAAGTGGAGGCGTGTAACCTGATTGATTTGCCAGCTCCAGGGCACGTTGCTTCATCTTTGGACTCAGGGTCATCGTACAATCCCTAATGTACAAATGTAGTTGGAGAGGGAGCAGTCACTGATGGGATGCAGCTGACAGCTGAAGGGTCTGTGGAAATGACTGCAACATGGGCAGGGAATAATTATTTGGAAATGCCTTCAGGTCTGTAATTTTTAGACAAGGCAGAAAACATTCTATGCCCTACCCAAGATACCTGGAGGTGGCAGGGGAACATCTGAAGCAATTGCTGCAGGTGTTTCAAGAGGAAAGATGGATCAAAAACAGGGAGGTCTTGTAACGAAGCCATAGAGCACTCCTAAAATAATCCTGGAATATACAAACCTTTTACTCGTAATGTCAGTGACCTCTTGTGTCATTCACTTTACCTGCCATCTTGGCAGAAACGGTAAAATGCAAGCCCTCACAGGTTTTATAGAGGCAGCTGTTTTTATTCATTTTGTGCATGACTTTTTAAGTTGCAAACATTAATGAAGTGGCTAAAAATGAAAAATGCATGTAGTTGTGGTTGTTTGAAAATAGAGACAGGGATCCTGCGTCCCTCCAGATGTTGCTGGACTCCAACTCCCATGAGTCCCAGCCACCATGGCCAATAGTTAGGAATGATGGGAGTTGTTCTGCAGTCCAACAACTGGAGAGCCATATGCTTCCATATCCCTGTTGTTTCAAAAGCACTTTCCCCCTTTATCCATTCAACTCTAGCCTTTTGCCCCTACTTTATTCCTAATAGCAGTTTGAAATTACTATAGTTTCCCTAAAAGCTCGCCTTTTTCTTTATTTATTGCATCCTAAAGTACCCAAGAAAGATGGCTATCTAATATTTTCCTGAAAGCCTGCAAGGTTGTTGATTCCATGGCTTCCTTAGGCACATTGTTCTCCATGTATACATGTCTGTAGGGAGAGAAAAGAGAAGGGAATGGAATGAAAATGAATTAGGAGGGCCAACTGTGTGTCTGTTTTTAAATAGGTAGTGATTCCAGCCTCTTCTTTCTGATACCCCCTTCTAGAGCTGATCAGTTTGTACTGTTCCCTCAATAAGCTTCTTCCATGGCATTCCTTCTGAAATAACTCGTTCCCATTCCTTACAAACCAGCTCTGCTGCACAGAGTGACCTGGCATCAAGGTAGGAGATGATTTTTCTGCTATGTGGTCTAAGCCTTGTTCTGGTAAAGCAGTAATCAAATCCTTTTGCAACATGGGTTTTAGATAAGAATATGTCCATGCTGATAGTGACACATTCATGAAACAAGGTGTTCCACAAATTCAACCTGATCCGATTCAGACCACTGGTCAAAATATTTAATACACAAGTCTTTTTCCTTTTTGTAGTTTCCTTCAGATGGTCGTTTCCTTGAAACTATCACCAAGTTCCATTGCTTATCTGCCACAGTGTGTTTTTCTTTGGAGACTCATCTCCATCCTGATCCTCCATTACTGATGTGTTCATCAGCGTGATAGTGTTGTCCTCGATCACCAACTCTGGCTTCATTGTGGCAGGTACTGTGGTGGTGGTGGTAGTAGTAGTAGCACCAGTGGTGGCAGCTCCTCCTCGGCAGGGGAGGGAAAACCCTGTATTGACCACCCTCTCTTTGCCCACAGCAGTAGTAGAGGAGGAGGAGGCCAGCTTTGATAGATCCACCGACTGACCTGCTGCCTCCTCCTCAGCCGTGCATCCTCGAATGGGATGAAAATCAAAACAGCAGAGGTGGAGGCAAGAGAAAGCCAAGAAAAGTAATGCAATTTAATTTTTAGAAGTGGTTGCCTCCGAACAGAAGTCCCCAGATTTGGGACTGTAAAGGGAATGAAGACAATCTTATCTAATTGCTGTAGTAAAGATGTCTGTATTCTTGAAGGCCATTCTAATTATGTATTTGGTAAATATGTAGGCCACTGTTCAGTATAAAACCCACACAGCAGAGCATAAGAATAAGAACGAAAACAGATACAATCAAATTCAGTCTTAAAACAGTGTTGATAACAAGTCAACAAAATCCAACAGTCTCTCTCTCTCTCTCTCTCTCTCTCTCTCTCTCTCTCTCACTCACTCACTCACTCTCTCTCTCTCTCTCTCTCACACACACACACACACACAAGAATAAAAAGACTCTTGAGTAAGCTAAGCAATCATGGAATATGAGGGAAAGCCCTCTTGTGGATAAGGAACTGGTTAGGTAGCAAGAAGCAGAGTAGGAATAAATGTACAGTTCCCCCAACGGAGGGATGTAGAAAGTGGAGTTCCTCAAGGATTGGTATTGGGACCTGTGCTTTTCAACTTGTTCATAAACATCTAGAGTTAGGGGTAAGCAGTGAGGTGGCCAGGATTGCTGATGATACTAAATTGTTCAGGGTTGTTAACACAAAAATGAATTGCAAAGAGCTCCAAAAGGACCTCCCCAAACTGAGTGACTAGGTGGTAAAATTACCAATGTAATTTGATGTAAACAAGTGTAAAGTTATGCATATTGGAGCAAAAAATCTTAACTTCACATATATGCTCATGGGGTCTGAACTGGCAGTGACTGATCAGGAATGAGACCTTGGGGTTGTAGTGGATAGCTCGATGAAGATGTTGACCCAGTGTGCAGCAAAAAAGGCAAATTCCATGCTGGTAGTAGGGATCATTAGGAAAGGTATTGAAAATAAAACTGCTGATATCAGAATGCCGTTATATAAATCGATGGTGCAGCTGCACTTGGAATACTGTGTACAGTTCTAGTCACCTCACTTCAAAAAGGATATTGTAGAGTTTTAAAGGGTTTAGAAAAGGGAAACCAAAATGATAAAGGGAATGGAGCGACTCCCCTCTGAGAAAAGGTTGCAGCATTTGGAGCTTTTTAATTTAGAGAAAAGGTGAGTAAGAGGTGACATGATAGAAGTGTATAAAATTATGCATGGCATAGAGAAAGTGGACTGAGAAACATTTTTCTACCTCTTAACACTAGAACTCATGGACATCCAATGAAGCTAAATCTTGGAAGATTCAGGACAGACAAGAGAAAGTACTTCTTGACACAGTGCATAGTTAACCTATGGAATGTGCTCCCACAAATGATAGCAATGGCCAGGGCCAGCATCAGAGGGCAGCCAGGTTAGGTCCTGGCTGAGGGCCCCTGCAGTCCAGAGGGGCCCCTGAAGGGTCCCTCCTTAGGATGGGAAGGTAGCACTCCCGTTCCATGATCCGCTGCGGTGTTGGCTCCTGATCCTGCTGTGGATCACGGAGAGGGAGCTCCCAGGCACTCCCCCAATACAGTCGGTGAGGGCTTCAATAAGCCCACCTACCTCTCCCGTCCCTGTGAATGATGTGTGCGCACATGCCTACCGTCTACCAAGATGGTGGTGGAGGTTTCCCTAAGGGGCTGGTGCCCCCACTGCCATTTTATTATTTATTTATTTATTGAATTTATATCCTACCCTTCCTTCCAGAAGGAGCCCAGGGCTGCAAACAACACACTAAAACCACTATAAAACATCTTAAAAATACTTTAAAATATATTAAAATAATTCATCTTTAAAAACATGTTAAAATATCAAAACATGCCTGCCATCAACCAAGATGGTGGCAGAGGCTTCCCTAAGGGGTTGACTGCCATCTTGGTTGATGGTAGGCATGCACGCACAGTGCACACGTCATTCACAGAGACAGGAGAGGTAGGTGGGACGTGTGGATGAGATTATTAGTCCTGCACCACCTGTATGGGGGATTGGGCTACGGCGCCGTGGGCCTGGGGCAGAATGGTGCCCAGGGGCCCAGTTATGCCTGGTGCCGGCCCTGGCAATGGCCACCAATTTGGATAGGTTTAAAAGAGGATTAGACAAATTCATGGAGGAGAAGGCTGTCAGTGACAACTAGCCATGATGGCAATGCTCTGCCTCAACAACTGGAGGTAGTGTGCTTCCGAATATCAGTTTCTGAAAACTGCAGGAGGGGAGAGGGCTCCCACACTCAGGTCCGGCTTGAATGCTTCCCATAGGCTTCTGGTTGGCCACTGTGAGAACAGGATGCTGGACCAGATGGGCCATTGGCCTGATCCAGCAGGCTCTTCTAATGTTTTATTTTTTTATTTGAAGTATTTTTATCCCACTCTTCAGCTGAAAGGCTCCCAGAGTGGCTTACAACAATCAGTAAGATGGTCCCTGTTCTCAGGGTTACATTCTTAAAGGAGTAAGATGCATGATAAAGGGACTGGGAGGCAGGAGCAAAAAAAGCCAACTCAGGGACTACTTCTTAGCTATGAAGCTGCTATGTGTTCTTTCTAGCAGAGAGAGGTGAAACAACTCTACTGAAGCTGCTCCTTCTTTGGTTGATGGAAGGGGGCAAGTTGGTCTCCCCCTTGCCACAATGTTCTTTCTGGGAGGCTAAGGAGCATCTGCCCAGTGGTGTTTAGTCTCCTGGCTGATAGCTGTACGTCAGTTCTGCAGCCCCAGGGCAAGTGCACGCTAAGACGATTCCATTCTTTCACAAGAATTCTCCCCAATGTCATTACTTTTATCGGAGGCTGCAGCCCATTTACAGTGCGATAATAAAACATGGTCTCTTTCTCAGAGATTGCAAGTTTGAACTCAGTCTGCCCATCAACTGCTTTCTCCACCACACACCAATATCCATGGACGAACTGAAGGCCATTTATACTTTACAAATGCATGTTAAGAAAAGGCTGAGATAAACAGTGAAATAAACAGTGATTCATTTATTTTATTAACAGTGATTTATTTTATAAGAACATTATTTTATGTTCTTATAAAATAATGAAGCAGGTGGAAATGCTTGGGCGAGTTTCTTTAAAAATAATAATCTCAACCTAGCATTGAAAAGGGATCAAATCGTCACCAGGTGACCTCTCTTTAGGACCATCATCATATACAGTAGGGACGAGGAACCTCAGGCCCAGGGGCCAAATGCAGCCTCTTGATCTAGCTCTCAGGACTCTCCTCAGAGCACACACTCTCCTGAGCCACCCCCCTTGAGTGTTTCTGCCTGACTGGAATTTGTCCTTGAACTCCGATAGTGTTTCTTGCTTGGATAGAGGATAGAGAGCAGTGTGGGTATGGGTGCCCACTTTTGCCTCTGGTCCTGCCAATCACAGTCAAATTCTAGCCAGGAGGGTGCAGAGCAGGACTGGTGAGAGATGTGTGTGGGGAGAGAGGGTGTGGCTTTGGAGAAGCCTGGGGGGCCCCATTTGCCCCCATATCTGAGGTTCCCCATTCCTATCTTAACCAAAAACAAATCCACCATATTTTATGTGCAATTCATGCAGGATTTTGAGCCCAACATAGTAGCTATTTTTTCATTAGCCTATAGTGTCTTCCAGACACGCCATTTGATAGACTGACCTGGTTATATGCATACCAAATATCATGTGCTGATGTAGATAAGTTTTTTCCACCCAACTGTGGATTGTGACAGCTATGTTCCACTGAGCATGACGAGAGCTTCAGATGCATTTTGCAAGCAGGGAGAGTAATCTACAAAATTTCATTAGGAAATCCTGACTGCTTGTTCTTTAATCATTAGGTGTGCTAAAAGAATAAAGACATTTATCAAGGATGTTTCACAAGGTATTGGAATTTTGTTAGAGGTAGGGATGGGGGCAAAATTTACAGATTTATCAGATTTGCACTTCCTGAAACATGAGAACCAAAACACAGCTGTCCATCGAAATTTGCACTTATCTGAATTTTGCAATGCAGTTCTCCAACCAATGTTTACAAAAATGCATACATTAGGGGAAAGTGTGCATAAAAATGAATATATTAATGAAATAGCATACAAAATGCACAAGAGAAATTGCTTGCAAAACATGTACGTTAGTGAAAACTGCATGCAAAAATGTGTTTATTAGGAAAAATTCATGCTAAAGTGCTGATGAATTTTCATGAGATTTTTTTTTTAATTCCCAAATTGCTGCAGAAATGTGGACACTGAATTTAAGAATGAAAAAATCAGAAACTGAGAGAACCAAAACTGACAGATCCTTCCATCCCTAGTTGCAGGTAAATGAAAAAGAATCTTTGCCCACATATGGTGGAAATCTGTAGGAGGGTTGGGGATTTTTTTTCCAGCCTGAGGCCCACATTCCCTTCTGAACAACCTTCCAGGGACAACATGCCTGTGGTGGGGAGGGCCAGAGAAAAAATAGGTGGAGCAATGAATGTAAATGTTATCTTTGTACAGCAGGCTAGTTTTTACATACGTGCACACACCCCTCTCTGTCCTCTATCCAGGCAAGCAAGAAGCATTATCAGGTTCAGGGACAATTTCCAGCCAGACAATGAACTCAATGAGGGTTCCAGTGAAGGCTGTGATCTAGGAAGAGGGTGTGTGGCCTGGGGATAGTCTCAAAGGCCAGATAAAGAGTCCTGGAGGGTTGTGCTTGGTCCCTATCACTGGTGTAGTATATTTTGAGGAGACATCGACGGCGCCATAAGTGAGATTACAGGATACAATCTGCAGATGAATCCAAATGATTTGCAGTGCTGTTAGGCCACATTAACCAGTAGATGAATAATAAAGAAAGAGCCAAGGGGTTTGGTATCACATTTGTTGATAACAGCTCAGATAATAGTAGGAAAAAGCTGAAGAAGCAGTAATCTTCCAAAAATCGATAAGTGGCTGAGAAAACTGTGGGATGTTATGGCCATGAATAAAATTACTAGTTATAAATGGCTCCAGGAGGGAGGAAAAGCAAACAATCCACATTTTTCAACAAAACTGTCAGCCTTTTTATTTGGCACTGAAACCAATAACAAATAGATGAAATTATAACTATGGCTATTCTATGACATTTAGCAGGAATTCCACAGTCCGGACTGAGAGGAGCTGGACTCACTTCATCTTTGATAGAGGACCATCGTTTATAGGGTAGCCTCAAGAAATGTGAGATAGATTCCCCCCAATACACATTGAAAGAATGCAAGCTAGCTCTGCCCTCTGCCAGCAGTTACAGTAGCCACACCCCCTGGCAGCCACACGATCACCAAATGTGTGAAGGGGCTCTGCACAACAGGGGATCCTAGCCCAAACCAGGAAAACAACTTTTTCCTTTAGCTCTATGTACTTTTCAAGGGAGAGAAGGGTAACCATGTTCTCTACCTCGTGACCAAATGGACAGTGAGGGTGGTGCTTAGAGGCTTTGTGAGCACCATGGAAAGACCTCAGGGACACTATGGCATCCATGGGCAACATGTTGGTGACCCCTGAACTAGACTATATGCCATATGTGGGTATAGATTTAAGGTTTCTTAGGTTTTACTTTAAAAATAATAGCCATGGGGGGCTGCTGAGGATTGGGGTGATGGAGAGGGTATTGTTTTTTAACTCTTTCACCCTGTGCTACAGTCTTGGTGACTCCCCTCACCCCCAAGCTGCTGTTTCCCCTAAGAAGGAAGCTACTGTAAGGACCATACAGAATCATAGCTGAGTGGTAGAGTGCATACTTTATATGCAGAAGGTCCCAGATTCAACTCCAGGTAGGGCAGGGAAAGACTCCTGTCTGAAACCCTGGAGAGGTGCTGCCAGTCAGTGTGGGCAATACTTTGAGCTAGATGGACCAGTGGTCTGATGGCATAAGTCATGTTCATATATTCCTGCCTAATCTAGGAAATAAGAGCCAGTGTGGTGTAGTGGTTAAGATGCTGGACTATGGCCTGGGAGACCAGGGTTTGAATCCCCACACAGCCATGGAGCTCACTGGATGACCTTTGGCCAGTCACTGCCTCTCAGCCGCAGAGGAAGGCAATGGTAAATCCCCTCTGAATACCGCTTACCATGAAAACCCTATTCATAGGGTCACCATAAGTCTGAATTGACTTGAAGGCAGTCCATTTCCATTTTTCATTGTTTTGGAAAGTACTAATTAGATAGGCTTGCCTTTAAATGTGAACTGAATTGACTTTCACCCCCATCCCTATCTAACCCCCTCCTGGAGTAGCCCAGTGGTCTGTACTATTACCACTCCTTCCTCCTTGAGGAGCAAGGTGCCCGGTGACGTGTTGCCTGATATGGAAGGAGGCTCTGCTGTTTCCCTCTTTGGCACTCAGTTGTAGGATGCTTTCTTTTCCAAAAGCAGCAACAGTGCTGAGAGGGCAACACTAGTCATGGCTACTAGACATGATGGCTGTATATTACCTCCAAAATCAGAGGTAATGTACCTCTGAATGCCAGTTGCTGGGGAACCTAATTGGAAAGAGGGCTATTGCGCTCATGTCCTGCTTGTGGGCTTCCCAGAGACATCTGATTGGCTAATGTGGGAAATCATCTGACACTGGACTAGATATGCTTTTGGTCTGACCCAGCAGGGCTCTTCTTAGGACAGCAGAGTGAGGAAAAGATGAATGGCCTTTGCAGCTAAGTTGCCTGAGATAGAAGCAACTCAACTCCTTCCCGTCTCAGGCCCAAAATGGACAATAAATTTAATGTGCATATCAGTATGTCTTTATTACGATCAAGGATCAGCAATACAAATACAATACAATCAGCTGGATATCGGAATAGCAATAAAATGCAAAATAACAGCAAGGGCTGATTAAAATGTAGTCCAGGAATGTCATAAAAGAATCAGGGTGGAAGGGAGTCGGGCTGGTTCGCAGCGCATAGTTCCTTTCTGCGAACCATAGTGGCTACACAGAATGAGGCGACCTTTGCAGTAATCCGAGGATCCCGATCCGCCAATAAACGTCGCAGAAACTCAGCCTCAGAACTAGGATAGAGAGTAGCTAAAATTGGGAAAATAAACTTGTGGCGAAGGTTTGAATAAAAAGGGCAACAGAGCAATACATGACACACCGACTCCACCTCCTCAGCACCACAGGGGCAGGTTTGTTCAGAATGTGGGACTCCCTTATATCTGCCCTCCAACAGTGCTGAAGGAAGAACATTGAATCGTGCCAGGGTAAATGCTCTCCTAAATTTCGGGGTAGATAGATTCGAAATATAGGAGGCGGAGACAAAGGGTTTCATATTAATGTGGCTTAAGGAGTAGACAGCAGTCAAGCACTGGTTGTTCTGGAGTTCAGTGTCTCTAAGGCGTTGATTGATTGTTGTTTTGGCCCTCATATACCCTAGGGCCCCTATCGCTGGCAGCAAGAAGCCAAGAGATTCTAATTTGTTGGACAGCGTCCGCTTCCATTGAGACTGGAAGGGATCTTCCAGAGTTAAAGGGGCCAATACTGTGGGTATGAATAGTAACTTCAGCCAATAGCTGAATCTGAGCATCCAAACTCGGGTCTCGATTAAAAGGGCACCCAGTTCCAAACGTAGTGCCACATTAGGGACACAGCATGGGACACCCATTACCGACCTCAGAAAGTTGGATTGAACCACCTCCAGCAATGTATAATTGCCCCCGCTACAAATTTGGGTCCCGTAAAGTAGTTGCACAAGAGCCTTGGCATTAAACACCTGGACAGCCGCAGGAACATATGAGTCGCCCCTTGTATAGAAAAAGGCAAGCAAAGCCTTTACCGTTTTCTGGGCGGTCTCAACCGACCTTACGAGATGTGCCTCCCAGGATCTCGAGGACTGGAATACTATACCAAGGTAGCTAAAGGCATTAACATGGACAATAGAATGATTGTCAATTTGCCATCTGTACTTATGCCTCTTCCTGGAGAAAACTAAGATCTTGCATTTTGCATAGTTGATTTTTTAAAGTTCATCAGTACAGAAGGCTGCAAGTTCTCTTAATGAGTGGCGCAATCCAATCGGCGTTTGAGAAAGTAAAACAATATCATCAGTGTACAATAAGCATGAGATATGTCTCCTCAGAAGTGCAGGGAGATGAGAATTTACTGTCTCTGGGCGTTTAACCAATGGATTAATATAAAAATTAAATAAAGAGAGAGCCAAGACACATCATTGTTTTACACCCTTAAAAGATGCAATTGGTGCAGACAGATGTCCAGCCCGATTGCATCTTACCCTTATCTGGGTCCTTTCATGCAAACATCGAATTAAGCAAAGTAAACGTCTATCAATGTTTGTGTCCCTTAGTTTCACCCACAGCCTCTCTCGAGATATTACATTGAAAGCTGATTTGAGATCTATAAAAGCAGTAAAAAGAGCCCCTCCCTTGCGTAAAGAGCATTTTTCGGCCAAATGCTGAAGGACAAGGCCCTGGTCCATGGAGCGCCCAAGTCTGAATCCGGCCTGTTCGTCGGCCAAGATGTTTTCACCATCCATCCAAGATGTTAGCTTCTCTAGAAGATGGCTTGCGTAAAGTTTACTAATGATACTAAGAAGGCTCATTGGGTCTATAATTTGAAGGATCCATCCTCTTGCCCTACTTATAGATGGGTATCACAATGGCCATTCTCCAATCTTCTGGGATGAAGATTGATTGATCTATTACAGTAAACAAGGCCGGCAAAATGGGAGCCCACCAGTCCAGGTGCATTTTAAGAAGTTCCGGGGAATTATTATCTACACCGGATGCCTTGCCCATTTTCAGTTTGTTAATAAGTGCTGCAGTCTCACAAATGGAGACCGGTGGCCATTGGGGTAACGTATTAACGTCTTCCCACATTTATCACTTTTGGCGAATATACTAGCGAAGTATGATTCCCATGCGCCAGCCGATATATGATATTCGATACTCGACAGAACGGGCTGGCACCCCCCTGCAACTAGCTTCCAAAACTTTCCAGAGTCTTTTGAACGAGAGACTTCTATTAAGTTGTGCCAAACTTCTTTTTGATGTAGCTTTTTCTTTTCTTTTATTAAATTTTTAAATCGTCTTTTAGTATCTAAATATTCAGTGGGGAGTACTGATAATTCAGAGGCTCTATACCTTTTATAAATGGACGTGAGGGTTTTCTTCAATGCTGTGCAGTCCTGGTCAAACTAGGGCTTTGACGCCTGCTCTAGAGAGCCTGGTCTCCATTGGTTTTTAAGGATTAAGGAGTTACTTATAAATTTCACCATCTCCTGATACCATAAACAGACAGATGATGAAGCAGAGGCAAATAAAAGCTTATTCCTAATGCCTAGAGCTTCAGCAGAATATAGGGATTTAGCTAATTTGTTAGCAATAGCAGGGGACCATCTGATACGGGTGGCTCTTCTCTCCGCCGCTAGGTTATATAAAGGTTCTCGGTCCAATAGTAACTTTTTATGACCTGGTTTAAATGTAAAGATCAAAGGGAGACGATCACTTTCCTCCCTGACACCAACTTTGCACCTGGAGACGTATTTCAACAAATTGGAGGAGATCACAATATAATCAATGGTGGACACTCCATGGCAAGAAATGTAAGTAAATTCTCCGTCCCAATCTCCCCCCACGCCTCCATTTAGAATAACCAGGTCAAGGGCATGGACCATCTGTAAGAAGCAGAGGCCAGCAAAATTACAGCCTTTGTCCTTAGATTGCCTACTCGGGCAGAAAAAGGGCTGTTCCACTATTGGAGGGACTAGATGGAAGTGTTCATACAATGCTGCATTGTTAGCGCCTGACCTTGCATTGAAGTCCCCTGCCAGAATAACAAAGGCTTGGGGGTACTTGGCCATAAGCTTGGTGACATAATCCTGTAATTTCGACCATTGCTCTCTTATCAGTTGTTTTCTAGATGCGGGAGGGAGGTAAATGTTGATCGCCAAAAAAGAATTATATTGTATATTCAACAGTAAGGCTGTTGCTATATCCTCTAGCCCCTCTAGGCTCAACGCCGTTGCGCCCAATCTGGTAGAAATCAGGGTCGCTAGACCACCTTTTGGCCGGCCACCTCCAGTGCTTAAGACTGCCTCTAGAGAATAACTTACAAAACCACTTAAGTACAATTCCTCTATAAGCCAGGTCTCTTGGAGCATTATAATATGATGCTGATTGAGAAACGTGAAAAATGAGGGGTTGGAGCTCTTGTTGGACCAACCTGCCACGTTCCAGGAGACTAAAGATAGCAAAGCATCTGTCCGAAGTACATTATGTCAATTTAAGTGATACCTTACATTTCCTGTAGCAGAGATGTTATCTACAGTGTGGCCAGGAGAAGTTATCAAAAGTCTTGATTGCACAGGATTACTCAACTGCTTACTGGGGGCCATAGATGGAATAGAGGAAGCACCCTGCATGATGGGGGCCTCTATAGTCCTGACTTTTCCCAAGACCCTAGTGGATATATCATTGTTCACCTGCACCTCATTAGGTCCCTCAAGCGAAAAGATCCCCTCCAGCATAGGGCTCCAACAACTGACATTAGAAACAACCTTAAGAGGGAACTTCATCTGGGGAGGGGGGCAAGGGGATGGAAGTCTAGCATTATTTTGCTCAGCGGTCTTTACACCCCTTAAATCTGCCGACTTGGACCGATTTGTCGATGTAAGGACTACACCAATCGCCTGATCACACCCAGAGGAACTCAACGTGTCTGCTACATAATGCGTGTCGGCAACAGGGTTGATTTCTGCCATCACCTGGATTTCCAACTTTTCCCAACGGGGCAGAGGACCGACTTTATTGTCCGGAACATGAAGAACTTCTGTCTCCCTGCAATCTTTGTGGGTAGGGGATTCTTTGGGTATTTGAGTCAATGCAAGCAGACGGGATCTAAGAGAATCCAGTCTCAATATGATGTTCTCTTGGGCTTGTA
Organism: Rhineura floridana; assembly: GCF_030035675.1. Classification (NCBI taxonomy): domain Eukaryota; kingdom Metazoa; phylum Chordata; class Lepidosauria; order Squamata; family Rhineuridae; genus Rhineura; species Rhineura floridana. The sequence continues at coordinate 182,298,343 of NC_084483.1, forward strand.
ATGGTAGAGCTCCATAGGACTCCAAAAGTCCGTTCTCCTCTATGACAAATGAATTGCTCGCCAGTTCGTTGATCGCCGATTCATAGGGACTTTGAACAGGTGCCGTATCTTGACCATGCTCCACGCATAATTGGACTTCCTCCTCTTCAAGTGGTTGCACGATTGATTCCTCAGGTGAAACCTTTGGGCGCAATGTAAGTGCAGCCTCGGCCGCAGGGGAACGCCGACAGACGTTCAAACTAGATATCAGGGGCATAGGTGGAGCTACGTTGTCAAAAACTCTTTGAATGTGCATATCCATTTAATGTACCTTGTTTCTACTTAAAAACAAACAAACAAGGGGCTATAGGGATTATCAGGACCATGGTGTGTGCAGAGGGGCATTAACTCTTTCCTCCTATCTTGATGAACTCTTACTTCCTAGACTGAAATAGGAATGGACTGCCCTCAAGTCGATCCCGACTTATGGCGACCCTATGTATAGGGTTTTCATGGTAAGCAGCATTCAGAGGGGGTTTCCCAATGCCTTCATGACTGTGTGGGGATAGTCCAACACCTTAACCACTACACTACACTGGCAGAGCCATCCTTCAAAACCCACACTTTTGCAATGTAGTTTTCCAGCCAAGTATTATATCATATATTATTGAAGATAACATACAAACATGCATTACATTAGGAGAAATTGTTTTGCAAAAATTGTCCATTAGGCAAAATTGCATACAAAAATGTGTATATATTAGGAGAAATGTGCACTAAAATGCTGATGAATTGTCATAAAGACTTTTTTAAAATTAAACTGATGTGGAAATTTGGAGAGCTGAATTTAGGACTGGAAAGGAGAGAAAATGAAGCTAACAGTTTAATCCATCCCTAAAGTTAGATGATATACCAGTGCTCGGTTTGCTGGTACAATACAGCCACAAGTGTGTAAGTGCTGTCTTTATGCATTGTCTTCTCCTTTTATTATTTCATCTGTATGGAACCCCCTACTTTCTTATTCTGGCAAAGTTTATCACTTTCTCATCACATGGACCAACTGCAAAAGACCGCCTGCATTGTTTGTGATTCTATGTGCTGAAGGGCTCTGTTTCACTGTTCTGCTGAAAGCTGTCTGAATATTGAAACATGAATGTTACAAGCTCTAGGAAAATGGCAACTGGAGCCTTCTATAAGCCAGCAAGCTCTGTATGTATGTATGTATGTATGTATGTATTTATTTATTTATTTATTTATTTATTGCATTTGTATACTGCCCCAAAGCTGAAGCTCTCTGGGCGGTTTACAACAATCAAAAACATTAAAAACAAATATACAAATTTAAAAACACATTTTTAAAAAGCAATTTAAAAACACATGCTAAAATGTAGAATGTCAACCCTGTCTAAGAATTCGACTGGCCATATTTTACACTCATGACACAAAACATTGGATTGTAGTAGCTAAGTCATAATCAGAGTAGACACACTGACATCAACGGACTTAAATCAGTCATGCAAGCCATGGTATTTTTTATTGCAGAATCACTCGCTTGGTTGTCTGATTTCAGTTTTGCGTCATCTTTGCAGCGTATGTATTAACTAGGAAAGAGATAAACGCATTATGGCTGATTCACATTAATGGAAATACTGTAAATGGAGTGGTGTGGGTAGGGTTGCCATATTGCTTTGTTAGCTGGGTTTTACCTGGATTATAGCCCTGCTACCTGGCACCCGCTTAGCCCATTAGGTGGCCCAGATTTTCTGGGTGGGCGCCGAGCTGTAGAGACTGGTGAGAAGAAAAGAAGAGAGGGTCGTGTGGAAGGCAAGGTGGGTGGTGCTCAGGGCCGGCACCAGCCTGCCCCAGGGCATGCACACATGCACATTCGTTCCACCTACCCACCTCTCCTTTGACATAAATACTGGCCGTGCTGCGGGCGCAACCCTGCCATCAACCAAGATGGCGGCCGAGACTTCCCTAAGGGGCTGATGCATCCACCGCCATCTTGGTTGATAGCATGCATGTGTGCTACATGCATGCATCCCTGCCATCAACCAAGATGGTGGTAGGGGCATCAGCCCCTTAGGGAAACCTCGGCCGCCATCTTGGTTGATGGCAGGGTTGTGCCTGCAGAGTGACCAGCATTTATGTCAAGTGAGAGGTAAGTGGAGCATGCAGGAGGGCGTCTCAGGCCTGTACAGTGGGGGAGTGCCTGGCAGCTCCCTCGCGCAATCCGCGGCAGGGTTGGGAGCCCGGATTTGTGGGACTGGAATATGGCAACCCTAGGTGTGAGGGCCCCTATAAATCTGCCACAGTACCATAAGATGTGTACCCTCTCTTTTTCTGAGCTGGAAGAATCATGGAATAGTTACAGATGCCCATACAAATGTATGCTCACATGCCTGATACAGATGTTACATCATTTTTGTGATACTGGGCATCACATCTGCATATGAATTTCAGCATTACCAGGAGGGAGCACAAACTTTTAGCCAAAGATTTGCCTTGCTTCTTATCAGTTCTTCATCTTCAGCCTTCTTGACTCCCCAACACATCTTCCTCTTTTTCACACAGGCCATCTATAAGAGTCTCTTACACCAATTGTCCTTTCACTTCCCCTGTCAAACCAGTTTGTCAGCATTCTTTCTCTGCCACTTTTAGTTAGAATGTTCATGAACATCCCATGCGCCATTACAACACACTGGCTTATGGCTTGTGCGAGGTATGGCTGGGTGTTGCTCACAGATGGCAAGTTGGCAACATGTGATAGGTGTTTGGTATTTTTTGCTTATTCTAACAATAGGCATGTAACAACCAGATTTTAGCGTATTGCACTTATAGCTATGTATATTGCCCAGTAAATCAAACAGTACACTTTTCGTACCTCCTTTAGCTTTCCTCTGAGAGTGCTGTAATAGACCAGTGTCAGCATGGAAGTAAACAGAAAGTGGATCAGGCTTTAAGAGTATGGACAGTGCAGCTATTAGCATCCACAGACAGGACTACTGTATCATTTTGCATTAATCTTATGCTTTCATATGCCACAGCCTTCTCCTAGCCATCAGTCCTTTAGAAAGTGTTACCTTAACAAACAATCAAACCCACCAATTCTCCTGTCAATACGTTTTATTTGAGGAATATAGCAGTTGTGATATCAATGGGTCTCTCCTCGCCTCCTTACCTGTTCTGACTATTCTCCGTACAAGAGCTGCATTTAGGGAAGAGCATTCCTAGCCTGCAAAGGAAAGCGAGGAGAATTTTGAAGAGCACCAATATTTAAATACTGTATAGTGTGTCTATTTGCATATCTTAGCACAATTTCTCTGCATGGAGTACATTTCAAAATAACCAGGTTTGCGGGGTGTTTGGATTGGTGTCTACTGGATCTGTTGATAACTTGAAATATGTAAATACATCTTCTCTCCCTTTCTCCTTTTCTCCTTCCTTCCCCCACTGCCCCCACCTCCTGCTTTGCTTTCTTCTTTTCCACAACTAGTGCTTTAGATTGCATTAGCTGTAAACAAAGATGTATTTGCGGGGCAGTCGGTTTGAGTTTATTGTTTATGTAAATCTCTCTGAATGTGACATAGCCAGATAGCTTCCTATGTTGTACTGATCCACGTTTTAGGCCTGCAGCCAAAAGTATTTTATCTTTTTACTTCATTATAGTGATCTTCCAATTAGCTGTGGTCTGTAATACCCTGATTTTGGTGGCAGTGGTTTGGGGAGGATTGTTTGATAGTTCTGCTCGAGAGGCAAAATGAGGGGCCTTATTATAGAAAGTGCAGAGGTTGTGCAGTAGCTGAGTTCTGTTGCAAAGTTTGCCGATAAGGGAAAACTGGCCCTTGAGCATCCATTCTATTCTGTATATTAACACTTCTAATCTGCACTGCTGATAAAACTGCAAGCCATTTGCCTTTGGAGGAATTAGTTCTGCCTCACTTGTGTAACCAGGCGATGGTGATTAACCTTTAAACTGTCCAATATTCTCAGCAGACTCCTGCTCTAGATTAGAAACTTTAGTTATGACCAACTAAATTAACAACATTCCCGCCTCTGAAGAATAAGATTTGGAAGGTATGCCTTTTAAGGTGGAATTGTATTTGAAAACAGGAAGATGTGCTTATTTGCCCCCCACCAGATGAACGCATTTTGGGGCTGCCTAAGAAAATAGGTTCTACATTTTAAGAAAAAAAGGAGGTGGTGTAAAAAAGAAGAGGCCTGTGTCTGCGGATGAAATTGGTTTGTAGTTATTGATGCACATGTAGATTTAATTGAAACCAACCTATACATGTTTGATTATAGGTAGGTGATAATATTTTGGAGGATGTGTGTTAAAATACATACAGTGTTTATTTAAGGGACCCTATATCTTATCCTAAACAAATGACATGAAAGGAAGTTCCATCAGATGAAATGTAATTTATTTCTCTGTGAATCTGCTTGAAATCAACATAGACAATTACAACAGACACTACAAACTGTCCTCAATTGGTGGATTAATTACCTGAAATTTGCTGTATTGAGTTACCTGAGAGTAAGCACTATTGAACTCAATGGAACATACCTTTGAATAGAGATAGGGCTGAGCTTTTACATGTCAAATCCAAAGGGAATTTTTGAAATCTTGGGGACTAAGATTGAAAGCCAATTTATTTTTAAATAATACCATCTTTGGTGTATTTCAGCAATCAGGATCTAAGAAGAAAATTTTAAATATGGCCTTTCCTTTAAACAATAAATGTAGCTTTTGTTTATTAAACTGTAAGTGATCTCCCAGGCAAATCTATTTAAGTCTAATCAATTCATTAATTACCTGGTTAAAAACTAGGTGATTAATACATTTCTGATCTTGAACTGGCAGATAGTCCCATTCAAAATACTTTTTTTTAAAAAAAAGGCTGCAATCTGAAACACAATGATCTGGAACCAGACTCTGTTGAGACCAATGGGACTTAATTCCTAATAAAAGTGTCTTAAGGCTGCAGTGCCACCTGTCTCAGATTTTAGATGGCTTGGAAGATTTCTGCAACATACTATGACAAAGAATGTGTGATAAGGAGAAAGTGAGTCATATTGGGGAGGAGGGGAGGAAAATCCCCCCTCCAGTTCTCAGGGTTAAGCCAAATGATACAATAGATGTTACAAATGTCCACAGCAAGCCACTGTGCCAATAGAGTTCAGCTGCTGGAGTAACTTTGCACTGTGCTATTGTATCTGCACATTTTAAAAAAAGTGTAAAACTTATCAGTTGAAATATACCCTCCAACTCACATGGCATAAATACAAAAGCGAGGGCATTTATGTAATAAATGGTATAGTGCTTGTCTGACATGCATGAAATGACCGTATTGTTCTCCCTTGCTGGAGAACAAAATCAAAATCCCTGTTAGCAATGTTTTTCTGTTTTACCAGTTTTTATATTGGCTGCCTCCTTAAAAATTGCTAATCTAGATACTACATTAGTAGGGTGTCAGTCAAACTGCAATCCACAGTGAAGCCTTCTTCACATACCAATTTAAATCATTCATGGTCCTTTCTTTGGCATTATTCAAAAGATCATAATAATTTTCTTGTGCCCACAGCACAAAAAAATCAATTATTTCCCCACAAAGACTTGAAAGTACTTAGCAAGTGCTGCAAGAAAAGCTGAGGGTTATATCAAATTGAAATTGCACTCATTACACACAACACAATTAGTTGCCACTAGTCTGGCCGGTCCTTTAATTCTGAATGGCATATCTTTATTATTACAGAAACAAGCATGCAAATGGCATTGTTCAGGATTTGCAGAAATCAATAGGATATAGTGCTGTGTGTTTGGTGGCCACTGTCACTCAATCGGCTGTGGATTTGAGATAATGTGTGTATTTGAATTAATGAAGGGAATGTGAGACATCATAAGTGACACCCAAATAAAAGAAATGGGTACATGATATTTGTAATTATTCTACTTGTGTTTTTGTTGTAAATACTTGTGCTTTTTGTTTTTTAATCAAAGGATTAATTGCATTTTAATAAGGCATTATGATTTTCAGAGCTTTAGTTAATTAAAACTTGTAGTATATAATTATGAAGTGATGCTGAGATTTTTCTAAAGATCACCCATATGTTTTGAATGTGTACATTTTCCTTCTTCTTGTTATGCAGTTGCTACATGATTTCCCTCCCCTCCCTTTCTTTTTAATGAATCATGTTTAAATGTTTGAGAGATGATGGGTTCGAATTTCGGGCAGATTTTCGTAAAGTGGCAGCTACAGTACAAAATGTTCATGATCTTAGAGTTGAGTCATATGTTATGTTTCCTTCGGGCTTCTGAGGACGCAAGAGTCATTCCCACATCTGCATGCACAAGGGGAAAAAATGACATGGGAACTGCAATGCCCATTATTGACCTGTGAAACTACAAAACCTGGAAGCCATTTTGGGAATGATGTATCTGTGTAAGACTCAAGTTATGCAAAGGATGAATTTAAGGATAAAGTTAACGCAAAATAGGACCCCATACAATTTGGATGCTACCACCATGCTCTAGTTTATTGAAACTGCAAGGCTCCTTTGGTTGTACAGAGTTCTCTTATTCACAACAGGTTACATGTTCATGAATGAAGTGTGAAGATATGTGCACACGGAGGGTGGACCTCTCCATTGAAGAGAATAGCTATCATTTAACCACCAGGCAAAAAACATTTTTATTTACTCAGGCATTTTAACAGTTCTAAATTGTGCAAATATTTGTTTTAAAGAATTAATTTGCTGCTTTTACCATTGTTATTATGTACTTTTTGATTATATGTTCAACATTGCTCTGAAATCTGATAAGATGCAGGGCAGTATATATTTAATCATTGCCATCATCATCATCTTTGCATAAACCGTGAGTCCCAAAGGGTTAAGTAATGTGTCCCTATCCAGCAAGTGGCAAATTCAGAAGTGCAGGGTCCCTTCATGATAGGCATAGCCACGCCCCCTCCCCCTCCATATTTTCTTCTGGGTTGAGAATGAGATCCTTGTTAATGCCTTTGCCCACCATAACAGATTTTCCTAGTAGCCGATGAGCATGAAAGAGAAGCGTGTTAGCTACTGAGAAGAGTCTTCTCAGTGCCTGACTCATCATATTTCACTCTGATTGGCTCCAATCAGCAGGAAAGGACAAGGAAGCACTCTTCTCAGTGACTAATACGCTCCCCTTTCATGCTGATTGACTCACAGGATGCTGGAGATATAGAGACCTTGCTGGGACCCTGCTCCTAAAAACGTAAGGGGTCCAAGACCCCTTGAGACCCTGGACAACTACACCCCTGGTATGCAGAGTCCAGTGTCTAACTCTGATTCATATGTGAAGGTGCTTTTATGTATGATGAGTAGGGATGGGATTTGCTTGTGAATCCTGACCCAATCCAGTTCCAGCGGAACAGCAGGCCATTCCACCTTGTGCCTGCTTGTTTCTGCCACCATCTTTATTTATTCCCTCCGATTCAGTTCCCCCACTGTTGAGCTGCTGCTTACCCCTCAAAAGGATGCCCCCTCTTCCTGTTCCTCCACAATGTACCCGGCCTGGAGGAGCGGCCGCTGTACCACTCTTTTTTCCTTGGGGGAGCAGCGCCCCTCCTCTCCTACCTCCTTCCTTCTCTTTTGCTGAACTCTCACAATACACTTCATGTACAATTCTGCAGTAACAAATCTGTACTACACAGTGACAAATCACAGATCTGGGTGTCGATTCTGCATATAACCAATCAGCAAAGGAAAAAGAGGAGCAGGGAAAAGAAGTGCTTTCCCTGGCAGAAGAAAAGCACACAGCTTGGAAAAGTTACTTTTTTTGAACTACAACTCCCATCAGCCCCATCCAGTGGCCATACTGGCTGGGCTGATGGGAGTTGTAGTTCAAAAAAGTAACTTTTCCAAGCTCTGAAAGCGTGGTGCGGCAGTGGCAGCAGTTCCTCTGAGCTGGGCTAGATTGTGGAGGAGGAGAAACAGGAGGTGTCCTATTGTGGGGCTCCGTGGCCACAGTGGAGGGCTCCAGATCCAAGATGGGAGCACCCTCAATGCTCCCTGTGAGTGGATGTTTGGGTGGGCTCAATGGGCCAGGGAAGGGAGGCATGCCCAGTCGCAGTAGCTGCAGGCAGGGCCTGTGCACCACGCGTCTGTTGTCGATAAAATCCAGTGTTGAGGAAAATCCACCTTGGTCTCAGCAAGCATGCTTGTTTCTCAGCACAGAGCAAGCATGCGGGCTACTTAAAATTCCAGGTACAAATCCAAAGGAGGCGAAATTCTCACCCATTCTTAATGATGAGTGCTTTCCACAGGTAAGGTGCCACTGTTGAGAAGGACCACAGCTCAGTGATAAGAGCACATGCTCTGCAAGCAAAGTGTCATAGGTTCAATCGCTGATGTCTCCAAGTAGAGCTAGAAGACACCCCTGCCTGAAATCCTGGAGAGCCACTGCCAGTGTTGACAGTACGTGAGTGAGATAGACCAATGGGCTGGTGGTAAAAAGCAGCTTCCTATGCTTCTGCATCCCTTGCAAATGAATGACTCGCCTCCAATGGAGGAGGCACATGGAGAAATGGCCACAGCAGAAGATTGTAAACCAGGGGTAGCCACCATGGTGCCCTCCGGATGTTGTTGAACTACAACTCCCATCAGCCCCAGTCAGCATGTCCAGTGTTTGGGGTTGATGGGAGTTGTAGTCCAACAATATCTGGAGGTCATCATGTTGCCTAACCCTGTTGTGGAGCATAGTCAGGTTGATATAGGAGGTGTTCCTTCAAATATTTGAACCTCAAGCCATTCAGGTCTTCATCTTTACGTGTATTTTAATTTTCAGACACAGATATGTAGACATCTAGTAATTGCTTCATTCTATATTGAAAATACAGTCCACAAGGACTCTGTGTTTTCATTCAAATCTTCACATGAAACTTACGGTAGAGGTAGGGCTGCAGCTCAATAGTAGAGCACATGCTTTGCATGCAGATCTTGCAATAGGGCTGGGGGAAAGTCCTCTGGAGAGACCTATTGCCAGTCAGCATAGGCAATACTGAGCTAGATGGACCTATATAAGGCAGTGCCATATGTTTGTGATCAAGGTGATCTCACTTCTAGTAGACTAGATAGGCCACTGACCTAATCCAGCAGGCTCTTCTGTTCTTAGGGTGGCAATCCATGAAACAGTTCTTAAAGGTATTTATGTATTATTTATAACATTTACACCCCACTTTTCCATTATTCAGTGCCCAAGGTGGCTTACATAAGACTCCCACCAGGGCTCTTCTACAAGAGCTTGCATTGGTGAAATCGCCCAAGATGAGAGACACTCAGCAAGCTGTAGAAATATGGACAAGAAATATGTTCTTGTTCTTCCGTTTGAAATAGCATCCCTTATCTGTAGCTAATAAAGGCTTCACTAACATATATAAGAGTGGGTGGTATCCAGACTTCACTTTCTATGTATGGAAAGTGTCCTTCTATCAAAGGAAAGCTTTATGTCCAGCAGAAGGATCCTGCAGGTGGAGGGGAGACAACGTTGCTGATTACTACCTCCCACTTCAGCCTGCCCCAGCACCATCTCTTGCAGGGTTCTGGAGGGTTCCCTGGATCCTCTGGAGCAGTGTGGTAGGGGTGCAAGAGGCTTCAGGGAGATGAGGAAATTGGGAAAAGTCATTGCCTTCCCTCTGCTGGTGTCCCTTGAACAGAGCTCTGCTCAGATAATGTTCCTGTGGGTGGGAGCCAAGTCTTTATCCAACCCGGTTTCTCCTATTGGTGTATTTGTCTATGGAGTACTAGAAACAAACAGTGGTTTTGTTGATGTGTTTGCCACCCTGGGCTCTTTGGGAGGAAGGGTGGGATGTAAATAAATAGTATAAGACTAAAACACCATTAATTGCATCAGGATCACTAGCTGAAGGAGAGAGATAAAAAAGGGGAGACATTTTGGGTGAAAACTAGAGCTGTACCTAGAGATGTGAAGGCCTGGAATAAAAATAGGAAAGATGGGGGGGCTGTTTTTTCCCTGCTCCCCCCCCCATTTTTTTTTTTGGAAAATAAAAGTAGGCCTTTTTTAATGATTTTTTTCTGGACCTTCACATCTGTAGCTGCACCAAATGTATGTTCCCAATTTTATTTTTTAGGTAAAACATGTTTTTGAGGGTGCTGAGAACCCTCGTAGCCTTTTCAACATTTCCCCGTGCCTGTTCACATTGTGATGCATTACTCCTTCAGTAACATTTCCTCCCTTTTTATTAAGTCATCTTTTTCATCCAATCAGGATTCACTGCGATGATGTCACAGAGACACAGTATCAATCAGATTTGGTTACATCACTGAGGACAAACACACATTTGCTGAGGAAAATGGGATGACACTTACAGTTTTCCCACATTGCCCTGTATCAGTTTCATTGCCTGTCTTCACAGTGCAGTGCAACAAACCGGAGGAGTGGCCCACAGGGACATATCTCCTGTTTTTCTGTACTGTGCTGTGAAAGCAGGCAATGAAACTGGTACAGCACAGCATGGAAAGACCAGGGGTGTTGACTTGGTTCTCTTGACAGCACATCACAGGGCAGTGTTCCCTGTTGTGCTCCACTGAGGCAGTTTCATTATCCTTTTCAGCTCAGTGTGGAAATGGGGATGTGCCTGCTGTAAACACTTTCATGTCCTTTTGACTCCTGGGGGGAGGGTCACCAAAAGGGAAAATAAAAAAATAAAAAGAAAACCAGTTCCCTTTCAATTCACCTGGAGCAGAAGCAGGTGTGTGTGTGTGTGTGCGCGCGCGTGAGAGAGAGAGAGAGAGAGAGAGAGAGAGAGAGAGAGAGAGAGAACTCACTGGTATGGAGTACCAGCACCTCTTTTCCTGCTGCACATGCCATCCATATTGTGCTGGTACCCACGGTCCTTTTATCTAGCTACGGCAGCTGATGGCACTATGTCAGTGAGGCAGTGGAATCCACTCTGGGTTTTAGTCTGAACTTTCAAGGAGGTGGTCAAGATGCTTTTGCATATTCTGCTGAGTGGGGTGCTGGATCTCTGCCCCAAAGTCTGCCATGATGTCATTCTCTCTTTCTCTCCTCAGCCACATTCACACCATACATTTATTCCACTTTAAACAGTCATGGTTTCTCCCAAAGAATCATTGGGAGTGTAGCTTGTGAAGGGTGCTGAGAGTTGTTAGGAGATCCCTATTTCCCTCACAGAGCTACAATTCCCAGAGTAGTTTAACAGTCAGTCCCTCTTCACACAGAATGCCAGGAATTGTAGCCCTCTGGGTGGACTGTCTCCTAACAACTGCCAGCACCCTTGACAAACTACACACCCCAGGATTCTTTGGGGAAAGCCATGACTGTTCAAAGTGGAATAGTGGAATAAACGTATGATGTGGATGTGGCCCACTACTTTTATACCATTTGGAGCTCATAAATCCCCTCAGAAGCATGGTGTGGACCATAGCTGTTGTTTCTTTTATCCCCATACGTATCATTTTTTTAAAAAATAATTAATTAATATTTACTCCTGCAAAGTAGGACACTGTCTGCAGAAGACCTTCTGGAGGGAGTGTCATCTGGTTATCTGTAGGAAAAGGGCAAAGAGCTCCCTCTTTAGAAGAGCTTTGGTGGTTCAGACCAGCACTGTGCTGGGTCATGTTCAAACTGAACTGGAGTTGTGAGTAGAGATGTGAACGCTTGGGATTGGAGAAACTGACGGGAAACTGGTTTTGTTTTTCATTTTTTTCCAGAACTATTGAAGAAAAAGAAAACCTGGAAAATGGAAAAATCCCAGTTCCCCCTATTTTTTTCCAGCTTTTCCCCAGCCTTCACATCACTAGTTGTGCAGTTCTTTATTTTTTGTGTTTCTTGCTTTTGTGTCCATCTTGAGTTTTAAATTTCATTTTACTGCAGACATCACTATAAATTAAAGACACTTTGAGAGTGTGTCTGCCTGAAAAGCAGAGTAAAAATATCGCAAAACAAATATGATGATGAATGTGTAGATAGAAAATCATATCATTTAAGAACATAAGAAGAACATAAGAACATAAGAAGAGCCTGCTGGATCAGGCCAGTGGCCCATCTAGTCCAGCATCCTGTTCTCACAGCGGCCAACCAGGTGCCTGGGGGAAGCCCGCAAGCAGGACCCGAGTGCAAGAACACTCTCCCCTCCTGAGGCTTCCGGCAACTGGTTTTCAGAAGCATGCTGCCTCTGACTAGGGTGGCAGAGCACAGCCATCATGGCTAGTAGCCATTGATAGCCCTGTCCTCCATGAATTTGTCTAATCTTTTAAAGCCATCCAAGCTGGTGGCCATTACTGCGTCTTGTGGGAGCAAATTCCATAGTTTAACTATGCGCTGAGTAAAGAAGTACTTCCTTTTGTTTGTCCTGAATCTTCCAACATTCAGCTTCTTTGAATGTCCACGAGTTCTAGTATTATGAGAGAGGGAGAAGAACTTTTCTCTATCCACTTTCTCAATGCCATGCATAATTTTATACACTTCTATCATGTCTCCTCTGACCCGCCTTTTCTCTAAACTAAAAAGCCCCAAATGCTGCAACCTTTCCTCGTAAGGGAGTCGCTCCATCCCCTTGATCATTCTGGTTGCCCTCTTCTGAACCTTTTCCAACTCTAGAATATCCTTTTTGAGATGAGGCGACCAGAACTGTACACAGTATTCCAAATGCGGCCGCACCATAGATTTATACAATGGCATTATGATATCGGCTGTTTTATTTTCAATACCTTTCCTAATTATTGCTAGCATGGAATTTGCCTTTTTCACAGCTGCCACACACTGGGTCGACATTTTCATCGTGCTGTCCACTACAACCCCGAGGTCTCTCTCCTGGTCGGTCACCGCCAGTTCAGACCCCATGAGCGTATATGTGAAATTCAGATTTTTTGCTCCAATATGCATAATTTTACACTTGTTTATATTGAATTGCATTTGCCATTTTTCCGCCCATTCACTCAGTTTGGAGAGGTCTTTTTGGAGCTCTTCGCAATCCCTTTTTGTTTTAACAACCCTGAACAATTTAGTGTCGTCAGCAAACTTGGCCACCTCACTGCTCAGTCCTAATTCTAGGTCATTAATGAACAAGTTGAAAAGTACAGGTCCCAATACCGATCCTTGAGGGACTCCACTTTCTACAGCCCTCCATTGGGAGAACTGTCCGTTTATTCCTACTCTCTGCTGTCTGCTTCTTAACCAATTCCTTCTCCACAAGAGAACCTCTCCTCTTATTCCATGACTGCTAAGCTTCCTCAGAAGCCTTTGGTGAGGTACCTTGTCAAACGCTTTTTGAAAGTCTAAGTACACTATGTCCACTGGATCACCTCTATCTATATGCTTGTTGACACTCTCAAAGAATTCTAATAGGTTACCGAGACAGGACTTTCCCTTGCAGAAGCCATGCTGGCTCTGCTTCAGCAAGGCTTGTTCTTCTATGTGCTTAGTTAATCTAGCTTTAATAATACTTTCTACCAGTTTTCCAGGGACAGAAGTTAAGCTAACTGGCCTGTAATTTCCGGGATCCCCTCTGGATCCCTTTTTGAAGATTGGCGTTACATTTGCCACTTTCCAGTCCTCAGGCACGGAGGAGGACCCGAGGGACAAGTTACATATTTTAGTTAGCAGATCAGCAATTTCACCTTTGAGTTCTTTGAGAACTCTCGGGTGGATGCCATCTGGGCCCGGTGATTTGTCAGTTTTTATATTGTCCATTAAGCTTAGAACTTCCTCTCTCCTTACCACTATTTGTCTTAGTTCCTCAGAATCCCTTCCTGCAAATGTTAGTTCAGGTTCAGGGATCTGCCCTATATCTTCCACTGTGAAGACAGATGCAAAGAATTCATTTAGCTTCTCTGCAATCTCCTTATCGTTCTTTAGTACACCTTTGACTCCCTTATCATCCAAGGGTCCAATTGTCTCCCTAGATGGTCTCCTGCTTTGAATGTATTTATAGAATTTTTTGTTGTTGGTTTTTATGTTCTTAGCAATGTGCTCCTCAAATTCTTTTTTAGCATCCCTTATTGTCTTCTTGCATTTCTTTTGCCAGAGTTTGTGTTCTTTTTTATTTTCTTCATTCGGACAAGACTTCCATTTTCTGAAGCAAGACTTTTTGCCTCTAAGAGCTTCCTTGACTTTGCTCGTTAACCATGCTGGCATCTTCTTGGCCCTGGCGGTACCTTTTCTGATCTGCGGTATGCACTCCAGTTGAGCTTCTAATATAGTGTTTTTAAACAACTTCCAAGCATTTTCGAGTGATGTGACCCTCTGGACTTTGTTTTTCAGCTTTCTTTTTACCAATCCCCTCATTTTTGTGAAGTTTCCTCTTTTGAAGTCAAATGTGACCGTGTTGGATTTTCTTGGCAATTGGCCAGTTACATGTATGTTTAATTTAATAGCACTGTGGTCACTGCTCCCAATCGGTTCAGCAACACTTACATCTCGCACCAGGTCCCGGTCCCCACTGAGGATTAAGTCCAGGGTTGCCGTCCCTCTGGTCGGTTCCATGACCAACTGATCTAGGGAATAGTCATTTAGAATATCTAGAAACTGTGCTTCTTTGTCATGACTGGAACACATATGCAGCCAGTTTATGTCTGGGTAGTTGAAGTCACCCATTACTACCACCTTTCCTAGTTTGGATGCTTCCTCAATTTCATATCTCATCTCAAGGTCTCCCTGAGCATTTTGATCAGGGGGACGATAGATCGTTCCCAGTATTAAGTCCCTCCTGGGGCACGGTATCACCACCCACAACGATTCTGTGGAGGAGTCTGCCTCTTTTGGGGTTTCGAGCTTGCTGGATTCAATGCCTTCTTTCACGTATAGAGCGACTCCGCCACCAATACGTCCTTCCCTGTCCTTCCGATATAGTTTATATCCAGGGATAACCGTATCCCACTGGTTTTCTCCATTCCACCAGGTCTCCATTATGCTCACTATATCAATGCTCTTCTCTAAGACCAAGCACTCCAGTTCTCCCATCTTGGTTCGGAGGCTCCTAGCATTAGCGTACAGGCACTTGTAAGCAGTGTCTCTCTTCAAGTGTCTTTGGCACTTGTGGTTAGGCCTGTGGTAATTTTGCTCTTCTGAATTGATATCCTGTGCCCCTGCTCTCACAATGCCTACTTCTAGGCCTACCCCTTTTAAAATTTCATCATTTCTTTGGTTTTTATCCCAGGGGGAAGGTTTATTCCGAACCGGACCTTTCTCAGCTCCTGTCGGGTTTCCCCCCTCAGTCAGTTTAAAAGCTGCTCTGCTACCTTTTTAATTTTAAGTGCCAGCAGTCTGGTTCCATTCTGGTTCAAGTGGAGCCCGTCCCTTTTGTACAGGCCCGGCTTGTCCCAAAATGTTCCCCAGTGCCTAACAAATCCGAACCCTTCCACCCGACACCATCGTCTCATCCACGCATTGAGACTGCGAAGCTGGGCCTGTCTGGCTGGTCCTGCGCGTGGAACTGGTAGCATTTCAGAGAAAGCCACCTTGGAGGTCCTGGCTTTCAGCATCCTACCTAGCAACCTAAATTTTGCTTCCAGGACCTCACGGCTGCATTTCCCCATGTCGTTGGTGCCAATGTGCACCACGACCACTGACTCCTTCCCAGCACTGTCTACCAAACTATCTAAACGACGGGCGATATCCGCAACCTTCGCACCAGGCAGGCAAAACACCTTGCGGTCTACACGCCCATCACACACCCCACTGTCTATGTTCCTAATGATTGAATCACCCACTACAAGGATCCCTCCACCCCCTGGAGATATATCCTCGGCACAAGAGGATAGCTGCTCATCCCCCAAGGAATATAACACAAATGTTAGCACAACAAACTGTTGCTTGGGTGTCGGGGAAACTTGACATCAAGTCTTTTCCCCTCCCCTTTTGCACATGCCTTGTGAGATTAAAATCACTCCTCTGCAAAAGTTTCCCATTCCCCTGATGATCTTAGGTACACTTTAAATGTGCAGCTGCACAAACAGTAGTTGCCATATTTGAACCACCTGCAGTTCAGTATCTCCCAGATTTGGTTTATTTGCATTTTTTCCTGCAGTCTTTTGATACGGCTGTCCTCGGATGCTTTGAGGCAAGGCGGTTTGAGGATAGAAAAGAAATCCAAGGCAGATAGATCCTCGAGGAAAAACAACATCACTGCCAGAGTTCAGCACTTATTTAGGTGTATCTAAAATGTACTTTAAGTAGGCTTTGCTCATGTTTTCCCTCCCATCTCCCTTCTACAAGCTGATTTAAAATCTAATACTATTAAGTTGGTCACAGCCGTCATATTTTAACTGTCAAACCCAGAGCTGGAGAGGTGATGCATTCAAAGCTTGCTAAAATATTTGCTCAGCAGCACAATTGTGCATGATGGAAAATAAACTCCTCTGGAGCATCTCACCCTATCAGCCATGGCCTGCAGCAGGCAAAGAATGAGGGAAGGTCAGTCAATTATGTGTGGTAATCACCGTAAGCATATTATCTGAGACACAGATGTCTTCCCTGACCCCACACGACATAGCTATTAACCCCATAGCAACATAAAAATGGGGGAGGGGGAGGTGCTGGTCCCTTAGGTAAACTAGACCTTTTCAGTCTGGACATGTCCAGCAGATCAGACAAAAAGTTGCAAGACAAGGAAGACGGTTTTTCAGGGAACTGTCCAACAACCTGACCTTTTTGTTGCTGTCATCGGCGAGGTGGTGTCTCTCCTCTTTGGGGACGTTTCTGTAGGCCTAGTCATGTGAGATAAATAGTTGCATCATCTGAAAATGAGACACACCAATTGACTTGTAAGAAATCACCAGCACCTCGCAGCTTTGGAATGCCGCTTTCCATTTGTATGAAAAATGAAATAAAACAAGAAGCAGCCATTTGTGCGCTACTCCTGCCTACATTTTTAATATTGCCCCTCCCCTAATGTTCATAAAGTATCATGGCAATATCACACAACTTGCACCAACATGATACAGGAAATGGGAGTTTCTCGTTACATGTCATGTTTACAGCAATTACTTTCCTGCACAATTGCTTTCAGCTTAGAATTTGTTCACAGAATTATGAACATTACCAGGGGCAGGTAAAAATAGCTCTCATATGTAAGTGCAGACAAATTCTCTGTCTCTTTCTCTCTCTAAATATATATGAAATCTATTTTGAGTTTTAATATAATAATAATAATAATTACTATTCTTTACAGTATTTATAGCCTGCACTTCATTGAATAGTTTTAATCCCAGAGCGAGGAACAATATAAGATAAACAGAAAAAATATACAAAAGTTACAAAATCATATAAACAGGTCCTGTAAACAAATTAATTCTGTCAGAAGTCACGTGAGCAAAATCACAGGGACAAAAAGTAAAACTTAAGTTTAACCTAGTCCTAGATAAAACAAACACAGGACATTCAAACAGATAACAAATTTTATTTATTTATTCATTCGATTTATGTCCTGCCCTTCTTCCCAGTAGGAGCACAGGGCGGCAAACAAAAGCACTAAAAACACTTTAAAACTTCATAAAAACATCCTTTAAAATATATTACAACAAAACATCCTTTAAAACACATGAACCCAAAACATCTTTAAAAACATCTTTTTTAAAAAAAAAAGCTTTAAAAACATCTTTTTTTTAAAAAAAGCTTTAAAAACATCTTTTTTAAAAACACTTTAAACATATAAAAAGCAATTCCAACACAGACGCAGACTGGGATAAGGTGTCTATTTAAAAGATGTTGAAAGAGGAAGGTCTTCAGTAGGTGCCGAAAAGATAATAGAGATGGCGCCTGTCTAATATTTAAGGGGAGGGAATTCCAACGGGTGGATACCACTACACTAAAGACCCACTTCCTATGTTGTGTGGAACGCACCTCCTGATAAGATGGTATCTGCAGGAGGCCCTCACCTGCAGAGTGCTGTGATCGACTGGATACAAGGGATAAGACGGTCTTTCAGGTATCCTGGTCCCAAGCTGTATAGGGCTTTGTACACCAAAACCAGCATCTTGAATTTAGCCCAGTATTATATATATATATATATATATATTCCGCTCCATCCTCCATCTGGATTTGAGCCTGAAAGACCAAGGGAAAGTGTGACTGCATGGAGAGTAAGTTGTAAGCAAGCACCATTTGTGACATTGCACAACATTGCTGATCATGGGGCGTGTCCATTAAGGCATCACCCTCAGCTTCCCAGCTTTGTGAAGCTGGAGCCAACATGAGATAACATGAGCCTTAACTCTGATCTTAAACTACTAGGGCTTTTTTTAATTGTTGAATTTCCTCGGTGTTTGAAAAGGAAATGCATTAAAATATTAGACTCTTTTAAACACGAATGTAGGTGTTTGTAATTATTAGAGCTTGGAAGATTACTTTTAAAAAGTAATAAATTACAGTTACATGGCCCCAAAAGTAGTAATTACTATTACAATTGCAATTGCTCTGAAAGTAACTGATTACTTTACTTTTCCTCCAAAGTAATCACTACAATTACATTTCAGTTACTTTTTTAAAAAAATGCCTATAAAGTGCTGGCCTAAGTAGCGTAAAACAACATTAAAAATAAATAAACACATACAGAGGTAGTACAATAATTGTTTTTATTCATAAGATAGCAATGGTGGTCTCTCCGCTAGAAAGGGTGGTGGGGAGGGAGGCAGAGGCCACAGCTCAGATCTTTGCATGTCAAACCAAGTGCAACCCCCCACACTCAGCCAGCCAGCATAATCTCTCTCACTTAACCACCTCCCAGACCCTGCCCTGCCACCAACTAAGGGACACTCACTCAAGCAAACATTTTCCCCTGAGATGCAAAAAAGTTAAAATACTGCAAATGCAGCACAGTAGCCAGAGATGGCGGGGGAGGCCACTTTGTGTGCCAAGTGCAAACACAATATTCTCTCTCTCTCTCTCTTTCTCTCTCTCTCACACACACGTTGTCATCTTTCACCTCCACAGTTCTTTATCTCCACTCTGCTGCTGCCTCCTTCTCCTCCTTTATCCATGTTCTTGACCTCCAGATCCTTTTTCCCTCCATTCCATTCTTTACCACCACTATCCATTTTTTAAAACAATTGTTTTCTCTGCTCCACCCCGTCTCACTCTCCGCCTCCTCCCTCGTCGCCTCCTACCCATCCACAGAGCATGAGGAAACAGCAACACTGCACAGAAGCCCAGTTTGAGACACATGATTTTCATCCACAAATCAGAGGAGCAGAAGACTTCCCCTGCTCTCCCCCAAGTAATGTCCAGAAGTAATTCTGGAAACGTTACAATTACTCCACAAAAGTAGTAAAATTACTCCTAGTTCTATTACAATCAAAATGTAAAGGAATTACCCACTCGTTACTCAAAAAGGTAATGAATTACAAGTAATTCATTATTTGTAACTAGTTACTTCCAAGCTCTGGTAATTATTAATTTTTGAACATAATGGGAAGCTCTCAATTATACATGCACTTCCATTCACACTCCAGGATATATACATTGCATTGCAACCTCTTGTAAAGGGTATATGCATCTGATTAAAATGCAGTTCACAGTGCTGCAACAAAGTTTGGTCTAGAGCAGTTTTACCCAACCTGGCACCCTTCAGATGGTTGGGACTATGACTCCTGTCAACCCCAGCCAGCATGGACAATGATCAGGGATTATGGAGTTGTAATCCAAAATGTCTGGAGGGCGCCAGGTTGAGGTTGCTAAACAAAAACCTCAACTCAGCAAAGATATTGTAGAGTTGGAAAAGGTTCAGAAAAGGGCAACCAAATGATCAAGGGGATGTAGCGACTCCCCTATGAGGAAAAGTTGCAACATTTGGGGCTTTTTAGTTTAGAGAAAAGGCGAGTCAGAGGCAACACGATAGAACTGTATAAAATTAACGCATGGCATGGAGAAAGTGGAGAGAGAGAAATGTTTCTCCTTTCATAACACTAGAACTCATGGACATTCAATGAAGCTGAATGTTGGAAGATTCAGGACAGATCAAAGAAAGCACTTCTTCACATAGCACTTAATTAAACTATGGAATTCACTCCTACAAGTAGCAGTGATGGCCACCAACTTGGATGGTTTTAAAAGAGGGTTAGACAAATTCATGGAGGATACGGCTATCAATGGCTACTAGCCATGACAGCTTTGCTCTCCTTCCACAGATGGAAGCAGCCTGCTTCTGAATACCAGTTGCTGGAAACCACAACTCTTGTGCTCAGGTCCTGCTTGTGTGCTTCCCATGGGTATCTGGTTGGCCACTGTGGGAACAAGATGCTGAACTAGATGAGCCATTGGCCTGATCCAGCAGGCTCTTCTTATGTTCTTAACAACCGTAACGTTTACATTAAGCTAGTAACCTCATGGCATCTCATTTTTTAATTAGCTTCAGTAGGCAGGTGCAGACAAATCTGGTCGAGATCTAGGAGCCACCTCTAAAACCTAGGGGCCAAGGCCAATAATTGACAATTGCACTTACAAAACTCCAGATGCAGGAAAGCAAAATCAGCTCAGCATTGTGCCATGGCTCCACTGGTGAGTTTGTCCAGCCCTGTCAGTAGTGCATACTTCTGAGTAACCTGCACAGGATTACAGTTGCTAGCAGCTGCAGTTCCAGCCTCCCATCCCTTTTTCTAAAGGTAGGGCTTACTTCAGAGCAAGGTTTATATCAAGACTTTAGTTCCTTCCCCTTCTGCCTTTCATTGTTAAGTCTGCCGGGCAAAAAGCCATAAACTACCATTTGCCACTTCTCTTGCTATGTGGTCTTCTGATTCTGTGCTTCAAAAACATTTTAAGGGTAGAGACACACTTACTATTGTGCCAGTTCCAGTGCTTCTCCATCTCTCTTTTCTGAAAACAGAGGCACATGCTAATCAAACTCTACTCTTGTGTGCTCTAAAACCTGGTCGGATCAGCTTGGATAATGCAGCTTCAGGCAGATTTCACAAATGATTGGTAGATCAACCCATTTGACTTCCAGGTATGGCCAATGGAAATGCTTTGCTTTAGACTCAGGCAGAGACAGTGATTGGCCCAACGCTTTGCTGTGGGTGGTCCTGAAAGATCTGAGGTCAGCAGTGGGGAAGGGAGGTGTGGCCAGCTGAGGGCAGAGTCTCTTCAAAATGCAGCCAGGAAAAAACATTCTGACTTTTTTGAAGTGACTCATGTGCCCACAGCCTGAGATTAAGGCAGTTCAGTGTATACCTTTTGTTGCATAACCAGGCAGAAGCTCAGCAAGCAGAATGCCACCCCTCCATCTCCTTTCCCCAGAAGCACAGCTTAGGGTGGAATGGGCCCCAGGCTAAAAAAATCCGAGATGTTCCTCACAGTCTTGCATGCCGCTGGTTAATGCTCAGGATCCTTACAGGTATTAGCTTTGGCACAGAGCAGATACCGTATCCCATGGGCACATATGGAAATTAGAGAAGCTGTCATAGGCAACACCACAAAATGGCTACGATGGGCCATATTCAGTGCTCGTTGCGCATAGAATCCTGCTAGCGCATTGGGACTTCTCCCTCTTCTCCCCCCACACCCTTCCCAAATCCGCTTCACAGGGTTGGGAGAAGCCACAGAATAGGATGTGGGGAGGGGGAAGAGAGGGTAGATCATTCTGTTGGGCAAGCAGAAATGCTTGCATTGATGGAACAATCTCCTTAGCGCTACGTTGAATACGGCCCTATGGTTGGCCTTGGCTTGTCACAAAATGACTGCCACTGGGGCACTCTCAATTCCCTAAAACTAGTTCCCATTTAACATTCTCAGTCCACTCATTTCTCCTCTGCTAATAAATTCACTCTCCCAGTCTCTCTTCCCCACCACTCAGAGTCAATTACCCATCCCAAAACTCGAAACTCTCTCCCTCCCGCGGGATCTTCCTTTTGCTGTCTTGGGATTGGATAAAAAAAGATGTGTGTCCCCTCGCCCCTGTATTTACATGGTCTCTTGTAGCACTAGTTGGTACTCAAGATCCTTGCAAATATTAGCCCTGGCATGGTACGCCCTGTAAGATTTCCAGTTCATGGAACGATTCTGGGGGAAAGTAAAGGGAAACACAAAGTAGTCTGTGGTTGAGGATGTGTGTGTGATTGCATGGCTGCATAAGGTTAGTGGCTGTGTGGAGGTGAGAGGTGGTGTGGTTGCAGTGCAGTTGTATATTGTGCAGGTGGTTGTATGGTTATGTGAGATATGTGGGTGGTTACATGGTGCGTGTGATTGCATTTTGTGTGTTTGTGTGACTGTGGTTGTGTGGTGCCCATGACAGTTTCTCAAGTTCCCAGTTGTGCACATGGGCCTCAAAATGTTGATGACCACTGCACCATGTTACAGTATTCTGTAATTAAAGGAATAGGCATTGCACTAGCATCCACTAGGTGGCTCCCTCTGCAAACACCATAGTCATGGCAAAATTGTTGCTTCAAAAATAGATCTGTTCATGCACAGCCTGTAGTTGCTGCCGTATGGCAGGAAAACCTTAGTAACTTTTAAATCACTGCTCAGAACTTCACCAAACCAATGAAAGATTGCCTTCCTTAACAACCCTAGATAAAATAAACCAATTGTTTCCACCAAAATTGGAAATAAACATATTTATTTATTTGTTTTTTGTTTGTTTATTTATTTGATTTATAAACTGCCCTTCCTCTCAGTAGGAGCCCAGTGTGGGAAACATATGATATGTGTGTTTAGAAACTGGAGTAAAAACGATAAGTGTGTCAATTTTTAGCACATTTCAACTTGCTGTAGCTGTGGTAATCTTTATAGCATTCGTTTGACAGTAGATAATGTGTGCCTTGTTTCATGATATTAGCTGAACAGGTGCCATTTTTATAATCTATAAAATTGTGTGTGTGCGTGTGTGTGTGTGCGTGTGTGTGTGCGCGCGCACGCGCTAAAGCCACCCTGGAATCTATTTTGATTAAGAGCAGTATACAAATACTTTAAAGTTAATGAAATTAATAAATAATGTCCTTTTCACCACTGATGTTAAGAATGCTTTCTTTCCTCAGCATTCCTAGTAGAATTCTGAATATGGTTAATGTGGTATGAAACATCCATTTCTATTCAAATGATAACCCATATAATGTGGCTGTTTAGTATGAATCATCAGGCAGAGCTATGTTTTTCTGTTCTTATGTGCAACTGCAGTCTTAATGTTGAGCATTATTGGTCATCAGTCACTATCATTATGATATTAAAAAAAATTATATCCAGGCTTTCTTCATTGGTGGTGGGCAGAGGGGAACACCATGAGGCTACTTTATATGCTTACTTAATGAGCACCTTCCAACAGAGGTGCCAGAGGGAGGCCAGGTTGGGCCCTGGGCAAGGGCCCCTGCAGCCCAGAGAGGGCCCTCCTTAGGGTTGGAGGGTAGCACTCCTGTTCCGCAATCCATGGCAGCATCAGCTCCTGACTGCTGCAGATCGCGGAGAGGGAGCTCCAGGGCATCCTCCATACAGTCAGTGCAGGCTTCAATGAGACTGCACACCCCCCCACCTGCCACCCCTTTGAACGACATGTGTGCTGCGCTCGCTTACCTCCCATCAACCAAGATGGAGGCAGAGACTTACCTAAGGGGCTGATGCTCCTGCTGCCATCCTGGTTAATGGCACACATGTATGCGCAGTGCACACGTCATTCACAGGGACAGGAGAGGTAGGTGGGATGCATGGGTGGGCTTATTAGCTCAGTGCAGCATATATGGTCTACAGTGCTGCAGGCCTGGGACAGGCTGGTACCCCAGGGCCCAATCATGCCTGTCGCCGGCCCTGAGAAGAAGGGTGTCCTTTCTCCACCATGAGAAGCTGCCTCATACCATGTCAACCCATTGGTCATAAGAACATAAGAACATAAGAAGAGCCTGCTGGATCAGGCCAGTGGCCCATCTAGTCCAGCATCCTGTTCTCACAGTGGCCAACCAGGTGCCTGGGGGAAGCCCGCAAGCAGGACCCGAGTGCAAGAACACTCTCCCCTCCTGAGGCTTCCGGCAACTGGTTTTCAGAAGCATGCTGCCTCTGACTAGGGTGGCAGAGCACAGCCATCATGGCTAGTAGCCATTGATAGCCCTGTCCTCCATGAATTTGTCTAATCTTCTTTTAAAGCCGTCCAAGCTGGTGGCCATTACTGCATCTTGTGGGAGCAAATTCCATAGTTTAACTATGTGCTGAGTAAAGAAGTACTTCCTTTTGTCTGTCCTGAATCTTCCAACATTCAGCTTCTTTGAATGTCCACGAGTTCTAGTATTATGAGAGAGGGAGAAGAACTTTTCTCTATCCACTTTCTCAATGCCATGCATAATTTTATACACTTCTATCATGTCTCCTCTGACCCGCCTTTTCTCTAAACTAAAAAGCCCCAAATGCTGCAACCTTTCCTCGTAAGGGAGTCGCTCCATCCCCTTGATCATTCTGGTTGCCCTCTTCTGAACCTTTTCCAACTCTAGAATATCCTTTTTGAGATGAGGCGACCAGAACTGTACACAGTATTCCAAATGCGGCCGCACCATAGATTTATACAACGGCATGATGATATCGGCTGTTTTATTTTCAATACCTTTCCTAATTATCGCTAGCATGGAATTTGCCTTTTTCACAGCTGCCGCACACTGGGTCGACATTTTCATCGTGCTGTCCACTACAACCCCGAGGTCTCTCTCCTGGTTGGTCACCGCCAGTTCAGACCCCATGAGCGTATATGTGAAATTAAGATTTTTTGCTCCAATATGCATAATTTTACACTTGTTTATATTGAATTGCATTTGCCATTTTTCCGCCCATTCACTCAGTTTGGAGAGGTCTTTTTGGAGCTCTTCGCAATCCCTTTTTGTTTTAACAACCCTGAACAATTTAGTGTCGTCAGCAAACTTGGCCACTTCACTGCTCAGTCCTAATTCTAGGTCATTAATGAACAAGTTGAAAAGTACAGGTCCCAATACCGATCCTTGAGGGACTCCACTTTCTACAGCCCTCCATTGGGAGAACTGTCCGTTTATTCCTACTCTCTGCTTTCTGCTTCTTAACCAATTCCTTATCCACAAGAGGACCTCTCCTCTTATTCCATGACTGCTAAGCTTCCTCAGAAGCCTTTGGTGAGGTACCTTGTCAAACGCTTTTTGAAAGTCTAAGTACACTATGTCCACTGGATCACCTCTATCTATATGCTTGTTGACACTCTCAAAGAATTCTAATAGGTTACTGAGACAGGACTTTCCCTTGCAGAAGCCATGCTGGCTCTGCTTCAGCAAGGCTTGTTCTTCTATGTGCTTAGTTAATCTAGCTTTAATAATACTTTCTACCAGTTTTCCAGGGACATCTTAGTGGTATCTACGCTGACTGGCAGTGACTGTCCATGTTTTCAGGCAGAGATCATTCCCAGCCCTACCTGGAGATTCCAGGTATTGAACCAGGGACTTTCTGCATGCAAAGAATGTGCTATACCACTGAGTTATATCCTGTGGATACTCCATGCAGAAATCTGAATGTATAGAGGCATGATTCATCTAAACGTTCTCTCTTAATCCTCCTCCTCGAGTACGAAAAAAAAAGGGGGGGAGAGGATCACATAGATCCAGTCTCCACACTTATTTAATTAATTAATTTATAACAGCATTTATATACCACCACATATATAATGCCAGACCAGGGCAGTAAAAACATAAAACATCTTTAAAAACACTACAAAACAATTTTTAAAATGATTGAACAGTCAAAAAAGCTTTATTTATGGAAAGCCCATGTATTAATGTTGTGTGTGCATGGTGTAGGAGATGTGTACACCTGTTCCTTCACCATGGGAAGAGCCTCATCTAGCCAGGTAACTGTGCAAATCAGGACATAGTCTGTCTCACACAAGGAAATGGTGTGTGTGTGATTGTTCAAGAACATGAAAACATCATCATCATCATTATTTATTTATTAGATTTTTATCCCTCTCTTCCTCCCAGTAGGGGCCCAGGGCAGCAAACAAAAACACCAAAAACACTCTAAAACATCTTAAAAACAGACTTTAAAATATATTAAAACAAAACATTTTTGTATAAATGCTTTAAAAAATCTTAAAAAGCAATCCCAACACCGACGCAGACTGGGATAAGGTCTCTACTTAAAAGGCTTGTTGAAAGAAGGTCTTCTAATATTTAAGGGGAGGGAATTCCAAAGTGTAGGTGCCACAGCGCTAAAGGTCTGATTCCTATGTTGCATGGAATGGACCTCCTGATAAGATGGTGTCTGCAAGAGGCCTTGCATATCCCTGTGTAGTGATCGACTGGGTGTATAAGGGGTAAGACGATTTGATGTTTGAAAGTGTGCAATGCAGGTCCTTGCTGGCAACGCTGGACAAATATAGGGCATATCATCAGTTTATGAATATAGAGATCACCTTATCCCTTATATACCCAGTAGGTCACTGTGGTGTCATGTAGCATCTGTGAGTGTTGGAAATCCTTTCAGAACTCCTTGATACACAAAGCTTGTTACAGATTCCTGCTGATATTCTCTCCCCTCTGGGCAAACATCATGAAAGAGAGACTACCTTTTGGTGATCAATAACTATTGGAACCAGTTTCAGTGACCATATGGCCATACTATTCATATTTGCAGCCATATGCCCATACCATTTGTGTTTCAGGCTGAACATTCATAGGGTGCAAACTTGGACAGTGGACACAATATTCTGCTGCACAAGCAGCTAAAGGTTCAGATGAAGATTAGCTAGACCCAAAACTGCAATTCTATGATTATCCTGATGCTCCCATTGTGATCTTGAGATAGAAGTGACCAAGATTTTTTATATATAAAAATGATGTGAGAGTGATCTCTAAGCATCAAATGTGTTGCAGATCACTTCTGCTGATAACATACAGAGCTGGGAAAGGTTCAAAAAAGGGCAGCCACAATGGCCAAGGGGATGGCGCCACTTCCCTGTGAGGAAAAGCTGCAGCATTTGGGGCTTTTTAATTTAGAGAAAAAGCAGGTAAGAGATGACATGATAGTAGTGGATACAATTATGCATGGTGTGGAGAAAGTGGTTAGAGAAAAAAAACCCCACCCCGATAGCACTAGAATTCTCAAACATTCAGCGAAGATGAATGTTGGGATAAGACTGTCAATGGCCACAAACCATGCTGGCTATGTTCTGCCTCCACTGTTGAAGGCAGTATGCTTCTGAATACCAGTTGCTGGAAACTGTAGGAGGAGAGAGCGCTGTTGCATTTCCCAAAGGCATCTTCTTGGCCACTGTGCGAACAGGATGCTGGATCCAGCAGGCTCTTCTTCTTTTCTTATGTTCTTACATTCTTAGATACACATCTCATGCAATCACTTGTAAGCTATCCTATGATGGCTTGGTTGTGTGAAATGGCTATCAAACATCAGCCACCACACTTCATTCTTATGAGCAGAATATGTGCCAATGGGGGCTCATCACAGATTAGATTAATCTAATTAAGGGGAGGATTTTCAAACACATATCAAATAATCACCCACCCATCTACCAGGATCTACAGTCAATCTAGATTGAAAGCAATATGTTGAGGATGTGCATGAATTATTTTGTACTGAGAAAAACTACTTCTTTGTGTTATCAATCAGTAAGTGTGTATTCAGCCTCAAGTTTGCATGCACCCCATACGTTTAAAGCACATTTAAAGCACATGACTTCTCCCAAAGAATCCTGAGAACTGTAGTTTGTTAAGGGTGCTGGCAATTGTAGCTCTGTGTGCAGTAAACTATAGTTCCCATGTGTTTTAAGTGTGCTTTACATGTATGGTGTGTATGAAGTTTCAAGACTGCTCTCAGGGCTCCCCTTACCTTTTTTCCCCCAAGGTAAGCTTTCTCAGCTTTTGACCATTCCTCATAGAACTTGATTTATAGGCTCTTCATCATCCTGTTGTCTTCCTCTAGACAGGTCCCAACTTTATGCATCCTTCCTGAGTCATTGCTGAGGTGGCTGTCCCTCTTGGCCTCCCTTTCCATTCCCTAACTCCTACCCATGGCTCTGTATTATTCAGGATTATGCATATTACTACGGACTTGCTAAGGACTCTGGGTCCGCCCTTTCTCCTTAAAGCATCTTCTCATTTGACAAATGAGCATGCTACCCTCTTTACCATTTTCTTCTCAAATACATTGAAATGAAAACGGTAAATAAGATGTTTGTTTGCAACTGCATGGGCTACGTGCTAGTCATTCCATTTTTACGAGAGCAGTGTTGTGAGCACCTAACATGGGAACAAAAGTATGATTTTAATATAACAATATGGGGGTGTTTTTGTTTACTCCCTGCTGATCTGTAATCAAATGCACTAAGTATATGTGTGTGTGCTTGGTCTTAAACCTCCTGTGACGTCTACTGTGGTTTCGATTGTGAATCAAACATAAAGCAGTCAAGTCTCTCTCTCTTTCTCTTTTCTGCATAAGTATAGTTCTACTTTGAGTATACATAATCCATTTAAAATGAAGTGAGTCCCAAACCATGCTTCACTTTTGAAGAAGAAGAAGTCAATTTTGTGGTATGATTTATTTAGACTTTAAGAAAGATGTTGACAGAATAAATTATAATCTTTTGCACAATAAGCAAGTGAGATTTCTACAAGTACCCAGAAGAATAATGGGAGTTCATACATTACAGTTCTTTGGTTTCGTTTACAGCTGGTAAAAGTTGGCATAAAATAGCAATGCTCTTGTACAACTTCAGGGCTTTTCAGGAGCAGGTGCAGGGCCGACTATCTTTGGGCAGATCGAGGTGGCTCTCTTAGGCAGCTGAAAGGGCAGCAATTGTTATTTATTTATTTGTTGGTGTTGTATTTTTACTTCCAGGAAGAAGAACTTGTGGGATTTTCTGCCTTAGCTGCCAAAATAACTTGGCCAGTAGTCAGTACTATCTGCCTTAACTACTGTATGTATGCATGTGCATGGGGACACCACTTGCTATTCTGCCAGCCCTGGACACCCATAATGGGAAATAAAATGCTCTTGCGATCCAGAGAAGGGTACATGCACTTGGATTTCAGTACTTAATGTAGTTTGGAGATTTGGGCTGTGTACACACCAACCGTGAGAGCCAGTGTGGCTTAGTGGTTAGAGTGTTGGACTACGACCTGGGAGACCAGGGTTCAAATCCCCAAACAGCCATGAAGCTCACTGGGTGACCTTGGGCCAGCCACTGCCTCTCAACCTCAGAGGAAGGCAATGGTAAACTACCTCTGAATACCCCTTACCATGAAAACCCTATTCATAGGGTCACCATTAGTTGGGATCGACTTGAAGGCAGTCCATTCCCTCACACACTAACCGACTTACAGTGGAGGAATGTAGTATTTCTTAATCCACAATTGTTTGTTCTTATCCTCAACATGCTGCTTTCAATCTAGATTGATTCTAGAACCTGCCATTCACAAGGGTGGGCATGGATATGTGTTTGAAAACTCTCTCCTTGATTAGCTAACATGTTTGAAAACCGTCTGTTTACAATCTTGGTATATTCCCACCCACAACAATTTTGTGGCGTTCTGTATTGTCAATGGGGCAATGGTTCTTTATGGATTTAGGTAGGCAATGAAAGAAATATTAAGTTTGCTCTTTAACAGGTTTATTCATAGGATGAGGGTCTAAAGAACAAGGTGAAGCAAAAGCAGATAATCTTACAGTCCTTTCATTTGCTGGAGAATCTTCTCTGTTTAGCAGCAGCACCACGCTCCTGTCAGTCAAGGTGCATCCTTTTAAGGCTCAAGATTAAGGTTGCCAGGTCAGAAGCATGCCCTAGAGATGTCATGGGGGCGTGCCCTAGTGATGTCATGGGGTGTGCCCTATTGATGTCATAACAGGCATGACCTAGAGATGTCAGGGGTGGGCCCTAGTGATGTTATAGGGACGAGCCCTAATGATGTCATTAAGCATGATATATTAAACATCAACCACAGTTGCTTGGACCATACCACTTAAAAAAAATTTCTCTGATTGGAAATTAAAATAGAAATCTTAGCTAAATGAGGGTGTTTCCAGGTCCAGCTGAAGTGACGGGATCATTCCTTCTCACCTGGTTAGAGAGCCTGGGTAAGGAACATTTAATCTAGCCTAGTTGCTTCTGGCAAGAAGGGTTTAAGTGCCCTCAGGCCAGACCAATTGCCAGAAGGACATTGTAGGAAGAAAGTTTACTGTTGTGGAAATGTTAGATGGGAGCACTCAGGAATAAAGATAGATGCCCCAAAGGCTGCAATTGTAAACACACTAAGGTTCTAAGCCCCATAGAACTCAATGGGACTTACTTCTGAGAAGATAATTGTTAGGATTGTGCTGTTGGTAAGGCTTGACTAGGGATCCTCTGCAGTGATATCCATATCAAAGCAAGGTTGGCAACACCTTGCCTGGAATGCCCTGCTTGCCTTTTAACGTGGCTGCTCCAAACCTCTTTGCAGACTTGACCCTTCACTGCAGAGAGAGGTCTGAGAAATGAGTAAGAAGATTCTGTACCCTTTTCTGCCTACCCTGTGGGCTGCCATAAACTCTCTTTGACAGCCAACCCGATTCCAGTGAGTATTAATTGACAGAAATAAAACAAACATGGTTTTGTCTACCTTCACAGGCAGTATCTTGGGAATAGCAGCAATTGCAGCCACACTTCCCAGTATGTGAATTCTCTTTTACCACTATTGGGCAAGGAACAAATCCTCATGCAACCAACAAGGTGCATCATCAGTGGGTTTAAGGGGGTTGAGCTGAGTGCAAGGAACCACTGCTGTTGCTTCTATGGATGTAAGGGAGTGAAGTTAAAGGTAAATGAAATTCAAATAGAAAAAGAAAAAGAGAGTGATGATTTCCGAAATGCAATATCATACCAACCACAAGATTCCTATGAGTAAGGCAGAAAACTCAGCATCCCACAACCAGTCAAGATTCCTAACCAAAAACCAAAACTAAAAAAAAACTGGCAACCAGTCAGCCAAGGTCACAGAAATCCCCATGCAGCACAACCTGACCCGGGGTCTCAGTTAGTGCAAATTGCTGCGGCACGATTGCTGACATGAGTCAGATAATACCTCTGCTCTGGAATCTGCACTGGTTGCTGATTTGCTACCAGGCCAAGTTCAAGATGTGCTTTCCATGTTACAGGTTCCACATAGTACTTGTTCTGCTCTTGTAAAATATTGATCCTTTAGCATGGCAGTACCTACGCTTTGGAGCTCCTTGCCTATTTACATTACATTCATTGTACTCATTTTGGCACCTGCTAAAAACTTTTTTGTTTAGGCAAGCCTACCCAGGCACATAGAAGCTATTATTTTTTTTATCCGTTTTTGTTAGTTTTATTATTTTGAATGTTTTAAAATATCTGCCTTTAACTGTTTTTGCCAATAATTTTATTGTTTTAATTCCTTCTATAAACTGCTTTGAGGTTTTTTATGTAAAGCAATATATAAATGTAAATAAAATGCATAAATAAATTGGTGAGTCATTGTGGCCCTTGGGTCTTTTTTCTCTTTTATACCGAGTCAGGCCATTTTGTACTGTCTAGCTCAGTACTGATGACATGGACTAGCATTGGCTCTCCAGGATTCCAGGCAATAGTCTTTTCCAGAGATTGAATTTTGTACCTTTGCATGCAAAGCATGTGTCTTACCACTGAGCTACAGCCCTGTTTAAAAAAGTATCTTCTAAATTGTTCTTTTCAATTCACTAATGAATACACAGCATACCTAGGGCAGTTCATTTAAAGCACATGCAACATACATTTGAAGCACATGAGTCCCACCACAGAATCCTGGGAACTGTAGTTTGTTAAGGGTAGTAGGAACTATAACTGTGAGTGGGAAGGTACACTTCCCAGAATTCTTTAGGGGAAGTCATACGCTTTAAATGCAAGTTGGATGTGCTTTCAATGTATTATGTGGATCTGCATTACTTCATAAACTTTGCCTGCATATAAATCATTTGAATTAAATTTAAAAATGGAAATCAGCTACAAAGTTTACTGAGTAACCATGTGCTATTCACTATCTCTCAGCCTAATCTGCCCCTCAGGGCGAAAACAACAGAGAGGGACCATGACCACCCCAAGCAAGAAGGGCACCCTTAAAATGTAGAGGAAATAATAATTTGTAAATAATAATTTACAACCATAGTGTGAAATCAGATACATATCAAGACGTAGTATGAAGAAATATTTATATAAGCATGAATGCCAAAGATGTTTATTATTTACACAACCTGTAAAGATATTTATAATGCAATCCTATGCATGTTTACTCAGAAGCAAGCCCCAATGTATTCAATGCGGCTTGCTCAGACAGGGAAGCATGCATAGGACTGCAATTCAGTGATAAGGAACTTCACTCACCCAATCCAAAATTCAGAATCAGGCCATGCTGAGCTGTTTTGCAACTGTTTTATACTTGTTTTATGGTTACTGGATTTTAAATGGCTTTATTTCTTGTTGTGAGCTGCCTTGGTTTCCAACCCTACCTCACAGGGTTGTTGAAAATAAAATACAGACACTGGAGATGTAAAAATACATGGACCCCATATAATAGTTTATTGTCAAAACCAGTTGGCCATTGCAGAACATTAAAAAAAAGTATTAGCTTCTTCCCAAATAAAAGCAGTGACACCTAAGTAAGCCCCGCCTAACTGCTTAAAAAAAGGGATTGAAGAGGGAAAGATTTATAACACAATCCTTTTCTATGTTCACTCAAAATCCCACTGATTTTCAGCACAATCCTAATTATGTCTACTCAAAAGTAAGTCCTACTGAATTCAATGGGGTTACCTCCCAGGTATGTGGAATTAGCATTGCAGCTTAATCCCAGAAAAGCTTCATATTGGGAAGGTTTTCAAATCAAGTTGTAAATAGGGTTGCCAGGTTCAGGGCCTGAGACTGATCCTGTATCTTTAGGAGAAAAGAAAGTCAACCAAGTGCAGGTGTTCTTGCAATACTGTAATGGAAAAAAACCACAAGGTGGAATTCTCCCTTCCCCCTGCACAACTTTTAAAGATACAGAAGACCTCTTGGAGGCCTGGCCTGGCAACCAAGAAGCCTTCTGTATCTTTAAAATTTGTGCAAGGGGAAGGGAGAATTCCACCTTGTGGTACAGTGTTGCAAGAACACCTGCACTTGGCTGACTTTCTCTTCTCCTAAAGATACAGGATCAGTCTCAGGCCCTGAACCTGGCAACCCTAGTTGTGAATAAGACAAATAAACAGGCCTCTTCGACAGTCCAGTAAAATTTAAATTTGTTTGACTCCTTAATTAGAAGAGTATAACACTACAGCATGTACACTTTTTATAACTTCTGTTCAAAAATTATTTGAAAGATAAAATGTATAATGTACCATTTTTGTAAGTAATTAAAAAAACTGCATGTACACTTTTATGCCTACCAAGATCCTGCTGTAATCTGTTGTAGTGCAATCCTATGCATATTTACTCAGAAGCAAGTCCCAATCCTGTACAAAGTAATCTTTATGCTACTGAAAGCTATATATTTACTGAATTCCTGGTGTGAGCCAAGCAGGAAAGGAAACTGTGGATTTAAGTATTGCCTGGGGGTCAACAAATCTTGTCAATCATAACACTGACTTCACTCATTGGCTAAAAACGTGAAAGGGCAGAGATTAGAGCAGCCGGTACTAACAGAAGTTACTATGTGGGGGCAGCTACTGATATTTTGGTTTATCTCTTTTGAACCAGACCACCTAGAAACTTTTTTTTAAAAAATGAAAGCTAAGAATCCAGAGATTAAGGTGACTCACCCGGAGACTTGGAGAGGACCCCCCAAAACTGGAGTCTTCGGGCAAAAAATGGAAACCTGACAACCCTACTCAAGCGTTTACTCCAAACGCTGTATCACCTGTGTGTACCTCAGGGAGACAGCCACTTTTACAAGCACTAGGACAGGCAGGACATATTACATCAAACAGAACATCACCTGCAGGTCCTGCAATATAGTTTACATCATCGAGTGCAAAAGACCAGGATGTCATATCCAATACGTAGGAAAGACCACAACTGACCTATGCACGCGCTTCAGGAACCACAAGTCGGCAATTTTGACAAAAAAAGTGGAGCAACCAGTTGCAAAGCATTTTAACATCGAGGGTCACAGCCTGTTGGACTTTTCCATTACAGCGATAGAGATGCCAGCAGATCCAGCAGCATTGACCAAAAGGGAGAACTTTTGGATTTACTCTATGGACACATTGGCACCACATGGCCTGAACCTGGAGGACAGTACCACCACTACTTAGCTTCTGCAAATGAAGCCCCTCTGAGCATTCCATCCTCAAAGCTCTATAACTGCCACCTTGGTAACAGCATCTGTATGTTAGCAGCTGATGAAGGCGGAAACTGAAACGTTTTGTTAATACAATAAAAACCTCTGTTTGGTTAATCACAATTACGTTCATATATAATATGTAATATATATATAATTGATATAATGTACATATATATATATTTACTAATAGGCAAAAAACCTTGCAGTTTAAGAACGTACCTATAGCCAACAGATATTTCTATCAAACTTTAAGAAGCAGGGAAATTGGGCAGCTATAGTGAATGCACCAGAGACCTGACCTCCTCTCTGAAATATTGTACTGCCCTA
Source organism: Rhineura floridana (assembly GCF_030035675.1). Classification (NCBI taxonomy): domain Eukaryota; kingdom Metazoa; phylum Chordata; class Lepidosauria; order Squamata; family Rhineuridae; genus Rhineura; species Rhineura floridana. The sequence goes on from NC_084483.1 coordinate 182,332,900, forward strand.
CAAATTTGTCAAAATGCAAACATAATTTGGGTTGGTCTTTCACAGTTCAATCCACTTCCTGTGTAGCTTGGAAGAATTTGGTAATTCTGTGAGTCTGGCTTTAGAACACTGACAGTTGGCTCTTACTGAGCATGCCTGACATTATCATTCAGTTCAATGCAAAATTTATTAAATTAATTAAAAATCAGCCAGGCATTTTTTTTAACTTTTAAACTGCAGAAGATGAAGGTTTGAATATGGGGCAAGGTCAGTAATAGGATTACAGGTCCTCTGTGAACATGGCTGATTTTAAATGAATTTCAACAGATTATGAGAACTTTTGGAGAAAAAAGTCCAAAAGGGCTCTGGGTTTCTCTCTCTCTCTTTAGACTTTGAACTCTCTATTCTCTCTGACTGTTTTGTGTATTGCCATGAAAATTGAGAGGGTTGTTAAGCAACCGTTTCTGAGTTCAGGACTATAAGCTTTGTAAGGTTTTGTTTTGAAATGAGATTATGGGAAGCATCAGAATGGCATGGGGGGTATTTTCAATTTAACATTGCGGAATGTGAAAAATCCACGCTGGCTATAGTATATAGCCACTGTTGTAGCTGTATAATAACTATATGCTGTTAACTGTAGTTACAGTTATAGTTGTAACTGTAGTTACAAATCTGCTGCGAACTCTGAAATTCACTCCTGCAAGATGTAGTAATGTGGCCACCAACAGTTGAGCCTCCGCTTCCCCACGAGGGCCAGGGAGGGGGGAGACATGAGTCCCAGGTTCCCCAGCTGTCAGAGGGCGTGGAAGAAAAGGAATTGTTGAGTCTGAGCAAGACCTTGGGAGGAGGAGTGAGTTTGACTCCGGGCCAGTTCCCACGAATGGTGCAGCCTCGGAAGCGGAGAGTGTGCCGGCCCCCGACAGGTTGGAGGAGCCATTGGAAGATGTTCCAGAGGGGGCAGTGACTCCCCCTTTACCAAGCGGTTCCTGGGATGCCTCAAGTGCGTCACCGCCCCCTGACCTCGAGCCGGTTGCTAAGGAGACTGTTCTTTCGGATGAGCCATTGGGAGCACACACCCCGTCACCCTGCTCTCAATGCCGCAACAAGCGGACAGGACAGAGGCAGGACTTGCGGAGGAGCCAGAGATTACGATCTAAAACTTTCCCTACTTAAGACTGCCGCTCTCTGGGTTAAGTTGCTGAGTCAACTTTCTTCACGCGTTGCAGAACATGTCTAGAGTGCAGTTAGGGACTTCTAGTGAGCTAGCTTAGAGATTTCTGTGAAGTGTACTGCTTTTGATGTATCCATTACTTTAATAAAACAAGATTTGATTGCACCTGCGTCTCAGCCTCGTGAATCCCGCTCTGAACAGGACACTAACATGGATGACTTTAAAAGGGGATTAGCTGGGCCAGCATCAGCCCACCATGGACCCTCAGGCACCAGCTCACTGCAGGTACCCACCTCACCCCTGTGTGTGCACGCACACCTGTGCACACAAGTACACTCACTTAAATATGCCCAGTCAGGCCACCATGCACATTAGTGTGTGTGCCTGCCATCACCCAAGATGGTGGCGGAAGCACCAACACCCATCTTGGGTGATGGCATGCATGTGAAGTGGCATAACTGGGTGTATTTACACACTTGCCAGCTGCACATGTGTTGTGGGAATGATGTCGACTGGAAGAGCAGGGCTCTCCGATTCGCACCACCATCCAGTCACAGCCCACAGCCAATGCTGGCAGGGATCACAGAGTGAGAGCTCCACCCTCTCAGTCACAGAGACTCTCTGCTAGCTGCAACGGCCCTTGGCCAGCTGCAGGGCTGTCAGCCAGTGCCTGACCTGGCCACCCGCTGGCACCAGGCCTGTGGATTAGTCAAACTGATAGATATGGCTACGAATCATAATAATTATGTTACCTCCAGCATCAGAAGACTATATGTCTCTGGGAGAGCAGGGAGAGTCCAATCCAACTCATGTCTTGTTTGTGGGCTTCTCATAGGCATCTGATTGGCCACTACGAGAACAGGATGCTGGAGCAGATGGGCCTTTGGCCTGATCCAGCCGGTCTCTTGAAACAGAAAACAAAGAAATAAAGAAATAAGCATTTGCAAATAGCTTTTGGTCTGCTATATCTTGTGAGGTTTCTTTGGTATTCCTAAGTCATGTTCTACTCCCATATTTTCCTCCTCTCTTGCTTTTCTAATTCATGTATTCCATTTATGGGGCTTACCACTTGCTCTTTGGTATATTAATTTAAACTTGATGATTTGTTTTTCTGCTCAAGAAGCTACAGACTCCAGGACAGTGACAGATTCTGGCAGCCACAAGGAGTGATTACTTTCCAGTTTGGCTAATGATATAATCCACTGTGGTTGCAAAGTCCTGCTTTTCTCTTTAGATGACATTTTCTCCAGTACACGTGTTGTATTTATAAGTGGCACTTAGGAAGATGTCTCCTGTAATCTCCTACTTATGCTTCACATTCTACGCATGTGTTTATCTACAAGGAGTTATGACATTACTTGCTAATTCCATCCCCCTCCAGATCATCATAATATTGGGGGGGGGGATGTCAGAGATGTATTTAAGCTGGCAAAGAGTAATATATTGACAGTGGTCATACTTTATAAGACGCATTCTTGGAAAGTAATTTGCTGCCCAATGTAGAGAAACCTTAGCTCAGTTAAAGAGCATGCAGAAGACTCCAGTTTCACTCACCAGTTAAAAGGATCAGGAGGGGAAAGACCTCAGCCTGAGACACTGGAGAGCTGCTGCCAGTCAGAGTGGACTGGATGGGCAAATAGTCTCACCTGGTAAAAACATGGTTTCCTGTGCTCCTAAATAGTTTCTGTGTACAGCCATTCATATCTCCTAGATGGAGAACCAAGTCCTTTGAAATGCCCCTTTCACAAATATCAGCTGTTGCTAGTGGCCTAAAATAAAGACCCCCACTCTTTTTTTCTTGACATTTGTGAATGAGATATTTATACAGTTCATTTTCTCAAGCTGAAACTGACTGTGTAAGTGGCATGATTGAAATAGGGTTTTCCCCCCTTGGCTCACAGAAGAATGTGAATAAATACTCATTGACCTGAACGCCACCCACATGCCACTGTGAATCCATGTAACCAAGTTTTTCTTTATTAACTCTCCAAGGACACAATAGCCATACACCGAAGATCCTCAGCAAGAGCTCACACTGCCCATGTAAGTGTATTTTTTTTAAAAAAAAGGAGAGAAAAAAAGAATCAAGCTCTTACCTTTCAAATTACTTTCATAAAGCATTATTCAAATACGTATAAGGCTGACTACTAAAGAAAGCACAATGACTGTCTACAATGCACTAATTTTATTCCACTTTGACTTTGAAAATATAATCGGTACTTACAAAAATTGTAAATACTACGGAATCATGCTAGAGGGATTATTCTAAAGTGTAAGTGCCAATACAGCAAGCAAAATAGCTCTTTCTAGTATTAGCTGGCCCCATTATCAGTGAAGATAACATCTGGCAACAATATTGCAAGATTTTAGCTGAAACTGAACTTCTTCTTGAACTCCAGAGTAGATGAAACAGGCAGAAGTCACTCCTTATGACCCATTGCTCAGCTACCCCAATTAAAACAGCAGCTTAGCCAAATGAACTTACTGTATCTATCTACTACCAGTGGTGTAGTGGAAGGGGAATGCAGGGGAGGACTGTTTTTAGAAATGATGACATCATCTGCCCAAATAGTTGATTACTGATAGACCCTCCTTGCTCTGGCAAATGAATGTGGTGATAATGAGGCTTTCAAGTTTTACTGTTGTTTCTGACAATTAGCATAGTGGAAGTCAGAGAAGGAGGTTGCATTCTCATTTTCTTTCCTTTGATGGGGTTCTTCCTTCATGTCAGTGGTTTAAATTGCAACACTTCCTTGCAAGGTTATTTGCATTTCTAATTAAATGCTAAGGGGATGTACAGCCACAGCCAAAGTTCAATATGCTAACTACTACACCACCCTTTCCTAGCTCACTGTTCCATGACTGTCAGCTGATCTTAATACATTGGGTATTTTGCGAAGATGTATCACTGAACACTAAAGTCAAGATCATTCAGACCACAGTATTCCCAATCTCTATCTATGGATGTGAAAGTTGGGCAGTGAAAAAAGTGAATAAGAGAAAAATCCACTCATTTGAAATGTGGTGTTGGAGGAGAGCTTTGCACATACTATGGGCTGCAAAAGAGACAAATAATTGGGTGTTAGAACAAATTAAACCAGAACTGTCACTAGAAGCTAAAATGGTGAAACTGAGGTTATCATACTTTGGACACATAAAGAGAAGACATGATTCACTAGATAAGATAATAATGCTGGGAAAAATAGCAGGGAGTAGAAAAAGAGGAAGGCCAAACAAGAGATGGATTGATTCCATAAAGGAAGCCACAGACCTGAACTTACAAGATCTGAACAGGGTAGTTCATGACAGATGCTATTGGAGGTCGCTGATTCATAGGATCACCATAAGTCGATTTCAGTAACAACAACAACTGTCTTTGTGTTTGTATGTGTGGGTACATAACAGATCAAGCTGTCTACATTCCCCTTGCAACCATGACAGCTGTCATGATGAGCTCCTGCACTTCACAATTTACCACCACACTACTGTCTACTATGGTGTTCCCCTTCCACTATACCATATGAGGTAGGACCATAGCTCAGTGGAACAGCATGTGCTTTGCATGCAGAAGGTCCCAGGTTCAATCTCCAACATCTTTCGGTAGGACTGGGAGAGACCCCTGTCAGAAATCCTGGAAAGCCACTGCCCATCAGTGTAGACAGTATTTATCTAGATGGGCCAAGTGTCTGTCTCGGTAAAGGGCAGCTTCCTGTGTACACTATAGTGGCTTTCCAAGCAGATTACATAATTAGACTAAGGAACATGCCCTCACATTACAGTATGCTGTTGCTTTTTCCTATGTCTCAAGAGCATGCACTTAGCCAGATGAACAGACTGGCTTCCTGCAGCATTGTGTTGTTTCGTATTACTACATTCCAGACAGGCTGCATCCTTAACAAAGTGAAATACCTGCATGCTACAGCATTCTAATTGTTTCTTATTACATCCCAAAATACTTGCTATGGGACTGTGCTGTTCCTGGCTATATTCCAGAGTCCATACTAGGGCCAAATGAGCAAATATCTCTGCTGCAGCACTGTAACGCTTCTCACTATTTCTCACACGTGGCCAAATGAGCATCCCTCTCTGCTAAAGTCTTCTGTTGTTTCTTCCTGCATTCCAGAATTCACTAAATGAACATATCTGGCTGTTCTGACCCTCTATTGTTTCTTCCTGCATTCCAGACAGCACTCAATCATTTTTGATGCATTATCTATTTATAACATTATCAGTAAGTGCCTGTTGTAAACAAACTGCTATATTAACTGGCACAGCTTATAAAGTATCATTAGAAAGTAATCATTCAATCAATCACTCCACTCAGAACCATCCGGGGGAGGCCGGATGTTCGTCAAATGAAAGGCAAATGTCTGATTTGCATTTACTTTTTCCAGAATATGCCATAGAGTTGAGTTTTGCAGCTCACTGTCCTGAATACCAAGCATATGTCTTGTTTCTTCTTCAGAGACTTCACTTGGAGACAATTGATGAGTCAGGATATTCCCTGGGAGAAAACAGGATTTGCAGAAATAAAGATGTGATAAGCATAAGAACGTAAGAAGAGCCCTGATGGATCAAGCAAAGAGTCCATCTAGTTCAGCATCTTATTCTCACAGTGACCAACTGGATACCTATGAGAATCCTGCAAGCAGGACCTGTGTGCAACAGCACTATCCCTAGTTGTGCTTCCCAGCAACTGGTATTCAAAGGCATACTTCCTCTGAGAGTGGAGATAGAAACATAGTCCTTGTGGCTAGCAACCTTATCCTCCATGAATTTGTCTAATCTTCTTTTAAAGCCATCCAAATTGGTGACCTTCACTACAAGCTGGTGGCCATAATTACAAATGATGCCCACTATAAATGGCTTATTTTTTTAAAGAGGGGGGGCTTAGACAAAATCATCCATCCATTTATTAATTTATTTAGCTTATATACTACTTAGTACAACCAATCTCTAATAGTTCACTGGAGGATCAGTCTGTCAACAGCTGCTGGTTAATGACAGCATATTCAGAGGTAGAATACCTCCAAATAACCAGATGCTAGAGATATCTGCAGTGAGCTGAATGAGGATGCAATGATTTGTGATCTGTAGTATTCACAAAACTTGCTAGTGGACTGCGAAAAAGACAAATAATTGGGTGTTAGAACAAATTAAACCAGAACTATTACTAGAAGGTAAAATAATGAAACTGAGGTTATCATACTTTGGACACATAATGAGAAGACATGATTCACTAGAAAAGACAATAATGCTGGGAAAAATAGCAGGGAGTAGAAAAAGAGGAAGGCCAAACAAGAGATGGATTGATTCCATAAAGGAAGCCACAGACCTGAACTTACAAGATCTGAGCAGGGTGGTTCATGACAGATGCTACTGGAGGTCGCTGTTCCATAGGGTCGCCATAAGTCGTCATCGACTTGAAGGCACATGACAACAACAACAAAAACATGTTTTAATATGTTTTTAAAGATGTTTTGTTGTAACAATGTTTTTCGTGTTTTTGTTTGCCACTTGGGCTTCTTCCGGGAGGAAGGGAGTGATGTAAATTTAATAAGTAAATAAATAAAATTATAAAATTAATGATGATGATAAATCATAGGGAAAGATTCAATGAAATGATGAAGTGGGATTCAGTAATTCAATTTATTAGTAGAGAGGAATTATCTGTGGTGTGAACTGTATGGTGTCATAGATGATTTGTTATAAATAATATGGGGGATTGCTGTTAAGATATGAAAGACTAACACTGGGTGTAGTATCTAAAAGTTATAGCTGAATTTTTATGTATGTGAGGTAGATGATATTATGTACCACTATATATTATTAACTGTGATAGCTCATTTTATGTATGAGTGTGTACTATTAACTATGATACATATCTTTCTATATATCAAGTATGTTTTATACAGATTATATGTTTATAGATATGAAATTTCAAAGTGTTTTATTTTATTTTTAAAATGGATGGGAGGTCTGAGAAAATTCTTAAAGGTAAACAGTCTAGACAGATCTCAGGGGAATCATAGTCCAAAGCATCCACAAGGCACAAGGCTGGTAAAGGCTGTTCTAATCAACAGTAACATTGCAAAATTATCACAGTTCTTTGTTTTTGCCAGATTAGGTACACAAACATTCTATATCCATCAATATTTTTTAATGAAAATTTTATATTCCAAGGGAAATGGGTATTACGGGTAGCGAAGGAGAAAATATAGATTCACTCTTTAATGGGACTTACCTGCACGTATGGGATTGCAGTCATATTCAGGTTTTTACCAATGTAATTGTCCATATATAATATATTCCAACATGATGCAACCAAGGGAAGTGAGGAATAGAGACCCTACATCATTATGGGATAGCAAAGTATTTTGCAGCCTGTTCCTAGGCATAGTTACTCAAAAGTAAGCCTCACTGAGTTCAGTCAGACTTATTCCCTTAACAATTGTAGCCTTAACAAATACCAAATAGACTATCTTGATTTAAAGTTATTTGCTAGATAGCCTACTATTTCAGATCCTTACAAGATTTGTTATCTTTACTAATTCTGCCACATTCCAGATTCTAAATTCCAAGGGTGTAATTTGTGGGGCTGCAAGCTTTAATTAGTGGATTAATCAGGCAAATTGTCTCAAAATAGAACCCATATTAAGATTTTGCTAATATGCAAATTTATTTAAATATAACCAATTAATCAATTAAAACACAGGTGATTAATGAACTAAAAAAACATTAATTGGCTGACAGCCCTAGTAATTTGGGGACATTTTGTCTGGAGGTTATCTCTTAACAGTGCAGCCGTCAATATATTCATGATTAATTCTACCTCTTCAGTCTCAACTGAGGAAGTAGACCTTTACAAGGCCATGTTACAGTGGTTACCTAAGCAACAAAAAGCCACAGTCACAAAATTTTAATCTAATTCCTCAAATAGAGAGGTGTCTAGGCTTGTGGCTATGTTTCAGCTCCATCTGAAGCACCATTATTGTTGTAAATTGTGTCCATGGCACTAGGAATAGGCATTAATGATTGGCTAGGATGCTGTTTCAGAAATTTAGCACAGCCTGGGAGCTCAGAGTGTTCGACACTTTCCAACTGCAGTTAATCAAACACTGGCATCAATTCCTCTACTAAAGAGGAATGATGATACCTCTCAGCTGTTCCTGGGTATCGGGAGCATCCTATTATAAGCTATAAGCTATTCCATTCCACTCTCCTGTCACACACAAGTGTCACCTAGAAGTAGAAGCCAGGATTGGGCTATGCAGATTGAAACAGGCTTAATTCTCAGTGGCTGGGACTCCAGGTTCAGGGAGGAAATGTACCTCCCTCATCTCTATAGTGTCCTGACGCACATAAGCAAATGGTTGGTATTCCTTCTCATTAGTATACACACATAAAGCACTGCACTCTTGGATACTGTTACTGTACAGGCAAAGCCTGCCTCTAACTCCGGAACTCCAAATTTTTTTGGGGGGAGGACCTGGGCAAGATGCCCCCAAGGGCCATCTCTCCCTCAGTAGTCCACTTCCTCCTCCTCACGGTTGCTGCTCCCTATTTATTTGCCCAGTCCTTCTGGGCTGAATCTGCACCATCACGCAGAGGGAGTGGGCAAGGTGAGCAAAGGCAAACATATAGAAGTACAAGTCTTGCTGGAGAAGGGCTAGCATGGCTTCCACAAATGGGAATCCTTTTATGGTTGTTTGAGAGCGTCAATAAGCATGTGGATGGGTGTGTGTGTGTCCAATATATATTGTGTACTTGGACTTTCAAAAAGCTTTTGATAAAATCTTGCATCAAAGAATCATGAGTAAGTTGAACAGTCATAGAATAAAACAGGTCTTTTATGGATTAGTAACTGGTTTAAGAGCTGGAAGCAGAGGGTAAGAATAAACGGGCAGTTCTTACAATGATGTAAAAAGTGGGGTTGCCCAAGGATCTGTATTGGGAAGGGTGCTTTTTAGCTTGTTCATAAATGATCTGGAGTTGGGGTGAGCAGTGAGGTGGCCAAGTTTGCTGATGACACCAGATTGTTCAGGGTCAAAAAGGCAGTAAGCCTGAGGCAGCAAAATGTAGGCCAGCCCTGCACAGGAACTAGTACCATTTGCCAAGTTAACAGGAGCACAGTGTGGGTAACTTAGGGTCCTTGATCTAGATAGTAGAGAGCCCCCATAAGGTTTCCAGGAAAGGAAAACAGAGCTAAGACTTTGTGACTTAACTCTAGAACAGAGTTCTATTAAAAGGCAATAAGACACAAAATCCAGTCCAGCCAGGAGCTTCCATAGAGAGTTGTGGGCAATGTGGATGCCAGCAAGACCACTCTCCAAAAGGTACAGGGATCCAAAAGCAGCTATACTGTTTAGGAAACAAAGACAAGAGTGTCTTTTGAAAAGGCACTTTCTTGGGGGACAAAAACAAACTCCAGTTTGCAGAATTTTAAGTGCAGTAGCTCAAATTTGATTTGAGCTTGCTCTTAGGCTGTATACTGACAATATATTTAAGGCACATTTAAAGCACATGGCTTCCCCCAAAGGACACTGGGAACTGTAGTTTATCCCTCACAGAGCTACAGTTCCCAGCACCCTTCAAAAACTAGAATTCTCAGGATTCTTTGGGGGAAGCCATGTGCTTTAAATGTGCCTTAAATATACAGTGTGTGTGCAGCCTTAGGAGCTGCTGGGTCTAGCACTGGGGATGCTGTGCACTGCATTGTTATCCTATGTAGTGAGCCACCAGGTTGGAGCATTCACTGGGCTGTAGTAATAGGCAAGAAATTCAATTCAGTTTGCATTTCAAGCTGAATCTATCAAATTTGCACTTTCTGAAACAATATGAGAACCAAAAACAGGCACCCTTCAAAATTCACACTTATTCAGATTTTGCAATGCAGTTTGCCACCCAAACAATGTTTGCAAAAATGCATGTATTGGGGAAAGTATTCATAAAAATGAATGTATAAGTGAAAATAACATACAAAAATGCATTATATGATGAGAAATTGCTTGTAGAAATATGTATGTTAGTCAAAACTGCCCACAAAAATACGTTTATTATGAGAAATTCATACTAAAATGCTGGAGAATTTTCATGAGGAATTTTTTTTTAAGAAAATCACATGTTGCTGCAGAAATGTGAACTGAATTTAATATTGGAAAAATTAGAAGGTGAGAGAACTAAAATGGGCAGATCTTTCCATCCCTACTTGGTAGTAAAGGATCCCTGGGCCCCAATCCACTTACTGAAGCTGGCCTTTGGCTCCCCCTCACTAGCAAGGAATATAAAGACTTCCTGTTCAGGTTGGGACTTTGCCTCATCAGCAGTAATCCTTACTGGCTCTGACTTCTAATTCTTGGCAAAACCCTCAGCTCCCTCCCTGTGACTTCTGCGTTCTGGTTGGTGCTTGATGGCTGCCTTTAGTTCAGATCTGACACTTCCTGTGCTGTCGCTTCCCATGCAGCCCAGATTCTTGCATTGTAACCTGAAAAAAAGAGATTTGTGAATTCTGTCCAATCACATTGTAGCCAAGTGTCCGTTCCAGAGGTTCCCAAACATTTTCTCCACGGACCACTTGAAAATTGTTGTGGGTCTTGGCAGGTCACTTAATGATTTTCCTGCCTGTTGTGGCAATTGTCACGCACTGTGCTAGATTATGTATGATTTTTAATTGCATTTTATTGCTTTTTTAATTTCTTATATTGTCTTTTATTGTTTTGCAAATTGCATTTCATAGAATTCTCCTTGTAATACAATTAACATAAAAAAGTAAAGGTGTCCCCACGCTTGTAGTAAGAGTCGTTTCCGACTCTTAGGGTGACGTCTTGCGACGTTTACTAGGCAGACCGTATATATGGGGTGGGATTGCCAGTTCCTTCCCTGGCCTTTCTTTACCCCCCAGCTGGGTACTCATTTTACTGACCACGGATGGATGGAAGGCTGAGTGGACCTCAACCCCTTTTACTGGAGATTCAACTTCCTCCTTCCGTTGGAATCGAACTCTGGCCGTGAGCAGAGCTTTCGGCTGCTTTACCGCTGCTTACCACTCTGCGCCACGGAGGATCTTTTTAACATACAGCGTAAGAAATGAAAGAAGCAATACAAATCCAATGAAAAATCACTATGAATATTTAAAGTGGGCATGCCACGAATCACCTGAATGAAACTCATGGTCCACTGGCAGTCCACAGTTTGGGAACCCCTGGTCTATTCCAGTGGAGCCGAGCCTGAATGAGAAATGATTTATTCCAGAGAAGTTACATAATTTGAAGACTTTGTACTTCTACAGATGTTCTTTTTATTGCACATTCATGATAATTTGTGCTCATGATACTATTGGGGTAGTCACATGGATCCTGTTTTCAGTACTATTTGCACTTGCAAAAGTTTTGGGATGGTCATACTGCTTCATTTCTCATTAATGCATATCCTGTAACTTCCTGCTGAAATCCCATAACTTTTCATAGCCTAAATATTCTGGGTTGTTCCGCTTTTGTTGTGCTATAGCCTCTCTGGACAGCAATAACGTGGCCGCATTGGGGAAGCGTCATAAACCAACTAATAAAGTAGAATAAATCCACCATTAATGCACAGTTATTGTGTCAAGAACATGTTTTAGAATATGCCCATAATTAAACACCAGTCTGGAGAGGCCCCTCAATGAATGTTAGAAACAAAGCACTTATGGAAAGGAAAGAGGGTACCACCAATCTTTGTTCAAGAGCATAGGTTCCAGGAAGCAATTGACCCAGAGGTGAGTCTTGTTTTTTGCAGTGTTCTAACCCATACTGTGTAGCCTTGTCTCACCTGAATCTTTTGCAACCTCACTGGTGGACCTTATTTGGGAGCCTAGCCTGTGGATAGGGAACCTGTGACTCTCCAGAGGTTGTTGGGCAACAGCTCTCATAATCCCTCTCTGTTGGCCATGATGGCTGAGGCTGATGTCCAACAACATCTGGAGGTCCATAGGTTCCCCACCCCAGTATAGAGCTAGGAAAGCCGAAAGATGATTCTTTTCCTGTTAACAATAGCTAAGAAAGATCACCCTTCTCAACGTTTCTATTGCCTTGGTACCTGAACTTGAAAAACAAAACAAAACCCTCAACTGGACAGAATATTCTGAATGCTTTGGCCAGTCACTTTCTGCTAAAGACAGTTCTTTTCCAGATCATGCACTGAGAGATATCCACTCATAAAGCATACAGCTACTTTAAGTTGTCAGACCAAATGGGTTACCCTTTCAAGTGCTGTCAATCCACTTTGCTTATGAATATCATGAGAGGCACTGTGCTTAGTTTAGCAAAGTAGTTCCTACATTTGTATTTTCATAGAATCATAGGAACATATGAAGCTGCCTTTTACTGAGTCAGACCATTGGCCAATCTAGCTCATTATTATCTGTACTGATTGAAAGCAGCTCTCCAGGATTTCAAGCAGGAAATCACTCTCAGCCCTTCCTGGAGATGCCAGTGAATGAACCTGGGACCTTCTGCATGTCAAGCGGATGCTCTGCCACTGAGCTATGGCTTTTCTACAATCATAACATTGGAGGGGGTCTTGTAAACCACATAGTCCTGCCTCAATGCAAGAAATACAGAACTAGAGCATCTCTCTAAGATGACTGTCAAGCCTCTGTCTGAAGACCTCCAGTAAGGGAGAGACAAACCCTTTGAGAAAATTGGTCCATTGTTGAACTTCTCTTATTGTCCTTTTCCCCAATGTTCAACAAAAATCTGGCCTCCATTAATTTATGCCCATTAACTCTAGTCCTGCCTGCTGGGGCCGAAGAGAACAAGTCTTTGCCATCTTCTGTGTGACAACCCTTCAGTTTGAAGAGTGCTGCTTCGGGGTTCCATCTTTTTTTCTCCAGGCTGAGCATACCTAGTTTCTTCAACCCAGGTGTTATAAAAATATAGATTATTGATTGATAGAAAGAATGGATTTTAGTTTCCTGCCTGCTTTAAGAAGAGACGCTCAGTTCTCAGTTTTGTTCTTTGTTTAAAAGCGACCTTGTATAGTAAGCACAAAGCAGTCAGTAAGAAGAACACAGTATAATTCAGGGAGTAAGAGAGTGTTCCTTATCTTTACTGTGAAGCACAGTGGAACTGAGTAGAACTCCCTCCCACCTTTGGAATGTCCATGTATTGCCAACTGCTTGAAACTCAGAGTGTATAACTGCCTGTAAGAAACATGAATGCTTCAGACCTCACAGACTGACACGAGTCTACTGTGAGCTCTCCGCTTTGCAAACGTATAGTTAATAAAAGGTCTTGGTTGGCAATTCTGAGTCTCCGTTGTTTGATATTGGACCTCAACCAGCGGGAACGAACCTTAATTCTGGTGTAACAGTTCTGGCGAGCTTAGCAGCCAGGAGTCCTCTGGTTAACCTTGTGGGTGTTAGGGCCGCGCCGGAGAGCTGAGGGTTAGAGCGCTCCAGGCCACTTCTGGCCTGACCCCAGGACTGGCGGACGGAGAACTAACACCATGTGAGTATTAATTGAGGGCTCCCATTAAAGACTCAGATGAACCAACGCCTCTCATCCGGACGCGAATTGCCCCTCACAACGGACTTTGGTAAGCATTACCAACGTGTGGGAGAGGGAGGTAAGGGAAAGGCCACTGCCCAGGGATCCTGTGGGACGTGGAATCCCCATCTGACCCAGTGCGTGTGTGGAGTGTGGAGTCTGGATTCACGTTTCCGCCTACCGCGAGGGAAGCGGCTGGAGAAAGATGAAGCGAGAAAAGTGGTGTGTGCTTGCTGGGTCAGGGTTGTGAAGCAACCAGGTGAAAACCCCGAGAATGGGTGTGGGAACATCCAACAGGGGGACCCCTTTAGGTTTAGTGTTGCAACATAAGAACCGGTTCATGGGAAGATACGGGGAAGGTATGGTGTCTGACAAAGGAATGAGACTGTGTTGTGAAAAGTTATGGCCCAGCTGGGACATAGGCTGGCCTAAAGAAGGAACATTCAAAATAGATATAGTGAAAGCCGTTTGCAAACAGACTCGAGAAAGTGGCTATGTGGATTCAGCTGCATATGCTGAGATCTGGTTAAACATGGTGGAAGCAAGGCCACAGTGGTTGCTCAAGTATGAATGCAAACATGAGAATAAAAATTTTAAAGTAATGTTAATATCCAAATCAGGTGGTCAGAAGCCCAATAAACCCTGTCCTATCCTCCCTGTTGAGGAGGACCCATTATTGGACACTCTTCAAGTCTGTCCCCCGCCCTACAATCAAGCAGTGCCTGTTCCAGCAGTCTCTGCCCCCCAGGAAGTTCCTGCTTCCCGATTGCCACAACCAACACCTGTTCTCTCAGTACCTGTTTCATCCACTACACCAACACCTACTCCTCAAGTATTAAAGCCAACCTCTCAGTTTATCCCACCTGCAGCTTTGTTGGAATATAGGAGATCAATAAGAGAGGGTGAACAGACTTTGGCTACTCCATTGAGACTAAGTGCCATACAAGAACAAATAGACAGAATGCAGCTCCAATTTGAGCAAAGTCTTCTTAATGAAGAAAGTGAACGTACACCTCAGGGCCCACAGACTAGGTCCCGCACCCGGCAACAGGAACAGGAAAGAAGTTTTGGTACCTTGGAATGTCCTATGAGAGAAGTGGTGGATCCTGCTGCACCTGTTGGTGCACCCCAGGCATATGTATATGTACCTTTTACCACTTCTGATCTATTTAACTGGAAGAATCAGACCCCCACCCTGAGGGAGGACCCTATAAAAATGACTGCCTTATTCCAATCCATTTTCTCAAGCCATAATCCAACTTGGGGAGATATACAGACTTTGCTACAAACCTTGTTAGGGCCAGAAGACAGGTCCATGGTATTAAGCCAGGCAAGAAGGCAAGCAGAGGTGGAAGCAGGCCAACAAGGGGGATTGCCTGTAGCTAATACATTCCCTGATCAGGACCCAAGATGGAATAGTCGTAATGGTTCACCCCTGGCCTTACAGACTTATAAGCGCTTGATTATGCATGGCTTGACCCATGCAGTCCCAAGAACAGTGAATGTTAATAAGTTATATGAAGTTTGTCAGGGACTTACAGAAGACCCTCCTTCCTTTTTGAATAGGCTTTACACAGCCTTTTGGCAATATAGTGAAATGGATCCCATGCTTCCTGAAAACACCCGGCTAGTAGCCACAATGTTTATTGGCCAAGCAGCCCCAGATATTAGAAGAAAGCTTCAGAAGTTGCCAGGCGCCCAGGCAATGCCAATAGCCCAATTAATGGAAGTGGCATACAAGGTGTATGTGAACAGGGACCAAGTGGAGAAAAAGGAGAAGAGATGGAAAAAGGAGTGTACCATGCTAGCCGTTGCCATGGGAACACAATCAAAAGAAAGGAACAGGCAAGTAGGAGATAGGCCAAGGAGAAGGTTAGAAAAGGACGAATGTGCAAAATGTCATCGCAGAGGTCGTTGGGCGCGAGATTGTAAACAAAAGAGGCCAGAGAATAAAGATGACAATGATGATTATATGAAGGGAGTTAAAAAGGTCTCAAACTCTGATCCAAGCCCACCATACACTCGGATTGCTGGATTGATGGGACATGAGGAGGATTCAGATTGACGGAGGTCAGGCCCGCCCCAGGGAAGTCAAGAACCAACCATTCCCATTAAAGTTAAGGGGCAAAAATATAATGCTGTTGTGGATACTGGAGCAACTTACTCTGTTTTACCGGGGGCCCAGCCTGACATAATTAGCCCCTGTCGCACCCAGATTGAAGGAATAGGAGGGGTGAAGCAAAAGCTACATTTTACCTGGCCACAATTAACCCAAGTGGGAGAGGATGTCATTGAACACCAGTTTCTTGTGTCTCCTCAATGCCCAGTAGCATTATTGGGGCGAGACATTCTCACCAAGCTGCAAGCTGAAATAAGCTTTGAAAAGGACAAAATGAAAGTACGCATTCCCAAGTGTTATACTTCCACGTATCAGATGCTACTTAGCAGCCCAACTGGAAGTAATGGAGGTCAGGTAGCATTGCCAAAGGAGATCCCTTCCCATGTATGGGCAGCTCAAGGGAATCCTGCTCAAGCTAAATATGCTGAGCCAGTGAAAGTAAGGTTAAAGTATGGAAGCTTACCTCAGGCTACTCGACAGTATCCACTGAGGAAGGAAGTTAGGCAAGGATTACAGCCTTTAATACAGCAGTTTCTGCGAGATGGGTGGCTGAAAGAAACTACATCTCCCTATAACACGCCAATAATGGGAGTACCTAAAGCCAATCGACCAGGGCAGTATCGCCTAGTGCAAGACTTGAGACTTGTAAACAGCATAGTTGAAGGAGACCACCCTGTGGTGCCCAACCCCCATACCATTTTGACTCAAATACCCCCAACGTCCAAGTACTTCACTGTTTTGGACTTAAAAGATGCCTTCTTCTCTATTCCTCTCCATCCAGACAGTCAAAATCTGTTTGCATTTCAATGGGAGAACCCCCAAACAGGCAGGGTATGCCAAATGAGTTGGACCGTTTTGCCCCAAGGATTCCTCGGATCCCCATCCTAATTTACTAAGGCCCTTTTAAAAGACTTGGAAAGTTGGAGAGCACTGCCCCCTACTGGTTTACGTGGATGATATTCTGATATGCAGTGATACACGTGAACAGTGTGAAGCAAGTTCAGTGTCTTTGCTCAAAGAGCTGGGAGAAAAGGGATATAAAGTTTCCAAGGAAAAGGTGCAATGGTGCCTTCCTGAAGTAACTTTCTTGGGGTATCAGATCAAGTATGGATCCCGTGCCCTTAGTAATGAGAGAAGAGAGGCAATCATGAGAGTGCCCCAGCCAAAGAATCCTAAGGAGCTAAGAGCCTTCTTGGGGCTGACAGGCTTTTGCCGACAATGGATCCCTGAATATGGAGTGAAAGCCAAAGCTCTTTATGAATCCCTGACAAAGACAGGCTTAAAAGATTGGAAGTGGAATGGCGATATGGAAAAAGCATTCAGAAAATTAAAATTGGCCCTAAGCCAGCCTCCAGTGCTCGCCTTGCCCAATGATCAGAAACCTTATAGACTGTATATTACTGAAAAGGGTGGCGTAGCTTCAGGAGTACTGACTCAGAAATGGGGTGAAACATGGAGACCCATAGGTTTCTACTCTAAAATTCTGGACCCCGTGGCCAAAGGGTGGCCATCATGTATGCGCGCAGTGGTAGCAGCGGCCTTATTGTTGAAAAAGGCTGAGAAAATTGTGATGGGAGCCCCTCTGGATATACAAGGCCCCCATGATGTTGCTAAAATCTTGGGCTCAAAAGCAGATAAAATCCTCAATCCCTCCCGCCATACAGAGTATGAGCAAGCTTTAACAGGAAGACAGAATTTGACTCTAACAGTTTGTAACACTTTAAATCCAGCCACCCTCATGCCAGAACAGGGGGAACTTTTGCACGACTGTTTGGAAGTATTAGAAAGAGATACATCCATACATCCAGGATTGTCAGATGTCCCCCTCCCAGAGGCAGAACATGTTTTTGTGGATGGCTCAAGCCGCATCTATGAAGGCAAACGTCACACAGGAGCAGCAGTTGTTAAAAAGGATTCAGTAATCTGGACAGGCAGGTTACCTGGACATTGGTCAGCCCAGCAAGCAGAACTATATGCAGCTATAAAAGCACTGAAATTATGGAGAGGGAGGAGAATAAATCTGTACACAGACTCCAAATATGTGTATGGAACAGCTCATGCATTTGGCATTCTGTGGAAAGAGCGAGGCTTTATGGGAAGTGATGGCAGGCCTATACAGAATGGGGAACAGATTCGAAGTTTCCTTATGTCTTTGTTATTGCCACAAGAAGTTTCCATAATACATGTGTCAGCTCATGGATGTTGCAAAGATCCATTTTTGAAGCAAGGAAATAATTTGGCTGATAAAGCTTCCAAGGAAGCAGCGTTGTCAGGAGAAACAGATCCACTGCTGTGTTATGTACAGGGAGCTTTAATACCAAATTTATCACTAGAACAATTAAAACCAGTCTATTCCCCAAAGGAAGAAGAAAGAGCCATAGAGGCAAATGCATTAAAAAGACCTGATGGGTGGTGGCAAACACCAGGAGGACAAATCATAATTCCTCGGCCTTTACTGAGACATGTAGTAATTGCAGCTCATAAAGCCACGCACCTAGGGGGAAGCGCTTTGGGAGATCTTTTGGTTCGACAGATGATTGCCCCTGGATTATATGTTGAAACCCAGAGAGCGGCTTCCCAATGCCCAGTTTGTGCAGCATTAAATCCAGCAGGACCAAAACCTCCACACCCAATGGGAGGCAAGGCATGGGCTTTTTACCCCTTCCAACGACTTCAGATTGACTTTGCAGAGTTACCAAGAACAAATGGCTATAGATATTTGCTAGTGATTGTTGATCAACTTACAGGTTGGCCTGAAGCATACCCATGTCGAAACAACACTGCACAGACAGTGGCAAAGATTTTACTAAAGGAAATTATTCCACGTTTTATGTTGCCAGAGACTATAGATTCAGATCAAGGCCCTCATTTTGTTTCTAAAGTGGTACAACATGTGGCAGACTTTTTGGGAATACAGTGGAAGCTCCACACTCCATGGAGACCCCAATCTTCTGGTCAGATCGAGAGACTTAACAGGTCACTTAAGACCACCATAGTGAAAATCTGTAAAGAAACCAAGTTAAAATGGCCACAAGCTGTACCTTTGGCACTAACCAGACTTTGGTCTACTCCAAGGGGGGAGACTAAATTGACACCTTATGAGGTTCTATATGGCAGACCACCGGAGTTGGGGTTAGGTAAAAGACAGGACAGACATTTTGTGGTGGGAGAAGCACAAGTGCAAGAATATGTAATTGCCCTGCAGTCTGTTCTCTGTGATCTCCATAGGTACGTCAGAGAGTTCCAAAGACTACCCCTGGAAGGACCAATCCATCAATTTCAGCCTGGTGACTGGGTTCGCGTGAAAAGTTGGCAGAAAGATCCCTTAGGTGACAACTGGGGACCACCACAGCAGGTTCTTTTAATTGCCCACACCGCAATCAAAGTTAGTGGCAACCCAAAGTGGATTCATACAGATTGTGTAAAGTCTTCTGCCCAACCAGTGGAGTCAAAGGAGCTGATGGAACCCAAGGAGGTAGCGAAGGACCTCCCACCTGGTGAGGGGAGTGACAAGACCCCTGAAGCAAAATGGCTATCAGAAACAGTGCCTGGTTTAGGCTTAAAGATAAGACTACACCGCATCCAGTGACTTTTTATTTCAGAATTAGAACTTAGAACTCTATTAAGCTTTACACGATAGAGGTAGCATTTTTGCTGAACAGTAATTGTAGGCAGTAGTGATTTTATTATACAAGCACATTTGTAGGGTACTTGTATCATATTGCTTTTCCTATGCCTTCAAACACATGAAAACAGTATTTCAATACAAGTTCAAAACATTCAATTTGATAAACTGCTGAATATGTGTCACACTATAGGTGAAAGGAGATGAAATTCCTTATTACCCCCTCCCAGTCACAGCTCCAGAATTAGCAGTTGAAACAAAAAAAACACGAGTAAGATATTTATCCTGCATAAACACTCAAAATGGTTTGTTTTTCCATCTAGCTTGATGAAATTCAATATAACCAGTATTCATTTAATGATACACACATTAATAATTCTAAATGCACTTGTTATACAGAACAAAGCTTTATCTAAATGTGTTGGACTCAAACAGAAACTTTCTGTTAGAGTTCCTAGTGTTCTAGAAATACAGATAATTTTATAGTTGCTTGGATATATTGTTGTAATAAACTAATCAGACTTACCATGATTGCAAGGAGGATAAATTCCAAAGAAAGTCGCAGGTCTGCAAAGTATAATCCATAAGCAAATGAATATGCCTAAAATTATTTTTCTTCATGCTTTTGAGGGAGGAATTGTTATAAAAATATAGATTATTGATTGATAGAAAGAATGGATTTTAGTTTCCTGCCTGCTTTAAGAAGAGACGCTCAGTTCTCAGTTTTGTTCATTGTTTAAAAGTGACCTTGTATAGTAAGCACAAAGCAGTCAGTATAATTCAGGGAGTAAGGGAGTGTTCCTTATCTTTACTGTGAAGCACAGTGGAACTGAGTAGAACTCCCTCCCACCTTTGGAATGTCCATGTATTGCCAACTGCTTGAAACTCAGAATGTATAACTGCCTGTAAGAAACATGAATGCTTCAGACCTCACAGACTGACATGAGTCTACTGTGAGCTCTCCGCTTTGCAAACGTATAGTTAATAAAAGGCCTTGGTTGGCAATTCTGAGTCTCCGTTGTTTGATATTGGACCTCAACCAGTGGGAACGAACCTTAATTCTGGTGTAACACAGGGGCATCACTATCGGGGTGCGGAGGGTGTGGACCACACCCGGGTGACACCATGACGGGGGTGACATCCAGAGTCACCCCGCCCCGCGCCGTTGCCTGGCAAAGGAGCCAAGAAGTGCTCTGGGTCGGTGTCGGAGCAGCCAACTCCTCCTCGGAGGCGGGCGGGCGAGACCGAAAGCAGGCACCTGCTCGCTGGTGGTGAAGCCGGGACGGGCCTTCCACCATCAGCCTGGAGAGTGGTGAGTGCGCGCGCGCACACACGCAAGGCCAGCCACCCCCATCCATGCACCTGGGAGGGTGCGCGCCGGAGGTCTGCACCCCCCCGCACTCCCGCTAGTGACGCCGCTGCTTCAACCTTTCCTTATAGGACAGGGATGGGAAACCTGCAGCCCTCCACATGTTGTTGGACACCCGTTTCCATTCATCTTAGCAAGCATGGCCAGTGGTCAGGGATGGTCAGGCAATATCTGGTGGGTGCTGATGAGAACATTATAGGATGTTTGCTATATCTTGGCCCCTCTCCCAAATTCAGAATTTAGCACAATCGCCATTCTACTTCCATCTCACAGATGTGTTAAAACTCAGACTGAATTCTGAAATGCATTTACCATTGGCAGTTTGCTGCTGGTTTACAGCTGAAACAGCTGCTGTATGTACTCAGACTACTACAGCACTCATATTTGATCAGTGTTATTTTTACCCACATTTGCCACCATTGTTGCAATGACTAATGCTAGGATTCCACACATTCACTTCTTCTGCTTGTAGCATGCTGTGATCTGGATCGCTTAGGCTAATGTAATGGGTAGTGGCTGCATGGTTTGAAAGAAGACATGAACCTTGCCTGCTAATTTTATGATCATCCTAACTTCTTATAAACATGAATGTATTTAACCATAAAAGTTGAGAGATAAAATCCAAACCAGGGGGAAAGTCATAATATTTATATTGCAAAGTACCATAAAATGGCCCCATAATCCACTTCTATCAGTAGCACAGATTACAATAACGCTTGAGATTATAGTATCTCATTTCTAGATATAGTGAAGGGAAGTTCTCTTGGAAAATCTCTCTGTTATCTTAGAATTATTGAACAGGTAGCAGCTTTCAGCAGAATGTCAAAACCGGCTTCTCTAAATCAATGTCACTGTGAAATAACCTAGGGAAAGGAAATCATTGTCAGCTAGCATCACCCCAGCGAGAGCACCTATGGGCATCTTCTAAAGCCATCTGGGTGGAATGGAGAAAAATAATCTTATATCTCAATAGTCAGGCACCACATAAACAATCCACAAAGATATGATCTGCAAAGTCCACCCTAGCCAAAAAGAAGAAACACAAACTGTATGTCTTAATTTGGATCAAAATACATGGGAAAGTAAGTGAGTATATAGAGATCTCAGGCCTCGTGGTCTTTAAGATCTTTTGCAGAAGAAAATTGCTGAGTGCTAAATAACATGTACCTCAGACAATGGTGCCACCAGGGGAGGACTTTGGGGCAGAGGTCCAGGGCCCCACTCAGCAGAATGAGCAGAAGGGTGCCATGCTAGCATACCATCTTTTCTAGTAAATAAAGTACTAACCATCTGAAGAAGAGCACTGGGTGGGCATAAGATTATTAAGTCTAGAGTCTGAAATTACCTAACTACCCCACTGGCCTTATAATTGTACAGGTTGTGATGAACTGGCAGACAGATTTACACATAAAAACAAAGATTTAATAGCTGATGTGAGGCCTAGCTCCTAAGAGTCTAAGGGCACAATCCAACTTGATTTTGCACCAGGCTGGAGGGAGTTGGATGAGGTGGACCACCGCTGAGCTGGCAGACTCCTGGTGTTGCTGGGCTCTGCAAGCAGAGGCCCCCCATCCCGGCAGAGCTGCAGTGCCACCAGGCCCCTGCCAGCGCTGCTAGTGGTCAGCTGGGAACAGCCAGCCCAGCAGACAGAGAACTGGCAGAAGCTGGCAGTAGCCCCCAAAATGAGGTGTTCCAGGGGCGTGGTAGGGGAGGAGCTGCAAGGGGGACTTACATGAGATCCAAGTCCCCCTCAGAGCGCTTCCCTGGGTCCCAATCCCAAAAAGAATTCCACCAGCTAATAAGCCTGTTCAGTAAAAATATTCCCATGGTGGTCTATGGGGAGGCTTATTCCCCAGTAGGCCTGTTTGTGGGAGCTGGCTCTTCCCTACTGGCTCCAGAGCGCAGCTCCCAATGGAGCCGAAGCTCAGCTGGGCCTGTGGCTCCTGAACGGGAGGTGGATTCCGTGGCGCTTTCCCCTGGCTCCTCCTCTGCTGCCCCCCCTTCCGTCGGCTGCCAGTAAATTGGATTGCGCTGTAAGCTACTAAGTCCCTGGTTGAAATCTAACATCTTCTTATATTTATTGGTCACTTGTTTTCAAATTGAAACTCAAAGCAACTTACAACATTAAAAATAGATGTGAAAACAAGAGTAAAAACATCCTAAAATACTCAAAAGGTACAAATTTTAACTCCTCACCACCTAACTAAAGACTGATTAAACTCCAAAGGCCTGAGTGAATAAAAATGTTTTTACCTTGTGCCTAAAAACAGACCGTGATGGCTCCTGGCATGCTGTAGCTTTACACTCACTAAGGGATCTCAGACTGGCCACAATCTCCCAGCTGCAACCTTCCCACCTGCCATATGGCCTGCTTTATAGGACCATTGAAAGACTTACTGAGAGAATGTATACTTGAATGAATATAGGGTTGCAACCCACCCTGGGACTTTGTGGTGAATTGCAGATAAGAAATCTCTCAACTAAATGAATAGCCTTATCCTCCATACATTTTAAAGCTGTCCAAGTTGGCTGCCATCACTATATCTTGTGGCAGGGAATTCCATAGTTTAACTATAAGACCATCTAGGCGTGCCAGGCTCATTGATTCATCATTTCCCCAACTTCAGAGGTACTAAACTAGATTTTACCAGATATTTTCAGTCCAATCCAGCTAGGAGGCACAGGCATCTATGTGGACAACCGTGGCTGGACAATGCATTGCAGGTGCTGTTGCTCCTCTCCTTCCTTGATCCAGCTGCTGGGGCAACATCCATATAGCTCTATCAAGAACTCAGTAAAATACAAATCAGCCGGGTGATTCACCCACCACTTCCCCTCTGTATTGAACAGCTGATTGGTGCAATTGGATCAGAGCCCTTGATGTATGGGAGTTGTTAATGAGGAGGATCAGTGTGTACACTACTTCAACAACAACTTTCTTCAGCAAACAGTAAGGAAATTATGAACTGGGCGACTTCAAGCAATCTCTAAACCTAAACCTTGTTCCTCTCTGTTCCAGTGCAGCTTAGTGAACAGTTCTGGTATACCTGATGTTACAACAGTGCTGAAGTGAAGAAGATGTGGATCTGATCAGTTCCTTGAACTGGGAGTCCACTTATTCTATGTAAAAGCAGGATAAGAGGTTAGAATGAAAAAAATTCAGGTGAGGCCATTGATATGTGTGTGTGTGTGTGTGTGTACACATACATACACACACACACGAACACACTAAACTTAAGGTTAAACAAATGCTAATGGACTCATTATATTGCAGTCGTGGGGAAGTGGCTATCATGTGCTTGAAATTCTGGCAGCTTCTTTCTTCGTTGCATGTTAACAATCATAATAGAGAGCTTAGAAATGAAATGATACGGCATCAGATCACAGAATATTTCATTCAAGGAAAATTCATTTATTTATGCTTCCATCCACAAACTCTCCATCAGTACGAAATAGTCAGGTGGCTCTCTCTCTCACCCCTCCCCACACGAAAGAGCACACAGCCATTTTCAACCTGCTGTGTATTGTAGGAAAAACAGCACATCTCCTGCTGAGAAGCACAGACGTGCTGGAAAACAACTGTATTCTTTGTTAATTCGCAGGTTTAGCATCAATTAATATGTTGTGATGTAGCTCATTTTTAAAAATGGTAAGCAGAAGACAATAATCCCATAAGGAATCCCATGATTTCAGTTTGGATCACCTATTTTTAACACACAGTAAAATGAAAAATTTTCACTTCCTTTTATTAAAAAAGCAATTCTGTGGAAAACTCATATTGCTTGCTTTAATTGAAATGTTTATTCATGTTGTTATGGACATATAATCTACTCTAGCATACAACCAAAGAGTACCACTTTAATGTTTAGTATTACATTCAAGGCTGAATGATTTGTCTATAGCTCGACTATTATATTTGCAGTGCAGACATTTGCTTTTTCTGAGCAGCCTGGCTGCTAGACACTAAAAATTAAGATGGTGCTGTGAGCAATTCTAATGGATCTTAATCTATCCATGGACTGTGGGTTCAGCTAAAAAAGAAAAAAAGAAAAGGAAATTCTCTGGATAGGGAGAAAGGAAGACCATCTTGTTGCTCTTGAATGACCTCTTCCAATCCAGAAGATAGGCCTTATCTACTCTGGGCACTGGAGAAATGAAATGAAATGGAATGAACTGCAGTGCAATCTCATTTATACGAATGGCCTGAAGGACATCCAATCCATTCCAGACTTTGGGGGTAAACAGGGACATTATTTACATAAGGATACATCAGTATGGCACTACTCACCAGACAAACAATGGAATGAGCAGCCAGGAGGAGCAGCCAGGAGGAGCAGCCATGTTTATTTTATCTGTGTATTCGTAAAGGTTATAAATTTTCTTTCTGGATTTCATTACATAAGGTGCCGAAGAACTAGAAACTAACCAGATACCCACCCCTTCACCCAAAGCAACTAAAACCAGCAGTAAATGTGCATGGCATGTAACTCGCAGCGGGGGTGGGGAATCAATGAAGCCAGCAACAAAAAGAATCAGTTCAAATAAAATCTCCCAAATTACTGAAGGTTTTCAACAAACACCTAAAATTAATATTAATACTTAAGAATTGTATGGCAGTTTCAAGAGTTCAATTATATTCATTGTCTTGTTCCTACAACCTTGTAAGGTAAATCAGTATTATTATGGCCCATAATATAGATGGAAAGACTGAGGCCAAGAGACAGTGGCTTGTCTGAGGCTACCTAGTGAGTTCATGGCAGAGACAAGATTCAAGACAGGGACTTCCTAGTCTGTAGCTGAGGCTGCAGTCCTATTACTGCTTCCTTGGGAGTAAGTCTTATTAAACTCTTACATCACATTTTCGTTCAGCTTACTATCTTTAGCTGAGAGTCAGTTTGTTGATAAGCAGAATGAATGCTGTTCTATTTATTTATTTATTTTATTTAATTTAATTTATATACCGCCCTAAGCCCAAAGGCTCTCTGGGCGGTGTACATAAAAGGTAAAAGCAGGCACGATTGAGTTTAATGGGATTGATATGGAATAAATTGATTGTGGACTGCAAAACCCTGTATGTCTGTGTGAAATATAGAAATTGGACACAATCCTGCCAGCATACAAGGCCAGATTAAGGTGACTGGGGCCCTGGTGCAGTTCCCCAAAAGGGGCTCTCCTCCCTTGTAAAGGAATGCATGATTAAAAAAAAACCTTAATGGTTTTTAATGTATTTTATTAGATGTATTTGTATGCTGCAACACATGCATACTCATATCTGAATGGTGTACAATTCTGAAAAACTACTTATAAAACAGCAATAATAAAACAATGGCAGATCCAGCTTATTCACAGGCAGACTGGCTCCGAACTTGGAGGCTCCATATAGCAATCTGGTCTAAATGTCCATTGATAGGCACCTTCTAGTCTACTTCTGATTATGCTCAGCAAGGACAAATAGAAAAAGGTTATTAGTCTCAAGCCCTGCTTATGGGCTTCCTGATGCATCTGGCTGCCACTGTGGGAAGTAGGGTGCTAGACTAGGTGGACTTTTGGTTTCATCCAGTTTGGTGGCTCTTATACTCAGAGAGACTCCGCCCCCCCATTTTAAAAAATGGTTTGTTTCTGGTTTGTTAAGTCTGTTTTTTAAACTTACCTTTGAACAAGAAAGCTCTACTGTTCTGAAGCAGCAATATTTTTATTTTGCATACTATACTACTGACAGAAAAAAATAATGATTTTATACTTCATTCTTCAGCCAACAAAGACTTCCAGAGTGGCTTACAAAGGTCAGTAATAAGACAAATCATAATAAATAATAAAAGCTTAAATGTTTTAAAAATCATTCATCTTCTTTTCCACATTCTTCTCACCATTGTCACTTTGTGCAGAAGTCAAATACAAACCTCAGCATGCAAAGTCTAACCCAGTTCAGATTAAATTTAGCCAAATGCTATAAAAAGCTTCCTATTCCCAAATCTCCAAACGTTCTCCTCATTTATTAGATTGCGGGGGGGGGGATAACCAATACCAATAGGATAAATAAGGCTGTATGATATTAATTACAAATGTACATAGTGTTCTGCTACCTGACTGACTCCTGCTACTTGGCCTGGGCAAACTACAGAGGTAGACTAGGAAACAAAAATTAAAGGGAATGGGGAAACAGCTATTCTTTAAGACCCAGAGATTTCTGTGTCCTGAAACAATTGACTCGTCAGTCATAACTCTGACTTCACTCATTGACTAATAACACTGAAAAGGTGGGGAAATCAAGGTGAACTCATCCCGTTTTGCTTCCTAACTTCATTACAGGAATACCCCGCTATACGGACCTTCACTTTACGGACACTCGCGAGTACGGACATATTTACAGAAGCACCATTCCCGTTTACGTATGCTTGCTTCGCGAGAATGGACACTTAATGCCACCGCCCGATCAGTTTCCAACTACAAACTTTTTCTTAAAATAAGACCTACTGTGTTTATTTTAGTTATAAATGCGTTATTTACATCAGTTATGCCTGTATATGACGATTACAGTGCAGTATATGCATTGATAAGTGAAAAAAGGTAGTGCTTCACTTTAAGTACATTTTTGGTTTACGTACTCGCTCTGGACCCATTGCATACGTTAATGCGGAGTATTCCTGTACTATAAGCCTAGTTTACTTCCTTTTTTAAAAAAAAAGAAAGCTCAGAGCCTGGGCCCTATTGCAGGCAGGGCCTTGGTGCAATTGCTCCAATTTTACCATGGATACTCCAGCCAGTATACCTAAACATGTTAAAGCCCCATTGATTTCAGTGAGGGAGATTTCAACACATGCCTTTAAAAAGTGTGAGAATATAGGCAGATTTACATAAACATTGGCATCTGTTTAGCGCAGGGCTTGGAAAGTTCATTTTTAAAAAGGAATTATTTCTAGTTTCAGTTCTCTCTCTCTCTCTCTATCCCAAAAGGAATTAGTTCCAATACAAGTTCACCCCCTTCAGAAAGGATTCAGTTCAATTCACATTTCATTCATGTGGCCCTTTGAATTTTTCCCCAGCCTTCAAAATATTACAAGTTGCTCTTCTAAAGTATAAAATGCTCCACCAAAGTACAAAATATCTCTAACAAGACTAAAACAAAACCAGAACACACAGAGAGTGTAATGTGAACAATTCTTTTATTTCTTTGTCCTAACATTTATGATCTTTAAGTTGAAACAGCAGCTTCACTTTTCAGATGGGTAAAAATGGTAAATGCAATAGCCACAATCAAATATAAAGTGTGATGAAACCCCATATATATAAATTATTGAATTAAAATTAAAATGAATTGAAATAAAAATTGCTGAAAAGGACTTTAATGCACGTTGAGTTCATCCAGAAATGATAGGAATTACTTTCAGGTGTAATTCAGAGATTTTTCCATTAATTCAATGAATTGTTATGTGCCTCCAAGTCGACTATGACTTATGGCGACCTTATGAATCAGTGACCTCCAAGAGCATCTGTTATGAACCACCCTGTTCAGATGGTGTAAGTTCAGGTCTGTGGCTTCCTTTATGGATCAATCCATCTCTTGTTTGGCCTTCCTCTTTTTCTACTCCCTTCTGTTAATTCAATGGATTAGCTAATCTGAATTAGCTAATCATTTGGAGCACTGATGTAGGTATTAGTCTTGTCTCTCCTATATTTATTTTATGATCACCTGTGTTGGTGTGTACAAAATGTAGAGGGATCTTAAACTGATTTTCCACCTGATCATATAGATGTTTAGGTCCCATTGAGTTCAACTGAAGTTATTCTCAAGTAACAGTGCAATCCTATGCGCCTCTTGTGTTCAGTGGGACTTACTTTTAGGAAAATCTCATATACTTGCTTACATCTGAGTAGACCAATATAGGATTGCACTTTCAGTCCCTTGTCCATTAGTCTTCATCAGCTCTCTACATAATGATAAATCCAAACAGTCTTAAACCATTTCCAAATAAGCATTCATCTAACCTACAACACTGGACCAGTTTTTCAGTTTTTTCCCTTTTAAGTATGATTTTTATGTTTATCTGTCTAGAACCATCCATCTCATTCTTTCATCTTTCTGGCCCCTTCTCGGTCCTTCTGTTTATCTTTTCTCTTCCCTGTCCTTCTCTGTCTCTGAAAGACATCAGTGGTACCCTGCGGCATGTAGTTCACATTAGATGAGATCATAACCTAGTAATGAGTTGTTGTGGCCCACCAGTTTTGAAGACCAATGACATATGTCAACAGGGAAAAAAAAGATTTCTTTCATCTAGGATGGACATACCATTAGCAAACAATAAAAACAAAACAAAATAAAAATACTGAAAAAAAGAGGACGGAAACAAATGGAAACAGCTGATAGAACTCTCTTGGTATTTCTGCCTCCTTCAGAAATGTGGGGAATGGTGGGCCAGGAGAGGGCTTTCTCTGTGGCAGCCCCTAAATTGCGGAACTCCTGTTAGACTTGGAGTTAAATGCTTGGCAGAAGCTAAACTGTAACAGGATTCCTTCTGAAGGAGTACACTTTACCCTGAATGAATAAAATGAATGAATGAATGAATAAAATTTATTACGGTCAAAGACCAGCATAGCACTTTACCCTGGATATAATCACACTGAGACTTTGGCTTTCAGAAGACAAGAAATCTTGAACTATTGTATGAAATACATACTGAATTGGAAAGCTAACTAAAGTTGGATATGCAAAGAGCCATGTGTGCTCTTTCATCTCTGCAGGAAAGATGTCTCCTCTCCCAAAGTGGGATGAAGAAGGGAGGAACAGGAAATGAGGTTAGCAACCCTAAGAGTATCAGTCTAGCACCTGAAGGAAGGTCAGCACAGATTATTTTTTGTAAGAAAATAAAACTTTCTAAGAATTTTGTAAGAAAATAAAAAACTGAAACATGTTGCTTGCGTAAGTATTCAACCCCTGTGCTGTGGAAGCTCCCAGTTTACACAGATGAAAGAAATTGCTCTACTGAGGACACAAGTACCTTACCACTGGCCTCCACCTGTGAACCATTAAGGTTTCTGTCACATGGCCAGGATAAAACCCCCCACTGTTGAAGGATCATTGGTCAGGCTGTGGATCTGAAGGAAAATGAAGACCAAAGAGCGTTCTACAGAAGTGAGAGATAATGTAATACAAATGCATAGATTAGGAAAAAGGTACAAAATAATATCCATGTGTTTGGATATCCCAGTGAGCACAGTTGCATCAATAATCAGGAAGTGGAAGTTACATCACACCACCCAGGCATTGCCAAGAAAAGGCCGTCCTTCAAAACTCAGTACTTGAACAAGAAGGAGACGTGTGAGAGAAGCCACAGAGAGGCCAACAATCACTTTGAAGGAGCTACAGAGTTCAGTGGCTGGGAGTGGAGTAATGGTGCACCAGTCAACCATATCAAGAGCTCTGCATAACACTGCCTATATGGGAGGGTGGCAAGAAAAAAGCCGTTACTCAAAACGTACCATCTGAAAGCACATCTGGAGTTTGCCAGAAAGCATGAGAGTGCCCCAGCTGCGATGTGGGAAAAGGTTTTGTGGTCAGATGAGACCAAGACAGAGCTTTTTGGCCAAAACTCAAAGTGCTATGTGTGGGGCAAACCTAACACTGCCCATGCCTCAAGACACACCCTACAGTGAAGTATGGTGGTGGCAGCATCATGCTGTGGGGATGCTTCTCATCAGCAGGGACTGTGCATCTTGTTAAAATTGAAGGAAAAATGTACTGCCTTCAAGTTGATTCTGACTTATGGCAACCCTATGAATAGGGTTTTCGTGGTAAGTGGCATTCAGAGGGGGTTTACCATTGCCTCCCCCTGAGGCTGAGAGGCAATTTATTTATTTATTTATTTATTTATTTCATTTCATTTATAAACCGCCCATAGCTAATAGCTCTCTGGGCGGTGTACAAACAGAGTTAAAATACAATGTTACAATAAAATCAATAA
The DNA here is from genome assembly GCF_030035675.1 of Rhineura floridana. NCBI lineage: Eukaryota > Metazoa > Chordata > Lepidosauria > Squamata > Rhineuridae > Rhineura > Rhineura floridana. The sequence continues at coordinate 182,363,646 of NC_084483.1, forward strand.
CAAGTATCAGCAAAATTTAAGCTAAAACATTAAACATAAACATTAAAATGCCTGGGAGCATAGCCAGGTCTTAACCTGGCGCCTAAAGGCAAATACTGTAGGCGCCAGGCGGATCTCTTCAGGTAGGCTGTTCCACAGTTCGGGGGCCACTACAGAAAAGGCCCTAGATCTAGTAACAGTCCTCCGGGCATCTAGATGGGTTGGTACCCGGAGGAGGGCCTTAGATACTGAACGAAGCACACGGGTAGGTTCATAGCGGGAGAGGCGTTCCACAAGATATTGCGGTCCCACGCCGTGTAAGGCTTTATAGGTCAACACCAGCACCTTGAATCTGGCTCAGAAACAAATAGGTAGCCAGTGCAAACGGGCCAGGACAGGTGTTATATGCGCGGACCGATCGGTCCTCGTCAACAACCTGGCTGCCACGTTTTGCACTAGCTGAAGTTTCCGGACTGTCTTCAAGGGCAGCCCTACGTAGAATGCATTACAGTAATCCAATCTAGAAGTTACCAGAGCATGAACAACTGAGGCGATGACTGGCCCAAGGTCACCCAGTGAGCTTCATGGCTGTGTGGGGATTCAAACCCTGGTCTCCCAGGTCATAGTCCACCACACTGGCTGGAGCAAAATACAGTGAAATACTGCAAGAGAACCTGCTTCAGTCCACTAAAAAACTGAATCTTGGGAGGAAATTATCTTTTCAGCAGACAATGATCCCAAGCACAAGTCCAGAGCAACAATGGAGTGGCTCAAGAACAAAAAGGTGAATGTCCTACAGTGACCCAGTCAAAGTCCTGATCTCAATCCCATTGAGAATCCATGGCGCTCTTTGAAAATTGCGGCCACAAGTGATGTCCAACCAACCTGAACGATCTGGAGTGAATCTGCCAAGAATGGGCTAAAATCCCTCCGACAATGTGTGCAAAGCTGGTACATACTTACCCCAAAAGATGTAAAGCTGTTATTGCAGCGAAAGGTGGCTATACCAAATATTAATGTGTGGGGGTTGAATACTTATGCAAGCAACATGTTTCAGTATTTTATGTTTCTTACAAACATTTCCCAACATAAAACCAATGTCACCTTACAATAATTGATTTTGAGTTTCAGTGTTTCAAAATAAAATATCATACAGAATGAAATTACAATGTTCTATTTGTAATTCAGTAATGTGAGAGCATTGGTGAGGGGTCTGATTACTTTTGCAAGGCACTGTATATTGTTGTGACCCAACCTTGGATCTTATGATGAAGGGCTAGTAAGAAATCAGATTAGATAGATAGATAGATAGATAGATAGATAGATAGATAGATAGATAGATAGATAGATAGATAGATAGATAGATAGATAGATAGGCTGTGTACACACCATACATTTAAATCACAGCCCCCCGCCAAGAATCCTGGGAAATGTAGTTTACACATCAGAGAACTACAGTTCCCAGCACCCTTAAAAAAACTACAGTTCCCAGGATTCTTTGGGGGAGGGAATATTTAAATGTGCTTTAAATGTATGGTGTGTACACATAGATAGATAATAAATTTGGGGGCAGCAATTATAAATAGATCTTATATTTATATTGTGTCTATTAACAAATAAGAGCATGCATATCCTAAAAGTAGAGAACTGATCTCATATATGGTAGCAGCTGCTAGGGTTGCAGATACATTGGGTTGCAGATGCATTGAGCAGGGGATTGGACTCGCTGGCCTTATAGGCCCCTTCCAACTCTACTATTCTGTGATTCTATGATTCTATACTGTTCATTTCAAGGTATTTTTCGGGAGATAGTTCTGCACAACTCCCAAGAGCTTATCCTCGTTATATTAATGAAATATCTCAGGAATAGGTAGCAAGAAATAGTAGCAGTGTATTTCCATCCTAGGTATGTTTACTCTTATTGGCTCTTCCTTGAGGCCTGATAATCACATTTAATGTTACCAACACGGGTTTCCTGGTTTTTGTCTTTTGATGTTGAGAACGCCAATTACTGCCACATTGCATTTTTTGCACATTGTTTGCCAGAAATCATGGCAGATTATGCAATGTAATATTGCTTTATATGACACAGCACAACAGAAGGTGGCACGATGCGGGGCGGCCAGGAGTGTAATTGTTCCGCTTGAGTTGCATGGGGTCAGGAGGAATTTAATTAGTTTCTCGTAATGAAGCTTTGTGTGTAATGTCAGATATGTGCTTGAGACTTTGAAATTTCTACCTTCCATTGCACAAGTTCCGCCTTCAAAGGACAATCCAAAAATATTCCCTACAGAAAAAAAAGTTTAAGGCTGTGATCCTGTACACATATACTTGGGAGTAAGTCCCACTGAAATCAGTGAGGCTTACATCTGTGTAGATAGGATAGGATTGCACTGGATAGATCTGGGATAATAGATATCTGGAAGGCAGAAGCTGAAAGACGCATTTAACTAAGCAATGTTAACTTATTTTTAGTCGTACACTTATTACAGTGCTCAGAACATATAAGATCTATATTCCACTTATAATATTAAGAACATAAAGACATAAGAAACTGTCTGCTGGATTGGGCTAAGAGTCCATCTAGTCCAGCACTTTGTTCTCACAAAGTTGATCAGTTTTTTATGTACTTTTAAAATGTATTTATTTTGTCAAGTCTCTTTGAGACTTTTTTATTGATAAAGTGGCTGATAAATTATTATTATTATTATTATTGATGATGATGATGATAGAATCTAACTTCCTCCCTCTCCATTCTGTATCCTCTTTCCCCTAGTATCCAGGTAGCCTTTGGCCATCATCATTTCCCCATCCCCAGGGAAATTTGGAGCAGCATCCAATGCTGTTCTTCTGTTCAAGTATGGCTAAGCAATCCATCAAAAGCTTCCATGTGATCCATCAAAGTCTTAAGCACCCAAAATACCTACTCCAGAGGTTGGAGTACCTTCCAGAACAGTGTAGTCAGTGGAGACTGGTGGCTCCAATGTCAGTGGGGCAGTGAATTTGCTCCAGGTTTTAGTCTAAACTTTTCAGGCTTCTTGAAAGTCTGGACTAAAAGCTGGAGCAGATTCACTGCCTCACTGACATCAGAGCCACCAGCTTCCATTGAGTGTAGCCAGCCAGTAGGTGGTGTGGACGGCTGCAGAGGAATCTGCAAAATATGACCTCCCTCTCCTGGAAGCCTCTGCCGGATCAAAGAGACTTCCATGTATGGAAGGACAGCATTGGATACAATTCCTGGAGCATCATAAAACTCTGGGAAGAAACAATCTGGAGGTGGATCAGGAACCAGCCACACAAGAGCTGGTCAATCAGGAATGTGCTGAAAGGAGAGCAAGAGTGGCATTAGGATGAAGGAGGCACTGCTCTGACAACATCATTGTGCCCTCAGCCAGCTCCCACCTGCCTGCCTTCTTACTTACACAACCCATGTAATGGGTGGCATGGGCTGTCAGCTTCCTCTTCTTTAGTCTCAGTGTTTCCCTTGGAGAACTCAGCAGGAAGAAGGATGGGGACAAAGCTAGAATGAGTTAGCTCTGCCTGCCATTGGCTGTGGTTTCACTTCCTGTTGGTCTCCCTGCCTTCCTACCAGTCCTAGTGGGCACCAGCCACCACTGAGGTGGACTTCACTTTACCATTTGATTTCAATAAACAGCTAAAGTTGAAGAAGGAAGGTGTATGTGTGCTGGGGGTGGGAGAAAACTAATATAGGATTTGAGAATATCAGCTCTGAAACCAACTTTGAAACTCATTAATCATTTATTGGCGATCACTCGTGGCCGAGTAAGATTATCTTCCAAGATAAGGTCTTACATTTGATTTCAGAAAACATCTGGGTTCGTTGGTGAGATATTTCTCCCCTGCATTCCAAAAAGGGTCTTCTTGACTATACACTTCAGCCGATAATTTCCAGTTTAATCAGGCCAGCTGGAACATTTCTTTCCTCCTGTATTTATCACAGCATTAAGAACCAAAGAAAAGCCTACTGGATCTGGCCCATGGACTATCTAGCCCAGCATCCTATTCATACAGTGGACAAACAGAGGCCTGTGGGAAGCTCACAAGCAGGAGTGAAAGAATGAAAGAACACTCTAACCACCTGTGATTTTGTGCAACCAGCATTGAGGGGCATATTGCCTCCAAGTGTGGAGGTCAAACATAGCTGTCATGGCTAGTAAACATCAATAGCCTTATCGTCCATGAATTTCTTTTAAAGCCATCTAAGTTGGTGGCCATTGCTACTTCCTGAGGGACCAAGTTCCATAGTTTAACTATGTACAGTGTGAAGAATCTTTTGTGTGTCTTGTTACCGTCTGACAGTTTTCCACCCACAACAATGGGAATTATACTTAGACAAGTGGGACCTGCAACACAGTGTTACATTGTGGAGTGCTAATGTTTGGGATTCTATCCTTTCCCCTCCCTCCTCCATTTTTGCCCCCTGACACAGTCAGTCAGCAGTTTATGCTCAGTCCTTACTGGCTGTTTTGCGGTTTCTCCCTCCCAAAGATTGTGTGTACTTCGGCAGATATTGGGGACATCACCCCAAGCCTGGTGAAACCTCCTTCCTGTATGGGGTAGTGCTGTTTTTGCTGCATAAATAACAGCACTCACAGTATGAACATTGGAAATAGGAGAGATGTTTGGTCACATCCACACCATACATTTAAAGCACATGGCTTCCCCCCCCCAAAAAAATATCCTGGGAACTGTAGTTTACCCCTCACAGAGCTGCAACTCCCAGCATCCTTAACAAACCACTGTTCTCAGAATTCTTTGAGGGGAGGTCATGTGCCTTAAATGTATGTTAATGAGTATTAGATGTATGATGTGTAAGTGACCTTAGTCTATAAAGAAGATTCAAAGAACTGAGTGTCTGCAGTGTTACCTTTTGTTTCACAGATAAGCATAAAGCTGTAAAAGCAGCACCTCGAGAGCACTGAACTGAGATGACATGCAATGTGAAGAAGAAAAAATAATGCCTACAAGGCATGATATCAGCTGAACACTCCTTTTTAGGCCACTTGGTTAGAAACTTTGCAGTAAAATTCAATAGTGTAATAACAAATAATTTGTCACTGGTAGGATGGAAAAGGCCTGGGAGAAGATGGTCCCCTATCTTTTCAAAAGGGAGAGAGAGGGAGAGCTGTAGTCAGCTGGATTTATTTATAATATTATTTGGAAGCAAGGAACGTACTGTGGCTGAATGTAAAAAAGTATATTTTTGATGAGTTAAAGAGATTAAGAAAAATCAGGCAGATTTTGACAGAGAATGGTGTGTAAATGAGAGGCATTATCGAGCCGAATCTGGCAGCTCCATTTTTGTTATGGTGAAAAATATCAGTATTATTTACTAAGAAGATTAAGCCTGAATTGGAAGAGAGGCTGGTTGTTGTGTGGAGATTGAGATAAGATAAAGGATTTTACCTTCTATGTGCAAGCCAAATGCAATCCACACAGGGCTGTTATCTCCAGCTCAGGCCTAGCAGAGAGGTATATTAAGATGTACATTGTAATTACCAGCGGCAGGAGTAGATTTCATAAAGACTGTTTTAAAACCCTAAGAAAATATGCTCTTTACTTATACGCCTTTGGAAAAAAATCTTAGTTAATTGCACTGAGAAAAAATTAAACCTAATATTTGAAAATGATTCCTACAGGGAAAGCTCGTACAGTGCAAGACAGCTTTTGCCTGCTCTGCACTTGTTTTCCAGTTTAGCTTCATTTTGGCAGTGGAACTGCAGACAATTGAGACTGCTAAATGCTTTCCTCATTTCCCCCCCTGCTATCCAGAATGCTAGATTAGCAAGGATTGAGGGGAAAGTGGGGGGTAAATCCTCTTTCCATGACATAATTAATTCCAAAAATGAGCGTGCGGCATGCTCACAAATAATTTATGGGCACAAGGGATGGATCCTACTTCCTTGTGTGTTTAGGTGCTGGATGGACGGGAATTGTTCTTAGATACTTCAGAAATACATACTGTTGATGGGCAAATCTCGGAAACTGCATGGATGGATACTTAGATGTAAGCTTCTCCACTGAGTTCCCAGGCTACATAAATAGTCTCAGACTTTGATCCTGAACATGCTTACCTGGAAATAACTCCTATTTGAAATCATAGCATCTTTATACTGAGGTATAAGTCAAGTGGTACCACTCTGTTGCCACTTGCCATTTTGTGAGGCATCAGCATTCTGGAAATTGCAGGCCTTTGGGGCTGAGACATTCATCCTGTTTGCCTCTCTGTCAAGAAGTTGGCTGTTGACATTGTCCCTTCTGTCTTGCTCCAAGTTGAACAGCATTCTTTGTTCCTAGGTTATAGAGCTATCCAGGGTTGTCTTCAATTAAGTCCTACTCAGAGTAGGCCTATTGAACTTAATGAACCTAATTTAGGCATGTCTATTACCTTCAGTGGGTTTGAGTAGGCCTAGCATGACTCTACGTATTCAGCTAATTCTAAACTCAAAGCATTTCCTCCCTCCAAAACTGGCTAATGCTTATGTAGCCAAAACAGCACCAGTATCAGCAGGTTTGACGAGACCCTGAAGTTTGCAGAAATAAAACAAAAACAAAGGAAGCAAACTCTCTTCCCAAAAGGTGAAGACACAACTATGCATGCCTAATTTATCCAGGTCCGTTGCCATAAACATGTATAGAGAAAAGGGCTTGTATTGCAGGCTTCCAAAAGCCATTTCTCAGGCCCTTGGCTGAGTGGGCTGGAAGCAGGAGGGTGAGCAGGAGCGATATGAATGAAGAGATGCAAGGTGGAAGGGGTTGCAACAGAGACACCTTAGAGCAGGGATGGGGAACCTGTGGCCCTCCATGTGTTGCCGGCCTACATTGTTCTGGACCATTAGCTCTGCTGGCTGGGGCTGACGAGAATTGGAGTCGTACAATACCTGGAAGCCTACAGGTCCCCCATTCTTGTCTCAAAAGGAGTGGGGGGTGGACAATGAAAGCAGAAACCAGAACGGGATGGGGAGGTCAAGGGGGCGGAGAAAGATGCCACCGGGAGGAAAAAGCAGAAGTAGAAGAAGATAGAGAAGGAATGATAAGATGCTGAAACGAAAGCAAGAGCTGAACAAGCTAGTCAGTGAAGATGGGGCAGGAGCAGAGGTGGAGAGCGAGGGAAATGGCAGAGAGGAGGGGGAAAAGAGAGGGGTGGAATTGGGCACACAGAAGGGAGGGAAGAAGAGGCAAGGCACACAAGTGGATGGAAGCGAGAGACATTGAGATGTGGCATTGTGGGTGGCGCTAAACCAGACTTCACTAACCTGGTGTCCTCCAGATGTTTTGAACTATAACTCCCATCAGGAGTGCTAGCTTATTAAACTTATTAATGCCCCCCCCAACATTTTTAAGTTGGCCTATCAGAATAAGCCACACAAAGTCCCTTTGCCTCCGAGGAAGACATTGGGTTGAAACATGTTGGGCAACGTTCATAAAAATGTGGGGCTCATAACAAAATGTTAACAAAAACTCAGTGAAGAATATACTTCTACAAATTCTTCAGTGAGTTGCTTCAACTATGCTAATCTCCTACATAAGGAATCATGATCCATCTTATTTTACATGGGAGCCTGCTATGCATGTGTGCATAAATCATGTTTTTATGTTATCAATGTTTTTAAAACAGTTTGGCGGTCACAAATGTATGTAATATCCCAGCTTGTCTTTCTATCATATGATATGCAAGACACTAAATTATTCTAAAATGTACAAAGGATGTATGTGGATAATTAAATAACAATAATAATGAGGCCATTAGCTTTGGAGGGTGGGTTATTTATTAAAGTTTGGCTTTACTGAGGATGTCTTTTCACTGGAAATCTCTGGTATCAAGTGTTTTTTAATTAACAAAAATCTTTTGGTGTGGCATTTCCCATGCATATCCTACATACAGACATGTTGCTTTGCATATGAAAGTTTGATTAAAACTCTGTTAGGTCCTTCCTGATTTTAATTTTAAATAGTTACCTTTTAAAATTGTTTTCTTTGCCCTTGGATTACCCAATTGAGGTATCAAGCACAGTCTATTTAAAATGGTTAATAACAGAATTAAGGTTCCATTAGGTCAGAAGATGGTTCCAAAAGTTCACCTAGCATTCTTGCAATCTTCAATCATTTAGAAGGGTGCCGTGGGGCTAGGGTTGCCAGGTCTCTGGTTTTCACCTGGAGACTCTGGGGTTTTGGGGTACTCTCCGGGTCTCTGGGTGAGTCACCTCAAGCTCTGGACTCTCAGCTGTCATTTTAAAAAAAGGTTTCTAGGTGTCTGGTGCAAGAGATATACTACCAAAAAGTCAGCCTCACCCCTGCAACTTCTGTTAAATGATCTTATAGCTGGCTGCTCTAACCCCGCCCTTTCAGGTTTATAGCCAATAAGTGTAGTCACGGTTGTGAATGACAAGGGATTTGTTTACCTCCAGGCAATAGCTAGAACCCACTGCAAGTCCAGAAAACTGTTTTTTCCTGCTTGTCTGAAAATCCCATAAACTGAGTAAGTGTATAGCAAAAGCCTGTTTTTCTTTCTATCTGTGTGCAAGAGATCTAAATGCCATCACAATGTGTTATGCTTTTCTAATTATAAAGAGTCAAACAAGTTTAAATTCTCCTAGGCTGCTGAAGAGGGCAGTGTTTTGAAAACCTTCCCAATATGAAGCTTTAATCCTATACTTGCTTTTCTGGATGTAAAGCTGCAATGCTAATCCCACCTCATTGATTTTAGTAGGATTTACATTTGAGTAGACATGGTTAAGATTGTGCTGTAAATCAATGGGGCTTTTGAGTGAACATAGTAAAGGATTGTGTTTGTGTTGTAAATCTTTCTCTCCCCCTCCAATCCTCTTTTTTAAAGCAGTTAGGCAGAACCTATTTAGGTGTCACTGCTTTTAATTTGTAGGAAACTAATAATGATTTTATTTTTAAAAAAATGTTCTGCACTTTCCAGCTGTTTTTGACAATAAACTATTAAATGGGGTGTATGCATTTTTACATCTCCAGTGTGTGTGTATATGGAATCTTTCCAACAACCCCATGAGGTAGGGTTGCCGATTGGAAACCAAGGCAGCTCACAAGAAATAAATCCTTTAAAATCGAATAACCATAAAAAACCAGTATAAACAGTTGCAAAACAGCTTAAAGTGGCATGATTCTGAATTTTGGGTTGGGTGAGTGAAGTTTCTTATCACTTGAGGTTGCAGTCTAATGCACGCTTCCCTGTTTGAGTGAGACCCATTGAATACATTGGGATTTGCTTCTGAGTAAACACACATAGGATTGCATTATAAATATCTTTACAGGATGTGTAAATAATAAACATCTTTGACAGTCATGCTTATATAAATATTTCTTCATACTATGTCCCGATAGGTATCTGACATAATACTTTGGTTGTACATGATTATTCCCTCTACATTTTAAGTGTGGTCTTCTTCCTTGGGGTGGCCATGGTTCCCCTCTGTTGTTTTCACCCTGAGGAGCAGATTAGGCTGAGAAATGGTGAATAGCCCATGGTTATCCAGTAAAGTTTGTAGCTTATTTCCATTTTTAAAAATTAATTAAAACAATTTATATGCAGGTAAAGTTTATGAAGTAGATCCATACAACACATTTAAAGCACATCTAACTCACATTTAAAGCACATGACTTCCCCCAAAGAATCCTAGGAAGTGTAGTTTCCTCCTCACAGTAATAGTTCCCACCATCCTTAACAAACGACAGTTTCTATGATTCTCTGGTGGGATTTATGTCCTTCAAATGTGTGTTGAATGTGCTTTAATGGTGTCAATCTGCCCTAGGTATGCTGTGCATTCATTAGAACAATTTTAAAAGATACTTTTTTAAATAGAGAAAGGGCTGTAGCTCAGCGGTAGGGCATGCAAAGGTCCAATCTCTGGAAAAGACTATTGCCTGGAATCCTAGAGAGCCAATGCTAGTCCATGTCATTAGTACTGAGCTAGATGGTACCAAATGGCCTGATTCGGTATAAAAGAGGAAACAGATCCAAGGGTCTTGATCACAGCCTCCTCCTTACTCACCTTTTTTTTCTAAACCAAAAAAGCCCCAAACTTCCTGTGATCATACTTTCCTATACCAACGGTATGGAAGCATCTAACAGCACAATTCTAGACATGTCAGAAGTAAGGCCCACCGAGTTCATTGGAGCTTGCTCTCAAGTAAGCGTATCAAGGCTTGCAGCCTGAATGTCCCATTCATGCTAAAATAATTTCTGATTGTGCTGAAGGGTGGGTTGTCTAAGACATGAGAAGACATTCTGGTGGGGAAAAAAATAATTTCTCAACAAAGGAGACATGAGGGCAAATAACTCATTTGGAAGATTTAAAAAAAGGTTAATTGACTAATAGGCAAATAGGATTAAATGTTAACACGAGGATTACTTTCATAGCTTTGCAATACAGGAGAGTTTTCAACTGATGATTTTCTGGTAAAAGGAGATGGAAGCAGAAGAGAAACAGTGAAAATGAAAATATAGTAATATTATGATGCCAACACATAAGAACACAGGAAAGACTGAAGAAAAATAACATTCCAATAGGCCTACTTTACACATGACTTAAGTCTGGATCCAACTCAAAATTTTTTTTTAGCATAGTGTTGAAAGTGCTATAATCCGGGCCGGTGCCAAAGGCCAGCCTGGTCGGGCCCTGGCCTATGAGGGTGGGAGAGTAGCGCTCCCCTTCCATGATCCGCGATAGACTCCCTGCTGTGGATCGCAGGGATGGAGCTTCCAGACCACCCGCACATTCACTCGCCCACCTACCTCTCTTCTGGGTCCTGCTGCTGTGCGCGCTGTGCGCACAGGGCTGTCATAATCCAAGATGAAGCTTCTTTAAGGGGCTGATGCCCCTGCATAGCGTACAGCACATGTGTGCCATCAACCAAGAAGGTGGCGGGGGATCAGCCCCTTAGAGAAGCCTCCGCCACCATCTTGGTTGATGGTAGCAGCAGCAGAACACAGGAGAGAGATAGGCGGAATGGGCAGGAGCCATGTGCCCAGGGCAGGCTGGCACCCAAGGGCAGTCATGCCTCGGACCGGCCCTGGCTATAATAGAATCACCACTGCTTGAAGTGTGTACACTTACTCCATGAGGGGTTCAGAAACCTGCAAAACCTATTTGTCCAGAGATCCTACTGGAAGAAATAAAAGGGTTGTATAGGTTGCTTAGAGGTGTGTACATTCATTTACAGCAGGTGCGGGGATGCTTTGGGCCTCTAGATGTTGCTGAACTACAACCTCCATCATCCCTGGCCATTGGTCATGCATGCTGGAGCTGATGGGAATTGTAGTTCAGTAACATCTGAAGGGTCAACGCTTCCCCACACCTGATTTATAGTGAATGAAAAATTTAACAAAATGGGCCCCATTTGCAGCGGCGTCACTAGCGGGATTGCGGGGGGGTGCGGACCTCTGGTGCGCGCCCTCCCAGGGGCATGGACGAGGTGGCTGGGCTTGCGCACGTGCGCGCACTCAAGGCCAGCCACCCTGTCCATGCCCCTGGGAGGGCATGCGCCGGAGGGACACCCAGCCGGAGATGGCCTGGGAACGCTGGTGTGCCTCCATCGCCCCGCCGATGCTGCTCCCACGCTCGCCCGCCAGCCCGCCCGCCCACCTCCGAGGAGTTAGAGCAGCCTTGCCGGGCAACGGCGCAAGGCGGGGCAGCTCTGGGTGTCACCCCCCTCATGGTGACACCCGGGTGCGGGCCGCACCCTCCGCACCCCGGTAGTGACGCCCCTGCCCATTTGGTTCATTTGTTATTAAATGAATGCAATGAGTAATGTATGGCACAAATGCAGTAAATTTTCATTACCCAATAAGCACACATTTTGGGGAGGGGTTACCTTCCCCAGTGGACCAGAGATGATTTCAGTAGCCACCTCCGGACAGTCACCATTTTATTTTATTTTCAGAGAATGCCTTGGACATTGTGTTGTCCAGGGCATTCCATGAAAAAATGGCATCTACCAGGGAAAGGGCACCAAAAACTCCAAAATGCTCTGGAATGATACCCTATCCAGGGCATTCTGGGGAACTGAAATAATACAAAATGGTGACTACTAGAAGGCAACTGTTTGAATCAGTTCTGCTGCCATAACCACCATAGGAAGCAGAAAAAACAACAGTTAGAGAAGGTCAGGGTAGAAGGAAAATGCAAACAAATATAACAAAATGAATGCACATTTAACAAATGACTAACTAAGTGGATATGACTTTAATGAAATAACAAAATGAGATATTTAAGAATGAAAATGAATAGAGTTGTAAAAAAAAATCTTGCACATCCTTAGAACTCCATGAAAAAATGGTTGTGTGCACAATTCTCCCTGCCCCCCCACCAACTGGAGCTTGTTGAAGAGCCCTTTCAATAAAGGCGAAATTGCATTAATTGGCTTTTTAGGATAGGCAGTGAGGAGTGGGGAGTCCCTACCAAACAACTTATATGGGGGATTTTTAAGGTCTGTGAACATACAGCAATGGATGTTCTGTGTGCTCTGTTGCAGCAGAGCTCTTGTTTCTAGCCACTGTTTTAATCTTGGAAAGATGAATGCAAAAGGTCATAGAGGTGTAAGTTTTTGGTTAGGATTCTATACAACCATTCTAAGGTATTGCTCTTCCTTCTGTTGGGGCCTGGTGTCAGCAAGCAGCACTCTCAGGCAGCTGCTGGCATTCCAGAAGGGCCCACTTGTGCTAGTGGCCTGCCTTAACCCCCACCCTTTATTGGGTGGCTGGGCCTAAGAAGCTGCTATTTTATAATGCCCCAAAGAGATGCTACATCTGGGACATGTAGCTAGCTATGACACCAGGTAAGCCCACAGCCGGGGTGTGTGTGCTCCTGTGATTGGGGGGAACCTACCTTGGTACTTTTGATGAGTTGCCCCTCAACCCTGTAGCTGGCCTTCCTTCCATTTTCATTTATGTTTACATCCTCGATATTGATGAATATACCTCTTGTGAAGGGGTAAGTAGCCTTTTTCACCCCGAGGGCCACATTCCCTTCTGGGCAGCCTTTTGAGGGCCACATGCCATTGGTGGGTGGAATGAGAGGCAAAAGTGGGTAGTGCAATGGATGTAAATGTTACCTTTGTTCAAGGACACATTAAAGCCAGGCAAAAACACTGAGTGGGCAAAGCAGAGCCAGTGAGGGGTGTGGCCTCAGGAGAGGGGGTGTGGCCTGTGGAGAGTTGAGGACCAACTAGAGAGGCCTGGCAGGCTGCATTTGGCCCCTGGTCTGAGGCTCTCTACCCCTGTTCTGTTGAAGATAGATTTAGATATAAATATGCAGGGGTGAAAAGCAAATAAAGCTCAGGAACAGCAGGGGGGGGAAGAGAAAGGGAAGGAAGGGAAAGGGAAGATGTGGAAAGAAAATGCACAATGAAACTCCCACCTTAGAATCAGTGGAGACTCTGGGTTTTAGTCCCAAGTCCCAAGTTGGACAGCTCCTTGGAAGTTCAGAGTAAAACCCAGAGCAGATTCATTGCCCCGCTGGCATCAGAACTACCAGTCTCCACTGCTTAGAATCACTGACTTTTTTCTGCAGGAAAAAAAAATGCTTTCCCACCACCCCATTCCATTTTTCAGAGAATCTCCTAATATCTTGAGACTTTGTCAGATAATCACCAGGCTTCTTGTTATTAGCTCTTCATCAGATGATATCTTCCCTGTGCTTCAGAGATACAGATCCTTAATCATCTGAAAGAGTGTATTTTGCCACTAGCACTGCAAAACTCCCAGTGTGCCGGTGCTGCTCAAGCCAGCCCTTTTCTTGGTTGGGTATGACAGATTGTTTCAAATCCTTAACACCAGGTTGCAGTATTAAACTGTCAGTTCTCAGCATTATTCATCCCGTTTGCCTGTTTATTAGCTGAAGTAGTGGCTGCCTTCATTCCGGTTGAACAGGGCACAAGCATGGAATAGGTCTGATGCCACGGTGGTCTGTGTGCCTCTTCTAACGGCTGCATAGGGCTAGATAAAAATTATACCAAAACCCAGAGGCAACATGATCATCTGCTCTCATTGGTCACCTCCGCACCATACATTTAAAGCACACAGCTACCCTCCCAAAAATCCTCAGAACTGTAGTTCGTGAAGGGTGGTGGGAATTGTAGTTCTGTGAGGGGTAAACTACAGTTCCCAGATTCTCTGGAGGAAGCCATGTGCTTTAAATGTATGGTGTGGATGTGACCGTTGTTGTCCCATAGAAAATACACTCCCAATGGAGTACATGAACAAAGAAGCACATGCACGTATGTAGTTAGGCAAACTAACTATGTTCTGTTGGTTCACTGGCCTCTTGTATGCTGGGCGGTGTATTTTAATAAATTGAGTAGAGTGAATGATTATATTGAGATAGCATATGTGGGTTGCCAGTTTGTTTCCAGGCCCAATTCAAGATGCTCGTATTAGTGTTTAAAGTCTTAAATGAATTAGGTCCCAAATATCTGAAAGACAGCCTCCCTCCCTAGAGATCCTCTTGGGTGTTGAGATCGGCACAGGGGGTCCTCTTGGTAGTTCTGCTGTGCCTAGAAGATCAGCCGGAAGTGACCCAGAAGAGGGCATTTTCTATGGCAGCCCCTAAGTTGTGGAATTCCTTGCCACAGAGGTGCATCTGGCAACTTCACTGTACAATTTTCGGCAAATGCTGAAGATGCACCTCTTTACTCTGGCCTTTGACACCTGAGATGTAAATTTTTAGGACCCGCTCTATTGTTTGTGATGTTGTGATTTTAAGTTGTTTTTAATGATGTGTTTTGAACTGTTATAACCTAACCTGGAGCCTCAGGGTGAAGTTTGTTGTTATGTGCCTTCAAGTCACTTACGACTTATGGCAACCCTATGACTCAGTGACCTCCAAGAGCATCTGTCATGAACCACCCTGTTCAGATCTTATAAGTTCAGGTCTGTGGCTCCCTTTATGGAATCAATCCATCTCTTGTTTGGCATTCCTCTTTTTCTACTCCCTTCTGTTTTCCCCAGAATTGTCTTTTCTAGTGAATCATGTCTTCTCATTATGTGTCCAAAGTATGATAACCTCAGCTTCTAGTGACAGTTATGGTTTAATTTGTTCTGACACCCAATTATTTCTCTTTTTCTCAGTCCATGGTATGCGCAAAGCTCTCCTCCAACACCACATTTCAAATAAATTGATTTTTGTCTTATCCACTTTTTTCACTGTCCAACTTTCACATCCATACATGGACATCAGGAATACCATGGTCTGAATGATCATGACTTTAGCGTTCAGTGATACATCTTTGCATTTGAGGACCTTTTCTAGTTCTCTCATAGCTGCTCTCCCCAGTCCTAGCCTTCTTCTGATTTCTTGACTGTTGTCTCCATTTTGATTAATGACTGTGCTAAGGTATTGATCCTTGACAAGTTCAATGTCCTCATTGTCCACTTTATAGTTACATAAATCTTCTGTTGTCATTACTTTAGTCTTTTTGTTGAGCTGTAGTCCTGCTTTTGTGCTTTCCTCTTTAACTTTCATCAGCATTCGTTTCAAATCGTTACTGGTTTCTGCTAGTAGTATGGTATTGTCTGCATATCTTAAATCATTGTCCTGCTTTCCGTATGATATGTTCAACATATAGATTAAACAAATAGGGTGATAAAATACAGCCCTATCTCACACCCTTTCCAATGGGGAACCAATCTGTTTCTCCATATTGTGTCCTTACAGTAGCCTCTTGTCCAGAGTATAGGTTGTGCATCAGGACAATCAGATGCTGTGGCACCCCCATTTCTTTTAAAGCATTCCATAGATTTTCATGATCTACACAGTCAAAGGCTTTGCTGTAATCTATAAAGCGCAGGGTGATTTTCTTCTGAAATTCCTTGGTCCATTCCATTATCCAACATATGTTTGCGATATGATCTCTGGTGCCTCTACCCTTTCCAAATCCAGCTTGGACATCTGGCATTTCTCACTCCATTTATGGTAAGAGCCTTTGTTGTAGAATCTTGAGCATTATTTTACTTGCATGGGATATTAAGGCAATAGTTCAATAATTACTGCATTCCCTGGGATCCCCTTTCTTTGGAATTGGTATATTGAATGCTTTCAGTCTTTGGGCCATTATTTAGGTTTCCATATTTCTTAACAATTTTTTGTCAAAATTTGGACTGATTCAGTCTCAGTAGCTTGTAGCAACTCTATTGGTATGCCATCTGTTCCTGGTGATTTGTTTCTTCCAAGTATTTTAAGAGCAGCTTTCACCTCACATTCTAAAATTTCTGGTTCTTCATCATACGGTTCCTCCATGAATGAATCTGACATCCTGGCATCTCTTTTATAGAGTTCTTCAATGCATTGCTTCCATCTTCCTTTTATTTCATCTTGGTCGGTCAGTGTGTTCCTGTCTTGTTCTTCCCTTTTTATTGTCCTCTTCTATTTCTATGCAATAACTATTGTAATAGTTTTCTTTGTCCCTACGCACTAGTCACTGTATTGTTGCATTTAGGGTTCTGATCATGTTTCTCTCTCCTTTTGCTTTTGCTTTCCTTCTCTCTTTAACCATTTTAAGAGTTTCTTCAGTCATCCATTGAGGTCTCTCTCTCTTTTTAACTAGAGACATTGTCTTTTTGCATTCTTCTGTGATAATGTCTCTGACTTTACTCCATAGTTCTTCTGGTTTCTGGTCTTACGCTTGGTATACAAATGCAATAAACAAACAAAAAAACAAAAAAACAAATAAATAAACTAAATTTAAAGCCTCAAACCTGTTCCTTATTTAATCTTTATATTCTTCTGGGATGTTATTTAAATTGTATTTTGGCATTATGGTTGCTTTGTTCTTCTTTAGCTTTACTCTGATTTTTGATACGACCAGTTCAGGCTGAAGGGCGGGTAATAAATTCAAATATTATTATTACTATTAATAATAATAAGTGGTGGGTTGTTGGAGCTCCTGTTTTGTTAGCATTGTTTTATAGATTACAATTACTTATAATTGTTTTATTGCAGAACTCTTATATGCAGTAGTGGGGAAATGTTGCTCCCTTGGCTTCCCAATGCTGCATGTTGCTGCAGTTAACAAGAAGGGGAGGGACAAGGCAGCAGGGAGTTCTCCATAAGGTGAGCACAGTGTTGAAAGCATCAGATCGGCTCAGCTACTGCGCATGCATTGTGCCGAGCTCCCGCCTGCCTTGCCTCTCCCCCTTCCTGTAAGCAGCAGCAACACATGATGTTGGGAAGCCAGGAGCGCAACACAGGCCCACCTGAACAGCCCTGCTGGCTGTTACTCCATATCCTGGAGGCTATTGTTTGTTAAGGGCGGTGAGACTGCTCACTGGGGCAGGGTATTGTCAACATGTTACCCCACTGCTGAAAGAATTGCACTAGCTACCTAGTGGGCTAAGTTTAAGGTTGTGGTTTTGGTGTAGAAAGCCCTATAAAACTTGGGATCAGGACACCTGAAAGACCATCTTACCCTTTAAATACCTAGTTGATCACTGCGCTCTGCAGGTGAGAGCCTCCTGCAGATACCATCTTATCAGGAGGTCCATTCCGCACAACATAGGAAACAGACCTTTAGTCTAGCAGCACCAACCCTTTGGAATTCCCTCCACTTATATATTAGACAGGCTCCATCTCTGTTCCCTTCTCGGCACCTGGTGCCAATTTTCCTCTTTCAACAAGCCTTTTAAGTTCAGACCTTATTCCAGTCTGCATCTGTGTTGGAATTGCTTTTTAATATGTTTTTAACCCTTTTTAAAAAAATATGTTTTTAAAACTTAAAAAAAATGTTTTTAAAGATTTTTTAAAAATATTTTTTAAAGTCTGTTTTTATGATGTTTTAAACTGTTTTTGGTGCTTTTGTTTGCCGCCCTGAGCTCCTTCTGGGAGGAAGGACAGGATATAAATCTAATAATAAAACAAATAAACAAAGAAGGAAAGAAGGAAGGAAGGGTGCTGAGAATTGTATCTCTGTCAGGTCAGCATCCTTCAGAAATGACAGCTCCCAGGATCTCTGAGGATGTTAAAGTGGTATAATAGTGCTTTGAATGTGTGGTGTGGATGTGACCCGAATCAAAACATGGCTCTTGTGCCTATGCTGTATTTGAAGGCTCAGCCCTGTTGTGTCATAACATCATCATCATTTATTAGATTATTTAGTTGCTTGATACCCAAAGGTCTCCAAACAGTTATGCCATGGTTTAACAGCCGTGTTAAAACAAAAATAAATATATCATACTATAAAAACAAAACCATAAAACAGCAACAGCATGGCAACACCCCCATGCAGCCACAGGAAGCTTGAGCAGCATGCTAATAATGGACACCATCATCTCAGTCTATGAAATGCGTAAGGAAGAAAGGTAAGTCTTTACCTGGCACTGAAAAGATGTCAGTGAAGGCACGAGGTTGCTGTGCATACTTTCCTTCTGGCCTCACCCACCACTGACTTGTACTGTCCTCCCAGAAGATTGGCCATGAGGGAATGTGGCCTTCAGACTGAGACCACATTCACACCATACATTTATTCCACTATTATCCCACTTCTCAGTTCATAGGGTTTTCATGGTAAGAGGTATTCAGAGGTGGTTTACCATTGCCTTCCTCTGAGTTTGGATTCATCTTAGTCTGGTGTCTGAGCTTTGACCATTCCACCTTGGGTGCCCCTGCTAGGAGTCTAGCCTCTTGGTCTAGACTCCTGACGGCGTTGCTCTCAGCTTCTTCAACACTCTCAAACCCCCTCACCACATTAAGGTGTGCATCCTAAAGGGGGGAACAGATATAATGAGAAGATATGATTCACTAGAAAAGACAACAATGCTTGGAAAAACAGAAGGGAGTAGAAAAAAGGGAAAGCCAAACAAGAGATGGATTGATTCCATAAAGGAAGCCACAGACCTGAACTTACAAGATCTGAACAGGGTGGTTCACGACAGATGCTCTTGGAGGTCACTGATTCATAGGGTCACCATAAGTCGTAATCGACTTGAAGGCACATAACAACAACAACATCCCACTTCAACAGTCATGGCTTCCCCCAAAGAAGGGTAGTTTGTGAAGGGTTCTGAGAGTTGTTAGGAGACTTCTATTCCCCCAACAGAGCTACAGTTCCCCAAGTGGTTTAACAGTCTGTCCCGCTTCCTAGGGAATTCTGGGAATTGTAGCTCTGTGTGAGGAATAGGGGTCTCCTTTCAGCACCCTTCACAAAGTACACTTCCCAGGATTCTTGGGGGGGAAGCTATGACTGTTGACAGCGGAACAATAGTGGAATGAATGTATGGTATGAATAATGAACGAGTCAGCGCAGACCATACTGAGCTGGATGGACAAATAGACTAACCTAGTATATGGCAGCTTTCTATGTTCCTAGGTACAGCATTGCATTGTGATACTAAGCAGTGAAGCAGGTGATCCTTTGCTGAAATCTCTGAATACCAGTCATGGAATACCTCTGAAATCTGGCCACTGGGGAGCAATAGCAGGATGGGGCTATTGTCCTACTGTCCTGCTTGGGGGCTTCCCAGAGGCATCTGCCTAGCCACTAGATAGGCCTTTGGTCTGATCCAGATGGACTCTTCTTATATTCTGATCTTGCCTCTGCTATGAAGTCACTTAGGCAAGTCATGTTTTCTTAGCCTTGTCTCCCTACTTCCTGCCTGCAATATCTGGGGCTCCAGCTACGCTATGAATAGTAGTTGAGGCTGGGCAGTGGGAAAAGCAGCTTGCTGAAACAACTGCACTGGCTCGTGGCCAAACCATTTCCAAGCACAATACAAAGTGCTGGGGCTTACCTTCAAAGCCTCAAATGGCTTAGGCCCTGAGTACCTGAAGGATTGTCTACTCTAACATGAGCTTGCCTCTTTGGATTACCCTTGGAGTCCCTGCTGTCAGTGTCTCAGGTGTCAGAGGTGAGGCGGGTGGCAAATGGAGAGAGAGGGTTCTTAGATGTGGCAGAATTAGGTGGCCAGATACAAGAGAGGACAAGGCTCTGGTACCTTTAATAGTTGCATAGAAGAGGGTGTTTCAGCAGGTGTAGCAACACACATTGCACTTGCATATGTTTGCATGTATAGATATTTGTATTTAAATAACCATTGTTTTTTATTATATTTTATTGTCACTTTCAGTTCTTGTGACTTTTTTCTTTTCATTACCCCTCTTGGAAGAGTGCCGTTAAACACATTCTCAAAATGTAAGACCTATTTTGACTTTGGAATTTGCCCCTCCAGAGCCGGTTTCATTTCTGTAAGTCTCTGCGCCACAAGATCCCAAAACCATTTTTCATTTTTATTCATTACAGCCTGCCCAAGATCTTTCCAGAATTTATTAATACAATAGTACAGAATTCATGTACTGACTTCATTGGGCCAAAAAACCTCTCGGTTTGCTAATCTGATGTATTTAACCTTAAAGAACGGGCTGCTGGACACTGTTTATTGTTCCTACACTCTATATCAGGCCATGATTGAGGATAGGATTCCAATTTCTGGTGATGAGTTTTTACCCAAAGGGTCCTGAATGTATATGTATCGATGCAAATTTTAAAATGATTGCTACAATTTAAATGTTCTACATGCAATACATCATAGTGGTAAAGACTGTGACCAGGTGACCCATGTGCCTGATCAGTCTGCTGTCTGGGAGCTAACTGCTGAGGGGCAATTTCGCACGTGTGCACACGCACTTACACGCACGCACGTGCATGCACATGTGCACACACACACACACCACTCTCCCTTCTTATGCTACCTTTTCTTTAAACTAGACTCGGATAGGACAACTCTTCAAACAGAGGATGCCTTCACATAGAAGACTGTTCCTTGTAAAGTAGGAGACATAGGCACCCTATAGATAGGAACCAAGGAAGCTGCCTTACCCTGAGTCAGACCATTGGTCCATCTAGCTCAGTATTATCTACACTGACTGGCAGTGGCTCTCCAGGGTTTCAGAGAGGGGACTGTACCCTGTCCTACCTTAGGCCCCAAATATATCATAGAATAGTAGAGTTTGAAGGGGCCTGTAAGGCCATCAAGTCCAACCCCCTGCTCAATGCAGAAATCCAGATCAAAGCATTCCCGACAGATGGCTGTCCATCTTGAAAGACCGGCTCTGTCCCTAGAGACCCTCTCAGGTGTTCAGTTCGGGGGGGGCTTTTGGTAGTTCCACAACCCTCAGAAGCTTGGTGGTGGCCCAGGAGAGGGCATTTTCTGTGGCAGCCTCTAGGTTGTAGAACTCCCTCCCCACAGAGGTACTTCTGGCAACTTCACTGTACAGTTTTAGGTCAATGCTGACCACACATCTCTTTAACCTGGACTTTGACATCTGATATATATATTTTCAGGACGCACCCTATTCCTGTGACTGTAATTTGGTTTAAACTGTTTTTAATATTGGTTTGTAGATTGCTGTAACCTGTCCTGGGACCTTATGGTGAACAGCGGGTAAGAAAACAAAATACTAACACAAATACTAAATCTAACCACCACATCTGGAGATGCCAGGCACTGAACTCGGAACCTTCTGCTCTACCCCTGAGCTACAGCCCTTTCCCTTACACAGCCCTAATGATTTTGAAGGGCCATTTATCTTCCAAACTATGCCATATTATAAAGCCAGACATTCATATGTGCCTTTCCCTTTCTGCTCAGTTTTTGTATGCCCCTTGACTGTGTGTCATCTTGGAAAGGTCTCTCTCTGCCTTAACCTTCCACTAGCCTGGGGAGGTGGCAGCGGGGATTGACCACCACCTTAGAAAGATGTGCATTTCAATAGCAAGCAGAGAATTATTGACACTAGGCATGGGGTACTGTCATCCCTCCAGCATATTATTGTGCAGTGAACCTTTTCTAACAGGTCATTAGCCCTGGAACAAATTCTGCTTTCAAAATATATCTTGGCATCTGCCAGAGTATATTACACCAATATTCTAAACCATATACCAGCAAACTTTAAATGTTGATCTGATTGTGGGGCTGGCATATCACTCCCCTCGATTGCTGTTTAAAACCTGAAAATTGCCTCTGACATTAGCTGAATAATAATTAAACAAAAAAGGCTAGACATGCCACTTTCTGCGATTGGTATATTGTCACCTGAAGATTAATCCCTTTTTTATTCCATTTTTTGTTAACGAGCTCATAATGAAACAATGTAATCCCATTTGCAATGGTATCGATAGCAAATCCTCAGAACTTCCTATATCAATCATGAAAAATGTTGAATTCCATAGGTGTGATATTTTCCTGTGTGCAAGAGAGGCTGGTGGGGTGGGCCAGTGCCACAGAGCCCCCCTTCTGACACTGGCATTGCTGCTGGTTTCTGGGAATGTTCAGGGCTGAATGGGGACACTATGATTGGCACTTGCTAGGAACATTCAGGGCTGAATGGGGAAACTAGGAGAAGTGCCACATTAGGGATGCCCCTGCTGCCATCTTGGGTGATGGTAGGCATGTGTGTTGGGCATGCATGCTGATGTGCTGACATGACAGGTAAATGGGTGGATGGGCTTATTTAAGTCCCACACCACCTGTATTGAGGGGGTGGGGATCTATGGGAGCTCCTGCTTTGTTTTTTGTGATCTGCAGCAACATCAGGTCACTAAGTCCTGCAACCTGATGCTACCCTGGATCGCTGAATGGGAGCTTCACCCTCCCACTTTAAGGAATGGCCCCTCAGGGGCCCCTCTGAGTTTTAGGGGGATGCGGCCAGAGCTCAACCTAGCTGCCCACTGGTGCCAGGCCTGGAAATTCCACCCCTTTGAAATTCACAATTTTCTGAATTTTGCGCTGCAGTTCTTCAAACCAAAAAATGTGTACCAAAAAGAAGAAGCATATAATAGGGTAGGGCACACAAAAGTGCATCTGTTGGGAAAACTGCTTGCCAAAATGTATATATTAGGAGGAAGCCACATAAAAATCAATATGAATTTTGAGGAAAAAAATTTCAAGCTGATATGGAAATGTGCGAACTCAGCTTAAGACTGAAAGAATGAGAAACTGAAATGAACAGATCCATCCATCTCTACAGTGCACATATTGGAAGAGAAATAAAGTTGGAGAGCCCTTCTTTTTTTAAACATATAGATTTAGCATATTTGGGGAAATCTAGCCTAGAGTCATTTCTGTGACTCATTATCTTTTATTTGTAAAGCACCTAAATCTTTCTATGTGCTGGAACTGGACAGAGGTTAAAAAACAAAACAGTCTGTGAGAGGACTAGCAATCCTTAGCATCCTTAACAAACTACAGTTCCCAGGATTCATGAACGAGTGGGGGAGCCATGACTGTTAATGTGGCATAATAGTGTTTTAAATGTATGGTGTAGATGTGGCCTTAAGACTTCTAGCAAAATTCCAAGTGTGCTCTATGTTTTTAATTGACCATGCCCAACTTTCCTGGTTTAAGCATAGCAGGGTGAAAACATGCATCTTGTGTTGGAATGTATGAGGTTCAACTCCAACTTGGTGGGTTGAGGCTGCATGGGGTTAATAAGGGTAGCTAGAAAGAGCTAGACCTCTTGCTGGTTGAGGCTATACCTATCCCTTTGATCCTGCCGTCTCTTCCCTTCCTGCTAGACTGATAAGCAACAGGATGTTTGATCTCAGTTCCTTCCTGCCTCTCTCTGTTCTTCTCTTTCTCTCGAGAGGGGAGCAGACATCTTCTCTTTGTCTCTCCTCTCAACCAGGATGAGGGTGAGTACGGGGACCAGTACTTGCTTCTCCAGCATAGCTAGTTAAGCTAGACATAGAACTCTTTCCTATCAAGCATGTACTTCCAGAATAAAGTAGTTGTTTCTTATTTTAAAGCTTAAAGTCTCTGTCTGACTAATTTGCAGGAAAGGTAGAATCTTAGCAAAGATTCAAACACGCACACTAAGCTCGCTCAATACTCTCCATTCCGCAGCGCATACACAACTTTGCTACGCATCTCAATAGAGAGCAATTCCGACATCTTGGGCAGGCCAGGTTTGTTTTTTTCCAACAGCTAGAGTTATTGCTTAAGTAGCAACATATTGTAATCAGTTTGATCTTACATCAAACTGCAGGTAATAGAGCATAACCTCTAGTTTGAAACACAAAAGGCTGTCTTCACCATCATATGACATTGACCAATAAAAAGGCTTTGACACAGATTTTTAGGATTAATAATGAGAGAAATATAATTTTCTAGGTTAGATTCTCTGTAGATACAGTAACACAGAAAAGAAGCAAAGTAAGAACAACTCCAACGAACATACAAAAATGAAATTCTCCATCTTTGGAGATGGCAGTTGTTGCTACCACTCCCATATGCTCAGAGGCACATTACCAAATTCTTCCAAGCTACACAGGAAGTGGATTGGACTGTGAAAGACCAACCCAAATGGTGTTTGCATTTTGACAAATTTGTAGGGCAGTACAATATCTCAGAGAGGAGGTCAGGGCTCCTGCTCCCCTGATACATTCACTGTAGCTGCCCAATTTCCCTGCTTTTTGAAGTTTGATAGAAATATCTGTTGGCTATAAGTACGTTCTTAAACTGCAAGGGTTTTTCTGCCTATTAGTGAATTTGTTTTTGTTTTAACATGGTTGTAAGTTGCTTGGAGACCTTTGGGTATCAAGAAACTGATAATGATGATGATGATGATGATGATGATGATGATGATGATGATAATACAGTAGGGCCTCACTTTACGGCGCTTCACTAATGCGGCAGTCTCAATTAGACGCAATTAGACTAAAGCCCCACTCATACAGCTTTTACGGCAGCTTTCAGGCATCATACGCCATTCTATTCAATAAGTTCCGCTTTTCAGCGGTTTTCGCTTTTCAGCAGGGGTCCAGAACATAACCTGCCATATGAGTGGGGCCCTAATGTAATAATAATAATAACAACAACAACAACAACAATAACAATAATAATAATAGGCTTATCTTTTTCCCCAGGCATTTGATAGACTAAGATGTTGTGCTGCCAAAGTTTTCTGTGGATGTATGGGTGTTGTTGTTTTATTATTTTATTTTATGGTATGATATATTTACTTTCATTTTTAACAATGGGCTCATCTACATGGTGGTTTACTATGTGTTTGGTGCCACTCACATCTCCTTTACCGGCAAACAGAAGCTATCATGCAGTTTCCCTCCTGTAAATCCGTACTAACCCAATCTGCTGAAAATAAGAAAAGTGGAGGAAAAAGTCTCCACTCAATTTCTCTAGTGGTTAGAGATGCTTTGCTCTGATGCTTTTAGGTGGGTGTGTAAACCGTTCCCCTCTCCAGACACACTTTATCTCCTCCTTTCTTTCATTTTGTTTCCTGTGGGCTTCTGGTTGCTCTCCTCCGTTCTGCTCACCTTTTTAATGTTGCTGCAAATGATGCCTTTATTTTCTTTTTCCTATACTTGTGTGCAAAAGCATAACACTGCTCAAACAAAGATTTGTATTTCAGTTGCATTCTACGAAGCAGATGGTGCTAATCTATTACAAAGGTAAAATAAGTGTATTTGCTATGAAGAAATGCTCCCATGTAGATGAGCCTAATGTTGTAAGGTGTTTAGAGACCTTTGGGTAACAAGCGATTAATAAATCTAATAAATAATATTGATACTAATCTAATATCACATTTGAGGGAGCCTTGGTCAATGTACCTGGATAGGCTTCCTCAGCACCACCCTGATGCCCTCCCAAACCTACATTGCTCTGGTGGTTGGGTGTTCACATTCTCCAGCAAGTACCAGTGTTGGGGATGGGCAGTGGAGGCAGTGAAATTTTTAAAAAAGGTTCCACCATTGAGATACCCCAATGTCATAGACCTGTTACTTTTTTGGGAGCAGGGTCCAAGCCAGGTCCCTATGTATGAGCCAACTGGCATGAAACCATGTTAGCCACCAAGAAGAATCCTTGTCCTTTTGTGCTGATTGGAGCCAATCAGAGTGAAAGGAGGTGAGTCAGCCACTGAGAAGACTCTCCTCAGTTGCTAACCCACAACCTCCCCTTTCATGTTGATTGGCTCCTAGGGACTTCTCTTGTAACGGAGTGTGAACTTGAGAGCAAGGGAGACAAGGGCAAGTGAAAAAGGGGCATGGCTATATGGGGTGTGGCTTGACTATCATGAAAGGACTTTTGAATTTGCCACTATACTACTGAGCTACCAGGCTGGGAGGAAGCTGCAACGCCACCACCTTCATCGCCCTACGATGCTTCCGGGCCTCAGCATAGCTGGAGAATGTGAGCTTCTGTTTCATGTTAAAAAAAAAAAGAATAATGGAAAAGTTTCAAGCTGTGGCTGTATGCCTGAAACACACAAGTGCTGTGTTTTTGTTTGGCTGAGATAAAAATTATGACCAATAGTATTGCTTGAAGACACCATAAATAACATAAGCTGAATGCTTGAAAAAATAAATCAATTGCCCTGATAATAAAAGAGGCAATAATTTCAGAATAATGTTCCTATGGAATAAAAGCTTGCACAACGTATTCCAGTCTAAACTAAATTATTTTAAAATTATTTAAGTGGGCCTAATGTGTTTTATCCTACTGGGAAACCATTCCAAGATTCAAAGGCTGCTCTTCTTGATGTCAATAATCACATTTCCATTGATGTTCTTCTAGAGCAGGGACGAACCTTCGACGAAGATTTCTTATGTTTCCTACAACTCAGAAAGCCTGCGCCTGACATAGCTGGAACAGGAATTGAATATACTGGGGGTTTCTTTAGAACTGCAACAAGACATCCTATCTCATAATAAGAGTTCGAAACAAGACTTCCTATCTCATAAAAACATTTCAGTGATGGAGGAAGATGCATTTATATGCACACTTTATGCTCGTGTATGCATTTTTGTACACGTTACTTGTCTAGAGAACTGCAAAATTCAGAAAAATGTGAATTTCAATGGATGTGTTTCAGTTCAAGTATTGTTTTAGAAAGTGTAAAAATGAGGTAGATTCACCTTTAAATGCAAACCAAATCAAACTTCTTACCTATTCTGCGAAGATCAAGATGCCATTAAAGATACTACAGAGAGGACTCTTATTCAGGCCAGCCTCATCCTCCACTTCTCTCCTTCAAAAAAGGCAGAACAGTGAAAATCAATAAACATGCAGCTAAAATAGGCCTGAAGAAATGAAAAGCTGCAAAGGCATACTTGCTCTTCCATATGGTAAAATATTCCAAATCTTTTAAGTATGCCTTGTTTATGCAGTATGTTGATTTTCAGCATGTAACAAATCTTTTCAGCCTAGCTGGGAATGTTCAGTTTGAGAAGCAGGAGAAACAGAAGAGGTATTTTCCAGTGTAAATGCCTTATTAATAAAAACCATGCTATTGGACAAAGTTAATAACATAACACTAGCATGCTGCTAAGTTGCTTTTGGGAAAAGATATCTTTAAAGAATATGGCAGCAGAGCAGTTCACTGTTCAATCTCTTTCATTTGATGAAACTCTTTTTTAAGTTAGTATGCTTTCCATTATCATGTGATATTTTAAGCTATTCCAAATGTAGTGCTTGTTTTGCTTTGTTTTTTAAAAAGGCATTGCAAACTTTCTACAAAAACAATTTCTATTCATACTTCCCAAGCCCAGAAATAATTAGGGTGTTCAACAGAGTAGATGCCAGCTAACTATTTGTGCTTTCCCCCCATTAGTATTTAATAAAGATTATCTTTATATAACCATGCCTACATGGATTTTTTACTCCCTTTTTTTCTTTTTGGCATGCTCAAAAAAATTGTGCAAAAATAAAAGATGCTAACTTAGGGAGTTGTTACATGCGAAATACATTACAAGGTCAAACCTAGTCTTAACTTCCATTCTGTTTCATTAATGTTTTAGAAGGAATCTTCAAACTCATAGGTGCTGAGTGTTTTGGGATTTGATATAAAGATGTGCCACCTCATCTTAAATTCCTTAACCACATTTCGTAAGTTGACAAGGATGTCAGGAAATGTGCCTGATAAGGCTTGCTGTCCTCTCCAAGCTGACTAATCATGCATGAAGTCTTGGCAAGAGATAACCAGGTTACAGTAGACCCAAAATGACATCACATCAACTCCATTTCATAACCTGCAGACACCAGCGCCTATCGCCACTCCAGGTTGTTAACAACCTTGACACACAAATGGTATTTTCAGTCTTGGATGTCCCTCTTAAACTCTGTATCTGTCATGACAGGATAAATCAGGAGCACATTTGTCACTGAATGCAAAGGACCATTAATTCCCCAGCATTTTGTCAGCAAAAGCCTGTGTGCACCACCCAGCCCTGAAATCTTGCTGTTTGCATAACAGTTTGGCTGCGTGAAAATCAGCAGTCCAAGGATAAATGTCAAAGAAGTTGTTCAAAATCCCGTGCGAAAGTCTGCCCAGAAGGAGGGGATGTGGGGAAGAAAGAAAAGAAAGAAAGAAAGAAAGAAAGAAAGAAAGAAAGAAAGAAAGAAAATGGGTTAGTACTTTAAATCTTGGAGAGTTGTTCACATCAATAATGAATTTCAAACAATTTATTCACTTCAGGAGTAAGTGGTTGGCATACTGTCCTTGCAGCTGGTTTGTTGAGATAATTGATTTCCACATAGCTTAAAGATTGGGTGGGGGTGGGAAGAAATATATGACAACTACTGTGGGGTTTTGATGGAAACTATGAAAGCCATATCAGTTTAATTATAGCTTCATCTTTAGCTGACATTGGTTCTTTCCTATTGGAATTAAAATATCCCAGCTAGTTGAAATGGAAGAGCAATGAATTTTTTATGTCATTTTACCTAACTTGCATGCTAGCTCAGGGCAATATTACAATCATACTTTGAGCATTCTCCCCACGAGATAGTTAACATGACAGGCAAGGCCAGTCTGTGTGACATAGATAACTCAAGGGAAAAGGAACAATGTAAATGGGAGATATTAGTACTTGGATGCAAACTAGGGCAAGGGGTGGTGGAAAAATATAAATTCTTAGAACTTCTTGTTTCATTTCTGGAATTGGTTTCACACCACCATTCCTCTCTCCCTCTTCCTATGTGTAAATTATTGTAAATGTAATCATATTCAGGAAATGAGATGTTCGCTTTTCAGGTTCTAATACCAATATGTAAAGGGGGGCAGAATCATTAACAAGATGTACTACTCAACAAGGCCGATTATGTGTCAACAAGCTGAGGTGATATAATGTGCCTTTTAGCTGAGATGTTGAGATATTAACAATGGCAATATTGGGAAATTTGTATTCATGCATATGTGTGTGTGTGTGTGTGTGTGTGTGTGTGTGTGTGTGTGTGTGTGTGTGTGAGAGAGAGAGAGAGAGAGAGAGAGAGAGAGAGAGAGAGAGAGAGTGTGAGTGTGTGTGTGTGTGTGTGTGTGTGTGTGTGTGTGTGTGTGTGTGAGAGAGAGAGAGAGAGAGAGAGAGAGAGATGTATGATATATTGATCCCTGGGAGGAAGGATTGATTGTTAAACCACTCTGGAAATGGTAGCTCTTTGAGGGGAATAGTGATCTCCTAACAGCAGCCTTAATAAACTACAGTTCCCATGATTCTTTGGTAGAAGCCATTGTTGGCAAGTAAAGGGTTCCTGAGAGTATTTTTTCCATGGCAGAGTTACAAGGCCAAGACGCTCAGAGTCCGTGCAGATCTCAAGGACAAGTATCCAAGGCAACCAGCTGGCCTTATCTATAAGACTTGGCAGATCTGGCCAGTTGGTGTGGGGGCAAGAGAAAGGAGAAAAGCGCTTGTATAGAGAGAGAGCTTGTACTGTATTCTAAAAACCTCTAATGTCAGTAAAAGTGACTCTTAAAACCTATGTCTTGTCTGGCTGAGTGAATCAACTGGGATCTAGCCTGTCACTATTCTGTTCTGCATCCTGGGCATCTGCTTGCGCCAGATACAACATCCAACAAGTGGTAGCAGAGGATGGTTACCTGGTGCTGATGGTTACCTGGTGCTGAAGATTGCAGAAAAGCGGCAGAGAAAAGCCAGAACTGCAGACCAGCGAGTAAAACAGCAGAGAGACGGAGAAACCGAAAGCTGAGCTGAAAGCTGTGAGAGAGCCGTGGGAAAAACTGACTGAAGGACAGAGGTGAGAAGCTCTAATTACAAAGGCGGTGAACTGTGAAAAGTGAAAGTATGTCTGTTACGTTATCGGCCGGGATTCCCTTGGAAAGGCTGACAGGGAAAAATTATGGCACTTGGAAACAGAGAATGCAGGCTTTTCTAGTGAAAGAAGACCTGTGGAAAGCTATCGCAGAAGACCCACCCGCCGGGGTGCCTATTCCAGCAGACTGGAGAAGGCTGGATGAGAGGGCAAAGGCGTTAATTGTTCTTGCTATTGATGATTCTCAATTACTGCACGTGCGTGATGCAACAACAGCTAAGGAAACCTGGGAAACTTTAAGAAATATTCATGTGAAAAAGACTGCCAGTTCTAAAATATATCTTGCCAGAAGATTGTATCAGATGCGCTTATCTGGAGATACAACCATGTCAGAGCATTTGTTGGAAATAAACAGACTGTTTACTGAGTTGTCAGAACGTGAAATTGAACATTCTCAAACGCAAAAAGTGTATATCACATTAGCTTCACTAGAGTCAAGTTATGATAGTCTGGTGAGCTCTTTGGAAGCAATGGACGATGCAAATCTCAATATGGATTATATAGAAGGCAAACTTTTACAAGAATTCCAAAGGAGGCAGGAAATGGCAAAGCAGGAAAAGACTGAGTCTAAACACAACGTGGAAAAACAGAACAACAAAGCTGCACAAGAGAGACTGTATGGACAAAAGGCGTGTTATTTTTGTGGTTCCAGGCAACATCTTCAAAGGAATTGTGAACCAAGAAGAAGAGAAAGAGGAAGAAAACCATGTGTACAGGTGATCTATGCTAGTAAGAATAAGCAATGTATTAACAATGAGCAGGGAAATAACTGTAAAGATTTATGGGCAATTGACAGTGGGGCAACAAATAGTATAATCAAAGATAAATCTATGTTTCATACATTTTGTGACGTAGAGGATCATGTGATAATGGCTGATGGATCTAAGAAACTTATCAAAAGTAGGGGTACAGTGAAATTAGCATGTTTCAATACAATTATGACAGATGTGATGTTTGTTCCTGATATCGAATGTAACATTATGGCTGTGTCGAAACTCAATGAAATGGGGTTCACAGTAATGTTCAAAAGGGGTTCAGTGCATGTAATGAGAGGAGAAAAAATATTCATGAAAGGAATAGTGAGGAACTCATTGTTCTTCTTACATGTGAAACAAACAAATCATGTACCCATGTGTGCTAATAAGAAACCCCATAATAATTGTGTTCATTTATGGCACAGAAAACTAGGCCATATAGGATATGAAAATGTGGTGAAAACAACAGAGAACAGTAATGATGTGACATTGAGAAACTGTGAAAAATATGTAGACTGCCACGTGTGTAAACAAACTAGGGCAGTTGTGGCTGCAAAGAACAAAGAAGCCATGCCCAGCACAAATGCACCTTATCAATTAATACACGTGGACTTAGTGGGGCCATTTCAACCTACTCAGGGGGGTGCAAGATATTTGCTGACAATAGTTGATGATTTTTCAAAATTCTGCACTGTTTATTTACTAAAAGCTAAAAGTGAAGCTGCAGAGAAACTGAAAAGATTTATTACAAAAATTGAAGTGCAGTTTGGTGTCAAAATACAGAGAATAAGATCAGATCAAGGAGGAGAGTTCTTAGGACACTCTTTTACTGAATACTTGGATAAAAGAGGAATAAAACAGGAGTTAACAGCCCCTTATAGTCCTCATCAGAACGGGTTAGCTGAACGCTGGAACAGGTTGCTTCAGGACTCAATAAGATCAATGCTGTGTGACTCCTCTTTAACACAAGGTTTCTGGGGAGAGTGTGTTCTGTATTCAGCTTACATTCAAAACAGAATATTCCATAAGGCCACTGGAATGTCTCCTTATCAGAAATTGTATGACAGAAAACCCAGATTAAAACATTTGATTAGGTTTGGAGCAGAATGCTGGGTACATGTTCCCAAAAATAAAAGGACAGGGAAGCTGCAAAGGAGAGCAGACAAAGGGTACATGCTGGGATTTGAAAACACGTATTACAGAATTTGGATGCCAAAACAAAGGTCTGTGGTGTTAAGCAGAAGCGTGCAAGCAATAGAGCAGGATTGGGAAGAGAAAACATATGTGGAGTTGGGAAACACTGAAGTTAGTAATGAACAAGAACAGGCAGATACAGTACCAATAAAACAAGAAGAAACAGGCAGCAGTAGTGAATCAAGTTCTAGCTCTGAGAGAGAAACAGAGGAATCGCCTGACACAGACACAGACACTAAGGCAGAAATACAACCACGCAGATCAGAGAGAACAACCAAAGGTATTCCACTTGTTAGATTTAAAATAAATTCCATTAAACATATAGACTTCAGTGACTGGAAAAAGTGGGATGATGGAAATCATGAAGAGTAATGAAATATAATGACAATAATTTGCAATGGAGTAACTGTCTTACAAATGAAAGTGATGTAAACTGAAATAAAAGGAAATGTATCAGAAGTATAAAACCAAGAAATGTAAATGTAAATGACATGAAAAGAAGTGAAAATGTGAATCTGTAACATAATCTGAAATGTATTGTTGAAATGTGATATAATGTGTGAAATGCTAAGCAAGAAGGCTATGGAAAAAATAGGTGGGGGAATGTTGGCAAGTAAAGGGTTCCTGAGAGCATTTTTTCCATGGCAGAGTTACAAGGCCAAGATGCTCAGAGTCCGTGCAGATCTCAAGGACAAGTATCCAAGGCAACCAGCTGGCCTTATCTATAAGACTTGGCAGATCTGGTCAGCTGGTGTGGGGGCAAGAGAAAGGAGAAAAGTGCTTGTATAGAGAGAGAGCTTGTACTGTATTCTAAAAACCTCTAATGTCAGTAAAAGTGACTCTTAAAACCTATGTCTTGTCTGGCTGAGTGATTCAACTGGGATCTAGCCTGTCACTATTCTGTTCTGCATCCTGGGCATCTGCTTGCGCCAGATACAACATCCAACAGCCATGACTGTTTAAAGTGGTATGATACTGCTTTAAATACATAGTGTAGATGGGGCCTCAATTATATATTGAGGGTCAAGGAAGAGCTATCACTGTGAAATTCAGGCTCAAGCTACACCTAACATTAATCACATGTAGTTCCTCCATAACATTTCCTCTTCTTTCTTTTTAAAATCTAAAATAGTGGTCTAGGCTGCAATATCCAATGGAAGATCAGCACTGATGGGAGGGAACCATTTCTTTCATCTGCCCATTTTCCTTTCATCTGTTCCATCAGTGCTGATTTCTCATTGGATATTGAAGCCTAGAGCATTATTTTAGATTTTAAAAAGAGAAGGAAATGTTGCCCATCAGTTCTTTCACCTCCTGATTTTCCTCCTCAGATTACTTTTGGCCTCCTCAAAGATTGCCTCCTCAAGTTACTTTTGGCCTTGTGGGGAAAAGAAACAGGTACTGATATGTTTTCCCCCATAGGGCCAAAAGCTAACCTATATGGGTTTAATATGATGTATAGTTTAAGCTTAACCTATTTATGCAAAGCCTAAACCTAATCTAGGCACGCTTCTAAGTAGGATCCTTTGTCTCTGAGGCACCCTTTACCTTCTAAGAAACCTTAACAACTTCCAGTTTTTTCAAGCTGCCAAATTTCTTCCTGTACTGACATTCTAGTCTGCCCAGTTATAAACCTTTTGGGTGCAAAGCTATCAGGACTTTGCCGATATTAGAGATGGCTAGCCCCACTGATTTTGGCGGTGGCGGCAAACGTTAAAATACAAATTTGATATTTGCTTTGTATAGGTTCTATTCAACGTAGTGCTACTTTTCCGTCAGTGTAATTTCTTCTTGCATGATGGAAAGATCAGGCCCGGCCTCCAAGAGGTCTTCTGTATCTTTAAAAGTTGTGCAGGGGGAAGGGAGAATTCCACCTTGTGGTTTTTCCCATTACAGTGTTGCAAGAACACTTGCACTTGGCTGATGTTCTCTTCTCCTAAAGATACAGGATCAGGATCAGGTCTTGAACTTGGCAACCCTAGTTCCACATGATGTTGGAAATAGGCCTTTAGGTAGCGGCACCTACCCTTTGGAACTCCTTCCCATTATATAGCAGACAGGTGCCTATTGTCTTTTCAGTATCTGGTAAAGGTGTTCCTTTTTCAACAAGCCTTCGAAATGGAGATTTTTATCTCAGTTGGCATCTGTATACTGGATTTGAATTGATATTGATGTGCCATTGTTTTAATCTGTCTATCTGTCTATCTGTCTATCTATCTAGTGTTTTTTTTAAAAAAATTATATATATAACTGCTTTAACTGTTTTATATATGTATATGTTTTGTATATGTTTTTATTATATTGTAAATTGCTTCAGGATGCCTCAGGGGAGTGATTAATAAATTAAATAAATAAATAAATAATTGATGTGTACTTATTGATTTACATTTCGCTTGCAGTAGATGATGATGGTTTTATGTATTCATTCTTTTTTAAAAAACAAAAACAAACACCTTATCTGCAAAGGAAGAAAACAAGGTTATATATGTCTGTGTTTCACAAAAATGTGAACCAGATAGGGGGTTCACGTGTTACATTCAATGAGTGCATAATCTATTTACCTGTGTACACAAATAGTTGAGCTGCATGCTCATACAGTTATTCACATGTAACATTCAATGCACATTCAATGTGTGTACAGTAATACCTCAGTATTATGTGTTCCTGGACACTACTTCTTTAACAGAAACTTTGGTACCAAAGGTAGGGATAACATGGAAAGAATAGGAATAGGTTCCTAAACCTGCTCATATATGATGGGGGCAGCTTCAACAGGGGCTTTAAAGGGTGCCTACCTGGCATCCACCCATTCCTCCTCCTTCTCCTTCCCCTCCTCTGAATCGTATTGGATCCTTCTCTACCCAGCCCTGGGAGAAAGCAAGATATTTCTTTAATGCACAGCAAACACACAGTCTTGTCAGTTTCATCCTAGCAAAGCAAAGGCACAGGTTTATATTGATAGCAAAGCAAAGACACATGGTGGTCAGTTTCAACTTAAAGCAAAGGGGCAGGCTTGAAAGTTTATCCATAGCAAGTCAAACCTGGTCAGTTTCAACTTTAAAAAAGCCTTCCTGAAAAGGAGCTTTGTTTCTGGAGGATTGGTTAACTGAGGTATTACTACACAATAGTTGAGCTGTTCAAATCAACAAGTACAAACTCTCTCACACAAACACTAGTACATGTATACAGGCAGCTTGTATACCATGTGGACAGCCTGTTCTATTAAAAGTTCTGATCATTATTTCCCTCTTTTAAAAAAATCACATCTTTCTCCCATTATGGCACCATAAGGTATGCAACTTATGGCGACCCTGTGAATCAGTGACCTCCAAGAGCATCTGTCATGAACTACCCTGTTCAGATGGTGTAAGTTCAGGTCTGCGGCTTCCTTTATGGAATCAATCCATCGTTTGTTTGGCCTTCCTCTTTTTATACTCCCCTCTGTTTTTCCTAGAATAATTATCTTTTCTAGTGAATCATGTCTTCTCATTATGTGTCCAAAGTATGATAACCTCAGTTTCATCATTTTAGCTTCTAGTGATAGTTCTGGTTTAACTTGCTCTAACACCCAATTATTTGTCTTTTTTTCAGTCCATGGTATCCGCAAAGCTCTCTTCCAACACCACATTTCAAATGAGTTGATTTTTCTCTTATCCGCTTTTTTCACTGTCCAACTTTCACATCCATACATAGAGATTGGGAATACCATGGTCTGAATGATCCTGACTTTAGCGTTCAGTGATACATCTTTACATTTGAGGACCTTTTCTAGTTCTCTCATAGCTCCCCTCTCCAGTCCTAGCCTTCTTCTGATTTCTTGACTATTGTCTCCATTTTGGTTAATGACTGTGCCAAGGTATTCATAATCCTTGACAAGTTCAATGTCCTCATTGTCAACTTTAAAGTTACATAAATCTTCTGTTGTTATCTCTTTAGTTTTTTTGACGTTCAGCTGTAGTCCTGCTTTTGTGCTTTCCTCTTTCACTTTCATCAACATTTGTTTCAAATCATTCCTGGTTTCTGCTAGTAGTATGGTATCATCTGCATATCTTAAATTATTGATATTTCTCCCTCCAATTTTCACACCTCCTTCATCTCGGTCCAATCCTGCTTTCTGTATCATATGTTCTGTATATAGATTAAACAAATAGGGTGATAAAATACACCCCTGTCTTACACCCTTTCCGATTGGGAACCAATCGGTTTCTCCATATTCTGTCCTTACCATAGCCTCTTGTTCAGAGTATAGGTTGCACATCAGGACAATCAAATGCTGTGGCACCCCCATTTCTTTTAAAGCATTCCATAGTTTTTCATGATCTACATCAGCCTTTTCCAACTAGTGGGCCACCAGATGTTGTTGGACCACTATTCCCATCCTTCCTGACCATTGGCAATGCTGGCTGAGGCTGATGGGAGTTGTGGTCCAACAACATCTGGTGGCCCACTAGTTGGGAATGGCTGATCTACCTAGTCAAAGGCTTTGCTATAATCTATAAAGCAAAGGTGATTTTCTTCTGAAATTCCTTGGTCCGTTCCATTATCCAACGTATGTTTGCGATATGATCTCTGGTGCCTCTTCCCTTTCTAAATCCAGCTTGGACGTCTGGCATTTCTCGCTCCATATATGGTAAGAGCCTTTGTTGTAGAATCTTGAGCATTACTTTACTTGCATGGGATATTAAGGCAATAGTTCGATAATTACTGCATTCCCTGGGATCCCCTTTCTTTAGAATTGGGATGTATATTGAACACTTCCAGTCTGTGGGCCATTGTTTAGTTTTCCATATTTCTTGACAGATTTTTGTCAAAATTTGGACAGATTCAGTCTCAGTAGCTTGTAGCAACTCTACTGGTATTCTCCCATTGACATCCATCTTAATTTAAAACAGGAGAAAAACACACCATTGCACCACATCCATGAGATGTGAAGACCTAGCTCATACATGCATGTGCATTACTTGAATACATCGTAAGTGCTGTTCAGACATTTATCTGAACACCGGTAGTACAGTTAGTTTACTTTAGACTCTGAACTTATTATACAGCCATGAGAGTGGCTGTATACTATAGCCAGTGTGGATTTTTCACATTCTGCCCTGGGCTGCTGCTGGGAGGAAGAGCAGGATATAAATAAAAT
The DNA here is from genome assembly GCF_030035675.1 of Rhineura floridana. Lineage (NCBI taxonomy): Eukaryota > Metazoa > Chordata > Lepidosauria > Squamata > Rhineuridae > Rhineura > Rhineura floridana. The sequence continues at coordinate 182,400,811 of NC_084483.1, forward strand.
AATAAATAAATAAATAAATAATTCCGCAATGTTAAATTGAAAATTCCCCCATGCCATTCTGATGCTTCCCATAAGCTCATTTCAAAACAAAACCTTAGAAAACTTATAGTCCTGGACTCAGAAATGCTTGCTTAACAACGCTCCAAATTTTCATGGAAATACCCAAAACAGTCAGAGCGAATTGATAGTTCAAAGTCTAAAAGGAGAAAGAAAAGAAACCCAGACCCCTTTTGGACTTTTTTCTGTCAGGGTTCTCATAATGTATTGAAATTTATTAAAAATCAGCCGTGTTCACTTAGTACCTGTAATCCTGTTATTGACCTTGCCCCATACTCTGACCTTCATCTTCTGCAGTTTAAAAGTTAAAAAAATGCCTGGCTGATTTTTAATTAATTTAAGACATTTTGGCTTGAACTCAACGATAATGTCGGGCATGCTCAGTAAGAACCAACTGTCAGTGTTCTAAAAACCAGACTCATAGATGCTGGGTTTGCCTAATCAGGGGGTCACACCCACAACAGATGTTTATTTCACTTTAGAGAGTCATGGCTTTCCCCAAAGAATCCTGGGAAGTGTAGTTTGTGAAGGGTGCTGAGAGGAGACTCCTGTTCCCCTGACAGAGCTCCAGTGGTCAGAGTGGTTTAACAGTCAGATGCTCTGCTTGAAACTCTGTGAGGGGAATAGGGCATCTCCTAGCAACTCTCAGCACCCTTCACTAACAATACTTCCCAGGATTCTTTGGGAGAAGCCATGACTATCTAAAGTGAAATAAACGTCTGGTGTGGATGTGGCCAGGGACAGCTTTGGTTTAAATTTGGGTAGGAGGCTATATGTGCCTTCTGTAGAATAAAAAGGTGGGGGAAACACTGAAAAGCAATGATACTGTTCACAATGTTTTCCTTTTGGAAAGGAAAGGGACTTCCTCTCTGTCCAGTGCCCACCTACCCAATCTCCTCCCCTCCCTGCCCCTCTCCCAGGTCAGTTTCACCTAAATGTGATTGCACAGAAATAAATCCCACTGAACTCAAAAAGTATGAAAATAATCAAACCTGCCCTCACTTCTCCTCCCTCCTATCCCCTCCCTCTTGCCTCTTCCCTCCCCTTCCTTTGCCTCTCCTTCCCCTCCTTAATTGATAGAATTAAAAACCAATAAAAACATCATTAAAAACAATAATAAAAGCATCCGTAAGTACTGCATTAGTTGGAAAAGAAAATTCATATTAAAAGGCCTGCTAAAAAAGTTCGTTTTTCAGGAGATGGCTGAAAGAAAGAAGGGATGGTTCCTGCTGAACCTCTATTGGCAGGGAGTTCCACAGGGCAGGGCCTGCTACACTAAAGGCTTGGTCCCTGCTGAAGGCTAACTGAATATCAGAGGTGTGAGGAACCACTAAGAGTGCCCCATCAGAAAATCTCAGTGATCAAGATGCAACATAGGGAGTCAGGCAGTCCTTAAGGTACTTCGTGCTCATGTTGTTTAGGGCTTTGTGAATTAACACAAGTATCTTGAACCTGCCCTGGTAGCAAATTGGCAACCAGTGCAGCTCTTTCAGCAGCGGGGTAACATGTTGCCAGTAATCTACTCCTGTGAGCAGTCTGGCTGCTGCATACTGCACTAGTTGCAGTTCCTGAACCAGATACAAGGGCAGCCTCTCATAAAGCACATTACAGTAATTGAATCTTGAGGTTACCAGTCCACCAACCACTGGGATCAGGCTACTATGGTCCAGGAACAGTTGCAGTTGGCATACCAGCCAAAGCTGGCAGAAAGCACTTCTGGGCCACAGAGCTCCCTTGAGCCTCTAGTGACAAAGATGGATCAAAGAGTACCCCCAAACTGCATACCTTCTCCTTCAGTGCTATCCCATCCAGGACAGGCAATTGATCCATCTCCCAGACATGGTAACCACCCACCCACAAAGCCTCCATCTTTCCAGGATTCAAGCTCAATTTATTGACCTTCATCCAGTCCACCACTGTATCCAGGCAACAGTCCAGGGCTTACACTGCCTGTCCTGATTCAGATGTAATGGAGAAATAGAGCTTGGAGTTTGATGAATTCAGTGAAAAAGGAGTTCCAGAGTCAAGAGGCAATTGCTGGCCATGGCTCTCTACCTGTGCTTTCTATTGCTGGTGGCTGGATTATGACAGAGATGGGGAGTTGGACTCCAGCTCCAACTCACAGAATACACTTGACTGGCTACAAAAATCATGATGGAACATATGGGAGAGAAATGGCTTACTGTCTCTTTGAAACCCATCCATGTTGGTAACCATCACTTCCATACGATGTAGTGATGGCCACCAACTTGGATGGCTTTAGAAGAGGATTAGACAAAGAGGATTAGAATAAGGCTATTGATGGCTACTTGCCACTATGACTATGATCTGCCTCTACTTTGGAGGTAGTATCCCTCTGAATGCCAGTTGCTGGGTAGCACAAGTGGGTGTGTGTGTCAGGCCCTGCTTGCAAGCTTCCCAAAGGCATCTCGTTGGCCACTGTGAGAACAGGATGTTGGACTAGATGGGCCATTGGCTCAATCTGGCAGGGGTCTTCTGGACCGGCTAAAGTGAAAGTCCACCAAAAAGACAGTCCAGTAAAGGAATATGCAAAGCTCAAGCAACAGATTCCCATGCAAAATTGGCCTGCTCATTTGCAAGCTGGCCAGATATCTTTGTTCTGCCATTCCTTAACACCTTACTTCAAGTAAAGGCCCACCCTGTGTCCCATTCACAGCCTCTTTCTATTGTCCACTGAGTTGTCCACTGATATTGTGAAAGGCATAGCACAAGCAAGCAGTCACATCTCAAGCAACTCCGTCTCCAACTACACAAGGTGATGTTTTTCTCTCAGTTAATCCAGTCTGCCAGGAAATGGAAGTTGATCCCATTGACACCTCTCACCTCACTGAGTCGTCAGCTGGTTCTAATGACTGATCCCCCTGTATGCATAATGTATCTCAGGTGCCCCAAGAAGGGTTTACTCCACCGGATGACTTGGTTCATCAGGTTTAACTATGCACGAATTCTTGCTCCCTCTCCTGCACCTCTCTGGAGTGTCCACAAATAAAAAGAGTAAATTTTCCCATTGTGTGCCCCTCTCTGGACTACCTTTTATGAATTGCATGGGGTAGTCCATGCTGTTTGCTTGACATCTGAAGACCATAGGAAGAGCCCTGCTGGATCAAACCAAAGGAGAGCCAGTGTAGTGATTAGAGGATTAGAGCGTCGGTCTGGGACCTGGGAGACCAGGGTTCAAATTCCTGCTTGGCCATAAAGCTCACTGGGTGATCTTGGGCTAATCAATGTCTCTAACCATAACCTACTTCACAGGGTTGTTGTGAGGATGAAATTGGGAGGGGGAGAGCCATGTTTGTACCCTTGAGCTCCTTGGAGGAAAGGTGGGATATCAATTTAATAATAAATAAAACATAAAAATGAAAAAGGTCTATCTAGTCCAGCATCTTGTTCTCACTGTAGCCAACCAGAGCCTGTGGGAAGCCTGCAAGTAGGATATGACTGTAACAGCACTCTCCCTGCCTGTAATTCCCAGCAACTGGTATTCAGAAGCATATTGCCTCTGATCCTGAAGGTAATATGCAGCCATCATGACTAGTGGCCATTGATAGCCTTATCTGCTATGAATATGTCTAAACCCCTTTTAAAGCCATCCAAATAACTTGACTATCACTAGATATTGTGGTATTGAATTTCGTAGTTTAACTATGCATTGTGTGAAGAAGTACTTTCTTTTGCCTGTCCTGAAGCTTCCAACATTCATTCTCGTTGGATGGCCCCATTTGGTGCTAGTATTCCTGAGAGACGGAGAAAAACTTCTCTTCCTCCCACTTTGTCCACACCATGCATAACTGTATGCACCTCCATCAAGTCCCCCCTTGGATGCCTTTTCTCTAAACTAAAAAGCCCCAAATGTTGTAATCTCTTCTCACACAGGACTTGTTCAAGCCCCTTGATCATTTTCTGAACCTTTCCCAGCTCTACAATGTCCTTTTAATGGTGAGGTAACCAGAATTGTACACAGTATTCCAAGTGTGATCGCACCATAGATTTGTATAATGGCATTGTGAAATTGGCAGCTTTATTTTGAGCCCCTTTCCCAATGATCCCTAACATGGAATTCATTTGTTTCATTCAGTTGACGTTCTCATCAATCTATCTACTAAGACCCTGAGATCTGTTTCCTGGTCAGTTGGGAAATTTTCCATTTTAACCCAGTTCACGGAGGTCCTTTTCAAGCTCCTCACAGTCCCTTTGTCTTGGGCTTCCTATAAATGGTCCCAATCTAGCTATGGTTACAACACAATCTAGCTATGGTGTGTAACAAGTAGACTAAGGGAGGGGAAAGCAGACCTGGTTCAAGACTGAAATAAAGGACAAGATTGCACACACCTCCCATCTCCACATACAGAAGACAACCAGACTGGCAGCTGAATCTTAGTTCAACATTGGCAACAGAAAAGTGTCCCCCACCATACCTAAAGGATATCTTAGGGGGCACAGGACTGGCCGCATGGCACAAACAGTTCTGTTCTCCAACAGAGAGGAATGGTTTTTGGGGGTGGGGACTCAGGAAGAACAGCTGAGAAGCTGCTCCAGCTGCCCCACACATCCCAGCATCCACCACCTGTGGTGGCCACCTCACATGGTAGGACTGGCCCGATGGATGTGTAGTCTTATCCACATTACAATACGTGTTTGGATTTACAATCTGCACTGAGAATATGTTCCAGGAAACAGACCCAATATGGTCTTAGTCAGAGCTTGGAAAAGTTATTTTTTTAAACTACAACTCCTATCAGCCCCAGCCAGCATGGCCACTGGATTGGGCTGGTGGGAGTTGTAGTTCAAAAAAGTAACTTTTCCAAGCTCTGGTCTTAGTCAAGTCATCACCTCTTGGTCTTATCTCCCCAAAGCAGCAGTGTAGAGGCAAATTCAGAAGTGCAGGGTCCCTTCATAATAGTCACAGCCACACCCTTCACAGCCGTGTCCCCTCCTACGATTATACAACTTTCTAAGATTGTAGAATAATCTGGCCAGTTTTGGATACTGCTTTAGAAGACTATTCAGTGGCTAACATTACACCCCTTTCAAGTTGATTGGCTCATAGGATGCTGGAGACATAGGGACCTTGCTGGGACCTCGTTCCTGAAAGAGTAAGGGTTCTAAGACCCCCCTGAGGCCTTGGGCGACTACATCCCTGCTCCCCATGTACCCAAGCTATGTCTCCATCAAGGCCTCTGCTGCTGGAAGCGCACAGCTTGCACTACACGTGTGATTACTTGCTTCTATTCATTATTATTGCCACGTGAAGCAACATCCAAGTGGAAGGTTTTGGATCACACATCACACCACAGCAGAAATATATGGATTGGACCTCAGTGAGATTTGAACAGGAAATAAACAGGAGTAACAGTGATCCCCAAAAGAGATATATCCATGAATGTCAGATTCCGGATGCTTACAAAATTGTAATGCAGTTTTTCTTCCTGTTCCTGAATTCACTCCTCACTTGCTTTGATAGTCCATATTTGCTGCTGCTGCAATATTTACTACCACAAGACGATCGCTCTGATTTCTGATGTATCATTGCAAATGAGATCCTGCAACAGCTATGTGAATGAACCCTTCCCCCCTTATATAATTTGAACAAAATTTTTCTCTGATGGCACATTAGAATGGTGATCACTATTGAAATCAGAGTGCAGAACCTGATCAATAAATTTATGTGTCACAAATGACAAAAGGATAATATACTACTGAAATGCTCATTGGTTTAATATAGTCCTCCAGGGAGTGCTATGAATACACACAATGTTTGTGAGTGCTCAGTGTTGCATTTCAAGCACCACTTTTGCTGTTATCTGTGCAAAAAAAACCCCACAAACCCTGAGGTAGAGAGACAGGCTGCTCTCTTGTAACTGTCTGACTGCCAAGGCTTGGGGGGAAAGCAGCATTCCTGTATAGACCTGGAATAAATTATATGTAACAAACAAGCTCTAAATAAGTCTTTTTATAGTCTGTAACACTGAGAGATTAGTTAAAAACATAAAAGTTGTCAAATGAGCAATCAATGTAGCTTCAGCCTGCTATTGACAGCGATCAGTCAGGACGTTACAGAAAAGTTCATAAGCAGGGCTTGAAGATAATATCTGCCCCCTGTTGTTAATCCTCTGCACCTGTCAGCCAGACATATGCTTTCTCATAACATGGAGGTTGCTCTTGTGGTTATCATGGCTTGTACCCAACAATAGAGCTATCCTCCAGGGTCCCGATTCAGCAAGATTTATACAAGCATGCAAACAAGGCTTCGGCATGTTGATCACCTTTCTGCAAGATGTCCTACATGGGTAAAATATTTGGTGGGAGGAAACCTCAGGGGTATATGTACACTCTCTTTGCATGGCATCCACAGCTGGTCCTATGATCATCAGTACTGACTATTACCATTGTAGGCAACAGATCTCTGGGAGGTAGAGAAGGTGGTAGAATTAGTTTCTGTCTCCAGTTTCCAGTCCAGAGCTGGGTGGATGGTGTGTGTATGCTAGGGATGGGGGAGAAATTCAACTCACTTTGCATTTAAAGCTGGATTTATCAAATTTGTGTTTTCTGAAACATCATGAGAACTGATACACAGTCATCCTTTGAAAGTCACACTGATCCAAATTTTGCGATGCACTCCAACCAAGCAATGTTTACAAAAATGCATATATTATAGGGGAAAATGTGCACAAAATGAATATATGAGTGAAAATAACTTACAAAAATGCATTATATTTGGATAAATTGCTTGCAAAACTGCACACAAAAATGTTTTTATTGGGAGAAACTAGCACTAAAATGCTGAACAATTTTCATGAGAATTTGTTTTTTTAAAAAAAATCACAAATTGCTGCAGAAATGTGGAGAACTGATGAGTAGAAAAATGAGAAATAGAGATAACATCTTTAAACCTCTTTTGTTGTCCACCAATATTCTGTTTTCCATCCTTAAGTTGGGAGTAAAGTAGCTGCTTTGGAAGATAGTGATCAGGCATTCGAACAACATGGCCGGTCCAGCGAAGTTGATGTTGGAGGATCATTGTTTCAACACTGGTGGTCTTTGCTTCTTCCAATAAGCTAACATTAGTCCGCCTATCTTCCCAAGTAATTTGCAGAATTTTCTGGAGGCAGCGTTGGTGGAATCTTTCGAGAAGTTGGGAGTGGCGTTTATAGATGGTCCATGTTTCACAGGCGTACAGTAAGGTCAATAGTACAATGGCTTTGTAAACAAGCATTTTGGTCTCCCTGCGAATATCCCGATCCTCGAACACTGTGCACTTCATTTTGGAGAATGCGGCACTTGCAGAGCTCAGACGATGCTGAATTTCAGCGTCGATGTCAGCTTTTACAGAGAGATGGCTGCCAAGATAAGAAAAGTGATCAACATTCTCCAGCATCGCACCATTAAGCTGGATTGATGGTGCTACAGAGGGATTGGTTCGCACTTGCTGATGAAGCACTTTGGTTTTTTTGATGTTAAGCAAGAGGCCAAGGTTTTCATATGCTTCTGCAAAGACAAAGATTTGTTGGTCTGTAGATGGCCTTTGTGGCATTAAAAAAGCCCCGTGCATCATGAGCATCTGCAAAATGCTGGATTTCTTGAGCTTTCTTTATCCACCAGGTGTTCTTAAGTTCTCTAGTTCTTCTTTGGACCTCAGCCTTTGCACTGGCATAGATTTTTTTCTTAGCAGCACAGTTAATGTCTTTTTGCCATATCTGGAAGGCTTTTTGGATCGTTCTCTGTCTGGTTCCTCTCCCTTGACCTTACCGCCATGGGTGACCCTGCTGGGAGTACATGACTCTCAATGGCATCGGTCACAGGGTTCATTGGAACACGCAAGCCCACTCACCACTGCAAGGTGACGATCCAGCGAGAGGTTTATTGTTTTAATAGGATCTCAACCTGCTGTGTTTCCTCATTGTAAAAAGAAAGCTGGGATCTATGACTTTGAATAATAAATAATAATGCATTTCCACCCAAATCTTCGTTGCACAAGTATATACCTTATATACCTTGGACCATATACCTCCCTTTCTGAAGGTCAGTTAAATGCATGCTATCAACAGTTTATGGGGGGGATGGACACTATATTCCCATATAATTCCCATATAATCAGCTACATACAGTGTAGATAATATGTCTCCTCTCTGACACAATAGCTGCTTTAATATGACAGTTTCTCAATGACAAAAGGCCTATTGTTTGAACATTATACATATTAAAGAGTTAAAAATCCACAGGGGGAGGAATCTTCATCTATGCTGCAGGGCAACAGGCTGCACTTTAATGTATTGATGTTATAATAACAGAATCATTGTGACTTGTCAAATATTTAAAGTGACTAGAGAGCTTTAAGGAATGAAAATGTATTTGCTTATTTAGTTAGTTATTGCCAAGTACCACAGAGCTCAAAGACCGGCCAAGGAAGAAGGAAGTAGCCTTCTCTTTGTTGCTGTGCTGCCAGACCAGATTAAAAAAAATAGACATCTGCCACACCCACAGGTTGTTTTGGAAGTGAAGTTTGACTAGAGGTGGTGGTGGTGACCTGTATAAACCAGCCGACGGCTATGAATGCTTCTCCAGCTGAGCAGACTCTGAACCTTCAGTTCTTCAGTTCTTCTCAGGTGTGCAGTATAATCCTATGCACCTTTACCTGGAAATAGGGATGGAAAGATCTGCCACTTTCAGTTCTCTCAGTTTTTCATTTTTCTAATCTTAAATTCAGTTTTCCACATTTCTGTAGCAGTTTGCATTAAAAAAAAAGTCCTCATGAAAATTCTTCAGCATCTTGATGCAAAATTCTCCTACTAAACACATTTTGCATGAAGTTTTGAGTAAGGTACACATTTTTGAATGCAATTTCTTCCAATATAATGCATTTTTGTATGTCTTTTCATTCATATATTCGTTTTATGTACTTCCCCCCCCTAATATATGCATTTTTGTAAACATTGGTCGGTTGTAGAACTGCATCGCAGAATATGGATAAGTGTGATTTTTGAAGGACAGCTGTGTTTTGGTTCCCATATTGTCTTTGGAAAGCGTGAATTTGATCAATCCAGCTTTAAATGTAAACTGAATCAAATTTCTCCCCCCATCCCTACCTGGACATAAGTCTCACAGTGTTAACATACGGAGAACCCTGCCTGGATCTGACCAAAGGCCAGTCTCCTCTAACTTTCTGTTCCTGCAGTGCCCAAGATGCCTATGGGAAGTTGCAAGCAGGACATGAGCATAAGAGCACTCTTCTGCTTGTGTTCCCCAGTGACTGGCTGGTGTTCAGACGCATGTTGCTTCTGGTATTGGAGTTAATATACTGCCATCATGAGCAATAGCCACCAACCAATAGCCTTACCCTCCATGAAATGTCTTTTTGAGCTGTTCAAATTCAACAGCAAGCTACACATATGATATATGCATCATAAGAAGAGCCCTAATGGATCATGCTCATTGCCCATCTAGTCCAGCATCCTGTTTTCACAGTGGCCAACCGCATGCTTATGGGAAGCCCAAAAGCAGGACCTGAGCACAGCAGCACTCTCCACACTCTCACAACTATTGAAGGTGAGGGAGTCCTGTCTTCTTTTGTCTTAGAAGTGTGACAAGAGCAGCTCCCATTTGGTCCTCTTTGCATTGGGGAGAGAGAAAGAGAGAGAGTCCCCCTAGCTGGCTAGACTGCTGCTGTCATGTGCTCATCTTTTCTGTCTGTCTTCCTTTTGGGTAAACTGATACACCTCAGGGAGCTGTTCCCACTTCTGACTCACCTTCCTGTTTTCCCTTCTCTGCGGACAACTGGAGGAGAAGGAGCCATGTTGTCTTTGTCACCTCTCCTCTAGCATGAAGGGCAATGTCCAAGCATGGCCATTGCAGCCTCCAACTTAGCTAAACAGAAGTAGCACCTTTCCTATCCAGTATGTATTTCTATTAATAAAGTAGTCTTTTCTGATTTTGAAACCAAGTCTGGGTGATTTTGCTTCCTGTCAGGGAGAATCACACCCACGCAGCACAGAGTGCTGAGCAAGCTACACTAAGCTAACCTCTACTAATTTGCTGAACTTCTAATTGGTCTACTAGCAATTAGAGCCATCATTTTGCACCTGGTCACCCTAGCAAAGCCAATATTTAACTATTTATTTATTAAAATATTTATTTTAAAATATGGTAAAATAGTTAATATAAGTTAATCTTATATGTGATGGTGGAGACACACAAAAGTATCTCTGTAGGCTGGGTTTTTGTGGGGAGAGCAAGCTTTTCCTATGAATAATATGTTTCCAGTGGACAGGCCTGACCAACACGTGACCCACCAATCCAACACAGCTTGGCAGCTGCCTGCCCCAAGATTGCATTAAGAAAATAAACAGGAGACCAGGGACAAATAACCTGTGGCCCTCCAGATGTTGTTGGAGTTGAACATAGGAAGCACAGAAACATAGGATGTTGCCTGCAACTGAGTCAGGCCATTGGTCCATCTCCCTCAGTATTGCTCCCCAGGTTTTCAGATAAGGGACACCCTCACTCCTACCTGGAGGTGCCAGGGATTGAACCTGGGTCCTTATGCAAAGCAGATGCTCCATCACTGAACTTCAGACCTTCTTCATCCAGACCCAGCCCAGTATGGCCAACGGTCAGGAGTGATGGGAACTGTATCCCAGCAACATCTGGAGGGGCCATAGGTTCCCCATCCATGTGACAGAACTTTATTAATACATGGCTGTGGCATAGCATCCAATATTTCACAGGTAAAAATAGGGAGATCCTGGTAATGCCCCTATTTCCATCAGAAAGACAAGCCCCCATTCCATTGTTATCAGTTGCTGAAGGCTCTGTCCTGCCTGCTCTGTTCTTTTGCTCTGCAATAACCTGTCCTCCACTGTTTCACTGTGTGTGTTGTTTTTATTAAAGATATAGTAGAAAAATATGATTGCCCTATAAACAATATATGGGCGGGAGTACAAGGTGAGGTAACGAGGGGGGTTCTGAGATTTTATTAGAAATTTGTTTTGAATGTCTGTGTTTATATGGTGGAGTTTTTAAGCAGTGTGTTAGAAAAGCAAAATATATAAAATCCCAATGGCATGACTATGGACTTTCCTTGGGGGCATAGCTATGGGGGCTGTCATGATGCACTTCAAAATTGTTGGGAATTGTTGGGAATTGCCACCAAATGTGCTTGCACTCATGTATAGGATACATGGTTAAGAGTTTCAAATGAAAAGAAGAAATTTGCCACTACTTTGAACTCTGTACATTGTTCAGAAACTACAATAGTGCACAGCAACTGTTTTGTACTCTGCACTGGCTCAGAGACTACAACCATGCCTTTGTCAAATAAAGGCACCCATGATGCTACAATTTAGTCAGTTTCATATTGCTAAGTCAACCTTACGAATGAAGGAGAAACAAGACTCCTGCAACTGAATGGCCAGGAAGATTAAAAGGTCCCCTTATTACAGGCTTTCTGAATGTCAAATTTACATCCATTTATTTTCTTGTGTAGAAACTGTCCAGTTTGTCCTATGTACATGCACATACATTTGCAGATCTTAAAGTGGCCATCCTATCTGCTGCCCTATCTGGACAGGGATAACCTGGCTACAGTGATCTATGCTCCGGTAACCTCGAGATTGGATTATTACAATGCGCTTTATGAGGAGCTGCCTTTGAAAACAGTTTGGAAGCTTCAATTAGTGAAGAATGCAGCCGCCCAACTGTTGACAGGTTCAAGGCGAACAGAACATATAATACCAATTCCAGTTACACTGGCTACGTGTACTCTTCTGAACCCAATTCAAAGTGCTGGTTTTGACCTACAAAGCTCTTTACGTTTCAGGATCCCAATATCTTTTGGAACCACTTTCCCAATATGAACCCACCTGGACTCTTAGGTCTTTTTCAGAGGCACTTCTCCAGGTCCCCCGTCTGAGAGAGGCTTGGAGGATGGTGACAAGAGAGAGCGCCTTTCCAGTTGTGGCTCCCCATGTGTGGAATATACTCCCCAGTGAGGTCCGCCTGGTGCCTTCATTGACATCTTTTGGGTGCCAGGTACTTATCTTTCCCCCCAGGCATTGAATACACTGAAATGATGTTGTTCTGTCAGTATGCTGTCAAGCTTTCTGTGGCCGTATGGGATGTGGTTATTGTTTTATTTCATTTCATGTTGGTTTTGTTTTATGTATATTATTTTGGATTTTCATTATGTTGCAAGTCACTTGGAGACCTTTGGGTAGCAAGCCATTAATAATTTATGTTTTCAATTTATTTATTTATTCAATCCGTTAGTTGCTTTTTTACACAAATATGGGGACTCAAAGCAACTTACAGTTAATAAAAAATTAAAATTAAAAAGCAAAAATGTTAAAAATGTAAAATGTTAAAAACAAATCAGTACAGAGGCTGTGGAGTAACGCTAAATGGAAAGGGCACACTATTGAAGCCTTCCGAAAGCCTTCCAGAGTAAAGAACCAAATGCCTGGGAGAAGAGAAATGTTTTTGCCTGGCGCCTAAAGATGGATAATGATGGTGCTAGGCGTACCTCCCTAGGAAGAGTGTTCCACAAACGGGAGCTGTCCCGTCCAGAGCTGGAACCACAAGACAGAGACGCGGGTGCAATTAAATCTTGCTTTATTAGAGTAATGGATACATCTAGGACATTGCGCTTCATATAGAAACCTGCCTTACTCACTAGAAACCCCTAACTACACTCTAGACATGCTCTGTGGCGCGTAAAGGAAGTTGACTCAGCGACTCCCCTCTTTGAGAGGCCAGCTTATGTAGGGAACGTTTTCGATCGTAATCTCTGACTCCTTCGTAAGTCCTGTCTCTGCCCTGTCCGTTTCTCATGGCGGCGGGCGCAAGGCGAGGGGGGGCGTGTTTTCAACGGCTTGTCGGAAGACACCTGCTCTTGGGCTGCAGGCTCGAGGTCAGGAGGTGGAGTCATGCTGGAAGCATCCTGGGAACTGCATGGCAAGGGAGGAGCTGGTACAACCTCTGGGGCGTCCCCTGACAGGCTGTCGGGAATGACTGGGGGTTGGCACACTCTCCTCTATGGAGCTCGCGCTACCCGTGGGAATTGGCTGGAGTTCAAGTTCACTGCTCCCCCCAAGGCCTTGAGCAGACTCAACAACTCCTTGGTCTTCCGCATCTTCTGACAGCTGAGGCACCTGAAACTCATGCCTCTCCCCTCCCTGCTCCTTCAGGGAGAGCCGAGGCTCAACAGGAGCAGCCACTGAGAAGACCCATTCTTGTGTTGCCATTCTCCGCACGTCTTTCGAAGGGGGCACACGAAGAAGGGCCTCTGATGCTGAGCACAGTTTTCAGTTTGGTACATATACAGAGAGGTGGTCCTAAATAATAATAATAATAATAATAATAATAATAATAATAATAATAATAATATCCTAAAAGTGAATTTCAAAGACAGGACACAGGGGAAGACCGCTGAGATACCACTATAACCACTGGCCCACGCCCACCTTTTCCTAGGTTTGTCCCCCTGCCCCCTGGGAAAATCTCTGTCTCTGGCAGCAAGGAGATAGACTCACTAGGGAGGGGGCCAATGGATGATTTCTTACCCAATAACCCTCCAAACCCTGGAGCCAGCAATGCTTCCCACACCAACCCAATGTATGCATGGGGGGCATGGCTGCAGTACATGGCAAACGCAGGGGGCAGAGGTAGCCCATACAACCACACAACCCCGTCATGGGTTTTGTCAATGTGGGATGGAGGGCTTCATGTGAACATCCTCTACAATTTCAACAGCCATTCTGAAAAGACAAAAAAGACATTCATAACCCATTTTCATGAGACTCATAATAATTGTCTCCCATAAGAGAACAAAATTGGTATGTGAATGTCTCTCTTTTTTGCCTTTTCAAAATAGCTTCCTAAAATGCGCTTTACATTTTTCCTTCACCCCTTAGAGTGGGATGTTGGGGTGAGCTGCTATTTAAAACTTGAAAAGGAGAACTGTGACCTGAACATGTCTACAAAATTCCATTCTGATATTTGCGACATACAGAGTTGCATGACAAAACATATTGACAAGCAAACTACCAATAGGATGAAGGGCAAAAAGAGAAGTTAAAACAAAGGCCTCATGGACCTGGAATAAATAGAGCCTCAGTTACTCCACGATGAATATAAACCATGCATGAGGCAATTTGAAGTCCAACTTCCAACTGTTAGAGCAGTACGACAATGGAACCAATTACCTAGAGAGGTGGTGGACTCTCCAACACTGGAGGCATTCAACAGGTAGCTGGATAGCCACCTGTCGGGTATGCTATAATACGGATTCCTGCATTGAGCAGGGGATTGGACTTGATGGCCTTATAGACCCCTTTCAACTCTATGATTCTATGAAGTGAGCCTCAGAAGTTTTTTCTATAATGAAACCCACTAAGTACACAGTTTTCCATTAGGTTTCTTTAGTGGTATGGGATTGAAAAGGGTATTTTATATTCCCTCTTTGTTTATTTTGTAAAAAGTATCCTTGGATAGCACACCACTTTATGCCAGCTTTGCTTTGTATTTTTACAGTCTGCTAATTAGAGCGTTTTAACTAATTTGTTTGCATTTTGCATGAGCAAGTTGGGCTTTTGGATTGACTAATGTAATTGCAGACAGTTTCTGCCAAATACAAATTACTCTTTCTAGTGTGAGCTAGAGCGAAAAGTAAATATTTAATAGACATCAATACCCTTGCAGCATTTTTAGAGTGGCTTTTTTTTCCTATGGAAAAAGTTTAAATAATTTCTGTGGTGCTTGATTGCCGTTTAATGTTCAGAAATTATTTTTAATTTTTTAAAAAATAATAATGAATTGGACATTTAAGCAATTCCACAAGGGTTTTGTTTCTGCACAACTTATGATTTTAAAATCCTGAGATGCTTTAAGATCGGGTTATTCCACATGTAATGTTAATGGGCACAACTTTTACAGTGGAGTGCTGTTTCCCTGACACTTGTTCCATAGATTTGATTTGTTTGCAACATTTATAAAACTAATGTGGGACTGAAAAAATTGTTTAAAAGCACACCCATACTTTCTCCCCTTAAGCTGAGACAGCTATGTCTAGAGCATCCCAATAGATAATTATATAATCTCTGGGAACAATCCACTATAAAGTACGGTAGTTCTCATGTGTAACTCTGTGCCCATCATTTTAAACCTAGTAATGCTGACTCAGTGGTGTCTCTTGCTATTTTGCTACATTATCAAGTTATTACATGTGGGACCTAACCTGCAACAAAACTGTAGGGTGAACTGTTCTTTTTCACTGTTCCAGTGAGCCAATCATAAGAACATAAGAAGAGCCTGCGGGATCAGGTCAATGGCCCATCTAGGCCGGCATCCTGTTCTCACAGCAGCTAACCAGATGCCTTTGGGAAGCCCACAAGCAGGACCGGAGCACAAGAGCATTCTCCCCCCCCCCGTGGTTTCCACCAACTGGCATTCAGAAGCATATTGCCTCCCATTATGGAGGCAGAGCATAGCCGTCATGGCTAGTAGCCACTGAAAGCCTTATCCTCCATGAATTTATCCAATCCTCTTTTAAAGCCACCGAAGTTGGTGGCCATCACTGCCTCTTGTGGGAGTGAATTCCATAGGTTAACTGTGTGAAGATTTACTTTCTTTTGTCTATTCTGAATCTTCCAACATTCAGCTTTATCAGATCTCCATGACATCTAGTCTGCCCAGGTCAGGTCCACCGGCGTGATCCAGGGCTGTCAAAAGGGGGGCAGTCTAGTGGCAGGGAGGAGGAGATGAACTCAGGCAGCCTGTGTGCATTTCCTCCCCCCCAAACCACATGTTTAACTAGGGGTTTAAACCCTCAAGGCCTCTGAATCAGTTTGGAACCCGGATCCGGGTCAGGTGGGATCAGTCAGATTGAGTCAGCCCTGGGTCACCCCAGGTTCGATCAGAGTCACTCTGAAGCATCAGACTGGGGGCTGAATCAGATGTGAGGGGGGTGTCTTCCACAGTACTTCATTCTATTCTACCTCCTATGCAGCTTTCAACACCTGCAATCAGTGGAGGCTGCTCCACCAACCTCAGCCAACCAGCCTCCAGTTACCTGCCTTCATACTTGCAAACAGTGCTGGGGTAGCACCGCCTGTCAGCTTCCTCCTCCTTCATTTCAGTGTTGCTCTTGCTGAACTCAGCAGGTGAGGAGGATGGAGGCAAAACTAGAATTAAATGGCTGTGCCTGTTGTTGCCTCTGGCTCCGCCTACTTTTGGGGTTCCAGTCTGCCACCCCACCAGTCCCAATGGCCACCAGGCAGCCACCACTGTCTACAACAACAGACAGCATCCTGTGGCCAGTATGTGCAGTCAGGGCTGGTCCCAAACGGCAGCCAGGTCGGGTTCTGGCCGAGGGCCCCTGGGACCACAGAGGCCCCTGAGGGGCCTCTTGATAAGGTGGGGAAGGAGTAGTGCTCCTTTTCCGCAATTGCAGAGAGGGGGCTCCTTCCGTCCGGCCGTTCGCTGGCTCCACTTACCCATATCTCCTGTTTTCTGCAGCTGCGTGGGCTGCGCGTGCAGGACTGTCATTTACCAAGATGGCAGCCAAGGTTTTCCTAAGGGGCTGAAGCCTCCGCCGCCATCTTGGTTGATGGCAACGATGTGTGTGCGTAGCAGCCCATGAAGCTGCAAAAGACAGGAGAGACAGAGCCAGCGAATGGCCAGGCAGAAGAAGCTCCCTCCCTGCGAGAGACAGGTAGGCATGCGTGTGTGTGTGTGCGCGCGCGCATGCTGGGACCCAAGGCAAGCTGGTGCCCAAGGGCCCGGCATGTCTGCCAGCCCTGTGTGCACTCGGTTCTCATTGGGCTGTTTTAGGGATCCCTCTATTTTTTTAAAAAAAATTGTTTGTACTGCTACAAACCTTGGGATTCCCCTGAGTCTGTTCCCTCTTGTGTATGTGTGTGAGGGAGGCCCATTTTGGCAATGACACTTACACTGGGACATTAGAAATAGAAGGAAACAATAAGAAAATGTTTGCTATTGTAGCCTTTGACCTTTCCATTTTCAGGCCCTGACCCTAACCTAATGTTTTATTCAGGCACAGTGAATTAATTGTACACTGTCTGTGACACACTTATAACAAGACACCCATTTTAAATTTTGATCTTTTTTAAAAATTACATATATATCTCATCTTTCCTCCAAGATGTTCAAGGTGGCATGCATACATGGTTCTCCTCCCTCTGAATTTTATTCTCACAACAACCCTGTGAGGTGGGTTAGGCTAAGAGACTATGACTGGCCCAACGTCACACAAAGAGTTTCATGGCTGAGTGGAGATTTGAACCCTGGTCTTGCAGTTCAACACTCCAACCATTATACCACACTAACTTATATATCAAGCCTATCTCTAGCTGACCAGAAAGAAGGCTCCCGCCTCTTTAACAGAGATTTGGCATGCAGAGCAAGTGAAATGGTCAATGAAATGGAACAAAACTTCACTGACTTGCTGTTAAAGCAGCACCTGCAAGGGCCTTACAGTAAAAACCAATGTATTGCACTGTTCAAAATGTCTGCCTAACACTGGAAAGACCTGAGTTCAAATACCCACTCAGGTATGAAGCTCGCGGGGTATACTTGGACTAGTTATTGTCCCATAACTACTGTACTGCTCAGGGTTGTTGTGCGGATAACATGGGAGGTGGGGGCATATAATGACCTGGTCTCCTTGGAGGACGGGTGGGATACAAGTGTTGTAAATAAAGCATCTTAGCAGTATGCTCAAAGGGTGTAATGTGCAAACTGTCCTCACATCTGTCCATTATAATGGGACATCTATTCGTTTCATTCGATATAGGAACAGCAAACTAGTTTTTCTGCAGTTGTCACTTCCCAGTAGTCAGGGTAGCACAAAAGAAAAAAGCAGGAAATAACCTTCCACTTGCTCTCTGTGACCTTATCAAAAGTGTTCACAATTTGCTTTCATTTTTAAACTAACCACAGTTCTCTGTTATATCTTCGGCAACTGTGGTTGGTTTAAATTATGGTTAGTGAAAACAAGCCAAGTTCATACCATGGTTCTATACCCTGACCTGTTCTCAAATCATAATTTAAACAATCCAGAGTTCTGATGTCACAGGAAATTGTGGTTAATTTAAAACTGAAAGTTTCCTATCTTCTCCTTATAGAGATCAGGAGAGGGGATATAGGAAGACACTAATTCTCATAGTGGGAAACCATGGTTTCCTGTTATATTTGAACTGAGTTGTTATGTTGCCTCTCACATCTTTCCTGGCACCCTTGAAATGGGTTGTTGGGTTGAGCTGGTATTTAAACTTGAAATGTAGAATTGTGACCTGAACATGTCTACCAAATTCCATTCTGATATTTCAGTGATCCACAGAGTTCTTGCATTAGAAGCATACTGACAAGCACATCTACCACCTGAATGAATGGCAAAAAGAGGAGTTAAAACAAAGGCCTTGCATCACTGGGACAAGAAGAGATTAATTAGACACGTAATACTGTGATTTAGGGAAGAGTCAACAACAGCTTTTGTAGCAAATGAGAAACCATGTGTTTACTTATCTCCCTTTTTATTTATTCTGGTCTTAGAAGTGCTGCTTAGAGATATAAGGCAAGATAAAAGAATTTCGGGATTAAAGATAAAAAAAGAAGAATATAAATTGAGAGCATTTGCTGATGATTTGATAATTGTACTAGAAAACCCTTTGGAAGGAATTAATGTATTGATGGACAAATTAAAAGAATTTGGACCGTTAGCAGGATTTAAGATCAACAATCAAAAAACAAAGATGTTGGTGAAAAATTTAACTTTAAGGGAACAGAAAGAGTTAATGGACAAGACAGATTTTACAATAGAGAAAAAGTTGAAATATTTAGGTATCATTATGACAAATAAAAACTCAAAGTTGTTTCATAATAATTATGAAAAATTATGGACAGAGATTAAGAAAGATTTGCTAAGATGGGATAAACTACAATTGTCATTAATGGGTAGAATATCTGTGATAAAAATGAATGTATTACCGAGAATGATGTTTTTGTTTCAAACAATACCTGTAATATCCTCTGATTTACCTTTTAAACAATGGCAAAAAGATATCTCTAAATTTGTATGGCAAGGAAAAAAACCAAGAGTTAAATTTAAATTACTACAAGATGCCAAAGAAAGAGGAGGACTGGGATTACCAAATCTGAGACTTTATTTTGCTGCCTGCTGTCTAGTCTGGATAAAGGAATGAATCTTATTGAGGAATAAAAGACTATTGGATTTGGAGGGCCATAATTTGAAGTGGGGATGGCATGGATATCTATGGTATGACAAAGTAAAAGTAAATGTAGACTTTAACAATCATTTTATAAGACGTCCTCTGTTGAAAATATGGAATAGATACAAACCAAGGTTTTATTCGAAAATACCATTATGTGTCTCAAGTCAAGAAGCGTTTTACAGAAGAGAAATGGCTGGAAAAGAGAAATGGTTAACTTATCAAGAACTATTAGAAAATGTACATGGAGAATATACAATGAAAGAGAGAGAACAACTGACAAAGGAAGGATATAGTTTTCAATGGTTTGCCTATTTACAATTGTTAGAAAGATATAAAATGGACAAGAAAATGTATGGGTTTGAAATAAGTAAATCTGATTTTGAAATAGGATTGTGTACAAATGATGAAAATATAATTGCGAAAATGTATAAACTCTTACTGAAAATGGATATGGAGGAAGAACAAGTAAAAGAGTGTATGGTAAAGTGGGCAAAAAATTTTGGTTATAACATACAAATGGATCAATGGGAAAATATGTGGAAAAAAGGCTTGAAATTTACACTATGCTATAATCTTAAAGAAAATTTTTATAAAATGATGTACCGTTGGTACATGACTCCAGAAAAGTTGTCAAAAATGTATAGTAATGTTTCTAATGTTTGTTGGAAATGTAAACAACAAGAAGGATCATTTTATCATATGTGGTGGCTGTGTAAAAAGGCAAAATCATTTTGGGCACAGATAGGTAGGAAGATGCAAAAAATTCTAAAGATAAATATTCAGTCAAAACCAGAATTTTTTTATTGGGTTTTATGGATAAACAAATAGAAAAGAAATATGGAAGAATAATATTATATATGATTACGGCAGCAAGATTATTATATGCACAAAAGTGGAAAATGGAATCAACACCAACAATGGAAGAATGGCTATTGAAATTAATGGACTTAGTAGAAATGGATAAATTGACATGTCTACTTGGAGAAAAATCGACAGATACATTTCTTAAGGAATGGAAGCCTCTCTTAGACTTTTTGTTGAAAGATCAAAATAAAATGATGATACTGGGATTTGACGATTAACTAAGAGCCTATGGAGAAAAGGGATTCTGTATGTATATATTAAGGGACAGGTTTGATGTATATTATATACTTATAGCTGATCTGCGACAAATCGGAAGTCAACTATTTTATTTTTATTTTTTGTTGTTGTATTGTTATGTTTTTTTGACTTTGTTTTGTTTGTTTTTTGAAAAATTTGAATAAAAATTATTAAAAAAAAAAAAAAGAAACCATGTGTTTACAAATAACAAATAGGTTGGATTTCTGAGGGTGCCAGGAAGCTGGCAGATAAGGCAATCTGGTAGATACAAACTGTTGCCAGGTTCTAGCGGAGACAGCTACAGTTACAGTTTTAGGGTAAAATCAAATGCAGGTCTAAATGATTTTGTCAGAGCTTGGGTGGGAGTCAACCACACTCATATAGCCTGATCCTATGCTTGTTTACTCAGAAGTAAGCCCCAATGCTGTAGTCTGTGTAGGCCAAGCATACGTCTGCAGCTTTAATCTTTCTAATCTGAGCAGAAAAATAATTTTATCTGTGCATGTATTCTAACACCTGATTTTTAAATAAACATGCCCTTCCCTTCTCTTTCAAAAGTTGTCTTTTTATGCAAGGCATCTATCCCAGTTTTGCCTTCATTACCTTGAATAATTAAGACCTGGTAATAATTGGAGGCTGCCCCAGCTAACTCGATTCCAAGCACCTCTAAGGTGGAAGAGATCAGGATAGCCAGGCCTCCACTTCCACAGCCTAGGAGAGCAGTTTTCTGGGCAGGTTGTTCCCAGATCTTATAACCTTGAAGATTTAAGGAATTTTTCTCCAGAAGCCAGGTCTCAATGCTTTAAAAGAAATGGGGGTGCCACAGCATCTGATTGTCCTGATGCGCAACCTATACTCTGTACAAGAGGCTACTGTAAGGACAGAATATGGAGAAACCGATTGGTTCCCCATCGGAAACGGTGTGAGACAGGGGTGTATTTTATCACCCTATTTATTTAATCTATACACAGAACATATCATACGAAAAGCAGGATTGGACCAAGAAGAAGGAGGTGTGAAAATTGGAGGGAGAAAAATCAATAATTTAAGATATGCAGATGATACCATACTACTAGCAGAAACCAGTAATGATTTGAAACGAATGCTGATGAAAGTTAAAGAGGAAAGCACAAAAGCAGGACTACAGCTGAACGTCAAAAAGACTAAAGTGATGACAAGAGAAGATTTATGTAACTTTACAGTTGACAATGAGGACATTGAACTTGTCAAGGATTATCAATACCTTAGCACAGTCATTAACCAAAATGGAGACAATAGTCAAGAAATCAGAAGAAGGCTAGGACTAGGGAGGGCAGCTGTGAGAGAACTATAAAAGGTCCTCAAAGGTAAAGATGTATCACTGAACACTAAAGTCAGGATCATTCAGACCATGGTATGTCCGATCTCTCTGTATGGATGTGAAAGTTGGACAGTGAAAAAAGCTGATAAGAGAAAAATCAACGCATTTGAAATGTGGTGTTGGAGAAGAGCTTTGCGGATACCATGGACTGAAAAAAAGACAAATAATTGGGTGTTAGAACAAGTTAAACCAGAACTATCACTAGAAGCTAAAATGATGAAACTGAGGTTATCATACTTTGGACACATAATGAGAAGACATGATTCATTAGAAAAGATAATAATGCTTGGAAAAACAGAAGTATAAAAAGAGGAAGGCCAAACAAGAGATGGATTGATTCCATAAAGGAAGCCACAGACCCGAACTTACAAGATCTGAACAGGGTGGTTCATGACAGATGCTCTTGGACGTCACTGACTCATAGGGTCGCCATAAGTCGTAGTCGACTTGGAGGCACATAACAACAACAACAACATCCCTCACATTTAAAAGGGTATTCCCAGCAAGTCCCTACAGCCCTTCCTAGTAAGGACCATTATGCTACTGAGGTCGCAAGGATTTCCAAAGAGCTGTGACTTTAACGAAATTGGGAGCACCTCCCCAGTTAGCAGTTAGTGAGAGAACTCACAGTCCTGACAAGTTGTAAATCTTGGTTTTCCTTCAGTGCACTTTTTATTTTATGCCAGCCAATTTACTTACATAGCTGTTGCTGAAGTTCTTACCTTATCTTCCTTTATGTTGTTCAAACCTCTGAGTTTGCAGAACGGTTGAAACAGTTCTTCCGGCTAATTATAACTCATGGCCGTGTTCTGCCGGTTCCAGTGTGTCTCCAACCTCTCTCTTCTGAAAATGGGGGCACATCACCTTCATTACAGATTTGTCCAATGAGGCTGAAATGATAATGTATCAACAGTAACCAAACTTCTATAGATCACCAGCACCTTTTCACTTTAGTGTCTGACATGCCAGGATTAATTTGGGATGGGATATGGCTTCAGATGTCATTAACTCATAAGTAATTATTAGCTAACAGGATGTTTCCCCATAATCATGGTGAAATTACAACAGTGGTCTATGTCATCAACAGTACATGTTGTCAGGGATGCGGAGTTCACCTGCTAACCATGCCTATCACAACCACAATTGCCTCCATCACTCCCACAACGACTGGATCGTGATGTGTCTTGCGCTCCTTGTGCATTCGACCCTCTACACCTGCTTATAAGGACAATGCTACAAATGGTTGCTAGAGTGCTAGAGCTCTGGCCTCTAACACTTGACGCCTCGTGATGGGTGCAGAAGCCAGCCTCCAGAGTACAGCAGATCTTGACACCTCTGAACAAGCAGAGCTACTCTTAATATCTAAAAAGGGTTTGCCTGCTAAAAGCAAAGCGGCGAGCTTTGAAAATAAGTCAACATTCTGCACTGAAAGGTCCCCTCACAGAATTTTTGCATCCTCGTACTGCCTTAATATAAATCTACGGTGCAGCCTCATTTGGAAGATCATATACAGTTCTAGTTGCCCCATCTCGAAAAGGAGGTTGTAGAATTGGGAAAAGTGCAGAAAAAAGCAACGAAAAGGATTAGGAGACTGAGCACCTTCCCTGTGAGGAAAGGTGACGCCTGGGAGGCTTTTAGTTTAGAATGTTAGAATAAGAAAGTGGTCTTACCCCATTCAGGCAGTTTTTCATCATCATCATGCTGTAAGGCAATGGTTCCCAACCTGTATGAGAATGGGACCCTCTTTGTAACCTCAAAAATGTTCGCAACCCCTGCATGCTAATTGTTGCAATTTTAGTCTTTCTTAATTGAAAAATACATAATGAAGAATTAAATAATGTCACTTTTTATTCATCACAAAAACAAATATGATGATGAAGGTGATGATGATATTCACCAGAAGGCCCCAGGTTACAACAATATAATCAACTTTTAACAAATTTTGAAGGAACTGAAAGAAAGGAGATAAAAGTAAACCACCCAGAGTGGTGAACAGAGCCTGGTTGATGTGAGGGCATTTGGACTCTGGTTTTAAGTGTTCCTTCCATCTGGATACAACAATACCTCATCTTCAGCACTTGGCTCAGCAAACTTCATGTGACAATATTATTATCATCATCATCATCATCATCATAGAATGTCAATAGGTGAAGCTTTCCCCATAATTATATTTTGATACTAGAAAAGGCTTTTTAATTTATATTTAATTTCTGCCTGCCACCCAGCACAAGAGCCCTCTCCCTAAACCATGCAAAGAACTCAAGAGTAAAAACATTTGTGCAACTTTACATATTTTAAAATAAAAAATATTTAAAATGACAATTGTATAAAAAAACCCACAAAGCCCTGATAAACAGCAACAAAAATACACAGAGCATGTGCAATTTCACATTTTAAAACTTTCTTTATGTACTGTATCTTATTTTGCTTATTTACTGCCTTGGGCCAGCCACTAATTCTGGACTGAACCAACTTCACATGGCTGTTACTCCATTGAATTCTATACGACTTACTTCCAAGTAGACCTGGTTAGGATTGCAGCCTACCTCTTATAGACATAAATTTTTACTTCCTTTAAGTAGAATGATGCATCTTTGTACAATAAGGCCCATGCCCCCCCCAAGTAGTAAAGGTTCAAAGCTTCAACAAAATCTTAGTCTGGTCTGATTACTGCAATTTGATTTACCTGGGAGTAAGTTTTCTGTGTGGTGGGAACTGACTGTGCCAGCTGGAAGGAAGGGGAGGCAGATGTGGCTGTGAGCACATGCAGTGCAGGCTTGCGAGTTGGTGGTGCACAGACCAGCGATTAATCAACTTTTTAAATTAATAAATAATTCTTATCTTGGCTCTTTACGCCCCCCCAGGATGACTTTGTGACCCCCCTGGGCTCCCGGCCCCCAGGATGGGAACCACTGCTGTAAGGTAAGGATCTTCCTTTGCTGAGTTTTCCTTCTTGGCTGCCATACTAAGACTCAGAGTAATTGCATTTGGGCAGAACTTGGGAATTTTAGGAGGAAATTTAAGCATGGAAATTCCTGATCCTAACCTCCAGTGTTGGCTGCATCACACTTACATTCTTAGGCATATTCATTTGCAATTCACCTTACCATGCACAGCATAGATATATATGTATACTGTATACATATATATCTGTATACATATGTATACTGTATCATCATTAAAAGCCAAAACACCATCACAAACACACACACAAATTCCTCCCCAATATATTTTCTCTCTCTTTTCCTCCTCCTCCCTTACTCCTTGCTTTGGGCTGGAACAAAACCACACAGCTCCCTTTTTTGGCTGTTGGGTAGAGAATGAGATCCGTGTTAATGCCTTCTCCCACAACAGACATCCCTAGGAGCCAGCATGAATGGGGAGTGTATTAGCTACTGAAAAGAGTCTTCTCAGTGGCTGGCTCACCTCCTTTCACTCTGATTGGTTCCAATCAGCAGGAAAGGACAAGGAAGCATATTAGAAGCCTCTTCTCAGTAGCCAGCCCACTCCCCTTTCATGCTGATTGGCTCATAGGATGCTGGAGACATAGGGACCCTGCTAGAACCTGGTTCCCCAATATGTAAGAGGTCTAAGACCCCCCTGAGACCCTGGACAACTACAGACCTGCCCATGGAGGAGCGGTTCTAGTACTATGAGAGAGCAGAAAAATTGGAGGTCATCCAATGAAATGGATTGTCTGCAAATTCACACCACATTGAAGCATTATGCTAAATTATTATTTCCCTGTTTGTTTATTCTTTTTTCAAAGATATACAAGAATATACACATGAACAGTGTGTTATACATCTGTTCAATACAGATACAAAAGGGTGGGATACAGATTGTTCATTAAATTGTTCATGTGATTTTACGGAAGTGTTTTGTGAACCTCCTTGAGAGAGTGATGAAACCACCTTGGGAGGGCTGTAATAAACAAACCAACAAACTTTGACAAGTTCTACAGTCCTTTACCAGTCATGCCCGAACAGCTGGTGTTTAGTGTTTGGTTTGATTGGTTTCCAGTATACTCACAATGATTTCAGTGTTAGTACTGCATAATTTTTGTTGTTGCTTTTGTTGTTTATTTGTGCAGGTTAAGCTGTGATTGTCTTTGAACACACCTGACCATACTTCTGCAGATTTTTAGGTGTCATGAGGCTGGCTCAACAAAGAAGGTCTTGGGGTTGAATTCCTTATATGTGAAACCAATTAAGAATAACACTTAACATTTCCATAGAGCTTTCAAGTCTTTCAAGAGCTACACATGAATTAATCTGCAGCACTTTACAGATTTTTTTTTGGTAACCCTTACAACAACCCTGTAAGGCAGATCAGTATTATTATCCCCCATATTGCAGGTGGGGGGAACTGAGGCTGAGAGAGAGTGGCTTCCTTAAGGTTGCCCAGTGAGTTCATGGCAGAGCTGAGATTCAGATTGGGGCCTTCCTGAGTCATGGCTCAGTCTTGTAGCCACTATGCTTCACCAGCTCATGATAATTCTGTTGTTCGTTCGGTGCAGCAGATCTGATGTTTTGACAGTTTGATATTTATTTTTCTTTCATTATTGATTGATTCATTTGTTTCACTGGTTAGTCGCCTATTACCAAGAGGTCTCTAGGTAGTCTTAATTGCTCCCCATGCAGCCTCTCGAAGCCACTTCACAATAAAGAATAAGGACAATAAAAACATCCACAATACAACACATACAAAAAAAAATTCATATAAAAAAAATTAAAACAATTTCATATATAAAAATCATTTCAAATCCAATACAGATATGACTGGTTGTGCCAACAAGCGTTAGATTTCCCCTTGCAATACTTTCAAGACCCACTTATTTTTAATGATCTGTTCTGTTAAAACTCTTCTTCAGGGTGTTTTTATTTCTATAGTGAATGATTGCAGTAATGTATCATTTTCCTTGGTTTCCCTATTTCTTCTCTTTAGGCGTTAATGTCTGTTTTGAATTCTTCTGCTCACTTAAGTTAATTTCTGTTTCCTCTCATTCTGATTGCTTTTCTCCTTTATATACTTACTTGCCTTGCCTTCCTCTTCCTTACTGGATTAAAAGTAAGCTCCTGTTATTCATTGTTAAGTGTCTTCATGGCCTTAGTCCTTGCCATCTCTCATCTCTGCTTTCTCTTCATCCTCCTTCGTAGTCCTTTCACTCTTCAGATCCTAATCTTCTTCTTCTTCTTTTTAAAAAATACACCCCTCTTTCATGCGCTATTTTCAGCCTCTTCTTTTGACGTTGCTTCTTTCATTGAAGACACAGGTGGGGAGCCTTTTTTCAGTTTGAGGGCCGCATTCCCTTCTGGGCAACCCTCTGAGGACCACATTCCAGTGGTGGAGAAGCAGATGTACACCCCTCCGCACCCTCCGTCCAGGCATGCAAGAGGCATTATTAGAGTTCAACAACACGAGCCAGCCGGAGAAAACCACTCAAGGAGGATGCAAAGCAGCAGTGTCAATGAGGGGCGTGGCCTGGGAAGAGTGGCTGTGGCTGGGAAGGGAGTGTGGGATGGAAGTCCCAAGGGCCAGACAGAAAAGTTGGAGGAGGGACATTTGACCCCCAGGGCTGAAATTCCTTACCCCTAATTTAAGCAGTTACTGAAAACACATCGTTTTAGTCTTGTTTTGCCTTCATGATTGACTTTATTTTATTTATTTTTATTTATTTGTTTCATTTTTAAACCGCCCATAGCGAATAGCTCTCTGGGCAGTGTACAAAAGGATTAAAATACAAAATATCATAATAATAACAGCCGAACAATAATAAACACAAACAGAAACCACAGAAATATAAAAATAAACATATTAAAATGCCTGGGAGCATAGCCAGGTCTTAACCTGGCGCCGAAAAGATAGCAGCGTAGGCGCCAGGCGTATTTCTTCGGGGAGGCTATTCCACAATTCAGGGGCCACTACAGAAAAGGCCCTAGATCGTGTAACTGTTGTGTAATGCCAGGTCTGTGGTACAGAAAACATCTTGCATCCATGATATGATCTTGGATGAATCTGCAGACCTGGCATGTATAACGGAGACCTGGTTGGACGAAGCCTCGGCACCTATTTTAGAGGCAATGTGCCCGCCAGGTTTCCGTTATGCACAACAGCCGAGGGAAGGAAGGCGGGGAGGGGGAGTGGCTGTCATCTATCGGGAGTCCTTGGTTTTTGCCAGGTCTCCTCTCCTTGGGACCAAGTTTGTTGATTGCATGTATTGGAGGTTGGGCCCGAAGGGCAGTTTAGGGATCCTGCTTGTGTACCGCCCGCCTCGCTGCACGGCAGAATCCCTGGCCGAGGTGCTAGAGGTGGTCTCGGGTGTACGTATGATGTCCCCAGAATTGGTGGTGGTGGGTGACTTCAACGTGCATGCCGAGACCACGCTCAATGGGGCCCCTCGGGATTTCCTGGAAACCATGACTTCCTGGGAACTGCACCTTAGTAATGTTGAGCCCACCCATGTAGCCGGTCATGCTCTCGACCTTGTATTTGTCCTAGGGGAGGAGAAAAGTGCTCTGAAGTTAGGGACTATTACTTCTATCCCTGTGTCATGGTCAGACCACCATCTGGTAAATGTAGACTTCTCGATGCCACACACCCTCTGCAAAGGCACAGGACCTATTAAAATGGTCCGCCCCAGGCGCCTGATGGAGCCAGAAGGATTCCTGAATGCGCTGGGGTATTGGAACCTGCTGAAGGTCACTCAGCCGAAACCCTGGTGATGGAATGGAATACAAAGATCACCAGGACATTAGACCAAGTGGCTCCGAAACGTCCTCTCCCCCTGGAAAGATCCCAGATGGCACCATGGTACACACCACGGTTGCGTGTTCTGAGGCAGGAGGTGAGACGACTAGAACGCCGGTGGCGTAAGTCCCGCTCCGAAGATGCCCGGACACAAGTTAGAGCAGCAGTAGCTGTCTATCATGTGGCAATAAAGGCAACAAAGAAAGATTACTTTGCTGCCTCTATTGCGTCGGCAGAGTGTTGTCCCAGAAGGTTATTCCAAGTGGTCCGAAGCCTGGTCGGTCCAGTTGCTCAGGAACCCTTGGAATTCTCAAAGGCCTCCTGTGACAGTTTAGCAAAGCACTTTGCTGATAAAATCGAGCATCTAAGAAGCTCGATTTCGCATACCGTGAATGCAGATAATGGACCAGAGTTGACCAGTCATAATGTGATCAAATGGGATCGGTTTCGGTCTCTTTCTTCTGATGATGTGGACAAGATACTGTCAACTGTGAAACCTACCACCTGTCTCCTTGATCCTTGCCCGTCATGGCTCTTAATGAGCTGTAAAGAGAAATTGGGCGAAGGGATCAAGGCGGTGGTAAATGCATCCTTGAACGAGGGTGTATTGCCATTAGCCCTCAAGGAGGCAATTATAAAACCTATTTTGAAAAAGCCCTCCTTGGATCCCCAAGACTTAAACAACTTTTGCCCAATTTCAAATCTACCATTCCTGGGCAAGGTCATAGAACGAGTGGTGGCCAATCAGCTGTCAGCGCATTTGGATGAAACGGATTATTTAGATCCATACCAATCGGGTTTCAGGACTGGACACGGAACTGAAACAGCCTTGGTCGCTCTAGTGGATGATATGAGGAAAACATTAGATAGGGGAGAATTCACCTTTCTTGTCCTCCTGGATCTCTCAGCGGCTTTTGATACCGTCGACCACGGTATCTTGCTGGACCTTCTGGAGGGATTAGGAATAGGAGGCACAGTATTAAACTGGTTCTGTTCCTTTCTCTCCGATAGACAACAGCAGGTGGCATTGGGAGAGGTGGTTTCAGACCCTTGGCCTCTCAATTGTGGTGTGCCACAGGGCTCTATCCTCTCTCCCATGCTATTTAACATTTATGTAAAGCCGCTGGGAGCCATCATCAGGAGGTTTGGGCTGCAGTGCCACCAATATGCGGATGACACTCAGCTCTACCTCTCATTTAAGTCCTCACTAGAGTCGGCTGTGGAAACCATGTCCAAGTGCCTGGAATCCGTGAGTGGATGGATGGGAAGAAACAGGCTAAAGCTGAATCCTGCTAAAACTGAAGTACTGCTCATGGGAGACAAGGGAAGGTTGGGAAACATCGACCTGATACTTAATGGGGTAAGATTACCCCTGAAAGACCAGGTCCGCAGTCTTGGGGTGATCCTTGACTCCGGGCTGACTATGGAGGCCCAGATTTCATCGGTGTGCCGAGCAGCTTGGGGTCAATTGCGTCTCATACGAAGGCTGCAACCCTACCTTCCTGTACATCAGCTCCCACTTGTAGTACACGCTCTGGTCACCTCTCATTTAGATTACTGCAATGCGCTCTACGTGGGGTTACCCTTGAAAACAGTCCGGAAATTACAGCTGGTACAAAATACGGCGGCTCGTTTACTTACGAATAGCCGCCGTTATGATCATATTACTCCAGTGCTCTATAATCTACACTGGCTTCCAGTTGCTTTCCGAGCTCAATTCAAGGTGTTGGTATTAACCTTTAAAGCCCTGTACGGTGTCGGCCCAGTATATCTGATGGAGCGCCTCCACCGTCACAAATTGAGCCGCCCTACAAGATCTGCCACGCAGGGCCTTCTCTCAGTCCCACCAACTAAAGTGGCTAGGTTGGTGAGGACTCGAGAGAGAGCTTTTTCTGTGGCGGCCCCCTCGATCTGGAACTCCCTCCCAATAGATCTTCGTCATGCCCCTTCCCTGGATATATTTCGCCGGGGCCTGAAGACTTGGCTTTTTAATCAGGCCTTCGCAACCTTTGAGACCTCTAAGGTGAATCAGCCTTGAACTAAAATGTTGATAAATCTATCATATTGTAAACTTTGTATTGTACTGTACTGACTATATTTATTATTGTATTTTATCGTGTTTTATTGTTCGCCGCCTAGAGTGGCCATCGGCCAGATAGGCGGCTTATAAATTAAAGTTTATTATTTATTTATTATTATTAACTGTCCTCCGGGCTTCCTGATGTGTTGGTACCCGGAGGAGGGCCTTAGCTGCTGAGCGAAGTGACCGGGTAGGTTCATAGTGGGAGACGCGTTCCACAAGATATTGCGGTCCCACGCCGTGTAAGGCTTTATAGGTCATGACCAGCACCTTGAATCTGGCTTGGAAACAGATGGGTAGCCAGTGCAAATGGGCCAGAATAGGTGTTATATGTGCTGACCGGCTGGTCCTTGTCAGCAGTCTGGCTGCTGCATTTTGCACTAGCTGAAGTTTCCGAACTGTCTTCAGGGGCAGCCCAACGTAGCGCATTACAGTAATCCAACCTAGAAGTTACCAGAGCATGAACAACTGAGGCGAGGTCATCCCTGTCAAGATAGGGGCGTAGCTGGGCTACCACCCGAAGGTGGTAGAACGCATTCCTTGCCACCGAGGCCACTTGCGCCTCAAGAGACAAGGAAGGATCGAAAAGCACCCCCAGACTACGAACCTGTTCCTTCAAGGGGAGTGTGACCCCATCTAGAACAGGGTGAACATCCACCATCTGGGCAGGGGAGGCACTCACCAACAGTGTCTCGGTCTTGTCTGGATTGAGTCTCAGTTTATTAGCTCTCATCCAGTCCATTATCGCGGTCAGGCAGTGGTTTAGCACTTTGTCTTTGCTTGATTGACGTTTGGCACCTCATCGCTCTTCTAATTCCCTCTCTGTCATATGTCATGTTTTAAAACACTCTGAGTTTGTGGGCCAAGCCAAGTCTCTCTTAATTGTTGTATAGTGCCAAGTATAGTGATGGGTGTGGCCGAGTAATAAATGACAATGAATGAAGCAAAAAGGAATGGGGAAATTGCCCTGCAATGGTTGATGAGGTACTCCAAATGTTCCAGAGTAAACACAGCCACTTGCTCATCAGTGACCACAATTAGGGTGCTAATGTTTGTTAGCATATAAATATTTTTAATACAGTATTAATAGCAAAAAAAATATGATTTGATCATTGTTAAACATAAATTACACATTATATATAACATAATCCAACTGTCAATATTTACCAAATTACATTCAAAACTTAAATTGTCATTTGCTACATTTTCCTTCAAATATAGGGTAGTATCCAACATAGTAATTCTGTGAGATGAGAGTCGTTCCCCTCATAGAGCTACAATTATCAGAGTAGTTTAACAGCCAATTCCTCTTCCCAGGGAACTGTGGCTTTGTGAGGGGAATAGGGGTCTCCTAGCAACTCTCATCATCCGTCAAAAACAATACTTCCCAGGATTCTTTGGGGAAAACCATGCCTGTTTAAAGTGGCATGATACCGCTTTAAATGTGCAGTGCAGATGGGGGTCTAAATATGTGTGTTTTGTTATGTCCAATGCACTTCAAGCTTTATTCAACCAATCTTTTGCCTGTGTGCCTTTTCCATTTATAAGCCACTTCTATTCTACCTGTAATAGTTAAGTTAAACACCAATTCTTGTTTCCTTTTAGATACCAAGTCTTCAATATATACAAGTAATACCCTCAGTAGTGCCAGTAGCAACTCTTACATAGAAATTCACTTCATAATTTCAACAAACTCCTTACAAAAGCATTGCATATTATTTTATTTTATATTGAAAAATGTATATCCCACCTACTTCCCAAGGAACTCGGGGCTACATGCCCAACACGTAGGAAAGAGTTCTTGGTTCAGTGCATCTCAAACACAAATGCATCCTCATGTATTTAAGGTTTTAAAAGAGTCAGATGGCAATTATTCAGAACTTTGACACAGGTCCATTTGCAAATTAAATTCCAGGAATTATCATGCTAAGCTACCTTTTTTTAAAAACCCAAACAGCTAGTATTTTGATTTGATGGGCTTTACTTTTTGGAACACGTATTGAAGATAGCAAGTGTGAAAGAAACCACAACTAGTGCACTAAGACAAAGATTGCTGGGTGACCTTGGGTCTCTCACAGCAGCTTAACCTACCTCTAGGGATGGAAGGATCTGTCAATTTTGGATCTCTCAGTATCTAATTTTCCCAATCCTAAATTCAGTTTTCCACAATTCTGCAGCAATTTGCAGATTTTTTAAAAATTCTCATAAAAATTCTTCAGCATTTTAATGTGAATTTCGGCCTTTAATTAGCAGTTTTGATTAAACATTTTTGCAAGCAATTTCTCCTAATTCAATGCATTTTTGTATGCATTGCATTTGTATGCTATTTTCACATGTTCATTTTTGTGCACATTTCCCCATAATATATGCCTTTTTGTAAATGTTCTTTGGACAGAGGACTGCTTTGCAAAATTTGGGCAAGTGCCAATTTTGAAGGATAACTGTGTTTTGGTCCTCATATCATTTCTGAAAGTGAGAATTTGATAGATTTGGCTTGAAATGCAAACTGAATCAAATTGCTCCCCCATGCCTGCCTACCTCACAGGGTTGTCAGTAGGATAAAATTGAAGGGGGAGAGCCTGAAGAGGAGGGGTGAGAATAATATAAAAATAAATAAAATATGAGCACTGTGCTGAAAACAATACAATGCAAAGAAGACAATATGAACTGGAATATTTGGCAAGGAGCGATAAGACTAGAAGATGATGGCGATCATGATGTTGTTTTTCTGGAGAAGAATACGGAATAATTTCCATATGAAAAAGGTTTAGCCTGCCAGAGACATCTCAGTGAATTATGGGTATGACAAAGGGAAATGATGCACCCAACGGCAGCCATATAGAGCAGCATTCCTCAGCCTGGTGTCCTCCAAATGTTTTGGACTACAACTTCCATCAGCACCAGCCATACAGTTCCCATCAGCTGAATGGTGCTGATGGGAATTGTAATCCAAAATTGTAGTGGGTGCCAGACTGGGGAAGGCAGAGACCATGTTTAGTCTGGCAGCAGAGGATGATTGCTTTAGAAGCTGGCAAATGTTTATTTTATTCTTAATGAAGCTCTTTAAGAAATGGAAAGCTCAGGAGAAATGGTAAATAAGATTGTTTTCATTATAGCATTAATATCCAGCACCCACCAAATGGGTGGCAGCAGCTAATGGAGTGGCGGTGGGTGGGGAAAAGCAATGTTAGACTGTGATGATTCACAGTAAGTGGTCGACAGCTCTCCACCCCCACCTTGGAGTCGCACCCAAGTTCCTTGTCCTTATTAATTGCAGCTTTAATCCACCCATCCTTTTCTTGAGCTCAGATGGCAGACAGGTCATGTTCAGAGCAGATGGTTACCTCACCACAGACAGGGATTGGATTACAGATGTGACATGTTCAATGCATACTTTGATTTTGTGAGATGTAAGCTTGTCTATGAAGGTATTTTTAAATGAAAGAAAACAGACAATGCCAGTAATGTCATTAACCCGAGGCAAACAATTTGTACAAAGTTCTGTCTTTATCATTTTTTCCCCTTTCCAGATTTTGATTTCATTTACCCCTCAGGTCAATCACAAATAAACTCCTAGAAATTGCTCTGTGCTGAAGCTGTAAGTGAGCCTTGATTTTGTATTGTTTGAGTTTGCATTTCTATTTGTTATTAGCTACTTTCCAGTCCCCTGCATCTAAGACATTTTTTCTTGCCTCCTTCACATGTGAAGGGTTATTGAGCACAAATGGGAATTTATTTATGTTACTTATTTATCTGATTAAAGTATTTCAGGCTATGTTTCAGGGTAGATCTCCTCCTAAGGAGGTTTACCATACATAAAAATGCAAAACAATCATATATTTAAAAATTGAATTGAATTTATTTTAATTTGGTTCAAGACCAGCAATATTTAAAAATTAAATCAAAACAACTAATTAAAATACAACTCAAATTAACAGCAGATAAAACCTTATCATTATAGCTCACAGGGCTGTCTCAAGCCATTTTGCTGCATGAGGGGAAAAACAAGATGGCAGCCACCCCACCCCAATACAGAAACTGACTGCTCAGGCAGTTGAATCTTAGGCCTCATCTGCATTATGCATTTAAAACAGTATCATACCATTTTAAACAGTCATGGCTTCCCCCAAACAATCATAGGAACTGTGGTCTATTAAAGGCGCTGGGGGTTGTTTGGAGACCCCTATTCCCTTCACAGAGCTAAAATTGTAAAGTCACTTTGAGAATTCCTGTGTTGAGGAACACAGGAGTGTGAGCACCTAAAAAGGGCTTCTGTTGCTAGCTTTGCTATAGGAAAGGGTAAAATGATACAGCAGGTGTTGTGAACTTTTGTTGCTAAACTTTTATTTGTTCATTCATTTATTTATTTCCCTTCACCCAAAGATCCCAGGCTGGGCCACAACAGTTTTAAAATAAATCACATCACAAAATAAAATAGCCCCCCCCCAAAATATACATTTCAGGTGTCAAAGGCCAGGTGAAGGAGGTGCATGTTCAGGATTCACCAAAAACTATAGAGTGGAGTTGCCATACGCACCTCAGTGGGGAGGGAGTTCTACAACCTAGAGGCTGCCACAGAGAATGCCCTCTCCTGGGCCACCCCCACCCCAAGCTTCTGAGGTTGGAGGAACTACCAAAAGGGCCCCCTCCGCTGATCTCAACACCTGAGAGGGTTTGTAGGGAAGGAGGCAGTGTTTCAGATATTTGGGACCTAAGTCACTCAGGGCTTTAAACACTAACCTGAGCACATTAAATTGAGCCCAGAAACGAGCTGGCAACAAATACATCTGTTTTAAAACAGGGGTTATATGAATTCTAAAGGGAATCCCACCCAGAAATTTGACTGTCATTTTTTGGACAAGTTGACGTTTCCGAGTCAGCTTCAAGGGCAGCTCCATGTAGAATGCATTGCAATAATACAATCTGGAAGTTGCCAGAGCGTGGAGTACTGTTGCCAAGTCATCTCTGTCGAAAAGGGGCTGAAGCTGGTGAACCAGCTGGAGCTGGAAAAAGACACTCGTAGCCACTGGGGCCACCTGAATCTTCAGTGACAATGTTGGATCCAGGAGTACCCTCAAGCTGTGGATCTGCTCTTTCCAGGGGGAGAGCAACCCCATCCAAAAGGCTGTCTCCCCACCTCCCGGATATGAGAACTCTAGTCACATAACACCACTGTCTTTTCAGGATTCAGCCTCAATTTATTGACCCAAATCCAGCCCATCACTGCCTCCAAGCATTAGTCCAACACCTTAACTGCCTCTCCAAATTCAGATGGAATAGAGAGGTAGAGCCGGGTGTCATCTATTAAATAGCATGGAGGATAAGATGGAACCCTTTGCAACACCACAGGACAGTTGCCATGGTGCTGAAGAATAGCCTTCCTTAACTACTTTTTGGAAGCATCTCTGGAGGTATGAGCAAAACCACTGAAGCACAGTGTCCCCCAACTCCCACCTCCCTGAAATGCTCCAGGAGGATACCATGATCAACTACAACTCCCATCAGCCTCAGCAAGCATGGCCAATAGGCAGGAATGATGGGAGTTGTAATTCAGCAACATCTGGAATGCCAAAGATTCCCCACACCTGGGATTTGGCAAAAGAGAAAGAAGTGCAAGGTAAGAGCTACGGCCAAGAGTTTTTTTGGTGCCTGAGAGGAAGGAGCAATTTGGAGCCTTAAGTGGGGTTTGTATGACAGCAGGTTGAGTCTAACTACTGCCAATGTTTAATTGTTTGTACCAATTGTTTGTACCGTTTTATCATAGAATTGTATTTTATTTTAAAATAGAGTTTACACAGACTACCTGCTTATTGAGCATTTATTCAGATTTGTTTTGCAGGGAGATTCAATGACATTGGCTCTTTAATTTGTTTGCAATGGATTTGTTTGCAGTGAGGTCAGATGACATTGCTTCAAAGCAAGCGTTATCCAACACTTCCCAGTGCATTTCTCCATCACTTTCCTTAATGCAAAAAGTTCTCTTTTGGGGGGGGGGAAACGGGTTTGTTGCACAAGACCTCCCGATCAACTCTAATTGTGCAACCTGAATTTGCCAGTATGTGATGGAATCCCACCCCAAAATAGCAAGTCTTGAAGTGCCCTAAATTTCCCTGCCCTTATTCCACACAGGTGAAGACTGTGGAAACTCATGGCATAATCGTGCCATTAGTGATTATGGGTGTTATTATTTATTGTACTTTTTATTATTTATTGTACTTTTAGACCGCCCTTTAGCGACAAGCTCTCAGGGCGGTGTACAACAGTATTAGTCCTACTCAAAGTAAATCCATTAAAATTAATAAACATAACTAATTTAGCTTCATTTATTTCATTAGGTCTACACTGGGTAGCACTTGGATGAATACAATCCATTATGATTGGCAGTGTTCATTCAAGAAGGTAAGCTTGATGTAAGTGTACATACTGTTAATGGGTTCAAGGTGGGTCTGAATGACCTTGCAGAATGTCTTCTAACCCAGGGACTCTGACTGACTGAAAGTTCTGGGATTAGCAAAAGTATAGAAACTGGTTTTGCAAGATCTTTGCCTGGTACATGTCCTTGTGTTAAGTGATGGTTATCAACTCAGCTACCACCTATGTGAATGGGCAAGAAAGGCAGAAAGATGACTCAACCTTTTGTCCTCAGCCGAGCCAGGGGGAGGGCGAATGAGCTAAGCGTGTAGTTTTTGGAATGTCAGGCTGAGAAAAGGACACCGCCTGTTTATAATTGCATAATTATATGGTTAATATTGCATTTTAAGTGTTTATTGTTAATTGTAAGCTTCCCGGAGAACTTCATTATTGGGTGGCATGTGAATACTGTGAATAAATGGACATTGTGATGGTGGTTCCCCAAGAAATCTGGAAGGGAGCAAAACTCAGGGACATTTCTTGCGGTGTTTAATGTTGTAAACCTTCATCTATGCTCAAGCTGCATATAAGTGTAAATAAATGATATATCACAAAACAGCAGAAGTCTCCAGTGACTTCATTCCTTAGGAAACAAAAACTGGGTATATATTGTATCCCTGGAGTTCTCTCTACTGAGAGAACTAAGGCAACTGTGACAATATGGTTGCATCACGATTCTTGTGGTGTGGTGTTTTGCCGGCATGCAGGATTAAGTGTGTAACATTTGAAAAAACTGCACAAAAAGAATTGTGTTGCATGTGCTCATGCATACAGTCACCTCCAGATTGCTTCCTATGTAAAATCGACTTGGATTCCTACTTATGGCCAGAGCTTGGAAAAGTTACTTTTTTTTAACTACAACTCCCATCAGCCCCAGCCAGCATGGCCACTGGATTGGGCTGGTGGGAGTTGTAGTTCAAAAAAGTAACTTTTTCAAGCTCTGCTTATGGTGACCCTATGACTAGGGTTTTCATGAGGCTGAGAGGCAATGACTGGCCCGAAGTCACCCAGTGAGCTTCATGGCTATGTGGGGATTCGAATCCTGGTCTCCCAGGTCGTAGTCCAACACCTTAACCACTACACCACTACTATACGTATTGGTAATGTAGAGGATAAAGAGGAAGTTCAAATGAATTGAAAGAACCGGAAGCTGCAGAAAACCGGGCATGAACAAGTTCAGGAATACTCCTAGTTAAACCAGAATTCAAAAGAAGTGGTATTCAGGATAGAACAAATCAAAGGAACAATAAAGAATGGAATTGTGGTGGTGGTGGGAACCCACTCCTGCCTTACATATGGCCAGTGTTAGGTTGGGAAACACTGGTGTTGCTACAGATTCACTGAGTCTGTGGTCTCTGTGCAAAACTGCTCTGGGAATTTATGAAGGAGGGCTCATTATCAGGGCCAGCCAATCAGTGCTGTTAATATCTGTTTTCTTTCATTATCAATTTCTCCAGTCCTTACTGAAGAAGATGTTGGAAGTGGGGCAGGAGCAACTCCTGTTTTGTTATTTGGTTTATGTTCCAGAAGGGAGATAGAGTTAGGGTCCTCCAGATGGATAGGCTTGATTACCTTTACCTGTGATGCTCTGACTGACTTCCTTCCATTGCTAGACTGATACATTTTAGGGAAACTTATCTGCCCCTCCTCCTTCCGCCCTTTCCTTTCTTCTCTTCTCCACTGTCCGAGAGAGAGGAGACACCTTTGTCTCTGCTCTCCCTCTCCTAGCCATGAGGTCAATTCCCACGCCTGGGTATTGCACCTCCAGCTTAGTTAGTTAGTTAGAACTAGGTATGCCTTTCTATCTACTATGTATTTCTATAAATAAAGTAGCTTTTCTTATTTTACTAGGGGCTTATCCAAACGGAGCGGGATAATCCACTGTTTCCATATTCAGTTTGTCATCTGATAGTCCTCACTTTGCCTTTTAGTTTGCTCTTTCCCAATTAAAAAAAATGCCTTTTTGCACCCGCACCCGCAGCGGTAAGACCCCTACATTCTTTTTGCTTTTTCCAAGCTCCGCCTCTAAAACCTCCCCCTATCAACCAATTGGTCAGCAAAAAAATTACGTATGCTCCTCTCCCACTTTGCAACGAAGTACAATATGGCTGTAAAGGAGTTCTCGCCTCGGAAGGAAAGGCTGCTGGTCGGTTTCACGCCTGCCTTGTTTGTATTTGTGATATTACACTTAAACGAATGTATGCTTTTCTGCCTTTATTGATATTTAAGGAGATACACATGCTGGCAATTGCACTTATTTCTCCAAAAAAGCAAGAAACGTGTCACACACCCCTCCTTCTCCCTTCCCTTCCCAAGGAGAATGAAATTGACAAAGCTTTCCGGAGGCAGGCTGAAACTGACCACCACCCCTTTCTCGCTTGCTGTGCATTGCAGATCTCACCCAGAGCGGCCACCGTTTGCAGGCTGGCAAAAAATAAAATGCATCTGCACAGTAGTTGCAGGCCCCCCCAACACCCCACCATTGCGATGATTGGTTCAATTTTCCCTGGCTTATTCTCGCACATGCGCAAAAGTGCAGATACGTGATTGGCTGGAATGAGGAAAAGGGGCAAGGGGAAACGCCCAAGAACCGCCCATCAGGTGTAAAGTCCGCGGTATTGCATCCTAACTCCTGAAGGCACAGTGGATGATTCCTGATTTTAAACAGCAAATCGCATTTTTGCCAGTATTGCAAGGAGCGGATTTAACCCACGAAAATGTGTAACAGCGCGAGACGTCGTTTGGACGACCGAAAAATAATGAACACACATAGCGGGCATGTCACACATTTTGCAGTCGTCTGGATGAGTCTCAAGTCTCAGTGATCCTGATGCAGGGTAAAAGCCTGCTTTCTTAGGTAAACATACACACACACTGGCTCACTCGCATTTCAACATCCGCTGTTACTCTCTGCTTAACTAATTTAGCACCACAACAGAAGAGACATGTGCTTCACATGCAGAATTATGCATTTATTTATTTAGAAGATATTTCAACCCACCTTTCAAAGCACACTGCCCTCACAAGGCAGTTTATACAATCCTAAAACACACAAAAATACAATTACAACATAAACATGTATGCCTGTGCGTATGCACACATGTACACACACACCCTGGCAGCACAATTTAAAGCACAGCACAATTCAACCAAATGTGTCTTTACAGGTTTTTTTAAAGAGCAGCAGGGATGAGGCCACATGTGCCTCCCTGGGGAGTAAGTTCCAAAGGTGTGGAACCACCACCACTGAGGTTTAATTCTTGGCATCTCCAGCTATAAGGATCAGGTAACAGGTGGTGGAAAAGACCTCAGAGAGCTGCTAGCTAGTCGATACAGGAATGGGTGGACATAAAGGCTGATATAAGGCAGCGTAAGTAGGAACAGAGGAAACATACTGAGTCAGACCATTAGTACATCTTGCTTGGTATTGCCTATTTTGACCGTTGGCTGTTCTCCAGGGTTTCAGAGACAACTGTTTCCCAACCCTGTCTAGGGGAGTAGACTGAACCTGGAGTCTTCTGCATGCGAAGCTGCTGCTCTGCCATTGAACTGTGGACCTCTCCAGCTTCTGGTGTTCTGAATTAAACACAGTGAGGGTACTTCCCAATAAGCCCCACTGCTCCATAAGTTAAATGGTTACATCTGTCTTCAAAATTACAGTGGCTTCATGGAAAAGAGAGGCTTCAGATTCTAGCTAACTAATGGAATTAGACACATTTCCATAGGTAGAGGCTGGGATGGACATTTGGAAGGGCGTTGGGAAACACTGCAAAATGGGGTTGTGCTCAAGTGATGCTGAATCCTTGACATTCTCCTGAGGGAATACAACTCACCCTGAAAGTTTGCCTTGGCTCTCACAGAAAGCCCCCCCAAAGAAAAAACCTTTTACAGCTGGCTGTTTGTCTTCCCCTCCCACAATACTTGCTCCCCAAGTCCTAGTCATCTAGTTTACACATTTATTTATTCCATCCAATCAGTCTATACCACTAGTGCCCAAACCTTTTTCTCCATAGACCACTTGAAAACTGCTGAGGGTCTGGGAGAACCCTTGACTATTTTTCTGCCTCTTGTAGCAATTGTAATGTGCTGTGCTAGATGCTGTGTGATTTTTAATCGTATTTTTACAGAGACACCACAGATGACCTAAATGAAACTTGTGCACCACAGTTTGGGAACCCCTGAACTATACCACTGTAGTGTCAGAAATCCAGAAGACCATTGTATTTTAATGAGATTTAGATACTTGCGCCTTTCATGCCTAGAGTTCCTTTTGGGGTTAAAAGGCATACAATTGGTTAATGCCTAATATTCTCGAATTGCCATATAAGTGATGTATGCAATGTTCACTATAGTATGCCTAGTTTATTTTTATTTATTTATTTAATTTATTATCTCGCCTAAGTGGACATAGACAACCAAGAGCTTTCTATAGCAGCTTCAGGCCCATGCTCTCCTCGGGCTGTAGATCTCGTCGTATCCCCCAGTAATGATGGGATGCGATACTTACACTGGCTTACTGTCCCCAAATATAGGTGGGCCTACTCGTTGGCTCGCTTTGAATACCTACCCTCAAAATTATTGGAGGGTAGGTACGATAAGACCCCAAGAATGCTCAGGTACTGCCCCTGCAATACACATGAGGTGGAAATGGTTTCGCACGTTCTTTTTAAATGTAAATTTTATGAGGGAGTTAGAAATGACCTTTTAATCCCTATTCTTTCAAATATACCAGGTCGTACTCCCAGCGTACTTTTAACAATTCTCCTTCAGGGCTCTGACGAAGCAATTACCATGACAGTGGCTAAATACTTAAATCAGGCCATGATGCTTAGGAAGGTTGTGACTGGGACGGGCTCCTGAGTATTTATAATTGCTAATTTATAATTGCTATTTTTTTTCCTTATGTGTCCATTCCTGTATTCTGTGTGTTTGCGATGGTCTGTAGACTTAGCAATAAAGTATTACTTAATTTATTATTAGATTTATATCCAGCCCTTCCTCCCAGTAGGAGCCCAGGGCAGCAAACAAAAGCACTAGTTTAGTGTGTTTAGGGTTTTGAACCCATGCTTATTAGAACTCATTATATGAGGCTTATATTGTTAGTAAACAGAATGAGCTAGTAAATAGAATGTCATCCTTAAAGAACTAAATCAGCTTTTCTGCAGCTCTTCACAGTGCTACACTGTGATCTGCAAGGTCAGAACTCAGTGTGAGAGACTATACCGGATAGCAGGTGTCTCATCAGTATGTTATGACTACAGCAGTGTGTGAGCTGGGAGAATGAGGCAAACAACTAGGGAGTATCTCCCTTTGATGTCTCCTTTTCACATAGATCAATGATTCCCAATCTAGGGGCCGTGACCCCCAGGGGGGATCGCAAAGTAATCCAGGGGGCTATGAACAATAAAGAAATGAATTATTATTATTATTATTATTATTTTTAAAAAGGCTTCATTCCCTGGATGCTGCCTCCTCCCCACTGCTGCTGCAGACTACACCTTCCCCTTGCTCCAAATAACAGGGGAGGACTATTGCTGAAGTAGCAAAATATCTTTCAGGCATGCCGAGGGCAGGCATCTGCCTGTAAGGGCCTAAGAGTGCCTTTTGCCCAAAAGGTGGGATAGAAATAAACTATAACAACAACAACAATATAAAACATGGCAGAAAAGGAGGCTGAGGGTGGAGCTACCAGGAAGAAGAGGGGATTACTGTCACTGACTCCTGTCTCCTCGCACTCCCGTCTCCTCACTGTTGACAACACCCTTGCTCAGAATGAGAGGAGAGGGCTTTTCATGAAGCAAAAGAAGCAAGACTGCAAGGAAAGGCTGCTTTCCCTCTTCCTTTCTGGCAGCCAGCCTGCCTGCCTTGCTTGGCTCCTGCTTTGCTGCCATCTCCTTTTAAAAATCATTCTTTTTTGTGAGGCTGCCCAGATCTCACCTTTGGCCCAGATGGAGCCAAGGAGCAGTGAGGATGCACAGGACCTGATCACCCCCCATCTCTGAGGCTAAATGTGTACACCAGCATCCCCCCTTTTTTCCACCTATACTCCGCCTCCTCCATTCTGTCTCTCCAAGATGCTGTAGCAATGGAGGGCTTCCCCACTCCCATGTGCCTGAATGCATGCGTGCTTTCAGATGCTTGCAGGAGGGACAAGTGTGTTTGTGTGTGTCTGTGCGCTGATCTGTCTTCTACTCGGCTCTCAGTCCCCAAGTGCACGCTAACCAAGGCATCAGTTCTGATAATCATCCCAAGGTCTAAAAGCCCTCCTCAATCTGTCCTCCCTTTTGTCTTCACAATGTAGCATCCCCATCATGACCACATTGCTGCTTCTTGATTATTATTATTTTTTTAAAAAAAGCTCAGCAGGTTGGCTGAAATTGGGGTCCACATACTGCAGCTGAAATGTATTTAATTAATTAATTAATTAATTATTGCATTTATATCCCACCTTTCCTTCAAGTTACTCAAGGTGGTGCACATGGTTCCCCCCCTTTCCATTTTATCCTTACACAGGCCTTGTGAGATAGGTCAGGCTGAGAGACTGTGTCTGGTCCAAGGTCACCCAGTGGGCTTCATAGCTGGGTGGGGATTTGAACCTGGATCTTAGTCCAACATTGTAATCCACTAGTGTTGGGAGACAAGACAGTACATCTTCAGACTGTGTGTGCGGGGGAGGGGTATACCAATTTGACTGGACCTTTGCATTAAGAAAAGAAAGCAATACCTCCCTGACTGCAGGGAGATTTTAATGGAAAGGGATATTTGGAGATGTGATTTTGCCATGCACCATTTTTTTTCAATTAACAGAGACTAAAATTACAATTAGCATGGGGGGGGTCACAAAAAATTTTGAGCTTACAAAGGGGGTCCTGTACTCATAAAGGTTGGGAAGCACTGATGTAGACCACTTGACTCTTTCAGAGATAAGCTCATTATCTCATGCTCTCTCCC
The DNA here is from genome assembly GCF_030035675.1 of Rhineura floridana. NCBI lineage: Eukaryota > Metazoa > Chordata > Lepidosauria > Squamata > Rhineuridae > Rhineura > Rhineura floridana. The sequence continues at coordinate 182,444,783 of NC_084483.1, forward strand.
TGCGTTTAGAAGTGGAGAGAATCTCTAGTCAGTTACAGATCTTAGCTGCTTTCCACAAGTTAACACAAACAAGGTCACAATAACCCAAATAGCAGATGTGGCTTATTAGCATCTAAGAGTATAAAAAGCCCTGCAAAACCATCCCATAATAGAACTCAGTGCAGAGCCAAGATCCTCGAATGGTGTGCTGCATACCAAAGCTCCTACAGGGGCTCATTTGTTGTCGTTCTGAAGGGTTCTCTGACAGCAAAAGGAACATAAGGTTGACTGCTTCACTTTCTGTACCTCTATACATTGCTTAGTATTTAATAAACCTGTGACTTTTCACCCCATCTGTGTTGTTATTGTATCTAGATCCACAAAGAACCTTGCCCTTGAGCATTATATCTTGGCCTGGACAATGCAACCACCCTGTCATCCAATCTCCTCATTTACCTCCTACCACAGGACAGTTAAATATTAGCACTGCTCTCGCTTGTTCTACTTTTCTTATGTTACTAATCTTGCTCACCTCCTGCTCTCATGAAATCTGAATATCTAGTGAACTCTTTCTTTGCCTGGTTTTCATCAGTCTCTTCAATGCTAAGCTGAGTCTTCAGGACTACACCTCATATCTTCTCTCTCCCTGTGGCCTCTTCCCTTCTATTTCTATAAGAGGCTGTGAGTACAATAGTTGCCTACAGCAAAGCGTTTCCAGGCCACACCTGGAGGGGCAACAGGTTGATCTGCCATTCAGTTGCAAAATCTGCTTGAAGTTATGCACTCGAGTTGATCCCACTAGGTTTTACAGTAAAAAGGGGCAGGATTTGACTAGCATCGTGTGCCCCCATTTTCAGAAAAGAGAGGTGAAGATGCACTGTAACTGGCAGAACAGTTAGTGTGTCTCTACTCTAAGTATATGATCCAGGCACTTCGAAGTAGGTAGTCTGTGTGAGAATATTTCTGTACTGGTGTTTTAAGCCACAAAGCCATTATTTTTACCCTTCAATCATTTTATTATTTTATAAATAACAATCACAACTATGATGTCATCATTACTGACTCCTCCTGGCAAACACAGATATCAGTTCTCATTGGTTATTGCTAAATTCCTCAAAGTAAGCAAGGTAATAATAGCTAATCAATCTGATCTGTAGCATGCAATTGTTTCCAGTAAAGATCGTAAAACCAGTATTGCTACCTCTCCCAAATTAGCATTTCTGTGAAGATGTGTCTAAGATATGTGTTCGTGTGCATATGTGTGTGGACCTGGTAACACAACTGCCTCACCTCATTAGGTACAAGAACCTAATGAAGATCTTAAGGTCTGGTGTAAATACGAGGTGAGCCTTCAGGTGTCCTGGTCCAAGTGATTTAGAGCTTCAAAAGTTAAAGCCAAAATTTTCAATTGGGCCTGGGAACAGACTGGAAGGAGTCAGTGCAGATGATGAAGCAGTGGTGTAATCAGTGGAGACTGGTGGGTCTGATGTCAGTGGACAGCTTCTTGAGAGTTTTGACCAAAACCTGGAGCAGATTCACTGCCCCACTAACATCGGAGCCACCAGTCTCCACTGAGTATAATGTGCTGATATCTGCCAGTCCCCATTATCTATCTCGGTGCCTAATAGTGTACCAGTTGCAGTTTCCAGACTATCTTCTGAAGGCAGTCCCATATATACTGTAACACATTGCAGTAATTGAACTGAGAAGTTACTAGAGCATAGATAACTGTTGTAAGATTAGCTCTGTCCAGATAGGGTCTAGTTGGTATATTAGCTAAAGCTGTCTGGGACTTAAGAGAATTATAACTCAATTTGCCTGGAGAGCAAGTTGAGGAAGGCTGTCTACATGCTACATCATCCCTGTGGTAAACCACTTCAAGATGTGGTGATGGCTACCAACTTAGACAGCTTTGAAAAGGAATTATACAAATTTGTGGAAGGAAAGGCCATCAATGGCTTTATATTACCTCCAGGATCAGATACAGCATACCTTTGAATGTCAGTCACTAGGAAACAACAATCAGAAAGGGCTATTCCCTATGCATTCTACTTGAGGGTTTCCCATAGGCATCGGGTTGGCCACTGGTGGAAATAAGATGTTGGACTATATAGGCCTTTGATCTGATTCAGCAGGCCTATTCTTATTTAGCATGTGGACCTTTATATTTGGTTTTCCTACTATGGATATAATACTGAACACAGGTAAATTGAAAATGTGGGGCAGATCATAACTGTTTAATATTATTTCTTCATTTTTAAAGCCTTGTGGCCATCTCCAAATTAGTGGTGATGTGGAGTAGTATGTGGACAAAGGATTTTCCAGTTGTATCTTGTACTTAAAGAAAAAAGATTAGCAGGCATCAAATTTGACGCTTGGGAAACAATTGCTGATCCCTGAAAAAAGAGATAAAACTTATCTTCAAAGATTGAGTATTGTGGTGTAGAAATATCACTTGGATCTCACGGAAGAATTTACAGGTGAAATTTCTGTGAACAGAAATAGCAGTGATTGTCTTTTGTTGAATTTTCCTTTTGCCACTTTATTGCTGTTGGGAGATAACTGACACATTTGGAAATGCATAAAACTCACTCAGTTGTGGAAGACAACTTGGTCTGATGGCCATCCAAAGATAACTTCATAACTTGCTGAAGTGTGATTTAATGTCCTGAGGCACCAGTAACCTGTATACCTTCCTAATGTGTAATTTTTAGAAGTTACATTCTTATTTCATAAGTGATACTGTGTTCCATGTAACCTACAGATGACTCTTTTAAGGGCGTGATTTGAGGGGATGAGCTCTTCAGGATTCAGATGAAGAGTTATGACTTGCTGTAGTCATTCAGACCTAGTGATTCTTAAGGACACAATCTACCTCCTGAGACCTTGCGTATGGCCCCCAGCCTGGGGGGAATGTATGCTGTGTGGTGGAAGAGTGTGGAAGGAAAGTTATTGTCCACCATGTATTTATTTATTTATTTATTTGATTTATATCCCACCCTTCCTCCCAGCAGGAGCCTAGGGCGGCAGACAAAAGCACTAAAAACACTTTAAACCATCATAAAAACAGACTTTAAAATACATTAAGACAAAACATCTTTAAAAACATTTTTTTAAAAAAAGCTTTCAAACCATCTTTTAAAAAATGTTAAAATGTATCAGTTTTCTAAAAAAAGGTTTAAGCACATATTAAAAAGCAATTCCAACACAGACTGGGATAAGGTCTCAACTTAAAAGGCTTGTTGAAAGAGGAAGGCCTTCATTAGGTGCTGAAAAGATAACAGAGATAATATATAATATATAAGAACATAAGAACATAAGAAGAGCCTGCTGGATCAGGCCAGTGGCCCATCTAGTCCAGCATCCTGTTCTCACAGTGGCAAACCAGGTGCCTGGGGGAAGCCTGCAAGCAGGACCCGAGTGCAAGAACACTCTCCCCTCCTGAGGCTTCTGGCAACTGGTTTTCAGAAGCATGCTGCCTCTGACTAGGGTGGCACAGCACAGCCATCATGGCTAGTAGCCATTGATAGCCCTGTCCTCCATGAATTTGTCTAATCTTCTTTTAAAGCCATCCAAGCTGGTGGCCATTACTGCATCTTGTGGGAGCAAATTCCATAGTTTAACTATGCGCTGAGTAAAGAACTACTTCCTTTTGTCTGTCCTGAATCTTCTAACATTCAGCTTCTTTGAATGTCCACGAGTTCTAGTATTATGAGAGAGGGAGAAGAACTTTTCTCTATCCACTTTCTCAATGCCATGCATAATTTTATATACTTCTATCATGTCTCCTCTGACCCGCCTTTTCTCTAAACTAAAAAGCCCCAAATGCTGCAACCTTTCCTCGTAAGGGAGTCGCTCCATCCCCTTGATCATTCTGGTTGCCCTCTTCTGAACCTTTTCCAACTCTATAATATCCTTTTTGAGATGAGGCGACCAGAACTGTACACAGTATTCCAAATGCAGCCGCACCATAGATTTATTCAACGGCATTATGATATCGGCTGTTTTATTTTCAATACCTTTCCTAATTATCGCTAGCATGGAATTTGCCTTTTTCACAGCTGCCGCACACTGGGTCGACATTTTCATTGTGCTGTCCACTACAACCCCGAGGTCTCTCTCCTGGTCGGTCACCGCCAGTTCAGACCCCATGAGCGTATATGTGAAATTCAGATTTTTTGCTCCAATATGCATAATTTTACACTTGTTTAGATTGAATTGCATTTGCCATTTTTCCGCCCATTCACTCAGTTTGGAGAGACCTTTTTGGAGCTCTTCGCAATCCCTTTTTGTTTTAACAACCCTGAACAATTTAGTGTCATCAGCAAACTTGGCCACTTCACTGCTCACTCCTAATTCTAGGTCATTAATGATCAAGTTGAAAAGTACAGGTCCCAATACCGATCCTTGAGGGACTCCACTTTCTACAGCCCTCCATTGGGAGAACTGTCCTACTCCCTGCTTTCTGCTTCTTAACCAATTCCTTATCCACAAGAGGACCTCTCCTCTTATTCCATGACTGCTAAGCTTCCTCAGAAGCCTTTGGTGAGGTAGCTTGTCAAACGCTTTTTGAAAGTCTAAGTACACTATGTCCACTGGATCACCTCTATCTATATGCTTGTTGACACTCTCAAAGAATTCTAATAGGTTACTGAGACAGGACTTTCCCTTGCAGAAGCCATGCTGGCTCTCTCCCGCAATGATGCATTGACCACACCCTGGATCCACTTGGTCAAACCCCCTCAGCAAGCTTTAATAAGACAAAAAGGGCAGGAGTCGAGAGGACACGTTGCTGGCCGCATCATCACAAGCACCTTGTCTATGTCATCAGACCACATCAACTGAAACCATTCCTAAGAAGTTGCAGCAGATGTTGCACTGGACACCTCACTGAGGACTACAGTAGATGTGGATGGGGCATCAAGAAGAGGCGAGCAACTTTACCCTCAAAGTGCCTTGCAAACAATTCACAGTGGGCCTCTGAAGGGTCTAAAACTCCATTTTCTGGAGCTGATGTCAACAGACCCCTGACAATACGGAAAAGCTCCACTGGATGGCTACTTGAGGATGCGTGGAGGCAGAGAAGTGGGCCTTCTTCACCACTCTCACCACCACACAGTAGGTACAGTTATGATGTTTTACTTGTGCCCAATCAGCCTCACAGCACGTTTTTGCCACTTGCACTCTAGCCGTCGTCCAGCCTGTTTCATTGCCCTTAGCAAACCAGGCTCCACAGTGCCAGAGAGGGCGCTCAGGGGCAACCGTGTCAAGAGCCCGATGCACCTCGCTGTTCCACAGCATGACAAGGGCTTTAACAGGGTCACCTGCTCTGTCTACTAGGAACTCCCCCAAGGCATTCAGGAATCCTGTGGATTCCATTAGACTTCAGGGATGGACCATCTTAATCTGTCCACCACCCCTGCAGTGAAAGATTGGAGCAATAAGTCTAAACTTCACCAGGAAGTGGTCTGACCATGACAATGGGGTAACATCCAACCCCCCATCTCCAGAATACCCCTTCCTCCATCTGGAGCAAAAACCAAGTCAAGCATGTGCCCTGCCCTATATGTTGGGCCAGTGACAACTTGAGACAGCCCTATTATCATCATGGAGGCCATGAAGTCCTAAGCCAGAACACTAGAGGCAGCCTTAGCATGGACCTTGAAATCACCCAGGACTATCGTTCTGGGCTCCTCCAATATCACTGTTGAGATGGCCTCTGCCAGCTCAGTCAGAGAAGCTGCCAGGCAGCAGGGTGGACAGTACACCAGCAGCAGCCCTAGTTTACTGTCTCCTTGGCCTGACACCACATTCAGGCCCTCACAGCCAGCTCCAAGACAGAGTTGTTTCCTGGTGACAGAGATGGAAGTTCTGTAGACCACAGCAACTCCTCCCCCCACCCTCACCCCGTCCTTGCAGCCTGTGCTGGTGTTGCACTGAGTATCTAGGTGGGCAAAGCTGGGTCAGATCAACTCTTTTCAGCTCACACATCCAGGTCTCAGTAATGCACACCAAATCGGCATCTTCATCCACAATCAAATCATGGATGAATGTGGTCTTATTGTGTACCGATCTGGTGTTAAACAACAACACACACAGGCCAGTGGGCACAGCAAATGAGCAATGAAGAACCCATCCAAGAGAAGAGTGGGAGCAAGGAATAAGGTGTAGATCAGAGCTTGGAAAAGTTACTTTTTTGAACTACAGCTCCCATCAGCCCAATCCAGTGCCCATGCTGGCTGGGGCTGATGGGAGTTGTAGTTTTAAAAAAGTAACTTTTCCAAGCTCTGGAGTAGTTAGCCTTGCCCTCATCGTCTATGGTAGTTCATGGCTATACTTCCCCCTACCCGTAATCACTGAAATTGGGATGGTATCACCCATGTCCCTCCTTATGAAGAATCCTCCTAAACAGCTGATATGGACCCAACAAGAGCCCACCAACAAAACCTACCTGAGCCAATTATTATGTAGGATGAGACTCCATGATAATGATGAGCACAAGGCCGTTCTGGGTGAGAGCCAGGGTCAGAGTGTTTGCACTACCCCATACAGGTGGATTGGATGGGGTGGAGTTCTTGGATGTTGAAGACTGAGTCTCAGAACCAAATCAAATATTTTATATGGTACTATTCTGTTTTGCATTGGAATGATTTTCTCTCCTGTTCAGTCATTTAGTAATTTATTTAGGCTAGCTTATTTGTATTGCTTTATACAATGTTGCTTAGTTTAAACTTGAATTAGGTGAAAGGCTCTCAGGTGGCAAAACTAGCAGATGTCTCCGTTCAAGTCCTTGGAAAGCTGCTGCCAGTCAGAGTAAACAACACTGAGTTAGGTGGACCAATGCCCAATACAGCACAATGCATATTTGTGTGTTCATTCCTACTGATCCATCTCTCCCCACACATGAAGAGCTGAGCATGCAGGAGGGCTACGTGTGTCCAGCTGCAGACATACAGCCGGACGCATGTACTCAATGGCGGAGCATCTGCTTTGCATGCCAGAGGTCCCAGGTTTGATGCCCAACATCTGCAGTTAGGGCTGAGAATGCCTGAAACCCTGGTGAGCCACTGTCAGTTAGTGTAGACAATACTGTGCTAGATGGACCAAAGGTCTAACTCAGTATAAGGCAGCTCCCCATGTTCCTAACATAGATTGTATAGGAGGCTGGGCCCAATAACCTATAGGACGTTGGGCCCAATGTCCTGTAGGACCCTGCAGAGTTGCGCAGCGGAACAGAGAGTTTTGAGTGAGCTTGTGTGTGTGTGTGTTTGAATCTTTGCTAAGATTCTACCTTCCCTGCAAATTAGTCAGACAGAGACTTTAAGCTGTAAAATAAGAAATAACTACTTTATTCTGGAAGTACATGCTTGATAGGAAAGAGTCCTATATCTAGCTAACTAGCTATGTTGGAGCAGCCAGCACTGGTCCCAGTGCTACCCTCATGCTGGTTGAGAGGAGAGACAAAGAAAAGATGTCTGCTCCCTTCTCAAGAAAGAAAACTGGAAGGAGAGAAGGAACTGAGATCAACATCCTTTGCATATCAGTCAGCAGGAAGGAAGAGACAGCAGGAGATCCAAGGACAGGTATAGCCTAACAACCAAGAGGTCTCCTCTCTAGCTACGCCTTTAGCCCCATGCAGCCTCAACTCACAAGTTGGAGTTGAACCCCATATATTCCAACAGATTGTACCTGCTTAGAGTCTACAAACATCCATCTGTTGCATGCATTTATTTCCTCAGGTTGCTTCCTTGCACCATGAATATTAGTAAATGAAATTACTTCTCATCAAAATTGAGTCATGTGATGATGTCACTCATGGCAATTTTAATGAGTAAGCAAACATTTTTGTAAGGAGTGCAAAAAACCTGAAGAGGAATCATCTGTGCAGGATATTTTTGTCCCTGCGGTTAACGAATGCAAGTAGCGCGACCCTGGCAATGAAACAGCTTTGTGCCAATGTGACATAGGGAGTTCAGTTTAGCATAGGTCATTCCTAGATTGTCAGAGCACTGATACCAAGAAGTATTGGAAGCGGTTCAAATGATCAAGGTAACTGACAGTCAGCGTAAGCGAAGGAACACAATTGCTTCATTGAGAAATGGAGTCTCTTTATTCTGTAACAAAACACAGGCAAATATGTATTTATTTATTATATTTATATCCTGCTCTTCCTTCTAAAAAAGTCCAGGGCAGCAAACAACAAACAATACAACAATATGAACATCTGCAAAATAGTTCCAACACAGATGCAGACTTTGATAAGGTCTCTGCTTAAAAGGCTTGTTGGAAGAGAAAGGCCTTCAGTAGGTGCTGAAAAGACAAGACGGGGCCTGACTAATATTTAAGGGGAGGGAATTCCATAGGGTAGGTGCCACAGTGCTAAAGGCCTGGTTCTATATTGTACAGAGTAGACCTCCTGATAAAATGGTGTCTGCAGGAGGCCTTCACCTGCAGAGTGCAGTGATCGACTGGGTATATGGGGTGAGGCGATATCCTGGTCTCAATCTGTATAGGGCTTTACACACCAAAACTAGCACCTTCAATTTAGTCCAGTAAGTCTAGTAATGCAACATTGATTAATTTTCTTCCTGAGCCTGGAAAAAAAGATATGATTTTGCAAACTTGCTTCCAGCACTTTAAACAGCAGTTGGTCCAAACAAAAGTATCATCATCCTTACTCTTTGTTTCAGATGGAGTGATCTCTCATTAATTTCATTGTCCCTCTCCATGTTTTGTGCAGAGAAAACTGAACCTGCAGCTTTTAAAACCTATTCCTGGGTTGCCTACAAAAATAAAAAAGTGTTATTAATGCATGTTACAAACATTTCCCCTTCCCTGCATGCTCCAGTCCCTTTGAAGTCAATATGAAACATCCATTCATAAAGGGCCTTTAGGCAAAATACTACTTTTCAATCAATGCTACAGATCTCAGTAGCCACTTGCATTAAGCACAGTATATACATTTGTTCTTTTTCCCAATGAAAGCTTATGTGTACATATCCTACACCTAACGCAGGCGGAGAGCTTGGGGAGCTGAATAACCACAGGAACCCATTATGCCCACAAGCCAAACTGCAGTTTCTCATTACAAATAATATAAGAAGATCTCTGTGTATGTCTCTATGTGCTTAGGTTTCAGTGCTGTTGAATTTCTCATAAACCAGATATTCCTTATGATTTATTCCAAATTTATAGTGGTAGATCACCAATGAAAGTGTTATGGAGATAAATGTATCATTTTTTTAGCAAAATGTTTTCAGGACAGTAGCAAGTATAAGAAAGGGATTAAAAAAACTGTCTATCAAATCTAATCAATGGCAAACTGCCCAGAGAAATCAATGGTGCATCCACATTCTGGCTGTTGTGTGCAGTTTTGCTTAACCCACATTCCAAAAGACACAATTTCAGGGCTGTATATACTCTACACTTAAAAAAAAAGTCTAATTTATGTGCCAAGATATTTATTATTTACTTCATTTATTTCAACATAAAGCAAATTATGTACCTAGAAAATCTGCAGCTTGAGTAGATGAGTTATAGTTAGCAAACTTGCATAAGTTTGCTTATTTTGTCTACTAAAGACAAAAGATGGGACTTATAGCAGAACCTTCCCTACATTCTCACTATTTTCCCTTGATCTCTCTGCCTTGCTCTGCCTTTATGCCTCCATCTAGATGGTTGCTCTGCTCTAATATCATCATGACCCTGGACATGGCTGCCATTGGCTTGCCAACTGTAACATCGTAGGAAAGATTGCTAGTCTGACTGGAAACAGCTTAATTTAAGACTGGGGTGGGGAACTTGGAGCCACATAGCTGCTGCATGTAGCCCTCAGCCTAATTCCATGTGGCTCTCAGTCATCCGGCTCTCTAGATGTTGCAGGCCCGCCTCTCCAGACCACTCCTTTGGGATTCACTGCCCCTTCCAGTTCGTATGCACAGGCGATAGAGAGGTAGAGAAAGGATGGGGTGGCACACAGAGAGAAAGAGCTGTAAATCCTGTAAACTCCACCCCAGTGGAGGCTAGTTTATTAGGGCAAATGGGGCACTACCCCAGCAACCTCAGTCTGCCCTCAGACAGCCTCACCTGTCTGCCTTTTTCTTTATAACTAATCCAGCCGGTAGCACTGACTGTCAGCTTCTCTACTGGAAAATATGTGCAAGAATATTGTATGAAATGTGAACAATGATGACTCAGCTTCAATAGCATAGTAGATTACTATATAAAGATTGATCGTGCCCTCTGCCCAGTGAGATCCCACCACATACCTTGAGATGAGGAGGAGGAGGACGAGGAGGGTGTGATTTATTATTTATTTATTTATTTAGTTTAATTTATATACCGCCCTAAGCCCGAAGGCTCTCTGGGCGGTGTACAAAAAGATAAAAACAAGCACAATATATAAATACAATAAATACAATAAATAATAATAATAAAAAACCAACAACAAACAATAACGAACCAAACAACATCCAAAATACAGAAATGCTGTTTAAAATACACTTTAAAATGCCTGGGAGTATAAAAAGGTTTTCACCAGGCGCCGAAAAGATAGTAGCATCGGCGCCAGGCGCACCTCATCAGGAAGACTGTTCCACAGTTCGGGGGCCACTACTGAAAAGGCCCTAGTTCTAGTCATCACCCTCCAAGCCTCTTGATGGGATGGTACTCGGAGGAGGGCCTTAGATGTTGAGCGTAGTGTACGGGTAGGTTCATATTGGGAGAGGCGTTCCACCAGGTATTGCGGTCCCATGCCGTGTAGGGCTTTATAGGTCAAAACCAGCACTTTGAATCTAGCCCGGAAACAAATAGGAAGCCAGTGCAGACGGGCCAGAACAGGTGTTATATGAGCGGACCTTCTGGTCCACGTCAACAATCTGGCCGCTGCATTCTGGACTAGCTGTAGTTTCCGAACAGTCTTCAAGGGCAGCCCCACGTAGAGCGCGTTGCAGTAGTCCAATCTAGAAGTTACCAGAGCATGGTAACTTCATTATCAGGAGTTTGGCTGTTGCTGTAAAAACCAGAGAGGGGATTCTCCAGCAGCTGAAGGATTGCATGATTATCTGCTTTTTGCATTGCTTTGTGCTTTTCACCCTCATCCTATAAGCTGTTAAAGAGCACATTTGGTGTTTCTTTCATTGCCTATCATATTCCATTAAAGAAACTTTGTCCCTGGGGCAATACAGCTTCCTCCTCTGCTGCCACCGCCTCCTCTTCCCCAGTCTCAGTGTTGCCTTTGTAGGACAGGTGGAGGATGGGGACAAAACTAGAATTAGTTGGCTCCACGAGTCATTGGCTCTGGCTCCATCTATTGTTGGCCTCCCTGCTTTCCAGCCCATCAGTTTCAATGGGCACCCACCACCACTGCTCCACCCACTTTGGGCTCTGGCTGTGCCCACCACTGGCTGCAGCTCCCAAATAAATTTCACCCTGGATCAATGGCCCTTCATAGGCAAAAGTTCCCTACCCCTAACTTTTGGGGGGGAGGTGCACAGGATTTTGAAATCTTGGTATTATTATTATTATTATTATTATTATTATTATTATTATTATTATTCCAGAATTGCAGTACAACAAAACAAAATGGAAATGGTATAAATATAATATATATGGATGGATTAGTGATGGCACTGAGTTTGGTAATCGGGCAAGTTTGGAAATGAACCAACCATCTTGGAAATAACAAAGGCTCTATGATCCTTCGGATTTCTGGCCCATATTGAGTTGCCTTTACTCCCTTTCTTTCCCCTCCAAATTTATCTTCCTTTAGTCAGGACACAGAGCCCTGTCAAACCACAATCCCCAGAGATCTTTGTTCTGAGAAAGCCCTGTGGCAGCCTTTCCCAACCAGTGTGCCTCCAGATGTTGTTGGACCACAACTCCCATCAGCCTCAGCCAGCATTGCCAATGGCTGAGGCTGATGGGAGTTGTGGTCTAACAACATCTGGAGGGACACTGGTTGGGAAAGGCTGCCCTGTGGATAATGTTTCTGGGGCTAATGAAGGCCTGAGGAACAGAGCTTCTCTTCATGCACATAGATTCACCGCTACTACTGAAAAGGATCGTTGCTCAGTGTAAGAGCATCTGCTTTGCATGCAGGAAGTCCCAGGTTCAATCCCCGGCATCCCCAGGTAGGGCTGGGAGAGAACCCCATCTGAAATCCTAGAAAGCTGCTACCAGTCAGTGTATACACTACTGGCCTAGATGGACCAAATGGCCTGACTCAGAATAAGGCAGCTTCCTATGTTACTAAGTAAGAACATAAGAACATAAGAAGAGCCTGCTGGATCAGGCCAGTGGCCCATCTAGTCCAGCATCCTGTTCTCACAGTGGCCAACCAGGTGCCTGGGGGAAGCCCGCAAGCAGGACCTGAGTGCAAGAACACTCTCCCCTCCTGAGGCTTCCGGCAACTGGTTTTCAGAAGCATGCTGCCTCTGACTAGGGTGGCAGAGCACAGCCATCATGGCTAGTAGCCATTGATAGCCCTGTCCTCCATGAATTTGTCTAATCTTCTTTTAAAGCCATCCAAGCTGGTGGCCATTACTGCATCTCGTGGGAGCAAATTCCATAGTTTAACTATGCGCTGAGTAAAGAAGTACTTCCTTTTGTCTGTCCTGAATCTTCCAACATTCAGCTTCTTTGAATGTCCATGAGTTCTGGTATTATGAGAGAGGGAGAAGAACTTTTCTCAATCCACTTTCTCAATGCCATGCATAATTTTATACACTTCTGTCATGTCTCTGACCCGTCTTTTCTCTAAACTAAAAAGCCCCAAATGCTGCAACCTTTCCTCGTAAGGGAGTCGCTCCATCCCCTTGATCATTCTGGTTGCCCTCTTCTGAACCTTTTCCAACTCTAGAATATCCTTTTTGAGATGAGGCGACCAGAACTGTACACAGTATTCCAAATGCAGCCGCACCATAGATTTATACAACGGCATTATGATATCGGCTGTTTTATTTTCAATACCTTTCCTAATTATTGCTAGCATGGAATTTGCCTTTTTCACAGCTGCTGCACACTGGGTCGACATTTTCATCGTGCTGTCCACTACAACCCTGAGGTCTCTCTCCTGGTCGGTCACCGCCAGTTCAGACCCCATGAGCGTATATGTGAAATTAAGTTTTTTTGCTCCAATATGCATAATTTTACACTTGTTTAGATTGAATTGCATTTGCCATTTTTCCGCCCATTCACTCAGTTTGGAGAGGCCTTTTTGGAGCTCTTCGCAATCCCTTTTTGTTTTAACAACCCTGAACAATTTAGTGTCATCAGCAAACTTGGCCACTTCACTGCTCACTCCTAATTCTAGGTCATTAATGATCAAGTTGAAAAGTACAGGTCCCAATACCGATCCTTGAGGGACTCCACTTTCTACAGCCCTCCATTGGGAGAACTGTCCGTTTATTCCTACTCTCTGCTTTCTGCTTCTTAACCAATTCCTTATCCACAAGAGGACCTCTCCTCTTATTCCATGACTGCTAAGCTTCCTCAGAAGTCTTTGGTGAGGTACCTTGTCAAACGCTTTTTGAAAGTCTAAGTACACTATGTCCACTGGATCACCTCTATCTATATGCTTATTGACACTCTCAAAGAATTCTAATAGGTTACTGAGACAGGACTTTCCCTTGCAGAAGCCATGCTGGCTCTGCTTCAGCAAGGCTTGTTCTTCTATGTGCTTAGTTAATCTAGCTGTAATAATACTTTCTACCAGTTTTCCAGGGACAGAAGTTAAGCTAACTGGCCTGTAATTTCCGGGATCCCCTCTGGATCCCTTTTTGAAGATTGGTGTTACATTTGCCACTTTCCAGTCCTCAGGCACGGAGGAGGACCCGAGGGACAAGTTACATATTTTAGTTAGCAGATCAGCAATTTCACATTTGAGTTCTTTGAGAACTCTCGGGTGGATGCCATCTGGGCCCGGTGATTTGTCAGTTTTTATATTGTCCATTAAGCCTAGAACTTGCTCTCTCGTTACCACTATTTGTCTCAGTTCCTCAGAATCCCTTCCTGCAAATGTTAGTTCAGGTTCAGGGATCTGCCCTATATCTTCCACTGTGAAGACAGATGCAAAGAATTCATTTAGCTTCTCTGCAATCTCCTTATCGTTCTTTAGTACACCTTTGACTCCCTTATCATCCAAGGGTCCAATCGCCTCCCTAGATGGTCTCCTGCTTTGAATGTATTTATAGAATTTTTTGTTGTTGGTTTTTATGTTCTTAGCAATGTGCTCCTCAAATTCTTTTTTAGCATCCCTTATTGTCTTCTTGCATTTCTTTTGCCAGAGTTTGTGTTCTTTTTTATTTTCTTCATTCGGACAAGACTTCCATTTTCTGAAGGAAGACTTTTTGCCTCTAAGAGCTTCCTTGACTTTGCTCGTTAACCATGCTGGCATCTACTTGGCCCTGGCGGTACCTTTTCTGATCTGCGGTATGCACTCCAGTTGAGCTTCTAATATAGTGTTTTTAAACAACTTCCAAGCATTTTCGAGTGATGTGACCCTCTGGACTTTGTTTTTCAGCTTTCTTTTTACCAATCCCCTCATTTTTGTGAAGTTTCCTCTTTTGAAGTCAAATGTGAGTGTGTTGGATTTTCTTGGCAATTGGCCAGTTACATGTATGTTTAATTTAATAGCACTGTGGTCACTGCTCCCAATCGGTTCAACAACACTTACATCTCGCACCAGGTCCCGGTCCCCACTGAGGATTAAGTCCAGGGTTGCCGTCCCTCTGGTCGGTTCCATGACCAACTGGTCTAGGGAATAGTCATTTAGAATATCTAGAAACTTTGCTTCTTTGTCATCACTGGAACACATATGTGGCCAGTCTATGTCCGGGTAGTTGAAGTCACCCATTACTACCACATTTCCTAGTTTGGATGCTTCCTCAATTTCATATCTCATCTCAAGGTCTCCCTGAGCATTTTGATCAGGGGGACGATAGATCGTTCCCAGTATTAAGTCCCTCCTGGGGCATGGTATCGCCACCCACAACGATTCTGTGGAGGAGTCCGCCTCTTTGGGGGTTTCAAGCTTGCTGGATTCAATGCCTTCTTTCACGTATAGAGCGACTCCGCCACCAATACGTCCTTCCCTGTCCTTCCGATATAGTTTATATCCAGGGATAACCGTATCCCACTGGTTTTCTCCATTCCACCAGGTCTCTGTTATGCTCACTATATCTTTTTTTTTTTACAATAATTTTTATTCAAATTTTCATAAAACATAGAAAACAAAATCATAAAACATTCAAAGACAAAAAACAAAACAAAACAAAAATGATTAAACAAAAAAAAATAAAATGTTGACTTCCCATTTGTCACATATCAAATCAGTTATAGGTCTACAATATATAACAATCCTGTCTCTTAAATCATATTATAAAATCACTTTCCTCCAGTAGTTATCTTAATTAATCATCAAATCTCATAAACATTACTTTATTCTTTCCACAAAAAGTCAAAGAGAGGTTTCAATTCTTTAAGAAATATATCTATCAATTTTTCTCCAAATAAACGTGTCAATTAATCCATCTCGTTAATAATTATAATAATCTTATTGTCATAACCATAGTCCAAATAAACATTTCGATTAATCCATCTCATCAGAATCTGTTAGGTCCAATAATTTCAATAGCCATTATTCCATTATCCCTATTAGTTCCATCTTCCATCTTCAATAGTCCTGTTAAGTCCAGTAATTTCAGTGTCTAATCTTCCATTATCAGTATTCCATAATAATCTTGCTGTTGTAGCCATAGTCATATAATAAGAGTCTGATGGGAATTTCCTCTATCCCAAATATTTTCTTGCCATCCATTCTGAATAAGTTGCTGAAATACTGTTGTAAAGTCATATCTGTGTTCTTCTTTTTTACAAAATACACTGGCTCATCTCTTAAGAGTTTTTCCATTGTCACATGGCTGCAGTTAATTCCATAGATTTTCTCTATATCAAGCTCCATCACATCATTCCAGTCCAGAAGATTATCCAAGCCATTGATAACTTTATCTCTAATATCTTCATTAATTTCTTCAGAGATAACGTTAAATTCCAAACAGTAGATTTTATTTCTAAAATCCATAAACTCCAGATCTTTTTCCAATTCCACATTTGTTCCAATCTCCAGGGCTTGTATCTTCCCTTTATTTTTTCTTTTCTCATCTCTGATCTCATTCTCCTCTCTCACAGGATCCCCTATTTCTTTAAACTCCTGCGTCATTTTGCTCAGTTCAATTTTCAGCTCCTTACTACCCTGTCGCAGGGTTTGTTTCGTTATCTCAATCTCATCCATTATTTTCTGAAACATAGTTACTTCCAGATTCTCAGCCACTTTCTTGATTGCCATTTTTAAAACCACGAAAACAAAGCAAAACAAAAATAAAGAAAAACCACTTCTTATTTCAGCAACAATTGGGTTAATATTCCAGGCTTGATGACATCACAGTATAAACAGAGCAACCTGCCTTATCTCTCTATGTTCAAGAATGCAAAACAAATTTAGTTCCCAGCATCAAAACAGTTAGTGGCGTCGTGAAGAAGCAGATTCGTCAAAATAAAATAGACCAAAAAGAGAATAGTCCCAGACAATATAATATTCCTTGGAATAGAAATCAGGAATAGAAATCCCTCTTCTGTGTATATCTTTAGAATGCACTTCCAGGACAGCTTTTTGCGACAGAAACAGAGATAAACTGTTAATTTCGTGGATAACAGAGAAGAGTTATAGCTCACCCAGAAGCTGTCCAAAGCCGATCAATCTGACAAATCTCCTTTTGCTGCAACAATTTAAACCAAGTAAAAAAAATAATAGAAAGAAGGGTGCTTGCCTGTTAGTCCGTTCTCTCTTTAAAGAAAAGATAAACGTATCGCTTAAGCAGATAGAGCTTGTTTGAAAGTCCGTCCGGCATTGTTGGCTGGACCTTATCTCATAAATTAATGAAATCCAGTCCTCCCAACAAAAACAGGCTTTTGAGGTTGATCTCTACGTTTCTCCCTGCCCGGGAGAAATTTCATCAGTCAAAAAAAAAATGTTCTGACTGATTTATATCTGAATAAGCTTCTTTTGAGGCGGGAGCCCGTCCCAAAAGCAGGCACAAGCGAAGTCACCCTTCCCGGAAGAGTGTCTCTCTTCCAGTGTCTTTGGCACTTGTGGTTTGGCCTGTGGTAATTTTGCTCTTCTGAATTTATATCCTGTGCCCCTGCTCTCACAATGCCTACTTCTAGGCCTACCCCTTTTAAAATTTCATCATTTCTTTGGTTTTTATCCCAGGGGGGAGGTTTATTCCGAACCAGACCTTCCTCAGCTCCTGTCGGGTTTCCCCCCTCAGTCAGTTTAAAAGCTGCTCTGCTACCTTTTTAATTTTAAGTGCCAGCAGTCTGGTTCCATTCTGGTTCAAGTGGAGCCCGTCCCTTTTGTATAGGCCCGGCTTGTCCCAAAATGTTCCCCAGTGCCTAACAAATCCAAACCCTTCCACCCGACACCATCGTCTCATCCACGCATTGAGACTGCAAAGCTGGGCCTGTCTGGGTGGTCCTGCGCGTGGAACCGGTAGCATTTCAGAGAAAGCCACCTTGGAGGTCCTGGCTTTCAGCATCCTACCTAGCAACCTAAATTTTGCTTCCAGGACCTCACGGCTGCATTTCCCCATGTCGTTGGTGCCAACGTGCACCACGACCACTGACTCCTCCCCAGCAGTGTCTACCAAACTATCTAAACGACGGGCGATATCCGCAACCTTCACACCAGGCAGGCAAAACACCTTGCGGTCTAAACGCCCATCACACACCCCACTGTCTATGTTCCTAATGATCGAATCACCCACTACAAGGATCTCTCCACCCCCTGGAGATATATCCTCAGCACGAGAGGATAGCTGCTCATCCCCCAAGGAATGGGTCCCTTCTAAGGGATCGTTTCCTTCTTCCTCAGCTGGATGCTCTCCTTCCCCGAGACCATCGTTCTCCATGATAGCAGGAGAGCTATCATCCTTGGAGTGGGACACAGCTATAACGTCCCTGAAGGCCTCCTCCACACACCTCTCTGCCTCTCTCAGCTTTTCCAGGTCCGCCACCTTGGCCTCAAGGAAATAAAGTCATTCCCGGAGAGCCAGGAGCTCATTGCACCGAGAGCACACCCACGACTTCTGTCCAACAGGCAGATAGTTGTACATGCTGCAGGCGGTGCAAAACACTGGAAAGCCCCCACACCCCTGCTGGCTTCTTACCTGTATAGTTTTGTTTAAGGTTTATTACGTCAATGGGTTGGAGACTGCAGTTTAGTTGAGGTTACGGAACGGACGGGCAGAGTGGGGGGCCCTGGCCTCCTCGCCCTGCTGCCGAACTCGCTCTGCTGCTTAACTTGCCTTGACGCTTGGTCAGCTGGGGCTCCCTCTAGCTCGTGGAGCAGGCTCCCTCGCTGGGGTGCTCTGACTTTATATGTGTGGCTGGTTCCTCCCAGCTACTGCTGCCAGCCAATGATGTGTTACTTGAGGCTGATGGCTTAACTATCAGCTAGGGCTTAACTCTTTAGGATTATCTCAGGCTTCCTTCCTTTGAAGGCAGGAAGGCAGGCCTCCTTCCTGAGCGAGGGGCGGGGCTGTTTAAGCTTTTGGCTGCTTTTAATCTGAGCAAGGGGCTGCGACTTCCAGGCAAGTCTTTTTTGTTTGTTGTTTTCCCACCTAGAACAGCCTGACCTTTCTTTAACCTAGGGAAACAGAGCTTGTGGTTGTGTTTCAGGAAGGCTAAAGCTGCCCTTTTTAGCAGGGACTGAGTTGACTCTCTCCCTGTATGTATCAGTGGAGTTTCCTTTTTCCCCTTCTCTCCGACTGGAATTTAGCCTTGTAAGTTTTGGAGGAAGGTAAAGGGCAGCAGGAAGGACATTTTGGGGAAAGCCTGAGCTTTTCCTGAGATTTCAAATTGACCTGAGGGAGTTAGTAGCCACTTCTTTGAGGATTTGCAATATAAAGCATCTTCTAAAGATAAAGTAGCAAACACAAATTCTTTGGGAGTACATACAATAAGGAAGATATTGCCCCCTGTCTGGCTTGTGCAGCTGTGGCAAGCTGAGCAGGCCTTAGCCAGCTGGGGAGGACTAGCCTCAGAGGGAAGCAATGGTAAACTCCCTCTGAATACTGCTTACCATGAAAACCTTATTCATAGAGCAGCCATAAGTTGGGATTGACTTGAAGACAGTCCATTTCCCATTCTCTCTGACACCGGCTTCTAAAACTGGAGGGTTTAAATCTTGAATGCTCTGCACAGGGCTTTTGAAGGTCTCCTTCCCATGGTTGAGTTTCATACTTTAAGGTTCTTCCAAGCTCCTTTCCAGCTCAGTAAATTTTTAACCTTGATTTTTAATCCTATTTTAGTTATGAATGAGCTGAATAAATAGTACTATACTAGGAATAATGGGGACAATCCAAGTTTGGTGAAGGTTCTTTGACCTTTCTAGTCAGCAAAGGCAGACACGTAATGGTGACTCTACTCACTTTTTAAAAGTCCACAGGGAAAATGCTACACGTTACATGCTTTTCATTTCCACATTCCAACAGCATCAACAGAATTAATGGCTTTCGGGGGGAAACAGACCCATCATCTTATCCCAAGCAGTTGTTTTTCTTGTCTTTAGCACTGGAGTCTTTCTGCACTTTTTAACATGTGAGAGGAATAAGATGGAAGTCTCCAGGATTTGCTTTTGTAAAAAGAATGGAACACATTCAAACATGGGAGGGCTCACCCTTTTAAAACCATTCCTTGAACTATATAGTTAAATTGCCTATTGGGGCCTATGTACAAAAATGGTATCTGATGTTCTCTCTCTCTCTCTCTCTCTCTCTCTCTCAATTAGTGTCCATGTTTCAAAATATGTTTTCTTCGATGTAATTGGTAAGGCTTGGAATATTTATCTGAGATGAAATAGCATGCAAAAGGGGAAGGGTGGGCTTGCAGATGTAAAGCTGACCCCCCCCTGGTGTAAGTTAGGGCTGAACCAAAATCAGGGCTGGGCAATTCAGACCAAGGGCAATCTGGGCAAATTTCTAGGGGCTAATGGCCAGTAGTGGGAAGTGCTAGATGCAAAAGTGGGCAAAGCAACAAATGCAAAATTTACCTTTGTACAGTAGGCTAGTTTTTACATGCATTCCACATTCCAGCCATGCAAAGCACTAAAGGAGTATTTGAATTAGGGCTGATCGGGACAGGAGATGTGGCTGAGGAGGGGGTGTTGCCTGGGGAGATTCCTGAGGACCAGATAGAAAGGCCTGAATGGCCGCACTTGACCCTTGGCTCTGAAGTTTCCCAGCCTTGATCCAGTAGCAGATAGCATTGTGGGATGGTGTTGCTTGTCTGACCTCTGGTTGGTTGCATTGCTGCAGCTTACTGTGAGGTAGAGGGGGAGGTGGTGGAGAGGCTGACACAGTACAAATGAACCAGAAGGAGCAGTTCATTGGCACATGATCAATTTTTCACAGTGTTAAAACTTGTGTCTCTTTTTCAAAAGTGCTTCGGCACTTATGAAACTATTTGCCTGTTCATTGCAATTGCCCACTCTTCCTAACTGAATTCTCTTGCTATCAATGATGCCATCACGTAGGCAAATATAATTAGCTATATGGCATTGTGATGTCACCACGTTCACAGCATGATCCCTTATTGTTTAGCCCAGGTATCATTGCCTTGGGTCTCAACTGCCTTCATTTTCCTTCAGTGATGTCACCATGTAGCCATATCATATATAGTGTTGTGAGTTTGGGTGTGTGTGAAATGGATGATTCCTGTGGGTCCCCTTCCATCCTCTGATTTGGAATCCTGTGCCTTGGGGTGAGAAACTCTGCTCTGCTGGTCAGATGAGCTTCTTTTGTTAAACAAATAGAGTGGCCAGTTTGCTAAAGGGTCTTCCAGGTGCCCAGCAACTGGTGAATGGTCCAGGAAGACCCTTTTGTCATTGAAACTCTTCAGGAGAGCCTCCTCCTCTCCTGGTGCCTAGGAGAGGCTTGTGTAGACAGTGTGTTTAGAATTGTCTGGAGAAAGGATGGGAACTGGAGGCAGGCAGAAAGGCTGTCTCTCTGCATGATGGCTTTAGGATGCCTCCTGTAACACTGATGGAAAAGCTGGATATTGGACTGCTGATGCCTTGAACCCCTCCATCCTAAGCTCAGGTTGGAATGTGTGTAAATAAATAAACCATATTTCATAAAGACACCACAGTCTCCGCTGACCTTCTTCCCAAAGGAAACCAAACCCTGGATGAGCGCAGGGACCCCTGAGATCTCACCGCTCGGAGATTGGGGAGGCACGCAACACTGGTGCCAGAAGTGGGATTGAATTTCCTGGGAGAAGCATTTGGAGCAAGGTGTGCCTGAGTTAAAATGGAGTGAGAAACAGTAACCCTCCTGGAACAGATGAGATTGATGTTCCAGCAGTATAGCCTGGAGGACCAGCAGCAGAGTCAATGGGACCGGCAGCAAAGGCAACAAGAGTGCCAGGAGGACCGGCAGCAAAGGCAAAGAGAGCACCAAGAAGAACGGGAGCACTGGCAACAAATGGTGGAGATCATTGGAAGCTTCTTGGGAGAGGAAAAGGAGACCCTATGTGAGGAGGTGAGAGCCCTGCCAGATCAGCCACTACAAGGGGTCAAGGGTGACCCAGGAGTCCAGCTGCAGAGCACCCAGACTGGGGTGGCTAAAGAGATCCAGAAAGTGGATGGACAGCTGGAGGGCTTGGACTGTGAGGAGTTGCAGTCAGTAGCAGAGGAAGAAGAAGAAGCTTTGATTGTCCAGGAGCCTGCCAGGGGGGAAGAGGAGAAAGCTGGAAGTAAAGCCCCAAGAGTTGAAGGATGACAGGCTGGAAAATGAAGAGGAAGATGCCTCGGAAGAAAGTGGAATAGAGGCTGGAGAAGAGATGCTGCTGATAGAGTTCTCTGCTCCATGTGAGCCTGCTGTTAAAGAAGTAATGCAGGAGGAAGAAAAGGCCTTTGAGAAAGGTGAACTAGAGGCTGGAAAAGAACAGCTGTTAATGGATTTCTTCGCCCCATGTGTGCCAGCTGTGGAAGAGGAAGTGCAGGAAGAAAAGTTGGAGGTGTGTGTGTGAGAGTAGCTGCCAGCGCCTGTAGAAATGGCTGTGCAAGAAAAAGTGCAGGAGGAGAAGCCTGAGGTGGGAGTGCAAGAGGAGCTCCCAGCACCTGGAGAGATGGGTGAGATAAAAACCCCAATTGACTTTGCCCCCTGGGTGCCCCATAATGGTCTTATAGTGTGGGATGCAGCTCCTATGATGGGTGCAGTCCCTGGGCAAATTTCAGCAGTGAGAGGCACCCAGCGCCCTGTGAGTTTGGAGAGCAAGAGACACTGGGAGGGTTACCTGCCTCTGTTTGGGCCCATGATTTACACTGGAGATGGGAAGGCAGAACAGAGAAGATTCCTTTCTGCCAACCTGGGTGGGCTAGGCCAGCTAATCCTGAAGAAGATGCCCCCAGACAAAAACTTGTGGCAGGACTTTGTTTTGGAGTTTGGGGCAGGAGATGGAGTGGACTCGCTTAAAGACTTTTCCCAGAGCAGAGAGTGGGAAGAAAATGGCTACAGCCTGCCGTGTGCTAATGAAACAAATCTGTTCCTGGAGATGAGTCCCAAGACCCTGCAGGCAGCAGCAGGGATCAGCTTGGACTGGAAACTCCATGAAGCCCCAAGACAAAGGGCCATGTGGGCAACCGCATGGTTTGGGGGTGGGGGTTATGCTTATGGGACTGTGTACTGATTTGCTGTAGGAATTATTCGGATGGTTGTAGTATTGCCTTTTGAAATGCTGCTGATTTGTGCTTTTTGCATGCTTGTGGGGATATGAGCTGTTTAATGATTTTTTTTGAAATTGTGCTGATAGGTTTTTGCAATTAGGTTTTAATGTTAAGATTTACTGTTCGATGACTGTTGGATTGTGGGTGTATGTACAACTGTTTGCAGTGCTAGAAGGCATGACAAAGGAGCTCCAGTACCGAGGCTGTAATATTGCTTAAACATGTCGGGAACTCAGTATCTTGGCCACTGCCAAGTTATGAGGACTGGGTAAGCTGTTTGGATGGAGAATTGTGACTGGGGGCTCCAAGAAAGAAGAGGAAGCCTAAAGAGAGAGTAATTAATTGAAAACGTGCTGTAAGGGAATGGACTGTTTTTATACTTGTGTGGGAATGCAACTGTATTTCTATGATTATGCTTTTAATGATGTATATTTCAATGTCTAACCTGTATCTGTTATTTCTTTGTAGGAAAAGCTGTTATTCTGTTGTTTGTTTGCAGGTCTGGGCAGACCTTTTTCAGAGAAGGGGGTAGTGTTGTGAGTTCGGGGAGTGCTGGAATGGATGGTTCCTGTGGGTCCCCTTCCAGCCTCTGATTTGGAATCCTGTGACTTGGGGTGAGAAACTCTGCTCTGCTGGTCAGATGAGCTTTTTTTGTTAAACAAATAGAGTGGCCAGTTTGCTAATGGGTCTTCCAGGTGCCCAGCAACTGGTGAATGGTCCAGGAAGACCCTTTTGTCATTGAAACGCTTCAGGAGAGCCTCCCCCCTGCTAGCGCCTAGGAGAGGCTTGTGTAGAGAGTGTGTTTAGAATTGTCTGGAGAAAGGATGGGAACTGGAGGCAGGCAGAGAGTCTCTCTCTCTGCACGATGGCTTTAGGATGCCTCCTGTAACACTGATGAAAAAGCTGGATATTGGACTGCTGATGCCTTGAACCCCTCCATCCTAAGCTCAGGTTGGAATGTGTGTAAATAAACAAACCATATTTCATAAAGACACCACAGTCTCCGCTGACCTTCTTCCCAAAGGAAACCAAACCCTGGATGAGCGCAGGGACCCCTGAGATCTCACCGCTCGGAGATTGGGGAGGCACGCAACAATAGTGTTCTCATGTCCTCCTGTTCAGTACGTGATCTCTGATTGTCTGTGATTGCCAGTGCCAGTAATCCTTCAAGCTGATGGTGTCAATGAGAAGGAAACAGCCACCAGGTGAAGAATAGCACAGATGCACTGAACAGAAAGGGAAAAGTGGATATTCTCATACAGCATGTTTTAGAAACCATTTCTATGTAACTGAAATTGCTGTTTGTGAACTAAAATTTTAAATAAGCAAATATGCAGAATCCTACTGTAAACAGTAACTTTTCACCTTGGCAAGCTAGAGTTACTACTAAAAATTTTAAAAAATGCAGATTTGAGACATTTTGGGGGGATTTACTAGTATTGAATTCTCTGTAAAAATTGTAAATTTGAAAACTGTGAATTTGAAAATTGCCATTTTGTTCAAAAAAAGAAGCCATAATAATGCTTACAGAAGTGGGTATTACACCATGTTGTGACAAGTTCATTCTTGTGCTGTTTAGCCTTTTGCACCAAAATGTCTGCATATTGCAGTATTTTAAATACTACATTCCTGTCTTTCAGACTCACCAGCTTACTCAGTATACAAAACAATTCCAGCCTTATAAACTTTCAAACACACAAACTCAATTCCTTTTTAATTTTATAAAAAACATGATACAGCGCAACACACATATTGTGAGAACAAGTGAATATGTATGCAGTCTTGACCCATGATGCAGTGTGACTGTGAGTGAAAGAAACATGTGCAAACATTTCAGTAGGCTCTAAATGGCATGCACAATGGAAACTATTAAATGTACAGCTGGGAAAATGAAACTGGCTGAAATCCATTTATTTCAACACTTTTACAATGCAATTTCTTCTATGAAATTGTCCATCCCCAGGCAAAAATATGAACTGCAGTCCTCAAACCATTTATTCTGCCCTTGTCCCTCCTTTTGACTTTAGTGAGACTACTTTGTGATAAATAACTTAAGAAATGCATTCTTGGGTTGGGATCTTTTTACATAATCAGATGGACTAGATCAGTGTCCCCTTATCTTTAACCACTTTTGCGTTTAACTCTTCTGTTAATCCTTTTCGAGTTAACTAGCTACTTGCTTACTCACCCATGGTAAGTGAGGGTAGAAACACACTCACTGTTCTGCAGGTTCCAGTGCTTCTGTACCTCTGTCTTCTGAAAATGGGGGCACACGATGCTAGCCAAACCCCGCCCTTTTTTATTGTAAAACCTGGTGGGAGCAGCTTGAGTGCATTTTTTAAAAATTCAGCTTCAAAGAGATTTTGTAACTGGCCGACAGATCAACCCATTGCCCCTCCAGGTGTGGCTGACAGAAACGCTTTGCTTTGGCGACTAGTGTGTTCACTGCCTAAGAATTGTCTTACAGCAATTAGAGAAAATGCTGTACAGTCTTATTCCCAAAGCTGGTTTAAAACATTGTAAACCTGAGATGTTTTGCGCTGTTCTAGGACTGAAAGAATGCTTCCACTACCGCAGTTGTGTGTGGGGAAAGTTTATTTATTAGGTGGCTCACATTGTGTCTTCATAGTTCCAAGGCAGCTAACCGAAACAAATTAAAAAGGAGCAAAGATATAAAACAGTAACTTTAAACTATAACATATCAAAAAGTAACAGCAGTAGGATCAGAAAAGTCTGATGGTAGTTCATCAGAGTCAGGTTATCTGATTATCCCAAAGCCCTCCTAAGGAGCCTTGTGGCAGAAACTATACAGTCATGGGACCAGGTGGACTTCCCCCGGGAAGTAATTCCACAACAGAAGTGCCATGACCCAAAAAGCTTAAGCATGTTTGGTATTAATCAATATTTATTATAAGCAATCCTAAGCATTTACCCTATGATGACGTTTTAATCTGTGTTGACAAATGATTCTATGACAAACAGTTCTGGAGAATGTGAAAGCTTGCACCCTATTTTGTGACATTTTGGTTGGTCTATAGATTCGCAATGCAAATTATTGATAACAATAATTCTCAAAACATTTGTCCCAGCAGTGAAACGAATAAGACTTTGGCAAATGCAGTGCTTTGAAGATATGTGCTATAGAGACAATAATCTTCCTTCCTCCTTTAATCCATTTATATTGTAAGATCATCATTGCAGGTAACTATGCCTTTACGATGCATGTGAGCTGTGTGTTAGAGAATGGCCCCCATTTTGTGTGGAGGCCTCTGGGCACAACGATTAGACGGAAGAATAACAATAATTAACAAAAGCAAGGAAGGCAGGTTTCAGTGATAATTATAAGCAAAGTAATTAAGAATCCAATAAATTATATGCACACATATAATTAGAACACAGGTAAACACATTGGGCATTTGTACTGTTGGGGAATGAAGTAGCAGAGTGTTGAGAATACAGAGATTGAGATATAAAATTAGCTGCCGTGAAATGTTTTCCACTTGGTTTATGCTTGTCCAGCTCTGACTGGTGTAACTTGTAATTAGCTTCTCTGCATACACTAGTGTGGTTCCAAAGAACTGTGGATTAAGGAGAAACTCTAGAATTTCTCAGCATCTTGACAAGTTACAACCTGAAATGCTACACTTAGTCTATTAAAGATTTCCCCCCCTCTCCCCTCTCTCTTCCCCCCTTTCACAGTGACATTTTAGTGTAGCTAGGGAAATTTGCCATCTCGCCATTTATCATTTTCAGGGCATGGATAGAAAAAAGGAGGTTGCTATGAAGAACACAAATAAAACGGATTGCATGTATAGAGGTGAGCTGAAGAAAGCTGATAAATACACTCCCCTGAATGTCAGCAAATGTCACTTGAGAAGCCATTTGCTGCTACCATAAGAGCCTCGTGAACCAACAAAGAGGAGTAGAGAAACCAGGCAGAGCAAACTGGGCGTACTCGCTTCCACATGAATAAGCAATGACCGTGCTCAGAAGTTACACCAGAGAAGTTGTTAAACTTGATATGCGAAGCTGTTCATTCAAACCTCCCTCTCATGCACCATATCCTCAAGAGGCATCAGAGAACAAAGGAGACATCTTCGCAATGAATTGTGGGATTTAAACCATTCCCCCCTCCATTATATTTTGTTCATACTTGTTTAAGAAATAGCTTTCTTAAATCACTGGAAGTCACCCTACTAGCACACACATTAGTAGATAGCTGAACATCCATGTTCTCAGAACAGAACAAGCTGGCAACATACAGAACAATGAAGAGGTAGGAAATAGTATAGCACCATCAACTGGCTGGAGGTGCCACATGCCTCATCATTATGCCATCCTTTTATTTGACCACACTCTCCACACTTTCTTCTCCTCTGTAGGAATAAGTCTTTGTCAGTATGGCTCTTAGCACTTACATGACTACAGAACTTTTTAAACAAGGTCTCTCTCTCTTGTATGTAGAACTTTTCATATACTATGAATGCAGTCCTGAACCATTAAAATCATTTGGCATCTTTGTTGGAAGTGGGGCAAGAGCAACTCCTGTTTTGTTCTTTTGTTTATGTTCCAGAGGGGAGATAGAGTTAGGGTCCTCCAGATAGATAGGCTTGATTACCTTTACCTGTGATGCTCTGACTTCCTTCCATCTAGACTGATACGTCTTTAGGAAAGCTTATCTGCCCCTCCTCCTTCTGCTCTCTCTTCTCTTCTCTGACTGTCCGGGAGAGAGGGGACACCTTTGTCTCTGCTCTCTCTCTCCTACCCATGAGGTCAACTCCCATGCCTGGGTATTGCACCTCCAACTTAGTTAGTTAGTAAGAACTAGGTATGCCTTTCTATCTACTATGTATTTCTATAAATAAAGTAGCTTTTCTTATTTTACTGAGTCTTAAGTCTCAGTGATCCTAATGCAGGGTAAAAAGCCGGCTTTCTTAGGTAAACACACACACACACTGGCACACTCGCATTTCAGACCGCTGTTACTCTGCTGTGCTGCTTAAACAAACTTAGCACTAGCAACAATCTTTGCCATCAATCATAATGGGTTCATGTCAGTAGAAGACTTTCACACATTCCTCCATTCTTCTTGGGGCTATCTGATTGGTGAGCTCAGAGATATATATTTATGAAAAAGTAAATATATAATATAATAGAAGGTCTTAACATGCATTATTGATGATGATGAAGAAGAAGATGAAGAAAAAGAAAAAGAAGCATATATAGCATGTTTTGAATGATGAAAGAGCTTGACAGAAATTCTTATGACCCCCCCCCAGTATGTTGGCAGGCTACTAGCTACAAGAGCTTGGGAGACACTCTGCTCCAGCATTGCCTATATGATTGTAAAGTGGCTTCAGTATGGTTGCCTTTGCAAACAAAGCAGGGAGGCTAGGAGCATCACTAGAAAGATGTCAAAACAGAAAAATGGATTTCCTTAGCAGAAGTGATATTGTAAGTCATGATCACCTTAGCTAAGGCTGCAGACACACTAGTTGCTTCAAAAGCAACCAGACAGTTCTCTCTTTCCTGCATTTTGAAACAACAATAAATAACAATATGTGCTGCTGCTGTGCTTAGGGCAATCCTGGGGGCTGGTGGGATAGGAAAGGACAGGGAAAGGAGAAATCATAGGCTGCAGACACACTAGTTGCTCTGGCTGCATTTTGAAACAACACCTATGGCTGGACACATCTCCCTTCCCCACTGCTGATTAAGACCACCCACAGCAAAGTGTTGGGCCAGTCACTGTGTCTCTCTGAGTCTGCAGCAAAACATTTTCATTAGACACACCTGGAGTGGCAATGGGGTTGATGGCCAATCAGTTTTGAAGTCTGTGAAGCTGACTTCAAGGTAAATTGTACTGGAGATGCAAGTTCTGAGGTTTTGGAGTGAAAAGGGGTTGAGTTTTACTAGTGTCGTGGGTCCCCAGGTTCAGAAAATGGAGATGGAGATGCACTGAAGCCAGGGCAACTTTGTTATAGAAATATATATGCAGAGATCCTCAGCAGTCTGAGTTCCGTGTGTGCCAGTGTGTGTATTTACCTTAGAAGCAGGCTTTTACCCTACATTGAGATCACTCAGACTTAAGACTTAGTAAAATAAGAAAAGCTACTTTATTTATGGAAATACATGGTAGATAGGAAAGGGATACCTTGTTCTAACTAACTAACTAACTAAGTTGGAGGCACAATGCCCAGACTTGGGTATTGCCCTCATAGCTCAGGAGAGAGAGCAAAGACAAAAATGTCTCTCTCCTCAGACAGTTGAAGAAGAAAACAAAGGAAGGAGGGGCAGGTCAGATTCCCTGAACATATCAGTTTACAGTGGAAGGAAGTTAGGTAGAGAAGAGCACAAGTAAAGGCAGGCAAGCCTAGCCAGCTGGAGGACCCTAACTCTACCTTCCTTCTGGAATACAAAGAAAAGAACCCAAACATGAATTGCTCTTGCTCCACTTCCAACAAACTTCAAGCATTCCTCTACTCCTAGTCAATTGAATCCAGTCAAGCCAACATTACAGTATGGTGCCCCTCTTCAAAGATGGGCACACTAATCAAGAGTCTAAATTTAATGATAGCGCCAAAGAATTGCAAAATGTTAATTTTGCTCCCCAAAAGAAACTAGGAATATCCTGTCAGGGTGGGGACTTCCCACCTCCCATACTTCTGAGTAGTGACAAGGCTCTGCTCTGCTAAGACAAGGCTGCCCTGAGATGATGCCTTCCTGTATCATATCAGTTTAGGAATTTGCTTTGAATGTTGCATCCAAGAAGATACATGAAGTGGGCTTCAGAGCTCCCTTGTCCATTCTGTTTGTTCCTATTCTGGTACTTAAATTACTAGTTGAATTCTTTGTGGCAATACTTAGAATCCAGAGTCATGAGCATATTCCAGCAGACAAATGCATGCACCTTTTTTTCTCCTTAAAGATCCAACGGTTGCAGAATCATTATTTTAGTACAACTAGGAACACCATGCAAAATTTCGACCTGATTCTATGGCTCACACAAACTGGTGCCAGTTGTGTTTTCTTGAAAGATATCCAAACATGAGGAGATGCAGGGAAATATTTGTGCATACTTGATACAGAAGGCGAGAGAACTGAACATCTCAAGCTGCCGTATACTGAGTCAGACTCCTGGTTCATCTAGCCTCATACTGCTATTCCAACTAGCAGCATTACCAAAGCCTCAGGGAGAGTTTGATAAAGGCTTGCAGTCTATTAATGTTAAACGGGCAAGTGAGGTAGAATTATGATATTAGAAACAACACAGAAGTTAAATATCTGTGCAAAATTGTAAGCTTAATAGCACATTAAATTATCAAGGCCAAACTGGGATACAGGTTTATTATTTTCTGCCTGAGATTCTGGTTAGTCACTGCCAATGAAGAGAATACTAAAGGACCAATGGTCTGACAATATAAGGTAGGTGAACAGATTAGACCAGGGTTCCCAGACTGTGATCTGTCAGTTTCATTCAGGTGGTTCACCGCATGCCTGTAAAAATGCAATTAAAAATAATAAAGCGTATGCTGTTATTTCTCCTGGACTTCAAACCCTTCAAACCCTTCACTATCCTACTTCAAACCCTAACATGCTATGTACTTCCTTTTTCCAATTTCTCTAATTTGTACTGATCACAATACTGCTGTGCATTTTCTTGCTCTCCCCCTGGATTTTGTTCTTTGCTCACTACTTTTTATATTTTATATGTATTGTATGGTGTCTCTAATAAAAAATTGAAATAAAAATTATAAAGTAACTAGCACAGTGCTTTACAATTGCTACCACAGGCAGAAAAGCAATTAAATGGTCCACCAAGACCCTCAGCAAATTTCAAGTGATCCAGGGTGTGGGGTGGGAACACCACTGTATTAGTCTCCTTATTTCACCTATATGGTGCACTGGGAAAAAAGATAAACCCAAATGCAGGCAGTGTCTCTCTCGTACCGGGACAGTAGCATAACTCAGTTTTAGCCTGTTGTATAGTTTGTCTCTATAGTTAATTCAACCCTGTGTTTGAAGATCTGAAATTCACTTACCTGAAATTCAATCCCACTGTGGCCAGTAGAAATGACTTTGAAATGAACAGGCACAATTGAGCCAAAGTGAAGTCCTGCGCACACTAATGAGTAAGACCTTTTGAAGACAGTCAGACTTACTTCTGAATAAAGATGTACAAGATTACATGAGTTGTCCCATTCGTTTCAGTAAAAGAAATTTAAGCATATGATTATTGCATCTGCTGAAATAAGACTTAAAAGAGCTTAACCTTGCCTAGATCGTGCCCAGTGTGTTAAGTAGTGCTGAGCTAAAATGAAGGAGATAATATTTTCTGCTCCCGTAAATAATGTTCTGGTGTGTATGAAAAATGGATTAACAGTATTCTCCCTATGAAGTCATACATAGTATACCTCCCCATCTTCAGCTCTCCCCTAGTACTATTTTTAGCAATCGACTACTTCTTCAGAGTATTTTTGTTTAAATCTGCCTTGTTCCTGGGGAAAAAAGAGGCCATGATCAGCCAATCAAATTTAACTAGTGAGAACACTAAGGGCAAACAAGGGCTTCTAGGCAACATCCTACTCTGAATAGGTCTGGTTGCCTTCCATGATGTCATTACCTAGAAAAATCTGATTGGCTATGTAATGACCTCTCCATTTCAAGGAAAAAGAAGTGTGATATTTAGTTTTCTTAATGGCACTTCATTGAGCAATCCACTGTGACCCCAAGGTCTCATTCCTTGTCACTGTCAGTTCAGACCCCATTAACATACATGAGGTCAATACAAAGATTTTTTAAATTTTTCTAACAATGTGCTTCATTTTACACTTACTTACACTGAATTACATTAAACTGCTTTGAATTACGTTAAACTGCATTTGCCATTTTACTACCCATTTACTCAGTCTGGAGAGATCTTTTTCGAACTCCTTACAATCCTTGAACAATTTGGTATCATTTATGAATCATTTATTTATTTATGAATAAGTTAAAAAGCACAGGTCCCAATACTGATCCTCAGGGGACTCTGTGACGTCCTCCCCTGGTTCTCCCTGTCAGGTTCCCACCTGCTTGTGGCTACTGCCTTTCACTAGGCACCACCAGGGATACCACCAGTCCGGACCGTCCTTTATATGGTTTCTCACTCCGCTCTAGCACAGATCTCACTAGATCCCCCTGCTAGGCAGCACCACCAGTCATGTCCTATAACCAATACTCCCAGAGACTTTGCCTGAGTCTCTCTCTAGCTGGTTACTTTTGTGACTGCGTGCTTATGCTGTTCCCAACCCCCTTGTATCTTTATAGATAACGCATACAACTCTGGGTTGCTCTGGATACTTGAATTATTATTCCTCCCTTCACCGCTGCCACCATTAGATACTGTTTCTGTTCAGCCTTGGTAATTACCTTGCCCTCCCTTCTGGTATGTATATCCCCCAGCCAAGGATCAGGCCTTTGGTAAACCAAATAAGTATTTATTAAATATCAGAAATAACAAGATTAGTTTTAGAATGTTTCACAAGCGTATGGTTTCATCTATTCCTGTTTTGTACTTGACTTATTATTAATCAGAACTCCAACTCCCTCTTTCTCCACACTCCTGACCTCCACCCTCAAACACCTCTTTCTCCACACTCCCAACATCCACCCAGATTCAACTGTCATTCTTCCATTTATACTCCCAGCCATTCAAACGCTCAGCCAATCATCCAGCATTCTACTGCTCATGTACTCCCCCCTCCTCTTTCACTCCACTTACCATATCTCTTCTATATAAACAGCACTTACCATATTTACACTATAAGCAGGAACATCACAGACTCCACTTTCTGAACCATTAGGAGAGCTGTCAATTTATTCCTGTTTTCTGCTTCCTGTTCACTAACCAGTTACTGATCCATAAGAGGACCTCTCCTCTTATTCCATGGCTGCTAAGCTTACTCAAGAGTCTTTGGTGAGGTACTTTATGTAAAGCTTTTAAAAAATTTAAGTACACCGTGTTATCTGGATCATCTCTGTCTATATGCTTGTTGACAGTCTCAAAGAACTCTAATAGGTTAGTGAGACAGAACTTACTCTGGCAAAAGCCATGGTGACTCCTGCAGAAAGACCCGTTGTTTGGTAATTTTATCTTTAATAATGCTTTCAACTAGTTTTTCAGGCACAAATGTTAAGCTAGCTGGCCTGTAATTTCCCATATCACCTCTAAAATCTCTTTTAAAACCTGGTGTTACATTGGCCATATTTTAGTCCTCAGGTGTGGAGGCTGATCTTAGGGATGCTACAAAGTTTTGTTAGAAGAACGGCAATTTCCCCCTCTCCAGGATAGCACCTGGGAATCTGGGAGTTGCATTTATACCAGATCAACTGATGTGGAGCACAAGATTCCATAAAAACTGAAAATAAGAGAATAGTATCTTAGTCAGCTCTTTATGTTTGATGTTCTAAAACCTGGGTGTGAAGGGAGTAGACCTTAATTTTTCTAAGGCAGCCAACAGCTTGGGTCAGCACTCTTCACACCTAACAAGTTTCTAGTGGTTTCTGCTTTTGAAGTGGCCTTCAGTTGACCTTGAGGCTAAGTTGGTACTGGAAAAAAAACAGGCAAAATGCTGGCATGTAAGCATTTATTGTTATTTATTGCAAGGGTTTATTGTTAGCATTTATTTTTCTGCTTGCTGTTTTTTAAAGAAGTAATGACATGTCCTGAATGTTATGGATAAAAATGATATAAATGAAACATTTAGCCTGTTCCATATTATCTAGCAAGAGAGCATACAACATTGTTCACCAATCTGTTGATTGCATGGGATCTGCAGCACACACAAGTGCTCCCCTTGCTATAATGGCTTTATGATTAGTTTCAGTGGCAGCATCCAATCAGTGTATGCACTCCTTTGCATGAATGGATCTCCCTCCATTGAAATTAACAAGGATCCTCATGTACGCCAGAGTTCTGTGTATGCAGATTGTGCCCAGATTCTTGGCTAGTGGTAGCTCTGGTCTTTGCTGGTTTGTTATTGTGTATGTTTTACTTTCCAAATAAAGAAATAAATTGTCTTATGAAGAGGGTGGGTTATAAAATCATATGGCATACTTTTAATTTTAATGGTCAAATATTGTAATACTAGCTAACGAGCCATTCTCATCTGTTAATAGCTTCCATTGGTTTTTAACAAAAATGGGAATACTAATGACTAAAATTTGGTATGCATTGGCTTTTTAAATGTGTTTTCTTTTTTAGACCTCATTGGCATTCAATATGGCACACTTCCTTTGAAACATATTTATAAAATAACTAGAGTATAATTAAACCAACAAAGCCGTCTTTAAAGAAACTTAATAGCTCAGTATTTCCACTCTGTAAATTTGTTTTATTTTTGAAGAGGAGAAGACAGAGTTCTGTCTCAGTGCAGCTGTTCCGTTTCCTCCACGTTTCTCCTACTCTTTTGCATCTTAAATCTGTGCATATCTAAGTTTTGACAACTATTGATTATTAATAAAGTGCTCGTGAAAGATATGCTTCATAGCTGCTTCAGCAAGAATAATGTTTTTGTTAATGGGAAGTGTAACATATCTTGACAGACACAATACAGAAAACACACCTCTCCCCCTCCTATAGCCCGCATAATCACTAATGTTGTGGTACTGAATACACAGGAAGTGGCTCAATAGATATGGCAGGTAATAATCAGACTGGATGCTATTTTATAAAATGTAACTAAAAATATTTTAATGATATAAAAGCAATAGATAAATAAAAGCAATTACATTTAATTTGGCTTTCAGCTTCTGAGCAATTTTTTGTTAGCTTTAATAATGGAGAAAGCTCATGCAGAAAGGCTAATGGTAGATTTGGTGTTAGCACTATTCATCAGGGTTTCTAAGTAATACTTACCTTGGGATATTTCCCAAGTAAAGGTAAAATATTCTTGGGGAGGGAACCTGGGACAATAATGCATATACCAATATTTCTCCAAATGTGCAACTTGATGGCATTCTTCTTTGGAGTTTCCAAATGTTACCGTTGATTAAAATAATGCACAGGCTTTGTAAAGATAAACAAAGACCCCATTCACAGGAACAAGAGTAAGGAGTTGTTCAGGAGTATGTGCCTATTTCTGTACCATTCCTATAATCTTTACGCTCAAGAGTAGATTCCCAAAGTTTTCTCCATAAGCAAAAACATGTTTAGCTGAAGCCTCTATTCCTTTTATACCTCCAGGAAAAAACTAGTTTTAGACAGGAGACTGTTAATTACCAGAATTATTCCTGGAACTTTTCTTGTAAAAATTAACATTGCTATCATTTCTGGGCCCTGACCACTGGAAAATCATCTGCACAGGATGCATTGAAATACAGCAGAACTGGAAAACAGCACATGTATGCACATCTTGTTGATGTCAGTGGTGCATGTGCTGACTGACTTTCTAGTAGCTTGTGACTTCTGACAATGCTGATAATTTGAGTGGTTTTGAGGGGCGAATAATGAGGCCAGATGACCCCTTGCCTCCTCTGCCCTCTGGCCATGAGTGCCATCATATCTTTCAGTTGCATGACATTATCTTTGGATCAGATGTATTTATGAATGGTGCTGTGAGGACAGGACTTTCAGGCAGGAGTCCAAGGCCCTACTCAATAGAATGAGCAGGAGGGCCCTGTCAGGCTTGCATCTGCTTTCACCACTTTGTCAGGCCCCTACCCATCAGGATTCCACTTCAGGCCACCACTTGCTAGGATCCCGCCTGTGGCTACCGCCTTGTCACGGTCCCACCTCAGAGTCCTGCTCTCAAAATGGTTCTATCACCGGCTCTAGCAAAGATCTCTCAAGATCCCACTGCTAGGCAGCAGCACCAGACCTTCCTGTAAAACAATATTGCCTTGAGGCTGTGCCTTAGTCTCCTCTTGGCTTATTGCTACTTTGTGTCTGGGTGCACTTGCAGGCCACAACCCCCCTGTATCTTTGTGCCTATAAAGAATACAGCCCTGGGTTGCTCTGGATACTTGATGATGTTACACTATCTCTTCACCGCTGCCACCATTGATACTGTTTCCCCACCTTGGTATATGCCCTGCCCACCCTTCTGGTCTGTGTAACCCAGCCAAGGATCAGACGTTAGGTAAACCAAGAAATATTTATTTATATACACAGGAATAACAAGATTACTTAAAGGTATAGTTTAATAAGCGTATGGTTTCATCAGATGCGTTACTCATTATGTTTCTAGCCATCAATAACCTGCCTCACTACCCGTCTAAATCCAATCCAACCCACAAAAGCCTCCCTCATTAATCAACCGCCTCAATCAACAGAACTCTCTCTCAACTGTCATCCTCTCATTTATACCTTCAGATAGTCAAACGCTGAGCCAATCATAATACAACATTCTCCAGCATTCCAGCCCATGTACTCCCCCCTCTCACTCAGTCTACTTACCATATATACTCTAATAAACACACACTTACCATATTTACAGTATTATAAATACAGGGGCATCACAGGCCCTAAGCATAGCAGGGCCAGGATATTACATTTTCAAGTGACATTACCATCTACAGAAGGGACCCCATAAGACTATTCTGTCTAGAACAGGAGTGGGGGACCTCAGGGTTGGGGGCTGAATTTGGCCTTTCAAGCCTCTCTATCCAGCACTCAAGAGTCTCTCCAGGTCATGACCCCTCCCCAGGTCACATGTTCTGTCCCTGGGCCACACCCTTCACTAGCCATGTTCTGCACTCTTCTCAAGCATGTTTGGCTGGTTGGAATGTGTGCATGAACTGGGACAATGCCTCTTGCTTACCTTGATGGAGGACCTAGAGAGTGAGGGTATGTAGAAACCTCTGGGTTTTGCATGGCTGGAATGTAACCAACTGTACAACAGTAAGACTCACATCAATTACGCCTTTCACTTTTTCATCTGGCTCCACCCACCACTGGTGTGTGGCCCCCAGAAACCTGCCAAGAAGGGACTGCATTGTTTGGGAATAGATTGCCCACCCCTGGTCTAGAGTCTAAAATTACCTAACCCTACCACAGCCACTTATGACATCATCACCATATCAGATCAATGGCTTGCATCAAGAAAATACCTTCACAATACCCACCATCTTAATATTATTTTCTCCTGACACAGTCCTTCACTCCTGGAATGGTGGCGGGAACCACTATAATCTTCTACAAAGCCTCACATTCCCCCATAGGCTCTGAATAGGATATCTAAGGCACGCCTCTGTATCCCTATCTGGCAACTTCACTCCTCAGATGGGGCACTGCTGAGAGTATCATATGTCCCAGAGGTGTGCTTAGCCTGTACTAGAAACTGGGCTTTTAGTATGGCAGCTCCAGCAATCTGAAATCAGTCAACAGCTGAAATCAGACAGACACCTAGTGTGATGAAATTTAGAGCTTACTGAAGGCATTTTTTGTTTTGTTTATGAAGGCTTTCCCTGAGGTGTAACCCAGTCATTTATGGAATTATCAATTTTATATCTGAAGAAATGGTTTTGTTGTTTTTAGAGTTTGTTGAATTGGTTTTATTGTTTTTGGAGCTTGTGTTTTGGCTTTATGCTATCAAATAAATTTGTTTCATAAATAAGTAATAAATAACAAGATGTGCTGCTGCTGTGCTGCTGTGCTGCTGTGCTTAGGGCAATCCTGGGGGCTGGCGGGATAGGAAAGGACAAGGAAAGGAGAAATCATGGGCTGCAGATACACTAGTTGCTCTAGCTGCGTTTTGAAACAACTCCGCCCATGCCTGGACACATCTCCCTTCCCCACTGCTGATTGGGACCACCCACAGTAAAGTGTTGGGCCAATCATTGTGTCTGCCTGAGCTTACAGCAAAGCACCTGGAGTGGCAATAGGGTGGATGGCCAATCCTTTCTGAAGACTGTGTGAAGCAAGTGTGTCTCTACCCATAGTAAAGCCAACTGGACTGAAATGAGTGGGAGGGAAAGAATCGATCGATAGATAGACAGATAGACAGATAGACAGATAGACAGATAGACAGATAGACAGATAGATAGATAGATAGATAGATAGATAGATAGATAGATAGATAGATAGATAGATAGATAGATAGAGTAGTAATTTTATCAACGTTTATTAAAACTTTATTTACTTGTGTGTGATACATATAACTCACATTTCTTCAATATATTAATGCACCCAAAGAAAGCCAGCCAATCAATTAAGCAAATTTTAATCCAATGCCAATCGTTTAAAAAAAATTAAATGAACAAAATTCTAGCTACTCAGAGTGCCGAATCCATCCTTAACATTTCCTTAAATTCATTCTCTTACAGAAGAAGTAATCCTTAGGCTCCTCCTACTGTAGAAATATGGTAGACATCGTTGTTAGATTCATTATTTAAAATTGTTACCAAGGTTACAAATTGCCATCACTGTGAGCAACATGTCCCTCTGAAGCGGTATCATTACAGATTAACAGTAATGTGTAGGATTATAATAAAAGGCATAAGGGATTAGGTGCAAAGGGGAAAAACGTTAATAATAAGTCAGATACAACCAGTATATGTTGTGTGGGAGTTGGCTAAAGGCGCATTTCTAATGCTCATGGTGTGTGTGTATGTGTGTGTGTGCAGCTTGGGCAATTTCCAAAGGTCTGTAACATGTAAAACTGTTGCAAACTTCAAGAGAGACAAAACAAGGCTGGCCTTAATGGCTGCTGCTAAACTGTAGTATTCTCCTCAGGTGATATGTGCTATTTGGAAGTTATCTGGCTGACAGGAAAATATGTTCCAGTGATGTGGCAGAAAATAGAAATTAAGATGGGGCTATACTGAGCTAATGCCTCAGTGCTAAGAGAGGTTTGTCTTGGGCGTTCTCCCTCCCTTCCCCCAATTCCATGTATAGAAAATGGCTGGGCTGGCAGTTGAATCTTCCTTCAGCACTGATAATGAGATTGTGTCAGCGGTGGCTAGTGCCTACTGGGACTGGTGGGGTGGAAGGCAGGAAGACCTACAGTAGGCGAAGCCACAACCAATGACCATCTAATTCCAGCTTTGTCCCTTCTTTGCCGAGTTGTACAAGGGCAACACTGAGATGAGGAGGAAGCTGACAGGCACTGCCACCCCCTAGACTGGTGTAAGTAAGAAGGCAGGCAGGTGGGGACTGGCTGAAGGCAGACTGAAGTTGGTAGGGCAGTGCCCCATTCGCCCTAATGAAGCAGCCTCCACTTCCCTCATAATGGAGGGCAGCAGACCTATGTAGGGGATGCATGGCAGGCCATGTGGCACACACAGCTCTGTCTTCCAACAGAGGTAAACAGCCAGGGAGCTCAGAAGGAACAGCCGTAGGGCTGCTGCTGCTGCTGCCGCCACACCACACGATCTGCTACCCGAGGCAGTTGTCTCACTCTGTCAAATGGTAGGACCAGCTCTGGAGAGAGAGAGAGAGAGATCTACAACATGACACAGACTTAGATACAGGAGCGGATAGTCTCCTAGTGACTTGAGGTTTCATTCATGCAACACAGGTGGAGCTATAGCTCAATGGTAGAGCACATCCTATGCATGCAGAAGACTCCAGGTTCAATCTCCCCTAAAAGGAATGAGTTGCAGGTCATGGGGAACACTTCTGCCTGACACCCTAGAGGGCTGCTGCCTGTCAAGAGTAGACAATATTGGGCTAGAAAGACTAGTGGTCTGACTCGGTATACTGCAGCTTCATATTTCCCTGCATGCAGGGCTTACGCAAATCCTGCATGCAATATAATGCATATGATGAAATGTGCGTGTGCACATATTTTACAGTTTGTGCAATATTAGCATTGTAATTATTTAATGCCATCAATGTGCATG
Organism: Rhineura floridana; assembly: GCF_030035675.1. NCBI lineage: Eukaryota > Metazoa > Chordata > Lepidosauria > Squamata > Rhineuridae > Rhineura > Rhineura floridana. The sequence continues at coordinate 182,484,369 of NC_084483.1, forward strand.
GCCATTTTTAAAGTGTGAAAGGATACATCTCTGGCCTGAGCGGCTCACAATCTAAAATTTGACACAGGGGAGAATGAAGAGGAAGGGAAGGTCAAGAACAGAGACAGGATTAAGCAGGGAAGGAATGTGCATTAATTTCAGTTGCGCCTACTTCGACTTAGTAATGGTGGGACAAGGATGAGGGCTGAGTAAGAAAAGTGTCTGCTGCTTTTGGATGAACTCCCCTTCACACAGAGAGACACACCAGAGCAGTGTTGGAGCACCTTGCATGTGGTGCAGTTGCATGATGCTGGGGCATGCCTGTGAGCATTGCAACCACATGCGCAGGGCCAAATGCAAAGGTTTTTCCACCCAATGGTCATCTGCTCTGACCTGTGGATGCCAATAGGGTGAGAAAGTCCCACACTCAGTTGTAGGGCCGTGTGTTTGGTGGAAGAGACTCAGCTGGGGCTCCTGACTGCAGCAGAGACTGCTTTGTTCTCCTTCCTCCCCAGCTACTATATAAAGCTGGTGCCTGGCTAGTGTGCAAACCCTTGGCACAAGCCAAAGGCCTCTCATCTCCTTGGCACAAGCCAAAGGGCTCTTGTCCTCTGGCTCTCAGCCAAGGGTGAACAGTCAGAGCATAAGATGGAGAAAACATTCCCTGAGTGTCAATCCATGCAGGATGAGTGTGGAGATGGAGGAGAGGAAGAACCAAATGGCTCTAGCATGGCAGCAGTGCCTGAGTTCTGGAACACCCTCCTTCTGGAGTCATGGATGTCCATGTGTTTGTTGGGAGTTCACTGTTCGAATTAAAATTTACTTTTTTCTTTCTCTAGCTTTTAATGGCTATGGTTAGACTATTTTTGAGTCTTGAGTCTGCTTTGTTTTATAGTACTGATTTTGCAGGGAGAGGCTATCGATGTTGCTGATATTTTACTGTCACCTTGCGTTCTGATTTGTAATGATATGATTTATTTACTTTTTATGCAAACCACTCTGAGGTCACCTGTGACAAAAAGCAATATATAAGCACATTAAATCATCATCATCATCATCTGTTGATGATGACAGAGTGAGAAGGACCTGCACCATCATCTCTGCCCAGCTGGCTGGGGCATACACAAACTCTTGAAATGTGGGGTTGCATCAAAGAGAAGTGCCCACATATTTCTGGGGGCCTGACCATGAAAGGACATCCCAGTGTTTTGTTTTTTGCTTGAAATAATACTTGGTTTTTTTCCTCCCAAACTTTCTTAAAGTTCACATGTGGGACAGAAGCAAAATGCAGTTTTGTAAAATTAGTTACTTGGATAAAGATTGTTTATATGCTGCTTTTGAGGCATAGGCCTCCATTTAAAATGCAGATAAAACAGATCACATCAAAATCACATCAAGTTTAAAAAACTGTTGTTGCTACTTTAGCTCAAGAAAAAAATATTAAAGGGTGAGCAGAAATGTCTACTTATGGCCCTGCTTCCAGTGGAATGCACAATAATAATAATAATGATAAATTTATCTGGGCACAGATAGGTAGGAAGATGCAAAAAATTTTAAAGATAAATATTCAGTCAAAACCAGAATTTTTTTTACTGGGTTTTATGGATAAACAAATAGAAAAGAAATATGGAAGAATATTATTATATATGATTACGGCAGCAAGATTATTATATGCACAAAAGTGGAAAATGGAATCAATACCAACAATGGAAGAATGGCTACTGAAATTAATGGACTTAGTAGAAATGGATAAATTGACGTGTTTACTTAGAGAAAAATCGACAGATACATTCCTTAAGGATTGGAAGCCTCTCTTAGACTTTTTGTCGAAAGATCAAAATAAAATGATGATACTGGGATTTGATGATTAATTAAGACAGCTTATGGAGAAAAGGGATTCTGTATGTACATATTAAGGGACAGGTTTGATGTATATTATATACTTATAGCTGATCTGTGACAAATCGGAAGTCAACCATTTTATTTTTATTTTTTGTTGTAGTATTGTTATGTTTTTTCTTACTTTGTTTTGTTTGTTTTTTGGAAAAATTTGAATAAAAACTATATTAAAAAAAATAATAATAATGATAAATTTTATTTGTTAGTCGCCCATCTGTCCGACTTCACGGACACTCTGGGCGACTTACAGCAAAAATACAATATAAAACAATATACAATGAGCAATCAAACATAAACATCAATCCATCTGCAATTAATATAATATAAAACCTAGCCCACTCCAAGAATCCCATAGGCCTGCCTGAATAACCAGGTCTTTAGGGTTCGGCGAAAGACCGTCAGGGAGGAGGCATGACGGAGGTCAAAAGGGAGCGAGTTCCAGAGGGTGGGGGCCATGATCGAAAAAGCCCTCTCTCTAGTCCGCACCAGCCTAGCTGTTTTCACCGGTGGGACCGAGAGAAGGCCTTGTTTGGCGGCATGCTTGGTGATACTGGAGGCGTTCCTTCAGGTAAACTGGGCCAAAACCGTATAGGGTTTTAAAGGTTAATACCAACACCTTAAATTGGGCCCGGTACACAATTGGTAACCAGTGCAGATCCACCAACACTGGGGTAATATGATCCCGGCGGCGGCTCTGCTTTATCAAGCGTGCCACCGCATTTTGTACCAACTGTAGTTTCCGGACCGTCTTCAAGGGTAACCCCACGTAGAGCGCATTACAGTAGTCTAAGCGAGAGGAGACCAGGGCATGTATCACTCATGGGAGAAGATGTACAGGGAGGTAGGGACGCAGTCTCTGTACCAGATGTAATTGGTACCAAGCTGCCTGGCTCACTGATGAAACTTGAGCTTCCATGGACAGCTGGGAGTCAAGGATGACCCCTAGGCTGCAAACCTGGTACTTTATGGGTAATCTCACCCCATTAAGGACCAAGTCAAAATTTCCCAATCTTCTCTTATTCCCCACTAGCAACACCTCGGTCTTGTCGGGATTTAGCTTCAGTCTGTTCTCTCCCATCCATCCACTTACGGACTCCAGGCAATTGGACAAGGTATTCACAGCCAACTCTGGTGAGGACTTAAATGAGAGATAGAGCTGAGTGTCATCTGCATATTGGTGACACTGCAGCCCAAAACTCCTGATGATAGCTCCCAGCGGTTTCATATAGATGTTGAATAGCATGGGAGAGAGGATAGAACCCTGTGGCACTCCACAGTTGAGAGGCCAAGGGTCTGAAACCTCATCTCCCAATGCTACCCATTGATATCTGCCGGAGAGATAGGAATGGAACCACTGTAAAACAGTGCCCCCTATTCCCAGTCCCTCCAAGCGGTTTAAAAGGATACCGTGGTCAACGGTATCGAAAGCCGCTGAGAGATCCAGGAGGACAAGGAACCAGAGCTTGGAAAAGTTACTTTTTTGAACTACAACTCCCATCAGCCCAATCCAGTGGCCATGCTGGCTGGGGATGATGGGAGTTGTAGTTCAAAAAAGTAACTTTTCCAAGCTCTGCGAGGAACGTATACTCTCCCCTATCCAACACCCTCCTCATATCATCCACCAAAGCGACCAAGGCTGTTTCAGTTCCGTGTCCAGTCCTGAAGCCCGACTGGAAAGGATCTAAATAATCTGCTTCCTCCAAGTGTGTCTGTAATTGTTTAGCCACCACTCGCTCTATCACCTTGCCCAAAAATGGTAAATTGGAGACTGGGCAAAAGTTGTTCAACTCTTGGGGATCCAAGGAGGACTTTTTCAAAATAGGTTTTATCACTGCCTCCTTGAGAGCTAATTCCATTGCACCCTCTTCCAAGGATGCATTTACCGCTGCTTTGATCCCCTTGCTCAGCCTTTCCTTACAGCTCATAACAAGCCATGAAGGGCAAGGGTCAAGCAAACAAGTGGTTGGCTTCACAGTAGAGGACACCTTGTCCTTCAGAGAGAAGAGGCTGAAACCGATGCCAGCAGACCAGAATGTAACTGGCAGCCTCTGGACCACTATCTGTAACCACGGCGCACGGAATCATGTCCTTCAGGCGATCGATTTTATCGGCAAAATGTTTTGCAAATGTGTCACAGGAGGCTTTTGAATGTTCCATCGGTTCCTGAGCAACTGGACCGACCAGGCTTCGGACCACTTGGAACAACCTCCTGGGACAACACTCTGCTGACGCAATAGAGGCAGCAAAGAATTGCCTCATTGCTGCCTTTGTTGCCCGCTGGTAGGCCGCTATTGCTATTGCTTCTCTGACTAGTGTCCGATCGTCTTCAGCAAGAGATTTCCGCCACCGGCGTTCTAGTCATCTCACCTCCTGTCTCAGACCGCGTAACCATGGTGTATACCAGGGTGCGGTCTGAGTTCTATTCAGGGGGAGAGGACGTTTCGGGGCCACCCGGTCTATTGCCCTAGTGATCTCCCTATTCCACTCCATCACCAGGGTGTCAACCGGGTGACCTTCTGACAGCTCCAAATCTCCCAGCGCATTCAGGAATCCCTTAGGCTCCATCAGGCGACTGGGGCGGACCATCCTAATAGGTCCTTGTCCCCTACAGAGGGTGTGTGGCATTGAGAGCTCCATATTCACCAGATAATGATCTGACCATGACACGGGAGTAGGAATGAGGGGAATGACATATTGTTGGATATTGGCAGAGGTTAGCTGTGGTGTAGCCTCGGCAGCGGAACTGGGGGCAGTGGGTGTGCATGTGTGATTTACCTGTAAAGGGGTCAGGCTTTTACTCTGCTTTAAATCTGAGACTTCAGACGTGGTTGAAACATGATAAGCTACTTTATTTATAGAAATACATAGCTGATAGGAAAGGCAGTCTAGTTCTATCTAAGTTGGAGGTGTAATGGCCAGGCTTCGCCATTACCCCCATGCTACAGGAGAGAGGGACAAAAGCAAAATGTCTCCTCTCCCTTTGGTGGTCAGAGAAAAAGGAGGAAGGAGAAATCGGAAGGAGTGATTAGCTTCCATAAGGGTATCACTTTACAATGGAAGGAAGATAGCTGGATGAGCACAGCTCAGGTGGACAGCCTCATCACCTTGAAGGACTATCTCTCTGTCTCCCCTCTGGCATGCAGACGTCAGCCCCACATTTGAGTTGCAATCTCCCACACTTCCAACACATATATTATTCCCATGTTTGAGATGTCTGTGCATCAGGAGCTCATACATCTCATTAGGCAGAGCTGTGCAACTTCCTTCTTTGCATGTTCCACTGGCAGGCAGGACGAGCCTGTATGCAAGTCATTCATTTGCACCTTTGCTCTCTCCACTTCCTCTAATGTTCAAAGCCACATGACATCTGGAGCACCAAGAAGGTGATAAAGTGCTGCACAGACTGTGCTGTACTGTGTCTTTCCTATGAAAAAAAAAACTGCATCAAATTGCATAAGGTGAGTTGGGAGAACCCTAAGGGATAAACTAAGTTAACAAGCTGCCTGGGATCAGGGTATACTAATCTTCTTTAATCCAAGTACTTTTGCTTAATTGGGCTGTGGATAATGCATGTATTTTTACCTCTCAAAAACAAAACCCCAACAATGTGGGATAACCATCAGCACTACCTCCTCTGAAACTATAGCACTTTGCATTTATTTAGCACAGCTCAAGTATCCAAGGTGCTACATGTAATATCTCAGCTATTCTAGCAACATCCTTGTAAGTCGGGGGCAGGATTTTCATTCCTTTACTGCAGATGGATGAGTAAGATGAGGCTAAAAGAACTATGACTTGCCTAAGGACATGTGCAACAGCCTAACCCTTTACGTGTTTGTTTATGCAACAGTGTTATTTTCAATGGGGCTTACTCCCAGGTAAATGCACAAAGAGTGGCAGGGGACATTGAGGGTCTGTTGGCCAAGAAAGTCCAGGCATTAAAGAGACTAGCTGGTGCAGCAGAAAAGTTTCAGAAAGGCCATCATTGGCAAGACAACATCAAGGAAGCAATGTCTTTTATGAAGCAACCAATCACTCTCATCAGCTTCAAGTCTCTAAAGAAAAGTTCTGGCAGTTGTAAGGCATCAGGGACTGGCATTGCTGGCATTGTCCACATCCCAGCTGAGGACTCATTGACAACTCTTGATGTCTCCTGATGTTGTTCCTCCTCCTTGCTGTCTCTACGTCTTCACTGAACACCCACCCCGGAATGGACCCCTCTCTGAAAGTGGTTTACAGCCATGTTAAAAATACAATGCAAGACAACTAACAGGAGATATATTTTAGATCTATTTTATAATTGTTATATTCTTTTTTGTTTTGTATATGATTCACTTTGTTTTCATTTTATGTACACTTAGAGATTTATTGCTCAATTATGTTACTTAAAATGTGGATTATTGTTGTTCTTATTAGCAACTGTATTGAATGTAGAATTTATTTTTATTTCTGTTGAAATGTAAACCACTTAGAGATTTTTTGAAATACAAAGTGGTGGTGGTGGTTGTTATGTGCCTTCAAGTCAATGGCGACCCTATGAATCAGCGACCTGCAATATCATTGGTCGTGAACCACCTGAAATAAATAAATAATAAATAAATAAACCTTATATATAGGTGTTCTGATTCATGGCTCACAATATAAAAGCTCTTGCAAATCCAGTCTGGCTTATAGGCGTATCTCAGGCTACTTGCTCCAGTACACTCAGATTCTAAGGACAGCTCCGGTGTGGTATAATGGCTAGAGTGATGGATTTGGATTGGAGACACCGGGCTTCAAGTGCCCACCTAGTAATCAAGCTAACTAAGTAACCATAGCCAGCCCAACCTGGCTAAGCAGGGGGTCAAAGATTGTGGATGGACTGAAGAAAGATCAAAGGAATTGGGTATGTTTAGCCATGAGAAGAGACAATTAAGAGGTGATATGATAGCCATCTGCAAATGTTTGAAGGGGTATTTCATAGACAATGGAGCAAAACCAATGGACCAAAATCAATGGATTCAAATTACAAGAAAAAGGATTTAGTCTAAACCCTAGGAAGAACTTCCTGATGTTATGGGCTGTTCAGCTGTGGAACAGGATGCTTCAGAAGGTGGCAGATTCAGCTATCCAGAATGCTGAAGTAGTGGATTTCCCTCATTGGCAGGGTGTTAGATTAGATGACCTTTGAAGATTCTTCCAACTCGATAGAATCATCATGTTCTTGTCTTTTTTTAAAAAAAATTGTGTGTGTGTGTGTGTGTGTGTGTCAATGTCCAAATATGGATGCTTCTCTGCTGGGAATACTTAGATTAGGAGGAAGACCTTGAGACATCCTCTCTATACTCACAAGCCTGCACAAGAACTTAAGAAGAGTCTGCTAGTCCAGCCTCCTGTTCTCACAGTGGCCAATCAGATGCCATTGCTGCCCTGGGCTCCTGCCGGGAGGAAGGGCGGGATAAAACAACAGCAGCAACAACAATTGGGAAGCCCACAAGCAGGACCTGAGCACAGCAGGACCTGCAGTTATCTGAAGCTCCCATGGAGGAGAGTCAAGTAGTCATGTCTGTGCCCAAATCTCCAGACAGAAGTTGTTCAATGGTATTTTCCATCCCTCAACCTAGTGAAACAAACCCTGACTCTTAACAACTTCAAGTCATTTGTAAATAATGATCTCCATAGATTAACAGGAGTGAAATACCAGAAACATCTGGAATGTAACCTGACTGAAGTCTCTGCTGACACTACCACCACCTAACCCCAAAGAGGTGTGTGTAGAGTAAGGTTGGGAGGAGGGGAGACAGACATACCTCAGCGTGCCTACTATTAAGGGGGGGATTTTGAAAGGGGAAAAATGTAAGAGTATTATCTTTTGCTCGATAGAGCAGTAAAATTAATGTCTTTCTTATTTAAAGAAAGCCTAAATAATAATAATTTATTTCTTATTGTATTTATTTATTGATTACTACATAAAATATCTCCAAGCAACTTACAATTATAAAAGCATACAAAATTTAACATTTAATATGCATCAAAAAGATATTAAAATGTTGTTGACTAAAAGTGCTCATCGTGTGATAACATAAAAAGGACAAATCCTACCCTATCCTATTGAAAGATGAAGAAACAAAGTAACATATAATAATTTATATAGCCTCGTACAGCATACCCCAGGAGTCCCACTATCTCCGAACAGGGCTTACTCCTAGGGGAATGTACATAGGCTTGCACACTTAAAAGGGAGAAAGTCCCCTTGAAATCAGTATGATTTATTTCTGGGTAAACATGCAAGTTTATAGGAGTTGCAACAAAGATAGATCAAAATGATAGCGGTGCTGACACTGACAAACAACCTGCTTGTTTCCTATAATATATACCTCTTTTAAGAAGAAAAGAACACCCTCCCTTTCTCCTTCTTTAAAGAATATTTCCCTCTATATATGCAAAAATGTGCTTAGGATCACACTATTAAGAGAGCATTTGAACTGATTGTTCATATATGTTCTGTCAGTAAAGAGGGTTGGGAATCTGTGGCCTTCCAGATTGTTAGAAGCGGGGGCAAGAGCAACTCCTGTTTGGGATCTTTTGGGTCCTCCAGCTAGCTGGGTTTGCCTACCTTTACCAGTGCTGTTCTCTACCTAACTTCCTTCCATTGTAAACTGATATGCTCAGGGAAGCTGACCTGCCCCTCCTTTCTTTGTCTTCTTCTTCTTCTTCAGCTGCTGAGGAGAGAGGAGACATCTGTGTCTTTGTTCTCTCTCCTGAGCCATGATGGCAATACCCATGTCTGGGCATTGTGCCTCCAACTTAGTTAGTTAGAGCTAGGTATGGCTTTCCTATCTACTATGTATTTCTATAAATAAAGTAGCTTTTCTTATTTTACTAAGTCTTTAAGTCTCAGTGATCTAAATGTAGGGTAAAAGCCTGCCACTTAGGTAAATACACACACTGGCACACACAGCTCAGGCCGCTGAATCATTCTGCATACATATTTCCATAACAAATGGTTATGCAGGCCCAGTAAGCTAAATTGATCTGCAAGCTGTGCCTGAAAACTAAAGAGACTAAGTACTGTGTGTGATTTACAAAAGAGATCAGAGACTTTAGGTTAGAGGAAAAAAAGCAGAACAAAATATAGGAAACCATGGCTGAAGAATCAACACTTAAGACAAGCATCCCAAGGCTGGAGAAGGACAATTACATGATTTGGAATCTTTGAATGACAGCACTTCTGGAAGGGGAGGATCTGCATGGAGTCCTGATGGCCTGATGGTGTAAGTTGCTGTACACTCCGAAAAAAGCTGACAGAGAAGATCTCAGTCCACGTCTGGAGAGATTTACAAGTCTGTTCTGAGAATTAGAAAGCTGTGGGAGATCTTAGATGAAGCTTTATAAAAAGTCATGCTCATGGCCTCTCTAAATGAATGCCATTATATCACGGCTTGCATACGTCAACAAGACAGATCTGAATTTGGATCAGATTATGGCATATGTGAAAGATCAGAACTATAAAGACAGGAACAAGCTCTGTCTGAAAAAGCAAATTTTACTGTGTGCAGAAACAGCAACCAAAGGCAGGATAGAGAGATGAGTCATGCCCGGCAGCCACAGCAGGACACAGATAAATAAATAAAGAATTGCTTTGAATGCAAATCTCCTAATCACCTTAAAAGAGATTGTCCTAGAAGGGAGAGTGGAGAAAGAGTTGATTTTAAAGAGAAGCAAGCTGAAAGAAAAACACATAGTCAGACTGAAGTGACACATTCCAGTTACTATGTCTGATGGAAAGAATGATGACTATAAAACCAGATTTTTAATCAACACTGGTTGTACCGCACATCTAATAAATAATAAAAAATTGTTTAAGAACATAAGCCCTCATACATAGAATGTAATGACAACATCAGGAGATGTGTTCCATTCTCAAGGAATAGACATGGTGGTGCTACTTTACAAAATGCCAGAGGGCGCCAGAGAGCTTGAACTGAAAAAGTGCCTATTCCAGCTTTTAAAGATAATTTAATAAGTGCCACTAAAATAATGGAGCTTGGAGGTCAACTTTATTTAAGTGACAAAATTTGTCAAGGTTTAGATGAAGGAGAAGTATGTTGTACTGCAAAATTGAAAAATGGACTTTTGCATTTGGAATATTTTGAAACTATGCATGCAAATACAGCCAAAGAAACCTGTGATTCTGGATATTTACAGGTTTGGCGAAGAAGAATGGATCATGCCAGCTTAGCCAGAATCTATGCTCTAGAAAAAGAAAATTTGGCTAGAGACATTAAAATTGGACAATGTAAGTCCATAGAGAAATGTGAATGTTGTATAAAGACAAAAAGTGTGAAACCAAAATTTCCTAAGAAAAGTGAAAGGAAAACTACAAAACCTCTAGAATTAATTCACACACCTTTGTGGACCCATGAGAATGCCATCACAGGGCAGAAATTTATACATGCTTACTTTCATAGATGATTACTCAAGGTAATCTACAATGTACCTACTGAGAGAGAAAACTTAAGTACTTCAAAAATTGAAGGACTATATCAGAATTGTGTCCAACAAATTTGGCAGAAAGGCACAAATTATAAGATCTGACAATGGAGGAGAATTTGTGTCCAGGGTTATGCAAGACTTTCAATGTGAGGAAGGCACAGAGCACCAGACAACTTGTTTATACTCCAGAACAAAATGGGGTCACAGAATGCATGAACTGGACTTTTGGACAGATGATTCATTCCTTGTTGGAAGATGCACAGTTACCACAGAAGTACTGGGGGGAAGCAGCAGTTACTGCCACATACCTGCAGAACTGACTTTCGGCAGCAGCAACCAACAAGACACCTTTACAGCTATGGCATGATCGCACACCAAGTGTGTCTCACTTTTGTGTATTTGGCTGCAAAGCCTTTCTGGACATCCCAAATCAAAAGAGGTCAAAATTTGACAACACTGTCAAGGAAGGAATATTCATTGGATATTCTTCAATGCAGAAGGGATACCAAGTCATAGATCCCAAAACTGGTGAAGTTGGCATGTACAGAGCTGTCCACTTTGATGAAGGAAAGTGTGCACATCAACCAGAATGGATGCCACACCAAACAGATGACAGCAAAATGGAAGAGGAAACTGAGCTATTCTTCTGCAACGAAAGGGATCACAGTAATACACCAGCAAAGGAAGATGAGGGGTCTGAGCCAGAAGAGGCATCAGAGCTGGAAGAGGCAGCTGAAGTGCCTGCACCCAGATGCTGTGAACGCACCAACAAAGGTGTACCACCAGACAGACTTGCTTACCTCATGAGAGATGAACCTCCAGAGCCAGAGGCCTGGAAAGAGAGTGAAGCCTTACCCAAAGCTGAAGCTGAGAGGTGGAGGCAGGCAGCCAAGGAAGAGCTGGAAGCTCTAAACAAGAATAAAACTTGGACACTGACTAAGCTTCCTCAAGGAAGAAAAGCTGTAGGCTGCAAGTGGATATTCAAGAAAAAACCAAAAGCTGAAGGAAATGTTGAGAGATACAAGGCAAGACTAGTAGCCAAAGAATACTCTCAAAAGTATGGACAAGACTACTATCAAACATTTGCTCCTATAGTCAAACACACTACCATCAGAACTCTTCTGAGTGTTGCTGCTAACAAGAAAATGCAGGTGGAACACATGAATATAAAAACAGCATTCTTGCATGGAGAAATAGAAGAGGAAATCTACATGCAACAACCACCAGGGTTTGAAGTTCCAGGAACAGAAACGCTAGTGTGTAAACTTCAAAAATCCATCTATGGACTTAGGCTGCCAGAGCCTGGATGAGAAACTGAGCAAAATGCTCCTCAAAGAAGGCTTTGCACAAGGCAGACCAGAGCCATGCCTGTACAGCAGATTCAAGAACAACAGGTGGACTTGCTGATTTACATGGATGATCTACTGTTGGCTTATCAAGACCCAGTGGAAAAGCAACAACTATTGAATCATCTGAACAAGGAGGTTGAAGTGAAGTGCCTAGGTGATGTCACACTACTTCAGAATGCAAATTGAAAGAGAAGGTGATGGATCCTTCTTGCTGAGTCAAAGACAAAAGATCCAAGTCGTTCTCGAGAGTCTAGGACTGAAGGATGTGCATCCAGCACCTACTCCAATGGAAGTAGGATACCTGAAACTGGACCACAACAAACAACCATGGGAAGACCATGAGAGCTACAGACAAACCATTGGAAAACTCTATATATCAGCACTGTTACCAGGCCAGATGTGGTGGCACAAGTGGGATACATGTACTGAAAAACCAGCTCGTCAACCAAGAAGGACTGGGAAGCAATCAAGAAAGTGGCAAGATATCTGAAGGGCACTGCAACCATGAAACTGAAGTTAGCGGCTACGCAAGATCCCAAACTAGTGGGAAATGCAGATGCTGATTGGGCTGAAAACACTTCAGATTGAAAATCCACCAGTGGAAACATCTTCTACTATGGAAATTCTGTGATCAGCTGTGCAAGTAAGAAACAAGAGTCTATAGCACTCTCTTCCACAGAAGCAGAGTATGTGTCAGCTTCTGAAGCAAGCAGACAGTTGACATGGCTCCTTGAACTGTTCAAAGATTTAAGCATCTCTATACCTGGGCCTGTCGTGATGCATGAAGACAACCAAGGATGCACCAGACTTGTGGAGTCAGAAGATGTGAGTTCACAAACCAAGCACATAGACATGAAGCACCATTTCATTAGAGATATTTACCGCAGAGGACTACTCAAGATGGAGTATTGTCCAGCAGAAGACATGACTTCAGATGCTCTGACGAAGGCATTGGGCAAAGTCAGATACTGCAAGCTACGAGACAAGATGAACCTTGTGGGCTGAAACAAACACTCGTTGAGAAGGGGTATTGGAGGTGGGGCAAGAGCAACTCCTGTTTGAGTTCTTTTGTTTATATTCCAGAAGGAAGATAGGGTTAGGGTCCTCCAGCTGGCTAGGCTTACGTTACCTGTGCTCTTCTCTGCCTAACTTTCTTCTGTTGTAAACTGATATGCTCAGGGAAACTGACCTGCTCGTCCTTCCTTTCGGCTCATCCAGACGACTGTAAAATGTGTGACATGATCGCTTTGTGTTTTCATTATTTTTCGGTCATCCATATGACGCCACATGCTTTTGCGCATTTTCACGCGGTTAAATCTGCTCCTGCAATACTGCAAATCATGCAATTTGCTTTTTGAAACCAGGAATCATCTGCTGTACCTTCAGGCGCTCAGATGCAATACCGCGGACTTTACAGCTGTGGGTGTTTGATGGGCGGTTCTTGGGCGGTTCCCCATATCCCTTCCCTCATTCTCAGCCAATCACGTATTTCCATTGTTGCACATGTGCGCGAATGTCCAGGGAAAGCCTGGGAAAAAGGAACCTATCAGAGCAATGGTGTGGTGTTGGGGGCCCCCCCTGCAACTTCTACTGTGCAGATGCAAAAACGCGCATTTGCGCAGAAGCAGCAACAGCGGTTAATTTTTAGCCAGCCTGCAAACTGGGCAGCCGCTCAGGGTGAGATCTGCAATTGTGGTTGTTTGTAAACTTTTTCAAGGGAGAAAATATTTATCTTTGCCTAACCTCCACCTCCCACCCCTCACCCCCCCCGCATCAAATGCCCTTCTTGAACCTATTGGTCTTTGCTTCCAGGCATCCAGAGTCGAGGGAGAGGGGGGGAGAAGAGTAATAGAGGCTTTCCTCATGGATTACAGACACTCATGCACCCTTAGTCAATTTCGCTTTCCTTCCTGCAAGGCTACTCTCTTTGAGTCTTGTTAATTTCAACCACAGCTGGCAGGTTCTCCATAGCCCAGCTGAGCTGAAAAGCATACAGTGCTTTTGCCAAATTTCAGGTTAAGAGTCTTTTATTAAGACATTATGGCTTAAGGCTTTAAGATCCCCCCTCTAGGAGAGAAGTTCTCAGTTCAAAGACATTACACAGAAGACCAGCCTCACAGTTCAGAGGCAATATGCAGAAGACACAACTTACAGACTCTGTTAGAACTTTCCCAGTTGCTATCTCACGTTACCATGACAACCGCTGGCCTTGGATGTCTGCTCACTCTCAGGCCAGGAGATAACAGTTACTTCTCCAAACTTGCAGGCTTTATGGAAAACAACTAGAGACAGTAATGCCTATGGGTCACAGCCCAACATATCCCCCTTTTTCCATTAAGACTGCAATACTTTCCATTGCATCTATAACTTTTCCATTTCAGCAATAAATGTTGTTGGGCTGTGACCCATAGGCATTACTGTCTCTAGTTGTTTTCCATAAAGCCTGCAAGTTTGGAGAAGTAACTGTTATCTCCTGGCCTGAGAGTGAGCAGACATCCAAGGCCAGCGGTTGTCATGGTAACGTGAGATAGCAACTGGGAAAGTTCTAACAGAGTCTGTAAGTTGTGTCTTCTGAATATTGCCTCTGAACTGTGAGGCTGGTCTTCTGTGTAATGTCTTTGAACTGAGAACTTCTCTCCTAGAGGGGGGGATCTTAAAGCCTTAAGCCACAATGTCTTAATAAAAGACTCTTAACCTGATCTAATGCATCTGAGAAGTTTCTTGAGCAACTTAACTCCAACGTAACATATGCTGTGTCACGCAAGAACCGCCACCATCAACAAACCCCACAGGAATTATTGGCATATAAGTGGTTTGCTAGAGCGTCTCAGCCACCTGCAACCATAGAGACTGGTGGTCTACCTTCCTAGACATGACACATCGTTACTTGCTGTTCTGAAGAAATAAGTGGAATTGCAATCCTGTGTATCTCCAGAAACGTTAAAGGTAGAAAAGCATACAGTCGGTTTTGCGAAATATCGTAAATACAAATGAACAAAAATACAGGAATTACAGGCATATAAGTGGTTTGCATGTTTCTTTTATCAGAGGGAACACCGCAAAGCCTGTGCTGGTCGCTTCAGTGCAGATTGACACAGCAGCACGCAGGGCTGTTTGCCCGCATTCCCTGCCCGAGCCAAGAGCGGCCACACATGGGGGGGCTGTTTGCTTCCCTCAGGGGCAGCATTCCTGCCACCAAGCCACATAATGGTCTGGGGCTGAACCCTGCAGTGAATGAGCCCAAGGGTTACGGGGGGATTCGCCTGGCAATTACAAGCGCTGATCCCTTGCACTGCCCACAATCCCCCTGGATGGTCAGGGGCACCTGGAGACACCCCCCGGCCAGCGCTGCTCCAGAGTGGTGAGCGACAAGGAACTCCATTACAGCCACTACTACCAAACCATCAGGAAATTCAAACTTTTGCGCTCATAAGTTCAAGCACATGCGCCTTGTTGTGCTTTATTGCAAAGGGGGAGAGGAGCATACGTCATATTTTTGTGGACCAATTGGCTGATAGGGGGGAGTGTTATGGGCGGAGCTGGGAAAAAGCGAGAAGTACGGGTCCTCTCGCTGCGTGTGTGGGCGCAAAATAAGCGGGTTTTTTTATTGGGAAAGAGTGAACAAACAGGCAAAGTGAGGACTGTCAGATGACAAACTGGATATGGAAAAAGTGGGTTATCCCGCTCTGTTCGGATGAGCCCTGAGTCGTCTTCTTCCTGTCTGAGGAGAGAGGAGATATCTCTGTCTTTGCTCTCTCTCCTGAGCCATGATGGCAATACCCAAGTCTGGGCATTGCGCCTCCAACTAACTGGGAAGTTAGAATTAGGTATTCCTCTCCTATATACCATGTATTTCTATAAATAAGCTTTTCTTATTTTATTAAGTCTCAGTGATCTAAATGCAGGGTAAAGCCTGCCACTTAGGTAAATACACACACTGGCACACACGCAGCTCAGACTGCTGAATCACTCTGCATACATATTTCCATAACACAGATGTAGTTGAGCTATAACTCCCATTAGCCCCAGCCACCTAAGCCACTGGTCAAGGACTATGGGAATTGTAGCTCAACAACAACTGGAGGAGCACAGGAGAGACACATCCCTGCCTTGTAACAAGCAGGCCACTATTATAAACCTCATAGTGCAAATGTAGGGGCATGAAGGAGGCTTTCCTAAAGCCACCATGTTCAAATAATACATAGCTTGTGTACCTTTTTAAACTCCCCTGTGACTGACAGATGTAAGTAAAAACTGGTCATATTTTTGTAACCAATGAACCCATGTGATGTCTGGCCTGCTTCCTAGGTGATGGTGGGACTGTGCTTGAATGAAGGGGGGTGTCTGAAAGAACAAGAGAGAGGTCCCATATGCACTACACATTTAAAGCAGTTTTATACCACTTCAAACAGTTATGGCTTCCCCTAAAGAATCCTGAGAGCTGTAGTTTGTGAAGGGTGCTGAGAATTGTTAGACAGTGGTGGCTGGTGGTGCCCATTGGGAGTTGTACAGTGGAAGGTCCAGTGGCCAGGACTAGGTGCAGCCAGAGCCAAGGCCAGGCTGAGCCAATTCTAGCTTTGTCCCTATCCTCTTCCCTATCATTGCGGTTATTATGTGCCTTTAGGTCGATTATGACTTATGGCAACCCTATGAATCAGTGACCTCCAAGAGCATCTGTCATGAACCACCCTGTTCAGATCTTGTAAGTTCAGGTTTGTGGCTTCCTTTATGGAATCAATCCATCTCGTTTGGTCTTCCTCTTTTTCTACTCTCTTCTGTTTTCCCCAGCATTATTGCCTTTTCTAGTGAATCATGTCTTCTCATTGTGTGTCCAAAGTATCATCATTTTAACTTCCAGTGACAGCTCTGGTTTAATTTGTTCTGACACCCAATTATTTGTCTTTTTCGCAGTCCATGGTACGCGCAAAGCTCTCCTCCAACACCACATTTCAAATGAGTGGATTTTTCTCTTATCCACTTTTTTTCACTGTCCAACTTTCACATCCATACATAGAGATCGGGAATACCATGGTCTGAATGATCCTGACTTTAGTGTCCAGTGATACATCTTTGCATGTGAGGACCTTTTCTAGTTCTCTCACAGCTGCCCTCCCCAATCCTACCCTTCTTCTGATTTCTTGACTATTGTGAGGTATTGATAATCCTTGACAAGTTCAATGTCCTCAGTGTCAACTTTAAAGTTACATGAATCTTCTGTTGTCATTACTTTAGCCTTTTTGATGTTCAGCTGTAGTCCTGCTTCCCTTTTAGAGTTCTGTAATGGGTACTAAAGAGGAGGAAGCTGACAGACAGTGCCTCTCCTTGGGCTGGATGTAAGTACTGTAGCAAGGCAGGCAGGTAGGAGGGAGCTGGGCAGAGACAGGTTGAGGTTCATCGGGCAGTACCCCATTTGCCCCAATGGACTAACTTCCACTGTTAGGAGACTTCTATTTCCCTGACAGAGCTACCTTTTACAATCAATCCCCTTCCCAGGGAACTCTGAACAGGGCTCTCCTAACAACTCTCAGCACCCCTCTCAAGTGCTACACTTCCCAGGATTCTCTGGGGGAAGCCATTCCTGTTTAAAGTGGTATGATAACTGCTTTAAATGCATAGTGCCGATGGGGCCATTGAAAGATTCAAAGGGGTGTTTGCAGGTGAAAAGCCTCCTTGCCTCTGGCATTTGGCGTCCTGAAGTTTGACGTCCTGAAGTCTTGCGCTGCCCATTCCCACCGTTGGCGTCTGTGATGTTCCTATATATTAGTGTATATATGGTAAGTGCTGGTTGTTTAGAGTATACATGGTAAGTAGTGAAAGAGGAGGGGGAGTGAATGGGCAATAGAATGCTTGATGATTGGCTGAATGTTTAAAATGGCTGACAGTATAAATGAAAGGATGACAGGTAAATCTGGGGAATGTGAGGTGGTGAATTGTGGAATCTGGGGTGAGAAGAGAAAGAGTGGATTGCTTGGTGGGGTTTAGAGAGTTGTTTACCAGGAGGGAGGTGGAGTTCGGATTAGTATTGAGTAAAACCATATGCTTATGTGCCTTAAGAAGAAATCTTGTTAATCTTGTTAGCTTTGTTATCTGTAATAAATACTTAATTTGGTTTACCAAAGGCCTGATCCTTGGCTGGGGTTTCACAGACCAGAAGGGAGGGTAAGATAATGACAAAGGCTGAAGGGGAACTGTAACAAATGGTGGCAGCGGTGAAGAGAATAACAATACCAGTATTCAGAGTCTCTGGGAATACTAGTATTGGGACGTTACTGGTGGTTGCCTAGCAGGGGGATCTGTTGAGATCTGTGCTAGAGTGGGGAGAGAAATCATAAGAGAGAGCGGTCCGGACTGGTGGAGTCCCTGGTGGTGCCTAGAGACAGGCAGTAACCACGAGCAGGTAGGAACCTGACAGGGAGAGCCAGGGAAGGACGCCTCACATGTGGTGTCAGTAGCGGTGGGATACGAACAACAGAGAATCCAGATACGAACCAAAGAGAGTCCCAAAGACATGTGGTGACAAAGGAGACTACGTCACAGGTGTTGGCTGTAGCAGTGAGATACGAATACTAGACAATCCCTAATAGTTGTGTGGCAAACAGAAATAACAAAACAAGATTTCTTGTGAGAGTGACTGGCAAAGAGTGTGTGGCAAAGAGTGAGTGAACTCAAACACCATGGCTGAATACATAAAAATGAAAAGAGAGGAGCTGGTGGAGAAGTGCATAACATTCAATTTACCTCATGAGGGTAAAGGGGTAGATGAATTGAGGGTAGCACTTATAGGATTCGCAACTGCCCAGCAAAAACAACCTGTCAGAGAAGAGACCCCAGAAGGATATTTAAGCAATCCCGCTTATATAGAGTACTTGAGAGAGAAGTTGAGGATCGAAGGTGCAGAGAAGGAAAAACAGAGAGAGTTGGAAGCTGAGAGATTGAGGATGGAGGCTGAGGAAAAAGACAAGCAGAGAGAGTTGGAAGCTGAGAGACTGAGGATGGAGGCTGAGGAAAAAGATAAACAGCGGGAGTTGGAAGCTGAGAGATTGAGGATGGAAGGTGCAGAGAAGGAAAAACAGAGGGAGTTGGAAATTGAGAGAATGAGATTGGGGTTTGAGGAGAGGGAGAAGCAACGAGCATTGGATGCTGAATTACAAGTAGAAAAGTTAAAATTTGATAGAGAGAAATTTCACTCTGAGGAGACAAGGAAAGAGAGAGATGGAGCAAAAATAAAAATTACTCCAAAGGACTTTGCTGTCTATGAGCCTGGTCAAGATCCTCAAATTTACCTCAGCACCTTTGAAAAAGCAGCTCAGTTGTGGGGGCTACCTGAAGATAAATACATGCAGTATTTATCAAACCTGATTAAAGGGGAATTGGCTGAGGTATACCAATATTTCCCCTCGGACAGGCCCGTCACCTATGCAGAATTCAAAGAAGCAGTGTTTAAAAGATTCAGACTGGGGCCTGATTATTTTAGAAAGCTTTTCAGAAACTGCCAGATACAGACAGGGAGGTCTTTTGTGGAACTGGGAGCAAAGTTGATGGATATATTTGGAAAGTGGATGAGTAGTGCCAAAGCTCAGTCAGTGGAAGAGGTGAAAACCCTCATGATACTGGATCAATTATACCATCAGTTACCACCAGATATAAGGCTCCTGGTCAAAGACCGTTCCCCTACATCTGTGCAGGAGGCCGCACAGATGGCGGATCACTTCGCCTCCAATAGAACTGGCTGGATGGGGAAAACATCAAGAGAGTTTAAACCCAGACCATATAGTGCTGGCAGAAGGGATGTGGTACCACAGCGAGTGAGTCCTCCATTAAAATCTGAAGGGCACAGGACACCCCAGAGTGGATCTGTGTACCCTAAAAGTGAGGAGAAATTATGCTACAAATGTGGTAGACCAGGGCACCTACGTTTTCAATGTGAGGTTGCCAACCCCAGTAGTAATCCTGCTCAGACAAGGGCAGTGAAAACAGAGCCCAAGGCTTTAGAAACAGCGAAAAAGGTTCAGTTTTGCCAGATAAACTGGACAGAAGTAACAGACCTTGATTCAAGTCTGAGAGAGGAAGTGAGTGTACAAGGGGCAAATTATTGGGCATTGCTTGACACTGGTGCCGCTCAGATGTTACTGAGGCCAGATTTAATAAAATCTGAAGAAATATTACCTCAGGAAACAGTGACTATCCAAGGAGTGAGGGGTCAACCAGAAAGTTTGCCTGTGGCCCTGGTGGAAATGACTTGGAGAGGCCAAGAGGGCCGATATAAAGTAAGCATTAATGCCCAGCAACAAGAACCAGTAATACTGGGAAGGGATGTAATGGGCGCCCAAGGAAAGATCTATGTAGTGACCAGACAGCAAATTGGCAGAGAAAAAGAAGCCATATTAAGGGGGGCTGAAACAAACAGGGTGGAATCTGTTAACCAGCCTCAGGTCACCATAGCAACCACTAGCAGGCCTGCTGAAGAAGACAAACTGTATCAAGTGGTCTGTGGGGAAGAAGCAGAGCAATTCAGGGAAGAGCTGCATAAAGATATCAGTTTGAAGCAGGTAAAGGAACAAGCCCTGACCCAACAGATTCCTTTCACTGACAAACTGAGGAATCAAGTTGTGTGTGAAAATGGGATTTTATATAGACTGTGGATGCCTGCTGAAAGAAAGGATGAATGTGAACCAGTGTAGCAATTGATAGTACCTAGCAAATACAGAACCAGATTGCTAGAGGTAGCCCACGATGTCCCATGTGCAGGACATCTGGGAATAAAAAAGACCAAGAGGAGATTGGCTGCACATTATTATTGGCCAAATATCTCCAAAGATGTAAAACAACACTGTCTATCTTGTGGAATATGCCAAAAGGTGGGAAAGAGTGGAGTAAAGACCAAGGCACCCTTAAAGCCCCTTCCTATAATTGGACAACCCTTTTATAGAGTGGGAATAGATTTGGTGGGCCCTTTTTCCAAACCCACAAGGCATGGCAAGAAATATCTAGTGGTGGTGGTGGATTTTGCCACCAGGTACCCAGACGCAGAAGCACTGAGATCTGTAGAAGCCCCTGTAGTGGCAGAGGCTTTATTAAAAATCTTTATGAGGCTGGGTTTCCCTCATGAAGTGCTGACAGATCAAGGCAGTGTATTCATGGGAGAAGTGATGCAATGTATGTGGAAATGTTGTGGTCTAAAACATCTAAAGACCACTACTTACCATCCCGCCACTAATGGGCTAACTGAGAGATTCAATGGAGTTTTGAAGGGCATAAGAAGCTATGTTCAAGATCACCCACAAGACTGGGATGAACGTTTGGGATGCTTCTTATTTGCATACAGAGAAGTCCCTCAGGAGTCAACAGGCTTCTCACCCTTTGAACTAATGTTTACTAGAAAAGTGAGGGGACCTTTGGAACTGCTAAAAAATTCATGGGAAGGAACTCTGGGAGAGTACAAAACTTCTGTAGTAGATTTTGTATTGGAATTCCGCACTAAATTAACATCAATGATGGAAGTAGTGAAAGAGAATTTGAGTCATGCACAGGAGAAGCAAAGTTACTGGTATGATAGAACAGCCAGAGAACGTGTGTATGATGTGGGAGATATGGTTATGGCGTTCATACCCAGGAAACATGACAAATTACAGGCTAACTGGGAAGGACCTTATACCATCAGAGAAAGGCTTGACACAGTGACATATGTAATCACCACAGACCAATTAAACAAAAGCAAAGTGGTTCATGTAAATATGTTGAAGCCTTACCATACCAGGGATGCACAGGTGTTGCAAGTTACCTTATTCCCTGAGGGAAGTGGGCCTGAACTTCCAGATTTGGTACAGGAAAGCAAAGACAAAGGAGGGGTAGATCAAGTGGAATGGTCAGAGGAGGTAGAGGAGGAAGTAAAAGAACAGATTCTGAGAGTTTTGAAAACCTATAGGAATCTCTTTAGCAACAAACCTGGCCGAACCAGTATAGTTATACATTCCATTGATACTGGAGATCATGCCCCAATCAGATCTGTTCCGTACCGTGCGAATGGGAAAGTTTTGAATGAGATCAAAAAGGAGGTGGAAGATATGCTGGAATTAGGAGTGATCAGGGAATCCATCAGTCCCTGGGCCTCAAGTATTGTCCTGGTTCCGAAAAAAGATGGAACGACAAGGTTTTGCATTGATTATCGGCTAATCAATAAAATTACTGTCCCAGATGCGTATCCTATGCCTAGGGTAGACGCTATGTTAGAGTTATTGGGGGCAGCAACCATTATCTCTACACTAGATCTCTGTAAAGGATTTTGGCAAATGGAACTAGACGAGCAATCCAGAGCCAAAACTGCCTTCAGTACACCAGATGGGTTATATGAGTTTGTGACCTTACCCATGGGACTAAGGAACTCACCAAGTTCATTTCAGAGGCTAATCAATACTGTGTTGCGAGGCATGTCAGATTTTGCAGTGGCCTATATCGATGATGTGGCCATTTTTAGCAAGTCGGTGCCTGAGCATGTCCAACACCTGACAACAGTATTGGAGGCCTTAAGAAAAGCAGGCCTCACAATAAAAGCTAAGAAATGCCAGTTTGGACAAAAGGAAGTAATCTATTTAGGACATAAGGTGGGGAGTGGGAAAATCACCCCCTTATGGAGCAAAGTGGAGGCAATACAAGCGTGGCCGATCCCCTTAACCAAAAAACAAGTAAGGGCATTTCTGGGTGTGGCTGGTTTTTATAGGAAGTTTGTGAGAAATTTTGGGGAAATAGCAACCCCCTTGCATGAATTGACCAAGAAGAAGTGTTCTGAGCGTGTGGTATGGACGGATGAATGTCAGAAGGCTTTTGATCTGCTGAAGCAAGCCTTGTGCCAAGGACCCATATTAATAGCACCAGACTATGAGCAACCATTCATCGTGGCTACAGATGCGTCAGACCTCGCGCTGGGAGTCATCTTGCTGCAGGAGAGAGAAGGCACCAGACATCCAGTGGCGTATCTGAGTCGCAAGCTGACGCCGAGGGAGAAAAACTATTCGTCGGTCCAGAAGGAGTGCCTAGCGGTCGTGTGGGGACTGAACAAGTTGCGCCCATACGTGTGGGGACGAAGATTCACAGTGACTACGGATCATCGGGCCTTGTTATGGTTGCAGACTATGAAAAACCATAACACTATGCTGCAGAGGTGGTCCTGGGCCCTACAGGACTATCAAGTGGACTTCCAGTTCATCAAAGGCAAGGACAATGTACTGGCTGATGGACTTTCCAGGCAAATGGCTGGGACTGCAGTGACGTGACCAGACAGAGGAACAAAGAAAGACATTTTCCCCATAGAGACTTTTATTTGTTAACGCGACGTATAAATCCTGGAACAGGAATAATACTCTGCAGTTGTTTAAGGGGGGGGAATGTGATGTTCCTATATATTAGTGTATATATGGTAAGTGCTGGTTGTTTAGAGTATACATGGTAAGTAGTGAAAGAGGAGGGGGAGTGAATGGGCAATAGAATGCTTGATGATTGGCTGAATGTTTAAAATGGCTGACAGTATAAATGAAAGGATGACAGGAAAATCTGGGGGAATGTGAGGTGGTGAATTGTGGAATCTGGGGGGAGAAGAGAAAGAGTGGATTGCTTGGTGGGGTTTAGAGAGTTGTTTACCAGGAGGGAGGTGGAGTTCGGATTAGTATTGAGTAAAACCATATGCTTATGTGCCTTAAGAAGAAATCTTGTTAATCTTGTTAGCTTTGTTATCTGTAATAAATACTTAATTTGGTTTACCAAAGGCCTGATCCTTGGCTGGGGTTTCACAGACCAGAAGGGAGGGTAAGGTAATGACCAAGGCTGAAGGGGAACTGTACCAAATGGTGGCAGCGGTGAAGAGAATAACAATACCAGTATTCAGAGTCTCTGGGAATACTAGTATTGGGACGTTACTGGTGGCTGCCTAGCAGGGAGATCTGTTGAGATCTGTGCTAGAGCGGGGAGAGAAATCATAAGAGAGAGCGGACCGGACTGGTGGAGTCCCTGGTGGTGCCTAGAGACAGGCAGTAACCACAAGCAGGTAGGAACCTGACAGGGAGAGCCAGGGAAGGACGCCTCACAGCGTCCCTTTCAACCTGGTGGCATGAGAACAGAAAGGGGAGAAGGAAGGTGACCAAAACAACCCTTCTTTCAGTGCCGCCACTAAAGAAAGCCAGAGGAGGGCCCAAGCCCAGGGGAGACGTGAGAGATGACCGCATGGCTTGGTCATGAACTCCAGAGGAGCCGCTCTTTATTATGACTCTCATTCCCCCCGTTTTCAAAGGTCGGCTGGCTACTTTTAGATGAACTTGGGTGGGCGCTTGGCCTTCATCCTTCCCAAACACTCCCTGGCCATGAGGTGGAAGGCCCTGGCTCTTTCTCTCTTCTTCTTGCAGATAGGGGTGAGGGAAAGAGGTGGCCCGCTCAGTGACCCGTCGGGGGAAACTGGAAAAACAAACACACATACGCGAGAGGAGGGGAGGAGAGCCGGGCACATCCTCTGGGAGGAAGGAAGGAGGGTCCCCAAAGGGAGCAGACTATGGCGGTCAGGGGGAAGGAGGAGGCTCCTAACCCCCTTGTGACCCGACGGCCTCCCGGTAAGCCTGGGAGGGCTTCCGGTTGCCTCCGTACGACGCTGGTCACCATTCCAGGCTGGGCTCTTGCATCCTGATGGGCTTCTAGACGCTTTCGCCGCTGAGGATTGGGGTGGCTGAAAAGCACGAATGGGCAGGGTGAATGGGTCCTCCTGCCCCCCCCATGGGAAATGGTTCGTTTCTAGAGCTGGAGCTCAGGGCTGCCAGGAAATGTGCGCCTCTTGCCTTGGAGGTCTGCTCCTCCAATCACCGGTTAGCCGTGATTGGGGACAGGCAGGCCACAGCCATTCTTCCGAGGTAAATGGAAGGAACAGGTAGAAGGTGCCTGCCTCTCCCTCCGGGTAACCCTGGTCAGCCTTCACCAGCAATGGCGCAGTTAGGTGATGCAAGATTGTGGCCTTAATGGGCCTACGCACCACCCCATCCCGTCTTTAGACAGTCAAGTGTGTGACTTCACTTCGAAAAGGGAAAGCTGCGTTCTGAGGAGGGGGCTTGCTAATGCCGCTGAGTGGGGGCTCTGGCCTTTTGCCCCAAAGGCCTGCCCTGATGGCATCACTGTTCCGAAGCTGAAATTGGGGGACACAGGACCTTCGGGTCAAACAGTACGTTTTTTCCCTTTAGGAGTGAACGGCTGCCATTCACGCTCACTGAGAAAGGGAAATCGCAGCACACCGCCCGGGAGCCACAGGTATGCCGCCTTCAGTTCTATGATGAAAGAAAGAAGGATTTGAAAGAACAGTGTTTTCATTTAATTTAGCTAGCTAGCTACCGGTGAGAAGGGATCCCACAGCAGACTGCCGCCTTACTTTGTTGGCAGAGCTCACAGATACAACCCCCCCTCCTCCTAGCACCTTGCAATGTCCAAAACCTTCTTCAGCTTAGGGCCTCTCAGACGCAGGTCCCAGACACGAATCACATGAGACACTGAAAAGGTTACACAGGGCTGAGATGAGAAGGCTACCACTGTTGCTTCTGGCGAACCTCCTGTTTTATGGCATGCAGGCACTCACTCGACCGGTCACTGCATCTCTGCACATACAAGTTGGGAATGGCTTCGCCTGATGAATATCTGCCTGTTACCAGCTTTTGAAAGCCCAGGAGAAGTGCGGAAATGAGGGCAACGAGCAGACCAACTCTGTCAGATAACTAGAGAACTAAATGTTTTGTGTTATTTGCTGGGAAATCAACCCTCACAAAGAGCAAGCGGTTTCGCAGAAAGCCACGGCTAGGCTCAGGCAGTGTCTATAGAGTGCCTCTGATCCGCAAAGCGCTTTCTAGCTGCCTCCTGCAAGGTCGGGGTTCCCTCAACGATCTAGAAAAAGAGGAAGGTCAGAGAGGGACGGGCACAACGCTTCCGTGGCAGCCGAAGCGAAGGTAGATTGCGACTATTCTTGATGCAAGCTCCACCGCCTTACGGACGCTGCCTGCTCAACCAGCTCTCCACTCCGCAACACTATCCTATACGACACGGGTGTGACCCCCCAGATGCTGTCGGTCTCCGACTCCCGTCAGCCACAGCTAGCAGGGCCAATGGTCCGAGATCATGGGAGTTGTCGCCCAACACTATCTAGGGAGCACCACATAGCGATGATAACCCCTTAGTTGGACGTTCAGTCCCATTGAACTCCGTTGGGGTTCCTTCCGAAATCGCCGGGCATAGGATCGGGCTCCAGGTCCAGGCATTGCTCCAAGATCAGTTGACGATAGCTTAGTTGCCCTAAGCTGCGTGCACACCGTACATTTAAACCACACACACCCTTCCAAGAATCCTGGGAACTGTCGTTCACCCTTCTCAGAGTTAAAATACCCAGCACTCTTAAACTACAATTTCTGGAATTCTTGGTGTGTGTGTGTGTGTGTGCGCGAGCGCGCCAGATTTACCAAGCACGCACCCCCCCCCGAGGTCACTAGTGCGATCGGGGCCCTGCGTGTTTTGACCTGGACAGCCCCCGCCCTTCTCTTCCCGGATTTTTCCTTCGGACGTGCACCCTGTTTGGGTCACCCTCTTTGGCCGTGGAGAATTCGCTTCTGCTTGGCTAGCCCTGCTGCTGGGGGCAACCCGATCCAACGGCCAGGTCCCCAAAGCGGCTAGAAAACGCCTGGGCCGGGTTCCTCGAGGAAGGCCTGTTTAAGCGCAGAAGGCTGCAAAGTTAATGCAGCCACGGGAGGTGCCTCTTTCAAACAGCTGTTCCTCATACATATTTCATTATACAATCAGATAATGCGTCCCACCAACTTCTCAATTATTCCCAGATAAACATTTTCGAGACGTTGTGACATCTGTCTTAGTGCCTGCTATTAATTTAGTAATCACGGGAGTTACAAAAATAAATGGAAAATGTGTGTGTGTGAGAGAGAGAGAGTGGGAGGGAGGGAAGACTTCAACCACACTTAAGGCTGCAGTCCTCTGCACGCATATTAGAGGTTAACCCCCGTGTAACGCGGTGAGGCCTGGCGCCTAAACAACACGTTGAACCTCGAAGAAATGGAGGTCAGGTCCGGGAGTGAGCCTGCATTTCCCTTCTCAATGTATAAGGGGCTAAACAGGCCTTAGGAGTAACCCAGCGCAATCCTAAACCACGTCTGCTCAGAAGCAAGTTCTCTTGAACTCAGCGGGGCTTGCTCCTAGATAACTGTGGGTATACGCACACACTTGGGGTTCAGCCCCATGGAACTCAATGGGCCTTATTTCCGAGTAGACCGGTACAGAATTGCACCGTAGGTTTCACTGAAATGAAAGGGAAGTATTCCCAAGTATGCTAGGATTGCACTGCTAGGGATATATTTGCTATCGTGTCAGGATAATCGTATAATATAATAGCATAGGGATTTATATTACTACAGAGAGCCAGTGTGGTGTAGTGGTTAAGGTGTTGGACTATAGCCATGAAGCTGACTGGGTGACCTTGGCTAGTCACTGCCTCTCAGCCTCATGAAAACCCTATTCAGAGGGTCGCAATCAGTTGGAATCGACTTGAAGGTAGTACATTTACGTTTTTTATATTACTATTATTCAACTAGGCTTTTTCCTGGGTAAATGGAGTTGGGACTGCCACCTAAGCCAGGTGGTACTGTTGGAAGTGAGGCAAGAGCAACTCCTGTTTTGTTCTTTTTTGTTTGTTTGTGCTCCAGAAGAGAGATAGAGCTAGGATCCTCCAGATGGATGGGCTTGTTTACCTTTACCTGTGATGCTCTGACTGACTTTCTTCTGTCGCTAGACTGTAATGTCTTTAGGGAAGCTTACCTGCCCCTCCTCTTTCCACCCTTTCTACTCCTTTGTCCAGGAGAGAGGAGACATCACTTTGTCTCTGCTCTCTGCAAGCCATGAGGCTAACCCCTACATCTGGGCATTATGCCTCCAACTTAGTTAGAACTAGGTTTGCTTTTCTATCTACTATGTATTTCTATAAATGAAGTAGCTTTTCTTATTTTACTAAGTCTCAAGTCTCAGTGATGCTGATGCAGGGTAAAAGCCTGCTTTCTTAGGCAAATGCACACATATGCTGGCACACTCGCATTTCAACATCTGCTGTTACTCTGCTGCTGTGGTGTTGCTTTAAATGAAATTAAGCACACAAATTACACACAGCGCAACAAGGGTTATGGGCCCAGCAAACTAAGTTGAATGCAGTTGTAGCTGAAGCTAAAAGTGCTCGTATGTAATTTACAAGGGAGACTTTAAGTTAGAAAGAAAAGGAGAACAAAGGTAGAAAGGATGGCTGAAGTTTCAACACTCGAGAGACGCATTCCAAGGCTTGAAAAAGATAACTATGAATTATGGGATATAAGGTTCACAGTCCTCCTTGAAGGAGAAGACTTGAAAGGAATTCTGACTGATCCTGAACCATTGGCTGAGGATGTGAACGCAATGGCTTCATGGAGACGTAAGCATGCAAAAGTAAAATCCCTGCTTATTCCTGCTCTATCAGATGAAGCATTAAATTTCTGTGTTGGATGTAACAGTGTAAAGGAAATGTATCACAAACTTGGAGAAGTCTATAACAAGAAAACAAAGAGCCACATTATGTTCCTTTACAAAGAGTTATTTACTCTGAAGGAGATTGCTGAAAGGGGCAGTCTGAATAAGCACATAGAAAAGTTTTCAGAACTTTTGGCTAAGTTGGAAAGGTGTGGCAGAATTATAGCTGATGATGAATTGAGAAGTCTTTGCTTTTGACTTCCCTCAATGATAATCATAAATTAATTTCCTGCATGCTAGAAAATTCTGATCAAAGTCTGAGTCAGCTTATATCATATTTAAAAGACCAGGATTTTTGGGAAAGCGGGAAATAGAGGCTTTGCCTGAGCAAGCAAACTTTACTATGGGGAGAAACAAACAAACAAAAGGTAGCCACATGAGTCACCACCCCAATCCACAAAAGGGGGAAGACAGATGGAATTTGTATTTTAAATGTGACTCTCCAAAAAAATTTCAAAGGGAAAGTGATAGGTGGCAGACAACTCCAAAGCCTGACTTCAAACGAGAAGACCCCAGGCAAACTTGGCAGAGAAAGCCGAAAACAGAGACTTATAGCTATGTGTCTTATCATGAAGGCAAGAGTGATTGTAAAAGCAGATTTTTAATTGACTCAGGATCCACCTCACATATTATAATTGATAGAAACCCGTTTAAAAGTTTTAAAAATCACAAGCAAAAGATACTTACAGCGTCTGGACAAGAATTTTTCTGTGAAGGGATAGG
Source organism: Rhineura floridana (assembly GCF_030035675.1). Lineage (NCBI taxonomy): Eukaryota > Metazoa > Chordata > Lepidosauria > Squamata > Rhineuridae > Rhineura > Rhineura floridana. The sequence goes on from NC_084483.1 coordinate 182,513,363, forward strand.
GACAGTGCAATTACTGTGCAAAAACCCAGATGAGCAAAGACAGATTGAGCTTAACAATTGTCTATATGTTCCAGTTTTTAAAGACAATTTAATAAGTGCTACCAGGATTATGGAATTTGGAGGTCAACTTCATATGAATGGAGAAACTTGCCATGTTCTAGATAAAGGAGGAATAAGTTGCACTGCAAAAGTGAAAAATGGACTTTTAATTCTAGAATTATTAGAAACCATGCATGCAAATGTGGTCAAGGAAACCAGTGATTCTGAATGCTTGCATACCTGGCATAGAAGGATGGGACATGCCAGCCTAACAAGAGTTGCTGCTCTTGAGAAAGAGAATTTGGTAAGAGGCATTAAAATGAAACAGTGCAATTGTACACAAACTTGGGAGTGCTGTATTAAAACCAAAAGTGTGAAGCCAAAATTTCCTAAGAAAAGTGAGAGGAAAAGCAAAAAGCCTCTAGAGTTAATTCACACTGATCTTAGTGGGCCAATGAAAGTGCCCTCCGAAGGTGGAAATTTATACATGCTGACTTTTACAGATTACTACTCCAGGTATACTACAATGTATCTGATAAAGGAGAAAAGTCAAGTACTTCAAAAACTGAAGGACTATGTTAGGATTGTGTCCAATAAATTTGGTAGAAAGCCACAGATCATAAGATCTGATTATTTATTTATTTAATTTATATACCGCCCTAAGCCAAAAAGGCTCTCTGGGCGGTGTACATAAAAGATAATGGAGGGGAGCATGTGTCCAGGGCTATGCAAGATGTTCTCCGTGAGGAAGGCATAGAGCACCAGACTACAGTTGCATACAACCCAGAACAAAATGGGGTTGCAGCACACATGAACTGGACTCTTGGACAAATGATTAATTGCTTGTTGGAAGATGCGCAGTTACCAAAGCAGTACCGGGGAGAAGCTGCGGTTACTGCCACTTACCTGCAGAACTGACTTCCTGCATCTGCAACCAACAAAACACCATTTGAACTGTGGCATGATAGGATACCAAGTATGTCACACCTTCGTGTATTTGGGTGCAAGGCCTTTGTGCACATCCCAAAAGAAAGGAGATCAAAACTTGACAACACTGCCAGAGAAGTAATATTTATTGGATATTCTCCAACACAAAAGGGATACAGAGTAATAGATCCCAAAACTGGCAAAGTTGAAGTATGCAGAGCTGTCCACTTTGATGAAAGGAAGTGTGCACACCGACCAGAAGGGGCGCCACACCAAACAGATGACAGCGAAATGGAAGAAGCAGCTGAGCTATTCTTCCACCACAGAAGGTATAACAATATACCTGCAGACACTCTGAACGCACTAACAGAGGTGTACCACCAGAGAGACTTGCTTACCTCGTAAGAGATGAACTTCCAGAGCCAGAGACCTGGAAAGAGATTGATGCCTTACCCAAAGCCGAAGCTGAGAGGTGGAGGCAGCCAGCCAAGCAAGAGCTGGAATCTCTACACCAAAGTAAGACTTGGACACCTACCAAGCTTCCTCAAGGAAAGAAAGCTGCAGGCTACAAGAGGAAATTCAAGAAAAAGCCAAAAGCTAAAGAAAAGTCTGTATATCAGTACTGTTACCAAGCCAGATGTGGTGTTAGCTGTGGGATACCTGTGCTGAAAAACTAGCTCGCCAACCAAAAGGGATTGGGAAGCAAGCAAGGATGCAACAGACTCTTGGAGTCAGAAGGGGTCAGTTCACACACCAAGTACATAGACGTGAAGCACCCACCTACCGCAGAGGACTACTCAAGATGGAGTATTGTCCAACAGAATACATGACTGCAGGCACTCTCACGAAGGCGTTGGGCAAATTCAGACATTGCAAGCTGTGAGACAAGACGAATCTCGTGGACTGAATCAAACACTGGTTGAGAAGGGGTGTTGGAAGTGGGGCAAGAGCAATTCCTGTTTTGTTCTTTTGTTTGTGCTCCAGAAGGGAGATAGAGCTAGGGTCCTCCAGATGGATAGGCTTGTTTACCTTTACCTGTGATGCTCTGACTGACTTCCTTCTGTTACTAGACTGTTACGCCTTTAGGGAAGCTTACCTGTCCCTCCTCCTTCCGCCCTTTCCACTCCTTTGTCCTCCGACTGTCAGGGAGAGAGGAGACATCCCTTTGTCTCTGCTCTCTCCTAGTCATGAGGCTAACCCCTACACCTGGGTGTTATGCCTCCAACTTAGTTAGTTAGAAGTAGGTATGCCTTTCTATCTACTATGTATTTCTATAAATAAAGTAGCTTTTCTTATTTTACTAAGGGCTTATCCAAACGGAGCGGGATAATCCACTGTTTCCATATCCGGTTTGTCAGCTGATAGTCCTCACTTTTCGCCTTTTTGTTCGCTGTTTCCCAATGAAAAAAATGTCCCAATGAAATTCCCGATTTCAAACAGCAAATCGCATTTTTGCCGGTATTGGAAGGAGCAGATTTAACCCGCACAAATGCATGACACCGTGCGACGTCATTTGGATGACCGAATAATAATAAGCACACATAGCGCACGTGTCACACATTTTACAGTCGTCTGGATGAGCTCTAAGTTTCAAGTCTCAGTGATGCTGATGCCGGGTAAAAGCCTGCTTCCTTAGGCAAATGCACGCACACGCTGGCACACTTGCATTTCAACATCTGCTGTTACTCTACTGCTGTTGTGTTGCTTTAAACGAAATTAAGCACACAAATTACGCACAGCGCAACAGGTACACGGACAGATTTCCTTCCGAATAAACTCACAGAGCTTTGCGCTCTAAGTACAGATCGAACTCAATGGGACAAGTCCAAGTCACCACACATTCTCTCACTCCAAGGAGATTGTGTGGAAGGCATCCTTCTCAGTGAACCATTGCCATCTATCAAAGGAACGCCAAATGTCTCTCCCCTCCCCCCCCCACGTTGGATAATTTCCAGCGTTGTGGCCTTACAGGTCCATAGCTGCGATTTTTGAGATTTTCTTACTCCGGCTGCAATCCTGTGCACACGTGCTTGGAAGTACACTTGCCAGACCTGCTTCCCAATCAGTATGGCTACCATGAGGCTGTGACGCTGTAGTTACAGCCACGCTTACGCGGCAGTAAGGTCCAGTGACCTGAGCCCAGTGCCGGATTTAGACTTGGTGAGGCCCTAAGCTATATTTATTTATTTATTGCACTTGTATACCGCCCCATAGCCGAAGCTCTCTGGGCGGTTTACAGCAATCAAAAACATTAAAACAAATACACAATTTAAAAACATATTTTAAAAACAATTTAAAACACAATTTTAAAATTCAAAACAATATAAAAACAATTTAAAAACACATGCTAAAATGCCTGGGAGAAGAGGAAAGTCTTGACCTGGCACCGAAAAGATAATAGTGTTGGTGCCAGGCGCACCTCATCAGGGAGATCATTCCATAATTTGGAGGCCACCACTGAGAAGGCCCTCTCCCTTGTTGCCACCCTCCGAGCTTCCCTTGGAGTAGGCACCCGGAGGAGGGCCTTTGATCTTGAACGTAGTGTATGGGTGGGTTCGTATCGGGAGAGGCAGGTATTGTGGTCTCAAGCTGTGTAAGGCTTTATAGGTCAAAACCAGCACCTTGAATCAAGCTCGGAAGCATACAGGCAGCCAATGCAAGCGGGCCAGAATTTGTTTTATACGTTCGGACCGTCTGGTCCCTGTTACCAATCTAGCCGCTGCATTTTGCACAAGCTGCAGTTTCTGAACAAGCTTGGAGGCCCTTTGCTAAAAAAATCACACCACACACACACACACACACACACACACACACACACACACACACATATATATATATTCAGTACACATAAAATTTTAAAAGCCCCCCCAAAAAAAATTCTGAAATTTTTTGAGGCCCCTGCAGATTGTGAGGCCCTAAGCTGTAGCTTGTTTACCTTATGCCTAAATCCGGCCCTGCCTGAGCTGGGCCTTTTCTTCGGATAAACGTCCTCAGGATCGCGCTCCAGGAGTCTAACCGGTATGACTGTTCTGGAGCTGGGATACTGCTACATCATCGCATCTTTTCAGCCAAACTGAGATGCTGAGCCCAAGTGGTTTTTTCGGAAGGGCGCTCTCTGCTCCCAGTCTTCTCTCCTTAGATCCAGTGGTGCCCACAGGAGGGAAGCTTTGGGGCAGAAGCCCAGGACGCAATTAGCAGAATGAGCAGAATTGTTCGGAAAAGCGGGAAGGCGGGCTTGTGACACGTTGTGTTTCTCTTCTGTGTTAATAGTCTGCTATTCCAAAATCCAGAATCGATACAATTAGATTAAGGATATTTTTGAAAAACGGAGACCCAGGGTGCTGTAGAGTGTTGGACTAGGACCTGGGTTCAAATCTCCACTCAGCCACGAAGCTCACTGGCTGACCATGGGCCGGTCTATCTCACAGCCTAACCCTACCTCACAAGGATGCTGTGAGGAGATCCGAATGGGGAGAACCGTGTATGCCGCCCTGAGCTCCTTGGAGGAAAGGTGGGACATAAATGTACGAAATAATCCCTAGCAATCATACATAAGACAGAACATTTCATACAGCATGACCATGAAGACACCGGAAGCACACAAAGTGAAGTTGCCACCTAAAAAGCATCCTCTCGCATATGTTTGCCGCCCTGGGCTCCTGCTGGGAAGAAGGGTGGGATATAAACCAAATAATAAATAAATAAAAAGCCCGCTTTTGAATTTGGCGTTTCTGCGCTTAATACTCTTTCTACGCTGACGGTTTTGAGTACCATCAATTGTATTTGTGTTTTGCTGATTTTAAATTGGGAACAGCCCAGAGGACCCAGTTAATTGGGCGGGATATAGAAATGCCTAAATTGGGTTTAACAAATAAATAAATAAGGCCCTTGAAGTTCAGCCTCTAAAATTACCCAACTGCAGTTCCATTCCTTCTAAAATGCAGCTGGAGCTTCCCAGAGGCGGAAGAGAGAAACCACAAAGCGAGCGAGCGAGAGGATAATCGGGCCTTATCCTAGCCTTGATTCTCCATGCAGCAGCAGCAGCAGCGCCCTCTTCCCTGCCCCAAGCTGACCTCTGCAGGACTACCACTTCATCCAAAGCACATTACGTCGAAGGATGCCCCATTCAGCCATTTCAATGGCTGTGTTTCGGATCCGGGTGACCCGCTGCGCTTCTCAATCCTCGGAAACCCGTTTCCCGGGCAGTCAATGAAGCTTGGAGGCCAATCAACGCCTTGACGAGGAGAACATAACATCCGTTTCATTAGCCCAGCGTCTCTGGCTTAAGCCGCTTCACGCAACCCGATTCTACCTATGTTTTCTCGGAAGTAAATTCCTGGCTGGAGAGCAGGGCAGGTCACGGCAGGATTCGGAGCCACTACTCTCCTTTCCTTTTCAAGATTTTGTGGTTTGGTGTGTGTGTGTGTGTGTGTTTTAAAAAAAAGATCTGCAAAGCCGAGACAATCCAATGATCTTCAAAGCGGCTTAAAGAACAAATTCTGACAATACAAAATCATTTCGAGGATGGGGGAGGGGCACCCAATACCGCAGGGATACATAAACCTTCTGAATAAAAGTGCTTTACTTCTTCGCTTCCAGTTTTATTTCGAAATTGCCGCCCTGGGCTCTTGCCTGAGGAAGGGCGGGATATCAATCAATCAATCCGGTTCCGCTCATTCTTATCCCTTCTTACTTCTGCTGGCAGCCCAGTGGAGTTTACTCCCAGGCTAGCTGTTAGAGCTGTACTCCTAAACACACGCAAGGAAATATTCATAAACAGGATTGAGGCCTAGAAGATAGGCCTCGGACGTATTTTACCCGGGAGTTTTAATACCTCCCTCCTCCCGAATTCAACAGGCCGTATTTCCAAGTAAGCAGGCCAGATCTTAGGAAATTCCCATGTGAGTGGCTCGTTGCTAAAGGACGCTGCCTCTTCCGAGCTTTAAAAAGGAAGGCTTTCACAGGGGACGCGCCCACATGAACCGTGATGATAATGCTAAAAATGAACGCGGCCCCGGAATACATGAAGAAAGAGCAGATTCGCTAACACAAGCGAACTTCTCTGGTCCGAAACTGAAGTGAAGCTGAAAACGTTCTTCTCCTCCCAAAAGAACCGCATTAAAAAAAAAACACCCTCGCCAAGTAGAATAAAAAGTCTATTTTCTTTCTTTCTTTAGTTATTTATTTAAAAACGTGTTATTTTTCTTTGGGAATGGATACCAAGCCCAAAGGAGGTATTTGGACTGCGATCCGCAAGCCCACGAGCATTCAGCTGAGCCTACGTAGGGATAACTGGCAGCCCTTTCCAGTGTATTTTTGAGACGGTACTTCAGAAAAGGATTCTTCTCCTTACAGGGACCCCTTCTCAGCTAAAAAGAACTCTTTTGTGGCTATTTCCTGTTCTTTAATCCCCTTTCTTATTTTGTAAAAAACTTTCCCTAAAGTAACAGCTGTGGCCCATTCTCTGTAAAGCGAGCAAGGCAAATGGACGAAGGTATGGAAAGGGGAGCGGAATTACTTTCAAGCTCTCTTTCAGCCTCTTAAATAAACCGCTCAGCACCTTAGCCCTAAACCCGTTTCCTACGTTCGTGGGGGGGAAGGATGCGGCGGAAATAACCTGCAGAGAGTAAGTTTTCAGTCCAACCCGCCCGGCAACATTACTAGTTAAATTTCCTCGGACTGTAGAAATATCCTGCTCTTTATTCCTATTTATTTTTAACCTTCTCAAAAGAAGTGAATTAAAGTTAGCTGGAATGGGGTGAAATGGGGATTTGCGGCAAAATCTACACGTGAGGAAAATAATGTCTGCGTCTTAAACCCTCACTTATTTACATTCCGAGATGGGGTGGTTTAGGCTGTCAGAATCTCTGTTTGCACATCTGGGAGGCTCACGCCTTAAGATCCACACACATCTCTTTGGAAGCAAGCCTTCGTGGTTTCAGTAAAAATTGGACCCTGCCCAGGCGAAGGGAAGCACTTGTAAATCCCATTGATTTCAAGGCAAAGGCGCGTAAAGCTTTCCGATCAAAGTCGGTGGGAGGGGTAGAGCATCATCGTAAACCAATTTACCCAGAAATTAAGCTGGCTGTCTTTCATGGGATTTCCTCCCTAGTAAGTGTGTTTAGGACTGCAGGCTGAAAAGCACATTGACTTGGACTGGATTCTGCTCCTTGCTGTTCCTTTATTACTTGGGAAGGGCCTAGCTCAGTGACAGAGTATCTGCCTTGCATTCAGGAGGCCCCAAGTTCGATCCCTGACATCTCCAGGTAGGGCTGGGAGAGACTCCCGCCCTGCCTGAATCGCTGGAGAGCCGCTGCCAGTCAGTGTAGACAATAGTGAGTCAAATGGACCAATGGTCTGACACGGTAAAAGGCAGCTTCCTGTCTTTCTATGTCTTACCTAATAATATACAGAGGGTTGCAGTCTTTTCTTCCCAACTCCAGACAGAAAGTGTAGGCTGGGTTGTTTTGAAATTATATGCTTTAGTGGATCTACCAGTGTCTTGTATTAAAAATACATAAATCCATGCAAAAAAGGCTCAGACTGACATTTTTACTTCATACTTATGGAACAGGCCGAGATACTTGTTGTAAAAAAAGCCTTCTCACTAATGATTCCTGGCTGCAGTCCTATACCACACACACTTACCTGAGAGTAAGAGCCGTTGAACTCAATGGGGCTTCTTTGTGAGTAGACGTATAGAAATGCGCTCTAAGTAACATCAGTCTCTGTGACACATTCATATTCGCTAGCAGTAACTTCTCAGTTTGCAGCATAAACCTTCCTGTTTCTAAAAGGTTCTTCTCTTTGTCTGCTTGTACTCTAATTCATTCCTCACAACCCTCTTAGCCCTGTACCTGATTCTCCTAACTGCAAAAAGCACCTACTTGACCTAGCTGTCAGTCCCTCAAATCCTCCCAGGAACGTTCTAACGTGCCCCATGCACTGCGCCTGCGTGGCTTGAAATGTCTGCTTTGTAGTGAAACAGGGAATCAATTTCACAGAGCTATTTATTTGGAAAAGATAAAATATGGATCCTGAACGGCAAATTAGGCTTCACCTCTTGCAAAAGTGTTAGTCTGAAATGCTTACCAGTAGAACTTGCTTCCTGGTTTAGTAATGACTTAGTATGATTACGAAGGGACATCATTATGGAAGTGTATGAAATTGTGCATAGTATGGAGAAAGCAGATAGAGATTTTTCCCCTCTCCCATTTCTCATAATACTAGAACTCGGGGGTCATGAAATGGTTGGGCAGTTAGATGTAAGTTGGACAAAAAGGAAGTACTTCTTAGAATCATAGAGTTGGAAGTGGCCTAAAAGGCCATCGAGTCCAACCCTCTGTTCCAGATATCCAATTCCTCACACAACGTATAATTATTCTACGGACTTCCCTGCCATAAAAATGGTAGCAGCCTTTGGCATAGATTGCTTTTAAAGAGAATTTGACAAATCCATGGAGTACAGATCTCTGGTAGCTATTAGCTGAATAGAACCCCCAGGTTCAGAGCCAGTCTGTCTTTGAATACCAACTGCATGAGGGACAAAAGAAAGTGGGTGTTTGTTTGGTTTAAATGTTATGTATGATCTGCTGGTGGCCTTCCTGGGGGCATCTGGCTGGCTGCTGATGGAAACAAGAGTGCTGGGTTAGCATCTATCAGCCTTTCCCAACTAGTGGGCCACCAGATGTTGTTGGACCACAATTCCCATCTTTCCTGACCATTGGCAATGCTGGCTGAGGCTGATGGGAGTTGTGGTCCAACAACACCTGGTGCCCCACTAGTTGGGAAAGGCTGAATTAAGGATGAGCTCACCTGGTGCCCTCCAGATGTTGTTAGACTACATCTCCCATCACCCGTGACTCTTGGCCAGGTGGATGAGAACTGGAGTCTGACAATATCTGGAGGGCACCCCGTTGGCTAACCCTGGCCTAGACAGATTTTCATTCTGATCCAGCTGGCTCTTTCGATGTTCTTAAATTATTCTCTTCTAATCTTACTTTGGTGTAACGCGCTGAAGATCAGGAAAGTGAATGAAGATGAAAGGTGATGGCCTCACAGATTCTTTGTTTGAAAAGGTAGGTAAACAGGAAGAACAATATACAGCAAAGAAAGCCTTTTATCTTAAACAGGCTCAGTTGTCTTGTATCTAGTCACAAGGACAGTCAAAATAAACACCAGAGATGGCTGGAGACGACTTGTAAGGCAAGCAGCTGTACCCACAAGCCAGTTAAATAGGAGGATTGGTCCTCAATAGTTTTAAAGCGCACCAAGTTTGGGAGTCGACTGGCAGTTCAGCATCTTTCTCAGACAGAAGAAAGCACTTTGGCTGAAACTCGTTTTCCCCTCCCAGCTTCCTCCCAAAAGGATCCAATAGTCTACAACAGACTTTAGCTCTCGGGTCGGTCAGCCATCTCGCCCATCCTATTAGGACTACAAGCAAGCCTATGCATATCTACTTGAAAGGAATCCTCAAGTAAACACACGGGGGGGGGGGCTGCGCTGCGTGAAAATAATGCACAGCAAGGCCCATTACTGCATCTTCAAGGGATCGTGGTTCCAGGGCGGCGTTTACACATTCTCCACCCTCTTTATCCTCACAACAAACCTGCGAGGTAGGTGAGGCAGAGAGACAGTTGACGGGCCCACAATTTATTATTTATTTATTATTTATTTATTATTTGATTTGTGTCCTGCCCTTCCTCCCAGCAGGAGCCCAGGCCGGCAAACAAAAGCACTAAAAGCACTTTGAAACATCATAAAAACAGATCAGCCAGTGAGCTTCATGGCTGGATGGCAATTCGAAGCTGGGTCCCCTCACTCCTATAGCCAACATTCTAACCACTGCACAACACTCCCCTGTTAAGATATAAGGACTGTTACTAAGAAAACAAACTTTCTTTGTGCAAGTCTTTTGCATTCTAAAAAAAGAAGATAAAAAGGGACGTGCTATGTAGGCATCCCTCTAAGGTACAATGTGGACGTAGTTCCTCATGTAGAGACAGATTGTTGTTGTTTTTTAAAAAATACAGCCTTAAACATACTGGTTGGTATGTAATGCTAGCCCTACTCAGAGTAAACCAATTGAAGTTAACAGACATGACTGGCTTGGAAATGGAAATGGACTGCCTTCAAATTGATCCTATGAATAGCGATTTCATGGTAAGCGTTATTCAGAAGGGGTTTACCATTGCCTCCCTCTGAGGCTAGTCCTTCCCAGCTGGCTAGGGCCTGCTCAACTTGCCACAGCTACATAAGCCAGCCCCTTCCTTGTCTGCAACTGCCAGCTGGGGGGCAACTGGGCTCCTTGGGAATATGGAGCTTGCCCGTGGCTGCACAGGTGGCAGGGCAAGTAACCCCTGAGCCACTCACTGTGGGGGTGATCTTTAATTGGCCCTTGACATCCAGGAGACACAAGCTGGGATTTGAACTCATAGAATCTGGACTCCCAGGCAGGCTCTCCTCCCCACTGAACTTAGGTTCATTAATTTCAATGGGTCTACTCTGAGTACAAATTATTTGAATACAACCCACTTAACTTGGATATTAGTCCCTATTGATTACCGTCTGGAGTTTATTCTCAAACAAGGCCACAATTGTTGTTGTGTAAATTTGTATATTTGTTAGCAGAGATTGTCAATGGTCTGAAATGCATGTGTGCCAGTGTGTGTGTTTACCTAAGAAAGCAAGCTTTTCCCTGCATTGAGATCACTGAGACTTAAAACTTAGTAAAATAAGAAAAGCTATTTTATTTATAGAAATACATAGTAGATAGAAAGGCATACCTAGTTCTAACTAACTAACTAAGTTGGAGGTGCAACGTCCAGGCTTGGGAGTTACCCTCATGGCTCAGGAGAGAGAGAGCAGAGACAAAGGTGTCTAAGGGCAGAAGGAGGAGGGGCAGATAAGCTTCCCTAAGAGTATCAGTCTAGGACAGAAGGAAGTCAGTCAGAGCATCACAGGTAAAGGTAATCAAGCCTATCCATCTGAGGACCCTAACTCTATCTCCCTTCTGAAACGTAAACCAAAGAACAAAACTGAAGTTGCTCTTGCCCCACTTCCAACTACAATCCTCTGCACAATAATTTGGGAATAAACTCTAATGACCTGGGTAGAATTTCCTTTGGAGTACAGATACACAGGACTGACTGCTCATGGATCTATTATCGTTTATATACCTGGCATCTTTAGTTAGTGCTGGGAGAGACCTCAGTCTGAAACTTTGGAGGGCCACTGCCAGTCAGTGTAGACAATACCGAACTAGATGGACCAATGGTCTGACTCAGTTTGAGGCAGCTTCTTATGTTTCTGTTACTCCTACTCCTACTCTACTCCACCCCTACTCCTACTACTATTGTTGGTTGCCTTGAGTGCAATATACAGAAAGGTGGGATATAAACTGCATCATTCACTCAGGGATAGGACATCCCTGGGTTAGTGGAGAGGAAAGTAATTCTTGCCCACAGTTCATTTAAGAATTCCAGAGGGGTAGCAAACACAACAGACTCTTAGGGCACCTTCAAGAATAACAAATTTCACAATTACATAAGCTTTTAAGTGATCTCTTTGTGCCTATCACTGAAGGCACTGCTTCTGCCTTTCCCACCACAGCAGAATCACGTTACTTTGAAGTGAGTTCCCTCACTTTAAGGCAGAAACACTCCCAAATGGTAAGTTTAGAAAGGGCTGTAGTTGGGCTTGATGTCGAGGTCATAACATCTTTGAATAAGCAGGGCTGTTGTGAGCAGGGGTGTAGTCATCCAGGGTCTCAGGGGTCTTAGACCTTTTACTGTTTGGGGAGCAGGGTCCCAGTAGGGTCCCTATGTCTTTAGCATCCTGTGAACATGGAAGAGGAGTGTCTTAGCCACTGAGAAAAATCTTCTAACGTGCTTTCCTGCTGATTGGAGCCAATCAGAGTGAAAGGAGGTGAGTCAGCCACTGAGAAGAGTCTTCTCAGTAGCTAACACTCTCCCCTTTCATGTTAATTGACTCCTAGGGATGTCTATTGTGAGAGAAGGCATTAACAAGGATCTCATTCTCACCTTGCGGCAAAAGAGGGGGGAGGGGCATGGCTATGACTAACATGAAGGGACCTGCACGTCTGAATTTGCTACTAGACTGCTGGTTGTGAGTGTTGTTTTCCTCTCCTCCATGAAGGACTTTGAAAATCAGCTGATGGCTAGTCACGTTTGTAGCGCAATCCTTATGCTCGGTGCTCTATCATGTCTACTCAGAAGTAAGTCCTTATGATTTCAGTGGGGCTTACTTCCAGGTAAGTGGGGTTAGAATTAGACCTAAGAAGTAAATTTACTCCAGTGTAAGGCTGTCATCCCACTTTGGTTTATCTAGGAGTAAGTCTCATTGAACTCAGTGGGATTGGCTTTCTGCATAGACATGTGTAGGACTGCATTGTTAGAATGCAATCCTCTACAATGGAGCCCCGCAGAAGTAAGTCCCTTTGAGTCCAATGGGGCTTACTCCCATGTAGGTGTGAGTACAAGACTGCAGCTTTAAGTCTCTTTTGAGAAGAATTGCTGCCTTAAGATGTCGGATTGTTCACTCTTCTGGCCCAAACAAAGGGTGCAGAAATCTAAACCCCTCCAGAACAAATGGTCACACCCCCTCCCTCAAAAAAAGAAAAAAAGAGGGAAATTGTGTCTCCAAGAGACAAATAGATTTGCTGTGCAAGCCTAGGTTTCCTTGGAAGTAGGTCTTACTGTGTTTAATGGGCTTCCTCCCTTGTTTATCATGTGTGTGATCAGGATGAGTGTCCAACATCTTTAGGCTAAGAGCACCCTTCATCTGATGCAAAAAGCTCAAGAAAGCTTATGCTGTAGTAGTAAATAAATCCCTAACGGTGTGATTTTTATAAACTTGGAAATAAATCCCATTCATTTCAAAGAAACTTACAGTGTAATTCTATACCTGTCTACTCAGAAGTAAGGCACGCTGAATTCCATGGAACTCACATCCAAGTAAGTGTACCTCACTTGCCTGGCAGTATGCCCCATTGAATTCAGTAGCTCTGTGTAGACATGGTTAGGATTGTGCTGTTTAAGTCTTTAAGGTGATACAAGACACTCTTCCCCCCTCCATAGAGGCAGACTTAATATAACTACCTCTCTGGACCTTGTACTGTTAACTCGATTTGGGCTGCTTTCTAGTTCCAAGGGGAGAGCCAGTGTGGTATAGTGGTTAAGGTGTTGGACTATGACCTGGGAGACTAGGGTTTGAATTCCCACACAGCCATGAAGCTCACTGGGTGACCTTGGCCCAGTCACTGCCTCTCAGTCTCAGAGGAAGGCAATGGTAAACCACCTCTGAATACCGCTTACCATGAAAACCCTATTCAAAGGGTCACCCATAAGTCAGAATCGACTTGAAGGCAGTCCATTTCCATTTCCTAGTTCCAAGGAGCACTATTGCTGATTTGAGATGTCTCTTTGTTTGCATTCATTTCTTACATGTATATATGCCGTGTGTGTGTGTGTGTGTGTGTGTTTGTGTGTGGTGCTTTGAATTCCTGAGACTTTAGACTTAGGCTGCAATCCTATACATGTCTATTCAGAAGTTCCATTGGGTTCAACAGGGCTTACTCCCAGGTATGTGTGTATCGGACTGCAGCCTTAGTGAAATAAGAAAAGACTACTTTATTAAAAGAAAGCCATTCTTGATAGGAAAGGCTTTAGTTCTAGCTAACTAAGTTGGAGGTGTAATGACCATGCTTGATCATTGCCCACATGCTTCAGGGACAAGAGACAAAAGGAAGATGGCTGCTCTCCCTCAGCTGGTCCCGGGGGAAAAAAACAAAGAGGAAGGAGAGGATGGAAATAAGATCAGCTCCCTGAGAGTTTACAACAGAAGGCAGGTAGAGGAACACGTCTCTCCAAGGACAGGCACTCTTGCCACCTGGAGGACCTTCTCTTCATCTCCCCTTAGGTATGCAAAGAGAACCAAATAGGAGTTATACTTGCCACACTTCCAACATTTAGCATGCAGTAGGACTCAGATTCAACCCTTGGCACCTTTACCTTTAAAAAAGGTCAGATGGAGGAAATGACAGCTGCGGCCAGTCAGAGTAGAAAATACTGGGCTACTCTGACTTTGTTTAAAGCATCTTGATGTTCCTAAGTGACTTTAGAGAAGGATGCTGTGATTAAATTAAGTTGGATGCTTTAACCCTTGGGAAGGGATGATGCTTTAATGCTAGAGCACATTCTTTGCACACAGAAGGTCCCAGATTCAGTCCCCAGCATCTCCAGTTGAAAAGGATCAAGTGATGATCAAGACCTGAGCTCTCATACAGCTACTGCCAGTCAGTGTAGACAGTACTGGGCTAGAAAGACAACTAGTGTAAAGTGATGTAAGGCAATTTCCTACAGCAGTGGTTCCCAATGGATCCTCTACCAATCCAGGACCTGCTCAACTTTGGTGCTAGATCACATGCATCAAGCCTTACCCCGTTACAACCCATTGTGCTATTGGCTTGCCTCTCCTTCCTGGCTTGAATTAAAGTTCATGACAATGCTGTGATTAGTAGGAGCCAGCAAGGGTTTGTCAAGAAAAAATCCTGTCAAACTAATCTCATCTCTTTTTTTTATTGGGTCACTAGCCTAGTAGATGGTGGAAATGCTGTAGATGTCATCTATCTAGATTTCAGCAAAGCGTTTGACAAAGTCCCCCACGACCTTTGAGTTTGATTAGCAAACTCGTCAAATGAGGACTACATGGAAATACTGTCAGGTGGATTCACAACTGGTTGGAAAACCGTACTCAAAGAGTGGTCGTTGGTGGCTCTGCTTCGGACTGGAAGGAGGTTTCGAGTGGAGTGCCACAGGGTTCTGTCCTGGGGCCGATACTCTTCAACATTTTTATCAATGACTTAGATGATGGGTTGGAGGGAAGCTTTATGAAGTTTGCGGATGATATGAAACTGGGAGGGATAGCTAACACAATGGAAGACAGGAATAAAATCCAAAGGGACCTGGATAGACTAGAAATTTGGGCTGAAATTAATAAAATGACATTCAATAAAGACAAATGCAGGATTCTGCATTTAGGCCACAAAAACAAAATGCACGGGTACATGATGGGAAATACCCAGCTTAGCAGTAGTGCGTGTGAGAAGGACCTTGGAATTGTAGTGGATCGCAAGTTGAACATGACCCAGGAGTGTGATGCTGCTGCAAAAAAGGCAAACGCGGTTTTGGGATGCATAAACAGACCTATAGTTTCCAGGTCGAGGGAAGTAATAGTCCCACTATATTCTGCATTAGTCAGGCCTCATCTGGAATACTGCATTCAGTTCTGGGCACCTCATTTTAAGAAAGATATAGACAAGTTAAAGCGGGTTCAGAAGAGGGCGACAAGGATGATAGTCGGTATGGAGAACAAGTCTTATGAGGAAAGGTTGAAGGAACTTGGCATGTTCAGTCTGGTGAAGAGGCTGAGGGGTGACATGATTACACTCTTTAAGTACCTGAAGGGCTGTCACATAGAGGAGGGTACAGATTTGTTCTCTGCTGCCCCAGAGGGTAGGACTAGGTCTAATGGTTTTAAGTTGCAGGAGCGTAGATTCAGATTGGACATTAGAAGGAACTTCTTGACAGTAAGGGTGGTTCGGCAATGGAACCCTTCGCTGGATGTCTTCAAGCAGAGGCTGGACAGCAATCTGCGGGAGATGCTCTAGCTGTGGATTTCCTGCTGTGAGCAGGAGGTTGGACTCAATGGCCTACAAGGCCCCTTCCAACTCTATGATTCTATGATTCATTGTAGTTATAATACCGGATCTGTCACTCTGCTGCAAAGCAATCACTTCCACCTCCCCTCTTGTGGTACCATCAGAGCAGAACATTAGGGTAGAAGTCCATGACCCAACTCAGCACAATGAGTCAGAGGGTCCCCAAACACAGCAGGGCTGGTTTACCACATTTGAAGTAATATATTTTACCATCAAAATAAAGAAGGGGGCAGAGCATTAAGGCCAGAGTCTTAAATGCATCTCTCTCTCTCTCTCTCTCTGTCACATACAGAGCCTATCTCCAAGTCCACCATCCTTCTTTTTCCCTATTGATTGTGCTCTATCCAAATAGGGAGAAGAGAGGAGAATGTTATCAGACAGGCACTGCTCACTCATGAATAACAGATTCAGTGCCTGCACTGGCTCTCACTATTATCCTGTAAATTAATACTGAGCAGTAATAGCTGTCTAAATGGTAACATCTTTCAAGAGGGAAAACACAGCGATGACACTTTCCCGAGTGACCTTCAGGAATTGCACTCTGCAAACAAGGACAGAAAAGAAGGAGGGGCTGAGAAATATTGGAGGCTGTGGGAGAGGCCTCTGCTTCTCTTCCTTTCCACTTGCAAAGCAATCTTATCCGCCATCATCCAAGGTATCCTGGGAAAGGGAGTTTTATAAAGGGTGCTAAGAGGAGACTCCTATTCTCCTCACAGAGCTACAGTTGTCAGAGTGGTGTAACAGTCAGTCCCTCTTCCCAGGAAACTCTGCAAATTGTAGCTCTGTGAGAAGGCCTTCTAATGACTCTGAGGCACCCTTCACAATCTACAGTTCCCAGGATTTTTTGAAGCTATGGCTTTTTAAAGTGGAATAGTGTAATAAATGTGTGGTGTGTATATAATCCATGGTTACTGAGAAGTAAAATGTAAATGTACTGCCTTCAAGTCGATTATTATTATTTATTATATATTTTTTAATTTATTAAATTTATATACTGCCCGACTAGCAATAGCTCTCTGGGCGGTGAACATAAAATAGCATAAAAATACAATGAATAACAAAATAATACTAAAATACAATCATCAATCCAATACAATAAACATTTAAAAAAGTAAATCAGTGTAACTTAAAATGCTTCAGAGAATAGGAAGGTTTTGACCTGGTGCCGGAAGGAGAGCAGAGTCGGCGCCAGGCGTACTTCCTCTGGGAGACTGTTCCATAGTTCGGGGGCCACCACTGAGAAGGCCCTAGATCTTGTCATCACCCTCCGGGCCTCCTGTGAGTTGGAACCCGGAGGAGGGCCTTCGTAGCAGAATGTAGTGCACGGGCCGGTTCATATCGGAAGAGGCGTTCCGCAAGGTATCGTGGTCCCGCACCGTATAAGGCTTTATAGGTTAATACCAACACTTTGAATCTAGCCCAGAAACATATTGGCAACCAGTGCAAGCTGGCCAGAACAGGTGTTATATGCTCGGACCGCTTGGTCCTTGTCAGCAATCTGGCCGCCGCATTTTGCACTAGTTGTAGCTTCCGAACTGTCTTCAAAGGTAGCCCTACGTAAAGCACATTACAGTAATCCAAACGTGAGGTTACCAGAGCATGTGCCACTGATGTAAGGTCCTCTTTACTCAAATAGGGACGTAGCTGGGCTACCAACCAAAGTTGGTAAAACGCATTCCTAACCACCGAGGCTACTTGAGCCTCAAGTGAGAGGGAAGAGTCTAAAAAGACTCCCAGACTACGAACCCGGTCCTTTAGGGGGAGTGTAACCCCATCCAGGACAGGGTATATATCCACCCTCCGATCAGAGAACCCGTCCACCAACAGCATCTCAGTCTTGTCTGGATTGAGCTTCAGTTTGTTAACTCTCATCCAGTCCATTGTTGCGGCCAGGCAACGGTTCAGCAAATCAGCCTCACCTGAAGAAGATAAAAAGGAGAAGTAGAGCTGCGTGTCATCAGCATACTGATGACAACGCACTCCAAAACTCCTGATGACCTCTCCCAACGGCTTCATGTAGATATTAAAAAGCAGGGGGGACAAAACTGACCCCTGCGGGACCCCATATTGGAGAGCCCGCGGTGTTGAGCAATGTTCCCCAAGCACTACCTTCTGGAGACGACCCGCCAAGTAGGAGCAGAACCACTGCCAAGCAGTACCTCCAACTCCCAACTCCGCGAGTCTCTCCAGAAGGATACCATGGTCGATGGTGTCAAAAGCCGCTGAGAGATCAAGAAGAATCAACAGAGTTACACTCCCTCTGTCTCTTTCCCGACATAGGTCATAGACTTATGCGACTTATGGCGACCCTATGAATAGGGTTTTCATGAGGCTGATAGGCAATGACTGGCCAAGGTCACCCAGTCAGCTTCATGCCTATGTGGGGATTCGAACCCTGGTCTCCCAGGTCATAGTCGAACACCTTAACTGCTACACCACAGTGGGGCTTAGTCCCAGATAAGTGCAGTCAGGATTGCAGTTTTACATCTTAGTTAAATGCACTTCGGAGGAGCCTTAGTTCCACACCTCCTTTCTTTTAGGTTTCACTGACTTTAGTGGAATACCTACTTCCTAATAAACCTATTTAGCATCTCAGCCAAAAAATGTTGAGTTTCAAGGTCTGGGAGAGGCAACTTAATTCCTAACCTAGTTAAGCAACAAATATTTAGGATGGAAGGACAACCACAGCTGAAATGGATTGAGGATCAGTGGGCACAAATGGGTTTCCTCCAGCAATCCCTTTCAGCTACTACAAATTTGAATTAATTTTAATTTAGTTTGGGTTGTTTTTTTAATCATTTCCCACAGCCAAGGGAAGTCTGAAAGAATTACTCAGCGAAAGCGTGCATGCATGTGTATTTCAGGTCTAGAATGCATTTGCTCTCTTTTGAGGTTTAGGTTTATAGTACCAGCTTGTTAAATGATGACATACATGCATAACACTTGCAGTTTTCATCTCTCCCCCACCCCTCCCCCACATTCAAGCAGGCTCACTGTGCATTTAAAAGGATCAGCCCTATTATGTTTTGAAGAAGTAAATGCAAATGTGTCGGCTTAAGCTGGTGTGGCATGAGAGCCAGTATGGATAATTGTTAGGGTGTTGGACTCTGACCTGGGAGACCAGGGATCGAATCCCTACTCAGCCATGAAGCTCACACGGTGACCTTCAGCCACTCCCTGTCTCTCAGCCAAACCCACCTCACAGGGTTGTTGTGAGGATAAAATGGAGAGGGGAGAACCATGTATACCGCTTTGAGATCCTTGGAGGAACTGTAGTATATAAGTGTAATAAATAAATAAGTCAACCGTGTCGGAGAGTCACAATGTTGGGAATGGAGAGTTCTGAGCGAGCTTATGTGTGTGTGTTTGAATCATTGCTAAAGATTATACCTTCCCTGCAAATTAGTCAGACAGAGACTTTAAGCTTTAAAATAAGAAATAACTACTTTATTCTGGAAGTACATGCTTGATAGGAAAGAGTTCTATATCTAGCTAACTAGCTAAGTTGGAGATGCAAACACTAAGCCTAGTGTTTGCCCTCATGCTTGGAGGAGAGGGAGAGACAAAGAGAATGTGTCTGCTCTCCCTCTCAAGAGAAAGAAGAAGAAGGAAGGAGGGAGGGAGATGTGGTCAACATACTCTGCATATCAGTCTAGCAGGAAGGGAGAGACAGCAGGAGATCAAAGGATAGGTATTAGCCTAGCAATCAGAAGGTCTCCTCTCTAGCTACCCTTTTTAACCCCATGCAGCCTCAACCCACAAGTTGGAGTTGAACCACATATATTCCAACACCCCTTCTCAATGAAAACTTGGTTCATTCTATAAAGTGCATCTTGCCTTGTAGCTTCTGATGTCGAACTTTGCAGTTGGTCAAAGCATAAGCTGTCATCTCTTCTGTTGGACAGTAGGTCATCTCTAGAAGTCCTTTCTCCCTTATGTCCTTTAGGTAGTGGAACTTCACATCAATGTTCTTCATGCGAGAACTTTGCCCTTCTGATTCTGCGAGTCTTATGCAGGCTTGATTGTCCTCAAGTATTCTGATAGGCTCTGGTTCAGATATGCCCAAGTCTCCCAGAAGTCTCGTAGAAGCTTGCGTAGCCACAGCATTTCCTTGCATGCCTCATCAGCTGATACATACTCAGCCCCAGTACATGAGGGTGCTACAGTCTCTTGCTTTTGACTTGTCCAGCAGATAAGTGACTGCCCATAGTAGAACAAGTTTCCACTGGTTGACTTGCGATCCTTGGTGTCTCCAGCCCAGTCAGCATCAGCATATCCTAGAAGCTTAGGATCTTGAGTAGCTGATAGCTTTAGTTTTAGGTTTGGAGTGCCTTTCAGATATCCTGCCACTCCCTTGGCTGCTTCCCAGTCTTTCTTGGTTGGCAAGCTGGTTTTTCTGCATAGGTATCCCACTGCTGTCACCACGTCTGGTCTGGTTATTGTGCTGATGTACAGGAGTTTCCCTATAGCTTGTCTGTACCTTTCGTTGTCTTCCCAGGGTTGATTGTTCTGGTCCGGTTTCAAGTATCCTACTTCCATTGGTGTAGGTGCTGGATGTGCATCCTTCAGTCCTAGACTCTCAAGTAGGTCTTGAATCTTTTGTTTTTGGTTTAGAAGAAAGGATTCATCACCCTCTCTTTCAATTTGTATTCCAAGGTAGTACATGATGTCGCCTAGACATTTCACTTCAACTTCCTTGCTTAGATTATTTACTAACTCTTGCTTGTCTTGTGGATTCATAAGCCAATAGTAAATGATCTGCATAAATCAAAATATAAGTCCATTTGTTGTTCTTGAATCTGCTATACAGGCATTTGTCAGCTTCACCTCTTTTATAGCCTTGTTTCAAGAGCATTTGGTTCAGTTTGTCATTCCATGCTCTTGCAGCTTGTTTCAGTCCATAGATGCTCTTTTCTAGTTTGCATACAAGGATTTTCTTTCCTGGTATTCCAAAATCTGGTGGTTGTTGCATGCAGATTTCCTCTTCTATTTCCCCATGCAAGAACGCTGTTTTTATATCCATGTGTTCCACTTGCATTTTCTTGTTAGCAGCAACACTTAGAAGAGTTCTGATTGTTGTGTTTGACTACAGGAGCAAATGTTTGATAGTAGTCTTGTCCATACTTTTGAGAGTATTCTTTGGCTACTAGTCTTACCTTGTATCTCTCAATGTTCCCTTCAACATTTGGCTTTTTCTTGAACACCCACTTACAACCTACAGCTTTCCTTCCTCGAGGAAGCTTGGTAAGTGTCCAAGTTTTATTCTTGTGTAGAGCTTCCAGCTCTTCCTTGGCTGCCTGCCTCCATCTCTCAGCTTCAGCTTTGGGTAAGGCTTCACTCTCTTTCCAGATCTCTGGCTGTGGAAGTTCATCAGCTCTTGCCAGGTAGGACAGTCTCAGTGGAGGTACACCTCTGTTGGTGCAGTTAGAGCATCTTGGTACAGGATCCTCTGCTGCCCCTTCTGGCTGTGCAGATTCCCCTTCTTGCTCTGATTCCTCACTGTCCTCCAGTGCTGGCATGTTGCTGTAATCTGTAGTACTGTATGGTATTTCTACTTTATCCTCTTCTCTGTTGTGGTCTTAGCATGGTGCCCCTTCTGGTTGGAATGCACCTTGACCTTCATCAAAGTAGACAGCTCTTTGGATTTCAATCCTTTCTGTTTTGGGATTTAGGATTCTGTATCCCTTTTGTTTTGTAGAATATCCAGCGAAGATTCCTTCCTTTGTAGTGTTGTCCAATTTGGTTCTTTTATGGTGTGGAATGTGACCATACACTTTTGATCCAAACACCTTTAGATGAGCCAAACTGGGTATGCCATACCATAATTTGAATGGAGTCTTGTTGCCATTCCCTTTTGTTGGCAAACAATTCTGTATATAGGTGGCAGTACACACTGCCTCTCCCCAATGTTTCTGTGGGAGATTGGCATCTTCTAGCATTGATCTCACAATCTCAATTAGGGTTCTGAATTTTCTCTCCGAGATGCCATTCTGTTCTGGGTTGTGGGGTACAGTGGTCTGATGCTCAATCCCATGTTCGAGCAGAAACTGCTGGGTAGCATGAGACATGTATTCCCCTCCATTGTCAGAACGTAGAATTTGTGGCTTTCTCTGAAATTTAGTGGTCACCATTGCAACATATTCTTTGAGTTTCTGAAGCATTTGCCCCTTCTCCTTCAGCATATAGATTACAGTGAATCTTGAATAGTCATCAATAAAACTAACAATGTATCTATTTCCACCAGTTGAAGGAACTGGCATTTCACAAATGTCTCTGTGAATCAACTCTAGGGGGCACTTAGTCTTCCTTTCACTCTGCTTAGGAAAACTTGGTCTTGTCCCTTTAGCCTTCACACAGCATGTACATCTCCCTTTTTCTTGACAGGGTTCAATTTTCATGCCTTTTACTAAATTATTCCTTTGAAGGGTATTAATCTTTGCAATGTCTTTGTGCCCAAGCCTGCTATGCCACAGGTGCAAACATGACTTATTACAGCAGTCCTTCACAATATTAGATTCTGGACTTTGCTGATCAATTCCATACATTCCCTTTCTCTTAGTAGCTGTGCTTATAATTACACCATCTCGAGAAATTGCACAGAAATCTTGTTCAAATAGCACTGAACATTCTTTATTGGTTGCTTCACTGACTGAGATCAAATTATTAGAAATTGCTGGAGTCCAGAGTGCATTCCTAAGGTAAATCTCTTTAGTACCACTTGGCATCTGGCAGACCAGCTTTGCATCCCCTTCCTCCCTTATGGGCACTTCCCGTGAGTCAGCAACTTTGACTGAGCCTCCACGTGGGGTTAGAGTTTCAAATAGGGACTTTGCATTTATCAGATGAGCACTTGCTCCCGAATCTACATAGACTTTATTATTATAACATTTTTCAACGTGAGTTACTTGTACACTGTTGGCATCTTTCTTGTTTGTCTTCTTAAACCTTTTATTTTGTCCTTCAGACTTCCCTTTCTGGTTGCACTGATTTTTATGGTGAGTTTCTGAACCACATATAAAGCAGCGTTTAGATCTAGCATCTTTTGATTGCCTCTTTTGTTCTCCAAATCTGCATATGACTGGCAGTCAGCCAGGAGTTTGTTTACTAAGGAAAGAGGAGACGCTGTCCTTTCCTGCAGCAGCGTTCCTTTCACTCTCCTGAAAGAATTGTTCTCTCACTTCTGATATAATTTCATTTAAAGTCTTTTGCTGTTGTTGCAATATCAGGCAAAAGGTACTCATGGATTTTGGGAGGGAATCTAGAAACAAAGCAATCTGTATGGGCTGGTCCAGCCTCGTCCCGGCTTCTTCTATTACCTGAGTTAACACCTTAAATTTAGTGAGGTGTTCTTCAAATGAATCATCCCTCATTTGCAATTTAATAAGACTTTGTAACATTGAAATTAAATGCCCTTGGCTTTTTGACTGGTGGTTAGACTCCAGTGCAATCCACATCTCTCTGCCATTCTTACAATTTATGATCAAAGGGATCTGCGAGTTACTCACACATTTGACTATGAGGTCCTGAGCTTTTTTGTCTTTCTCCATCCAAACTCTCTTTACTTCCTGAGAGGCTTCTGGTCCCGGTTCCAGATCTCTGATCACTTCCATTAGCTTCTGTTGCTTTAAATGACCTCCCATCCGAAATTTCCATAGTTTCCAGTTTCCAGGTGAAAGTTTGTTGAGGCATAGCTGTTGTTCCACGGTAGCTATCCTTAAGAAAAAGGCTTAACTCTTTACTGACTAAACTCCAAAGGTCTTTACTAGCTTCCTTGATTTGCAACACAAAAGTTCCTTTCATTACTCAGATCTCCTGTGCATTGATCAGGGTCTGTAAAGTCTGTATTTTAACCACAGTGAATAGGATTTACTTTCAAGTATATTGCAAAAGGTCTAAGCGGATTTACAGGCTTAATTAGTTAACTTCACTATGCCATAGAAGCATAATAAGTCACCTTATACTGAGTCAGACCATTGGTCCCTCTAGCTCAGTACTGTGTCTAAACTGACTGGCAGTGGCTCTCCAAGGTTTAGTGTGGCATAGTGGTTTGAGTGCTGGGCTAGGATCTGAGAGACCAGGGTTCAAATCCCCAGTCAGACATGAAGCTCAGTGAGTGAACCCAGGCCAGTCACAGTCTCTCAGCCTAATCTACCTCGCACGGATGTTGTGAGGATAAAAAATGGGGAGGAGGATAATTATGTACACCACCTTGAGCTCCTTGTACAAAAAGTAGGATATAAACATTATATATATATTAAAAGATCTTAAAGTGTAATTCTGATTCTGTTTCCTGACTCCTAACTGAGCAGAGCAAAGGGAGCTGTCTCAGTTGGTCCACAGGTGAGGAGATACAAGCAAGCCAGCTTTCAGAGAGAGAGTGAATGGAGTGAGCAAAAAAACAGGAGTTTGACAAAGGAGTTCAACAGGGGAGGTCAAGGGGGAGGTCCCTAAACAAAAAAACCACTAATTCTCCTTGTACAGCACACCGCATACCAGTGGGACCCTCAAGTTTACCCTGAAGTAAGAGGACAAAGCAAAGACCACTCCAAAACAAGAGAAAGAAACAAAAGGTAGAACAGAGTATGGATGGGAAGGATACTCCAGTGGTTGTGACCTGCAAGGTGTGTGCCATGTTTTTTTTCTTGCCTGAGAACAACATGGCATACACGTGCAACAAGTGCAAGCTCACGGCACTGTTGGAAGAAAAAGTGAGAGGCCTGGAACGGTGGGTGGCCACACTGAGGACTATAAGAGAAGATGAAGAGTTCTTAGACAGAAAGCTGGAACAACTGCAGCAAAGAGAAGTGGAGGTGGAAGAGCAACAGAATGTGGTAGCAGAAGAGGAGACTGCTTTGGAGAGGAACAACAAAGTGGAGGAAACTCTGTGGAAAAGGGTGACAATTAGGAGCAGAAGAGCTAGAAGACACTCTTCACCACTGGAACTATGGAACCGCTTTCAACCACTCCAGGATGAGACTGGATGACAGCCTGTGGTGGAAGAATTACAGGATACTCCATGCGACAACGAGCAAGAAGCTGAAGCTCAATCAAGCAGGGCCATTGAAACCACACCCCACAACAAGAAGAGAAGAGCACTAGTAGTGGGAGACTCCCTACTGCGTGGGATCAAAACCCAAGTATGCCGAGAAGATCCATGGATTCACCAGGTATGCTGTCTACCAGGAGGATGGATTAGAGATGTGACGGAAAGGTTGCCATCACTCATCAAGCCCACCGACAGGTATCCCTTTCTCCTCATCCATGTAGGAACAAATGATACTACCAAACGGAGCTATGAAGAAATCATGTCAGACTTTGAAGCTCTGGGAAGGAAACTCAAGGACTTTGGGGCCCAGATTCATCCATCCTTCCAGTACTTAAAAGAGGAGTAGAAAGGGAAAGAAAAAGACTCCATGTGAATGAATGGCTACAAAGGTGCTGATGTGAGAGATTTGGATTATGGGACCACGGGCTATGCTTCCTGGAAGATGGAATGCCGGCAAGTGATGGGCTGCATCTAACAAGGACTGGGAAGAATATGTTTGGCCACAGCATGGAGAAGTTCATCAGGAGGGCTTTAAACTGAATCCTAAGGGGGAGGGAGACATAAACTTGGTGGTAATGACTGATGAAGACTTGTGCCCAGTAACGGGAACTGAGAGATCAGTTCTAATAGGGCCCAGTAACAGTCCTCAGAAAAATGTAGTAAGAAAGCCAAGCCATAAATCACATGGTCT
The DNA here is from genome assembly GCF_030035675.1 of Rhineura floridana. NCBI lineage: Eukaryota > Metazoa > Chordata > Lepidosauria > Squamata > Rhineuridae > Rhineura > Rhineura floridana. The sequence goes on from NC_084483.1 coordinate 182,538,806, forward strand.
TCGATGTCTGTATACTAATGCGCAGAGCATGGGAAACAAGCAGGACGAACTTAAACTCTTAATACAGGAGGGTAATTATGACTTGATAGGTATAACTGAAACTTGGAGGGATGACTCCCATAACTAGAATACAGCAATTGAAGGATACAACTTGTTCAAAAAGAACAGAAATAATAAAAAGGGAGGTGGAGTCATGCTATATGTTAAAAATATATATCCCAGCACAGAAATACAGGAAGATGAGCTTGGTAGCTTCTCTGAGAGTATCTGGATTAAAATTAATGGGGCAAGTAATAAAAGGAATGTGGTGCTTGGAGTCTACTACCGACCACCCAATCAAGCAGAAGACGAGAATATAACTTTTGAAAAGCAAATTGTTAATGTTTCAAGGAGGCATGATGGGGGACTTCAATTATCTTGATATCTGTTGGGAGACAAATTCTGCCAAACACGGTCCCTTGAAGAAATTTCTGACTTGTGTTGGAGATAACTTTCTCCTACAGAAAGTGAAGGAAGCAACCAGAGGATCAGCTATCCTGGACTTGATTCTAACCAATAGAGATGAATTGGTGGATGAAGTGGCAGTTATGGGAACTCTGGGGGAAAGTGACCACACCATACCTGAATTCTTGATTTTAACAGAAGCAAAAGCTGAGAGTAGCCATGTGCACACCCTGGAGTTCAGGAAAGCTGATTTTAATAAACTCAGAACAATTGTAAGTACGGTTCCATGGCAAGCAACCCTAATGAGAAAAGGAGTCCAGGATGGGTGGGAGATTCTAAAAATGGAAATTATAAAAGCACAATTGCAAGCAATTCCAACAAGGAAAAAGGGGGGGAAACAGCAGAAGAAGCCAGTGTAGCTTCACAAAAAGCTTAGAGCTGACCTGAAAACAAAAAAGGACACATACAGGAAGTGGAAAGAAGGCCAGGCCACAAAGGAAGAGTACAGACAGGTATCATGGAATTGCATGGAAGGTGTCAGGTAGGCTAAAGCTGAGAATGAGCTGAGGTTAGCAAGGGATGCTAAAAGCAACAAAAAAGCTTTCTTCAGGTATGTCCATAGTAAAAGACAGAGAAAAGAAACGGTGTCACAGCTACTCAATGAGGATGGCAAAATGATAACAGATGACAAAGAAAAGGCAGAAGTCCTCAATTCCTACTTGTGCACAGTATTCCTAATCACTTTGAACAAGTTCAAATCAGCAGGGCCCAATAAACTTCATCCTAGAGTATTGAAGGAACTGGCTGAAGAACTCTCAGAACTGCTGTCTATTATCTTTGCGAAATCGTGGAGGACTGGTAAAGTGCTGGATGACTGGAGGAGAGCTAATGTTGTCCCTGTCTTCAAAAAGGGCAAAAAGGAGGAACTGGAGAATTACAGACCAGTCTGCCTAACATCAATCCCTGGAAAAACTCTGGAGCAGATTATAAAGCAGTCAATCTGTAAACACCTTGAAAACAATGCAGTGGTTGCTAGGAGCCAACATGAATTTATGAAGAACAGATCCTGCCAAACTAATCTTATCTAATTTTTTTATTGGGTAACCTCCCTTGTAGACTGTGGGAATGCTGTGGACATAATATATCTCGACTTCAGCAAAGCTTTTGACAAAGTGCCCCATGATATTCTGATTAGCAAGCTATCTTAAAGTGGGCTGGATGGAACAACTATCAGGTGGATTCACAGTTGGCTCCAGAATCGTACTCAAAGAGTGCTTATCAATGGCTCCTTCTCAAACTGGGTGGAAGTAATGAGTAGGGACCACAGGGCTCGGTCCTGGGCCCAGTGCTCTTCAACATTTTTATTAACAACTTGGATGAGGAGGTACAGAGCATGCTTATTAAATTTGCAGATGATACAAAATTGGGGGGCACAGCTAATACCGTGGAAGACAGAAACAAAATTCAAAGGGACCTTGACAGGCTGGAGCATTGGGCTGAAAACAACAGAATGAAATTCAACAGGGATAAATGCAAAGTTCTACACTTAGGAAAAAGAAACCAAATGCACAGTTATAAGATGGGGGATACTTGGCTCAGCAATATGACATGTGAGAAGGATCTTGGAATTGTCGTTGATGACAAGCTGAATATGAGCCAACAATGTGATGTGGCTGCAAAAAAGGCAAATGCTGTATTAGGCTGCATTAACAGAAGTATAGTTTCCAAATTGCGTGAAGTATTAGTTCCCCTCTATTCAGCACAAGGGGACTTGTGAGAGAAGCCACAGAGAGGCCAACAATCTCTTTGAAGAGCTACAGAGTTCAGTGGCTGGGAGTAGAGTAATGGTGCACCAGTCAACAATATCAAGAGCTCTGCATAACACTGGCCTGTATGGGAGGGTGACAAGAAAGAAGCCGTTACTCAAAAAGTACCACCTGAAAGCACATCTGGAGTTTGCCAGAAAGCATGAGAGTGCCCCAGCTGCAATGTGGGAAAAGGTTTTGTGATCAGATGAGGTCAAGATAGAGCTTTTTCACCAAAACTCAAAGCTGTATGTGTGGGGCAAACCTAACACTGCCTATGCCTCAAAATACACCATCCCTACAGTGAAGTGTGGTGGTGGCAACATCATGCTGTGGGGATGTTTCTCATCAGCAGGGACTGGGTATCTTGTTAAAATCGAAGGAAGAATGGATAGAACAAAATAGGGAAATACTGCAAGAGAACCTGCTTCAGTCCACTAAAAAAGGGAAGCTTGGTAGGAAATGCACTTTTCAGCTGGACAATAATCCCAAGCACAAGGCCAAAGCAACACTGGAGTGGCTAAAAATCAAAAAGGTGACCCAGTGGCCCAGTCAAAGTCCTGATCTCAATCCCATTGAGAATCTGTGGCACTCTTTGAAAATTGCGGTCCACAAGCGATGTCCAACCAACCTGAAGACCTGGAGTGAATATGCCAAGAAGAATGGGCCAAAATCTCTCCAACACTGTGTGCAAAGCAGGTACATACCTACCCCAAAAGACTTAAAGTTGTTGTTGCAGCGAATGGTAGCTCTACCAAATATTAATGTGTGGGAGTTGAATACTTATGCAAGCAACATGTTTCAAATTTTTATGTTTCTTACAAACATTTCCCAACATAAACCCAATGTCACCTTACAATAATTGATTTTGAGTTTCCATGTTTCAAAGTAAAGTATCATACAGAACAAAATTACAATGTACTATTAGTAATTCAGTAATATGAGAGCATTGGTGAGGGGGTCTGTTTACTTTTGCAAGGCACTGTAACTGCAGTTAATGTCTTCCCAGTATCCCTTCCACACTCTACTGACTTTCATGAACACGGAGCCTGTAAATTCATATCTCCTCTTTCCTGGAAACTCAAAATTGCAATGAAGTGGACCCCCCTCCCCCAGAAGGTCACACAAGGCAATGTACAGATTTCCTGCCTCTTCTCTGGCTGTTTCATGTCAACAGGGTTTGGGAACCAGCTGAGGAGGTAGGGGTGGATCTGCTCACACACAGGGAAAAGGCATGTGTCCTAACTCAACCACCATCCAAAGAAGCAAAACATAAAACCAAGATTTTTGCTGAGGATGGATCTAACCATCATGCTAAAGAAGCTGCAGAGTAGTGCCCCAGCCAGGAGGTCACACTGTAATGGTGCAATTATGCCTATGTTTTCCACTGCACAGCAAGCTCCATGTTCCTGCTCTGTTTTCACTAGGCAGAGAAGAGGTGACTAGTTTTGACAGGTGCTGATTCAGTTAAATATATTGCCACCCTGGGCTCCTACTGGGAGGAAGGGCAGGAGATTATATCTATATCTTATCTATATCTATATCTATCTATGTATGGTCAGGATTCTTTCCTTAAACCTCTTCTGCAAATGGCATGCCTGGGCAGATTCCTCATTGCTACTCTTGCCCTGCACTACATTGAGTGCTCCAGCCATATTTAATAAGTGCCCTAGTTTTTTAAGTGTTGTAAAAGCTGGATGTTCTCATCCTGAATGGCTGGGAATCAATATGGTGTAGTGGTTAGAGTCAGCTGGACTAAAACCTGGGGGGAAATGGAAATGGACTGCCTTCAAGTCGATTCTGACTTACGGCAACCCTACGAATAGAGTTTTCATGGTAAGCGGTATTCAGAGGTGGTTTACCATTGCCTTCCTCTGAGGCTGAGAGGCAGTGACTGGCCCAAGGTCACCCAGTGAGCTTCATGGCTGTGTGAGGATTCGAACCCTGGTCTCCGAGGTCATAGTCCATCCCTACTCAGCCATGAAGCTCACTGGTCCTGATCTTGGGCCAATCACTATTTGTGAGGCTAATCTACAATACCTCACAGGATTGTTGTGACGATAAAATGGAAGGGAGAGAGCATGTATGCCACCTTGTGCTCCTTGGAGGAAAGGTGGGATATAAAATAAATAAATAAGTGAGTTTAGATTTTGGCTGAGAATATAAGAACATAAGAAGAGCCCTGCTGGATCAGACCAAAGGTTCACCTAGTCCAGCCTCTCAGTCACCAAGTGATACAGATGGGAAGCCCATGATGTATATGGGAAGCGCACGAGCAGGAATGCTGTTGGAATATGTGGTTCAACTTGAACTGGTGGGTTGGGGCTGCATGGGGTTAAAAAAGGGTAGATCAGAGGGGAGACCTCCTGACTGCTAGGCTATACCTATCCTTTGATCTCCTGCTGGCTCTTCCTTCCTGTTAGGCTGATATTCTCAGGATGTTGACCACATCTTCCTGCTTCTTTGTTCTCTTGAGAGGGAGAGCAGACATCTTCTCTTTGTCTACCTCTCTCCTCACAACATGAGGGCAAACACTAGGCCCAGTGTTTGCGTCTCCAACTTAGCTAGTTAGCTAGATGTAGAACTGTTTCCTATCAAGTATGTACTTCCAGAATAAAGTAGTTATATCTTATTTTTGAACCTTAAAGTCTCAGTCTGACTAATTCTAGGGAAGGTGTAATATTTAGCAAGGATTCAAACACACAAAGCTCACTCAGATGCTTAAGTGCCTAATTTCGCTACGGTGCAACAATAGTCTCCCCACCTGTAAGCTCCAGCAACTGGCATACAGATTGCGTCTGACAGTGGAGGTAGAACATAGCCATCTTGGCTAGTAGCCATTGACCTCTTCAGCTATATATTAGGGGGAGGGGTCTACTGGCGGGATATACAAGGATGAAAAAAGAAGGGAATGTTTTTTGAGCCTTGTTGGAATTGTGGGAGTGCAACTTGAACTGGGTTGGGGTTTGCATGTTTGAAAGGAGCTAGAGAGGAGGCCTCCAGGTTCCTAGGCTGTACCTGTCCTTTATTCTTCTGCTGAATCTTCCTTCCTGTAAACTGATACTTCTTAGGGATGCTGACCACACTTTCCAGCTACTCCTACCTCCTCCTCCTCGATCTCTTGCGGAGATGGGACTGACTTATTTTGTATCTCTCACCTGCAGCATGAGGTCAAAGACCTGGTCTAGTCAGAACGAGAAACTCTTTGCTATCAGGAGTACTTCCTTAAATAAACAAGCTTTTCTTATTTTACTAGAGTCTAAAGCTTCAGTGATTGTATGCAGAGAAGAAGTCTGCTCCTACAGGTAAAGTCACATGCTTGCTCACAATCCCACTGCTCACCGACTCACTCTGCTAACAGACATATCTGTGTGAATAATGTTGGTAGGGGAGAAAGCATGGCTTATCTAACAGAAAAAAAATGTGGGGCCCATAGATCCGTGCAGAGCACATGCTTTGCAAGCAAAGAGTCCTAGATTCAATCCCACATATCTCCAATCAAAGGAGAGTCACTGCCAGTTTCGGGGAAAGGATCCGCTCCATTTATGTTCTTACATATTTGCCTTCCTCTGTTGTGAGTTAACAAACTGATCCTCACAACCCACCCAAACTGAAGTTGTGAAATCGTCCAAGAACTTGGTAGGTGTCAAGTTGGCCTCTTGGATTGGGCTTTGGGGCAGCTTGTTAAAGTGAAGTGCTAATTGTAAAAATTTTTGGAGAGTGTTGAAATGCTGTACTGCGGAACGGAGAGTTTTGAGCGAGCTTGTGTGTGTGTGTTTGAATCTTTGCTAAGATTCTACCTTCCCTGCGAATTAGTCAGACAGAGACTTTAAGCTTTAAAATAAGAAATAACTACCAGGGGCATCACTACCTGGGTGCGGAGGGTGCGGACCACACCCGGGTGACACCCTGTGGGGGGTGACACCCAGAGCCACCCCACCCCGTGCCATTGGCCGGCAAAGGAGTCAAGAAGCGCTCCAGGTTGGTGCAGCCAACTCCTCCTCGGAGGTGGGCGGGTGAGACCGACAGCAGGGACGGGCCTTCCACCACCAGCCTGGAGTGCCTGGTGAGTGCGGGCATGCACACGCACAAGACCAGCCACCCCCGTTCATGCCCTGGGAGGGCGCGCGCCGGAGGTCCGCAAACCCCCCCCCCCGCACTCCTGCTAGTGACGCCGCTGATAACTACTTTATTCTGGAAGTACATGCTTGATAGGAAAGGGTCCTTACATCTAGCTAACTAGCTATGTTGGAGCAGCCTGCACTGGTCCCAGTACAGCCCTCATGCTGGTTGAGAGGGAGAGACAAAGGAAAGGTGTCTGCTTCCCTCTCAAGAAAGAAGAAAGACTGTGGGAAGGTGGGAAGGAACTGAGATCAACATTCCTTGCATATCAGTAAAGCAGGAAGGAAGAGACAGCTGGAGATCAAAGGACAGGTGTAGCCTAGCAACCAAGAGGTCTCCTCTTTAGCTACGCCTTTAGCCCCATGCAGCCTCAACCCACAAGTTGAAGTTGAACCTCATACATTCCAACAAAAAGAGCCCTGCTGGAAAAGTCTAAAGGTCCATCTTAGTACAACAGCCTGCTTTCCTCAGCAACCAGTTGGTTACTTTTAGGAAGCCCACAAGTAGGCCCTGCTCTAATAAATGGCATTCAGAGGTACTCTGAACCCAATAGTTCCACTAGCAATAGCCCTTAACAAACCTATCCTTCATGAATTTGTCTAATATGATCCACCTGTGCCAAGGCTTTATGTTAGTGTTGAGCGGGTAGGCTGATATGTTTTTTGTTTTATATGGACCAGTGATAGAGCCTTGCATGCAGAAGGTCCAAGGTTTAACATCTGGTGTCTTCTGGTAGGACTAGCAAAGTTCCTACCTGAAACCCTGGAGAGCTGCTGCCAATCAGAGTAGACAGTACCCAGCTAAATGGACCAATACTTATATTGACTCAATACTGAGTCAGTATAAGGCAGTTTCCTATGCTATTGTTTAATTTTCTGTATTATTGTTTTTATGTTTTGTGTATTGATTTGTTGTTAAATTTTGATGGCAGTTTTTAACAATTGTGTATGTTTTTAACTTGATTGTAAGACACATAGAGACTGCCCTGTGTGAGGCAACAAACAAACCAAGAAATTATACCTTCAGCCATGGCTTGTGATAGCAAATTCCATAAGTCAATTATCCATTGAGTAAAGAGGTGCCTTTTTATTCCTCAAGTCACACAAAAAAATAAAGCTAGTCATGTTGGCCCATAATAAAAATTGTGAAACGGCAAAGAGGATCATAGAACCTGAAGACGGGACTTCATTCTCCAAGGGAACATTTCCTCCAGCAGCTGAGTAATGCTACTGACTTTGACTTCTACTGGCTTTTTTACATAGCTCACCAGCAAAAAAACGTATTCTTGTCTTCACTAATATAAAGACTGCCTAGTTTCTCTTTATTTCCATTTTCTACCCATCAAAGAACCTGTGTGTTTCCCTTAAGAATGGAGATAAATCTGGGTAACAGCTGTCTTTTGTAGTTCCAGAGTTGGGGAATCATCTGTTGGTGTGTTTCCTCTTCCCAGTAGGCCTTGATGCAACCTGATATCTGCATAGCCCCTAAAAGAACTTCCTTTGAATGGCTGCTACCTCCTGCCATAAGACTTCTTACTTGGTCAGACTTACCAAATGCAAATTCATGGTGTTGCCACCAGCAAACCCTTCTCTCCTCCTGCTTTGCTTATCATCCAGCAAGATAAAGAGTTCTGGAGGACTCGAAAGCTTGCACACTATTTTGTAATATTTTGGTTGGCCTCATAAAGGTATTGTCCTAATATGGATTTTGGAGTTTGTTATTCTTGACTCTCCTGATTCTAAAAGTATTAAAATGTGTGCCTACTTCTACTTAACTGATTTGTGAATTTGGAGGCTGAACTAGTTATGACTTCCACCCTTTCAGAAAATATACATATTTTACTCCGTGGAGGCCCATGCAAATGCCCTTAAAGGCTGAGTGGTAATCGCTTCATTGTTAGTACCCTTGCTGCATGCTTGCTGACTTTTGGACCAACAAAATTTGATTTGAGGCAGAATTCCCTTGGATTTAGTCCTAAGGCGTTATCCTTGTCTGACATGTGGAGTTAGAAAGAAGGCCTCTGACCACATGGAGAGTTCCTTAAGTTTGCCAGCTATCTCGTAAGATGTAACCTTCAGGAAGACTTTTTAGGTCCTGCGCATTTCATTTCAGAAGATGTGCACACGATCCAGTAAGCAAGCAAGGCGTTTCGTAGTCCTCCTCTCCTCTGAACTGAATGGAGGAAGGTAAGCAAGCACTAAATCTCCCTTTTGAATTCAAAGGGACTTAGAAAGAGTTTCACTTTGAGTCAATGTTGAATCGTAGCCAGTGTTTCCACCAGCTGCTCTCCCCTAGTGTGCATTTTAGAATCAATCGCCTATTCTCCTCGGCTGCCAAGGCATTGTAAGTGGGAGTGGCCTATGGGGCTACGCCTTAACATCTCTGCTTTAAGACCATCAGGAGAGCCTGCTGATTCAGGCCAATGACCCATCTAGTCCAACATATTTTCTTGCAATGGTCAGCCAGATGCCTATGGGTGTTGGACTATATGGGGTTCAACTCCAACTTGTGGGTTGAGGCTGCATGGGGTTAAAAAGGGTAGCTAGAGAGGAGACCTCCTGATTACTAGGCTAATACCTGTCCTTTGATCTCCTACTAGACTGATATGCAGAGGATGTTGATCCCAGTTCCTTCCCTCCTTCCAGTCTTCTTTTCTCTCGAGAGGGGAGCAGACATCTTTCCTTTGTCTCTCCCTCTCCTCCAGCATGAGGGCGAGCACTGGGGCTAGTGCTTGCTACTCCAACGTAGCTAGTTAGCTAGATATAGGACTCTTTCCTATCAAACATGCACTTCCAGAATAAAGTAGTTATTTCTTATTTTAAAGCTGAAAGTCTCTGTCTGACTAATTTGCAGGGAAAGTAGAATCTTAGCAAAGATTCAAACACACACACATAAGCTCGCTCAATACTCTCCATTCCGCTATGCAACTCTGCAGGGTCCTACAGGACATTGGGCCCAGTCCAACATCTTTTCTCGCAATGGCCAGCCAGATGCCTTTGGGAAGCCTGCAGACAGGACCTGAGCGCCAGAGCACTCTCCCCTCCTGCGGTTTCCAGTAACTGATGTTCGGAAGCATCCTGCCTCCCACCGTAGAAAATGAAAATGGTCAATGCACAAGAAAAGTACGCAAAATGTGTCAATGTAGTTCGACTGGTGAGGACCTAAGCCGTTTCCCAGAACACATCCATAATGCCATCACTAGGACCTCCCTCAATTCCCTCCCCTAAGCCCCCATTTGTTGGGCGCAGCTCCAGTCTTCCTTCCATACTGCAAGGGAACCAACGTTACTGAAAGAAATCCACATTCTTCCTAAGTTTACCATTGCCTCCATCTGCTGTTATCCCTTTTTCTGTTTCCCACCCCACCTCGGCGATTTTTGTGTTGTAAGTTCTTCGGGGCAGAGAGCTGCAAAGTGTGAATAATCTATATCTATCAGCGTGGAGTTTCCTGGGCAGTGAAGAGTGGGAAATCTAATGAACATCTCCAGTTTGTCCTTATCTGTGAACATTGCTAAACTGTTAACTATTTTTGCAGTCGCACTTTGAAGGCAGTCGGCTCTTTAGGGAAGCAACCTCCTTCGCCATCACCCCAGCTGGAAGTAAAGGGCGCTTTAGGATCGCTGCCAGGTCTAGCCTATTAAAAAGCACTCCACTGTATGCTGTCTTCTCTAGTTATCGATTTCTGATATCTAGTCTTGTGTGATACCAAAAATAATATGGGGTTCTCTGTGTACAAAATCGACACAGATATATTTACAAAATCCAATTTTACATTTACTGAAATAGCTACGTGCGAGGATATGTCATGCATGCAGTCTATAGATATATTTATACAGGCAGAACAGCAGTAATATATTGTGTGTGCATGCAAGTGCATATTACATATAAACCTGTGCAAGTGCATGTAAAATTAAATATGGGCGCAAGTACACCCAATATATTTATATGTATATGTCATGAGTGCAATGTATATGTGTATATATATGTCACACACAGAGAGAGATACAGTACACACACAGGTGGTAGACTATAGCTGCAATTCCGAGCATACTTAACATTGCCGTCCTGTACATGTCTACTCAGAAGTAAGATGCATTGAGTTCAATGGGACTTACTCCTTGCAGCCTATAAGGTTGCTCTGTTACGTGAGAATAGCCCTAATTGAACTCAATGGGACTTAAAAATCTAGGACTGGGTGGCAAATCCCTCTACATTCTGTGAGCACCAACAGAGGCAACTATTACATATGTATGTGTGTGTGGAGAGAGAAGTAGAGGCAACATCGATTCTCACCTATTTGAGAAGGTAGCCAAAAAGACGCAGATATTAACTGTGCCAATCTGTCTGTATTCTCACAAGTACACCTGCTTAGAACACGAAGGAGATAGGATTATAAATAATGTTTTTCTTGCATCAATACTGTTGGGCAGTTTCCTGAGCAATAACTTTTTAAAATTTATTTATTTATTACAAGTATTTCTCATCCGCCTTTCACCCAAAGGCCCAAGGCAGAAATGGAGACCAACAAAGGTAAGAACATACACAAAAAGTACAAACTAAAATCTTCCCTATCAACATCAATAGCTTAGGCTTCTATCCTATGTACACAATGAATTATGGTGTGCTGTTGGCACTGTTTAAAACGCTGTGATATACTGGTTAGATCGTGTCCATTGTCTGTCCTAGTTTACACAGACATACAGAATTTTGCAGTCCACAACCTATTCTTTCCCCAGAGCAGTCTCCTATCAACAAATCTCAACTCTGAATATTGCGTGGAATGATAATGTGGCAAATGGCTACACACACACACGTTATTTCCAGGCAGATAAATATACGGTCACTAGGATCGTATAAGCTCATCGCATGAAAAGCGAGCCCCATTGAAACGCATAGAATGCATTTCCTCGCGAGAATCTCCGGAGGCGAGGTGCGCGCGTGCCTGTCCTGAAGATACTAAGTCAAAGTTGTGTCCCATTGAGCTACCTGAGACGTTCAACCGGGAACTTCACAAGTCCCAATAAAGTGAACGAGGCTGATAGTAGCTATACGAAGTCATGCTGGTTGCAACGAGAGAGTGAAGCCTAAAGTTTGTTCACTGAAAATATGGGACTGATCGGAGCCTCACTGGGGCTGCATGGCGCTTTATGGCTTGCGTGGGATGCCATCGGGCTGAGCTGAAAGCCCGAGCTTTCTCCCTAGTAAGGGTGCCCCTGATGTGCTCAGGATCCAGAGCCTGCCAGCAGCGCGATCCTAAGCACGTCCACTCAAACGTAAGCCCTCTCACTGAGTCCGAGGGGTCTTACACCCACACCCACCCACACCCCGCAAGCCAGTTTAGAACTGGAATCTAAATCCTGCTTCCAGACCAGTCCCAAAACGCGTCACCAGAGCATAAAAGTCCCATTCGTGGCAGGGCGACTTTTACTTCTGAGTAGATACGGTCCTGCTGCGTAAGATACGCTCGGATCCACCCCTGAACGCCAACGAGGGTTGTTCAGCTGAGGCCACACTGTCGCTGGGGCTTGGGTGAAAATGGCCTTTTGAGAAGGAAGGAAAAAAAGAAGCCAGAAAGAGACGCTGCGTGGAACGCTTGAATAAAATCCAGATCGCTTCGGAAAGACTCACTAGTTCCCTTCCCTGGCTTGTATCCGGGGTGGGGTGGGGTGGGGGGCTGAGGAAGGAGATGGGTCGTGGAGAATGAAGAAAGAGGAGCACCACCCTATGAATTTTCGGAGACTCTGGAGGCAGAATTTGGAGGGGGGCATTTTCTCCTGAAAGGCTGTGGCGCTCTTGTCCTTGTGCGTTTCTTTTTTTCTACCAGCGCTCAGTCGAGCTGGCCTGGCCAAACTGCACGTGCTGAACACAACTTTCTTCTCTCCACCCCCCCTCATGCATCCTCTCGCCCCCGATTTTGTTTTGTTTGGTTCCCTCAGCTTTCTCCTCCTCTCTGCCGATTGAGTCCTCATATTAAGCTGCCCCGACTCCCTTTCTCGGCAACTGCTAAGAAGTCAAGAGCATTCTCGCTCGGCTGGCCTCTTGTGCCCTCCGTTTGTTCGCCCGCTGACACTTTTGCCTTAAAAGTTTTGAGCGGAAAGCGGGGAAACCGGCGCGAGTCACAAAAGACGCGAAATCCTCGACGGGGTCCGTGCATGGTGACTTTTGTTGCTGTTTCTAGTGGCAGCCGGAGTTTAACAAAATTAATCCGTCAGAGCCATCTCCCTGGATCAGAGCTGCTGTATCTTATGGCTACATTTGGATTTCTGTTTAGCTGTCTATTTATGAGGCTGTAATATGCTCAGAGTAGATCCACTAAAATTCATGTGCAATCAAGCAAGTGCGGCTTAAGCCCCTTGGATGTCAGTGGGTCTCTTCTGAGGTGACACAGTCGGATACGAGCCATGCACGCTCAGATGCATCTTCTCAGCTTTTCCGATTTCATAGCGACTGAATTTGTAAGGAAATCAGAGCCGCCGTCTATATTTCTCTGTGTCTCGGGAAAGTTTTTTCATTTGAAGTCCAAAGAAATCTGCACCTGACTTCCTGGCCAAGCCTATTTGTCGAATCAAAACAGGAACTGTAGGCTGTGCCTCTTGATCAAACCTTTCAGTGGTTTACAACTTCTATGTACCATTCTTTGCCTGTTTGGAGAGACAGAGAGTTCGCTGTACAGTAACGGGTGGGGTGTTTGTCAAATTGTTATGATCATCACCGGTTCCACAAGCGATCTAATGATTCCCCAGTCCTCAACAGCATTCTTGGAAGAAAACAACACCACAAAACCAATGGTATCTCCAATCGGTTTAAATCCGGCTATTTCTGCCGAACAGTACTTTAGAGTTTGGGTGCCTGTAGACACGCACTCGTATCTAGTCCACACGCTCGTATACAGCACTCACACACACCTTTCCCTGATTTTTTCCTACTGGTGATGATATGCAGTTTCTTAAAATAGTCACATTCATCGAGTTTACTGAACTAAAGAGATATCTACGTAGACGTATGGATCCAGGATGTAAAATGTATATATTTTAATCTCCCCTCTTCAACACATTAACTTTGAAGCATACAACCCCTTGATTAAAACGGAAATGTACTGCCCTGTGAGCCTGCTTAGGCCAGGGTCTTTACGCCTGAAGACGTCCCTATCTTTAATGAATGTTCATTTTCCTGACACAGCCCAAGATGATCAGATTTCTCTTGGGGGAATTTTGTCAAGTATTTGTATAGTCCTGACTAAGAACCTTACAGACGTTTCCCAATAATCCAGGACTGAGCTTGATGCTAAGTGAAGTGTCAGGTGAATGACAATTTACACGATAAAGAGGTCAGCCCATTCTGTTCAGTCTGGAACTGTTACACCTGGGCCATCTTCAGCGACAATTTGGACGCTTGTGTGGGGAAAATAGCAATACGCAGTTAATAGAGGCATGGCTCAGTTTTCTTCTCCTGTTCCTCAGATCGCTAGACGTGCTAGGAATTATATGTTTTTGCAGAATCCTGGACGCTCCATGGACGGGATCCAGCCAAAGTTAATCATGATGCATCTCCATTAACTTCAATGGGAGAGTTTGGCTAATATATTCCCTTTAAAGTCAATGGGATCTAAAAGTGCTTCACTCTGGCAGAGTCTTGCCCTAGGGTTATATGATTACAATCATGTAATCATTTAAAACAAGAAAAGATTATTTTAAAGTTTCTTGGGGACTCTAGTTTATAAACGGGGTGCGGAAGGCCACACTTGCACCCGCTGAATCAGATGATTCAGCGTTAGTTTTCAAGAGAGAGTGATCGCGGGACGATCTACTCAGCTCACTTCAGCCGATGTCAGTTGGTTGATTTGGTTCCCTTCGCTCTGACGGACTTTAGGTGAAGTGGTTCAGTTTAAACGGCCTGTAGCAGGAGTGGTAAAAGAGAGATCACTGCAAACTACAAACTACTTACTTCCAGTTAGTATTAACTTTGATAGCGCGATAGCGCTGCTGATCAAAATAAAGAGAAGGATGGAGCGGGTAGAGCGACACACCTGAGCGTCCTTCACGTTATGCTGGTGCCCTCAAAGCAATTCACGTATTACCGCGTCGTGTTTGTGTGGAGTTTAGTGCGGCAGCTAGACAGGCTGATAGAAGAGAGAGAATGAGAATTCACTCCACTCTAGAGCAGTTACAGTGGCTTGGGTAGACCTCCCTTGGAAGACTTACACACACACATTTACTCCAACCTTCTTTTGGAAGACCCTGCAATTCTCTTCCATAGAGACTGCCACCCCGAAGCTCCTGACTGCGAAGCAGATTCAGGGGACGTCTATGTTCGACTATTCCCCAGTGCTCCCACATACCGCGCAATCCTATGCGTGTTTAGGGAGTCACTCCCAGTGAAACCAATGCTTACTTCCTAGTAGGAGGCTGAGCTGCACAGGTTTTATCCTCAGGGCAACCGAGAATTGCAAACGCTTCTTAAATCCTTGCCTGCTCTCTCCTTCCCATCTGGGAGGTGTTCGCTTTCCGGTGCAAAAAGTATCTCATTTTATGTGGGGTGTGTGCATGTGCGCGCTTGGCTCCCGGTTTCCACCTCCCTTATTGTCGCTGATGAGCATAAGCCCTGCACTTTTCTTTTAGATCTTAATTGATCCCCTATTGGTATGTCTTGCCCGGTAAAGCGTCGACGTTACCTCTCCATCTCTTTCTGTCTACCTGTCTAGTTCTTCCAGGGGGGGGGGAGGGAGAGTTGCTTAGAGGCCAAGCCACTCGCGGAATAACACCGACAGCTTGTCTGCCAATACACTCTTAGGCTGCAATCCAATACACACTTGCCTGGGAGTAAGTCCCATTGAACCCAGTGGAGCTTGCGTCTCAGTAGACATGCATTGGATTGCAGCCTTAGTTTGGTTTGCAGAGCCTGGGTTTACCTGAAAGAAAATAGAAATGGCGTAGCCGGTGGAAAGTTTAAGGACCTCTGCTTCCTCCCTCTCCCTCTCTCCCTCTCTCTCCCCCCCCCCCTCTCTCACATGCAGACACACTTATACACAACTTCTACTCGCCATTCGTTGCTGGCTCTCAAAACTACGGATCCCTTCAGCAAAAGAGGAACGTAACCCGTATTTGCCAGTGTGTCTGAACTTCTCTTTTTCAGCGTTCACGCTCCTGAATGCGCCTGATTTCATTCTGCAAGGGAAGGCTCTTTTTCGAAGGCGCAGCTTTCGACGAGCCGCTTTTTTTAACAGGCGTGAAACGTGGGTATGGAAATCAATATGTAGATAATGGACGAGGATCGGTGGATGTAATACTCTGCATTTAGGGCTTGCTATTGTTTAGATCGAGCCCTCCCCTCTCCCAACATTGCCACTTGCTGCTTTCCTGATGTTTATGGTTGCTTGATTGTTTGTGTTTTGGCAGTTCCAAGGCAATAAATCTCCCCTCCACCCCCAAAAAAACAATTCGCCAGCCCTCCCCAGTTTGGGGGTCTTTTAAGGCGAAGAAGTTGGTGACTGGCGTTTCATTGGCGCTTCCCTCTTCTAGTGGCTTGGAACTCCTCGTGCTTTGTTGCTTTTGGGGAGGTGTGTGTATTGAAGGAGGAGGGTGCAAAGGGGGAGGAGGAAATCAGGCTAATCAAATCTTTTGTCAGGGCCAAATTCTCCCTCGGGGTCTTTCCAAACATTTGTTTGAATAATTTACCTCCAGAATAGAAAAATACTAATTGATTTTAAAGTGTCGGCCCAAAGGGAGGGGAAGCCGGGAAATCAGAAGGCAAACAGGGGGGAAAAGGTAACCCTGTGATAGCAGCGAAGTCTCCACCGCTCAGTTGCCGCGCAGAAGGGGCGGCATGTCCACCCCTTCCAAGAAAAGCGAAAAAGCATTGCAGAGACCTACTGCAAGGTTCCCTTATTGAATACTGGAGTCCCCGGATTTAAAGGGGCCACGTTTCCCTTTCTTTGGCTGACATTGTAGAGACTACGTGACCTCTCCCCGCCCCTTCTCCTAAGCGCTCTGCTCCCACTCCAGTTAAAGTGAGTGGTGATCAAGGCTTCACGCTTTTGTGCGCTCCTCGGGAGTCAGTCCTGTTGAAATGTGGGCATTTACTTTTGCTTTAACTCGTTTGTGACTCAACATGGCCTCGCTGCCTCCCTGCCTTAAACTTCCATTTATCCAAGAGGGATAAGCTTGGGCTGGAATTCCCACGGGGGGGGGAGCCAGGGCAGGATCGTGCCTACAGCATTGCTTAGGGAGATGCGGGTTCAAATCTCTGCCGAGCCATGTCGCAGAGTAGATGTCCTTGGGGCAGGCAATCTCTCTACGCCTACCTCGCAGGATTGTTGCAAGGACCCAATTGGGCTGGGAAGGCTACGCATGTCTCCCTGAGCTCTTTGAGAAAGGATCAAAATATAATGCGGATGATGATGATAATCATAACGATCATAAAATATTTAATCGCTCAATGGGGCTCAAAGGGATCCAGGGCTGCAAAGCTAAACACACTTACTAGGTGTAAAAGCTCCATGCCACCAAGTGGAGCTTGCTTCTGGGTAAACATGCATAATTTTGCACAGCAAGTCACGGTTTGCTTTAGATGTATAAACGTTCCTCTTTTAAGGAACAGGGGGAAGGAGATGTCGGTTCGGTGGGGTAGAAGCAGGGAGCCGAGGGTGGCTGTGGGGAGCGGGGCTGTAGGTTCACGGTCTGCTCCAGCTTCCCATTCAGGGCCGGGTTTTGATGCGATTCATTAGAAGTAACGAGTTGACATAAGGTAAATCGGCATTGAGGGAGCTTTTCTTCGAGTGTATGACGAAGCTTCATTATAGCCATCTCTAACAAGGCGTGCAATCGCTCTGATTGGGCAGCTTTCTTCCAGCGGCGGGGCCTTTAGCAGGATGCCCCCCCTAATGAGGGTCACTACCAGAGCTTGATAAGATATTCAGAGTCACCCCCCTTCTCCTCCTCGCACCAGGAATTTGGGGATGAAAAGAGAAAAGTTGGGTGGAAATCGTATACTTGTTTGGAGATGGCTTTTGTTTTTGTTTTTTCAGTTCGGAGAAAAGCGGGGAAATCGGACCTGAGCAATGTCTATATTTTGCCTATGATAACCTTAGTTCTTCCGAACTCCACCCTGACCTCCCTCTTTATATCCAGGCCTACGGATGACTCTCGAAAAGGACAAAAACTTCAACAGGCTGCAGTTCTCTATGCGCCTGTAAGTTGGGCTTATTGAACGTAGGGCTTATTGAACGCTTGTTTCCGTGCAAACCACGTCTAGAATCGGGCTGACATTGTTCCTTGCTTTTGGGGGACAAATCTTAAAAGTCGTCCTTCCTGGTGGCTAAAAGATGGAACGATCAGTCATTGCGGCCTGGCCCGCAGTTTTAATGCAACCTTAATACAGAAGTAACACTCTACGCTTTCCACAAAGTAGCTGAAACATTTTGCAGGCAAGTAGCATTTGACTGCCTTCTTGCCAACAGCGTGGGCCTGTTTCTTCTATTTAACATACAGCTTCCAAATTAGATTAAGTTTCTCCTTGCACCGATTGGTGCAGCCTGTTCCTGGATTACTCAAAGTAAGCCCCACCGTGTTCAGTGGGATTTACTCCCGGGGTGCAGATAAAACAGCAGCCCTAAAACATGTTTTCTTTGGAGTAAAGCACGATTTATTTCAATGCGACTGTAACTATTTCAAATTTGGGTCTGTGTATATATATGCGTGTATATATTGATATATGTCTGTTTAAAAGCACATTTACCTGCGCTCAGGACCGTGTAAGGAAACGATTTCCAGAATAGGTCTGCAGTTTTCAACACGCTTACTAGGGGATCAGTTCCATTGGCTCAGTGGGATTTACATGCCCAGGATTGGCCCTGAAGGTCTTGGCACCACCTTCTGATCATAAACACATGGGGCCACAATCTAGAGGTGAAGCTCGATCCTAATTATTCATACTCGGAAGTAAGTAATACTTAGTTCACTGCTGCTTACTCCTAAGTAAGTGTGTTTCAGTCCTGCTGAAATCGTTGGGCCGCTCCTAACTCTACACTCTAAAGAGAGGCCATAAGGAGCAGATAAGCCTGCAATTTTACATACACTTACCTGGGAGTAATTCCAAGTAAATACATGTACCACTGAAGCTGTAAGGTTGCAATCCTATCCACGCTTGTTCTGGGGTAGCCTCATCTGCTACAAGTTCGGGACTAAGCGTCTGACCTTTAAGTCACTTGGGACTTCTTTCCTAAGTAACTGTATTTAATGAGTGGGTGTTGTTGTTACTAGACATACAGTTCTCTGAAATGTGTGGGAATGCTTGCGAGGCATCTGGGTTTGGGATGCCGACTAGCAAGGGGACAGTGTAAACCTTCCGACAAGGAAACTCAACGTCTCCGTGGGTGAAAATGTTGCAGAATCTCTTGAAGCAAAAACACACTTAGCTGGAATTAGAGTTCCATTGTCAAGCATTGGACGTCCTTGAAACAAAGAACATTCCGGACAAACTAGTTGGGATGGCGCTCATTTTAGAGACAGAGAAGGCGAATTTGCTACAAGAGACTCTCCCCCCCCCAAAAAAGAGAGCTGAATACCCACAACAAGTGCACTGTAAGGGAGAGGAGGCTCTTTGGAAATATAATTATTCCTTATACCAAAATAAAAACTTTTTCACCTTGCAGAATTCCTTGGCTAGACAGACACATACACACACTTCCCACTCTTCAGAACCTAAATCAAATCGGATTCTTTGTTACGCTAACGGCACAACCCTACACGTTGCCTACGCAGAAGTAAACCCCACTGGATTCAAGGGGACTATCCACCAAGTAAAGGAATTTAGGGATACATCCTTAATATTACCAGCAGATAAGAAATAAACAGGTTTTTGAAAGTTGAACATTTGGAGATGGCTTTGGGCCAGTTAATATAAATCATCTCTCGTCCCCCCCCCCCAAAAAAAGTCATTTGCTTTCGGTTTTTAGCCCCGCGTGTGCAACACACCCTTTGCATCAAGCGGACTGAACTACAGCTGCCGTGTGGGTCAAATTTAAAGAGGGCGCTCAATATATTCATTTGTTTCTAATTTATTTATTTAAAAGCGACGCGGGAGACTTTTTTTTTTTTTTGGACAATGCAACTATGCCGGGACATCATCAATTTGCTACTAAACAATTCAATGAAAATCCTTTTTTTAAAAAAGCGGGTTGTCTAGGGTGTGTGTGTATAATTATGATTGACTGAGTTCTTCTTTCTTTTCTTCTGGTTTCCCTTTCTAAAACCGCACTGCTTTTCCCAGCATATTAAAAATCTCCAGAAAAAGACCAGAATTGTCAATTGTACTGAACACACGCATACGGGGGGAGCAAGCGAATCTAACTCTGGCCTGCCGAGTAGGTCGTTCCGGACAGAATCAGGATTAAAAGAAGGTTTGGGGGACTGCAGGAAATAGGGATGAACGGAGAAGTACAAAAGGAAGCAATCCGGCAGACGGAGGCAGCTCCCCCCCCCCCCAGGTTCCTGCATTTGAACCAAAGGCGCTTGGAGTCCGAAGGCAAGAGGCGGTGGAGATGTTAACTGTTAAGAAGACACCTTCAGGATCTGCCCTTAGAATAAAATCCCATTGATACAAATGGCATTATTTACTTCTAGGTGGCACGGGATCGGGTCCGCAGAGTTACCCAAAAAGTATTTTTTTTAAAAAAAGTCAACATCACTTTGGAAGCTTAGGAGGATCGTCGCCTCATACCCGGACCCTGGAGGGAAGGAAACCCCATTGAATTCAATGGATCTGACTTCCCAGCAAGATACTTGCTTGGGGGCACGCTTCCCTCAAACCCAGCGGCCTTGTCATCCCATCCCATCCCCACCCCACCCCACCCCTAAACCCCTCGCCGAGAGCCAACGCTTGACCCCATCCCTCCCGAACATGGCACGGCGGTCAGAGTCCCCCCATCCTGACCGAAGCGCATTAGTGGGAAGCCAGCCTCGCTGATCTCGTCCGGAGAATTGGCTCCCACCTAGCCTGTTCAAGGCCAGGGTCCCAAATGTCAGTTGGTGAGTGCGCGGGAGGCAGTAAATAAATTAGGAGCCTCAAGGAAGGAGCGAGCGTGTCCGAGGAAAGACAACCAGGCTGCGAGCAGAGACGTCGTACCTGCTACGACCTTTCTCATCACCCCCTCCTTCCTTCCTCCTCTCCTCCCTTCCGCGGCTGTTTAGGAAAGATGGGGATCGAACTCTCCCCCGAGTTCCTCGGAACCGTTAAACCAGAGGGTCACGGAGGAGGAGGAGGAGGTGGGAAGGCAGGTGGGAAGGGCGGTGGGAAGAAAAGAAAGAAAACATAACCCTGAACAACAACGAACAAAAAAAAACACCAGAAACCTTTCCAATGGGACCTGAGTGTGTGAATGAAAGCAAACCAACCACTCACAGGATCCGGAAAGGATTTTCGAGGACTTGATGGCTGTGGCCCTGGTGGAGAGGCGGAAGAGCAGACGGCTCCGCGGCTGGGATCTTCCCTCCAGTCTCTCTCTCTCCATCTTCTCCTCCTCCTTTCTGTTTCTGTGCCTGTCTTTTTCTCAACCTCTGCCGCAGTTCCCTGTTCGGCTCCAGCGGCGCTCGGGCTCAGCAGCTCTCTCGCTCTCTCACACACACTTTTTTCTTTTCCGGGGGCTCTGTATTAGCCAATTCCATTGACAGTTTTCAGCCAGCAGCTGCAGTCATTAAAAGGCATTTACACCCTGGCCTCCTTCGCACAAAGATAGAGCGCCAACAATTATCTGCTTGTACGTTTACGGACATGAGAATGTGTCCCTAACAGGCTTAGGCGAGGGCTCAGTCGTCCTGCTTAGGGCAAACCCCAAGCCTTCCTGTCCGTCCCCTCTACTCCCACCTTACATCCCATAACAAAGCCCAAACTTTGTGTGCGTGCATGTGTGTTGTGGGGGGAATCACCTAGACAGGGCTACAAAGGCACTAGCAGCCCTCCAGAAATCGTTTGGGAGATGGCCAGCGCATCCGACAGGGCTGGAAAGAGAAGTAAGTCCAGGGGCTCCCTCAGAAAGTCGCTTTGGGGACTTTTGGCTGAGCTAAGAACCAACAGGACTCGTACAGGAGAAGAGCCGTATTGAATTTTCCTTCTCTGCCCAAAATATTTTGGATCTGGCCAACACTGCCTGGTGGCAACCCATTCATTGAGGCAGGCATCAACTATGGGAGGCAGAAGCCTGCTTCATCAGACGCGTGGTGAAGACAGAAGCAAGACTTTGGCTTAGATATAGCTGCAGATAATTATTTAGGGTCTTTCTGTGCTACGAAAGGACCGAAGCTGAGTTGAAAGATGTAATAAATTCAGCTTTTACTGAGAGTTGGTCGATTAATCGTTTAAAGTGTATGCGAGTATGAAAGTCGGGGTGGGTGGGGGGAAATGCAATGTTTTGGTCCCCCAGTCTCTATTCCTAGAAGCCTAAATGTTTTAAATCGAAGTCAAGTCCACTCGTGAATCCCACGTTTTAAGTGTATTGAGACTCTTGGTGCAAGAGACAGGATTCTAAGAGCGAATGACTGGCAAGCAGCAGGCCCCATTCAAACAAGTTTACTCAGAAGGAAGGCCGGTGGATCTTAGCGGACTTGCTTCTGAGCAGACACGTGTAGCACTGAGCGTTTAGGCAGTCTTACCCCAAGACTACAAGGTCCCCGAAGTCCCTGGAGGTTCCTTAGCATCAGGAAACCTTTGGGTGGAAAGACTGACCCATTTGGAAACTCGTCGTTGCTTCCAAATGATTTCTTAATCGTGTCATTGCACCCTTAAGATAAACAGAGTGAAGCACAAAGAGTCTCCCCCTTCCCCTTTTTTCCATACCCCGGAATCTTCCACCCCCTTTGCCCCCTTGTCTGTAATCCTTCCCCTAAAAGAGAGAATGCCTCTGAAGCGAGGCCGAGGTGCTCTGTAGCCCAGGCGTTTTTTTCCTTTCCTTTTCTTTTTTTAACCGAACACGGTGGTGGACAATTCCTGCCTTTCATAAAATCGACAAGGTCTCTGAACTGCGCAGGATTGAAATCCGAGCTGGAACAAGGTGATGAGGATGGCCAGGGAACGATTCCTCAGCCAGCACCACCCCACCCCTCCCGGCAAATATGTTAACAGAAGTGTTTAAATCCAGCACTAAAAATGAAGAGGGCGAGTTGTTTTCATTAGGAATATGAACCAGTGTAGCACACCCCCATTGACAGTTTGCTCGGGAAGTGATGAATACATAATCCAGCCAGGATCTTCCAGTCCAATAACTATTCCAACTGGACCTATTCAACTGCCACTTGGTATTTATTTCATGGGGGCTGCTCAGTGAAAAGATCCCAACCAGTTTGGGAGTCCGGCTAAAGACTGTCTCTCACTCACTCACTCACTGCAGCATTTCGAATTATGATGATGATGATTATCCCTCGAATAGGCCAAGTCACGCGATGTTTCTCCATTTTAATTGTACATCTGCCCCCACCTCTTCCCTCTCCCTCGCTCCCATTGATGTCTGCAATGAGTTTGGGCTCCATGTCTCACCCTCCCTCCTCTTCCCCTCGCCCTACTAGATCTGCATCGGAATGCAGAGCAAAGGGTTTTGTGTTTTTTTTTAAAAAAAGTTTTGAATTCCTCAATGATTTTTTCCCCCTCTTCTTCTTTGAGAAAGGCGGCTTAGGATAATTATTTCAGCTTTATTGAGGGCAGATTAGGAGAAGTCTGGATGCTGCGTTTCAATACGCGTTCTACATGCCTTGACAATGCCCGCATTGTTTTGCTACTGTGTGTGAACCCATTCAAAATATACACTTTTTAACACCAACCAAAGTCCTGTCTAAATATACACAGTAAGGCTGGAAAGACATCCATGACCCGTACAAATCTCTGTAAATCACACTTCCATAGCTGCAGAAACGAAACAAAAGGAGTTACCAGCTCAAGATGCCGATTAAAATCGCCTTAAAAGCAACGCACCTCAAGGATAAATGGAGGCAGGCGGCTGCAGGGAAGGCCGGCTTAGCTGTCGGGGAGATAACCATTGAGCGATTTGTTTTCGCCGATAGATCTAGGTGCAAATATGGGACTTCCTCCAACCACCCCGAATATTTTGACTATTCTTCGACCTTTAAAAAAAAAAGTCAGACGAAGCAGGACGAGAAAGCAAGGCAGAGATGCAACAGATCCTAGGGATATAATATCTGGGCAATCGCCCAGAATGGTTTACAAAACTCGCAGGGGAAGGGCAAAAGGTGATGAGTTTTGGGGAAACGCGCAATAGATGTGGCGCGGGGAATTAGAAACCACTCGCCGGAAGCTGCGGGCAGAGATCCGAGCCTGCCCCCACTCCCAGAAAAGAATTCACCCAGGACTAATTATTTCTGCCACAAACAGACAAATAAACAAACAAACAAACAAACAGACCAGGGAGGATGAGTCGGAGCCTCCTCTGGCCTCTCACATCCAGATGGCGGCAGGCGGCCTACGGGACGTTTACTCGGAAGCAAGTTCTCCTCGGTTCAAGGGGGTTTCCTCCCGAGTAAGGGCACGTGGGATTTTGCAGCCTGACTCGGAACCAAGTCCCATTGAGGGAGTTTCCCGAGCGAGAATGCTGTTCGGATTGGAACTCTCCACGCCTGGCGATCCGAGGAAGAATTTTGCAAAGTTTTCTCTTGGAAGTTGCATTGAGCAGAGCCTCTGTGAAACTCAAGCTGGGTCGGCGGGGGTGGAAGAGATAAGATAGGAAGCTAACCCTCTTCTCTCTCCCCACCCCCCTTCCAGCCTCCGCTGCATTTAGTTGCTGCTCCTGGCAGGGTCAGCGGCCTGAGGATGGGCCTAATGATCTCATCTAGCTTTCCTTCCCCGTAGCTATTAGTGCTCAGATAGGCAGAATGAAGCGCAACTACGTGCAAATCATGTGTAAAATGTCTCGGTTTGGAGCCCTTTATCCCATCGCCCAGCTCAGGTTGACCCACGTTGCTTCATTTTCCTACTTTTTCCTGCCCTTTTCTGGCTTTCCTTCAGGCGGGAAGGGGGCTCCTTAAAGGCGGCGCTCCGATTTCGCGTCTAATTGCCGATCCCTTTCAAAGGAGTCGCTGCGCATTGCCTTGCGCGTTTTTTATATTAAAAAAACAACAACACCATTTATTTAGGGAAAGGAATGGTGGGGACTGCTCGTAGAGGCGGGGAGGGAGACACAAGCGAGAGAAGTGGAAGTGCTAAGATTAGGAGTTGCAAAGATTAACGCGCGCGCGCACGCACGCACACACGCTAGCTTTCCTTCACTCGGCCTCCCCCCTCCTTCGGGCTGGCGGGCTGACTGGCTGGCTGGCTCCCTCCCACCTTCTCAACTCCCCTCCCCTTCGCCTTTGGGTTCAGTGGTAAGAGCTCTTTTTCTTACGTAGTACCCAATGATTGGCAGGGCTGACAGTGATTGGCAGGGCGCTGCCATGGCGACGCCACAACGACACCCGGCGGGCCAATAGAAAAGCGAAACAAAATGCTTCGGCTCTGCACTCACTGTGGATTTAGGAGAGATATTATGAGGCTGTTGTCATTAGGGCGATCGCGGCCGAATCACTGAATCTTTTTTTTTCCGCCTCGGCGGCGCCGGCGACAACGCCGCTCTTGGTTCGGGGAGGTGTGCGAGAGCGAGCGAGCGCGCGGATGTCTGCCTGCCTGCCTGCCTGCGTGCGGGTGTGCGTGTGAGCTAGCAAGTGTCTGCCTGCCTGCCCGTGTGTGTGCGTGTGAAAGGTGGTGGGTGGTGTGAGTGAGTGGGTGGGTGTGCCCGCGCGGGGGTGTGTGCGCGCGTGGGTTTGGATGAAGGTCTCTATGTGGCTGCGGGTGCGGGTGTGGATGCGCGTGGGGTGCTTGAGCCCCCTTTCCCTCCCCTCTTCCTCCTCCTCCTCCTTTTCCTCTTCTTTTTCATCTCTTTCTCCGTGCGCCCCTCTTCCTTTCTTTTCCCCTTGATTCAGCTTTTCTCGCTCGCTCTCTCGCTCTCGTGTTTTTCCGACCCCCCTTCCCCGTTCGCCAGGCTGGGTCCCATGGTGTTCAGATCCCCCTTAGAGCTTTATCCCACCCATTTCTTCCTGCCAAACTTCCCCAGCGACCCGCATCACCACCACCGCTCGCTCCTTCTGGCCAGCGGTGGCAGCAGCTCCGGACCTGGAGGCGGCGGCGGCGGCGGTGGCAGCAGCAGCAGCAGCGGTGCCACCACCGGTTGTAGCGCAGGGTCAGCCGGTGGTGGTGGTGGAGGAGGAGGAGGAGGCGCCTCGCGAGGAGCCCCGGAAGAACTGTCCATGTTCCAGCTGCCCACGCTCAACTTCTCCCCGGAGCAAGTGGCCAGTGTCTGCGAGACGCTGGAGGAGACGGGAGACATCGAAAGACTGGGCCGGTTCCTGTGGTCTTTGCCGGTAGCGCCCGGGGCATGCGAGGCCATCAACAAGCACGAGTCCATCCTCCGCGCCCGGGCGGTGGTAGCCTTTCACACCGGCAACTTCCGAGACCTTTACCACATCCTGGAGAACCACAAGTTCACCAAGGAGTCGCACGGCAAACTGCAGGCCATGTGGCTGGAAGCTCACTACCAGGAAGCCGAGAAGCTCCGCGGACGCCCCTTGGGGCCGGTCGACAAGTATCGTGTCCGGAAGAAGTTCCCCTTGCCGAGGACCATCTGGGACGGCGAGCAGAAGACGCACTGCTTCAAGGAGCGGACGCGCAGCCTCCTGCGGGAGTGGTACCTCCAGGACCCCTACCCCAACCCCAGCAAGAAAAGGGAACTGGCGCAGGCCACTGGCCTCACCCCCACGCAAGTGGGCAACTGGTTCAAGAACCGAAGGCAGAGAGACCGGGCGGCGGCCGCCAAGAACAGGTCAGTGGCAGCCGGCTCCAGCTCGGGCAAGGGTGACTGCGGGTCACGCACACCCAACACATGCACACCCATTACGCACGCGCGCGCGCACACACACAAACAGAGGGCCTGCCTTGCCTATACAGTACGACTCTCTTTCTAGACCGCGAGAGAGTCTCTCAAGGGAGATCTCCTTCCGAGGGCGGCGATCCTTTGAGGAAGCCCCTTTGGACTCAGAGGTGTGGGTGGGGGCATTAAATGCTGCCCGACTTTGCCGGAAGGTTCCAACAGCAGGGATAGGGAAGCCAGTTGACTGCTAAAAAGCAAAATGAGGCCTTGGAGCACATTTCCTCACCTGGAAGTGACGGCTCCTATGAAATCGATGGTGTTTTTCGCTGTACTGAACACACACCACATACGTCAAAGGCAACGCATTTCCCTGCTGCGCCAAAGTCAGCGCTCAATTCCCTTTCCCGAATAGGTGGCTCACCAGGAAGGGCAAACAGCTTCTCTCTGACAGTTTAAAGTTTCGCATTCTTTCCAAACTCCGTCCATCCTTTCTAGCTTTAAATAGGACACCCCTCCACCCAGGAAAATACTGGTTTTCTGAACAGTTTTCTGAACTTGTGTGTGTGCGTGTGCGTGCGCCCGTGCCTATTCTAACTAGGGATCCAAAAACATAAAACAGAAGGACTTGATCTGACGCCGAGTTCTCATTGGAACCGGCTAGGAGGAATCGGTATATATTCTTATTCTCTTAGCTCTGAATTTTCTTTCTCTTTTATTTTACACACTTGCTTTTTACATGGATTGCCTATTATTATTATTATTATTATTATAGTCGTCGTCGTCGTCGTCATCATTATTGTTGTTTATAATAAATCCACAACAACATTAACAAGAACAACAGCAACAGCTTCTCACAGAGAAAAGCAGAAAGGGTGGGTGGGATTAGATGTATTTCTTTATTTGTTAATGAAAGCTGTATTTGGCAACCTTAACTTATCTCCCTTCTGTCCCAGATTTCCTCACTAAATAGTTTAAACAAACATCATAATGCAAAGAGTCCTTCTATAGAGGGGGAAAAAGAGGCAGCTGTTCCACTATTGTTCTTATTAATTATATATAAATATATTTTTAAAAAAAACACACCCAAATTCATTTGCAGAAAGAAAGAGAAGGGGGTGGGGAGAGAGAGGGACAAATAAAAACAACACTGAAGACCATTTTAATCCACACCCCCGCCCCGACCCACCCCCGTCTCTCTTTTCGGATATAGGGAGATTGAGTTAGGCGCGTCTGGTTTGTGAGCGTGTAAATAAAGATCCAGGGGCATTCTTGAGCCGCGTGGACACCCTTATCGGGACGCTTTTATTGTGTTGCTACAGCACGCAGAGCCTTCTTGCAATTCCTCCTTGCTCAGTGTGGCTTTAAAAATGGTGGGAATGTTAATAATAGTGTTTTTTTTTAAGAAAGAAATGTTACGATCCCATGAATTAATGCAGAAAAGATAAACAAAAGGTGACTCTTTTCCTCCCCCCCCATTGGACTTTCTCAGTTCCCTTTAATGTTTATATTGGTAAAGTTTAATCTGAATTCTGGAGGAGAGAGAGGAGGGGAAAGCAAGAAAGCTTTTTTAAAAAAGCAACACAAAACTTTCAGGTCTATCAGTGGAAGGAGAGTAGAGCCACTCACAACAATAAAGCCAGAAAGCTACTCATGGTTTTTGTTTACTAACCGAGGTATTAGGAACTATGAGAGGCGGGAGGGAATAAGCAAACAGTATGAAAATAAAAAGTGCGGAAACACTCGACATTAAAATATTTTAGATATTTACAAATCACTTCACTGCCGGGGGCGGAATTAAAATATTCCAGAACCCAATTGCCCGAAGATTGTCTCTCAAAGCATTTTACAAAAGGCTTGAGAGTTCAGCGCCGCGTTCTTTTGTGGTTTTCTATTCGTTTATTTATTTATTTATTTATTTAGCTTCCAATCCTGGACTCCCCCCTTTCCCCCCTTTTGACTGGACTTTTGGGGTGTGCGTGCGTGCAATCAACTTCCCAGGGTAGTCGTCCCCAACACCGCTCTTGATCTTGAAGAGTTCATAACCATCAGGCGCGAGAGGTGGGATGGAGGTCATGTTTGGAAGGTTCTGCTGCGGTTGCAGATTGTTTGTTCCTGGGGTTGGTTTCCCAAGCCACCAACCCACCCTAAAGAAATCGACTTAGCTGTTGACTGTTATAAAGAGCAGCCGCCGAGATCCCTTTGTCTCTTTGCGCGCGCATGTTTCCAAATGCAATCTGAGAATTTAACCGTCACCCCAGCAAAACCATATATATATATACATATTGCTGGAAAATCAGTTGTTGTGGTGCTGCTTGTGTGTGTGTGTATACTGAGAGTGCCGAGGACTTGGGAAATGTCGCTCTCTAACCCTACACAGCCCCCATCAAACAGTCCCATCATCACTTTGTTTTCGTGTTTATTTTATTTTGTTTTGTTTTAAAAATCATGTTGCATGTATGTATACATTTATTTCTGGGGATTCAAGGGAGGTAACTGGGCCAGTGCCCTCCTTTGCTGCTATAGACCATCCTTTGTGACTGTCCACTTTTGTTGTTAGAACTGGACTGTCACTGAACGGATGGGGGGGGCAGCGGCGGGGAAAAATGGACTAAAAGGAGCCCCCAGATCTCCACATCTTGCAAATGAAGCTGACAAGGCAGAGAGCGAGGGAAATGTTACCTGGAAATCAACTCATATTTTATAACCTAACGGGATAGCCGCCTGTGTGTGTGCGTGCGCGCGCGCACGCCTGCTTGCGCCTCTGTGGCTTTCTGTGAGCGTGTTTGTGTGCGGGTCAATTGTTTCCCCAAGCAAATTCCTTGCACTCCTGTGTCTCCCCCACCCCCTCAAAAATAACAATAATTGAAGCGTCTCTTTAGTCCGTGCTTTCCCAGCGACCCTTCCCGGCTGAAGGCCGTTTGCTTGCCTTCCCCCCCTCTCCCCGATCTGAAACACTTTGCGGAGAGAGAGGGCGATGGCGAGGAAGAGAGGCGGTTTGGAGCTCGGCGCTGGCCCGGATAAAGAGGCAGCGGCCCGCGCCTTGCGTGAGATCAGGCCGAAAGGACGGAAAGAAAGAAAGAAAGAAAGACAGAAAGACAGACAGACAGACAGACAGAGACAGAGAGAGAGAGAATTCTCAACGGGCCGTGCTAAGCGATTGTTTTGGGAAATAATCTGTTGGAGAACGAGTGAAGGTGTCCCCGGCTAGATCCGGATCGCTGCTGACTCCTGCAAAAGCGTCTTGGGATCCCGGTCCCTTAGCAATGCATTTCTCGCGTCTGAGGGCTGTGTTTGGGAGCCCGTCTTGGGAGGCCCCTTGCCTCCCTGTCTTTCTCTTTCTGAGGCTTTGCTTCTGAGCAAGGATCTGTGCTGTTGCTTTGTCTCCCCGCGTCCTGCAGGCTCCAGCACCAGGCGATCGGACAGAGCGGCATGCGTTCCTTGTCAGAACCGGGTTGCCCGACCCACAGTTCGGCGGAGTCTCCGTCCACAGCGGCCAGCCCCACCACCAGCGTCTCCAGCCTGACGGAACGAGCCGAGACGGGCACGTCCATCCTCTCGGTAACCTCCAGCGACTCAGAATGTGATGTATGATAACGGAAAGGAACAAAACAAAACAAAACACACAACCCTAAGGAGGAAAAGGAAAACGATCAGAAAAGGCAAAATATCCCCCTTACCCCCCATACACACCCACCTACCCCGAGCGAGCGAGCGAGCACCCGCCCCCCCCCCCGGACTGCCCCTGCCTCCGAGAAAAGGCAACTACAACAAGAAGAAGCCACTTTCAGAAACAAACGTAGACCCAAGCAGCGAAATAGCAACAGAAACGACCACAGGATAAGAAAACAGACCTTTAAAATAGGTGTTTGGGGTTTTTGTAATTGCTTTTAAAAAAAAATTACAAACCCAAATCTTACCTGGCAAACAAAAGAAATAAGAAACAAACAATCCACTTAGAAAAAGGAATAATCACAAGTTCGACAGTTGCTGATGCTGCAGCGGGCGCGGGGAATTATTATTATTAATACGATGATGATGATAATCCTTTGCTATTATAAATATTATTATTAAGAAAGAAAGAAAGGTGACCTTTGTATTCTTCGTAGGACAAAAGCACGTTCCAGCTCTACTTCACTTCTCCCCCTCCTGTTTTTTTTTATTTCATTGTTTGCGCTTTCCCATGGACTGCATTCCACTCATTTTGCATGAGATGATTCAGTTTGTATGGGGGGGGAGAGATATAATATTCTCTGTGTTAAATGAACAGAAAGGCCAAATAAAGGCCTGGCGTGGGAGGGAAATTCTGATCAAATTTGTACAAAAAGAGAGACAAAAGCATTTAAAAAAAATCTAAAGGAACTCTTTGAGGAGGAAAGCAACAAATGTTTATTGCCTTTTTTGGTTGGTTTTTGATCAGTCTTTGTCACTCTTTATCTGTAAGTCCCCCCCCCCCAGTCAAAGAGATGGTTTAAACTAAATGCAATTCCCCCCTTTCCTCTCCTCCTCCTCCTTTTTTCCCCTCCGCCGTTTTTATTTTATTTTTATTTTTATCTTTTTAATTTCTTTTGTTCAACAGACAATCATTTTCTTCGTAAGCACCTTTTTTTCTACAGTTCTGTCACTGCCTGTGTGGGTACTGGTTATAAATGTGGAAAAAGAATAGTTATGACTGTAACAGATTTTTATTTTTATTTCAAAATTTTATATGAATTATGTATATCTTAATCATGCGGTCATCTTTCCCAGTTTGTAAGATATGTGTAGAAAATGCTTGTATATTATATTTGCTCTCCTCTTTCGCTTTGCCTCTCTCTGTCCCTTCGGGCTTTTCTCCCTTCCACCCACTCTCTTATTTTCTTTCCTTTTCTTCTCTCTCTCTCTTTTAAACACTTTCCCTGACTTGAGTTCCTTGCGCAAACTTAGCTGTCAAGAGGTGATGGACTAGGTTTTCAAAAGGGCCCTCAATGATAGACGAAACCAGGCTTAGGATGCCACTGTATTCCTCTTATGCAAAAGCATTTTTGAGTATTTCAATAGCAGCTTTTGGGGTCTCTTCTAAAACTCCAGGTAGGACGCTTATACCACTGTTTCCTTTACTGCGTGTTTATCTATATGTACAAACTTTCTTAAAAAAAATCAAATACAGTATTCCATTTTTCTTATCTATTCAGTGACGTTGGTGTTTTTCATCTATTGTATGTAGATATGGACACAGAGAAATGGTGTTTCATTTTAAAAATCCCATCGCACTTCAGTGATTCCGTGCTTAATGCAAGGGTAGGTCCTTTCGATCCAGAAGCCGGTTAAGCCGAACATTTGGGGTTAAGCCAATCTGAGCCCCCTTCACGCCCCAAAATGTTTTCTCTGAAGCAAGTCCCGTTATGTCCGGTAGGACTACTCTGAGCTGCCACGGTTATGCACCAGTCTAGCTTGGTCGACAGGCAAATGCCTCGGGTTTGAATCGGGCTAAGAAAACTTTCTGTACCTACAATCTGGAGCACCTATACTTGGAAGTAAATTCCATTCTATTCCATGAGAATGCCTTCCAGCTAAGCATGTGTTTCAGGATTGGGATGCGAGGCCACTTGCTATACAATGGCTTAACAGCGCAATCCTAACCACTAATGAATGGAAGTCCTTTTGAATTCAGTGGGGCTTAATACCAGGTCAGTGGGGTTAGGATTGAAGCCATTAGATGCAACTCCCAACGAAACCAATGAGGCTTTATTTTAAGTAAATAAATTTGTGATGGGGTTTTACATTGAGCAGAATAAGTGCCATACAATCTGGTGCCTATACCCTTGTAGCGTGTGTGTGTTCCTTTGGTGTTTCCGACTCTAGTGCGTGGTATGTTGCCCACTGATGAATGACCAGAGAGAAAACGTTGAACCTTTGTCTAAAGTTCCAGACAAGAATATAACATGAAATCTGCTTGCCCTAAAGCGTATGTGTATGCGTACGTGCGTGCGAATATTTCCCGTCTGCTCTAGGCCGTTCGAATCGCTTGGAGATACGCTCCTAACTTAGCTATGTGGTACTAAATAAATTTCCTTGCAAGGAAGCGGCACTGACCTCTCCAGCGGCACTTACTTCAGAATAAGCGTGGAACGGGGTCTGCTTGGTATAAAATTGCCATTGCTCTCCCATTCAGACCAGCGGGAAAACTTCTTGGAGGGTGAGTGGGTTGGCTGGGTTGCATCTTTCGAGAATGGCTTTCCAACACGGTTCCCCCATCCTGCTTATTTCCTCTGGTGTCCTCAGCTTGAAGGATGACTTTTTAGTTGTTTTGTTTCGATGAACTCCAAAGAGCAGTTTAAGAGAGTTTAGGGTGTGTGTGTGTTTTAGGGTGCGTGTGATTTCTCCCCCCCCCGTAGCTTTAAATGCAAACATGACAACCAAACAACCCCTCCAAAGCCACCTAACAAACTCCTTCTCCCTTAATCGTTTGACGGCTCCTCCCCTCGAGTCGTAAGCAGATGGTTAATGTGTTGAAAAGAGCCTTTCTTTGCCCTCCCGATCAAGGGTCCCGCCTCACCTTTGGCGCATTCAAAAGTTTTCGCTTGGCCCCGGGGCAGGTTAGTCAAGCGTGAATCAAGAAGAGGTGAATTCTAAACTTGTTTTTACTTGAAAATACAATTTTGAAACTTTGATTAGGATTAAGAAGCAACGTGCCTGGAATGTTTCTTGACCATTTCCAAAGTCGGTTGGGATTTCCGAATTACCTTTCTTCTGTGGCTTGTTGTGAACAGGACTTTTGATTCGGTAGATATCTTTTCTGGATATCTTTTTTCTTCACAAGAAGAATGCGGGGTGTTTGTGTGTGTGTTTGATGGAATGTAAAATGCCTTTCCAGTTGTTTCTCTCGGAAGTCCCGGCCCCTCACCACCTCCGACACGAAAGTAAGGCTTGCAAGCCCATACCCACTTGCCCGGGAGTCAGTCCCATTCAATTTACTGCTAAGAAAGCGATCGCGGGATTAGGGCTGGGCTCGATCCCATCCCAAGTGGAAGACTCCGAAGTCCCACTGGCTTCAGTGGAACAGATGCGTTTGGAAAGAATCCACCAGGCTTCGGAGCCGTTCACTTGGGATGGATCGTGACCCTAGTTTAGATGAGTTTTACGCGCATGTGTTGATCAGGCTGGAGCATCTGGGAGGGAGGGAGAAATCCACTTACTTTGATTGACTTATCAGTTTGTTGAGAATATCGTGATCTCGAGCTTTAGGAGGGAGGAAAGGTTTCCAAAACACAGAAAAACTGGGATGTAGCAGGAACAGCACAGACACTGAGGAAGCTTTATTGGAATATGGAGGGGGGGGAACCAGGCAAGAGGCAGAAGATTCAGAACTTTGATTCTTAAAAGATTTAGAGCCGTGATCCTTAAAACTGTTAAAACTGCAGGTCTCCGCTCCACCCCAAATGCATATCTTTGATTAAGGTGCTCTTTCACCCCATAGCTACCCTGCAGTGGTTCGGACAGAGTACTCTTCTGCTCCCCAACTGGTTTAGTGTTACATGTGTGTTTGTTAAACCACAGCAGACAGTTTCTATCCCCCTCCCCACAGTTAAATCGAATTACTTGCATTTCAACTGGGTTAAAACCCATAGCAGGGACTGGGACCCCCTGATCCTAAATGTTTCTCCTTAGAAAGCAATTATGTCCCTGTGCTCAGGATCGCAGACATGCTCAAATCCAAACACCCGGTCTTAACCCCGGCGCAAACACCAGCCACTGGCTTAAGCGAGGAGGGCTCCGACTCACACACTCAGGAAAAGCCCAAATATTGCAGATGCGCAGCCCAATCCTATGCACTCTTAAATCCCACTGTGCTCAATGGGACTTGTCCCCAAGCAAGCAGACCTAGATTGTCAGGCAGAAAACACGATCTTACGCATCGGCAGTGCGTCTCATTAGGTTCAATGGGACTTGCTCGCAAGTCAGAGCGGCACAGAAGTGTAGCCTTCCATGGGACTAAATCGGATTTGCTGGCACTAAAACGGGCTCTGGATTGGGACGGAAAGCGAGAAATAAAGTCAGGTTAGGATCACTGATCACTCTTCTCCTAGTTTGGTTGTAGCGAAAGCGGGCGTTGAGCAGCTTGGCCCAGAAAGAACCAGTCAGGAACGCCAAGTTTCATGCGCAGGATTTTCTTCTGCCCTTTCCCAAGAGTAAACCCACAGGAGTATGTTGGGCGCCCCCTTTGTCCCTCAAGGAGCTCCAAAGACCAGCAGGAATGGAAGGATGAGCGTCGGTGTCTTCCTCCGTGGCCTAAGCCCAGAAAAGTTGCAAGTGATGAGCTTTCTCAGGGTTTTAGCCAAGGGCACCTTCTTCATTTTGGCTCCATTTGGGGAGTCAACCCGGTTTATCCTAGCTTCTCGGGCGTGTGTCCGTGGTGGCGGCGGTGGGGATGTGAGGCTTTTGCTTCCTGTATTGGGAAGCGTCGTGGTCTTTGTACGAGAATGAAGTCGCTCGCACTGCCTCGGAGACGTGAAAGGAGGCCCTTGTAGGATCCCAGACGCCGCAGGAGGAGATCCCTAACCTCACGCTTTCTTCTGTGCATCAGGCCTGCCGTCTGAGACTCACGCGTCGCGCCGGCCCCCGAAGGATCTTTAGCTGCTCCCAAGGAGGCTCACGCGCCGCGAGGGATACTTAGGGAGGACGAATATCAGGCGTCTGATAGCCAATGGCGTGCTTGATTCGAAGCCCCTTTGAACTCCGGTTCAAGTTTAATGTGAATGGAAGAATCGGCTTCCGTTCAAGAGTTCGCTTTTAATTAGAGTCTGCTTCCCACCCCCGTTGCCAGGAATTCCCCCCGTGTGTTTAGACGTACTTTTATTAAGCAGCATTTAAGCCTGCAGAATAAAGCTACCCCTTTGGGTATGATTCGGGCACTCGGAAGCAAGTTCTCTCTCCCGAGAGGCCTTAAGATCAACGATTAAGGCTAACGCAACATGGTGTAAAATGTTTCTCCTTTTTTTATTGTAAGTCGCCTCATCTGTTTTGTTTTAACCCTACAACGGAATATAAATTCTTAGTTTGAAAGCGGCCGCCCAGGCGGTAAAAACGGAGCCTCTTTCTGGGTAGTGGAACCAAGCCCTGGTTAGATCTGACGCCGCAGCTGGGCAAAATACTACCGCCGTAGGCCCCTTATTAGACAAGCGACGCTGGTTATTTTGAGTTGTCCTTCCAGAAACACATTCTGTTTGTTCCTTTGTGCCGTCGGATACAGAGGCTGCGTGAGGGTTGCCCGCCGTGCCCACAGAGCCCGATCCCATGCGTGTTTACTCGGAAGTAAGCCCCACTGAGTTCAATGCGGCTAATTCCAAAGCAAGGGCGCCAAGGACTACAGCCCTGGGACTCGGGGATGCCTGGAGAGAAGCAAATGCTCTTGAAATCGATGAGACTTACTTGCAGGTAAATGCCCTTAGGATTGGGTCGCTGGGCTGCCTCTTCTTCTGTCTCTCTCCCTCCCCCTCCTTTTTGGCTGTTCCGGCTGGCAGAGCCCCGTTTCTTGCAGAGGCAAGTCAGTGAGCCCCTTACTCTCAAGTAACCCCATCAAGGGTGGTCTGGAGGCTTTGACTGCTTGTTAGCCCCTAGACCCAGACAAAGCTAATGAGCATTTTCTCTTCCTGCTAACGCTGGTTTCCCCCCACCAAGCTGATAAACAAAGTTGCTTTAGGATTTGCATTAGAAACCTAAATGGCTGATTGAGGTGTAAATCCTTGAACATCTGCATTTAAGTCTTCTTTCTCCAGCCTCTCTTCTCTCTCTCTCTCTCCACCACCTCCACTCCCTCCATCCCCGCTCAACTAAAGCCATCTGCCCTGGGAAGATATGGCCTATCGAAAAACACCAAACTGGGGGGCTTACCTCCCCCTCCCTCCCCGGCTTTGGCCGATCGTTATCGACAAACCCCTTCTCCTATATTAGTTTATTATCCGGGACAAGCTGGACTGTTGATTACGATGAAATTACTCGGAAGCTGAACTGCGTTTGATCAATAGGCAAGAGAGAAGCCACAGAACCGAAGCAGGCCAGATGGCAGACAAGGCGCCCGGTGAGTCAGAACAGCGGAGAAGCACCAGGGGGAGCTAGAGAGATGGGGAGTACAGTACTTGGATGGAGGGGCAAGTTTCTGGGTTTTGGCGGTTTGGGGAGGGGACCACTGTGTCCCTTCACCGAAAAAGCCCGCTCTGTAAGCTAGTGAAGGCATGCATGTATATATAAATAAATAAATGTCTCCACCAAAGCCGCCATTTCAGCCCGTTTATGGCTACGGTCCTGTACTTATTCACTTGGACGTGTCTCATTGAATTCAGTGGAACTTACCACTGAATAAACATGCATAGGATAGGGATGATTTTTTTAAAAAAGAAAGACCTTAAGGCTTCGGCTAGATTAGGTTGTCAGATCGATCGGATCTTCCTTCTTGCTCTCTCAGATGGTTCTCAGACCTATCCCTAAGCAAGTTAAGCTTGAGTATTTGGATTTAAATCGATGGTGTCCCACTGACTCTTAAAAATCTCGCTGCTGCCTTCGGGTGCGCATCCCTTATCCATCTGAAAGTATTTGTCTTTAAGGCCGCATGGTCCCCCTAAGGCGAATGCATGGGGCCAGGGGCAGACGCAGCTTGGTCAAAAATTTCTTGGCAAGCTATTTCTCTTGGGTAAATGGGGAGCGCGACTTGGAACCTCCTTGGATTTGTGTGTTTGTCGCAATTTTTATGCCGCCTTTCGGCCAAGGCGGCTGACAATTTAAAATATTAGAAGAAAGAAATACTAATAGAAATATCCCCAGGCCACCTTCAAGAGCTCATGGCACGAGCATCCCCGCTTCAGCCACTCATGTTAACCATCTTGCTGTTTGGATGGGGATTTCTTTCTTCCACACTATGTGCACAATTTAATACTAATTTAGGAGGGATGGTTAAAGCAAGCAACAACGAGAAGAAACCCAAACGCGACATTAGGTCAGACCTAACCTCAGAGATAACCGGATCCCAGCGGGCTGGCCTCCAGGATCTGGGATAACCCTCTCTCCCAATGATGATTATTTCTCCAGTTTTCGGTTTTCCCAACAAGTTGCGGGAAAGGAATCCTTTTCAGGGCCAGCTCCTCTGCCTTCTCTCTCTCTCCTCCCTCGTGCGTGGGGCTTACTGTAAATCCACCACCATTCAAAATCAATGGGAGGTTTTCCTTCAAGGGGCGATGCTTTTTTTTTTTTCTGGCGAAGTCTATATATAAGTGTCCGTGTAGGTGTTAGCGGTGCGTGGTATGCAAACCTATCAAGGTATGTGTGTAAAATCCTCTTTGTCTGGCAAGCGAGGATGTCACCTGGAAAGTCCCCCCTCCCCTTGAATTCCCTCCAGCAACGTAGGGAGCCCTTTGTGTGCCTCTCACTATCCTGGACACACACACACAAACCCATCCCCTATTGAGCGATGCGTGTGTTTTGTTTGGTCTCTTCCTGCTCAGGATCGGTTTTCGATCCTCTCTCTCGGCCTGATCAATTACAGCTGGCTGTTGCGAAGGAGCTCTCTTCGCCTCGCCTCTTGGGCCCCCTTCGTCTCCAGCATCACCCGGAAAGGTTAGAGCCCCGGCCTGCAGTGAAAAGAAACGCGGACGTTGGTGCCCTGGCATGGCTCTGATTTCCTCGGTTAGCTGAGCACAACTTTCCTATTCGTGTTTATTCATGCAGTCCCTTATTGAGCTCCACACTGCGCTGCGCTCTCCTGGATTCAGCGAGGGAAATGCAGCCCCAGCAAATGCTGGAGATCAGAGACAATCTCTCTCTCGCACACCCACGCCATTACCGACACCGGCACACCCATCCCACATCGATTTATATGCAGAAGGAGACCCTCCTTTTCTGTCTCCCCCAGATTTGTCCCATCATATCAGTACCTTCTCCCCTTCCCCAACACAAAAAGGCCTACAACACACAAGTAGACCCAAACTCACACAGCCCCATCCATCCATCCCGACCTACACACACACACACACACACACACACACACACACAGCTGGGAGGGCGGTAGAAGAACCCAGTAGCATCCACAGATAACAGGAGAAGGTTGCGTGGGTGGATGGGTGGGGGAGGAAGGAATTGCTGAGGAATGTATTTTAGGAGGAATGGAGACATGTTCAGAAGTATAGTGGCAAATTCAGAAGTGCAGGGTCCCCTTTTTGTTGTGGGGTTGAGAATGAGATCCTTGTTAGTGCCTTCTCCCACATGAGACATCCTTAGGAGCCAAGCAGCATGAAAGGGGAGAGTGTTAGCTACTGAGAAGACTCTTCTCAATGGCTGACTCACCCTTCTGATTGGCTCTGACTGATTGACTCTAAGGATGCATGTTAGAATATTTTTCTCAGTGGCTAAGACGCTCCCCTTTCATGAGGAGTGGCTTACAGGATACTGGAAACATAGGACCTTGCTGGGGCGCTCCTCCTAAAAAAGTAAGGGGTCTGAGACCCCCGAGACCCTGGATGACTACATCCTTGGACATGTTCCATTGGGGAATGTAACAGCGAAGCGGAGCAGCCAGGAGCAGAGGATGCAGGTCCACACGATCCTGGAAGGAAGCCACAGTTGGGCTTTGCGTGGCAAGGGGACTTGAGCACCAGAACGGAGCACCTCTGAGGAGTTGAAGGGCTGCGTTCCAAAGGGGATGGGGAGATGAAGAATGGGTTTTTAACAACGGAGGTAACAGGTGGCCCCATTTTTCTCCATCCTTGCTCCCAGGACAAAGCAGCAGCAGCAGCAGCAGCAGCAGCAGCAGCAGCAGCAGCAGCAACAACTGTCTCTTTGGAGTGACTTTTCATTTCAGATACAGGTTGCTGAAAGACAGGCCAGAAAAGCAATCTAGGCTCCAGCCCTGTGCCTATTTATTTATTTATTGAAGTATTTATTTGTCTCCCGTTCATACGATATAACATGAGGGTGTGCAGCAGTATATAAAACTCCATGAAAAAAGTACTAAATGGTTAAAATAACTGAAAAGAGTACTAATTTTTTTAATGGCTGGCTGAGTAAAAAAAAAAAGGTAAACAATTGCATCACTCTGTGTACCTAAAAAGGTTTTTAAGAGGTGCCCAAAAATCCAAAGCAGGGGGTGCTGCCCGAATCTTTCATGGACGAGTATAGCAAAGCAGGGACTGGGAACACTAAATGGCCAACTTCTGTTTGAGGCCTGTAGGGCCTCTGTAACCCTGGGGAGTACTAGCAGCACTCCTCCAGATGATCTCAGTGATCAAGCTGGAATATAAGGGTTCAGGCCGTCTTTACCTGAGAGTAAGTGGGAAGTTGCTTCTGAGCAGACGTTCAGGATGTTGCTGTTAGGTTGCAATCCTAATCACACTTCCTAGGAAGTCAACCCCATTGACCACAGAGGACTTGCTTCCAATGAACATACATGGGACTAGCTCCTGCTTCCAGCTCGTTTTTCAACTGGATATTCATTGGGGAAGGCCATAAAATGTATTTAGTGGGCAATGGCATCATACTTTCCGTCTCTGCTCTCTGGAGATAAAGAAAATATGACAGGTCCTTTCCTAGCAAATCTATACATAAACTGTAATAATAGTTCATAGACCAAACCCACAACCCAGCAAAGAACAGTAGTTGCATTTCAACTGATTTACTTCAGTGGGACTTGATCAGCTCTTTAGTAAGTCGGTTCAAATGGGCTATGCATGGCTTGGTTTGTAAGGTCCACTGTCATCTCACCTGTCTGTGCATGTGACCTATTTACTCCACACATCGCTCTTATGACAGTCATGAGGATATACTTGAGCTGTGGGTGGTGGCCTAACCGGCTTGTTGTGTATATACATTTTTTTCCTCATGCGAAGATTAAAAAGTACCTCTTGTAATATCTTGTTTCAACACCCAGCATTTGTTTAGAAGTCTAAACTGGGTCAACGGCAATAGTTCAATAACGTTGAAGGTGCCTGTATATTCTCTCTCTCTCTTCAGTCTGTGTGATAAAAAAGAAGTTCTTTAAGACTATTGGGATTTAAAACTGTAATTCTATTAAATAGTAATTGAAGGGTCGCGAGAGGCTATGATACAGGATCAGCAGCGTGTAAGCCGGCCGTTTGAACTTTAATTTGGAATCACAGGCAGATGGGATCACGGCCTCTTTATGTGATGCTTGCAGATTTAAAACTAGCCGGCCCGGGAAAGGGAGGGGGAAGGAGAGGGAGAGAGACTGCAATGCAGATTCATTCATTAAACATGAAAGGTTATCGCAAGAGAGGAGAAACGTGTAGACGTTTAAGTAGGAGCCGGAATCTTCTCTTCCCGGCTCCGGACCGTCGTCCACCTCCCTTCCAACTGTCTCCTTTACTGCTTTTCAGCGGCTGTTATAAATAACCCCGGTTGGGACCTCAACGGAGATGACTTTATACCCTGGTGTTTGTTTTGTTCCTTGTTTTCTCTCTGCATCTTTCATGCCCCTGTCGCATCAAAGCAGCATGATGAGTCCCCAGTTCTAGAACAACCCGGTCCACAACTCCTAGTGTGCAATCCTATCTGCGTCTACTCGGAGGAAAGTTCCAGGACTTCAGTCTCGCTGGTTGGGATGTGGCCATGATGGTCATTGCTGGCTACTCGCTCCAATGGCGGGGAAGAGATTAGAGGAGACAAACTCCTGGAGGATAGGCCTAGCTAGGGCTAATAGCCATGATCTTCAGAAACAATGTACTTCTGATGTTGGGGATAATCAATAGCCCTGGATGTAAGCTCGTCTAGAACTAGCTTGGGGCTAGCGGACAGAGTGTTCAGGCTAGGAACAGAAGAGATATGGGTTCAAATCCCTATCAGTTCATGAAATCTACTGGGTGACCTTGAGTCAGCTGCCATCTCTTAGCCTAACCCTCCCTCACAGGGTTCTCGTGAGGATAAATTGAACGAGGGGAGAAATAAGAAAGCAACTCCGAAGGTCTTTTAGGAAAAGCGAGGTGTTTTTTTAATAAATAAATAAATAAGGGCAAACTGGATGGTTGTCTAGGGCAGAGGTGGATAAACCTGTGGCCCTTCAGATGTTGTTGGACTCCAGCTGCCATCATCTCCAGCCAGCATGGCCAATGGAATGATGGGAATTGTGGCCCAGCAACACGTGGAGGGCCAGAGGTTACTCATCCCTGGTCCAGAGTGATTTCTTCCCCTGGGAAACTTTCACTTTGCGTAGGAAAAGGTTGCTCTGGAGAGAGATCTAATTTAGCACGTTTATTTTACTCGTGTTTAGTAAACAAAGCTAAAAACTTCGAAAGTGCAACGCTTGCCTAATACTGCATTTGCAATGGGCATCCATTCATCGCTACTATTTGAATTTCTGAAATGGAAACTTTTCTGCCGAAAAATAAAGCACTGGGAAATATCCCGGGAAATTCCACACCTCACATCTGTGCTAGTGATGGTGGGTTAACTTTCTTACTTTAAAGTCTGAAGTCCCAGTGTAACTAACTCCAGGGAAGGTGTGCTAATTTAATAAGGACTGGGCGCGTCCACACAAAGCTCACTCTGCTGTCTCTATAAGCCGCTCTGCCAATATTCTCCGGTTTTCTCTTTCAAATAGTGGGTCGGATTCACCGGGCAGTGCTCTTCCACAAGCGCTGCTGCCTCCCTGAAATGACTCGGAAGCTGAGCCAGAAGAACCTCGGCCTTTTCTTGCTCAGTGGAGACAGGTGATGCCATTCGTTTCAACGGGACTTACGCAGGAGAATGGCATCGGCAAGGTGTGTTCTGCGTGAGTGAAGAGTGCGATCCCGAAGGTGTCTGCCTTCGAAAGCTCAAGACGGAAATCCTAAACTCTTGAATGAAAAGGAAGCTTCTTCCCCCTCTTCATCGCGGTCGACAATTTCCTAGGACAGAAATGCAGAGAGAAATGGGGTTTGTGTGTGCCTTGTATTGTTTCATGTTGGTGACGTCCAAGTCTTGGCGATTTGACTTTGCTTTATGACATTTGTACAGGGGTGTAGTCGTCTGGGGTCTCAGACCCCTTATTTTTTGGGGGGGAGAAGGGTCCCAGCAGGTCCCTGTGTCTCAAGTGTCCTACGAGCCAAACAGAGTGAAAGGAGATGAGTCAGCCACTGAGAAGACTCTTTTCAGTAGCTAACACCATCCCCTTTCATGCTTATTGGCTCCTAGGGATGTCTGTTGTTGTGGGAGAAAGTAAACAAGGATATCATTGTCAACGCAGGAGCAAAAAAGTGTGTGTGTGTGTGGCTGTGACTATCATAAAGGGACCCTGCACTTCCGAATTTACTACTACGCGATTGCATTTGTATCATGCTTTGGGGGGGGGGAGGCGACAGAAAGAACCTCCCCACACATCAGTGAGGTTATGCAGAAAGATTCTGGCCTCCTTGCCATGGAGTGTCCAACCTATGCCTGGGCTGTCCCACTACAAAAATGTACGTGGGCTTGGCTCTCCTCGGCCTGCTCCTTCAGAGCATAAATAAATGGCCATGCAATCCTATAAGGGTCTGTACTCAAAAGTAAGCGCCATCGAGTTCATTCCCTGGCAAATGTGTATTGGATTGCAATCTAAAGTCAGCCAAATTGCACCCAAATGCTGCTAAGAAATAGCCACTATGATTGTGAGTACAATGAGAGCTTTAAAAGGAAAAAGGGTCTTAGGGTAGCCATTTTTTCACATTAATGTTCTTAATTGTAAACCGCCCAGAGAGCTTCGGCTATGAGGCGGTATATAAATAAATAAGTAAATAAATATTCTCTGAAGACAGAAACCACAACCACAGCTCAGGATCAGTTTCCGTAATAAAGGCTCAGCCCAGGCAAGTTGGCTACTCCAGTAAGAAGTAGGGCCTGGAGATTTTATAGCTAACTAAAGGAGTGTATGAGGCGGAGTCCGCTCCCCAAGGAAGTGCAAGCCTTTGTCCCTAACACCCACTACCATCAAGGTCTTAATGAGCGTAGGGAGGCTGATGCCTGGGTTACAGCCATCTTTAGAGGGAGAGCGTCTGCTTTGCAGGCAGAAAGCCCCGGGTTCAATCCCCAGCGTGTCCAGCTAAGACAGGGAGAAAACCCTGCCTGAAGTACTGGTGTGCCGCTGCCAGTCAGGGTGAACAACACTGATCTAGATGGATCAATGGTCTGACATTTCCTGTGTTCATCCTTTGCCTCCGAAGCCCTCTACCCCGATTATATGACCCGGTTGTGGGTTTTTTAAATTTTATTTTCAGTGGCAAGGGAGAAAATGCTCTGCACATGCTCAGAGGGGTGAAAATGGATTTCAGACCAGACTTGCCCCTAAGACGAAGTCCTTGTGATTGGAGAAGAAAAAATATCCCCCCCTCCCACACACACACCAGTGGAATGAAGCAAATATTTCTGGAGAGATTTGGGTGCCTCCCCTTACCTTAACCCACTGGCCTTTATTGCGCTCATATAAGATCTCCCTTCTCCAACCCTGGCCCCTGCTCTTGTTTATTTCTAAATATTTGCCAAAGCAACTAGTTTACAGTCTAACCTAATTAACACCCCCCTCCGGTCATCCACAGCGAGTCGTCTGCGCAATCCATCCCTGGCACAACAATAAATAAATAAATAAATAAATAAGTTGCTTTTAAAATAAAAATAAAAAAATCCTCCGCTTCGGGGTCGTTTGTGAGTTCCAAGAGCTTACGGGCGGGCTGGAGCCTTTCCAGACCGTAGATGGTTTTAGATGCA
Organism: Rhineura floridana; assembly: GCF_030035675.1. NCBI lineage: Eukaryota > Metazoa > Chordata > Lepidosauria > Squamata > Rhineuridae > Rhineura > Rhineura floridana. The sequence goes on from NC_084483.1 coordinate 182,582,767, forward strand.
GAATTTTTTTCCCGATGAGTATTTACCATCATAACTAATTTAAGACCATTATTAAATAGAAATTCTCAGCAGGGCTCCTTAATGATGGAACACGTTGCTAATTAGAGAGTTTTGGCGAGGCGGTCTAGAGGGATGGGGTTGTGCTCTGCATGCAAAAGAAGGATTACCAACGTGGAAAGCAGAGGGGGGGAGATGAGGAAGGGGGGCCTGGAATGAGCAAAACCACCAAGTCTGAACATCTCAATCGTATGATTGGAGAGACAGGCGAGACTCGCCTTATCTGCTGCGGCACGATAACCTGCAGCACTCTGGCTTTGTGCTATTCCACACGAGCATCCATTGCGGGGACTGCAGAGGGACGGAAAACTTATCTCTGCTTTCTTTTAGTACCAGCTCCGCTACAACAGTCACCGTCTTCAGAGCCCCACGGTGCTGCCGGCGTGTTCTCAGGCGAGGCTTCCATGGATGGTTATTAACTCGTTTTTGTTGCGCTGTGTGTAATTTATGTGCTTAATTTCGTTTAAAGCAACACCACATCAGCAGAGTAACAGCAGATGCTGAAATGCGAGTGTGCCAGCGTGTGTGTGTGTTTACCTAAGAAAGCAAGCTTTTACCCTGCATCAGCATCACTGGGACTTGAGACTTAGTAAAATAAGAAAAGCTACTTTATTTATAGAAATACATAGTAGATAGAAAAGCAAACCTAGTTCTAACTAACTAAGTTGGAGGCATAAGCCCAGGTGCCGGGAGTTAGCCCCATGGCTTGGAGAGAAAGAGACAAAGGGATGTCTCCTCTCTCCTGGACAGTCAGAGGACAAAGGAGTGGAAAGGGTGGAAGGAGGAGGGGCAGGTAAGATTCCCTAAAGGCGTAACAGTCTAGCGACAGAAGGAAGTCAGTCGGAGCATCACAGGAAAAGGTAAACAAGCCTATCCATCTGGAGGACCCTAGCTCTATATTCCCTCTGAAGCACAAACAAAAGAACAAAACAGGAATTGCTCTTGCCCCACTTCCAACACCCCTTCTCAACCAGTGTTTGATTCAGTCCACGAGATTCGTCTTGTCTCACAGCTTGCAATGTCTGAATTTGCCCAACGCCTTCGTGAGAGTGCCTGCAGTCATGTCTTCTGTTGGACAATACTCCATCTTGAGTAGTCCTCTGCGGTAGGTGGGTGCTTCACATCTATGTACTTGGTGTGTGAACTCACCCCTTCTGACTCCAAGAGTCTGTTGCATCCTTGCTTGCTTCCCAGTCCCATCTGGCTGGTGAGCAGGTTCTTCAGCACAGGTATCCCACAGCTAACACCACATCTGGCTTGGTAACAGTACTGATATACAGGTTTTTCTTTAGCATTTGGCTTTTTCTTGAATTTCCTCTTGTAGCCTGCAGCTTTCCTTACTTGAGGAAGCTTGGTCAGTGTCCAAGTTTTACTTTGGTGTAGAGATTCCAGCTCTTCCTCGGCTGGCTGCCACCAACTCTCAGCTTCGGCTTTGGGTAAGGCATCAATCTCTTTCCAGGTCTCTGGCTCTGGAAATTCATCTTTCACAAGGTAAGCAAGTCTCTCTGGTGGTACACCTCTGTTGGTGCATTCAGAGCATCTGGGTGCTGGTGCTGTGGCTGCCTGTTCTGGCTCTGATGCCTGTTCTGGCTCTGATGCCTGTTCTGGCTCTGATGCCTGTTTTGGCTCTGTTGCCTGTTGTGGCTCTGTTGCCTCTTCTGGTTCCTCTGCAGGTATATTATACCTTCCTCTGCAGGTATATTGTTATATCTTCTGTGGTGGAAGAATAATTCAGCTTCCTCCATTTTGCTGTCATCTGTTTGGTGTGGCGCCCCTTCTGGTCGGTGTGCGGACGTTCCTTCACCAAAATTGACAGCTCTGCATACTTCAACTTTGCCAGTTTTGGGATCTATTACTCTGTATCCCTTCTGCATTGGAGAATATCCAATAAAAATCACTTCCCTGGCAGTGTTGTCAAGTTTGGATCTCTTTTCCTTTGGGATGTGCACAAAGGCCTTGCACCCAAATACACAAAGGTGTGACATACTTGGTATCCTATCATGCCACAGTTCAAATGGTGTTTTGTTGGTTGCAGATGCAGGAAGTCAGTTCTGCAGGTAAGTGGCAGTAACCGCAGCTTCTCCCCAGTACTGTTTTGGTAAATGCACATCTTCCAGCAAGGAATTAATCATTTGTCCAAAAGTCCAGTTCATGTGTGCTGCAACCCCATTTTGCTCTGGGTTGGACACAACTGTAGTCTGGTGCTCTATGCCTTCCTCATGGAGAAAGTCTTGCATAGTTCTAGACAAAAATTCCTTTGCATTGTCAGATCTTATGATCTGTGGCTTTCTGCCAAATTTGTTGGACGCAATCCTAACATAGTCCTTCAGTTTTTGAAGTACTTGACTTTTCTCCTTTATCAGATACATTGTAGTATATCTGGAGTAGTCATCTATAAAAGTCCGCATGTATAAATTTCCACCTTAGAGGACACTCTCATTGGCCCACAAGGATCAGTGTGAATTAACTCTAGAGGCTTTTTGCTTTTCCTCTCACTTTTCTTAGGAAATTTTGGCTTCACACTTTTAGTTTTAATACAGCACTTGCAAGTTTGTGTACAATTGCACTGTTTCATTCTAATGCCTCTTGCCAAATTCTCTTTTTCAAGAGCGGTAACTCTAGTTAGGCTGGCATGTCCCATCCTTCTATGCCAGGTATGCAAGCATTCAGAATCACTGGTTTCCTTGACCACATTTGCATGCATGGTTTCTAATAATTCTAGAATTAAAAGTCCATTTTTCACTTTTGCAGTGCAACTTATTCCTCCTTTATCTAGAACATGGCAAGTTTCTCCACTCATATGAAGTTGACCTCCAAATTCCATAATCCTGGTAGCACTTACTAAATTGTCTTTAAAAACTGGAACATATAGACAATTGTTAAGCTCAATCTGTCTTTGCCCATCTGGGTTTTTGCACAGTAATTGCACTGTCCCTATTCCTTCACAGAAAATTTCTTGTCCAGACACTGTAAGTATCTTTTGCTTGTGATTTTTAAAACTTTTAAACAGGTTTCTATCAATTATAATATGTGAGGTGGATCCTGAGTCAAAAATCTGCTTTTACAATCACTCTTGCCTTCATGATAAGACACATAGCTATAAGTCTCTGTTTTTGGCTTTCTCTGCCAAGTTTGCCTGGGGTCTTCTTGTTTGAAGTCAGGCTTTGGAGTTGTCTGCCAGCTATTGCTTTCCCTTTGAAAATGTTTTGAAGAGTCACATTTAAAATAGAAATTCCGTCTGTCTTCCCCCTTTTGTGGATTGGGGTGGTGACTCATGTGGCTACCTTTTGTTTGTTTGTTTCTCCCCATTTCCGCTTTTCCCGAAAATCCTGGTCTTTTAAATATGATATAAGCTGACTCAGACTTTGATCAGAATTTTCTAGCACACAGAAAATTAATTTATGATCCTGATTAAGAGAGCTTAAAGGCAAGCCTTTCTTTAAATCTTCATCCAGAAATCTACCACACTTTTCCAATTTTGCAAAAAGTTCTGAAAACTTTTCTATGTGCTTATTCAGACTGCCCCTTTCAGCAATCTCCTTCAGAGTAAATAACTCTTTGTAAAGAAACATAATGTGGCTCTTTGTTTTCTTGTTATAGACTTCTCCAAGTTTGTGATACATTTCCTTTACACTGTTACATCCAACACAGAAATTTAATGCTTCATCTGATAGAGCAGGAATAAGCAGGGATTTTACTTTTGCATGCTTACGTCTCCATGAAGCCATTGCGTTCACATCCTCAGCTGATGGCTCAGAATCAGTCAGAATTCCTTTCAAGTCTTCTCCTTCGAGGAGGGCTGTGAACCTTAAATCCCATAATTTGTAGTTATCCTTTTCAAGCCTTGGAACGCGTCTCTCAAGTGTTGATACTTCAGCCATCCTTTCTATCTTTGTTCTGCTTTTCTTTCTAACTTAAAGTCTCCCTTGTAAATTACACACAAGCACATTTAGCTTCAGCTACAACTTGCATTCAACTTAGTTTGCTGGGCCCATAACCCTTGTTGCGCTGTGTGTAATTTGTGTGCTTAATTTCATTTAAAGCAACACCACAGCAGCAGAGTAACAGCAGATGTTGAAATGCGAGTGTGCCAGCGTGTGTGTGTGTTTGCCAAAGAAAGCAGACTTTTACCCTGCATTGAGATCACTGAGACTTAAGACTTAGTAAAATAAGAAAAGCTACTTTATTTATAGAAATACACAGTAGACAGAAAAGCAAACCTACTTCTATCTAACTAAGTTGGAGGCATAATGCCCAGGTGTAGGGGTTAGCTTCATGGCTTGCAGAGAGCAGAGACAAAGGGATGTCTCCTCTCTTCCAGACAGTCAGAGAACAAAGGAGTGGAAAGGGTGGAAGGAGGAGGGGCAGGTAAGATTCCCTAAAGGCATCACAGTCTAGCGACAGAAGGAAGTCAGTCAGAGCATCACAGGTAAAGGTAAACAAGCCTATCCATCTGGAGGACCCTAGCTCTATCTCCCTTCTGGAACACAAACAAAAGAACAAAACAGGAATTGCTCTTGTCCCACTTCCAACAGTTTTTGGCTTGAGAGTGTGGGCAGGTTCACCGACTTTACTTGGAGCCCCCGCTCATGCAGCAGCAGAGGTTGGTAAAATGGGCAGTTCCCCTTCAGACTGCAGACGAGGCATTGCTTAAAAAAAAGTTACCCTAGTTAAAGATAAAACAAACCACCACTTCGCCCCGTCTCTGTAAGCACTCACAGGGGTGCAGTTGTTCAGGGTCTTGGGAGTCTTAGACCCTTTATCTTTTTTGGAGCAGGGTCCCAGCAGGGTCCTTATGTCTCCAGCATTCTATGAGCCAATCAGCATGAAAGGGGAATGTGTTAGCCACTGTGAAGAGTCTTCTAACATGCTTCCTTGTCTTTTCCTGTTGATTGGAGCCAATCAGGGTGAAAGGATGTGGGTCAGCCAGTGAGAAGACTCTTCTCAGTAGCTAACACTCTCTCCTTTCATGCTTAATGACTCCTAGGAATGTCTATTGTTGTGGGAGAAGGCATGAACAAGGACCTCATTCTCAACCCAGCAGAAGGATGGAAGGGTGTGTGGCTGTGACTATAATGAAGGAACCCCGCAGTTCTGAATTTGCCATTACACTACTGATAAGCAGAAAGCTACCACAGCAGGGAGAGGCCTTAACTGCAAAACCTTTCTCCTTGGTAGCTTAGTTATTTTCTGTTTGCAGGGACTTTTTATGTGAAAGAACACTGGGTCTTCTGACTACTTGTTGGCAGGAATAAGCCGCCTAAGTCTGGGCTACATCAGAATGACTCATGGAGTGGACTGCACCACTTGAAACTCAAGTGGGGAATAACATTTTGGAATGCTTTGTGTTAGAAGCTCCTTGCAAATAGCTAGCCAACACCGCAGGCCAAGGGTTGTGCTAGAACAGCCTTCTCCAATGTGGGGCCAGGTTAGAGGAGGGGTGAGGACTCCTGGGGTTGTCCAGATGTTGTTGGACTACAAGTCCCATTATCCCTGACCATTAGCCATGCTGGGTGGAACTAATGGGAGTGAGAGTTCAACAACATTTAGTTGGAGATCTTTACATTTTGATGACAAATCAAGTAATGGGGAGGCATACATATAAACGTACTAACTTTATTTCAGTTACCAAAACTGTGGTTTCTTTCTGCTGAATGGCCAAAAGTAGGAGTAGTTCATACTTAATTTACACTGGGCATTTACCAACAGCATCCGTATCTTACAATAAGCTATTCCTCCTCCACCACCATTGTCCATCTATAGTCATAATCTACCCATGGTGTCTCACAGGTTGCAAACACCAGCCTTTTTTTCTGCTTAGAAGCAGCCCATTCAGACATTCAAATGAACTCCAGGGTTATGTGATTTTTTGTTTTGTTTTATTTGCTAGAACCCCCTGAAGCCCACGAAATGGAGCCTGGTATAAAATAATGACACGGGGGACATGGAATTAAGGTACAGTGTGCCTGTGCGAAAGGTGCACAGTCCAGGATTTAGTTCCCATTACCACAATTGAGCTCACAGTCCTGCTACATAAAAATCTACTCCTGGTTTCTCATCCCAGCTTTCTTCTTCTGAGCAGCATAATGTGGGTCAGGGTTTGTTCTTGCTTATGTTCAATAAATGTGAGTCAAACTCCATGCTGATCTACTGCAAATCACTCAGAAATCTACCAGTAGATCTGGATCTATATTCAGTTCCCTGCTGGGTTAGATAGCATGTGGTATCAGATGCACAACTATCTCTGTGCACTATTATGCTTGATGCAATGGCTAGAATGTTGACCCTGGGAATTGGAAGTTAAGACTCAAACTGCTCTGAATATCTCTGGATGGCCTTGGGTAAGTCACCATTGTTTACTATTGTTCACTATTATTCAACCCTTACCTCACGGGGTGATGTGAGGGGCCAAGATTGCTCTGAGCTCTATGGATTATTGGAAGTGTGGCAAGAACAATTCCCATTTGGTTCACTTTGCATGCCTGTCATCTTAGCAGCCTTCCTTCCATGTAAATTGATACTCTCAGGGAGCTGACCTCACTTCTAACTCTCCTTCCTGTTTACTTATCCTTCCAGCTGAGAGAAGACATGTTTGTCTTTGTTCCTGTCTCCAAAAGCATGAGGGCAATGTCCAAGCCCAGCCATTATGCCTCCAACTTAGTTGGAACTAGTTATGTCTTTCCTATCTAGTATGTATTTCTATAAATGAAGAAGCTTTACTTATTTTACAAAGTCTAAAGTCTCAGTGATTTGAATGCAGGGTAAAAACCTGCTCCTTTTAAGATAAATCACACAGCATGCATGTCTTAACTCCATTGATCTCAGCTAAATTCTCTGCTAATGCATAACATGGATAAAATCAGGGGGGCTAATTTTACTGATCTGAAGGATACTTTCCCTTGTAACCATATAGTAACTCTTTCATTCTGATGCATAATACAGTTAAATAATGACCAGATGGGATGATGGCTGTGGGAAACAGTGCTTTATACAAGGATGGGGAAACTGTTGCCCTCCAGATGGTGAACACCAACTTCCATCATCTTGGGGTATTGGCCATACTGGCTGGGGTTGATGGGTGTTGGAGTCCAACATAATTTGTGTTGAACAGATTGGCTGTGGAATTGGGAGGAATGTGTGTGAATTGGGAGGAATGTGGTTTATTTATAAAGGAATCAGGCTTTTCCCCTGCTTCATATCACTGATACTTCAGACTTGGTTGAAGATAAGAAATGTTACTTTATTTATAGAAATACACAGTTGATAGGAAAGGCAATGTAGTTCTAACAAACTAATTTACTAAGGTGGTGGTGCAATGGCCAGGCTTGGTCATTGTCTCCACGCTACAAGAGAAAGAGACAAAAAGCAAGTGGTCTTTGGTGGTCACAGAAGGGGGAAAGAGACCAGAAGGAGTAGTCAGTTTACAACAGAAGGAAGACAGGGATGAACACAGGTCACATGGACAGCCACCTTGGGGGACTATCTCTTTATCTCCTCTCTGGCATGCAGATTTCAACCTCCAAATCTGAGTTGCAATCTTCCACACTTCCAACAATCTTGAGGGCCATAGGTTAACCTTCCCTTCTGTGAGCCATAATGATCGGATATAAACCACCTTGAATGCTTTGACTGAAAGGTAGCATATAAATAGAAATTTTAAAATAAATAAATAAATAATCAATCAGTATTTCTGGTCAACGCAGCGGTTCTGGGTAGCAGATATTTATGCCAAAAGTATAAAGGCTAAAAACAATAGAACACCCTAAGGTGGTATTTTGATCTCTGTTGATAACACTGCTATTATGAAGTATATGAAGTATGTAACTGCAACGAATGCTCTCAGAATACACTGCTTTTGTCAGTCAGGACTACATCCCAAAGCATAATCTTGCTAGAAACCTTTCTCACCCCACTGAAATCTCTTTGCTTTTGCTTCTTCGTTTGCACACCTGGGGAGGAGGAATATAAATAGAAGAAGTTACACTCAGTGTTTGTTTTCCATGGAATGACTGTAACCACTGCACAGTGTGTTAACAGGTAACACAGGTTATATATCACATGATATGTTGCCAGTAGTGTCTACTAGTTGCAAAGGCCAGTGGCTTATTACTAGTAAATGGTTATGACTGTGAACAGCTGAGGCACACAACCAACCATGAATCTATGATGTACAAACATAAGAAAAGTACTCTTGGATCAGAACAAAGGTCTATCTAGTCCAGCATCCTGTTTCCCATGATGGCCAGAATGTCTCCAAGCAGGGCATGAATTGCTCTCCTCTACTGATGACTCCAAGCAACTGGCTTTCAGAGTTATACTGCCTCTACCCCTGGACGTTTCATTTAACTGACTTGGCTAATAGCTGCTGAAAGACATATAATTCTCCTTTAAAGCCATCCAAACTAGAGGTCTTAAGCACATCTTGTAATGAATTCCATAAGCTTATTGTGCATTATGGGTTGTATCCAATGAAGTCCTACGCACTGAAATTAATAAACCTAAGGTAGTCATGTCTGTTAACTTCAGTGGGTCTACTCTGAGTAGTATTAGCACTGAATACAACCCTATCTGAAGAAGTGATTTCTTTTGTCTGTCTTTAGTCCTGGCTGGTGCCCATTAAGACTGGTGGGGCAGAAGACAGAGAGCTCAACAGTAGCTGAAGCCAGAATCAATGACAGGCAGAGCCACCTCATTCTGGTTTTGCCCCTACTGAGTACCATAATAGCAACACTAAGACTCAGGAAGAGGAAGCTGAGAGGCCATGCCTCCCCCTGGACTGGATGCCAGAAAGAAGACAGGCAGGTGACAGCTGGCAAAGGACAGACTGAGGTTGGTAGGGCCGTCCTGTCTGTTCTGAACCTCCTGCCAATCAGTTCCATTGGAAAGCCTGATGTTCTGCTATTGTGAGACAGGGAAGGAGGTGGGGGGAACCTTTCTCCAAATCATGCATAATTTTAATAAAGCTCTGAATAGCCCATCTTCCTTCTCAAGTCATCTTTGTCTCCAAATCAAGAAAGAAACATATAAGAATGCTACAGTCTGTTAATCTATCAACAATGGAACCCTTTGAAACAAAGGAGGATGGGAAGGCTCCCCACAGATATGCTCTGTTTCTTATTCCAGAGAAGTGCCAGGGCTTTGCTGGCCTAGCAACTGTGCCACCCTTTGGCCCGAAAAATCTTGCAGCTAATTCTGGATCATTTGTGGCTATTGGATGTGGTGCATGATAAGGGCAAGACATTTTACTTTTACAGGCTCAGCTCTGATCTGTCCACTCATTCATACATCTATTTGCCCTAAACAAAACAAAACTGAATGAGAAGGCTAACACACCCAAGAGTTTCCTTCCAACCCCTCCTAAAGAAGAGAGCCCAGTGTGTGCCCTTCCAAGATTTGCCACTGGGTAGCAACAGGGGGCTGCTGTTGCAGAGTAGTGAAATTAGGCACTTGAGCATCTGAGTGAACTTTGTGTGTTTGAATCCTTGCTATATATTACACCTTCCCTGGAATTAGTCAGACTAACACTTCAAGCTTTAAAATAAGAAATAATTATCTTTATTCTGGAAGTACATACTTGATAGGAAAGACTTTTACATCTAGCTAACTAGCTAAGTTGGAGATGCAAACACTAAGCCTAGTGTTTGCCCTCATGCTGGGAGTAGAGAGAAAGACAAAGAGATGTCTGCTCTTCCTCTCAAGAGAATGAAGAAGAAGCTGAAAGATGTGGTCAACATCCTGAGAATATCAGTCTAAGGAAGGAAGAGTCAGCAGGAGATCAAAGGATAGGTATAACCTAGCAATCAGGAGGTCTCCTCTCTGTCTACCCTTTTTAACCCCATGCAGCCCCAACCCACCAGTTCGAGTTGAACCACATATTCCAACAGCTACAGCCAATCCTGACTCCCTGACCCATATACCCATCCAGCCAAACGTTTGTTGCATTCACATGTTACCTTTTGAGATGTAAATTTAAAATATCTTGGGTGTGCACCTGAAAAATGCAATGGCGGGCAGACTCCAAACTTGTGGGATCTAGTGTATTTTTTATTTTTATTTTTTACTAAAGCTCTGGGGTCTACAGCCAGAGCCAGGGGCCCAATAGTGGCTCAACTTGGTGGTAATGTACAACAAATTAAGGAAGAGGGTTCCTCTGAGCACATGTTCAGCCCAGGAATTTATGATCACAATTATGATCAAGCTCACAAGTGCTTTCACACAGAAATCTACTCCCAAACATTGTTTTTCAGCAACCTAATTTCTGAGAAGGGAAATTTTTGTTGTTGTTGCCATTGTTCGTTCAGAATCAGAAACCTTTGCAAGTCTACCCAGAGATCAGCCAGTAGATCCCAAACTATATTCTGCCCATCCATGGATAAAATGGACAGGAAGACATCAGAGACCTAAGCTCACATCTCTGCTCAGTGGTGAAGCTCACTGGTCACCTTGGACCAGTTCCCATCTCTCAGCCTAACCTCACAGGGTTGTTGTGAAGATAAAACAGGGGGAGGGGAAACAAAGTTGTCATACACACCATGAATTGAAGGACATTGAAAGCACATTATTTCCCCCAAAGAAACCTGGGAACTGTAGTTTGTTGAGGGTGCTGGGAATTGTACAGTTCCCGGGATTCTTTGGGGGAAAATAATGTGCTTTCAGAGAGCCAGTGTGGCATAGTGGTTAGACTGTTGGACTACGACCTGGGAGACCAGGATTCAAATCCCCACACAGCCATGAAGCTCACTGGGTGACCCTGGGCCAGTCACTGCATCTCAGCCTCAGAGGAAGGCAACGGTAAACCACCTCTGAATACCGCTTACCATAAAAACCCTATTCATAGGGTCACCATAACTCGGAATCGACTTATTTCATTTTCAATGTACTTTCAAGGTATGGCGCCAATGTAGCCTTGTAAATATGCCACCAGGAGGTCCTTGGAAAAAGACAGGAGAATAATAATAATAATAATAAAAAGATGAATCGCAACATGTGTGACGTTGCTTCAGAGCCTTAAGTCCTCTAAGGAAGGCTCTCGGGGTGGTCTCCCCACTACCGATTCTAACAATAAGCTGCGCACGTACACAGCTGAGCTCCGGAGTCTCTCGCTATTGTCTGTCTCTGTGCTGCATTGGGGGCCGGTTTTGTTAAATCACACGCGGGGCCATTGCGAAGAATTCTGGCCTGCCTTCTCTGGGGCCTTCCCGCGCCTCCTTATAATAATAATAATAATAATAATAATAATATTTAATTTGTTTGTCGCCTATCCTTCTAAGTGTCATGCAACTTCCTCTTCGCCCCTCGCGTTTTGTTCCCAGCCTGTTCGCGGTGTGAACAGGGGGAAGAGTCCACGCCTTGCTAGCGTGGCGGGCCACTTGGGCGTTAGGAGAGGCGTCGTTTGCTTCCCTTCTCTCTTTGGCCTGGGCCTTTGCGGCTCCCCCCTCCCCCTCATCGCCAAGAGTCAACAAGGGACGGAAAGGCACACATCTCCCTCCTCTGTCCAAACAAAAGAGCCTCTTTGGGCCGCGGAACTTCCCAGACGACGCGCCGGGCTTCTGCCCGGCCCCGCCTCCAGCGAGCGGAGAAGGGAGGAAGGCGAAGTCGCGGCAAACGAGCACTCCAGCCGAGGTTCGCCGGGGGGGGGGGGAACAACCGGAGCTTCATTTACTTTAGGAAAGAAAGAAGAGAGGGGAAAGCGCTGGTGTTGAAATCAAAGCGGAAGCCTTTCACCTTCAAATATGGGATAAGTTGGCTGTGGTTACTCGGGGATTAAGAGAAAGGCTCAGGGGCGCTCTGGGGCATTTCTTCACTACTCCAACTGCTGTGGCGTCGGGATTTGGTCGTGGCGTTCTTGGAGGCAGCTTTGGAGCGAAAACAAACAAACACATTCCAGGGCTGATACCTACGCAAAATAGACCGCCTCCCTTGCTTTTCAGGGTTATGTAATTTCATAGGGCTGGGATCAATATATTGGAGGCAATGATGTCAACAAGCACTGCTCGTCCGCAACGCAGCCACTGTTCTTTTCCTTCCTAGGTTCGGCCTCGATTGTTGTAGCACAGCCTTCGCCAACCTGGTGCCCACAAGGAGTGTCAGGCCAGTGGTATTTAAAGAGGTGGACTGTATTTAAAACCCCTAGGCAGAATACCCAGGAGTACTTTAATTAATTAATTGGGTTTTTATCCCACCACAGTCCAAGGACTCTGGGTTCCAATCTCTGTCCCTCTTCCTGGCCACTGAAATTTCACTTTGAATAAAAACAACTCACACTTGAAACAAATTGCACATTGCATTTTATTTTACTAAAGGACAAGAAGAACAGGAGCAATGTTTTTAGTTAATCCTAGACCTTCTCTTTGGTTTTTCACTATAAAAATAAAATTTCTTAGAGAAACTCACACAGGTAAACAATTGCAGGTACACATGTCAGCCCATTCAAAGAGAGGAAAAAAGAAATACATTTACTATTGCTTTCTTGACCTTTTAGGAAGGTATTATTCTTGATTCACAGAGGTAACTGGATTTTACAAAGGCTCAGACAGGAAACTCTACAAAGCACATCTCTTCTAGAAAGAGCTTTGATGGGACATTGATGGTAAAATTATTTATTCTAATCATGTACTGGTAGAGGACAAAAATCCAAAAGAGGAACTTAGACAAAGAAAGAGACAGAGAATTATAGTGCAGTCACATACATGTCTATTTGACAGTAGGCTCCATTTAATCCAATGAAATTTACTCCCAGAAAAATGTGTACAGGAGTGCAGCCTTAGATTCTAATCTACATTCATGCTTCAGCAATTTAGCCGGTCCCTTTAAACCCGCAGAACTGAGTGGATCTACTTTGTGGAGTATAGCATATAATTTTTCAGCACAGTGACATTAAGAGGACACCATTGCAAACATTTGCAAATAAACATTAGGATGACTTTGTTTGGAACCCCTCCCATCTCTAGTAGAGATGATGGGCCCTCTGAAAAATTCAGTGAATATGTGACTCTTAAAGAGTTAAATATTAGAACTTTGTATAAGGGCTAGAATTAGACTCCACCACTTACACTTTCATTTGCTCTGCTTTTCAGTTTCAGTTGTGTTCTCTACCCAGCCAGCAATAAAGAAGCATGTTTATTTGCATTCTGCAGTGAGAAGTAAGAGTTTGATTATTCTGCAGACATTACAATGAGTAGAGCAGGATTGTGTGCTTATGGTAAAGGATGAAATAAAGAGATGTTTATTTATTGCATTTATATACTGCCTCATAGCTGAAGCTCTCTGGGTGGTTTACAACAATTAAGAACATTAATGTGAAAAAATGGCTACCCTAAGACTCTTTTTTTTCTTTTAAAGCTCTCACTGTACTCACAATCATAGTGGCTATTTTTTTCTTGAGTACTTGATGGCAAATGATGAAAACAGTCCCAGAGGGATAGAAATACTGCTGTGTACACTACAGCTAGCCAGTTGGCTGGCTGGCTACCTAGGCTGTAACTCTTGCCTAATTTCTGATTTTCCCAATATGTGCAGCTCAGCATGAGGCCTTTTCAGAGTTTCTAGATAGAAAAATCAACCCAGCAACCAGTAAAAAAAAAATCATATTGCTTTCCACATTTAGTTTCCAATTACTTCGTTAGTCCATTATAAAGCAGCCAGTCAAAAAGTTTTCCCTCAATTGTCCAAGAGGAAACAAAATCTAAATGTCAGGAACAAGATTAGGAGGGACTGTCAAGGAAGAATTAACAAACACATCCAAAATTATTTATTTTCTCTCTGTCCTTCCCTTTTTGGATGGAATTTAAAACTGAGATACCTAATGAAGTATCAAAGCCAAGCTCAGGAGCTCACTTTTCTTACCAAAGTAGTTCAGCTCATAAAGAATCAGACTACAGGGACAAACCACAAATGGAAGGGGACTGTAGCTATAAGCAAAGTCAGGCTTTTCAGTCTGGTATTCCGGGGGATCTCTCAAAAAGGATGAGACAATTCAACTGATTAAACTTTATTCATGTAAGTTAACATACTCTCTAGATGGAGGAGGGGGAAGGTCACTGCCTTTCCCTTTTCCTGGCCTGGCTGTCATGTCCTCTCTACCAATGAGAGAGCAGGGATTGGCTGGCTCTAAGCGCTCCTTCCCCCCAAGTGCCCTACCTAGAAATGTGGCTGCTCCACCTAACAAGGAAGGTGTCATGGGCCCATGGAAAACTTTTGGCAGGACTGCGAGAATGAAGACTGGGTTTCAGGTGTTGTGGAGGGGGCTGGGGAAAAGATGGGAGAAATGCTTCCAGAAACCTCTAGCAGCTCTGTATCTAATGAATTAATTGATGTTGGTAACCCCCATTCACCTATGACAAAGAGAGAGGAATCCTCACTGGCACCCAGCCCAGAATAGCTGTTGAACAGATATACCGTAATGAACAGCCTGTACTCTCCCAGAGAGAGGAAAGTGAAAGCAATATGTCAGAGCCAGGGATAACAATTTCTCCAAGGTTACACAAAATAGAGAAAAGGAGGCTTCAGTTAAAGTAATCAGTGTTGCTTTCCAGAAGGAGTCCCTGTCTTGCTGCACAGGCTAGAAAATGCTAGAGTTGGCCAGTGCAAGTAAAGTGCCCACCCACCTCTCTTTTATATAGGGTGTCTGGATATGATAAGATCATTGCAACAACTTTCCAATGTTGCTTCCATGCCTAGTTCTGTATCCTGGTTTACGCCTAGAATGTTTGATGCTGTGTTCCTGTACTGGAATAAAGCCTTTTGCAAAACCCAGTCTTTAAGTCCTGCTTTCTTGGTTGGGAGCCAAGACAGAAGGGTAGTTGCAGGACTGGGCCAAGGTATCCTAGGAACATAGGAAGTTGCCTTATATTATTGGACCATCTAGCTCAGTATTAACTACACTGACTCTACCTGGAGAAGACTGGGATTGAACCTGGGATCTTCTGTATGCAAAGCTGATGCTCTACCACTGAGCTATAGTTTTTCTCCTATCACAGGAGGGGCCACAACACAGAGGCACAGTACTTACTTTACATGTAGAATGGATGGGCATTCTGTGGCCTAATTTCATGTGGATGATAAGGAGGGTGGGAACTTGGAGAAAGGGGCAGACAGAGAGGGAGAGAGAGGGTGCTCTACTCGCTTTTTGTCCTGCTTCACCCACTAGTGGCTTCAGCCCTGCACACAGCCAGCTCTGGTCAGCCCAGCAGATTACACTCTCTAGGGAATGTAGCGCTTGACAGAGAAAAGGTTCTCTACCCCTGATGCAGAAGATCCCAGGTTCAATCCCTTCCGTCGGCACTCACAACAAGGATGGGGAACCTGTGGCCCTCTATAAGTTGTTGGACTCCAACTCCTATAGACAGCATGACTAGCCCTAGCCAGCAGGGCCAATTGTTAGGGATGATGTAATTTGTACAGTAGGTTTGTAGGTAGACAAATAGTCTGGATTATAATACAGCCTCTTACCTTCAAGGTAACCCCTATGATGCAGTACCAGCACAATAGGTATATTAAGGAATCTTTGAGGATGGCTCCTAGCTCAAGGATATGGAGTGCATACTTTGTACTCAGAAGGCCCCAGGCTGATATTTGTTTTTAATATGTTTTATAGATATTTTTAGTGTTTTGTCATTTGTTTGCCATCCTGGGCTCCTTCTGAGAGAAAGGGTGGGATATAAATTTAATACATGATATTTATTTATTTATTTATTTAATTTATATCCTGCCCTTCCTCCCAGCAGGAGCCCAGGGCGGCAAACAAAGCACTAAAACACTTTAAAACATCATAAAAACAGATCTTAAAAAACATTAAAACAAAACAGCATTAAAAACATTTTTAAAAAACAACCTTAAAAAGGGTTAAAAACATTATTAAAAATATATTAAACAATTCTGACACATATGTAGACTGGGGTAGGTCTCAACTTAAAAAGCTTGTTGAAAGAGGAAAGTCAATTATAATCTCAGGTAGCAGGAAAGGGGAAGAGCCTTTACCCTTGGAGCAGACACCACTGGGTTTAATGGACCATATTTATTCCAAGGCAGCTCCGTATTTTCCTAGGAAGCCAAACTCTCACATACAGTATTTCATGAGATTGAGAATTTGTGAGAAATATATACAGTATTTCATCTTCACTTCTTAGTGATGTTCTTAGTGAACATCGGGGGGGGCATGCCCATCCCTGATTTATTTATTTATATATTTTTGTTCTGCACTTATAGCCCACTGTTCCTCCAAGGAGCTCTAGGTGACACACATAATTCCATTTCCCCACCACCACTCCATCTTAACCTCATGACCACACTGTGAGGTAGATCAGGTTGAGAGAGAAACGGCTGATCCAAAGTCACCCAGTAAGGTCTGTGGATGAGCAGGAAACGGAACGTGGGTCTAATGCTGCAGTACCATACTCAGTTGCCAGGGAGTATGCCCCGTTGAACTCAATAGGACTACCTCTGAACAGATAGGGACAGAGTTGTGCTGGAAGTCTAGAACAACACCAAAGTCTGATGGGAGTTGTAGTCCAAAACATCGGAAGGGCACTAGGTTGGGGAAGGCTGCACTACACACACACACCCTCTCACATTCAGGACTGCATATGAGTTATCCCACTGGGTCCTTGCTGAAAGTTGATCTATGGCAATCTACAGGTCCAGCACAGCACCCAGAGGAGTGTCTGGACATGGCCTCTTTCTGTCCCCACCAAGCCACCTTCAAGTGGAGTTTGTTAGCGTTTGGAGTTGAATGCTGTCAGAAGCTGAAGAGTAACAGGATCCCTGATGAAGGAGCACACTTTACCCTGGATATAACCACACTGGCTTTAGAAAACAAGCAAACTTACCTTTATTGTAGGAAATACAATCCTAGTTCCAGCTAACCAAAGTTGGAGATGCAAATAGACATCCTTGCTGTTTGTTCTCTTCAGGAGAGAGGGACAAAGGAAAGATGGCTCCTCTCCCAAGAGAGGAGAAGAAGAAGGGAGGAGAAGGAAATGAGATCAGCAGCCCCTATCTGTCTAGCACCTGAAGGAAAGTCAGCACAGATTAGGTTGAGGAAGCATGGAAATTCCCCTCTGTATCTACCCTTCCCCATGCAAACCAGCCAGCCTCTGAATACAAGCTGTGTGGCAACAATATTAGCAAGAAGCCATCAAAGCAGATGTCAGACTACTTTCCCCACCACACTTGGGCAACACCTCTCCCAATGAATCGTTAATTGTCTTCTGGGTGCACAGGATCCCCTCCCAATCTTCCATGGTTTTTGCTCAAGACAGTTTCTGTCATGATCATGTAGTGCGCTTGGGTGGTGGAAGCAGGGAGGGGCTGGCAACGAGGCTTCCTTGGAGTCAAGGCTCTTCAACATCTGGGCTCACTGTTCTGAGTAACAGAGTAACAGGGAAGAATGGCAGTGTTTCTAAGCACACACAGAGCAACTAGTGTTCATATCAGGCCTCATCCTGCATCTTACCTGCTGCTGTTGATAGCTGATACTGAGAAAGCAGCCTCTTTTTGGCAGAGTTTTGCCAGCTCTGTGGCTGAAACACAAGTCTTGTGGCAACTTAAATACAAACAAATGGTATGATATCCTAAGCTTTCACGGAGGCTGGCACAAGCTGGTGTGTGCTTGGATGGAAGGATGGATGGAGAGTGAGGTGGCTGAATGAATATGTGTTATGTTGTTTGGAATTTTACATCATGATGCTTTGTAACTCTCTCTGACTTTACATTTATAATGTGTTTGTGCATATGGATATTGTTTATGTGTTTGTTCTCTATTTGTAGGTAAATCATTTGGCAGGGTTATTATTGTACTTATTGTGTTCATATATATTTATTTATTTTTATTGTAATCATATTCCAGATATTTGGATAGTAAGCTGTCTATAAATGGAAATAATAAACAAACAAACAAATAAAAGCCCACTTCATCAGATGTATGAAGTGTAATCCTCAGTTGCAGGTATATATAAATAGACATGGTGGTGGAGGAGGAAATGTAAGCAGTGAGATCAGAGGGAAATGAAATGTGAGAAGTACAGACAATGACAATTCAATTAGAACTAAAACATATGCCAAATAGGCACTGATCCTTTACAACAGTGGTGATGGGCAATAAAACAATTCACTTGAAAGGAAACCATGGTCCCAATTTGGACCCAAGTGAATAGAGCTGAACTTCTTGATTTATTGTAATTCAGTGCTGGAGCCCCAAGTGGCACAAATGAGAGCTCTTATATTTCAGTGGCTGCAAACAAGGATGTCCCTGGTCAAGATCTCACCATGAATCCAAGCAAGATGATTGAAGCCATGTATACGTGAACTGCCTGAGGCATTGTGTAAATGTGAGGTTTTGTTATTGCCCGGCATTATGACGGACAGGGGTATGTGTGCTAAGAAGGCCCATCTCTTGTGGGAGTCTTGGGCATTGGACAAAGAGACACACTGGATTCCCCGCATGGTTATTATTCCTATTAATTATTTTTTAGATTATTATATATCCTTATCTCATCCTTTCTACAAGGAGCTCAAGGTGGCACACACGATTCCCCCCCATTGATCTTCACACCAAGCCTGTGAGGTAGGCAAGACCAAGAGATGATATTTGGCTCCAACTCACCCATTTGCTTTATGGTGGAGAATTTGATCCTAAGTTACATTGCTCTCAAAGTTCAACACTCTAGTCACTGCCTCAGACCAGCTGTTGGAAGGATCCCTAGACATGATGGCCAAGCCAAGCATGTCAGTGGTTTGGGGTAGGTTTTATTCACCTATGGCTAGGATGGGTAATCTGGGGCTTGTTGGAAGTGCTGGGATGCAACTCAGCTTGCAGGGGAGTTGCATGGGGAAAGAGTAGACAGAAAGGGTTCCAAAGCTCCCTAATCTGTCTCACTGTCCTTTGATCTCTGTGCTGATACTTAGGGTTGTTGACCTCATTTCTTGCTCCTCCCTTCTTCTTCATCCCACCTTGGGAGGGGAGACATCTTTCCTTTGTCTCTCCTGCAGAGAGCAAAGAACATGCATGTATCTCTGCATCTCCAACTTTAGTTAGCTAGAACTAGGATCTTTTCTATCCATAATGTATTTCCTATAATAAATGCCAGTTTGCTTGCTTTCTAAAGCCAGAGTCTTGGTGTGATTATATCCAGGGTAACGTGTGCTCCTTCAGCAGGTATCCTACTACAGTTCAGCTTCTTCCAGCATTCAGCACCAAATGCTAACAGGGCTCTCCAGATGTTGAGGAACTACAGCTTTCATCACCCCTGGCCATTGGACATGCTAGTTGGGGCTGTTGGGAGCTGGAGTCCAACAATATTTGGAGAGCCACAGTCTCTCCCCATCCCTCACATAGCTGGTATAGCACAGTGGGAAGGAGAGCCTGGCAGGGAGTCCAGAGTCTGTGAGTTCAAATCCCCGCTCATGTCTCCTGGGTGTAAAGGGCCAGCTAAAGATCACCCCACAGTGAGTGGCTCAGGGGTTACATGCCCTGCCACCTGTGCAGCCATGGGCAAGCTGCATAGTCCCAAGGAGGCCAGTTGCCCCCCAGCTGGCAGTTGCAGACAAGGAAGGGGCTGGCTTGTGCAGCTGTGGCAAGCTGAGCAGGACCTAGCCAGCTGGTGAGGACTAGCCTCAGAGGGAGGCAATGGTAAACCCCCTCTGAATACCACTTACCATGAAAACCCTATTCATAGGGTTGCCATGAGTCAGGATCGACTTGAAGGCAGTACATATTTTCAATTATTCAAAAACTGTATGCTGAGAGTTGCTGGTGTTGGAGTATTGGTAAAAATATAGCAGCTACATTAGCTGAATGTAGCTTGCTCAGTGTTCTGTGCAGAGGTTACCTGAGATAAAGCAAGCTTTTTCCTTGCCTTAAATCACTGACTTATACTTGGTTTCAAAATATGAAAATACTACTTTATTAATAGAAATACATACTTGATAGGAAAGGTGTTAGTTCTAGCTAACTAACAAGGCTGGAGGGACAATTCCCAGCCTTCAGGGATGAGAGACATAAGGAAGATGTCTGCTCTCCTTCTAGTCTGGCCTGAGAAAAAGAAAGTGGGTGGAGAGGATGGAAGTGAGGTCATCTCCCTGAGTGTATCAGTTTACAAAGAAGGAAGATAGGTAGAGGAACACAGGTAAGAATAGGCAGTCTAGCCAGCTGGAGGACCCTTGCTCTATCTCCCCTTAGGCATGCAAGGAGAACCAAATAGGAGTTGTTCTTGCCAACAGTTGGGAGGAACAATAATGGAAGAGTGCTATTGCCTTTGTGCACCCTGCTTGTGGGCTTTCCAGAGACATTTAGCTGACCACTAAAAGAGAACTAGATGGATAGTTGATGGATCAACCAAAATCCATCAGCTTTCACAATCTAAGAGCATATAGAGCAGGATCTCTGTATACTCATAGATTGAGACACAAAAGGTGTTGGAAGTCTTGGGATGCAACTCAGCCTGACAGGGCTTTGCCTGAGGTTAAAGTAGACACAGAGCAGGAAAACTCTTGTGCTTCCTAGCTATCTTTCTGACTTAACCTGCCCTGACCTTCCTTTAGATGCTACACTGGTGCTCTTAGGGACTGAGACTCTTAGGGTTGCTGATCTCATTTTCTGCTCCATCTAAGTTAGTTGGAACTCTTTTCTCTCCAAGTATGTATTTGCTAATAAAGTAAGTTTTCTTCTTTTCCATAGTAAAAGTCTCTGTGTGATTGGAACTAAAGGGAAGGCAGTCAATACACAGCCATCTTCCAAGCTGTGTGTGCTGACTCTGCTAAGTTCATCCAACAAAAAGTTCCCGAGCCAGTCATCCGCCATACCTACCTTCTCCCTCTGCCAGCATCCTCTGACGCAGGTACCCTGGAATAGTACATGCTTCAGAGGATTGTACCTCGCGTTCTTCTGGTTACTCTTCTCCATTGTCCCACACCCCAGGGGGCACGTGTGATGTTCCTATATATTAGTGTATATATGGTAAGTGCTGGTTGTTTAGAGTATACATGGTAAGTAGTGAAAGAGGAGGGGGAGTGAATGGGCAATAGAATGCTTGATGATTGGCTGAATGTTTAAAATGGCTGACAGTATAAATGAAAGGATGACAGGTAAATCTGGGGGAATGTGAGGTGGTGAATTGTGGAATCTGGGGGGAGAAGAGAAAGAGTGGGGTTTGAGAGAGTTGTTTGCCAGGAGAGAGTGAAGAAGGAGGGAGGTGGATTTTGGATTAGTATTGAGTAAAACCATATGTTTATGTGCCTTAAGAAGAAATCTTGTTAATCTTGTTAGCTTTGTTATCTGTAATAAATACTTAATTTGGTTTACCAAAGGCCTGATCCTTGGCTGGGGTTTCACAGACCAGAAGGGAGGGTAAGGTAATGACCAAGGCTGAAGGGGAACTGTAACAAATGGTGGCAGCGGTGAAGAGAATAACAATACCAGTATTCAGAGTCTCTGGGAATACTAGTATTGGGACGTTACTGGTGGTTGCCTAGCAGGGGGATCTGTTGAGATCTGTGCTACAGCGGGGAGAGAAATCATAAGAGAGTGTGGTCCGGACTGGTGGAGTCCCTGGTGGTGCCTAGAGACAGGCAGTAACCACGAGCAGGTAGGAACCTGACAGGGAGAGCCAGGGAAGGACGCCTCACAGCCCGCTCTTTCCCCATCGCTCCTATAGCCTTACCCCCCACCCGACTTCCCGCACAGCGTCCCGGACAAGGATCCAAGGGTTGGAACAAAAGGCGCAGCGAAGGAGGGAAGAGCTGCCACTTCGCCAGTCAAAGTTGGGGGTGGGTAGGCGACCGGGGAAGAGGAAAAACGGAGGCGGAGCAAGGCAGAGAGATAGCCTCGACCCTCCCCTTCTGGCGCGACGAAAGAGCAGCAAAGGCTCCGGGGACGCGGCCGGCGAGGAAAAGAGTGGGAGACGCCAGCCTCTTCACGCCACGTCCGGAGAGACATCGCGCCACCTGATCCGGAGTGCCCTGAAGTCCGAAGGGAGTCAGCGGCATGGACGAACGAAGATCCAGAGCTGACAGGAGAGAACCTTTGCTCAAAATCAGGCGAGGCAGAGAATATAAAGATGTTTCCCCGTAAAACCACACATCAAACACATACATAGTGAATGATTCTATTCTATTCTATTCTATTCTATTCTATTCTACAGACTATTAAAACCGAATCAATTTACTTTGAAGTCCTGAATTTTGTCTGCGCTATTGAATGGGACCTTCCCCCTCTTTAAATCTCAGCCATCTCTCTCAGATTCATTATTTGTAAACGTCCCATTATTTCAATTATTTTTTTTAAAAAAAATCTTAGTTAAACACCTTCTTGGATCTTGAATGAATTTCCTGCAATTTTAGGTATCTTCCTATACCGAGGGAGGGAGGGTGGATCGCCATAATAAATATACATATGCCAATCTTTCTAGCCTCCAGGCAGCCGCCCTCACGTGTATCTATTCAGTCTTATCTCGGCATAATCAGAGAACTCCAACGCGAATCTGTATTTATGTAAATGTCTGTCCAAATGGCCCCCGGGAGCCAAAGCCATGGATCCTGGCGGTGTCTCAGTGATTTCAATGGCATTTCCTTCCACGTAATGTATGCCAGTTCGAGGCCAAAGGGAAGGGCCGAGAAGGGCATTTGTGCACTTGACAGTTAAGATATGATGTTTGATCGCCTCCCTTTTTCCCAGGCCCCCTAGGGATTTTTTTAAGGCGCAGGAAAAGTAAGTAAGAAAGAACGTCTGGATTTGCCAAGCAGGCGGGGAGGGGGAGGAGCAACGATCGACCTGCATTTATTTTATTTGATTGTTATTGTTCTATAAGACAATTAAAACGAAACCAGTTTGTTGGCACAACAAACAGAGCTCCTTAGACTGGCTGTGTTGTTCCGAAGCAGAGTTACTTAATAGTTCCATCGAAAGGAGGAAAGAAAAGAAAAACTTAGGTCAAAGTCTGAGTAAAGTGTCTCTAAGACCAGGTTTTGGCTGTAATCGCGCGGCTCGCTTCCAAAGTCAATGCCCTTTTCTTTGTTCGAAGCCAACGTGGCACAGTCCGGTCCTAAAAACATAATGACGCAGGGCGCCTTCACTCATCGCTTGATGAGGGCAACACCAGGATAGGTTTGTCTGTGCGAACGAGCTGCCGCAGCCCTTAAACCGACGAGAACGCTCGCATCTTCTCGCACCTGCCTCTAATTAGGCACGTTGCTTTCGGACGGGAGTTGGTTGTCACAGGCAGCTGCCAGTCTGAGTTCATCAAGGGATGGAAATGCGCGTGTGAACAGGCTCTTCGGAATATGCCCCCCATCGATTTCGGTGGATCCCTCTTTCAACACATTTAACATCTCAATCCGCCCCTTCCCTCCGCATTTCCTGGAAAGTGGAAAGCAATCATTCTTTTCAAAGGAGCTTGAATAATGCACAATGTGAACATTCTCAGCCTCGCATACACACACGCACACACGCTTAACTGTCACCTTAAAACTACGGCCCTGCTTGGAGGGCGGACGGTCTACCTATATCGCCTCAAACCTGATAGGCTCCGACCTAAGCGCGTTGAGATGCGGGGGATCCAGATTGTTAGGCGTTTTGTACACTACCTGCCTGCGTTTTATTTATTTATTTATTAAATTTATATCCTGCCCTTCCTCCCAGAAGGAGCCCAGGGCAGCAAACAAAAACACTAAAACACTCTAAAATATCTTAAAAAAAGATTTTAAAACATATTAAAACAAAGCATCTTCGAAAATATATTAAAACAAAACATATTTTTAATTTTTTTTTAAAAAAAACACATTAAAAAGCAATGCCAGCATAGAGGCATACTGGGATAAGATGTCTACTTAAAAGGCTTGTTGAAAGAGAAAGGTCTTCAGCAGGTGGTGAAAAGATGAGACAGATGATACCTGTCTAATATTTAAAGGGAGGAATTCCAAAGTCTAGGTGCTACAACTCTAAAGTCTATTTCCTATGTTGTGATGATGTACAACCTTTCTATCCGATTGGCTTTGCCTCCTGAGTTCGGTTCATGTGATGACCATTTTACAGATGGTGGGGACTGAAGTGAAGAAAAAGCCCTTGGCCGAGGCCAGACAGTAAGACCGTGGCAGAGGTGCAGGCGAATTTTCCCGTAACTTACCTATAGTCACCTTGGGTTCTTTACTTAGGAGCCACTTGCATTGATCTCAATGGAACTGACTTTCTGCTGAAAGTGGAAGTGCAGTTCACTCACTTGTTTATTACTATCATTTTATTATTATTACATTTATATGCCAGCTTTCCTCCAAGGAGCTCAAAGTGGCCTATAAACATGATCCCCCCTCCCGATTTTATCCTCATAACAACCCTGTGAGGTAAGTTAGTCTGAGAGACTGTGACTGGCCCAAGATCACCCAGTGAGCTTCATGCCCTAGCGGGGATCTGAACCCTGGTCTCCTAGATCCCAGTCCCGATACTCTAACCATTACACCACACTGCCCATTTATTATTATTATTGTTGTTGTTGTTGTTGTTGTTGTTGTTGTTATTATTATTTCTTAGCCACCTTTCACCATAGGGTCCTGGGGTGGGTAAAATGCAAAATCAGATAAGAATGCAAAATTAAAATCAGTTGAAACAATTTACAACTTGGTGGGGAGAGAGGTATGATCTTATCGGTTCCCATAACTTCCTTGATTTCTCTGCCCTCTACCCTTCAGTTTCCTAGGACAGTTTCTGAATCTCTGAGCCTCTTCCAAAACGGGCATCGTTTTACAATCGCTCGCCGGGGCAGGCTGGGCAGCCCTCCTACCAGAGAGGGTGGAGGCTGGCCGGCCTGACTTCTCCACTTTTCGCCAGGCGGAAAAGCGCCGTAACGCAGTGCAAAGCGGGACAATCCCCACCCGACAGATTTGTGGCTGAGGACTGCGGGGGAAGGAGATTCTCCTGTATGTGTCATGAGTCCGATAACCAAGACCTTGCTGCTGCTCCTGCTTTGATGATGATGATAAGATGATGAACAGCAATGGTCAGTTCATTGATTCAGGAGCAGCACCATTTTATTTGGGAAGAAGTGGCTTGAGGATCGTGGCTAAAGTGCATGCTAATAAAACAATTATGACTAAACTATATAAGAAATTATATAAATGAAATAATCATAATAATAATTACTCAGAAATCGAATAATAACAGTAATAATAATAACATCGTCCAGGGCTGTTTGGTATTAGTCCTGGTCCCCCTGCCCTTTCAAAAGCCTATTATTAATAATGCTAATTAGAGTAGGGGACAAGGCTTTCACAAATTGACATAGTTGGAGTTTTGCTGGGGGGGGTGTCGCTGCGTTGCAGTGATGATGTTCTGATCGATTCTGAGTTGGGTAAAACTCCCTGCTAATTATTACCACCCTCACCGTGTCCCCCAAAGAGACCACTTTTGTAACAATACCAGTTAAGTTAATTCAGGGTCCTGTTGAACTCAGGGGGCCGGGAATAGAAGGAACCACAATAACTTCAAAGTAACAAACAATATTGACTTTCATTGCAATTAATGTTGTCACTTCCGTTTCCGGGACCAGCCCTCCCTTTTTTAAATGCAAAAGGTGGTGTTTCTATTTCATACATTTTCGTATTCAGTTTGGGACGGATAGATTTCTAAGTTCTAAAAGATGAATGAAAAGGAGGCTCCTCCCTCTTCCTCGCCTCTCTCTCCCACCCCACACATTGCTAATGCTTCGGGGAAAGCCCTCTCTCCAGGCTGGAAGAGGTCCCTCTGCAAAAGTGCCTTGGATCGCCCACCAGGGCAGAGTCAAGGCAGGCGCTGCCCAAAAGACGCGAGGGTAGGGCCTGGCTTGAGACACCGCGGTCCTCGTTGCATCCCATTTCCGTCTTCTTCTCCTGGAGTTTGCCTGGAGACCACCTCTTTCCAGCGACAGGAGAGCGAAAGAAATGCAACTCTCCCTGGGTTTAAAGATGAGCCCTCATTTCATAGCTGCCGGTGCGGGCTGTGGGCTGTACCCCTGAATCCTGGAAGCTGAGCCAGGCTTGGAGAGGCACCGAAACCCTCCGGCTCTGGTCTCTCACCAAGGGAACGAAGAAGGCTTAGCCATTTGAGTTTGGTTAGGATGGGTCTTCTGATCCCTCCTGGCAAAGCAAATGCCGCAGCCTGAGTCCAGCCCAGCTCTTTGGGGATCAGCGACCCCTGTCTACAGAAGCTCGAGTCTCCCAGCTGTGCGCAGTTTATTAGAGGGCTGCAATCCCTCCGTGGGGGTAAGACCTATTGAACAAAGGGGAAGGCTTACTTCTGAGGAAGCATGCATCGCCTGGCGATGTAAGGCTGCATGCATCGGGGCTTACAAGAAAGACAGGCGCGTGTGCACAGTACTCAGTACTTATTTGGGAGTGAGGCCCATGTAATCCGTGTTTTCTCCTAAAGTGCATGGGAGCAGTCCAGGAAGAGAGGAAGCTGCTTTATATACCTAGCCAGGCCACTAGTCCGTCTGGGCTAGCTCAGCATTGTCTCCTTGGCGGGGGCTCTTCTGGGTCTCCTGCAAAGCCTGCGCTGTGCCACTGAGCACTGCGCTGTGCCACTGGTACCCCTTTTGTAAGCGCACCGCTTAGAAACCGTGCCGTCAAGCGGTATATACATTGCTGAAACAAACCCTATGCACACATAAGCTATGCTTAAGATTGCGCTCCACAGTCCGGATCAGTTTCGACCTGGGGGTGGGGAAAGGAGAGGTGTGCTCTCGTAGTGTTCCGAGGTGGGCCGTGCCACCCCTGAGAGCAGGTGACTGATTTGCAGGCTTGAAGCCAAGACCGGCCAGCCTGGAAGACTTCAGGCGACCGGACCGGCTTAGTAGCAGCAGCTGCAGCAGCGCGCGCCGCGCCGCCTCCTTGCCCTTGGAAACCGGCGCCAGCGAGGAATCCTCGCCTTGCTTTACCTAAGCGAGCACGGAAGTTCTCAGACGGAACCTCCTGGGGTTCTTTGCCCTTGCCTGGAAGTCACAACCTTTGACCCGGAAGTCATTGTCCCTAATTGCAGATCCGCGAGGTCTGAGGGTGGCTGAGGGGAGGCAACGTGCGGGGCTCTCAGACAGATGCCGTTTTACGTCCTGGGACGCAGTTCTGCCGCTGAAATGATGTTCTGCCGCTGCTCCTAGTCATCTCTCGCTTTGTATCCCCAAAATCTGCCTTTCATCTAATCCATTACACGAGTATATTATATGACGCCGCTACAGCGCAATCATGTCTGTTTATCCTTTCTTACCCGGCTAGGTAGATGTTGATAATAATCAGTCTGTTTGTCTCTCTATTCCTCTCTCTGCCCACGACAGAACTACTGACTAGTTCTGGTGGATCTTTCTTTCTCTCACTCCCCTGCCTTGCGCTACACGTCGTCATGTGCAGGGAAACGAAACAAAGGAAATAAGCAAAGGTTATTTCACAGGAACTCTTCAGAACTCTTCAGCCAAATCAGGCTTGGCAAAATATTTATATGTAAATAGGTGATCCAGTAAAAAAAAAGCGCCGCAGCTGCCTTCCTGGCGGAGTGACGAGCTGCCCTTCGGGACTCTCTTACCGGCAGGACCCCGGTTTAAAAAACTACATCTCCCAGCGGAGCGTCTTTTAATTTTCCAGCCTTCTCTTGCCTGCGCGCATCTTGCCTTTTGGGGTGGTTTTGGACTCCATCGAAGAAATCTGTAAGCGGAATACTAAGATCAGTGTATGCTCAAATTATGGGCTCCTTCAAGGAGGAAGGGCGGGATAGAAATTTAATTAATATTGTTGTTGCTAATATGATGATGAGGTGGAGGGTTCTCATCCCAGAAAGTGCGTGTGTGTGTAAAATGTAAATGTAAAAATGTAAATTTAATTTTTAGGTCGCCTATCTGGCCGAAGCCACTCTAGGCGACGTACATATTAAATTCAATAAAATACAATAATACAGTAATACAATAAATACAATTAAATACAGATGTGTGTGTGTGTGGCGGGGGAGAGACCAGTTAGAGAACAGAACAGAACAGTCGAGTAGGAGGAGGAGTTAGGAGCCGCACAGTGATCGCTGTATGACTGCAGCATCGACTGACGACTTGCATGTATGAATGCGCCAACACGGATCTACAGAGAGGATGCAAAGGAGTCACGGAATGCACACGGCCATGCGTCATCCATTGCATGAGTAGCTTTAGTGATAAGAAACCCAGGGAGGTACTATTACATGCACGTGTGAAGCAACTTTTAGTGGATCACTTGGCCAGCCCCCGTCCTAAAGCTGCCTATTCTATAACCGAGGCATGCTTAGGAGAATGAGATCCCATATGCTCTCTGGACCACTGTCTTTTGTAACCGTGCCCGGCTTCTAGGCAAGCTTCCTTGGGATAAAGTTCTACAGATTTCATGGCTATTTGCTCCCAAGGAAGTATGTTTGAGCGTGCCATCTAAGTGCTCCTTCCTGTATCCAGAACTCATTGCTTCTTGTGCCAGCTCCTATCGATAATTGTTTTCCCTCTTCTTTAATAGGGACTTATAATGAGGATATATCATAACCTCAATCCCCTCTAGACACATTCCACCGGGGGGAATTCTCCAGGAATTCTCAAGGAAAGGAAGCGTCCCTTATTCAGATTCAAATTCAATCCGACGTGGAATGCAATTGGTTGAGTGGGAATGACTCAGTTTACCTCCCCCCCCTGCACCCCCCAAAACTCTGGATAGATAGGAGATCAGCAGAGCATTTTTGCATTTACAGATTGTGTCAAAGCCCCAAGCAACGAATGAATCTGGCAGAACTTTAAAACTCGGTCTCGGGAGTCCCAGGAAAGCCAGTTTGCACCTGCTCAGAAATTGGGACATTACAAGTATATTAAAAAACCGTTCTGCGGTTACATAGTCATTTCATCCTTTTGTTTATATTGGGCTATTGCATTACCCCCTAATTGCCATCTGCACCTTCCCTTCTTCAAACAGGGAAGGCAAATATTGGATCTAGTACCACTTCTCAGTTTATCCACGGTGGTCCGTGAAAACCTATTCCATGTGTTTTTGCTGCCATCTACTGGTAAAACAATACGGAGTTTGATTTCGGCGTTCCTGAACCTTTTCCCCAATACAGAAGCCTCCACTAGATGACATGAAATTTTGTGGCGACTAACTTAAGAACATAAGAAGAGTCTGCTGGATGAGGCCCATTTGGTCCAGCATTCTGTTCTCACAGTGGCCAACCAGATGCCCATGAGAAGCCCGCAAGCAGCTCCTGTGTGCAGCTTTTGGCAGCTGGTTTTCAGAAGCATTCTGCCTTTGTCTATGGAGGCAGAGCACAACTATCATGGCTAGGAGCCACTGATAGCCTTATCCTCCACAAACTTGTCTAATCCTCTTTTAAAGCTATCCAAGTTGGTGGCCATCCTTGCCTCTTGTGGGAGCAAATTCCACACTTTAACTATGTGCTGCGTGAAGAAGTACTTTATTTTGTCTGTCTTGAACCTTTCAACAATCAGCTTCACTGGATGTCCATGTGATGTTCCTGCTTATAGTGTAAATATGGTAAGTGCTGTTTATATAGAAGACATATGGTAAGTGGAAAAAGAGGAGGGGGGAGTGCATGAGCAGTAGAATGCTGGATGATTGGCTGAGCATTTGAATGGCTGGGAGTATAAATGGAAGAATGACAGTTGAATCTGGGTAGATGTTGGGAGTGTGGAGAAAGAGGTGTTTGAGGGTGGAGGTCAGGAGTGTGGAGAAAGAGGGAGTTGGAGTTCTGATTAATAAGTCAAGTACAAAACAGGAATAGATGAAACCATACGCTTGTGAAACATTCTAAAACTAATCTTATTATTTCTGATATTTAATAAATACTTATTTGGTTTACCAAAGGCCTGATCCTTGGCTGGGGGATATACATACCAGAAGGGAGGGCAAGGTAATTACCAAGGCTGAACAGAAACAGTATCTAATGGTGGCAGCGGTGAAGGGAGGAATAATAACAATTCAAGTATCCAGAGCAACCCAGAGTTGTATGCGTTATCTATAAAGATACAAGGGGGTTGGGAACAGCATAAGCACGCAGTCACAAAAGTAACCAGCTAGAGAGAGACTCAGGCAAAGTCTCTGGGAGTATTGGTTATAGGACGTGACTGGTGGTGCTGCCTAGCAGGGGGATCTAGTGAGATCTGTGCTAGAGCGGAGTGAGAAACCATATAAAGGATGGTCCGGACTGGTGGTATCCCTGGTGGTGCCTAGTGAAAGGCAGTAGCCACAAGCAAGTGGGAACCTGACAGGGAGAACCAGGGGAGGGCGTCACATGTGGTGGCTGTAGCAGTGGGATACGAACAATAGAGAGTCCCTAAAAGTGGTGTGGCTAAAAGAAATAACAAATAAAGATTACTTGTGAGAGTGACTGGCAAAGAGTGTGTGGCAAAGTGCGAGTGAACTCCTAAAAACATGGCTGAATATATAAAGATGAAAAGAGAGGAGCTGGTGGAGAAGTGCATAACATTCAATTTACCTCACGAGGGTAAAGGGGTAGATGAATTGCGAGTAGCATTGATAGCATTCACATCTGTTCAACAAAAACAACCTGACAGAGAAGAGAACCCAGAAGGGTACTCAAGCAATCCCGCTTATATAGAGTATTTGAGAGAGAAGTTAAAGTTGGAAACTGAGAGATTGAGGATGGAAGGTGCAGAGAAGGAAAAACAGCGGGAGTTGGAAATTGAGAGAATGAGAATGGATACTGAAAGGATGAGAATGGGGTTTGAGAAGAGGGAGAAGCAATGAGCATTGGATGCTGAGATACAGGTGGAAAAGTTAAAATTTGAAAGAGAGAAGTTTCATTCTGATGAAACAAGAAAGGACAGAAATGAAACCAAAATAAAGGTTACACCAAAAGATTTTGCGGTGTTTGAACCTGGACAAGACCCACAGATTTACCTCAACACCATCGAAAAGGCAGCTCAGATGTGGGGGCTACCGGAGGATAAATATATGCAATATTTATCAAATCTGATCAAAGGGGAATTGGCAGAGGTATACCAATATTTCCCCTCAGACAGGCCTGTCACTTATGCCGAGTTTAAAGAGGCAGTGTACAAAAGATTCAGACTGGGACCTGACTACTTTAGGAAGTTATTTCGAAACTGTCAGATCCAAGCAGGGAGGTCTTTTGTTGAACTGGGAGCAAAATTGATGGACATATTTGGAAAGTGGATGGGAAGTGCCAAAGCTCAGTCAGTGGAAGAGGTGAAAAGCCTCATGATACTAGATCAATTATACCATCAGTTACCACCAGAAATAAGGCTCCTTGTCAAAGACCGTTCCCCTACATCTGCTCAAGAGGCCGCAGAGTTGGCAGATCACTTTGCCTCCAATAGAACTGGCTGGGTGGGGAAAACATCAAGAGAGTTTAAACCTAGACCATATAATGGTGGCAGAAAGGATGTGGTACCACAGCAAGTGAGTCCTCCAATAAAGTCTGAAGGGCACAGGACACCCCAGAGTTGATCTGTGTACCCTAAAATGGAGGAGAAATTATGTTATAAATGTGGTAGACCGGGGCACCTACGTTTTCAATGTGAGGTTGCCAACCCCATTGGTAATCCTGCTCAGGGAAGGGCAGTGAAAACAGAACCAAGGGAGTTAGAAATGAAGAAGGTTCAGTTCTGCCAGATAAACTGGACAAATGTAAAAGACTTTGATTCAAATCTGAGGGAAGAAGTGAGTGTGCAAGGGGCAAATTATTGGGCATTGCTTGATACTGGTGCCACTCAGACGTTACTGAGGCCAGATTTGATAAAATCTGAGGAAATATTACCTCAGGAAACGGTGACAATCCAAGGAGTGAGGGGTGAACCAGAAAGCATACCCATGGCCCTGATAAAATTAAAGTGGAGAGGAAAGGAGGAAATATGTAAAGTAGGTATTAATGCCGAACAACAAGAACCAGTGATACTGGGAAGAGATGTTATGGGGGCACAAGGAAAAATATATGTGGTGACCAGACAACAACTTGGCAAAGCAACAGAAACCATGTTAACAGAGGCCGAAGAAAACAGGGTGGAACCTGTTATCGAGCCTAAGGTCACCATAGCAACCCCTGGCAGGCCTGCTAAAAGAGACAAACTGTATCGAATGGTCTCTAGTGAAGAGGCAGAACAGTTCAGGGAAGAGCTGGATAAGGATGCAAGTTTGAAGCAAATGAAGGACCAAGCCCTTACACAAAAGATTCCCTTTACTGACAATCTGAGGAATCAAATTGTGTGTGAGAATGGGATTTTATATAGACTGTGGATGCCTGCTGAGAGAGAGAATGAATGTGAACCAGTGAAACAATTGATGGTACCTAGCAAATACAGAGCCAGATTGCTAGAGGTAGCCCATGATGTCCCATGTGCAGGGCATCTTGGAATAAAGAAGACCAAGAAAAAATTGGATGCACACTATTATTGGCCAAATATTTCTAAAGACGTAAAACAATATTGTTTATCTTGTGACATATGCCAAAAGGTGGGGAAAAGTGGAGTAAAGACAAAAGTACCATTGAAGCCCCTTCCTATAATAGGACAACCCTTTTATAGAGTGGGAATAGATTTGGTGGGCCCTTTTTCCAAACCCACAAGGCATGGCAAGAAATATCTAGTGGTGGTGGTGGATTTTGCCATCAGATACCCAGACGCTGAAGCACTAAGATCCGTGGAAGCCCCTGTAGTGGCAGAGGCTTTATTAAAAATCTTTATGAGACTGGGTTTCCCTCATGAAGTGTTGACGGATCAAGGCAATGTATTCATGGGAGAAGTGATGCAATGTATGTGGAAGTGTTGTGGTCTAAAACATTTAAAGACAACTACTTACCATCCAGCAACTAATGGGTTAACTGAGAGATTCAATGGGGTTCTGAAGGGCATGATAAGAAGTTATGTTCAAGATCACCCACAAGACTGGGATGAACGTTTGGGGTGCTTCTTATTTGCATACAGAGAAGTCCCTCAGGAGTCAACAGGCTTCTCACCCTTTGAACTGATGTTTGCTAGAAAAGTGAGGGGACCTTTGGAACTGTTAAAAAATTCATGGGAAGGGACCCTGGGAGAGTACAAAACATCTGTAGTCGATTTTGTATTAGACTTCCACAACAAATTAGCATCAATGATGGAAGTTGTACAAAAGAATTTAAGTCAAGCTCAGCAGAAGCAAAGTTACTGGTATGATAGAACAGCCAGAGAACGTGTGTATGATGTGGGAGATATGGTTATGGCATTCATACCCAGGAAACACGATAAATTACAGGCCAGCTGGGAGGGACCATATACCATAAGGGAAAAGCTTGACACAGTGACGTGTGTGATAACCACAGACCAATTAAAAAAGCATAAAGTGGTTCATGTAAATATGTTGAAACCTTATCACACCAGGGATGCAAAGGTGTTGCAAGTTACCTTATTCCCTGAGGGAAGTGGGCCTGAACTTCCAGATTTGGTACAGGAAAGTAAAGCAAAAGGAGGGGTAGATCAATTGGAATGGTCGGAGGAGGTGAAGGAAGAAGTCAAGAAAGAGATTCTAAGAGTTTTAAAAAATTATGGGGATCTCTTCAGCAATAAACCTGGCCGAACCAGTATAGCCAGACATTCAATTGATACTGGAAATCATGCCCCAATCAGATCTGTTCCGTACCGTGTGAATGGGAAAGTTTTGAATGAAATTAGAAAGGAGGTTGAAGACATGATGGAACTAGAAGTGATCAGGGAATCCATCAGTCCCTGGGCCTCAAGTATTGTACTGGTTCCGAAAAAAGATGGAACCACAAGGTTTTGTATTGATTATCATTTAATCAATAAAATTACTGTCCCAGATGCATATCCTATGCCTAGGGTGGATGCAATGTTAGAGCTATTGGGAGCAGCAACCATTATCTCTACCATAGATCTGTGTAAAGGATTTTGTCAGATGGAATTAGATGAGCAATCCAGAGCCAAAACTGCCTTCAGTACACCAGATGGGTTATATGAGTTTGTGACTTTACCCATGGGACTAAGGAACTCACCAAGTTCTTTTCAGAGACTAATTAATACTGTGTTGCGAGGCATGTCAGATTTCGCAGTGGCCTATATAGATGATGCGGCCATTTTCAGCAAGTCGGTGCCTGAGCATGTCCAACACCTGACAGCAGTATTAGAGGCATTTAAGAAAGCAGGGCTAACAATAAAAGCCAAGAAATGCCAGTTTGGGTTGAATGAAGTGATCTATTTAGGACATAAGGTGGGGAGTGGGAAAATAACCCCCTTATGGAGCAAAGTTGAGGCAATACAATCGTGGCCCATCCCCTTAACTAAGAAACAAGTTAGGGCATTTTTAGGTGTGGCTGGTTTTTACCGTAAATTTGTAAAAGATTTTGGGGAAATCGCAACCCCCTTGCATGAGCTAACAAGGAAAAAGTGTGCTGAGCATGTGGTGTGGATGAATGAATGTCAAAAGGCTTTTGGCCTTCTGAAGCAAGCCTTGTGCCAAGGGCCTGTATTAATAGCACCAGATTACGAGCAACCATTCATCATGGCTACGGATGAGTCGGACCTAGCGCTGGGAGTCGTCTTGCTACAAGAGAGAGGAGGCACCAGACATCCAGTGGCGTATCTTAGTTGCAAGCTGACATCGAGGGAGAAGAATTATTTGTCGGTCCAAAAGGAGTGCCTAGCGGTCGTGTGGGGACTGAGCAAGTTGCGCCCATACGTGTGGAGACGAAGATTTACAATGACAACGGATCATCGAGCATTGTTATGGTTACAGACTATGAAAAATCATAACACTATGCTGCAGAGGTGGTCCTGGGCTCTACAAGATTACCAGGTAGACTTCAAGTTCATAAAAGGCAAGGACAATGTATTCGCCGATGGACTTTCAATGCAGGTGGCCGGGACTGCAGTGACGTGACCCAGACGTGGGTGCAAAAAAGACATTTTCCCCAAAGAGACTTGTTTTTTATTGTTAACGCGTCGTATGAATCCTAGAGTAGGAATAATACTTTGCTGTTATTTTAAGGGGGGGGGGAATGTGATGTTCCTGCTTATAGTGTAAATATGGTAAGTGCTGTTTATATAGAAGACACATGGTAAGTGGAGTGAAAGAGGAGGGGGGAGTACATGAGCAGTAGAATGCTGGATGATTGGCTGAGCGTTTGAATGGCTGGGAGTATAAATGGAAGAATGACAGTTGAATCTGGGTAGATGTTGAGAGTGTGGAGAAAGAGGGAGTTGGAGTTCTGATTAATAATAAGTCAAGTACAAAACAGGAGAACCAGGGGAGGGCGTCACAGTCCACAAATTCTCATGTTATAAGAGGAGAACAACTTTTCTCTATCCACTTTCCCCATACCATGCATAATTTAGTACACTTCTATCATGTCGACTCTGACTCACATTTTCTCTAAACTAAAAAGCCCCAAATGTTGCAGCCTGTCCTCATAGGGGAGTATCTCCATCTCCTTGATCATTCTGGTTGCCCTTTTCTGAACCTTTTCCAACTCCAGAATATCCTTTTTGAGGTGAGGCAATCAGAACTGTACATAGTGTTCCAAATGTGGCCACACCATAGATTTATACATTTATAACTGAAAGGAATGGGTGAAGAGACAAAACATCAGAATACTTTAAGAGGCTCACTAGTCTATCATGGGTCTATCCCTTTCACAGGGAAGATTCTCCTTTGTCAGATGCATAATGTGGGACATGGAAAAAAAGTATGAGATTACACATTACTTGGGAAAGCAAGCAAAAAATATGAGAAACAAAGGGTGATATTCACTGCTAATCCTGATCAGAATCAGAATCAAATTTATTAAATAAGTCTTCAGACCATGTCAAATACAGTAAAACAAATACATATAAAAACAAATGGTGACTACATGGATCTTCAAACATATGGCGAAAATCTAAAATATAAACATATTAAAATATTAAAGTAAACCCATTGAAGTTAATAGACATGACTAACTTGGGCTCATTAATTTTAATGGGCCTATTCCTTATCATTAATTTTATTCAAATTTTCAAACACAAAACAAAACAAAACAAAAAAGAAACAGATTAAACAATAAAATAAAATGTTGACTTCCGATTTGTCGCAGATCAGTTATAGGTCTATGATATATAACAAACCTGTCTCTTAATATATTACAAAATCACTTTCCTCCAGTAGTTATCTTAATTAATCATCAAATCTCATTAACATCACTTTATTCTTTCCGCAAAAAGTCAAAGAGAGGTTTCCACTCCTTGAGAAATATATCCATCGATTTTTCTCCAAATAAACATGTCAATTAATCCATCTCATCAAGTCTGCTAGGTCCAGTAATTTCAATAGCCATTTTTCCATTATCAGTGTTAATTCCATCTTCCAACTTCCATCCTTGCACCCATAATAATCTTGCTGTCATAGTCATAGTCATATAGTAAGAGTCTGATGGGAATTTCCTTCATCAGAAATATTTCCTTGCCGTCAATGCTGAATGTGTTGCTGAAATATTGTTGTAAAGTCATATCTCTGTTCCTCTTTTATACGAAATGCACTAGCACATCTCTTGAGAGTTTTTCCATTGTCACATATCTGGAATTAATTCTATAAATTTTCTCTTTTTCAAGTTCCATCAAATCATTCCAGTCCAGAAATTCCATCGAAGCATTGATAACTTTATCTCTGATATCTTCATCAATTTCTCCAGGGACAACGCCGAATTCCAAACAGTAATCTTTATCTCCAGGATCCACAAACTCCAAATATTTTTCCAGTTCCACACTTGATATATCTGTTCCAATCTCCAGGACTTGCATCCTCCCTTTAATTTTTGCCATAAAGTCCAAATCTTTTTCCAATTCCACATTTAATATATCTGATCCAATCTCCAGAATTTGCTCCTTCCCTTTAATTTCTTTATCATCTTCTATTGCTTGTCCATCTGCTCCTTTTCTCATATAATCCTTTATTTCTTTCAACTCCTGTTTCACTTTACCAAATTCAGTTGCCATCTCTTGTCTACTCTGTCTCAGTTCTTGTTTCGTTATCTTAATCTCATCCATTATCTTCTGAAACATATCCAGAGGGGAAAACCCTTCCAGGGATACATCCAGGGTCTCTGCCACTTCTTTGATTGTCATTCTTAAAGCCGAAGAAAAAACCCTTCAAATTTCCAATATAGCCACAATTCCCAAGCAAAGAGTAATTTGCTTCTTTTTCCAGCAATAAGGGGGTTAATATTCCAGGCCTGTTGACATCATCTGGCCAGCACAGTTCTTATCTCCCGCACGTCCAAGAATGCAAAACAAATTTGGTTCACAACGCCGAACAATTAGTAACATACACAAACAGCAGATTCGTCTAAAGAAAGTAGTCCAAGAAAAAGTAGTTCCAGACATATATCAATCAAATAATCATCTAGATCAGATTTTCTCTTCGGGTAAGTTGCCCCTCATCCGTTTTAATCTTTATAGTTTCCAAATTCAGGCCAGCTTTTTGCCATAAAAAATAAGATAAGCTTTTTAAATTTTCTTTCCTCCTCCTTAATTCCTTGTATAAAAGAGAGAAGTGTAACTCCCCAGGTATCTTGATTTCTGATTCTTAAACAAATCTCTTTTACTGTAGTAATTTAAGCCAAATGATAAGATTAGACAGAAGGAAGCTCGCCCGTTGTGGATCATTTAAAAGTAAAAACGTCTCGCCTTTTTCAGCCCAGCTTGCTGGAAGTCCTAACTCCGTCCTCGGCTGCCAGGTATGCCCTCCTTTTCCAGGGAATTCCTGATCGATTCCAGCCACCGACAGCCTAACGAAGTTTCTGTGGATATTCTTCGGTTCACCCTTGCCTGGGAGAACATTTACACCAGTCAAAGTTCCCTTTTGACTGATTTTAAACTGAAAAAAGCTTCCTCTGAGACAGAGCTCATCTCAGAGGCAGCCACAGGCGGAGCAATCCTTCCGGGAAGTCTCTTAATGGGCCTATTCCAAGTAGGATTTAGGTGAATACATTCCATTGATATTGGATTCTAGTGCCCTGACTGATGGAGCACAAAAATTAACCACAAATACAATAGGAGAACCAATAAACTTTTTGTAGTGGGTGAACCCATAATGCTTGCTCAAATTCTGAACATTTTTGTCAAATTCATGAATTTGAATTCTGGTCCAAAAATTAGTTAAATTTAACTAATTAGAGATGGCCGTAGCATGCAGCATAATGGGACATCTCTAACTTAAGTTTTCAGCAATATTCTTTTATTTATTTAGAAAAATGTATAACTGCATAATCAAAAAATCTAAGCAATGTATATAATATAATTATAGATAATGCAGAGATAAAATCAGCAAAATTTAAGAAACAAGTACACATAAATTATATCTCTGGACAGGCTTGCTGAAATAATAATAATAATAAAAATTTTCAGCAGGCATTTAAAACCAGATAACGAGTAAAGTAAAGGTAAAGGTGTCCCTGCACTTATAGTGCGAGTCGTTTCCAACTCTTAGGGTTACGTCTTGCGACGTTTACTAGGCAGACCGTATATATGGGGTGGGATTGCCAGTTCCATCTCCGGCCTTTCTTTACCCCCCAGCATATGCTGGGTACTCATTTTACCGACCACGGATGGATGGAAGGCTGAGTAGACCTCGACCCCTTTTACAGGAGATTCAACTTCCTCCTTCCGTTGGAATCGAACTCCGGCCGTGAGCAGAGCTTCGGCTGCGTTACCGCCGCTTACCTAATATGCCTACCTAATATTAGTAGAATTGTATGATTCTGTTTTAAATAGTACCATAGAGCTGGAAGTGACCTCAAACTCTATCTAGTTCTACCCCCTATTGATGCAGAAAATCCACTACTTCACCAGACTTTAGGTGGCCGTCCAATCTCTGCTTCACAAGAAGAATCTGGCTGTATCAGGCCAATGACCCATCTAATCCAGCATCCTAATCCAGCAACCTATGCATATGGGAAGGGAGAAAGCAGGGCCTGAGCCCAAGAACAGTCTCCTCCCTTCTGATTCCCAGCAACTGGCATTCAGAGACATACTCACCGTGGAGGGCAAACGTTGTGGCTAGTAGCAATTGGTAACCTTATCCTCCTCAAAACCTCTAATGAAAGAGAGTCCACCTCATTATCTTATCAGTGGAGGCTGGTTCATTAGGGCAAATGGGGCACTGCCCCACCAATTTCCATCTGCCCTAGGCCAGCTCCCACCTGCCTACCTTCTTACTTAGAACCAGTTCAGAGCTCTGGTTGCCAACTTCTTCTTCCATAGTCTTCATTTTATCCCTTGTAGAACTCAGCAGGGGGGAAGATTAGCTTTGTCTGCCTGCCTGTCCTTAGCTCTGGGTCACCTACTGTTGGCCTCCAGCCTTGCGCCCTACCAGTCCCAACAGACACCAGACACCACTAGGCCCATAATTCAATTAAAACAGAAGAAGACAAAGATGATAATTTTTTATTTTTTATTTTATTTAATTTGATTTCTATACCGCCCATAGCAAGCTCTCTGGGCGGTGTACAAACAATAAGATATATAATTACATTTCAGTTTTAAAACAATCCTTAAAAACATAATTAGACGAGCAGACAAGACACAACCAACTTAAATAATATCAAATACAAATACAAGATACAAGATACAAATATTAAGATTTAAAATGATTTAAAATGATTTTAAAATGCCTGGGCAAAGAGGAAGGTTTTCACCTGGCGCCGAAAAGATAATAAAGTAGGCGCCAGGTGTACCTCGTCAGGAAGGGTGTTCCATAGTTCGGGGGCCGCTACCGAGAAGGCCCTCTTTCTTGTAATCACCTTCTGGGCGTCTTTTTGAGTAGGCACCCGGAGGAGGGCCTTCGATGTTGAGCGTAGTGCCCGGGTAGGTTCATATTGGGAGAGTCGTTCCACCAGATATTGTGGGCCCGTGCCGTGTAAGGCTTTATAGGTTAAAACCAGCACCTTGAATTGGGCCCGGAAACGAATAGGCAGCCAGTGCAAGCCGGCCAGGATTGGTGTCACATGTTGCGACCGCTTGGTCCCAGTTATTAATCTGGCCGCTGCATTCTGCACAAGCTGCAGTTTTCGAACCGTCTTCAAGGGCAGCCCCACGTATAGTGCATTGCAGAAGTCCAACCTTGAGGTTACCAGAGCATGGACAACTGAAGCAAGATGTTCCCTGTCCAGATATGGGCGCAGCTGGGCCACCAGCCTAAGTTGGTAAAAAGCACTCCGTGCCACCGAGGCCACCTGCGCCTCAAGTGACAAGGACGTGTCCAAAAGGACTCCCAAGCTACGCACCTGCTCCTTCAGGGGGAGTGTAACCTCATCCAGAACAGGTCGAACATCGAACTGGTCAGGGGATCCATTTACTAACAGCATCTCAGTCTTATCTGGATTGAGCTTCAATTTGTTCACTCTCATCCAGTCCATTATCGCGGCCAAGCACCGGTTTAGGACCTTGACAGCCTCACCTGAAGAAGATGAGAAGGAGAAGTAGAGCTGCGTATCATCAGCATACTGATGAGAACGCACTCCAAAACTCCTGATGACCGTCCCCAGTGGCTTCATATAGATATTAAAGAGCATGGGGGACAGAACTGATCCCTGCGGAACTCCATATTGGAGCGCCCAGGGTGTCGAGTAGTGCTCCCCAAGCACAACTTTCTGAAGACGATCTGTCAGATAGGAGCGGAACCACTTCCAAGCAGTGCCTCCAACTTCCAAATCCGCAAGCCTCTCCAGAAGGATACCATGGTCGATGGTATTGAAAGCCGCTGAGAGATCAAGAAGAATCAACAGAGTTACACTCCCTCTGTCTTTCTCTCGACACAGGTCATCATACAGGGCGACCAAGACTGTCTCCGTACCAAAACTGGGCCTGAACCCCGATTGAAATGGATCCAGATAATCGGTCTCATCCAAGAGAGCCTGGAGCTGGGATGCAACCACCCTCTCCAGAACCTTGCCCAGGAATGGCACATTTGCTACCGGTCTGTAGTTATTCAAGTTATCTGGGTCCAGGGATTATTTTTTCAGAAGCGGTCTCACTACCGCCGCCTTAAGGCATTGTGGGACCACTCCCTCACCTAGTGAGGCATTAATCACTTCCCTGGCCCAGCCGGCAGTGCCAACCCTGCTAGCTTTTATTAGCCAAGAGGGGCAAGGATCTAGCACAGAAGTGGTTGCACGCACCTGTCCAAGGACCTTGTCAACGTCCTCAAGCTGTACCAATTGAAACTCATCCAACAAAATATGATCAGACTGTGCTCCGGAGACCTCAGTTGATTTCACTGCTATAAGTTTGGAGTCCTGGTGAATGCAAGAGATTTTATTCTGGAAGTGCTTCGCAAATTTATCACATCGAGCTTTAGAAGATTCCATCACATCCTTAGGGACATGAAGAATCCACCACATTTTGAATCAGTCTGTTCCAGAGCTCTTACTGACAGAGTTGTTCCCAACATTTAGCCTAGATTCCCTTTTGTGTAATTGGAACCCATTGGTTCAAGCTCTACCTCCTAGAGCAACAGAAAACAAATATGTGACAGCCTTCAAATATTTGAAGATGGCTGTCATCTCTCTTCTATATCTTTATAGTTTCTTCTTCAGGCTTAACACATCCACGATACTGTCAACCTTTCCCTATAGGACTCAGTGCCCAGGCTCTGCACGATCTTTGCTGCCTTTTTCTGGACATGTTCTTTGAGAATCTCCTTCTTAAACTGTGGTGCCCATAAATGCTGGGTTACTGAAGAAGGATGTTGGGTGATGGCTATGTAGCAAAGTTGGGCTAGGAGAACAAAGAGAGTTGCATAGCTGTGGGATGGGGATAGGCAACAGGTAGTCTCTGGAGATCAGTTTGGTTCCCCAAGGTCTTCCTGTCTGGCCCCTAGTAAATAATGCACCTCCTGTAATGCAACTCAGCCCCATCTCCTGTAATGCCTCTCACCCAGACACACAACTCAGAGCTCTTAAACTCTCTTCTTCTCGGTATGAATAAAGCTTTGGAAGAG
The DNA here is from genome assembly GCF_030035675.1 of Rhineura floridana. Lineage (NCBI taxonomy): Eukaryota > Metazoa > Chordata > Lepidosauria > Squamata > Rhineuridae > Rhineura > Rhineura floridana. Next base: position 182,624,791 of record NC_084483.1, read on the forward strand.
TGATCCCCACCTAGGGATGGAGGAGAAATTTGATTCAGTTTGCAGAGAGCTGAATTTATCAAATTCACATTTTCTAAAACAATATGAGAACTGAAACTCGGCCATCTTTTGAAATTTGCACTTATCTGAATTTTGCAATGCAGTTCTCCAACCAAACAAAGTGTACAAAAATGCATATATGAAGGGAAAGTGTACATAAAAATTAATACATTAGTGAAAATAACTTTGAAAATGCATTGCACTAGGAGAAATTGCTTGCAAAAATGTGACCATTAGTCAAAACTGCATACAAACATATGTTTAAGTAAAAAGAAATTCACACTAAAATGCTGAAGAATTTTCATAATGATTTTTTTCTTTTAAAAAGTGCAGATTGCTGCAGAACTGAATTTAAGAATGGAAAAATGAGAAATTGAGAACAATGAAATCAAGTGATCTTTCCATCCCTATCCCCAGCTACTTCAGTTTGCAATCTTATGGTAAGTTAGTACAGGTCATCTTGTGTATTTGAAGGAGAGTGTTTTGGTAGTAGACAAGCCACCAAAAAACATTTGCTCCCCTGAGGTATTTTCCTATCACAGTTTGCCTTTGCCTGGTTTTGTCCAAATCTTGCCCTCTGTTATCTCAGTTTATTTCTGTCCTTTGCTTCCATCTCACTCACTCCCCCAAAGGCACAGTTCACACATGCAAACACATAATGACTTGATATCTCATCTCTGGATTATACAGTGCCTGGCTGGCGGTGGATTGTGTGGAATGACTCTATGTTATTGCTAGATACTGATATGCTATGTGTGATTGTTGCATAGAATGATGGACATTAAGTCCTTTGAATGCTCAAAAGGTACTATATAAATCAGGGATGGGGAACTTGTGGTCCTCCAGATGTTGTTGGACTACAACTCCTGTCATCCCTGATCATTGGCAATGTTGACTGGGGCTTATGCAACTTGGGGTCAAGCAACATATGGACAGTTACAGGTTTCCCAGCCCTGATATAAATGGCATGGTAATCAACACCACCACCCATCTTTTTTATTTCATGCATTTCTACCACGCTTTTCTACCCCACATTGTCTTCGCAAGGAAGCTTGCGAAGATACAATAATATAATATTACAAAATAATACAAATAATACAAAAATACAATATTAATACAAATACAAATTTAATACAAAAATAATACACAGTACAATAATACCATAAAATACAATTTTGGCATTAAAACCAGCAGCAGTTAACATTTTCCAGCACAGCAAACCAATTAACCATGGATCAGAAGTGTTTTAAAAATGTAATTCATAGAATTCAAATCCCAAAGCAGTTACAAAATTTCTTTTTATTTTTAAACCAATTAACCATGGATCAGAAGTGTTTTAAAAATATAATTCATAGAATTCAAATCCCAAAGCAGTTACAAAGTTTCTTTTTCTTTTTAAAATCAGCAATGATTAAACCGTGCATACCTCCCTGGGGAGAGTGTTCCAAAGATATAGGGCCACCACTGATAAGGCCCTTTCCCAGGTGTCCACCAACCTAATAACTCCTAGGTCAGTGGCTCCCAACCTTTATGATTACAGGACCCCATTTGTAAGCTCAAACAAAATTGTGACCCCCCCTCATGCCAATTGTAATTTTAGTCTCTGTTAATTGAAAAAATGGTGTGTGGCAGAATCACATCTCTAAATAAACCTCTCCATAAAAAGCTCCCTGAAAACGGGCAGGCCGGCTGCCAGGAAGGAAGGGAGAAAGCAGCTTTGCTTCTTTTTGCTTCACGGAAAGCCCTTTCCTCTTGTTCTGTGCAAGGGCATCATCTTTGCTCTAGTGCAAAGAGATGGGAGTCAGCAAGTAACCCCCTCTTCTTCCTGGTAGCTCCACCCTCAGCCTCCTTTGGGGTCTTATATGTGTTTTATAGGCAGACATCTGCCCCCAGCGTGCCTGAAAGATGCTCTGCCACTTCAGCAAAACTCTTCCCTCTTGTTTGGAGCAAGGGGGAAGTGTAATCTGCAGGGGCAGTGGGGAGCAGACGGTGTTCAGGGAGTGAAGATAGTTTTTTTAAAAATTAATAAATAATTCATTTCTTTACTGTTTGCAGCCCCCTTGGATTACTTCACGGCCCCCTTGGGAATCATGGCCCCCAGGTTGGGAATCACTGTCCTAGGTTATTCAGGCTTGTTAGGGCCTCCAGTACTGAATGTGAGATAGAAAAGTTCTGTTTCTGGTGTTAAATCTGTGAAGGTTCACTTACACATGTAAATTTTTCCTTTATGTTAAGTCATCAAATGATGAACATGCCTGTGTGAGTCAGCTCATATATTAGTGCTGATGGGAAAAACTCAGTGCAGATTATTATTATTATTATTATTATTTAGTCCATTTATGTACCACTTATATTTAAATAAAACTCCAAGTGGTGTACACAACAAGTCAAAACATCTTAAAATGGCAACTACAAAAAAATCAATAAAATACAGTTAACTGAACACAACATCCTTTTTATTATCAACATAATATAAACATTGCATATAAAATTTAGTACAAGAAATACAAGAAAAAAATCATAATATACATAATAAACTAAAGAGAATATTCCCTAAGTTTCAAGGAAAAACAAACATGTTAAAACAAGCTTATTTTTAAACATAATAGATTAAACAAATCAGCTCATATTTTAACCACAGTATTATAAAAAGCAAAACAATTGACACAGCCGGGCCCCATTGTAACACATTTTTTTTCTTACTACCATTGAGAGAAAAAAAATAATTTAGTTTACTCAAACACACCCTCACAAGATCAGCACATTCGTATTTGAACATATCAACAATCTAAACCAACACACTCACACTTCCCTCAAATCACACTCTACAAGCACTCACATAATTCAACCTCACATCCTAACAACAGCATACTCACATGTACATACCATGAACATCACCATGACAACCACTCCAATCTATATACAGCCAAATAATGCACACACATATTCTAAGTATAACATTCATACCAAACTCTCACACCAAACACTCCCCCTTGTCTCTCACTCAAGGGGGCAGAAACTATGCCCACCATGCTCTCACCCTGGGGGTATAGAACCACTTTTTCCAACATAGTAGGCAATGACACTTCCCTCATCTCTCAACTGAGGAACAAAAACCATTCAAATCTCAAATATTCACCCCAAAGAAGGGCAGGCTTTCAATCACAACAGCTCATTGGTTTGCCTTCTCTCTCCAGCACTTACAGCTGGATTTTTCTTGGTGGGCGATGGATTCCACACCCCAAGACGACGCCAAGTGCAACGCTAAGTGCGCACTTAGTGTTGCAGTTTGCGCAATGCTGAGGTGCTGCCTCAGGCAGCCCCTCCCCTTTATATGCCTGGAGCAGAAGAAAAGAATATGGCAAAGTTGTGGGCAAATGGCAACAGCTGCAGCAACACAGAGAGTCCTTCCAAACACACGCACCCAGCTTCAGGCAGCCCCTCCCCTTTATATACCCTTAAGTCTGGCTCTACTTGCAGTCAACCCATTTTTCCTTCTACCTTGTCTCTGTTTCCTCCATCTGTAAGATTTTTCTGTCTTGTCCTTTTGTCTTTTTAAAGCCTATGTTGCCTTTTACTTGTAAATTTCCTGGGAGCTTTTTTCAGCAAATGAATCCTTCAGAGTTGGTATTTGTAGAGGACTAAGATGTAGGTGCAATGCCAGAGGCTGGATGGACCTCAGTGAAACAAGTGCTGATCAGGCTGTTGGTCCTGCATATAAAGCTTTACAGAGTTCACAGTGTTGTTACAAACAAAATGCCCCAGTCCCTTTTAGGGGTCCTGGTGGCTTGAGTTCACTCCCAATACTCACCCCAATAGAGTCCAGAAACGACGAAACAAGATGGAGGAGTATATTTATTACTAACACGTGCACGTGGAGAAGCAGCCAGGCTAGTTCTGACTAAGCTGAGCACAGCCAGCCTTTTTATTAACTTTGATATGTTAATTACATTAGCATCATCAAGCATCATTCTAATACATGCCCATTTCTCTAAAACCATGTGCTTCACAAGAAATCAGTATGTGCAGTTTCTATCTTTTGTAATGTTGCTTCCCTATGACATTCCATTGCCCTTTTATGGTGTTATTTTTCACTTGTTTTTCACTTCAGCACAGTTGTTTTCCACATTCTTATCAAAACATGGTCTATGAGGCCAGCATCATTTTTATCTCAAAGCAGGCACAGTACCCATTTACTTTCAGTAAACAAGGCCACAGTAAGCAAAATGCATTTTTAACTCAAACAAATAAAGTCCAGTGTCACAATTCCCCCCTTAGAAGATTTTTGATATTTAATATCATATAGCTTCTTCATTCTGAATAACTTGTTGATACATAATTTTGCCATACATTTGCATACTACTTTTAGCTGCTGCATTATCTGCTATACTGCGAATACCATTCATGATTATAGGTAATAAGCAAGGTAAAAGCATACATCCCAATAAAATCAGAACAACCAATACAATCATTGTTTTCATTCCTCCAAACCAATTGAACCAACTTCCCCAACTTCCAAGATCTATTCCTTTCCAAGTTTGCACTGGGACATGGGCAAGCTTTTTGATTTTGTTAGCGATGTCTTTTACTATCTCACCATTATCATCAATTTTCAAACAACATTCTGTTAGATTGAGGAGTCCGCAGACCCCTCCTTCTTTGGCTAACAAATAATCCAAGGCCAATCTATTTTGTATAGCCTCTCTCATTTGTGTTGATTGATCTGCAAGTAGCATTAAAGCGTTTGCTGTTTGATTAGTAATGATTTCCACTACTGCCTGTAGTCGAATAAGTCTATTCAAAATATATATTGGACCCCGATATCCTGCTGAACCATCATGTGCCCATGAGGCAGGATCATAATGTTTAATGATCCTTTCTGGAGGCCAAATGTCTCCCCAATTATTTCCTTGGCCTTTGGTCAAGGAAGTATCAATTGCCCGTTTCCTCCTCACAGATTGTTCTTCATCAAATACTGGAATTAAGGGACTCAAATTTCCACCTTTTATGTTATACATTGGTTGTATAATTCCAACATAGCAAATGCCAGTCCAATTTAAGGGGAGAATTGCATAAGCCTTTTGACCACAAATCCAATAGTGTCCCTTTAAGGCTGGCATAGAAACATTATACAAAATTGGGGATACTCCATCATATGGAAGATAATAGGTATCCCGTGGACCAAGGGGACTTGTAATGTATGACACATTTTCTCCTTGTTTCAGGGTACACTTCCATAAACGTGGTTCATCCTTATAATTACAAGATGTATCCTCCTCACTTTGATTCCAAATGGCCCAATAACTTTGGAATCCACGTACAAGAGTACCATTCAGATGTTTCCACATCCAGGTGTGGCTTTTAAAAATTTGTGGTTGTTTACAACTCGTTAGTTGACACAACATTAATTCCATCTCTATTCCCTTGCATTTGTACCCACACATTTCTTTGTCATTGCTTCCTGAAGTACACTTACACCATGTACCGTTCTTCAATTGTACATGTGTACTGTTCCATTTAGAGGCAAATTTAGTACAGTTAGTGACCGGACAATTAGCTAGGATGCAATACTTATGCAATCCCATCGTCCAATTACAACTACTATATCCAAGTTGTTTTCCTCCTGAAACATTTTGTTGCAGACAGTATTTGCCCAAACTTGATTCATACAGCTCCCATTCGTGAGGCTCTGTCCAAGTACTTAAATTAACATGTACCTCACTTCTATTACTTAAAAGCCAACGAGGTGCAAGGGGGAATCCTATCCATGGCCACTTTGGGAATCCCTTCGGACTTCCACAAATCCAACAATTTGTGAGGTTAAATCCTTTGGCTACCTCCTGGGCAAGTTCAACAAACACATTTTCCCTTTTCTCCTGGAATGAGCGCCTTTGACGATTGCATACTCTTGTTTCTTGCGCGGGAAAAGAGGCTGAGAAGTAGACATATACCATAAATAGAGAAGCAAGACACAAAATAATACCAAACATAGGCTTAAAGCTAAAGGAGTTGGTACTTGAATGGGTTCGACCCATTTTAACATAAAGTATAACTAATTATAATCTAATTCTATATTAATATCTTCTAACCCTAATCTCCAAAATGTTAACAAGCCCCAAGTCAGCACTTTCCAACGGTATCTTGTTCGTACGTAGCCCTTCTGATTTAACCTAGGTCGAGCGTACAATACTATCACATCTACCGCTGGTCGGCTATCTCCTGGAAACTCTCGTACAGCTGTTTTCAAAGGTAAAGGTCGTACAGAGCCTCCCATTCGCTGCAAGTAGTTATCTAACTGTAATTTGAGTGTTGGTAACTGGATGCCAAATATATCGGTCACGTCTATAATGGCCCAGCGGAGGTCTCTCTTGAATAACTACTACTGGAATCGTGACCCTAAACCTATGAAATACTGGTGCTCCACTGGGCAAGGCTTGCATTGGGCGAGGGGGAAGAGACCCGCCCATTCAAGTTTATTGTTTCTTGAGCTTAAGCTTCAGGCTGAAACCTGGTACGGTTTCTGACAGCCACTTGGCTTCAGGTGTCTGATCCTTCACCCCTCCAGGTGGGGAGTCCTTGACTACTCCCTGCTCGGGTTCCTGGATAATTACAGGCTTGGCTCTTTTTATGCGACTAGCATGGACCCATTGCTTGTGGCCTACAAGCTTTACTGCCAATTCTGTAATTAAAATGATCTGCTCCGGCGGTCCCCACGTGGGCTGCAAAGGCTCTTGCTTCCACTTCCAAACTTGTACCCAATCACCAGGTTGGTATTGATGGATCGCCACATCCAGGGGTAATCTCTGAAACTCACGATTGTGCCTGTGAATAGAAGACAAAACACCCTGCAAGGCAGTAACATACTCCAATAACTGTCTATTCCCCAGTTCCCCACTAATCTCTGTCTGGGGCCCAGGCTCAATGGGAGGTCTGCCAAACAGTGACTCAAAAGGAGTCAATTTTGTTTTTCCCCTTGGAGTGTTTCTCATAATGGTCAAAGCCAGTGGCAGTGCTGTCACCCAATTCAACTTGGTTTCTTGGCACAATTTGGTCAACAAAGTCTTAACCGTCCGGTTGGCGCGTTCAACTTGACCAGATGATTGTGGTCTCCAAGGAGTATGAAGGTTCCATATGAACCCCAAGGCCGCACTTACAGCGCAAATTATCTTACTCACAAAGTGCGGGCCTTGGTCTGACTCAAATGTCTCTGGCATGGAGTATCTTGGAAAAATTTCCTTCAACAGTATCTTTGCTACTGTAATGGCTGTTGCCGTTCACGTGGGGAAGGCCTCTATCCATCCTGTCAACTGATCTATTATGACAAGTAAATACTTGTACCCCGCACATCTTGGTAATTCTGCAAAGTCTATCTGTAGTCTCTGGAAAGGGTAATAGGCCCATGCTCTTCCTCCCATGGCCGGTGGTGGCTTTGGAGCAGGGTTAGTTGCTGCACAGATAGTACATCCATATACCGCTCTCTTTGTTTCTTCATATAATCCTGGTGCAACTACTTGTCTGATCAAAAGATCCCCTAAAGCATTGCCTCCGAGATGAGTCTGTCTATGAGTCTCCATTACAAGGGCTCGAACCACTGCCCTTGGGACAAAGATTAGTCCTGTAGGTAACTGCCACCAACCACTAGGTAATTTCTGAGCTCCATACTGTACTGCGGCATCTTCCTCTTTCTTAGAATATTGAGGGACCAACTCCTTCCATGGAATCATAATATTCATTAAATTCCTCTCCAATGGTCGTCCACTCAGCGCTGCTTCCTTTGCTGCCTCATCTGCTTGATGATTTCCCTTTCGCCGAACTGGATCCATTTCTCTTCCATGAGCCTTCACATGGATAATAGCTACTTTCTTTGGTAGTTGAACACATTCCAGGAATTCCATTATCGTTTGTTGATGCTCAATTCTGTGTCCATCACTTTTAATAAAACCTCTTTCTTTCCACAGCATAGCGAAAGCATGTGCAGTTTGGAATACATACTTGGAATCAGTATATATATTCCCCACTTGCTGGTCCAGTTCTCGCAGGGCATCTATGGCTGCAGCCAATTCCGCCATCTGGGCTGAATAGGTAGCTGGCAACTTAACACTCTTTATAGCCTTCAGGTCCTCACACACGGCGTAGCCTGCATACCGCTGTCCATCTATCACCTTCGAGCTTCCATCCACATATAAATGTCGCCCTGCTATTGGCTGATCGGTCAAGTCTACTCGGGGTTTCAATGAACATTCCAATGTCTGGATGCAATCATGCACCAACTCTCCTGGTTGAGGCAATAATGTCGCTGGATTCAAAGTATTACAAGCTCTTAGGCGTAAGTCTTGCCGCCCCAGCAGCTGTTGCTCATACTGGGTAAGCCGGCTCGGACTGAGAACCTTAGCTGCCTTCTCTCCCAGGATCCTTTTCAAATCATGCAGTCCCAATATTTCCACAGGGGCTCCCATCATGATTTTCTCTGCTTTCTTCAGAAGGATTCCTGTGGCTGCCACAATTCGTAGGCAAGCTGGCCATCCTCTTGCCACAGGATCCAATTGGAAGGAATAATAACCTACAGATAGGTAAGCAGGACCCCACTGTTGTGTCAAGACTCCACTAGCAGTTCCCTTGTTTTCTGAAACATATAATCTGTATGGTTTAAGTCCATCTGGCAGGCCCAACGCTGGTGCGTTTTGTAAAGCTCGTTTGATATCTCCAAACGCTTGATGACATTCTTTAGTCCATTTCCAATCAGTTTCCTTCTTCAACAACTCATACAATTATAGTAGCATAACTACTATAATTTGGTATCCATTGCCGACAGACGCCGGCCAGACCCAAGAATGACCGCAGCTCCCTACCATTAGTTGGTGATGGTAGGCCACAGATCGCCGTCCGCCTTTCAGTTGACAACATGCGTCCTTCTCGTGATAGTTGGTATCCAAGGTATGTCACTTTCTCCTGGTTCCATTGTACCTTATCCTTGGACACTCGATATCCACAGGCATGCAAATGGTTCAGAAGGCTCACGGCATCTTGTTCATTACTCTTTTCATCTGGGCTACAGATCAAAAGATCATCCACATAGACCAGTAATGCCGACGTTGGTTGTTGTTGATACCAAGGTCCTAAATCTTTCTGTAAAGCTTTTGTAAACTCAGAGGGGGAGCTGATGAATCCTTGAGGTAACACAGACCACGTTAGCTGACACTGCCGAAGGTCAACTGGATCTTCCCATTGGAATGCAAAAAGATCTCTACTATCTTCATGAAGAGGTATTGAGAAAAATGCGTCTTTTAAGTCTATGACGGTAAACCGAATCGTCTTACCAAGAACATGGGCCAACAAAGTATGCGGATTTGGTACCACTGGAACATCTTCCAGAACTTTTTCATTAATAATTCTTAAATCTTGCACCAACCTATACTGTCCTGGGCGGCTTTCCTTGGGAACTCCAAATATGGGGGTATTGTGTGGACTAGTAGTTTGATGTAACCATTGGTATTGGATGAAGTCTGTCACTAATTCCTTTAAGCTTAGGCGTACTTCTGGCTTCAAAGGGAATTGGCGTACTGGAGTCGGGCCTGCCCCAGGCTTCAATCTGACCTTCACTGGTTCAGCATTGACCGCACGAGCAGGATTATTCTTTCTGGCCCAAACATCAGGGTGAATTCCTTCCGGAGGTTCCCACTGTTGTTTCTCTTTAACTTCCAGCTCCCCCCTTAAGATCATTTGGAAAGCGCATTCTTGCCGCTTTGGTATCACCACTTCCAAGGTGTTTCCTCTAAAAGTAATTTGGGCCTGGAGCTTTGCTAGAAGATCCCTTCCAAATATTGCAATGGGGCAACCATCCGAAACCAAAAACTGATGTGTAAAATATTGTTGTTTATCTTCTCTTCCTGGAAGGTGTACCTGTATGGGTTGGGACAAAGGGATTCGACGGCGCTGTCCTTCTATTCCCATTACATCTTTAGTTTCTTTGCTGAGGGTCAAGGGTAGACGGGACATTGCTTGTGGGATCATAGAGAAGGCCGCTCCTGTATCCACTAGTCCTTGGACTGCCGAATTATTCAGGGTAAGGGACACATATGGTTCTTCCCACGAGCCGCCCTCATATCCCGTCCACCTTCATTCTGATTCCTCCTCCTGCCCTCTGGCGGCCGCGATCCGAACATAGGGTGGGTTTGGATCAGAACTTGAGACTATCCTGGGTTCCCTATAGTCCCAAGAACCAGGAACCTCTCTATAATCGCGGCGTCCATCTTGACGGGGCCTAGGAACCCTCTCATTTCTACAATCCTTTGCCCAATGACCTTTCTTCAGGCACTTAGCACACTGATCTTTTTCCAGTTTCCTCCTTGGCTCTCTTTCTCTGTCTTTTTGATTTACACCAACCACTGCCGCAATCATGTCGCATTGCTTTTCAATCATACTATATTGCTTTTTCATCAACTTTCCCTCTTCCTTCTTACTTGCTTCATCCCTATTTACGTAGACCTTGAACGCAATGTCTATTATTTGTCCAAGTCCCATACCCATCACTCCTTCCACCTTCTGCAATTTCTTTCGAATGTCTGTAGAACTTTGGCCAATAAACAAAGAAATTAGGAGCCTTTGGTTTTCATGAGCCTTGGGATTAAGGGTAGTAAATCTCCGCATAGCTGTAGTGAGGCGGTTAAGGAAAGCAGAGGGAGTTTCCTCTTTTTCCTGATGAATTTCATATAATTTTGCCACATTCATTGGTTTAGGGATGGCATGCCTAAGTCCATATAAAATCAGCCGTTTATACGTGGTGATTTCAGGGGCCGCTGCTCCTGGGGTTTGGATCCACCTAAGAGGTTCTACTGTTGGTAAAACATGTGCTGGGGCCAAACCAGGCGCATTGCCACCTTGTCTCTGCTCTTCTAATGTGAGAGCATTGGCTTGGGAAAGTACCAATGACTTCTCCTCCGGACTGAGGAGGGTATTCATTAATGTCTGTATATCTGCCCAAGTGGGGTGGTGGCTGGCAAAAATAGTCTCCCACAATTGGCAGTGCTTATCTTGGTCTTCTCTCAAACCTGGCATCTGATTTTTCCAATTAAACAGATCAGATGTAGTAAAAGGCACATGCACATAAGCAATCTGTCCATGTCCATCAAGCATTTGTCGCATTGGTCCCATAAAGGTACCGCCAGCCAAAACATCTTCCGATTCGGGGTTGCCTCTATCTGTGCCTTTTGAAGTGGAGGTTAACTGTGTGCCACTTCGTAGGGTCATTCCCTCATTCTCTTTCCTAACTTCCTCAATTATGCGAAGGCGTGGTTGTATTGTTTGAGGCAAGGCTCCTAAGTCCTGGCTTTGTAGTACAGAATGGGTATAATGGTCTAAAATATCATATTCTTGTCTTAGCCGCCCTAAAGATTGACTTAAATCCTGGAACGTTACTGCAGTTCCGGACGGAGTTCCAAAACTAGTAGACTGAGTTTGCGGGGCAGTCGACTGTTGGTATGTTGGGGGCTGGGTTTGAGGTGGCGGAGTCTGAACTGGTGGCAGAGTCTGAACTGGTGGCGGTTGAACCGCCTGTGGTGGCACTGGTAGTGCTGGTGCTGGTAGGGGAATCGCCGGAGCCTGAGGCGGCGGTAAAGGAGTCACAGGTGGGGCCGTAGGTGAAACTAAACATTCCTCTTCTTCTGCCTGGAGGACTGGGGGCTTAGTTTTCTATTTCTTCCCCTCATTAATTTTACATTGAGCCAGCGCCATTGTCAGCGCACATTCTTGTGGTGGGTCTAGGCAGATGGCTCTCCAACCCCGTGCATACCACCACGAGGTTGCCTCATCTGGCAACAACTCGTAAAGGGTGGCTTCCAGCTGTCGAGCCTTAGTGAGGTTAAATGTCCCACCCGGTGGCCAACCAATGCCCAGCTCCACCCACTCTTCATCACAAAACATTGACAATTGTTCTTCGTTTGGGACCGGCCCTCCAGAAGAAATAACACTTGTTTTAAATCTAGGAAAATTTTGCAAAACACATTCAAGGGGGGTCATTTTCCAATCGCCCTTTTTCTTTTGACTCTTTCCGGACCCTGTCTTAACTTTCCTGTGTCCTGTCCGCTCTGCCCCCTCCTGTTTCGATGTACCTTTCCCCATCTTTCCCGTGTCCAGTCCCCTCTGCCCTCTGCAGATGACGTATGACACTCGGGTAGCCTACCTGTCTTCTACCAGGGGAGATGTCTGAGACGAAATGATGGACAGATGACGTACAACACTCGCTTCCCTGTTTTCGTGGCCCAGCCTCTCGCGAGGTATGGGAAACGCACTACTGCAGGTCCGCACTTACTTCAGGGTAATCCACCTGGGGATACGCCCTGTCTCATATACACACTTTCACACACCACTCTCTTCACACTTAAGCCCACTGGGCTCCTTACCACTGTCGACCAGAGACGTTGGAACGTTCAATCCCCCACTCCACTCCAACTTTGTTTTGATTTTAAAAGGGAGTCATTGTGGCGCCACCTCAGCGCCTCGGATCACTCTCACAGGCTCGGGTGGGCTCAATGCGGCCCAGAGCGCTCTTTCCCAACCTCCTGTGGACCACGCCCGAGACACACAGAGGAGCGTGAAAAATGAGTCCCGGCGGAGTCGCCAGTTCGTTACAAACAAAATGCCCCAGTCCCTTCTAGGGGTCCTGGTGGCTTGAGTTCGCTCCCAATACTCACCCCAATAGAGTCCAGAAATGACGAAACAAGATGGAGGAGGAGTATATTTATTACTAACACGTGCACGTGGAGAAGCAGCCAGGCTAGTTCTGACTAAGCTGAGCACAGCCAGCCTTTTTATTAACTTTGATATGTTAATTACATTAGCATCATCAAGCATCATTCTAATACATGCCCATTTCTCTAAAATCATGTGCTTCACAAGAAATCAGTACGTGCAGTTTCTATCTTTTGTAATGTTGCTTCCCTATGACATTCCATTGCCCTTTTATGGTGTTATTTTTCACTTGTTTTTCACTTCAGCACAGTTGTTTTCCACATTCTTATCAAAACATGGTCTATGAGGCCAGCATCATTTTTATCTCAAAGCAGGCACAGTACCCATTTACTTTCAGTAAACAAGGCCACAGTAAGCAAAATGCATTTTTAACTCAAACAAATAAAGTCCAGTGTCACAGTGTAAGTGGAGGGCATTTTAGTTAACAAACCCCTGGACTCTTTGACTTTCATTGTTTGGATCCTTCTCGGCATCAGACATCTTTTGGCTCTAGCCAAGCCCAAGTGCACCAGCCTCTTTTGGATCGAAGGGAATTGAACCTGTCTCTCTGGCAAATTAATGGAATTTATTTGGTGTTTTAGACATGCTACTTTAGGAACATGATATGTGGGAGCCTGCTGGGACTCATGACCATTCTGAGTGCATTTCTGATTGCTGTTTCTGATTGCACTTGCCAAATGCACTAATCCATTTTGTGCCACTACAGATATGAAGAAGTTTATTGCAGGCTGTAGGCCATCGCAGCATAGATATAAATACAACAAATACAACAACAGAACTTCAGGATTTCAAAATTATTAAAATTATCAAAGTCAACAATAAAACATAAAAAAGATATGTGCTACAGGGGATTTTAATTTTTGTTTGTTTGCTGCGTGCTTTTAACATACGGTTTCCTGTCTCTCCCAGGCTAAGTTGATAACCCGTTCTATAATATCAGTGGATAAATGCCCTCCCCTTTATTATAAATATTTGTGGTGATGAGTCCTTAGAAATGCATGCTTCGATGCATTTGATGTCTTCTAGAAAGCACACATGATTCCTGAAGGCTACAGTCTCTAAAAGGACACTTCACCCCAGAGTAGAGCTGCTGACATTATCTCTGTGCTAGAAGTGTCATGATGTTGTAGTTAGAGAGAGCATGATAGCTCCAGCAGGAGCCAGGTGAGATGGTCCTGTGCTTTTCTTACAATGCAACATCTGGCTGAGCCAGAAGGGCACTATCGTCAGGGGAAGAGTCGGCTCTTTGTTAGCATACATGAATGAAATGTAAATATGTTGACAGGCATGGATGAACGGTGGCACCTACAAAGGCTCAGAAGGGAAAGTGTCCACTTTTAAAACTGTCTTTCTGTCCTCTAATATGAATTGGGCTACACTTTAAAACAATCTTGCCAATCTAATTCCTCCAGATGTTGATGGACTACAACTCTCATGATCCCTGATCATTGTTGTTGCACTGCAATCCAAACATCCCTGACCATTGTTGTTGGACTACAAGTCCCATTGTACAACTCCTTCCCATTGGGAAGGGCCATAGCTCAGTCATGAGGCAAACCCACCATGGCATCTGTTTTGCATGCAGATGGTTCCAGGTTCAATCCCCGGCATCTCCATGTAGGGCTGAGAGAGGATCCCTTCTGAAATCTATGCCCTAGACCAGTTGGTCATAGAACTGACCAGAGGGACGGCAACCCTAGACTTAATCCTCAGTGGGGACTGGGACCTGGTGCGAGATGTAAGTGTTGTCGAACCGATTGGGAGCAGTGACCATAGTGCTATTAAATTAAACATACATGTAAATGGCCAATTGCCAAGAAAATCCAACACGGTCACATTTGACTTCAAAAGAGGAAACTTTACAAAAATGAGGGGATTGGTAAAAAGAAAGCTGAAAAACAAAGTCCAGAGGGTCACATCACTCGAAAATGCTTGGAAGTTGTTTAAAAACACTATATTAGAAGCTCAATTGGAGTGCATACCGCAGATCAGAAAAGGTACCGCCAGGGCCAAGAAGATGCCAGCATGGTTAACGAGTAAGTCAAGAAAGCTCTTAGAGGCAAAAAGTCTTCCTTCAGAAAATGGAAGTCTTGTCCGAATGAAGAAAATAAAAAAGAACACAAACTCTGGCAAAAGAAATGCAAGAAGACAATAAGGGATGCTAAAAAAGAATTTGAGGAGCACATTGCTAAGAACATAAAAACCAACAACAAAAAATTCTATAAATACATTCAAAGCAGGAGACCATCTAGGGAGGCAATTGGACCCTTGGATGATAAGAGCGTCAAAAGTATACTAAAGAACGATAAGGAGATTTCAGAGAAGCTAAATGAATTCTTTGCATCTGTCTTCACAGTGGAAGATATAGGGCAGATCCCTGAACCTGAACTAACATTTGCAGGAAGGGATTCTGAGGAACTGAGACAAATAGCGGTAACGAGAGAGGAAGTTCTAGGCTTAATGGACAATATAAAAACTGACAAATCACCGGGCCCAGATGGCATCCACCCGAGAGTTCTCAAAGAACTCAAATGTGAAATTGCTGATCTGCTAACTAAAATATGTAACTTGTCCCTCAGGTCCTCCTCCGTGCCTGAGGACTGGAAAGTGGCAAATGTAATGCCAATATTCAAAAAGCGATCCAGGGGGGATCCCGGAAATTACAAGCCAGTTAGCTTAACTTCTGTCCCTGGAAAACTGATAGAAAGTATTATTACAGCTAGATTAACTAAGCACATAGAAGAACAAGCCTTGCTGAAGCAGAGCCAGCATGGCTTCTGCAAGGGAAAGTCCTGTCTCAGTAACCTATTAGAATTCTTTGTGAGTGTCAACAAGCATATAGATAGAGGTGATCCAGTGGACATAGTGTACTTAGACTTTCAAAAAGCTTTTGACAAGGTACCTCACCAAAGACTTCTGAGGAAGCTTAGCAGTCATGGAATAAGAGGAGAGGTCCTCTGTGGATAAGGAATTGGTTAAGAAGCAGAAAGCAGAGAGTAGGAATAAATGGACAGTTCTCCCAATGGAGGGCTGTAGAAAATGGAGTCCCTCAAGGATCGGTATTGGGACCTGTACTTTTCAACTTGTTCATTAATGACCTAGAGTTAGGAGTGAGCAGTGAAGTGGCAAAGTTTGCTGACAATACTAAATTGTTCAGGGTTGTTAAAACAAAAAGGGATTGCGAAGAGCTCCAAAAAGACCTCTCCAAACTGAGTGAATGGGCGGAAAAATGGCAAATGCAATTCAGTATAAACAAGTGTAAAATTATGCATATTGGAGCAAAAAAATCTGAATTTCACATATACGCTTATGGGGTCTGAACTGGCAGTGACCGACCAAGGAGAGAGACCTCGGGGTTGTAGTGGACAGCACGATGAAAATGTTGACCCAGTGTGTGGCAGCTGTGAAAAAGGCAAATTCCATGCTAGCGATAATTAGGAAAAGTATTGAAAATAAAACAGCCGATATCATAATGCTGTTGTATAAATCTATGGTGCAGCCGCATTTGGAATATTGTGTATAGTTCTGGTCGCCTCATCTCAAAAAGGATATTATAGAGTTGGAAAAGAGGGCAACCAGAATGATCAAGGGGATGGAGCGACTCCCTTATGAGGAAAGGTTGCAGCATTTGGGGCTTTTTAGTTTAGAGAAAAGGCGGGTCAGAGGAGACATGATAGAAGTGTATAAAATTATGTATGGCATTGAGAAAGTGGACAGAGAAAAGTTTTTCTCCCTCTCTCATAATACTAGAACTCGTGGACATTCAAAGAAGCTGAATGTTGGAAGATTCAGGACAGACAAAAGGAAGTACTTCTTTACTCAGCGCATAGTTAAACTATGGAATTTGCTCCCACAAGACGCAATAATGGCCACCAGCTTGGATGGCTTTAAAAGAAGATTAGACAAATTCATGGAGGACAGGGCTAAATGGCTACTAGCCATGATACTTGCTGTGCTGTGCCACCCTAGTCAGAGGCAGCATGCTTCTGAAAACCAGTTGGCGGAAGCCTCAGGAGGGGAGAGTGTTCTTGCACTCGGGTCCTGCTTGCGGGCTTCCCCCAGGCACCTGGTTGGCCACTGTGAGAACAGGATGCTGGACTAGATGGGCCACTGGCCTGATCCAGCAAGCTCTTCTTATGTTCTTATCTTGGAAAGTCATTGTCATCAGCATAGACAATACTAAACTATATGGACCTCTGGTGTGACTCAGGATAAGGCAGCTTCCTATGTCCCTATCGATCCCTGAACATTGTTGTTGGACTACAGCTCCCACCATTCTTGGCCAGAGGGAGTCGGTTTGGGGAAAGCTGCTTTATACCCATCATGAGGAAGCTGCCAAAGCCAACATATCCATGCTGAGTTCTGTCACTCCCTGCCAGAAAAAGTGCTTTTGGTGTGTCACAGTGTCATCACATGGCGGGGTTGCCTCACAGTGCCATTGGTTGTCTTTGGCTGGGGTGAAGATACTCTCAAGCTTCAATCACCTGCTGGCTTCTCCAGCTGAAATTAAGTAGTGTAGTAATTAAGAGGATTGAACTAGGTCTTGGAAGAGTCAGGTTCAAATCCTGTCTCAGCCATGAAGCTCACTGGGTGAAGCACTATATTTCATCCTAATCTACCTCTCAGGGCTATTGTGAGTATAAAATGTGGGGTGGGGGAAGGAGGGAGGACACTGCTTGGAGCTTCTTGGAGGAAATGTGGGATATAAATAAATAACAAGATGATGCCTTCTTGAAAGCAAAGGTGTTTTTAAGTTAGTTACATCTTGCTCCATTGCTTTCAATGGGATTTAATCATAGCAAACTTAACAACTCTTCTTGCTGCAAATTTCATCTCCCATCATTTTTACTAGCACCATTACTACTGGACTTCAAGGCAGACATCTGTTCCTCTAGCTCAGGTACGGGAGCAGGATCAGTTTGTTGTCTTCTGCTTCTTCTGTTTCTGACAAAGTAGGACCTACTTAGTAGGCTGTAGCTCAGGACTCTGTAAATTCATGAAGGTGCTATGAGGGCTTGTCCATACATCCGTATAATCTGTAATGTAAGCTCCTTGTGCCTCCATTAATTCTTGTTGTTGTTATGTGCCTCCAAGTTGACCACAACTTATGGCGACCCCATGAATCAGCGACCTCCAAGAGCATCTGTCATGAACCACCCTGATCAGATCTTGTAAGTTCAGGTCTGTGGCTTCCTTTATGGAATCAATCCATCTCTTGTTTCGCCTTCCTCTTTTTCTACTCCTTTCTGTTTTTCCCAGCATTATTATCTTTTCTAATGAATCATGTCTTCTCATTATGTGTCCAAAGTATGATAACCTCAGTTTCATCATTTTAGCTTCTAGTGACAGTTCTGGTTTAATTTGTTCTAACAGCCAATTATTTGTCTTTTTCATGGTCCATGGTATCCACAAAGCTCTCCTCCAACACCACATTTCAAATGAGTTGATTTTTCTCTTATCCGCTTTTTTCACTGTCCAACTTTCACATCCATACATAGAGATCGGAAATACCATGGTCTGAATGATCCTGACTTTAGTGTTCAGTGATACATCTTTGCATTTGAGGACCTTTTCTAATTCTCTCATAGCTGCCCTCCCCAGTCCTAGCCTTCTTCTGATTTCTTGACGATTGTCTCCATTTTGGTTAATGACTGTGCCAAGGTATTGATAATCCTTGACAAGTTCAATGTCTTCATTGTCATCTTTAAAGTTACATAAATCTTCTGTTGTCACACCCTCATCTATATGACGTTGTCCTCCAATCACTGCTTCCCACATTTTACCCTCCATTGATCTGGAATTTCCAATACCAAGTATACACCTAAAAGGAGAGAAACTGTGATTGCAAACAGTTGCTGAGGAGGAAGGCTGGTTGCTTTGACTTGCAGCTTCCTATGTAGGTGGTTCTAACTCCACCTTCATCCACGTCTCCTGCTTCTGTTGGGTTCCCATTGGCTCCACACCCCTCTCACTTCTGATCTGAGCCAATCAGCAATACAAAATGGTTCCTGCTTCTGTTGGGTTCCCATTGGCTTCCTGAACCCTTTCCATTCTGATTTAAGCCAATCAGCAACACAACAAGATGTGAAGGAGGGAGAGGGAGATTGTAAACAAACAAGGGCATACCCACAAGTAGGGATGAGGAAAAGGTTTGATTCAAGTACTGAGAAAGTACAAAGCAATCAGGTTTGGACAACCATCAGACAATTCCAATAAGGAAAACATGGATTTTTAGTATGGTCTGGATGAGCCCTAAGATGCTGTTCTTTTTGCTGAAACAAGTCTGCTCTTCTAGAATCAGGGCCTTCTGTCATTCTGTCCCCAGTACCAGATACTGCCTACTCATCCCTCTTCACCAGGTTGCCCTTCCCTTATTCCTTTAAGTCTCTCTTCTTTGTGAAAGTCACGATTGTTGTTGGGCTACAACTCCTTTATATGACTATGGTGTCATATAACACCATATATCCTGCTCCTCCATTGTTAACCTTTTGTACCTTCCCCAACTGGTGCCCTCCAAATGTCTTGGATTACAATTTCCACCAGCCCCACCCAGCCAGCACAGGTCCTGTTAGGAGCTGCACCCCAAAACATCTGGAATGCACCACGTCGGAGAAGGTTGACCTACTGTCTCTGCTCCACTTCTCACTGGGATTGATCCACCTGATGGTTGGCCTGAAATTCCATCATACAGGGATAAGGGCACTGGCACTGTATGCTGCTAACCATGTGCACTCTAACATGTCACACATTGTGTAGTGTCCACATGTATGCCTGATTCCTACTATCCCCTTTATAAGAGAGGAAAGATTATGGAGATTAAGCAACCACGTGTTTGAATCTGCTTGTCCCATGTTGCACGTTATGTGCATGGTGCGGCACACATATGGGTCCAATAACCTACTGAGTGCACAAGTTTTTCAGCTAGCAGTTGTGGAAGTGGCCTATATTGTATTTATGTTTTGTCTGGTGGAGAGTGTAAGTCCTGCAAGGTATGGATGGGATGCAGCACCTTTGAAATGACAATTATTTTCTGCTGCTTTTGTGACATTTTCTTTCTGTTTTATTTTTTAAAGTTCCTCAGTGTTTCCAAACCATTCACCAGCATAATTTCAGGTAATCCTCTTGATATTTCAAATCCTTTGCTAATTGAGGAAGAATGCATCAACGAAATGATAACAGGACACATTTTACAGGGGATCAAATTGCATCTGGATGAAGCTTGATGCTTCCAACTAGGGAGATGGATTCTGAATGGGCATCAGTCCTTGCATTCCCATACACATTTGTGGGGAATGTTTCAGGCATTGCTTTCCCTTTGAAATATGCAAATCAAACATTATTCCACCTTTTCTGGCTTCCCGGTTGGAGATAATAAATTTCTACTTAATCAAAATAGCACATACAGCATCATTTATCACAGAAATAGCACTTGGTACCATGCAAAAACAGATTGCTTTGAACAATTGGGGCGATGAAGGATTTTTTGTTTAAGTTTCCAAACACTCCTGTTTCCGAGTAAGAACCCTATAAATATTTAGCATGGAGGTTTTTATGTAGCCTATTCAGGCTTATCTCACTGCTTCCTCTCTGTTGAGCTTGGATGTGCGACATATTTTGTGCTGCAGCATATTCTGTTTTTATGCAAACTCTCCCCCACAATCACTTTCTCATGTCCCTGAGTTAATCGGTCATTCCATTTCCATTTCCATGCTTCCCTCCCTCAAATTCTAAAATAAAGCTTAGCTGGATAGCAAAAGGGGGGGGGAAACAAGGCTAGGATAGCCCCAAGAATTATTCCCAGTGTTTTTAAATGCTCGTTAAAGGCTTTTGCTGTATTTCACTTCAATAAACATCATGCTCCAGTTACTATTTCAAACCAGAGGGGCATTATCCTGTGCAGCACTTATCAATATTTTAACATCTGAAAGTCAAATGATGTTGAAACATTGAACTATATTTCCATCTGTGCAAGCTAAAATAGTACAAATGCATCTTGTGTAACGGAATCCTGCATCCCTAGCTGCTTTCTCACAAGTGATACCTGATTCCTTGGTATTTTATGCATCTGCCTTCATTGACTCCAAGAGGGGCCTGGGGAAGATTTTATTTTATTTTTAAAAAATAAGATCTAAAATATTTAAGCAGTTTTAATATGAATGAACAGGATGGGGAGGGGGAGAAGTATCATTATGGTAACTTGGCAACTTGTTAATTTTTGGGGACTCCATATCCAAAATGCCTTAACCTAGGCCCTGAGTAGAAAGGCGCTTTACAGATGAGTGTTTAATTTATTTTACATCTGGAGACTAGCATATGCTTAAACAGGAAAAGCTTACATCCAGTAAAACTGCATCCAGTAGGGGGGAGTGTAGGGACACATTGCAATGCTTGATTGGCCTGGATAATGTCTTGAAGAGCCACATGCCTTAGATCCTGAGGCTTAGAACAAGGGCAATTTGTGGTGACCCACAAGCCAGATCTGAGCCCCAGAACATGTTTTATGGCCCTGACAAATTGTACTAAAGATATGTGCATTCACATATACCTCAGCTGATGATGACAGGCAACTGAGCATTCAACTGCCATTGCTCATCAGTTCACCTGAGGCACTACTGCCACAGATGATTCCTCCATCTCTGTCATTGGACATCAAGATCTGGGGTCCAAGGGTGGGGAGCAAGGAGCATGCAGCCATGCAGCTAACCACCAAAGGGCCAGGTGGTGAAATATCATCATCATCATCATCATCATCAAATAACATTTATTTATTTTGAGCTTCCAAATGTTCAAAAGCATTTCATGTGCATTATATTGTTGCCATGCCATCCTCATAGCAATCTTCTGATCAGTTTGTATTTTATCCACATATTGTAGATGGGGCTGAGCGCTGATGCACAAAGATAGAATGACTTGCCCAAGGGTTCATGGCAGAGGTGAGATTTGAACTGGGAGCTCCCTGATACATAGCCCAGTCTTTTAGTCATGATGGTGAGGAAACATAGCTCAGTGGTAGAACATCTGCTTTGCATGCAGAAGAGCCCAGGTTCAATCCCTGGCATTGCCAGAAAGGGGTGGGAATGTTTCCTGCCTGTAACCCTGGGGAGCTGAAGCTGGTCAGGGTAGAGAAGACTGAGCTAGATAGATCAATGGTGTGACTCAATATAAGGCAGCTTCCTATGTTCCAGATAGATATGGGAAAGACCCCTGTCTAAAACCCTAGAACACTTCAACCTTGAGTCCCCAGATATTGAACTACAACTCCCATCATCCCCAGACAGCATGGTCAATGGTCAGTGATGATGGGAGTTGTAGTCCATCAACATCTGGGGACCCAAGGTTGAAGACTTAGAGAACCACTGTTAGTTAGTGTAGACACTATTAAGCTTGATAGACCCATGGTCTGACTCTATGTAAGGCAGTTTCCTATGTTCTATGTTCCCAATGGGAGGTGGGAACAGCCACAATAACCTAATGAGAATTGGAGATATATATAGTTTTTTTGGGGGGGTCTGTCACAGAGCAATACTAGGTGACAGAGGTGATGGGAGCAGCCCCAATTTAACTGTATTTCATTATTTTATGTAAGTGCGGGCTTCTTCTGAATTAAAAAATGAAGGTAGAAATCAGATGGATATTAAACTGTCCCCCTCTTCATTAGTAAGGAAATAGTAATGCCTTCAAGTTGTAACAAATGGTCTATATACTA
Source organism: Rhineura floridana (assembly GCF_030035675.1). Taxonomy (NCBI): domain Eukaryota; kingdom Metazoa; phylum Chordata; class Lepidosauria; order Squamata; family Rhineuridae; genus Rhineura; species Rhineura floridana. Next base: position 182,647,283 of record NC_084483.1, read on the forward strand.
TTTCAGAATTCCTCCTTTGGCTGCTTTTAATATAACATGTTAGTAATATGTAAATGTACATATTTGAATGTAATTCTATATCTGCTCTATAAAAATTAAGCCTGAAATCTTAGATGGCACCAACTTTATTGTGAAGACTGATCCCTTGTGAAAAGGCTTAGGATAAGTGGAGACTGGTGGTTCCAATGTCAGTGGGGCAGTGAACCTGCTCCGGGTTTTAGTCAAGGAGCTGTCTAAGGTGCTGAAACTCAGAGCAGATTCTCTCCCCCACTGATATCAGAGCCACCAGCCTCCACTGTAAGGCAAAATACAATTTCAGCCCACAGACCATTGTCTAGGGATCAAGAACTTTTGGCCCTTCAGGTGTTGTTTAGCTATAGCTCCCATCATCTCTGATCATTGGCCATGATAGCTTGGGCTGAAGGGACTTGGAGTTCAACAATATCTTGAGGACCACAGTTCCGCATCCCTGGTCTAGAGGAGAGTAGCCCCAGAGAATGCAGAAGATGATCACCCATACCTGACCATTTGCTTACTTTCTGATGTTCCACCAAAGCATGTCTTTGCAGTTTAAATCTGGTTCATAGGTGGTATAATCAAGTTAGTGAACACTGTCTTGATTATGTCACCTGTGTGCCAAATGTAAACGGCAAAGGCTCATAAAGAGGTAGGTTTGTTGGTTGGTCCACAACTGTGAAACTACCTTTCCATGGAGTTTTTGTTGAGGTCTTAAGGCTGAACACTTTCAAGCAATACTAGAAAATCTTTTTTGGGGGGGACAAGGGAGATCCAAAAGTTTATTTTCAACATAAATCTACTGTGTGGTACAGCAAGAGAACAGGAAAGCAGATAAGTAGAAGCATCCTTTCACGCCAAGTCATGTGCACAACATACTAATCTGTGACTGGGGATGAGGGGGGTGTTGGGGTTGGTTTGCTTTTGTATTGTTGTTATTTATAATTTATTAGGGTTTTCACATTACAGTGGAACAGCACAGTCCCTTATTCTCCTCCACCCCTAGCTCTCCTACTTCCCTCTGCCCTCATGTCCCTTTTAGGGCAGATCCACACCATATATTTAAAGCACATCCAATGCACATTTAAATCTCATGACTTCCCCTGAAGAATCATGGGAACAGTAGTTTGTTAGAGTTGCTAGAGGAATACTAGAAAATCTTCTTCTTTGGGGTGAGCTTAATAATTTGGGAGTTGGGGTCATTTAAATTTTATTTTGGTATATAACTTTCATTTTGTAATGAGTAATTTATTGGAATAATATACCTAAGTGTATCTGCCCCTTTATTTATTTATTTATTTATTTCCCGCCCTTCCTCCCAGTAGGAGTTCAGGGCAGCACATAGGATCACCATCTGAAGAGAAAATATGAGGTGGAAAATGTAACACAGATTCACACTCAATGCTTCCCAGAGCAGTAGGAAGTTTCAGAGGCAGCCTTACAAGGTCAGTTCCCTTGGAAGGAGGGAATATTGGAGATTCTTCATTTTTGTGTAATATCTGCTTATGCATAAAAAAAGTAAAACAGGTGGGAAACAAGTAGGTATTTGGGCATTGCTACTGCTAAAGCAGCATCAGTCCTCAAAAGCAACACACCTTTGCTTCTCCCCAAACATGCTCTTTGATAGCTAGCATCTTCAAAGTGCAATCTGTGTCTCTTTGTGTTTCTAATGTTGTGTACACACTAATCCTTTCACAGCATAAAAATGTAGCTTTTCTCAGTCCAGAATCATTGATGCTCATCCTCAACTTGCTGCTTTCAATCTAGATTGATTCTAGATCCTGTTGTCCACAAAGGTGGGTGTGGGTACTCGATACACATTTGAAACTCTCCCATTGAATAAATTATCCACACCTTTTCCTGAGCATGCCCCAGGTGAGTGAAGAAGTGTGCAAGTGTGAATTCACACTGGGCAAGTGTAAATACATCCCCCATTCCTGGGACTGCTTACATCTGGTTTCATCTGGTTTCAAATGGACACACTGAAGGGTGATACAGAATAAATCTGCCATGAGCTTTTATTTTTGGAATGAAGTCATTTTCTCAAGAAGCACTTTTCAGGAGTCAAAAATATTCAACAGATCTAGATTGTGTGTGGACTACATAGAAAAACAAGTACTGTCTCCATTTTGTAGATAAAATGTTGTGTGCATGCAGCCTCACTCTCTGACCACATTCAAAACTGGGTTGATCAATATCAAATCAATGGCACAGAGCATGCTTATCAAATTTGCAGATGATACAAAATTGGGGGGCACAGCTAATACCATGGGAGACAGAAACAAAATTCAAAGGGATCTTGATAGGCTGGAACATTGGGCTGAAAACAACAGAATGAAATTCAACAGGGATAAATGCAAAGTTCTACACTTCGGAAGAAGAAACCAAATGCATAGTTATAAGATGGGGGATACTTGGCTCAGCAATATGACATGTGAGAAGGATCTTGGATTGTCATTGATCACAAGCTGAATATGAGCCAACAGTGTGATGTGGCTGCAAAAAAGGCAAATGCTATATTAGTCTGTATTAACAGAAGTATAGTTTCCAAATCATGTGAAGTATTAGTTCCCTCTATTCAGCACTGGTTAGGCCTCATCTTGAGTCCTGCATCCAGTTCTGGTCTCCGCACTTCAAGAAGGATGCAGACAAACTGGAACAGGTTCAGAGGCAACAAGGATGATCAAGAGAGACTGAAAGACTGGGCATGTTTAGCCTGGAGAACAGAAGACTGAGGGGAGATATGATAGCACCCTTCAAGTACATGAAAGGTTGTCACACAGAGGAGGACCGGGATCTCTTCTTGATCGTCCCAGAGTGCAGAACACGGAATAATGGGCTCAAGTTGCAGGAAGCCAGATTTCAGCTGAGCATCAGGAAAAACTTCCTAACTGCTAGAGCCATACGGCAATGGAACCAATTACCTAGAGAGGTAGTGGGCTCTCCAACACAGGAGGCATTCAAGAGGCAGCTGGACAGCCATCCGTCGGGAATGATTTGATTTGGATTTCTGCATTGAGCAGGGGGTTGGACTTGATGGCCTTATAGGCCCCTTCCAACTTTACTATTCTATGATTCTATGATTCTATGATTCTATGATTCTATGATTCTATGATTCTATGATTCTAATATAAAGATTGTTCAGACTGAGGAGCATGTTCCAGTGCTAATGCTTCATAGGACCTCATGGGCAGCAACTGGACATTGGGATAAGCTGGCTGGCTGGCTGGCTGGCTTATTTCACTTCTATCCTGGCCTTCCAGAAGGACCCAAGGGCAGTAAACAAAGGACAAAACACTAAAAATATCTTAAAACATCTCAGAAAAAAATTGTAAAATTAAAAATAAAACATCTTAAAAATATCTTTGTGTGTACTGCCTTCAAGTCTTTAAATCTTTAAAAAAACATCTTAAAAATTATCTTAAAAACATCTGGCCCAAAAATTATGTTAAAAAGCAATTCTAAAACTGAGGACCTTCCTCTTTCAACAAGACTTTTAAATAGGGGACTTATCCCAGTGTGTGTCTATTTAAAAGGCTTGTTGAAAAAGGAAGGTCTTCAGTAGGCACCAAAAAGATAACAGAGATGGCACCTGTCTAATATTTAAGGGGAGGGAATTCCAAAGGGTAGGTGCCACAACACTAAAGGTCCGCTTCCTACGTTGTGTGGAACAGATCTTCTGATAAGATGGTACCTGCAGGAGGCACTCACCTGCAGAGTGCAGTGATCGACTGGGTATATAATGGGTATAGGGCTTGATATACCAAAACCAGCACCTTGAACTTGGCCCAGCAACTAATGATGATAGGTTAATAGCACTGCAACCTACAAGGTGTGAGACTTACACAGAGCACTGGTGGCAGAGGATGTAACATGTTGGTGCCCGGATGTTGGAAAACCTAGTTCAAGATCCCTCCTGGTGCCTTGCACATGGTTCAAATCTCACATGAAGAATCTATGTCAGATACATTAATTCTAAAAATGTAGACTGCTGCAGCCAGAAGAAGAGAATTGTTATAATCGCTTCCCAAAGAACAAAGCTTGTAGAACATCATGACCTCCTGTTTTTTCTTCTTGCTCATTTCTAGTTATATCATCATCATCATTTATTTGTTTGCCGCCTTTCCACAGCTGAGCCATGCTCAAGGCGGCTTACAACGTTGAAAAATTACATGATTAATTCTAACAGTTACAAAATAAAACAAATTATAGTCAAACCACAGTCATAAGTAATAAACTAATGAAAACATCTCTATAAATATAAAATAAAATTAAGCAGTCTCCACATACTTCATAATAATGTCTAACAATAAAAATACAAAGCTATACTCCCTAAAACAGCATCAAAGGAGTATTCATCAAAATACCAAAGGAGTATTCATAAAAGTACACCCAACTGTTCTATGGCTGAATAGTTCAAATCCTTTATTATTCTTTTTGATAGAATTTCATGTTGTAGGTCCCACTCAATCTGAATTCCTCCAGCTTGTTTGGGAAGGACTGTAGCTTACTGGTATGCAGTGCTGCTGAGGATGCAGAAGGTCTCAGGTTCAATCCCCAGTATCTCCGGGTAGGTCTGGGAGACATCCTTATCTGGAGAGCCACTGCCAGTCAGTGTGGACATCTAGTGAGCTAGATGGACCAATGGCCTAATTAAATGTAAGACAGCTTCCTGTGTTCCCTAGATACTATTTTTTTACCCAATGACTAAAGAGAACTCTGCAGCCAGAAATTTCTCTTCTTGTGGAGATATTTATAGAGTACACTTCATGTTTCTTAGCAGTGTCAACAACAGTGGTTTAGTCGTCCAGCTCAGGGGGTCTCAGACCCTTTACTTTTTTGGGAGCAGGGTCACAGCAGGGGTCCCTACGTCTCCAGCATCCTGTGAGCCAATCAGCATGAAAGGGGAGTGTGTTAGCAACTGAGAGGAGTCTTCTAACACGCTTCCTTGACCTTTCTTGCTGATTAGAGCCAGAGTGAGTCAGCCACTGAGAAGACTCTTCTAGTAGCTAACATTCTCCCCTTTCATGCTTATTGGCTCCTAGGGGTGTCTGTTGTGGGAGAAGGCATTAACAAGGATCTCATTCTCAACTCAACAGCAAGAAAAGGGAGGGGGCGTGGCTGTGACTAACAAGAAGGAACCCTGCACTTCTGAGTTTGCCACTACACAACTAGACAGCAATGAAGCAGCAATGTGCCACTGTTGCAGAGAAGGTTAAACTAAGCCATTTGGGGTTGCATGATCCAAAGCATCACTTTGTAGTGCATCAAGCAAAGTTATATCTACACAGTGATTTTTGTTGTTGTTGTGTCAAACACAAAATGAGCTGGCCATTTCCTCCTTATGGTACATATTTCTTCCTTTTTTAACATTCAGGAAAAAAAGAGATCATTTTAGAAGATATAAATACCACAAGGTCATATTTCAGATTTAAAATAAAGTGAAGTGAAGACGGAGAGAGCACAGAAAGGACAACAAAAACAATGAAAAGTGTTTAATTCCCAAAACATGTAAACACAATATAATGAAAGATGCAACGGGCTTGAACCAGTTCTTTGTCAGAAATAGTACCCATGCCTGGAGGGATTTCATAAAGCTCCCTTTCCCTCCTCTTCCCAGTGTCATGCTTGCACAGTCACATAGCTTGTCAGAGAGAGTGGCCACTTATGTCTCACTCCCCCCTGCCCTCCAAAAAAGGATAAAGAGAAGAGGAAATACATCACCAAAGAAAGAGGACAAAAGGGGGCACAGATCTGCATACTGTTTGCATGTGCTAATTTATACATATAGATGCAAATTTAGAACTTATTGGTATCACTGAAATAGAAATACAGTACATCTCACAACAGCAGGGAAATCTGTGACCACATGACCTATAGTATGAGCATGTTAAATCTGCTGTCTGGGTACTGCTAACTGTTGATGAGCAACTTCAAAGCTCCTCCTGCTCTCCCTTCTTAGGATTAAAAAAAAATCTTTAAACTGAACTTGGACTGGACAGCCCTTCAAATAGAGGACTTCTTCAAACAGAGGGCTTTCCTCTAACAGCTTTCAAACAGAAGGTTGTCCTCTGTAAAGTAGGACACATGGCCACCGCAACACCAAACCATCATAGGTAATGAGATTTTGCCTCAACTCATTGCCTTTAGGGGAAGGTCCATAGCTCAGTGGGCCACCATCTGCCTTGCATGCAGAAGATTCCTGGTTCAATTCCCAGCATTTCTAGGCAGGGCTGGCAGAGACCCCTGTCTGAAACCCTGGAGAGCCACTGCCAGTTGTGTAGACAATAATGAGCTAGATGGACCAGTGGTCTGACTCAGTATAAGGCAGCTTCCTTGTTCCTAGAAGTTCCTGGAGACAAGACTGGGAGGCCTGGCTGTAACCACTGAAATCTAGACATGATGTTACACTGGAATGTCAGCTGGCTGCGAGACGTGCCAGATGCAGAAGTAAAGTCCATGGGAAGGGCAGAGATGGAGACCACAGAAAAGGGCCATACCATACAGACCAAAGTGGCTTGGTACTTGTTGGGCTAAGGTCATAGGCCCTGTCTACAACCACAATTTGGTGGCCCTCAGCTTAAGCCAGGCATGGGAGATGGCCCACTGAGACCAAGAGACACCACCCTATGGAGGGAGGCAAAGGCAGCTTGAAAAGCAGGCCAGGCAAAGGAGAGCCCTGAGACTCAACAGGACTCCCAACTGGGAGTGTTGGCTCTTGGCCAATGAAGCAACTGGGTCTGGTCACTTTGAGGCAGGAGATCCTACAAAGCAATTGATGCAGCAGGTTCCCCTTACAAGACACTAAGGCTGTATCTGACATTTTTGTTTATTAAAACAAAGACTTTGGGAAGCCACATGCTGGGTGTCTGTTCTTTGTGCTGAGCATGGAATTGCCAGGGCATATTTATTTATTTATTATATTTCCATCCCACCTTTCTTCCAAGGAGCTCAAGGTGGCATACAAACATGGTTCTCCTCATCTCAATTTTATCCTCACAACATCTCTGTGAGGTAGGTTAGGCTGAGAGACAGTGGCTGGCCCAAAGTCACCCAGTGAGCTTCATGGCTGAGCAGGGATTTGAACCTGGGTCTTTCAGGTCCCAGTCTGACACTTTAACCACTACACCATAATGGGCATCCTTTCGAAGAGGACCTCCTTCTGGTGGGGACAATATACCAGAAGCCTTCTGTATGCCTTCCCTATCCACATCCAGCTCTACCCTTACATTCCCCATATGGCCCTTTTGATTTTGGCCTGTATCATTACCTATGTATGCATTGCTGTTTATCCACATGCAATAATGTATTACCAATAATTGTAGATACAAGTATTGAATAATAAGAAGTGAATCCACAGTCCATAATGTGTTTGACTTTATGCTTCTTTTACCTTCATCTTCTTGTCTATTTATGTGACACTTCATAGTCTCTGGTGCCAACAAACTAACACACCTAAACAATTCAGAAGGATTTCTGTGCTTGGCTGTCTTTCAGAATTCATTCCCGTAGCAGATGTTTAATGTTATTTCCTTTGATTTTGATTAATTCACTGGGTGTATTCATCATATGGCATAGTTATTAACAGCAGTGTAACTAGATTTTGCTACATGCATTAAAGGACCCATTCAAAATACAGTATATATTCCAGTTTGTCAAGGAAGACCAAAGCAGGAGAGAATTAACAACTGGCAGAAAAGTCATTCAGCTGTAATGCCTTGTGTTTCCTATTCCTCCTCGGTTTGTAAACAGTCAATACACAGTCCCATAAGCTAGTGGTCATTTGAATGACTTTGAATAAGTTGAGGATTGTTAGTTTTTGTAGATGTGCAGAGCAAAGGGTTCTGTATCATTGGAGGGTTTGAGAGTGTTTGAGAATGAAGAAGAATTGATCTGAGAATTGATCTGGTTACATTTATACTATGGCTCACGAGCTAGAGGGAGCCCCAGCTGACGAAGTGTCAAGGCCCCAGCTGACAAAGCGTCAAGGCAAGTTAAGCAGCAGAGCCAAAAGAGGGTAAGTAGCACCCATTTATTTCATTTTTTAATTGAATTAAAACAGCTCAGAGCAATAAGTAATAAGGGCAGCCTAAGGTCACCCTGAGCTAGGAGCCAAATCCTGAAAGGACCTATATCTTAGGAGACAGATCCTAGGAGAAGGAAGCCTATAGAAAGCTAGTTTTCAACACCACTCTAGCAGGAAAGCGTCAAGGCCCCAGCTGACAAAGCATCAAGGCAAGTTAAGCAGCAGAGCGAGTTCGGCAGCAGGGCAAGGAGGCCAGGGTCCCCCACTCTGCCCGTCTGTTCCCTGACCTCAACTAAACCTCAGTTTCCAACCCATTGACGTAATAAACCTTAAACAAAACTATGCAGGTAAGAAGCCAGCAGGGGTGTGGGGGCTATCATGGAGAACGATGGTCTCAGGGAAGGAGAGCATCCAGCTGAGGGAGAGGGAAATGATCTCTTAGAAGGGACCCATTCCTTGGGGGATGAGCAACTATCCTCTCGTGCCGAGGATATATCTCCGGGGGGTGGAGGGATCCTTGTAGTGGGTGATTCGATCATTAGGAACATAGACAGTGGGGTGTGTGATGGGCGTCCAGACCGCACGGTGATTTGCCTGCCTGGTGCGGAGGTTGCGGATATTGCCCGTCATTTAGATAGTTTGGTAGACAGTGCTGGAGAGGAGTCAGTGGTCGTGGTGCACGTTGGCACCAATGACATGGGGAAATGCAGCCATGAGGTCCTAAAAGCAAAATTTAGGTTGCTAGGTAGAATGCTGAAAGCCAGGACCTCCAAGGTGGCTTTCTCTGAAATGCTAACGGTTCCACACACAGGACCAGCCAGACAGGCACAGCTTTGCAGTCTCAATGCGTGGATGAGACAATGGTGTCGGGTGGAAGGGTTTGGATTTGTTAGGCACTGGGGAACTTTTTGGGACAAGCTGGGCCTGTACAAAAGGGATGGGCTCCACTTGAACCAGAATGGAACCAGACTGCTGGCACTTAAAATTAAAAAGGTGGCAGAGCAGCTTTTAAACTGACTGAGGGGGGAAACCTAACAGGAGCTGAGGAAGGTCCAGTTCGGAATAAACCTCCCCCCTGGGATAAAGACCAAAGAAATGATGAAATTTTAAAAGGGGTAGGCCTAGAAGTAGGCATTGTGAAAGCAGGGGCACAGGATATAAGTAGGGCAAAATTACTACAGGCCAAACCACAAGTGCCAAAGACACTTGAAGGGAGACACTGCTTACAAGTGCCTGTACACTAATGCTAGGAGCCTCTGAACCAAGATGGGAGAACTGGAGTGTTTGGACTTAGAGAAGAGCATTGATATAGTGAGCATAACGGAGACCTGGTGGAATGGAGAAAACCAGTGGGATACGGTTATCCCTGGATATAAATGATATCGGAAGGATAGGGAAGGACGTATTGGTGGCGGAGTCGCTCTATATGTGAAAGAAGGCATTGAATCCAGCAAGCTCGAAACCCCAAAAGAGGCGGACTCTGTGATGTTCCTGTATTAGTGTAAATAGGGTAAGTGCTGTTTGTATAGGAGATACATGGTAAGTAGAATGAAAGAGGAAGGGGGAGTGAATGGGCAGTAGAATGTTGGATGATTGGCTGAATGTTTAAAATGGCTGACAGTATAAAAGGAAGAATGACAGTGGAATCTGGGTGGTGGTGAATGTTAGTGGGTTGCTTTGGTGGGTTTTGAGAGGAGATTGTGTGGAAAGTTGGTGGATGTGAGGAGAGGGTGGAGTTCGGATTAATACTAAGACCAGTACCTGAGGAATAGATGTATCCATAAGCTTAAGTGCCTTTTAAAGAAATCTTGTTATCTTTGTTATTCAATAAATACTTTTGGTTTACCAAAGGCCTGATCCTTGGCTGGGGTTTCACAGACCAGAAGGGAGGGTAAGGTAAATACCAAGGCTGAAGGATAACAAATGGTGGCAGCGGGGAAGGGAAGAATAACACCACAAGCAGTCTGAGTAAATCAAAGGGATTGGGACAGCTTAAGCACGCAGTCACAGAGGTAACCTAATTGAGGGAGACTCAGGCCGAGTCTCTGGGACTACTGGTTATAGGACATGACTGGTGGTGCTGCCTAGCAGGGGGATCTGTTGAGATCTGTGCTAGAGCGGGGAGAGAAACCATAGAAAAGGACAGTCCGGACTGGTGGAGTCCCTGGTGGTGCCTAGAGACAGGCAGTAACCACGAGCCGGTAGGAACCTGACAGGGAGAGCCAGGGAAGGGTGTCACAGGTGGTGGCAGTAGCGGTGGGATACGAACCAAAGAGAGTCCCAAAGACACGTGGTGACAAAGGAGACTACGTCACAGGTGTTGGCTGTAGCAGTGGTATGAATACTAGAGAATCCCTAACAGTGGTGTGGCAAACAGAAATAACAAAACAAGATTACTTGTGAGAGTGACTGGCAAAGAGTGTGTGGCAAAGAGTGAGTGAACTCAAACACCATGGCTGAATATATAAAAATGAAAAGAGAGGAGCTGGTGGAGAAGTGCATAACATTCAATTTACCTCACGAGGGTAAAGGGGTCGATGAATTGAGGGTAGCACTTATAGGATTTGCAACTGCCCAGCAAAAACAACCTGTCAGGGAAGAGACCCCAGAAGGATACTCAAGCAATCCCGCTTATATAGAGTACTTGAGAGAGAAGTTAAGATGGGAGCATGAGTTGGAAACTGAGAGATTGAGGAAGGAGGCTGATGAGAAAGAAAAGCAGCGGTCTTTGAGGCTGAGGAAAAAGATAAACAGAGGGAGTTGGAAACTGAGAGATTGAGGATGGAAGGTGCAGAGAAAGAAAAACAGAGGGAGTTGGAAACTGAGAGATTGGGGATGGAAGCTGATGGGAAAGATAAACAGCAAGAGTTAGAAACTGAGAAGTTGAAGATGGAAACTGAGAGACTGAGGATGGAAACTGAGAGAATGAGAGTGGATGCCGAGATACAAGGGGAAAGATTAAAATTGGATAGAGAGAAATTTCACTCTGAGGAGACAAGGAAAGACAGAGATGGAGCAAAAATAAAAATTACTCCAAAGGACTTTGCTGTCTATGAGCCTGGTCAAGATCCTCAAATTTATCTCACAACCTTTGAAAAGGCAGCTCAGTTGTGGGGGCTACCTGAAGATAAATACATGCAGTATTTATCAAACCTGATCAAAGGGGAATTGGCAGAGGTATACCAATATTTCCCCTCAGACAGGCCTGTCACCTATGCTGAGTTTAAAGAGGCAGTATACAAAAGGTTCAGACTGGGACCTGACTACTTTAGAAAATTATTCTGAAACTGTCAGATCCAAGCAGGGAGGTCTTTTGTTGAACTGGGAGCAAAGCTGATGGATATATTTGGGAAGTGGATGAGTAGTGCCAAAGCTCAGTCAGTGGAAGAGGTGAAAAGCCTCATGATACTGGATCAATTATACCATCAGTTACCACCAGAAATAAGGCTCCTTGTCAAAGACCGTTCCCCTACATCGGTGCAGGAGGCCGCAGAGATGGCGGATCACTTCGCCTCCAACAGAACTGGCTGGGTGGGGAAAACATCAAGAGAGTTTAAACCCAGACCATATAATGGTGGCAGAAAGGATGTGGTGCCACAGCGAGTGAGTCCTCCAGTAAAATCTGAAGGGCACAGGACACCCCAGAGTGGATCTGTGTACCCTAAAACAGAGGAGAAATTATGCTACAAATGTGGTAGACCGGGGCACCTACGTTTTCAATGTGAGGTTGCCAACCCCATTAGTAATCCTGCTCAGGCAAGGGCAGTAAAAATAGAACCAAAAGATTTAACCACAAAAAAGGTTCAGTTCTGCCAGATAAACTGGACAGAAGTAACAGACCTTGATTCAAGTCTGAGAGAGGAAGTGAGTGTACAAGGGGCAAATTATTGGGCATTGCTTGACACTGGTGCCGCTCAGACGTTACTGAGGCCAGATTTAATAAAATCTGAAGAAATATTACCTCAGGAAACGGTGAATATCCAAGGAGTGAGGGGTCAACCAGAAAGCTTGCTTGTGGCCCTGGTGAAAATGGCATGGAGAGGCCGAGAGGGCAGATATAAAGTAGGCATTAATGCCCAACAACAAGAACCAGTGATACTGGGAAGAGATGTTATGGGGGCACAAGGGAAATATATGTGGTGACCAGACAGCAACTTGGCAGAGAAACAGAAGCCATGTTAAGGGGGCTGAAACAAACAGGGTGGAATCTGTTTGCGAGCCTCAGGTCCCCATAGCAACCCTTGGCAGGCCTGCTGAAGGAGACAAACTGTATCAACTGGTCACTGGGGAAGAGACAGAGCATTTCAGAGAAGAACTGAATAAGGATACCAGTTTGAATCAAATAAAGGAGCAAGCCCTGACCCAACAGATTCCTTTCACTGACAAACTGAGGAATCAAGTTGTGTGTGAAAATGGGATTTTATATAGACTGTGGATGCCTGCTGAGAGAAAGGATGAATGTGAACCAGTGAAGCAATTGATGGTACCTAGCAAATATAGAACCAGATTGCTAGAGGTAGCCCACGATGTCCCTTGTGCAGGACATCTGGGAATAAAAAAGACCAAGAGGAGATTGGCTGCACACTATTATTGGCCAAACATCTCCAAAGATGTAAAACAACATTGTCTATCTTGTGGTATATGCCAAAAGGTGGGAAAAAGTGGAGTAAAGACTAAGGCACCCTTAAAGCCCCTTCCTATAATTGGACAACCCTTTTATAGAGTGGGAATAGATTTGGTGGGCCCTTTTTCCAAACCCACAAGGCATGGCAAGAAATATCTAGTGGTGGTGGTGGATTTTGCCACCAGGTACCCAGACGCAGAAGCACTAAGATCTGTAGAAGCCCCTGTAGTGGCAGAGGCTTTATTAAAAATCTTTATGAGACTGGGTTTCCCTCATGAAGTGCTGACGGATCAAGGCAGTGTATTCATGGGAGAAGTGATGCAATGTATGTGGAAATGTTGTGGTCTAAAACATCTAAAAACCACTACTTACCATCCCGCCACTAATGGGCTAACAGAGATTCCATGGCGTTTTGAAGGGCATGATAACAAGCTATGTTCAAGATCACCCACAAGACTGGGATGAACATTTGGGATGCTTCTTATTTGCATACAGAGAAGTCCCTCAGGAGTCAACAGGCTTCTCACCCTTTGAACTCATGTTCACTAGAAAAGTGAGGGGACCTTTGCAACTGTTAAAAAATTCATGGGAAGGAACCCTGGGAGAGTACAAAACATCTGTAGTAGATTTTGTATTGGAATTCTGCAATAAATTAACATCAATGATGGAAGTTGTGAAAGAGAATCTCAGTCAAGCTCAGCAGAAGCAAAGTTACTGGTATGACAGAACAGCCAGGGAACGTGTGTATGATGTGGGAGATATGGTTATGGCGTTCATACCCAGGAAACATGACAAATTACAGGCTAACTGGGAAGGACCATATACCATCAGAGAAAGGCTTGACACAGTGATGTATGTAATCACCACAGACCAATTAAACAAAAGCAAAGTGGTTCATGTAAATATGTTAAAGCCTTACCATACCAGGGATGCACAGGTGTTGCAAGTTACCTTATTCCCTGAGGGAAGTGGGCCTGAACTTCCGGATTTGGTACAGGAAAGCAAAGACAAAGGAGGGGTAGATCAAGTGGAATGGTCCACTTCAAGTGGAATGGTGAAGGAGGAAGTAAAAGAAGAGATTCTGAGAGTTTTGAAAAACTATGGGAATCTCTTTAGTAATAAACCTGGCCGAACCAGTATAGCCAGACATTCCATTGATACTGGAGATCATGCCCCAATCAGATCTATGCCATACTGTGTGAATGGGAAAGTTGTGAGTGAAGTAATCTGTGTAGGACATGGGATGGGGAGTGGGAAAGTCACCCCCTTATGGAGCAAGGTAGAGGCAGTGCAATCGTGGCCTATTCTCTTGCATGAATTGACAAAGAAAAAGTGTTCTGAGCGTGTGGTATGGACGGATGAATGTCAGAAGGCTTTTGATCTGCTGAAGCAAGCCTTGTGCCAAGGACCCATATTAATAGCACCAGACTATGAGCAACCATTCATTGTGGCTACAGATGCGTCAGACCTCGCGCTGGGAGTCGTCTTGCTGCAGGAGAGAGAAGGCACCAGACATCCAGTGGCATATCTGAGTCGCAAGCTGACGCCGAGGGAGAAAAACTATTCGTTGGTCCAAAAGGAGTGCCTAGCGGTCGTGTGGGGACTGAACAAGTTGCGCCCATACATGTGGGGACGAAGATTCACGGTAACAACGGATCATCGGGCCTTGTTATGGTTGCAGACTATGAAAAACCATAACACTATGCTGCAGAGGTGGTCCTGGGCCCTACAAGACTATCAAGTGGACTTCCAGTTCATAAAACGCAAAGACAATGTACTGGCCGATGGACTTTCCAGGCAAGTGGCTGGGACTGCAGTGACGTGACCAGAAAGAGGAACAAAGAAAGACATTTTCCCCATAGAGACTTGTTATATTGTTAACGCGACATATAAATCCTGGAACAGGAATAATACTCTGCCGTTGTTTTAAGGGGGGGGAAATGTGATGTTCCTGTATTAGTGTAAATAAGGTAAGTGCTATTTGTATAGGAGATACATGGTAAGTAGAATGAAAGAGGAAGGGGGAGTGAATGAGCAGTAGAATGTTGGATGATTGGCTGAATGTTTAAAATGGCTGACAGTATAAAAGGAAGAATGACAGTGGAATCTGGGTGGTGGTGAATGTTAGTGGGTTGTTTTGGTGGGTTTTGAGAGGAGATTGTGTGGAGAGTTGGTGGATATGAGGAGAGGGTGGAGTTCGGATTAATACTAAGACCAGTACCTGAGGAATAGATGTATCCATAAGCTTAAGTGCCTTTTAAAGAAATCTTGTTATCTTTGTTATTCAATAAATACTTTTGGTTTACCAAAGGCCTGATCCTTGGCTGGGGTTTCACAGACCAGAAGGGAGGGTAAGGTAAATACCAAGGCTGAAGGATAACAAATGGTGGCAGCGGGGAAGGGAAGAATAACACCACAAGCAGTCTGAGTAAATCAAAGGGATTGGGACAGCTTAAGCACGCAGTCACAGAGGTAACCTAATTGAGGGAGACTCAGGCCGAGTCTCTGGGACTACTGGTTATAGGACATGACTGGTGGTGCTGCCTAGCAGGGGGATCTGTTGAGATCTGTGCTAGAGCGGGGAGAGAAACCATAAAAAAGGACAGTCCGGACTGGTGGAGTCCCTGGTGGTGCCTAGAGACAGGCAGTAACCACGAGCAGGTAGGAACCTGACAGGGAGAGCCAGGGAAGGGTGTCACAGACTCCTCCACAGAATCGTTGTGGGTGGTGATACCATGCCCCAGGATGGATTTAATACTGGGAACGATCTATTGTCCCCCTGATCAAAATGCTCAGGGAGACCTTGAGATGAGATATGAAATTGAGGAAGCATCCAAACTAGGAAATGTGGTAGTAATGGGTGACTTCAACTACCCGGACACAGACTGGCCGCATATGTGTTCCAGTCATGACAAAGAAGCAAATTTTCTAGATATTCTAAATGACTATTCCCTAGACCAGTTGGTCATGGAACCGACCAGAGGGATGGCAACCCTGGACTTAATCCTTAGTGGGGAGCGGGACCTGGTGTGAGATGTAAGTGTTGTTGAACCGATTGGGAGCAGTGACCATAGTGCTATTAAATTAAACATACATGTAACTGGCCAATTGCCAAGAAAATCCAATACGGTCACATTTGACTTCAAAAGAGGAAACTTGGTTAAGAATTGGTTAAGAAGCAGAAAGCAAAGAGTAGGAATAAACGGACAGTTCTCCCAATGGAGGGCTGTAGAAAGTGGAGTCCCTCAAGGATCGGTATTGGGACCTGTACTTTTCAACTTGTTCATTAATGACCTAGAATTAGGAGTGAGCAGTCAAGTGGCCGCGTTTGCTGACGACACTAAATTGTTCAGGGTTGTTAAAACAAAAAGGGATTGCGAAGAGCTCCAAAAAGACCTCTCCAAACTGAGTGAATGGGAGGAAAAATGGCAAATGCAATTCAATATAAACAAGTGTAAAATTATGCATATTGGAGCAAAAAATCTGAATTTCACATATACGCTCATGGGGTCTGAACTGGCAGTGACTGACCAGGAGAGAGACCTCGGGCTTGTAGTGGACAGCACGATGAAAATGTTGACCCAGTGTGCGGCAGCTGTGAAAAAGGCAAATTCCATGCTAGGGATAATTAGGAAAAGTATTGAAAATAAAACAGCCGATATCATCATGCCATTGTATAAATCTATGGTGTGGCCGCATTTGGAATATTGTGTACAGTTCTGGTCGCCTCATCTCAAAAAGGATATTATAGAGTTGGAAAAGGTTCAGAAGAGGGCAACCAGAATGATCAAGGGGATGGAGCGACTCCCTTACGAGGAAAGGTTGCAGCATTTGGGGCTTTTTAGTTTAGAGAAAAGGCGGGTCAGAGGAGACATAATAGAAGTGTATAAAATTATGCATGGCATTGAGAAAGTGGACAGAGAAAAGTTTTTCTCCCTCTCTCATAATACTAGAACTCATGGACATTCAAAGAAGCTGAATGTTGGAAGATTCAGGACAGACAAAAGGAAGTACTTCTTTACTCAGCGCATAGTTAAACTATGGAATTTGTTCCCACAAAATGCAGTAATGGCCACCAGCTTGGATGGCTTTAAAAGAAGATTAGACAAATTCATGGAGGACAGGGCTATAAATGACTACTAGCTCTGATGGCTGTGCTCTGCCACCCTAGTCAGAGGCAGCATGCTTCTGAAAACCAGTTGGCGGAAGCCTCAGGAGGGGAGAGTGTTCTTGTACTCGGGTCCTGCTTGCGGGCTTCCCCCAGGCACCTGGTTAGCCACTGTGAGAACAGGATGCTGGACTAGATGGGCCACTGGCCTGATCCAGCAGGCTCTTCTTATGTTCTTAGATCTGTAACCCTAATTGACCAAAGGGTAGGATTAAATAGCCTACAGGACCCATTGAAACTCAATAACAGCTATATAGGAATGGTGGCTTTCTGTAAGTGCTTCTAGAACTGTCTATTAATGGACTAACCTTGTTTTAAAAAAGTACCCCCTGCAAATGTCTTCAGCTTGATAAAGTACGGGATCTTTTCTACAGCCAGGCACTGGTTGGCTATCACTGAAGTTGCTCAGTTCAGGCATTTCTGTAAAAGCTTTGCTCCCCTTTTTTCCTACCCTATGCATGTTTATGGGAAGCACGAGCCACACATCTCCTGATGAAAGCATCTGTGCCAACATGCACAGCCTTGGTTTTCAATGAGAGTTGGAGCCCTGGCCACCATGCATTTCAGTGAAGCGAGAGCCATCTTGCAAGCTGTTTTTTCAGCTGTGACACACTGCATCAAAGCTGGGCAGTTCTGCGTCCATATATATTAGGTAGATCACAATTCCCATTCTGTTAAAGCAAGCTGTGGCCTTCTATCAGCATCGGAGCTTTGCAGTCCTATCCAATGTAACGTAAGGAATAAGTGCATCTCCATATTTTCATTTGAGAAATGAAATGGAAGAGCCATAGTGCATACACTAAGCTGTATTTAGAGGCAGTGAGGGCAGCAAAGAAGCAACATTTTGCTGCCACCATTAAATCATCGATCTACCGTCCAGCGGAGCTTTTTAAAATAGTCCGAGGGCTATTACATTCTGGCCCTACGGACATGGTGGAGTCATCGCAGGCGCGCTGTAATGAATTTGCTAGGCACTTCCAGGATAAAATATCTTGCGTCCGCAAGGACTTAGACTCCAATGTTGTAGCAGTAGAATCGAATGAGGTGTCCAGCACACAGTCTCGTCCTAATTTTTTGGATGAGTTTCAGTTGGTACAGCTTGAGGACGTTCACAAGGTGCTTGGACTGGTGCGTGCGACCACTTCTAAGTTGGATCCTTGCCCTTCTTGGCTAATAAAAGCTAGCAGGAATGGAACAGCCGGCTGGGCCAGGGCAGTGATTAACGCTTCATTGTGGGAAGGAGTGGTCCCTGGCCTCCTGAAAGAGGCGACTGTAAGACCACTCCTGAAGAAAACGTCCCTGGACCCGGAAAATCTTAACAACTATAGGCCGGTAGCTAACGTTCCATTCCTTGGCAAGGTCCTGGAACGAGTGGTTGCCAACCAGCTCCAGACACTCTTGGATGAGACCAATTATCTGGATCCATTTCAGTCGGGTTTTAGACCCGGTTTTGGCATGGAGACAGCCTTGGTCGCCCTGTATTATGACCTCTGTTGGGAGACAGATGGGGGAGTGTGACCCTGTTGATTCTCCTTGATCTCTCAGCGGCTTTCGATACCATCGACCATGTATCCTTCTGGGATGACTCACTGATTTGGGAGTGGGCGGTACTGTATGGCAATGGTTCCGCTCCTACCTGGTGGGTCATCTCCAGAGGGTAGTGCTTGGGGAGCATTGCTCGGCACCCTGGGATCTCCAATATGGGGTCCCGTAGGGGTCAGTTCTGTCCCCCATGCTTTTTAATATCTATATGAAGCCGCTGGGTGTGGTCCTTAGGAGCTTTGGAGTGCGTTGCCATCAGTACGCTGATGACACGCAGCTCTATTTCTCCTTTTCATCTTCTCCAGGTTTGTCTGTCAACGTGCTGAACCGATGTCTAGCTGCGACAATGGACTGGATGAGAGCTAACAAACTGAGGCTTAATCCAGACAAGACTGAGATGCTGCTGGTGGGTGGTTCTCCTGACAGGATGGGGGATGTTCGACCTGTTCTGGAGGGGGTTGCACTCCCCCTGAAGGAACAGGTTCGTAGCTTGGGAGTTCTTTTAGATCCATCCCTGTCACTTGAGGCTCAGATAGCCTCGGTGGCACGGGCTGCTTTTTACCAGCTTCGACCGGTGGCCCAGCTACGCCCCTGTCTGGACAGAGAGAGCCTTGCTTCAGTAGTTCATGCACTGGTAACCTCGAAATTAGATTACTGCAATGCACTCTACGTGGGGCTGCCTATGAAGACGGTTCGGAAACTGCAGCTTGTGCAGAATGCAGCGGCCAGACTGCTCACGGGGACCAGACAGTTCGACCACATAACACCGATTCTGGCCCGCTTGCACTGGCTGCCTATTTGTTTCCGGGCCTGGTTCAAAGTGCTGGTTTTGACCTACAAAGCCTTACACGGCACAGGACCACAATACCTGTTGGAACGCCTTCCCCGTTACTAACCTGCCCGTACACTACGTTCATCATCAAAGACCCTCCTCCGAGTTCCTACTTATAGGGAAGCTCGGAGGGTTGCAACATGGAAAAAGGCTTTTTCTGTGGTGGCCCCCGAACTGTGGAACGATCTCCCAGAGGAGATACGCCTGGCGCCAACGTTACTATCTTTCCGGCGCCAGGTTAAAACTTTTCTCTTCACCCAGGCTTTTTAACATGTTTGTATGCGCTGATATTGTTTTTAATTTTTTAACATTTTAAACTTTTAATGTGTTTATATTCCTACATGTTTATTGTATTTTTGATGTTTCTTGTCTTGTGAACCGCCCAGAGAGCTTCAGCTATGGGGCGGTCTATAAGTTTAATGAAATAAATAAAGCTCAGTGGTAGAGCATCTGCTTTGCATGCAGAAGGTCCCAGGTTCAGCCTCTGCATCTCTATGTAGGACTGGAAATATCTTCTGTCTAGAACTCTGGAGAGCTGCTGCCAGTCAGTGAGCCAATATGGAGCTAGAAGGACTAGTGGTCTGACTCAGTATAAGACAGCTTCCTATGAGCTTTTATACCAGTGCAACAGAATATTTGATTCCTAGTAGTAGGCTGTAGCCGCCATAAAAAAAAAAAGAATCTTAATGTTTAAAGGAAGCCACAGACCTGAACTTACAAGATCTGAACAGGGTAGTTCACGACAGATACTCTTGGAGGTAGCTGATTCATAGAGTCACCATAAGTCATAATCGACTTGAAGGCACATAACAACAACAATGTTTATAGTGGATGTTGCTTTGTTTAACCAATGAATATCTTTCATTTAAAGGTTAGAGGTTAGCAGTTTTTAATATTCCACATGCAACCAGATTCTACCATGACCCATGTCTGATACAGATTCATTCCACATGATTGGCATCAGTAATCTTCTCAGCTATTTCTTAAGCACCCAGATGTGATATGCTTCCCAATACCAGTTGCTGGAAACTGCAGGCAGGGAGAGTGCTTTTGCACTCAAGTCCTGCTTGCAGACTTCCCATGGGCCACTGATTGGCCATTGTGAGAACAGGATGCTGGACTATATGGGCCATTGGCATGATCTAGCACGGTCTTCTTATGTTCACTTTTGATTGGTATGAATTTCATGGCCATTACTGAATTTCCATCAACATCCTGTGTCATATCTAAAAAATCTGGTGGGTTGTTCTTTCTTTTTTTTAAATGTCAAAAGCATTTTGGTCAGTTCCATCAGTACATTCTTTCTCAAGGACTGGAAATCTCCTGCTATTCTGATGGCTAGAACCTTTACATTTCCCAGACCCATCCCCACATTCATACCATAGCCTCATTACTATATTTTATTTTATTTTCTCTAGATTAGCTGCATGGGATACTACTTGACTGCCCTGCACAGTTTTAGCAGAAAATTAGCCAACCAGATGTATATTATTTCAAACAAATCAACCCATGGGTATGCTGAAATGTTGCAGGTATTACTCAAATGCAAAAACTTGAGAACACAGCCTCTGTTTTCTTTAGCTGAGACGTTTTCCAACTTCAGCTTCCTTTATTCTTATTTTTTCTGCCTTTCTTTGGCTCAAGACAAAAAAAAGAGAGAGGAAAGTTTATGCAGTAATAAATTACTGCACCCTTTCTCAAGTATTTAGAAAGCCAAATATCAGGGGGGAAAATATACCCTTTTCAGAGAAAGATCCATTGTTTTAGGTCAGGCTGGGCAGGACTCATTGCTTTAGGTCAGGTATTGAGGGTTGCATTCCCTTGGGGGCAATCTGTCAAGGATTCCATACTGACAATGGGCAGGGCTGGAGCCAAGGTGGGGTGGGCTAGGTTTTAACATCATTGCTTTTAGATTTTAATGTTATTGTATTGATGTGTCATTTTGTGCTATTTTGCTTATTTTGTACGTCGCCCAGAGTGACTGGTTAGCCAGCCAGATGGGAGACTAAAAAATCCAATAAATAAATAAGGTGGGCATTGCTGGGGACAAAAATGAATGGGGCCCAAGACAAAGGCGGGTAGAGCCACCTCTTTCCCCATCTTTCTATTTGTCATCCTTTTGTCATCCTTTAACTATTATTCTGTCAACTACTTGCAGTAACAACAACAGTAAGATGCTTTTAAGTAGTTGCTCCATATTATTTACCCACAATGCCCTGGACATTACATCATTCTGAGGGTATATGTGTGTGTGTGAGAGAGAATAATGACAGGTAATGATAGCCATCGGGGGGGGGAATGGGTGGTGACCAGGGCTTTTTTTGTGACAGTGCTCCCTGTCACTGAGTACCAGTACCTATTTTTCTCCCTTACCAATGGCAGCCATTTTGTGCTGACACCCACAGCACTTTTGTAAAGATATGAGTACTGGTACCTTAAATTGTTAAACAAAAAAAGTACCGGTGGTGGCCATTTTTTGTGGCAGCTGGCTCCCCCCAACCTCAGGCCCCAGAATTAAGCAGTGCCTGGGGCATCGGTGGAAAAAGTAGTGGCCATTAAAGGCTCTCCTATCTCTGGTGCAGGAGACAGGTAAGCCACCACACCCCAAATTGTATGAATGGCTATGGATGAGGGTCCCATCTATCACTCTGTGCATTCATTTCAGAATGAATTAAAACTGCCAAGTTGGCCCCATTCAGTTCAATTTTTTATTTGTTCTAATCTAACGTGACAACTGTAGACAGAGGGAACTGGCTTGAATCTTCCTTGCTTAACCTTAAAGTTGGAACTGTCTAACAAGCACTCAAACTGTTGGACATATGGAACTGCCTTTAATTTTTAATATATTATACAGCCACAAGAGTGGCTGTATACTATAGCTAGCACAGATTTTTCACATTCTGCAATGTTAAATTGAAAATACCCCCATGCCATTCTGCTGCTTCCCATAATCTCATTTCAAAACGAAACCTTACAAAACTTATAGTCCTGAACTCAGAAACACATGCTTAACAACCGTCTACGTTTTCATGGCTATACACACAACAGTCAGAGAGAATCTAGGGTTCAAAGTGTAAAACAAGAGAAAAAACATCCAGACCTCTATTAGACTTTTTTTTGTCAGTGGTCTCATAATTTGTTGAAATTAATTAAAAATCAGCCATGTTCACAGAGTACCTATAATCCTATTACTGACCTTGCCACCTACTCTGACCTTCATCTTCTGCAGTTTAAAAGTTAAAAAAATGTTTGGCTGATTTTTATTTAATTTAAGAAATTTAACATTGAAGTCAATGATAATCATGGGCATGCTCAATAAGAACCAACAGTCAGTGTTCTAAAAGCCAGACTCACAGCTGTTTGGCTTGGTTAATCAGGTGGCCACACCCACACCAGACCTTTAGACTTTAGACAGTTATGGCTTCCCCCAAAGAATTCTGGGAGGTGTAGTAGAAACAGACGAAATAAATAAGAGAGGGGTCTCTTGACAGTGCCATGAAAGGTGCCAATCTTCTTTCCAGTTACTGAGGCAGTACTGTACTTCCTGGAGCAAGACAGGAACAGCTTGCCAGGTGGGGCAGAACCACTAAGCTCACTTCCTGGCAGGTGGGTGCTATTGCTTACCAGGTGGGAGAGGAGAAGGGTGAGGTGGTAAGGAAGTCAGCATGGTGCACATGCACTGGCAGACCCAATCTGGTGCTCCTGCTGGTGCATTTGCCTCCCCCTCTGCTGCCTCCCCCATCCCTCTTCCTGAAATCAACAGCAACCCACTTGCCAGGGAGCTAGAATGGCACCTCTCCCACCTGGCAAGCCACTTCTAGAAAAAGGACATCTATTTTAAGATCATAGATCTTTGAGGTATAAGATTCACTGGGAAACTGCGACCAAACAGATCACCAAACTCAAATAGTGATCTGGGTTATTTAGGTGCTGCAAGCATTTTTTGTTATTAGTCGAACTAAGCCAAAACTACTTCATTAGTTTCATGTTCATTTTTGTGAATTTTAAAAAGTGCCTGCCATGTGTGGTGATTTTTGACACTCATTGCAAACATATTAACATTGTCTGAATGCTGTTCTCCTCAACACTTCACTTTTTTCTTGCTCTCACTGCCCTGGCCTCATTTGCCCACACTGCTATTTAATCCAATCAGCTGGGATAACCCATGTGATTGTGTCAATGATGTCACAACACTCCATCTGATGTGATGATGTCATAGACACCTGTAAACAAAATTGTGTGGGTTGACACAGCCAGTTAATTAAATAGTCTGGGCAACTGAGGCCAAGGACAGTGAGGGCAAATGAAGAAAACTGCACCAAGAAGCAGCAGTAGCCTGGGGTATGTGTATGAAGGATAATGAACAGTATCTAAACACAAACATTTACAGTGTAACCCTACAGATGTCTACTCAAAAGTCAGTCTCAAAGAGCTCAATACAGCTTAGTTCCATGCAAGCAAATACAGGATTGCAGTCTCAGTAACTCCATATTTATGTTACTTAGATGCTGTTCAGCATCCCTTTGTTGCCTGGGGTGTAGTAAACTTTATTACCAAGCTACTGTCTGCCATCCTCATACTTGCATTTGGAATGAAACTCCCCTTCCTGCTTCCATTGGGAGTGGATTTTGATTCAGAGTACTTAGCTCTACAGTATGTGAATTAAAGATATGAGTTGGACCATGTTTGACATCCTGGGCTACTACTGGGAGGAAGGGTGGGATATAAATCTAATAAATCTATAAATCTAATAAATAATAATAATAATCTATTAGTGGGATTGATTTCATTCATGGTGACCTGGGAATACATTTAAGTTACTTTTTTTTTTGCAACTGTCATTGCTCTATTAGCCTCATACTACTCACGCTGTTACTGAATCTGCCCTTCCCATTTTGACCAGC
This sequence comes from Rhineura floridana, assembly GCF_030035675.1. NCBI lineage: Eukaryota > Metazoa > Chordata > Lepidosauria > Squamata > Rhineuridae > Rhineura > Rhineura floridana. The sequence continues at coordinate 182,671,394 of NC_084483.1, forward strand.
TGCTTATACTCTGTATCATGTAGTCTCTTCCATTTATGCCTCACTGTGTTTTCCATCCATGCCAACAGCATTTGTGCTCAAATCACCATACTGTAATAAGGTCTCTCAGGAATGCAGTGTCCTTTTACCCACCTCCCACTCTCTCCACGAAAATGAAGCAAAGTCAAAGCAACCTTCCAAATTGCATTACTGTGGTTAAAGGAAGCAAAATCTGATGTCTAGGCTATAATATATGCACTAAGGCCTCTTTAGCTGCAATTTTAGGCCTTCTTCTATATCTTCACAGCAGCTGTGTGAGGTAGTTTGGCTGAGAGTTGGTGCTTGGTCCAAGCCAGAAATTGAACAAAAACAATGAGCTGAGCGAGGTTAAAATGTGAAAGTGCACATGTTCAGAGATATATATCTATATTATACACAAGAGTATACTATAGCCAGTGTGGATTTTTCACATGCCACAATGCTAAATTGAATTGAAAATATCTCCCATGCCATTCTGATGCTTCCCATAAGCTCATTTCAAAACAAAACCTTACAAAATTTATAGTCCTGAACTCAGAAACACTTGCTTAACAATCCTCTAAGTTTTCATGGCAATACACAAAACAGTCAGAGAGAATAGAGAGTTCAAAGACTAAAAAGAGGGGGGGAAACCTCAGAGCCCTTTTGGAGTTCTCATAATTTGTTGAAATTAATTAAAAATCAGCCATGTACACAGAGTACTTGTATTCCTACTACAGACCTTACTACACATTCTGACCTTCATCTTCTGCAGTTTAAAAGTTAAAAAAATGCCTGGCTGATGTTTAATTAATTTAATAAATTTTGCATTGAACTGAATGATAATGTCAGGCATGCTCAGTAAGAACCAACTGTCAGTGTTCTAAAAGCCAGACTCACAGCTGTTTGGCTTGGCTAATCAGGGGCCACACCTGCACCAGACTTTGATTTCACTTTAGACAGTCATGTCTTCCCCCAAAGAATCCCGGGAAACATAGTTTGTGAAGGGTGCTGAGAGGAGACTCCTATTCCACTGACAGAGGTCCAGTGGCCAGACTGGTTTAACAGTCAGTCACTCTGATTGAAGGTCTGTAAGGGGACCATGGTGTCTCCTAACAGCTCTCAGCACCCTTCACTAACTACACCTCCCAGGATTCTTTGAGAGAAGCCATGACTGTCCAAAGTGAAATAAAGGCCTGGTGTGGATGTGGCCAGAGCAGCTTTGGTTTAAATTTGGGTGGGAGGATACAAGTGCCTCCTGTAGAATAAAAAGGTGGGGGAAATGCTGAGAAGCAATGATACTTTTCACAGTGTTTTCCTTTGGGAAAGAAAAGGGGTTTCCCCTCTGCCTAGTGTCCACCCACCCAATCTTCTCCACTCCCCCTCCTCCTACTCTCCCTGCCCCTCCCCCAGGTCAGTGCTGGACTACAACCTGGGAGACCAGGGTTCGAATCCCCACACAGTCATGAAGCTGACTGGGTGACCTTGGGCCAGTCACTGCTTATCAGCCTCAGAGGAAGGCAATGAATACCGTTCTCACCTCTGAATACCGTTTACCATGAAAACCCTATTCATAGGGTCGCCGTATGTTGGGATTGACTTGAAGGCAGTCCATTTCCATTTTCAAACATGATTGCACAGAAATAAATCCCTTTGAACTCAAAAAGTATGCAAATGATCAAACCCTCCCTCCGTTCTCCTTCCTCCTATCCCCTCTGTCTTCCCCTTCCCTCCCCTTCCTTTGCCCCTCCCTCCCTCCCTATTCCCATCCCCTTCCAATCCCCTCCTTCCACTTCCCCCTCCCCCTCCTCCCCCTTCCTCCTCCCCATGGTCAGTTTTATCTATTTTAAGCATGATTGCATAGAATGCCATTGAACTCTATAAGCATGCAAATGATCAAACCTGCCCCCCTCCCCCTTCTAATCCTCTCCTCCCCTCCTCCTCCCCCATGGTCAGTTTTTCCTATCCTAACCAAGATTGCATAGGGGTAAATCCCATTGAACTCAATAAGCATGCACATGATCAGACCTGCTTTTCCCTTCCTTCCCACTCCTCTCCCTTTCCTCCCCTCTTCCTTCTTCCTCCTCCCCTGCCCAATCCAGCCCTACCCCCTACCCCCTGGTCAGTTTTACCTATCATAAGCATGATTGCATGGGAGTAAATCCCACTGAATTCAATAAATATGCAAATGACCAAACCTGTCCTTCTCCTCCCCTCCCCTCCTGCCTGCTTCTATCCCAATCCTCCTCTCTGCCGTTCCTCCCCTCCTCCCCCCAATCCTCTGTGGTCAGTTTCATCTATCCTAAGCATGATTGCAGGGGAGTAAATCCCACTGAACTCAATAAGCATGCAAATTATCAATCCATTCTCAGCAAATTTGGGCAGGATCCCATTTCTTACCTCCTGGATTAAAAAGCAGGGAAATTCACTAATAGGCAAAAAACCTTGCGGTTTAAGAATGTACCTATAGCCCACAGATATTTCTATCAAACTTTAAAAGGCAGGGAAATTGGGCAGCTCTCGTGAATGCACCAGGGGATCAGGAGACCTGACCTCCTCTCTGAGATATTGTACTGCCCTACACATTTGTCAAAATGCAAACACAATTTGGGTTGGTCTTTCACAGTCCGATCCACTTCCTGTGTAGCTTGGTAGAATTTGGTAACATGTGCCTCTGAGCATATAGTGAGTGGTGGCAACACCTGCCATCTCCAAAGATGGAGAATTATATATTTTTGTATGTTTATTGGTGTTTTTCTTCCTTTGCGTCTTTCCTGTGTTACTAATGTTTCTACAGAGAATCTAATCTAAAAAAAAAATAATTCCCTCATTATTCATCCTAGAATGTGTCAAATTTATTTTATTAATTTCAATGCCTTTTTATTGGTTGATGTCATATGATGGTGAAGATAGCCTTTTGTGTTTCAAATTGGAGGTTATGTTCTATTTCTATTTTGGGTGCATTAACAGTTGAATCTGAAACTGCAGTTTGATGTAAAATCAGACTGATTACAATATGTTGCTACTTCAGCCATTACTCTACCTGTTGGAAAACAGAGGATGCGTGTTTTCAATCTGCTATGTTTAAACCACTTCATGTAAGGCAAGGTGGGCACAGTCAATTAAAAACATAGAGCACACCTAACATTTTGCTAGAATATATTTCACCTCCCACTGTTTTATCTTGTGGAAACTGAGACATTCCTGATGTCCACTGGAGACTATTCTGCAGAATAGTCAGTGCCATTATTCCACAATTATTTCTGGAGTTTTTTTAGTGTAAATTTTGCAAAGGGTTGCTGTAATAGTCACAGAAATAGAAACAAAAGAAAATGCCATAAGAGGGCTACGGTGTTGATGATCTGGTAACAATGAGACTACCATTTTCAGGGAACAATAGACTTTACCTGAAATAGGCCATGTTTCCTGCTCCCCACAACTGGCCTGGCATGAGACACAAAAAGAGAGCACAACAAGGTCATTGGGTCTGATACAGAGAATACCGAGCATATTTAAGTCCCTTTAAGGGGGGGGGGAATACTGGATTGATTACATGTTTTAACTGTGTTTCCTCTCAAGAGCAGTTTATGTAATCTGATGCAAGTCTCTGTTGTATGCATATTTGAGTCTCATGGCCGGTTCAGAATGATCTGATTGCCCAATGGGGTTTTGGATTTGGCAGAGAAGTCTAGGACCCCAGATTCTTTGATCAGTGAAAATATTCCTGTGACAGATGATAGTTTCCAAAACCTGCTACAGGTCTTAAGCCTCCCTCCACAGAGGGTATGCAAATCGCACAAACTGAGGTAACAAAAAAGATAGGTAAACAGGAGGGGGCGGGGAGGTCAGGGGTAGTGAGAATGGAAAGAAGAATAGAGATGGGGAATTGACTTAGCATAACTCATTTCTTGTTGAAGAGTAAATGTTAACCCTGACCATTCTTTCAGTAAAGGGCAGGTGTGCACCCCATGTGACTGACATTCCATTGCATTGCTGAGATTCTGTCCGGGGAAGGGCTGTAGCTCAGTGGTAGAGCATCTGCATTGCATGCAGAAGGTCCCGGGTTCAACCCCTGGCATTTTCCTGGGAAATGTCCCATATTTGAAACCCCGGAGAGCTGCTCCCAGTCACTTTGACACTATTGAACCAGATGGACCAATGGTGTGACTCAGCATAAAGTGGTCATCCTAGGGTCCCTCCTCCCAAATATTCACCAAAATATTTGTGGGTGGCAAAACGATGAGGGTGTGGGGAGCTTAACCAGTGTTGAATGAAATTGTATTGTAAATTCATATTGTTGAATAAAGAAAGTAATGGACTAAAAAAGAAGACTGGAAGGAGCAGTGGACAACCCACACTGCTTCCTTCAGCAATATTAAAATAATAGTAAACAGTATTACAATTTTCAAAGATTTATCAGAAAATTAATCTCAGAAAATTTTGGCGCAACTCTAGAATTTTCTTCCAGCCTGGCTCACTTCCAGGGTAGGGAAAAACTGTTGAAATTTATATGGAACTTAGGCAAGTGAAGTAAGACAAGGCAGAGGGTAAGTAAAGAGTAAACCACGCTCACCTTATACATGAACAGGGAAAATACAAGTTTGACATGAGGGGGTGCTCTCGAGCTTGGCTTCAATCTGCGGCTAGGGCTAAATGGGGTAGCTTAATTGCTCACTGGGCAAACTATTACCACCATGCTATGCCAGTGCTGAAAAAATTGCAGAATGGCTGCCAATGAGCTACTGAGCTAAGTTCAAGATGCTGGTACTGGTGTACAAAGCCCTAGGCAGCTTGTGGCCGTGATACCCCAACATACCCAGCTGATCATTACATTCTGCAGGAGAGAGCCTCTGGTAGATACCATCTTATCAGGTTTGTTCATTACGATATAGGAATTAGGACTTTAGTGTGGCGGCACCTACCCTTTGAATTTGCTTCCATGACAGGCACCATCTCTGTTAATTTTTTGGTGCCTACTGGAGACCTTCCTCTTTCAACAAACCTGTTAAATGGATAACTTTATCCTAGTTTGCATCTGTATTGGAACTATTTTTTAAAAACTGTTTATATAGAGAGAGTTGTTTTTAATTGTTTTGTACACAGAATTGTTTTAAATTGCTTCTTATACTTCTTTGTTGCATGGCTGTAACTGTCAGTCTTTGCCGGCCAAGTGGAAATAGTTTACAGCAGCAATAAAGGAATTAGATAACGGCCAGCGGCTGTTAACCTGTCAAGATTGAGTTGATGAGGAGTAGCCAGCAAGCACAGCAAGTGTTGAAAGAGGTTGCAAGAGCTGAGACAGTGTGGAACAGATGAGTCCTTGGGCAATCCAAAAGTCAAGGTAGCAGAGATCCAGTCAGGCAGGGTGAGGTTGAAGGCATGGGATCATGAGCAGGGCTGGTGACTATCTGACACAGGGGTCTGATGTTGTTTCCAGCAAGAACACAAGCCACTCACGGCCTTTTAAGTTCAGCATCTGAGGCCAGGTGTTTGCAATCAGCCTTCCCTCTTGAGAGAGCTTGTGGTGCACCAGCATCGCCTCTCTGCTGGGGTTGGAGTAGCTTCTTGGTCACTTCCTGAATCTGACAGGAGGGCTCCAGCAGGGTTCTGTTCCTTGTCTGATGGTGAAGAGTCTTGAGCTGCCTCTCTGCCCATCCCTTCCCCTGAGTCTGAGGTCTCCCATCCCCCTTCATCCTCTGATAAGTCCTCCAAGGGAGGCATGACAATAACTGTTTTATTTGTTTATATAATTGTATATTTTATTGTCACGTGCCCTGGGGCCTTACCCTGCTCTGGGTGAAGCATGCATAATCAATCAATCAATCAATCAATCAATCAATCAATCAATCAATCAATCAATCAATCAATCAAACAAACAAACAAACAAACAAACAAACAAACAAACAAACAAACAAACAAACATATAATTGTTTATATAATTGTATATTTTATTGTCACGTGCCCTGGGGCCTTACCCTGCTCTGGGTGAAGCATGAGTAACAAACAAACAAATGTAAAATTGTTTATATGATTTTATATTTTATTGTCACATGCCCTATACATCTGGTTTGGCCTTTAGGCTAATCTAGAAAAAAACTCCTACTTCATGAGCAGCCTCTGGCACAGGAGTAGACAATGTGGTGCCCTGCAGACAGTGGCAGCTGATGGCTTCATGTCAGTGCAGCAGTGGCATCTGCTATGGGTTTTAGTCCAAACTTTCAAGGAACTGTCCAAGGCACCTTGGACAGCTCAGAGCCAGTCTGGACAACAACCCAGAGCAGATTCTACTGCCCCACTGACATGGAGCCACCATCCACCACTGCTTGCTGATGTTGCTGGACTCCAGCTTCCATCATCTGTGACTGTTGGCCATGCTGGCTGGGGATGATGGGAGCTGAGGCCCAACAACTTCTGCAGGGTACTGCACTGGCTACCCCTGCTCTAGCATGACTTCCAACAACATATAGTCTGGGAAGGTTCCATAGTGCTGGCTGCACCAGCATGACTAAGCAGTTTGTGGTGTGTTGTAAGAAAATTCATCAAGATGATCTCATCTGGCAGTCCTCAGAGAGTTGAGAAATGCTCCAAGACACCATGGAAAACACCAGGTCCTGAAACTTTGAATGTAGGGGGGAGTCAGTGCACACAGGGCCGGTTCTAAAGGGAGGCCAGGTGGGGCACGGGGCCCCTCAGGGGTCCCTCCACTCCCCTTCCGTGATCCACGGCAACAGCTGCGGATCACAGGGCAGGAGCTTCCGCCTGCCCACCATTTCCTCGCCCCACCTACTTGTCTTCTTCCTTTTAGCATTGCCCTTGATGAAGATAGCTGCCGAGGTTTCCCTTAGGTGCTGAAGCCCCTGCTGCCATCTTGATTGATGGCAGAGATGCGCACGCATAGCACGCATGCATGCCATCAACCAAGATGGCGGCAGAGGCTTCATCCCCTTAGGGAAACCGTGTCTGCCATCTTGGTTAATGGCAATGCTAAAAGACAGGAGACAGGTAGGTGGGGTGAGGGAATGGTGGGCAGGAGGAAGCTGTTGCCATGGATCGTGGAAGGGGAGCAGAGGGGCCCCTCAGGGGCCCCTGTAGCTCCAGGGGAAGGGGAAGTGTAGACAGGTAGGTGTGTGTGTGTGGGGGCCCACACACACGCACACACATGTGCACACACTGGGGCCCAGGGCAATCTGATGCCCAAGGGCCCCAGCATGCCTTGGGCCAGCCCTGAGTGCACATATGTAGGTACATCCAGTTCATTCCTGAATTTAAATAAACATCAGATGACAGTGTAAGACAGCCATATCTCTGTGCCCAAAAATTTACCTTTACAGGGGTGCGGACCAAGTTCTCATGTTCTCTTCGCATCTCATGAAATCTGGATTATTAGATGATGCAATATACTATGCATCAGAATCACATGCTGGGGTAATAACCATACCAAAAGGTTTTGCATGAATCAGCATCCACACTCACAGAAAGATTGCAATTTTAAGGCTGAAGGGTCATGCAGTCCAGTATTTCTCACACTTTGCAACAATAACTGTTGTTGACAAGCTAGCTCAGTGATGGAGCACCCATTTTGCATGTTGAGAGTTGCATATTCCATCCTTGGTATCTCCAGTTAAAATAATCTTCAGAAGCTTGACTTTAAAAGACCATGTCTGAGACTGTAAGAAAAGTGCTACCAGCATGGTAGATGGTACTGGACTAAATGGACCAATGTTCTCTAACTCAGCACAAGATATCTTAGCTAGCTATATACAGCTGCTTCACATTCATAGCCCACATCTCGCTGGTCTTCGCAATAGCCCTGTGTCATAGGCATACTGAAGAGCGTCCTCTTTCAACAAGCCTTTTGAGTAGAGACCTTTATCCAAGTCTGCATCTGTATTGGAATTGTTTTTAAGATGTTTGTATTGTTTTAGCACTTCTTGTTTGTTGCACTAGGTTCCTTTGGGAGGAAGGGCAGGATATAACAACAACAACAACAATAAATGTCCCAGTTAACAGATGGGAAATGGAGACTGAACTTTATATTCTTGTACCACCAGATGAATGTACACCCATTCTCTTGTTTGGTTGACTTTCCTCTTTGTCAACTCCTAAGACAGAACTTGTGAAGGACCTTGTGAAGGACCAATGGCCTGAAGGCATATAATGCAGCCAGCATGCTGAAGCAAAGCAGGTCTAGGTCTGGTCAGCAGCTGTATGCGAGATGTGAATACAATGATGGAAGAAGAGCATGATATAAATGGACTAAATAAATAAATGGGATTTCCTTACACAAACTTACCCTTTGAATGCAACAAAGATCTTGCCAGTCATATGCAGAAATGACTGGGCACCATACAAATACATGAATGTCCCCATGAGCAAATAATAATAAATAATAATAATAAAATTTTATTTCTAGGCCGCCTATCTGGCCGAATTAACGGCCACTCTAGGCGGCGTACATAGACTAAAATACAACATAGAGTAAAATATAACATATAATACAAAACAACAATAAGTATACTCAATCCAAACCTACCCCCATCATAGAAAAATTTAAACTAAATTAGACAGAGGTCTCGAATGCCTGCCTAAAAAACCATGTTTTCAGTTCTCGGTGGAAGCCTGTCAGGGAGGGGGCATGGCGGAGATCATAAGGCAGAGAGTTCCAGAGGGCGGGGGCCACAATTGAAAAAATAACAGCTTCAAGAAGAGAGGAGATTCTAACTGGGAAAATGGTATGAAGGGAAAGGGCTAATCCCTTTCCCTCATCACACCTTGTTTGTTCCTGATAATGGTGTCCAGGCAATGTCCAGACTTATGAGTTAAATACATGTTTCATGAAATGCATCACTTGTAGCAATGTTACAGGATTCCACACACATGCCCCGGCTGTAATTCGAGGCATGGCGATGAGCTATTTCCATTGGTACTGCTGCATACACAGAAAGGAGACTTTTGTCTTATCATTAACGGCAACACGGGACAATTCTTATCACAATTGCAATCGGATAGCAAAGGGTTCAATCCCCCTCTTGTGCACTGCAGTGCCAGTGGAAATCAATGGGGGCACATCTATATTTTTTTAAAAAATAAAAAAATCTCCTTTTGCATGCAAAAGGTCCCAGGTTCAATCCCCATCATTTCTGCCAGTCAGTGTCAACAATACTGAACTAGACTGGCCAATGGTCTGACTTCAATATAAACCAGCTTCCTATGTTCCTAAATCAGAGCTTGGAAAAGTTACTTTTTTGAACTACAACTCCCATCAGCCCCAGCCAGCATGGCGCTGGCTGGGGCTGATGGGAGTTGTAGTTCAAAAAAAGTAACTTTTCCAAGCTCTGGTTCCTATGAAGTTGCTGGAAGCGTAATATACAGGTAGGCCCATAGGGCAGCCTCATTCTTGCCATGGTGGGCATCATGATTCCCATGATTCCCTGGAGTTTCCCATAGCAAACACATGAAGTACATATGACATGTATCTAAGTATGCATGCACATATTCCTGGGAACCCAAATTGGATAGTTATGACTTTTCTGCGCATATACATTATAGAGGTGAGTGTGCTGCCCACTCTGCTGCAGGAAACAGTGTCCTTAGATGGTGTTGGACTCCAACTTTCATCAGCCCCACTGAGCATGGCCAATGATCCACAATGATCGGAGTTGCAGCATCTGAAGGGCCACAGGTTCCCCATCTTTGCCTTAGTGAGTCACTTTCATGTCTTTCCAAACCTAGATTTCAAAAGATGGTTGTAATAATGTAGTCACATTTAAATGGTTTTTAAGGGGTGTGTGTGTCTGTGTGTGAGAAAGAAAGATGCTGAGGCATGTAGGAGTTATGCCCACCCATGAACTAGCCCTTTCTGACAAGAATAGTATTACAGCGGGATGGAAGCTAACTCAACCTCAGGATTTAGCTAGGGGAACATGACTAAACAAGACTTGAGATGTTTATGAGGATCCCATTGCCTGTCATAGAGAAATCAGAGCATGCAAATGTGTGTGTGACAATCCAGCCTGATTCCAATCTATTTAAGTTCTTCAGCCGAGCTGTTGACAGCTAAATTGAACTACTGGCAAGCACTTCTTGCTGACTCTGAAGAGAATAGCACCCTCCTCTCTGGTTTTCAAAACATTTATTAAAGATAATAATTACAAAAGCTACATAGTTTGAGGATGACTTTCATTTGTCAGAAAAGCGAACAGCAGGAGGAGTGAGCAGCCAAGACAAAAGCCCAAATGTTTCTGGCAGGCTTATTTTGACAAATCTGAGTTTTAACAGAGAAGGCTCATAATACGTATTTAAGATGTTGGTCCTTTTGTTGTCAAATAATAAGAGATTCAAACTAGATGACACCTTTTGTCAGGCCAGTATTTGCTGGTGTAGGAGGGTACAGATTCCTGAGGCACATGAGGTGTTCTGCATAACCCCAAAGCTTGCATATCAAGAAGTGGAAGTATTTTGTGGAAGACAGAAACACAAATAATTGAAGGTGATTCAACAGAATTTGCCATAATCTTTTCTGTATCTGTTGTGATATATCTACAGTGCAACCTTCTCAAGTGGTTTAATCTTGGCTTCTTCCAAGGAATCTTTACAGTCTCTAGAGACAACAGGACCTAGGCTCCACCCAGGACTCAAGCATGGGAGTGAGAGTTCACTTTATCAGGGGCTGCAGATTCAGGGAGGCTTGGCCCAGGCTGGAACCCCATTACCATGAAGGGAAAAACTGAGACCCCATGCTTGGATCCTGATGATAGAAAAGCTCCAGTGTAATTTCAGAAATGTATAGAAGTTCATTCTCTAATTTCTCCCCAACCTGGAGCTCTCCAGATGTTTTGGATTACATTTCCCAGTAGCCCAACCAGCACAGATCAGCTGATGGGATTTGTAGTCCAAAGCATCTGGAGAGCACCAGGTTTGGAAAGACTACACTAAAGGATCATATGTACAGCTTGAGGGTGCTATTAGATCTAGCTCCATGAACGCATGTGCAAACATCTCTGAGACCAAAATGGCTTTAAGCAGTGTTGGCTAGCATGCTGGATTTATCCTTCCTTGGGAAAGCGTGGCGAAAGTTGGCTGTGGGCCTGGGGAGTTCCATGGGAAAAAAGGAATTGGCAGGAGGAAGGGAGTGCTCTGTATCCCTTCTGATACAAATTACCCCCTCCAGAAGGGGCTGTCTGGACTTTGATATGTGTGGCTGCACTATCATTTTCTGGGCCTTTTTAGGGGTGCTTCCCGTTTGTGGCATGCCCTCCCTGCTGAAGTGTGTCTGTCTCCCTTATTGTTGACAACTACTGAAATTTGATAGCTGAAAGATACTGTTCCTGGCAATCCTGAGATCTTTGGTTGAGACAGTATTTTAAACTGTTTTTAGAATGTTTTCAACTGTGTTTAGATTTATTTGTTAATGTTTTATCATTCATAACAGGGGCAGAAAGATGCATAAGGAGTGGTGGATAAGATCACAAGTTGAGAAGAGGCACTCTCCTAGTTCTTTCATTTAATTTGCTCTGTAATCCTGCATTTCTCACTTACCTTTTGTTTATTCTTCTGTCTTGTTTATTTGGATAGTGGGTGCCTCTGTCTGTCACTGTGCTGTCTTATTTGTATCATAAGCAGAGACTGTCTCCAAATGTGTTTTTGCAAAGTAACTGACATAAGGAAGACCTGACCTTATCAGATGTCATTTGGCTATGACTGAAATGTGTTGCGGGAAGAGTGGCAACCCAAGCTGTGAAGCCATTTGACTGACGGTTCCTGTATCCAATCACTTTTTTTCCTCAGATGCTTGAAGGGGTTTGTAAATATATGGAAATGGAATGGCACAAGGCTACAGGATGCGGCACGGACATGGGCTCCTGCTGGGAGGAGGATATAAATAAATAAATAAATAAATAAAAAATGTGATGGAGTTCATGAAGGCTGCTCAAAGCTTCACTTCTAGAGCCCACAGTGACTCTCTTTGACAGGATGTCCTCTTTCCCAGCCCCCTGGAAGTAGGGATGGGTGAGAAATTTGATTAAGGCTGCATTTAAAGTTGAATTTATGAAATTTGCACTTTCCAAAATAATATGAGAACTGAAACACAGCCATCCTTCAAAATTTGTCCTTACCTGAATTTTGCAATGTGGTTGTCCAACCAGCCAGTGTTTATAAGAATGCAAATATTAAGGGGGGAAATGGTATAAAAAATACATATATTGGTAAAAAAGATAACATACAAAAATGCATTATATTAGGATAACTTGCTTGCAAAAAAATCTCCATTAGTCAAAAATGCATACAAAAATTACTCACTCACTGGATCGTCACCTAGTAGTGGTGAGTGGGCTTGCGTGTTCCAATGAACCCTATGAGTGATGCCATCGGGAGTCATGTACTCCCAGCAGGATCACCCATGGTGGTAAGGTCAAGGGAGAGGAACCAGACAATGAATATCCAAGAATGTCCTCAACGGCAGAACAGGCAGAGGAAAACAATGTGTATGTTACAACAGCTGTGAAGGTGGATGAAGGCTGCAGCAGATAAAAGACTTCCAATTATCATTGTATCCATGCCATTGGATCAAAGCCTTTTTCTATCAAGATTGTGTGTTGATCATTGTGCACCAATCTCCCCCCATAAAACAAATTCACGCACAGGCATCTTCCAACCAAACCAAACCAAACCAAACCAAAAGTCCCATGGTGATCGACGAATGGCGACAGGGGCAGGACTGTGAAATCCGGAAGCCCCTAGTCATGGACCAGCATATGGGCGGTGGATACAGACTCAGTCATCCTGGGTCAAGAACTGAGGCAGTTGAGTAGTTCAGCAGCTATATGCATGACTGAGCAGTCCTATTCAGGAACCACTCTGCTCACCCTGTATGGGGAGGGGGCTAGAAAAGATGCCCTAAACATAGTTTGCCTGATCTCTCCCTGACTGGATTACCACATCCAGTGGGGTCATCACTTAGCGGTCGCAAAAGACAATTGAACTTTGGAACATGGAATATATGGACATTGCTGGACAATACAGATACTGAACGTCCTGAATGCAGGACTGCCATCATCACGAGGGAGTTGAGATGTTTTAATATTGACATAGCAGCACTCCAAGAAACTCGAAGAGCAGGAGAAGGACATTGAAGGAAGAAAAAGGAGGTTACGCCTTCTTCTGGAAAGGACTGCCTGAACAAGAATGACAAACACATGGAGTAGGCTTTGCTATTAAAAATAATATTGTGAAGCTCTTGTCAGAAGTTCCTACTGGGATTAATGAACGACTCTCAACTCTCCAGTTAAAACTCACCAAAAACCAGCAGGCAACTATTCTAAGTGCTTATGCACCAAGATTAGATGCTGATGAAGACATCAAAGAAAATTTTTATCCCCAGCTGGGCACCATCTTATCAGAGATACCTAAGGAGGATAAAATTATCCTCCTGGGCAATTTCAATGCAAGCATTGGGTGTGATTTCAGTTTATGGCCAGAAACCATTGGGAAAGAAGGAGTTGGCAATAGCAACCTGAATGGAATTCTACTTTTGACTAAATGTGCAGAGCATAATCTTGTTATTACAAACACATTCTTTCACCAGAAAAATAAATTTAAAACATCATGGAAGCACTCTCCATCGAAACACTGGCATCTCCTGGATTACGTAATTGTCTGTGCCAGAGATCGTCATGATGTACTCCTTACTAGGGCCATGACGAGTGCTGATGACTGCTGGACAGATCACAGATTAATTCGATCCACTATGGCCATTAATATTGTTCCTCAACATAGGCTCCAAGGAAGAAAACCAAGGCGTAAAATGAACATCCACGCCCTTCAAGATCCTATTAAGCAAGCATGCTTTCAAACAACTCTGAAGAAACATCTACCTATGGAACTCCCTGAAAATGTCAAGGAACACTGGATTAAACTGAAGACATCCATTATTGCAGCATGTGAACAAACTATTGGATACCAAACTAAGAAACATCAGGATTGGTTTGATGAGAATGATAGTGAGATTGAACATACCATTGACAAGAAAAGGGAACCCTTCCAGATATGGCAGAAAGACATTAACTGTGCTGCTAAGAAAAGAAATCTATGCCAGCGCAAAGGCTGAGGTCCAAAGAAGAGCTAGAGAACTTAAGAACGTCTGGTGGATAAAGAAAGCTCAAGAAATCCAGCATTTTGCAGATGCTTATGATGCACGGGGCCTTTTTAATGCCACAAAGACCATCTGTGGACCAACAAATTATGGTACAAATCCCTTACATTCAATGGATGGTACCAAACTTCTTAAGGATAAAGAATCTATTGCACTGTGTTGTAAAGAGCATTACCATGAACTCCTTAATCATAACTCTATTGTGGCTGGTGAGGTCTTCTTGCAAATTCCACAACAACAAACTAGAGACAAGCTTGCAGTATCCCCTAATTTGGATGAAGTCAGTAAAGCCATCAATCAAATGAAGAACAACAAAGCTGGTGGATCTGATGGGATTCCTGCTGAAGTCTTTAAAGAAGGTGGGCCTTAATTTACACAACAACTTCATAAGCTCAGCAAAAAAATCTGGATGAGGGAGGAGATCCCAGAAGACTTTAGGGATGCCATAATTATCACTCTTTTCAAGAAGGGTGATTGTGGGAACTACAGAGGAATTTCTCTTCTAGCTACCACAGGTAAAATCCTTGCAAAGATCCAGGGGCGTCACCACCGGGGTGCGGAGGGTGCAGCCCGCACCCGGGTGTCACCATGAGGGGGGTGACACCCAGAGCCGCCCCGCCCTGTGCCGTTGCCCGGCAAGGCTGCTCCAACTCCTCCTCGGAAGCGGGCGAGTGGGCGAGACCGGGAGCAGCGTCAGTGGGGCGAGGGAGGCGCACCGGTGTTCCCAGGCCTTCTCCGGCTGGGTGCCCCTCCAGCGTGCGCCCTCCCAGGGGCATGGATGGGGTGGCTGGCCTCGAGTGCACGTGCACATGCGCATGCACACAAGCCCAGCCACCTCATCCATGCCCCTGGGAGGGCGCGCACCGGAGGTCCGCACCCCCCCGCACTCCCGCTAGTGAAGCTGCTACAAGGATCCTCGTGAATCACCTCCTACCTATCTCAGAAGATATCCTTACCAAATCCCAAAATGGTTTTCGCCATTCCAGGGGGACACTGGACATGATAGTCACTGCACAATAGCTTCAAGAAAAATGCCAGGAGCAGAATCAATCTTTATATATGGCGTTCATTGATCTGAGTAAGGCCTTTGATACTGTGAATCGAACCGCTCTCTGGACCATCCTTCTGAAAACTGGATGCCCTGATAAATTTGTGAATATTTGGCGACTCCTTCATGACTACATGACAGTGACAATTTTGGATAACAATGGCTTTCAGAGCGATCCATTCAGAGTCGGATCAGGTGTAAAACAGGGATGTGTCATTGCTCTAACCTTATTTGCTATCTTCATTGCTATGATTCTACACCTTATTGAGGGGAAATTTCCTACTGGTGTAGAAATCATATATCGAACAGATGGAAAGCTTTTTAATCTCAGTAGGCTGAAAGCAAAAAGTAAGGTAATTACAACCTCTTTAGTAGAACTTCAGTATGCCGATGATAATGTAGTCTCTGCACATTCAGAGAAAGATCTTCAAACTATCCTAAGTGTCTTTGCAGAAGCATGTGGAAAGCTTGGGCTCTCACTTAATATCAAAAAAACCAAAGTGCTTCATCAACAGGTGCGAACTAGTCCCTCTGTAGCACCATCACTCCAGCTTAATGCTGCGATGCTGGAGTACATTGATCACTCTTCCTATCTTGGCAGCTGTCTGTAAAAGCTGACATTGATGCTGAAATTCAACATCATCTGAGCTCTGCGAGTGCCACATTCTCCCGAATGAAGTGCACAGTGTTCGAGGATCAGGATATTCACAAGGAGACCAAAATGCTTATTGACAAAGCCATTGTACTACTGACCTTACTGTATGCCTGTGAAACATGGACCATTTATAAACACCACTCCCAACTTCTTGAAATATTCCACCAACACTGCCTCCGGAAAATTCTGCAAATTACTTGGGAAGACAGACGGACTAATGTTAGCGTTTTGGAAGAAGCAAAGACTACCAGTGTTGAAACAATGATAATTCAACATCAGCTTCGCTGGACTGGCCATGTTGTTCCAATGCCTGATCACTGTCTTCCAAAGCAGCTACTTAATACCCAACTTAAGAATGGAAAACAGAATATCTGCGGACAGCAAAAGAGGTTTAAAGATGTTGTTAAAGCGAATCTACAAAAATGTAACATGAGCATCGAGATGTGGGAAGCTTTGGCCCATGAGCATCCCAATTGGAGGTCAGCTGTTATCAAAGGTGCTATGGGCTTTAAAGAAGCACGAGTACAGGGCAAAAAGGACAAACGAGCTAAGCGGAAGGCACGTCAAGCAAATCCTCATCGTGACTGTCTTCCATCTGGAAACCTATGTCCTCACTGTGGGAGGCTGTGTGGATCTAGAATTGGCCTCCACAGTCACTTACGGACCCACCGTTAAAGACCTTATCTTGGAAGACAATCTTACTCGGCCACGAGTGATTGCCAATGAATGAAATGAATGAATGGATGACAAAACTAAGGAGAAATTTGCACTAAAATGCTGAAGAATTTTCATGATGGTTTTTTTATTTAAAAAGTTTGCAAATTGCTGCAGAAATGTGGAGAACCAAATTTAAGTTTAGAAAAATGAGAATCGGAGAGAACCAAAACTGTCACAGTTTCGCAAGGTGTTGGACTAGGGATGGGTGAGAATTTCAATTCAGTTCGCATTTCAAGCAGAATTTATCAAATTCCCAATTTCCAAAACAATATGAGAATTGAAACACAGCCATATTTCAAAATTTGCATTTTTTATAATTTTGGGATGAAGTTCGCCAACTAAACAACATTTACAAATATGCAGTTGTTGTTATATGCCTTCAAGTCAATTATGACTTATGGTAACTCTATGAATCAGCGACTTCCAAGAGCATCTGTCATGAACCACCCTGTTCAGATCTTGCACGTTCAGGTCTGTGGCTTCCTTTATTGAATCAGTCCACCTCTTGTTTGCTCTTCCTCTTTTTCTGCTCCCTTCTGTTTTTCCCAGTGTGCATAAAATGAATATATGAGTGAAAATAACATGCAAAAAGGCATGAAATGATGAGAAATGGCTTGCAAAAATGTGTACCCTTGTCAAAGCTACCTACAAAAATATGTTTATTTGGAGAAATTTGCACTCAAATGGAGAATTTTCATGAGGATTTTTTTTAAAAAAATTGCAGATCGCTGTAGAAATGTACAGAACTGGATTTAACATTGGAAAAATGAGAAACTGAAAGAACCGAAACAGAAAGATCTTTCCATCCCTAGATTGGACTCGATGGCTTTATAGGCCCCTTCCAAGTCCACTATTCTATGATTCGACGACATCATTCCATCCCCACCTGGATGTTCCAACTGCTGGTGCAGGTCTTATTGCACTTAAGGAACGTAAGGAACTTCACAGAAGGAGAGTTCCCATCACCTTCCCCCAGCACAGTCCTCTTACGCCACAATGCTTTTCAGTAGGCATGAGGACAGGAGATGGGAAACTCTCCTTTTGTGAACTTCCTTAAGTGAACTTCTCTTAGGATCAAAGCCTGATTTGGGGCAATTCCCCCCTTCCAGTGGCCCCACATGCTCTGTCCCACATTGTTCAGGAGGGCCCCTGACCCACCAGAGAGGCTTTTCAAAGGCATGGAAGGGCTGCTGGGGAAAGAAAAAGAGGAGAAGCTTTCCTTCCATGAACTTCCATAAGTTCCATAAGTTAACTTGTCTAAAGGTCAGTAGTGTAGTGGCAAATTTAGCAGTACAGGGTCCCTTCATGTTAGTCACAGCCACCACCACCCCTTTTGCTGCTCAGCTGAGAATGAGATCTTTGTTCATGCCTTCTCCCACAACAACAGAATCCCTAGAAGCCTATAATCATGAAAGGGGAGAGTGAGCCGCTGAGAAGAGTCTTCTCAGTGGCTGACGCACCTCCTTTCACTCTGATTGACTCCAATCAACAAGAAAGGACAAGGAAGCATGTTAGAAGATTCCTCTCATTGGCTAACACACTCCCCTTTCATGCTGATTGTCTCTTAGGTTGCTAGAGACATAGGGACCGTGCTGGGACCCTGTTCCAAAAAAAGTAAGAGGTCTAATACCCCCCGAGACCCTGGTTAAGATCCAAGTCAGTAACATTTTCAATGGAAAGGTGACACAAAGTATAAAGAAGCTTGAAGTAAGGCAGACACTAGTTTTTCTCAAAGGATGTGCCTATTTCTTTCTTGGGAGCAATGTTGGGTTACAAGGCAGGGTCATTTCCCCGTCTCTTACCTATTCTCCAACTTTCATTCATGGGAAAAGGGAGGCAGTCAATGTTGTGCCTCAGAAACTGTGTAGGCAACGGCACATTAGCATGGCCTTGTCAACATACCAATGGCTGACGGCACTAGCCAAAGCCACACAGGGTGTCTAAACTTTATACCCTAGGAACGGATCAGAGGGAGAAGGTTCCCTCTCAGGTCCACATCCAGATCCCACCCCCAAGAAGCAAGCTGGCTTGACTGATTGGTTCCTAGGGCAGGTCTAAATTACAGAGTGACCAGGCAGAAGCAGTGACACCTGCTGCCCAGGAATGGGAGAAGGTCACTTCATCTTGCCTACCTCCCCCCATCCATACACACATACCTGAGGGCTCCATCAACCTTCACTGGACCGGCAGCCCAATGCTGCACCTGTCATTCAAGTAGGTCTGATCATATGACCACAGGGAATAGGAGAAGGGCCATAGCTCAGAGCACCTGCTTTGCATGCAGAAGGTCCCAGGTTCAATCCCAGCATCTCTGGGGAAGTCTGGGAGACAGCCCTGCCTGAAACCTTGGCCAGAATGTAGCCTTGAACCCTGATCATGTCATTTGACCGGAAGGAAGAGAGAGAGGGATGTGTGAGTGTGTGTAGAATCTTGCTGTGTACAAAAGATAACATTTTTATTCATTTTTCTGCCCACATTTGCCTCCGTGCCCACCCAGCACTGGCATGTGCCCCCCCCCAAATTTACCCAGGTAGGAATGTGGCCCTAACTCTGAAAAAGGTCCCCCCACCTCTTTTTTAAAATGATCCCATGTGGCAGTCATAACGTAAAGACCATTATTTATTATACTAAATAACAGAGAAAGTCCCTGATAAGCTGCAGCGAGCTGCTGTGGTCTAGTGGCTGGAGTGCCAGCCTAGGCCTGGGTTCAAATTCCCATTTAGCCATAGGGATGTGAAGGCCTGGAAAAAACAAAATAATTACGGGGAGGAACTGTTCCCCATGTTTTCCTGCCCCCCCAGTTTTTTTCTGAAATATACAGTAGGGGAACCACAGGAAAAAAACTTTTTTCCTCATTTTTTCAGGGTTTTTTTATTCTGGGTCTTCATACCTCTACTCAGTCATGAAGCTCATTTAGTGACTCTGGGCCAGTCACTATCTTTCAGCCTACCTTACAAAGCTGTTGTGAGGATAAAATACTAAGGAAAGGTGGGTTAGAAATGTAATAAATGTATAAAAAATAGTAAGACTGAAGCTCATGAAGATATATGGCTATAGACGTGTAGTTTTCCTACACCATCCATCCTGTTTACCTTATTTTAGCCTTCCATTTTTGCTGATATCTCTGCAGGCTTGGAAATATATAAATTCCCAGTTTAATTTTATATCATGATAATATCAGGCATGGGACTCCCAAAGTTTGCACAGAAATAATTGTTGCTATTTACATTTCACTTTCTAACAGATTCAAAGCAAGCTCTCTGAAGATTTGCCCTGAAATTGTTTTCCTGTTGAACTCTCACAACACATCAGCAGTATAATGACATTTTAATAGGGTCCCCATAGATTTGCAGTGAAATTGTCAGGAGAAAATGGTGGTGATGTTAATTGAATTGGGAACACACGTTGATGATCTAAAATATAAATAGTAATTGCTTTGCAAGAAGAAGGAATGCCAAAAGGTGGAGAGTGTTTCTGCAAACACCTATATAATAGGCCAATTGAGTATGTATGCAATGTGAAATTATGCATAAATACAGAAATGCTGCATTTTGTTTTTGTTTTTTATTCACAGCAAAATGCAGCAGCCTGGAAATCTGAACTTTAATAAGAAAGAAAGAAAGAAAGAAAGAAAGAAAGAAAGAAAGAAAGAAAGAAAGAAAGAAAGAAAGAAAGAAAGAAAGAAAGAAAGAAAGGCTTTTTGCCGTTATGGTGCAAGTACAGTTTTTAAAGTGGATAAATGGATGGGTGGTTGTGATCACTGCTGAACAGGAATGGATCAGTAAAATTGATTCTATTTGCTTAGGCTTCAATCAAGACCAGTGTTTCATCTTCTGCTATAGATTAAATTAACGTAATAAATAACTTTGCCAGGTCTCCTCCAGAGTTTTGGGGTCCTCCCTGGGTTTCCAGGTGAGGTACCCCAACCTCTGGTTTCTGGTTGCCCAGAGGGTGTGACAATGGACCTAAATCTTCCTTCCCCGGAGAGATTTAGGCCCATTGATGCCCCCTGGTTTCAGATCCAGCTGTACTCAATGTGGGGGATGAGGAGCAGGTATGTTTTCCTGAGGGGACGTTCCTGGATGTGCCCCATTACTTTTTTGCAGCCAGCCTCCTGCTGAATCCCTCTGTCTTCTCTACAGTCAATCAAGACACCGCAATTCCCAAACACCAAGTATATGCTTGCATTTAAAAGCTACACCCTTTCTTCTTGCCTTAGGAGAGCTGGAGAATCCAGCAAGGACAGGAGTTACTACGGCTAATCAGCAGTCAGTATGAATCTCCTTGCATGCTAATTGGCTCCCACCATCTATTGTTGTGGGGAGAAGAGAAACACAAGGAGGGAGAGAGTCAACAGGAGTTAAGAGAGGGGAAGTTTACTGAGAAGGGGAGGGACAGCCAAGCCTGGTTTAAGATGGAGTTTGCATCAGAGTCTTACTAAAAACAAAGGGCTTTCAAAGAGTCCCACACAGACCTATAGCAGCCAGTGCGGAGGATAGGTGAAGACAGCCACACTGGAGGGGGAGGGACTGGGGCTAAGAGTGAGGCAAAGCAACGTTTTCCCACAGAGGAGGGGGACAAAGGAAGGAAGGCTGAAAGAAGGAAGGCTGCTTGCAAAACACAAGGTGCATTCCTTGTAAAGCATTTTTTTCTCCCTCAGTGGTGCTTTTTGCAGAATGTCTGGGAGAAAGTGGAGGGGGGAGAGAGACAAAGGGCTAAGAAGAGTGGGGGTATTTTACAGACATTGCTGTGCGAGACAGAACTTCTCACAGTTGACCAAAAAAAGCAGGTTTCTTCCCCTTATAAAATACAGATAGCCTCATTTTTCTTAGCCCTTTGCTCTTTCTGTTCTCCCACCCTGTGTGAGGCTCTCTCTCTCTTCTCCCCCCCCCACTTTCTCACAGACAATCTGCAAAAAGCACAACTGAGGGGGAAAGAGCTGCATTACCAGCAATTCTTTTATTATACAGGCAGCCTTCCTTCTCCCTTTCTTCAGCCTTCCGTTGCCCCTTTCTTTGTGAGGAAATGCCACCTCACCTCATTCTCCCCCTACTCTTCTGAGCGCTCTCTCTCTCTCTCTCTCTCTCTGTGCACCATCCATTTTGGCTGCAGTGAGTCTGTGCCAGGAGAAACACTTGTCAAGCAATGGCCCTTGTCTTTTACAGGCACCATGTGCAAGAGTGAAGTCCTTCCCTCAGCTGATCTGCAAAATGCAGGGGGAAGAAACCTGCTTTCTGCAGATCAGCTGTGAGAGGTATCTTTCTTGCAGGCAGCAATGCCTGTAAAATACCAGCTTCTTTGTCCCCGCCCTCCATGGGGAGGGGAGAAACAACCAGTTTCCTAGCTCTAAGTCTGGTGCTTTGGGAAGCACAGAGCACAGGGCTAGCAACACCCCATATGCAGCGATTTCCAAGCACCTGACTGCCAGCAGGATGTTGTGGCTTGGGAACACCTTGCAAGGGGTTTTGATAGGTGGGTTGGATAATGATATCGTGATTGACAGGTGGGTGCCCCTAGTCACCTGTCAAATTTGGACTGTGAGGCTGATCCTGATCACTCATGAAGGGACCCTGGATTTCTAAATTTGCCACTATACTACTGGTGAGAAGGAACTTCTTCCTCACCCCCCCCGTCTTTGAGGCAGGGGGCATGTCAATGGGCCCAAATCTCCCTTCCCCGGGGAGATTTAGGTCCATTGTCACACACACACACGCACGGCTTTGGAGCTGGCTGCATCCCATTGGTGGCTAAAAGGAAGAAGTTCCTCCTCAACCCCCCCGATGGGATTCAGCTGGCTCCAGGACCCACTCTGTGACATCACTAGGGCATGCCCCTGAAATCTCAGGGTTTGGGATGCTTCTAACCTGGCAACACTAACTAGGATGGTTGCTATTAGTGCTGTTCTGAATAGTCACTGCGGTTATAAGCACTTGAGCTTTACCTGAAACTGTCACAGACTGTCCCTCTTGCATTTCATGACCATTTGCCCCACTGTCTACAATGCTTTTCTCGGTACCCAAGCGTGTCTGTCTGGCAACTGAGAATACAGCTTCATGCATCAGATGAAGTGGGTGCTAGTCCATGAACATTTAAGCTACAATAAATCTGTCTTTAAGGTTCTAGAATACTCTTCATTGCTTCTGCAATAACCTTTGAAAATTTGAAAATGTGCTACAGGAGTGTTAAGCATGATTTCTGCCTGTCATGTAGCTGTTTAGGGCACGGCATATCTGTTTTAACTGTTTTTAATATTCTGATATAAATTGTCTTATCTGGTTTTAATACTGCATTATGATATTGTTGTAAACCCCCACCCCCTGCTGTACTGGGACCTTATGGTGACGGCCAGGTAAGAAATTAAATCAGTCAATCCATCCATCTCTGCTTATGAAAATGGTGTGCTCTAACTAACGGAGTTTGTGTATATAGAAATTTGATGTACAAAGTGCCTTTTATTATAAGAGTGTCAGAGTTGGACCTGGGAGACCAGGGTTCAAATCCCCACTTGGCCATAAAGCCCACTGAATGACTTTGGGCCAGTCACCACTCTCAGCCTAACCTACCTTACAGGGTTGTTGTGAGGATAAAATGGAGGGAGATTGCTAGTTATGCCACCTCGAGCTCCTTGGAGGAAAGATGAGATATAAATGCAATAATGAATGAATGAATGAATGAATGACATCTATACCTTTCCTCCCAAAGGACCCAGGGCTACAAACACTTCTGCAATAAATATACAATTAAAAAGCAAATAAAAACATATTTAAAACATTTCAAAACTGTTAAAAACATCTAAAAAAATAAAACACAATAAAACAAATTTAAGAACAGATGAAACAAAACCATGCGTCTGGATAGGTTTGCTGCAGGTGTCTAAAAGAGTACAATGATGGCACCTGCCTAATGCCAAGAGGCTGGGCGTTTCAAAGTACAGGTGCTGCCACACTAAAGGAATGACTCCTTACAAATGCAGAATGGACATTGTGTGGTACTTGTTGAAGTGCTAGTTCTGCAGACTGAAGTAACTGCGTTGACACAAATGGGGTAAGGCAATCTCTTAAGTAGACAGCTCCCAAGTTGTTAAAGGGCTTTAAATACCAATAATAGCACCTTGCAATCATATTATTTGTCCTTACAATAAGTCTTTGTGATAGATTATTAATGTGCCTGTTTAACACATACAAACCATTTGCTCCTGGTCATCCAGTAAAATGTAGGTTTGTAACGAAGTTTGAGCTAGAACCTCTTTGGCTTTAGCCAAACACAGTAGCCATATCGCCAGAGCTGCTGAATGCCACAAGTGCATTTAGGGAAGGGATTAAATCCCGTGCATGCCATAGCCTCTGCATAGCCAAATATAGTCTGATCTGATCAGAGGAATGTACCAAAGACAAAAAGTGTTACATATTTAATCCTGTTGGGAAATGAATGTTTGAAAAAGGCACTTATTAGGAGAAAGAGCCACTGACCTTTTTCTTGCATAGCCTGAGCAGAGCCCTTAGCAAGAAGGAGATGCACAGATCAATGAAGTCAACAAACAATTGGTTGGTGGCCTGATAAGCCATCTCCCCCCCCCCAAGAGCTCCACAATTATCGATCTGTCATGGAATTCATGCAGCTCAAGTTCTTAGACAACTCTATGGCTACACAATAGCACACACCGTAGGAGCTTGATAACTCAGAGGATTAGTAAGGAGATATGATACAAAGGACTTTAAATATCTTAGTTGTCAGGGCTGGAGTGGACATAAGAAGGCTTTCTAGGAAGCTAAGCTCCAGAGCCACTGCCCCACCTCTAAGTTATGGCTGTTTTGGCATGGCCTACAAGAGATGGGGAAGAAATTATTTCAATTGGCATTTTAACATGAACCTGCCTAATCTTTGCTCTTCCCAAAGCAACACACAAACCAAAACACAGCTGTCCTTTGAGATCTACACTTTGCCAAAGTTTGCAATGCTGTCCTCCCAACCAAAAAGATGTGTACAAACGAAGCATACAGTAAGAGAAAGCGTGAACAAAACTTGCATGTATTAGTGAAAATGACCTGCAGATATGTGCCATACCAGAAAAATTGCTTGCAAATGCACACATATTACGAGAAATGTATGGATTTTTATGTGGGGTTTTTTAAAAAAAGAAGATTTCAAGCTAATGTGGAAATGGGTTCCTCTTATGGCTGGAAAAATGAGAAATGGACCCCCCGCCTGCACCATACCTTTAAAGCAGTATTATAGTCCTGGCTTCCCCAACAGACAAATCCTGGGAACTGGAGTTCATGGAGGGTGCTGAGAATTGTTAGGAGACCCTTCTTCCCCCTCACAGAGCGCAATTCCCAGGGTGGTTTATCAATCGATCCCTCTTCCCAGGGAAAACTGGGCACTGTAGCTCTGTGAGGGGAATGGGGGGTATCCCCCAAACTCTCAGCCCCCTGAAGAAACTATAGTTTCCAGGATTCTTGGGGGGGAGCAATGGCTGTTTAAAGTGGTACAATACTGCTTTAAGGGTGTAGTGCAGATGATGCCTGGCAGCAACCAAAATTGACAGATTAGTCCAGTCCTACGCATGCAGCAGAATGAGTTGGAATGGAATATTTGGTGGCCATACAAGTATAGCCGTTGTTATTGTTGTTTATTTATTTATTAGATTTATATCCCACTCTTCCTCCCAGTAAGGTTGTCATTAGTATCTGGAGGTGGTAGAACGGATTGTACCATTTCAGATTATTCACTGTGGGAACCCATTTTGGAAGGCTTCCATGTACAAAAAATAACCTCCCTGTAAGTAGAAATGAACGAGGCAGAGAGTAGCATAGCCATGTAGCCTACTTTCCAGAGGCGACTCTATTTGAAGAACTGTTGGATCAAAGTCCTCTGTTTGAAAGGGCCCTCTGTTTGAAGCACTGTCCAGTTCAAGCCTGTTGGGAAAGAGCTGGAGAACTCTGCTCCCTGGTGTCTAGTTTCCTATGTGCAATGATATTTTGTATAGGGTTGTAAAGGCTTGATGGGTGAGCGGAGCCACTATGCTAGCTTCCTAGCAGTGGATCACTATTGCTTAGTGGGAGAGGGAGGGGCAAGGTGGAGGGAAAGTCAATGAGATGCAAGTGCATCAGCAGGAGTGCCAGATTGGCTCTGCGGGTGCATTTGCACTGCGCCAACCTCCCCACTGCCTCCCACTCCTGGGAAGCAACAGTGACTCACCTGCCAGGAATATAGTGTAGTGGCTCTGCCCCCTCCCCCTCCCCTGAACCACTTGTGATATGGGGAGAACCATTCAGTCACATGAGCTCTCCAACTTGGGCTCTGTAGTTGATACAGTTAAATCAGCTCATCTGCTGTCAGGCAAACATCCACAGGACAACAGCTTAGTTGTATAATCCTATGCATGTCTACTCAGAAATAAGCCCCATTGCCCCTTTCAGTACATCCACAACATGTACGTCTTCTGCAGTGCCTCTGTAGAATATATTCTGACTTAATTATAGTATTGCAAGGTCTGAAAAACAAAATGATGTACTTGCTTTTTGGAGGGTTATTAATTGATCACACGCTGCACTCCATTTGTAGGACCCGTTCTTGAAATCAATGAGAGGCCTTCCATCGACTTCCTATGGAATTGGATCAGATCCTATAGCTGTAGGCATCACAGAAAAGGTCACTTCATTTAATTCCTGGCCTCTTTTTATTGCAATTGTCACTAAAAGCAAAAGAAATGATTTTTAATCAATGTCCTGTGTTTTTTCCCTTCACATGTGGCATTCTCAAGGGGCTTTTCGTAAAAAAGAAGGCACAAAGAAGTCATTCCCTTATTGCTTTTCTTGTTAGAGTTGCTAACAGACCTGAGGGGTGGGGTGGGGTGGGGTGAGGGAATGATCTGGCCAGGTTGTTGACCACTTGACAAAAAATCCCAGCTTTTTCTTTTAAATAGTCAGGTGCCAATGCTAGCAATGCCAACTTCACTTGAATTGTGTGTCCTGTCTGCACATGTGTGCTAAGGAGGCTGGTTGCTCAACACAGTTGTTTGTTTTTCCAGTCTTAAATTCAGTTCTTCACATTTCTGCAGTGATTTACAATTTTTTAAAAAAACATCCTCATGAAAATTCTTCAGATTTTAGTATGACTTTCTTCTCATAAACACATTTTTGTATGCAGTTTTGACTATATCCCCACACTTGCAAGCAATTTCTCTCAACAGAATGCATTTTTATATGCTATGTTCACCAATATATTCCTTTTTATGCATACCTTCCACTAATACATGCATTTTTGTAAACATTGTTTGGTTGGAGAACTGCATTGCAAAATTTGGTTACGTGCGAATTTCGAAGGATGGTTATGGTTCAGTTGTCATATTGTTTCAGAAAGTGAGAATTGCATAGATTCGGCTTTAAATGAGAACTGAATCTAATTTCTCCCCCATCCCTACTAGCAGCTGAATTTTATTTCAACACTGGCACAGGGTCAACATCCTTCACTGTACCTGAGGGCAGCAGGCAAGCTGATAAGGTGCAGAGCAGACTAGCTTAGGAGATTTAGCTTTGGTAAAATGCTAGACTGTCAGCAACCCAATCATTTGCTCCACCACAACTGACCTCTGTTTGTACCAACAAATATCCTATGCTATACTACGTCAATAGGAAAGCTGGAGAACCTGTGTCCTTCCATTACATTGAGCAGGGGGTTGGACTTGATGGCCTTATAGGCCCCTTCCAACTCTACTATTCTATGATTCTATGATTCCAGACGTTGTTTAGCTGTAGATTCCATCATCCTTGCCATTGGCCATTGGCCATACTGGCCGGGACTTAAGGGAATTGGAATCCATTAACATCTGGAGGGCCACAGATTCCCCATCTCTGATCCATAAAATCAGGCAGTTTAAAAACAGTTCTATTTATTTATTTATTTATTTATTTATTTATTTATTTATTTATTTATTTATTTATTTATTTATTTATTATTACATTTATATACTGCCCCATAGTCGAAGCTCTCTGGGCGGATTACAGCTTTTTCTAAGCATGACAATGATGATAAAACTTACCAGACTAATTTTTCCACTAACAGGAGTAAAAGGATGGGAGAAGAAGAGAACCACAATTTTTATGTATCGGGTGTGCAGGTGACAATTTACTGAATTTGTTTTAAGCCTTGAATACCTGGTGAGGGTTTTTTGGTTGCAAAAAAAAACCCATGGGAGAGGAAAGTATTATTATATAAAGGATGAATTGTTCTCAGATTCAGTCATCATTCTGGCCGGGATATGGCATCCCACTGCCTAATGACAAGCCCTGAGGATTTAGAATAAGTTCAGCAACAAATAATACACTAAAGCTTTAACCCAAACCTGTATTTGATTCAGATTACTCATGCTGCGGTAGCTGAGCTATGCATCCTTCTTTAGATGCGCTTGATCAAAACTGGCAGGTAAAATACAATGAGTGGTGACAATTAATCTCTTTGAGTGGAAAGGAGGAAAGCAGCAGGATGTGGCATAATATTGCAGCCTCTTGTTTTCCAGCAACATGTGCTACCCGGGTCAACCCATCACCCCTGAAGGAGCTGCACAGGTAATAATAATGTAACCTTTGAAAGTTGCAGATCAAGAATCAGAAGGGAGTTTTCTCTCGCAGGAGAAATGCCAATCAAATGCATGTAAAATGCCGACATGCATTTCTGTAGGAGTGGTTCAACTGGTCTTGTGTCTTGAATTTCCTTTCTCAAAGCAAAGGGAAATGGCTACAAGAGCCACAGGTAATGCCAGAAGGGTGTACATGTCTCGATTTTAATAGCATCCATTATAGAGTGTGCTTAGTAATAGCTCATAGAGAAGAAGGCAAAAAATTATTCATTGCCACCTCAAAGGACAAGACTACATCTAATGGGCTTAAGTTACAGGTAGGGATGGAAGGAGAAATTTAGTTTGGTTCACATTTTAACAGAGAAGTGCTGTAGCTCAACAGTAGAGTATCTGTCTTGCATGCAGAAGATCCCAGGTAGTATACCTGGTATCTCCAGGTAGGGCTGGGAGAGACCTCTGTCTGAAATCCTGGAGAGCTGCTGCCAGTCTGTGTAGACAATACTGAGCTAGATGGCCTGACTTGGAATAAGGCAGCTTCCTATGTTCCTAATTTGCACTTCCTGAAACCATTCGCAAATTGAAACAGAGCTGTCTTTAGAAATTCACACTTGTCTGAATTTTGTGATGCAGCTCTCAAACAAGAAAATGCACAAAACTGTGTATATCAGAAGAAAGTGTGCATTAAAATGTGTATATCAGTGAAAATAATATACAAAATGCATTATATTGGGGGAAGTTGCTAGCAGAAATGGATACATTAGCCCAAATTGCATACAAACATATAAGGAGAAATTGTGCATTAAAATGCTGACATGTTTTCATGAGGACTATTAAAATAACTATTTATTTATTTTAAAATATTTCAGCATACCCTTCTACCCTACAATGGGGTACTCAAGGCAGCTTACAATGTCATCATACACAATAAATAAAAACACAAACATTTTTAAAATAGATAAAAATACATAAAATATGGTTAACAATTCAAGGGGAGTGATATTTAAAGGGGGGCTAAAGAGGTAAAACTACAAGGCAGGGGGAATAAAATCAGCTTCAGGCTATACCTTCAGTATGCAATGAACCTAAGACAGGCAAAATGAGCAATGGAGAGAAGTCCAAGCAAACACAGTCATTCATCTCTACTTAGAGGAGAGCAGATTTTGATTGGACATTAAGAGAAACCTCTTTATGGCAAGAGCAGTTTAACAATGGCATTATTGCCTAGAAGAGCAATGGGCTCTTCCTCACTGATGGCCTCCAGGCAAAGGCTGGGTGGCTCTCTATGTCTTCATTAAGCAGGGGATTGGGCTAAATTAAATGATCTAGTCTACATATTAATCTGGGATGGAAATACCATGGATGTTTGAATAAATATGTTGAATGAAATCTTATTGTGAAGAGCAGGACATGGCAAGGTCTCTCTCTCTCTCTCTCTCTCTCTCTCTCTGTTTTACACACACACACACACAAACACACACACACACACATACACACACACCTCAGCATCAATACAAATCAAAAGCAATATTTCTTCCATATTCTCAGGCTGGAGACAGAAGGAAGGTGTTCTTGTTCTTGTTTTGTTTTTTAAATAGTTAATTAAAAGGTTAAATTATATCAAAATACAAAGTAACTGAGCTCTCAACAACACCCAAACCAAAAAGGCTGCAATCTAGTTAGTCTGTTTAATTCCTATTGACTTCAGCAGAATTTAAGCTATGTTGCTCCATACAGGATTGCAGTTTATATCGAAAGATATGTCACTGATAAAACTTGATAAGCATCCTATCCATTAGCGCTTATTGTTCCGATAGTCAATAAAGGGTATCCAAATTTGATTAAATGCACCTGAATCAGTTTTGCCCCTCTCCCATTTTTTTTTATAAAATGGTATCTTATTCAGGGTCTTTTTGTACGTATACTCAGTTTAATGAGGATTTTACCCCAATTTATGCTGTGATAATCGTGGCTGAAGTTAGCAAATCCCTCAATGCACTTTTCCTACTTTATCTTGGTAATCTGTACAACAGCCCTGTAACACAGGCCATTATTAATTATTCCCATATTGCAGCCAGCAGCAGTGGTGCTGGTGGAGTGCATAACTGAAAGAATGTTTAAAACAAAGAGAATCTTGTGGCACCTTAAAATAAACCTTTTAAGGTTGTGTGTCCAATGTAGCATTGAGACATGCGGTGGTATACTTGTTCTGCTGGCAAAATGTTTTGCACCAGTGGAAATGTTGCGCAAGAGAATGCATAAGTGGTTGCTGGTAACTTTATTATACAATAGATTGTGCAATGTGTTGTACAACATGTTTCCACTAGCACAGCTGTTGCACAACATTAAAACTTACCTATCCACTAGCGCATAAGCCCTTGCACTAGAAGACAGAGAACCTTCAATACATCACTCAGTCTTTAAGATGCCACAAGACTTCCTCACTGGAAGCTGAGAGAACAGAGACTTGTTCAAGCCAATTAATTAGATGGGGGAACCTTTGACCCGCCAGATGTTGCTGAGCTGCAACTCTCATCAGGCCCAGCAACATGGCCAATGGCCAAGGATGATGGCAGCTGTAGCTCAGCAACTTCTGGAAGGCCACACCTAAAATAACTGAATTCGTAGCTATGAGTTAAATCAAGTGCTCTCAGCTCACACAAACTCTGGCATCCTGATTCCACTGCATGCCTATTCAGATGCAAGCCTCACTACTTTCAATAGGATTTCCTCCCATGAAAGTCTGCATAGGACTACAACCTTAGCTATTACTCAACAGCAGCTCTTCTGCTTTGTTGTATTCAGGCAGAGAAGATAATGTGGAACTTGGCTTAGCAATGTAGAACCCATGATGCTGCAGCTGGTTCCTGGTTCCTAGTTTCCTTATGTGCACAATAGTTCAAAGCAGAGTAAACTTAATAAGGAACTAATGTGTATATGCCCCTCCATCCCAAAATAAGCTTTGACTTATCCCCTTATCGTGTATCTTCATGACTGGAGGAACTGTCTCATTTGAAATCCGCAATAATTCTCTCCAATCTAAACCATAATTTTTCATCCTGCTTATTAATGCATGATGAGCCCAAGTGACACTTCAGTATCAAACAGAACCCAGACTACAGTCCAACATAAAGTCCTTTTATACATGATTACATTCAGCAGAAAAGCTCTGGTGTGTGTGAGAGAGTGCGCATGCGCGCACATGTGTTTGCATGTACACACAGACTAGGGTTGGAAGGATCTGTCAGTTTGGTTTCACTTTCTCCATTTTCCAATCTAAAACTCCATTCACCTTTCCACAGTAATTTGTGTTTTTTTGTAATGCAAATTTCTCCCAATATATATACATTTTTGTAAACAATTTGACAATATACACACTTTTGCCAGCAATCTTCTGGGATATAATGCATTTTTGTATATTTTCACTCATGTATACATTTTTATCCACATGTTCCCCTAAAATATGTGTTTTTGTACACATTGATTGGAGAACTGAATCACAAGATTCAGAGAACTACAAATTTCAAAGGATAATTGTGTTTTGGTTCATGTGTTGGTCTCAGAACTGTGAATTAGGTAGTTAATTCATTAAAATGCACACAAAATTGATTTTCTCCCCTTCTCAGACAGAGAGAGTGTGTGTGCAATCACATACTGAAATTAAAAAATACATGCATACTGACTTTTCAGAGCTGCCTTTCCATTCCAAGCCTATCAGGCAAATGGCAGCCAGCCTGCAAAATCTTTCCAAGACAGCCTCAAGGGCCTTGTTTGCCCAGCTTCATGTCTCTTCCAAGCAGCTTATTGTTGAGCTACCTAAAAAATCTTCCTGGAATCCTTTATGAGTTCCACATCAAGGTGTGGGAAGGAGATTATGTTACCTGTCAAGGAAGGTGTAAGGGCTGCGTGGTGTACTTAAGGAATATCCCAAGTGCTACATACAGCTGAAAAGCAAACTGATTATGTTGTGGGACAGAAAGTGATAGGAAGCCCTGGATGTGATCTGGAAGGCTGGTAGGGGGTGATAGCTCAACCTCAGAACTGGGCTTAGAAAGTCTCTAAAAAGAGCTCATTACACCTCCTGCCATACCCTTAGGATACATTAAAGGAGGGTTAGATGAATTCATGGAGGCTATCAGTGGCTACTAGCCATGATGGCTAGGTTCTCCCTCCACAGTCAGAGGCAGTGTGTTTCTGAATCCTGGAAACTGCAGGGGAGGAAAGTGCTCTTGCACTCAGGTCCTGCTTGCTGGCTTCACTGGAGCATCTGGATGGCCACTGTGACAACGGGATGCTGGACTAGATGGGCCACTAGTCTGATCCAGCAGGCTCTCCTTATGTTCTTATGTATGTTGTGTTCCATTTTGCATCCTATGCTGCCCTGTGTTCTTCAAAGATTAAGGTGCTGCCAACGGCAGGATTTCATATCTTCAGAACGTCTTCAAAATCTCTGAGCAATGATGTGTGGCAGCCTCCTGTGGGAAGAGACGCTGTGTTTACAAAGTGATTTCCACTTGAAATCCTTAGTCAGGATAAGAAAAACAATTCCTTGGTATTCCATTTACTTGAGTAGCTGTGACAAACAGTGAAAAAGCTGGTTATTATTACTTATATTTCTTATTCCTGCTGAAGCAATTAAAAATATCTCTCTCTTAGGCTTCTAGATACATAAGGGGCTTTTGCAGCACCATGGCCCATGTAAAGTTCATTTATTTATATCCATCTTTCCCCCGAAGAGCTCAAGACAGTGTACATTCTTCTACAATTCTTCTGCCTTTCATCCTTACAATAACCAAGCAATGCAGGTTAGACTGAGAGACAGTGATGGGTCCATGGCCACCGAGGAAGACCTATGGGGCTGTGAGGTCCTACCCAAGGGTAGCCAATGTGGTGTGCTCCAGATGTTGTTGGGCTCCAATTCCCATCAACCCTAGCCAGCATGGCCAGTGGTCAAAGATTATGGGTACTGCAATCAACCAACATCTGGAAGGCACCACTTTGGCTACCCCTGTCATACTCCAACACTCTAACCACTGCTTTGCACTGCACTGCCTCAAGTTAGGGCAAGCAGTAGTGGTTGAGCCTTTTCTATTATACACTGCTGTGATTGCCAACAAATTATCCTTGCTGGTTCTCATATTTGTACAATGTCTATGGGAGGGAAGCACTGATTCTCACAGACAGCTCTGCTTCCTGCAGCTGCTGTATTGGATATAGAATTTTGCTTCCTCAGGAAGTCAGTTTTCTTTTTTCTTTGCAAGTTTCTAGTCTTCATGGCATAGTAACTTGTTCTTTTAGAGTATGGTGTTTACACTTGCACAACGCAACTCCCCCCCTCTACTGTCCCAGCACACCCCCTAAATCTCTTCTGCGTTTCCCCCCAATCCTCTGGAGCAGATTTGGGAAGGATATGGGGTGTGGGCATGGGGAGGAGAGGTAGGGTAGAACACTTCATTGTGCAAGCATAAATCTTTGCGCAATGGATACTGTCCTGACATCTCAAGGCTCCAGACATGCTTGGAAATGAATGGAGAATGCCTCCTGAATTGCGGGGTGGGGTGGGGATAAAATTCCAAGTGATCTGGTAAAGGGCTTCATTGCCCTTCTCCATAATTAGCAGAGCCAGAATAAATTATGTGAGTTAGGGAAACTTATGCAAACTTGCTCAATTTAGATAAATTGTAGAGCCCCCAAAATCAGTTTACATTGATGCAGAATTTGGACAGTCTAGATGGCATGGATGGGGCATATTGTTATTTTGCTTGTATCTATACACACAGTGGGCCACAAATGCCCCATTTTTTAATTTTAAATGAATGCATGTGCGTGCATCCGTGCATGTGTGCATGTGCATAAAAACTGGAGCATGCAACATTCACTTTGGGACAAAAACTGAGAAGGAAATATTCGTCAAAGAACCATATGGCTTTTTTAAAAAAAAGATTTAAAAGGGCTACTTTAAAATTTAACACACACACACACACAAAGAGAACAGTGTTTACTCTGAGATTCCATGGTTTTTGAAACTAGAATAATCATTACAGGCATCATAAGAAGAATTCATTGTATTAGATTCAAATGTATCATTTGTTGAAGAGTCTGAAAGTGCTGGAGGCCTGACATGTGACACACACAGCTGTTTGTTTTTTCCAGACAACATCCTGGCAAAACTGTGATGTAATAAGCCCCTTGCTGCCTTTGCAACATTGACTATTATCTCATTGACCTACTTATCAATCAAGAGGAAAGCCAGAAGTTTAGCTGTGGCTTCTGCCAAGTATCGTGGAACAGATTCCAAGATGATAGCAGAAGAGTGAGTAACACTGCAATACCTTCATTAGAGATGAGGCAGACGCTTCTCTCTCCCCCCCCCATCCCTTTTT
Organism: Rhineura floridana; assembly: GCF_030035675.1. Taxonomy (NCBI): domain Eukaryota; kingdom Metazoa; phylum Chordata; class Lepidosauria; order Squamata; family Rhineuridae; genus Rhineura; species Rhineura floridana. Next base: position 182,705,921 of record NC_084483.1, read on the forward strand.
AGAATCTCTGGTCGATCTTATTGCTAAAGGTACTGATAACACAATTACTGCCACTGAACCTCAGAACCATTTATGAAGGCTGTTGAGGGGGAAAAAATCCTTCTGTTTAACCGGAGTCTGAAACTATTCCTTGAATGAGTGATGATCACAGGGAATACAAGTCCTGTATCTGTCAGCCTCCTCCATGGTTAAGTGGGTAATGGATAATTTTGATAACTGGAGCCATGGCTAATGTGTCAACTCATTTGGAGCCAGAGAGGGCACTGCCATGGATTTTCAACAGATAATTTGCAAGGTTTCAGCAGTTGTCACATTGGCTGCATCTCGCTGAGGAGCAGCTGTTTTGTCCCAAACAATTGAGATCATTGTGCTGGAGAATGCGAAAAGGCCGCTGGCAGAATTTAGGACATGCCAAGAATCCATGGAAAAGGAACTTAGAAGCTCTGTCAGGCCTTGTCTGGGCTCACAATATGGGCTTGGCGTGAAATATAAATGTGCAACATCTACTTATGCTTTTAAGAGCACCATGTGCCTGGCAAACCATTAGCCACTGGATGGAAACTGGGTGACAGTATGGGGACTGGGCATCTTAATGAACCGTACAGTGGAAGGAAGAGGACTGTGTCCAAATGGCCAGAAAACTCATTTTCAGAGTTGTGTCTCTGTGGGCCAGAAATGAAGTGGGTTATAAAGAAATGGGGATGGGGAAGGGAAAAAGGGAGAAACCTCCATTGGAATGAATGCCAACAATATGGTAGTTGTGGTTATATCTTAAGAACACTGGAAGTTCCGATTGGGAAACTAAACTGTTGGAACTGTGATGGTGCACTAGGGCTCGTACACCCTCCAGTGTACTCTGCATCCAGTGCCCTCCCACTGCTGGTTTGGGAAATGGTGTACACATGACATTCACCACAATCCATATCTATCCTGTTGTTTCTTATGAAATGCTGCATTTTGATGCATTTCACCCCAAGCCAGCTTGAATCCAAATTGAGAAAAAGGATGACCTCATTGCGTTTTAAGCCGGTAATGTGTACACAGCCTTGGTATGACAAATGAGGGGGTGTATTAGAAAGCCAAACTTTGTGAAATCCAAGCTGAGGCTGAGAGCACACTAGTCGCCTGCAGCAAAATGTTTCCATTGGCCACACCTGGAGGAGGAATGGGTTCATCTGTCATCAGTTGTGAAATCTCTTTGAAGTGAATCATTTTTTAAAAAAATACACTCAAGCTGATCCCACCAGGCTTTACAGTAAAAAGGGGTGCAATTTGACTAGCATGGTACAACAGTAAGAGTGTCTCTACCCTGAGGATTGCTTCCAAATGACCTGTTTAATCAGCATTCATCGTGATTTGTTTGCACTAAGTTTGAGGAGAGGTTAGACGATGGTGTGTCAAGCAAATGTTATCCCACACTTTCCAGTGTATCTTCCCATCACTTTCCTTATAGCAAAAAGTCTGAGAGTCGAATTGAGGGGCTGCTGTCAGTTAGCTGGAACAGCAGCTGAAGGCTTTCTTCCAGAAATGTGCATGTTTGCATGGGACAAACAGGGACTTAGTATTATCTTGATGTTAAGTATTTTCTTTCTTTTCTTTTTAAATTCGGTTTGATTACAGTGAAGCCATTTTGGGGTTTCTGGCATTTTTCCCCATTAGCTACTGTTTTTTACCCTCAACCTCTTTCTAGAAAGCAAGCTGTATGGTTTGCTTATTTAATTAATTTACCATTCACCTTCCACGTGAGTCTCAAGGTGATTTATATGAAGACAACTGGAAATAGCTTTAAAAACAGTACAAAAAAAGAACCACTAAAGATGGGCTTTAAAGCAATATAAAATAAACACCCATGGCTGGTGTTTTGCACAGCTGGAAAAGCTCATTTAAACAAAACAAAAAAATGACTTCAGTTGTTTGGATGGGTGCCAGGTTGCAACCTGAAGAATACCAGTTTCCCACGAAGGGCACCAATGCACCAACCAGTGGGGCAGTTAGGTAATTTTAGACTCTGGACTGAATGGTCTTATGCCTCCCCCTCTGTAGATAAATCTGTATTACTTTGCTTACTTCAAATGGTCTTGAGGGTGAGGAGCTCTTTAGATGGTAACGTGATAAGTCAACCCTGCGGCATTGGGGGCCTCCCCTGCTCACACAGCTGAGTAGGGCCCTGTCCTGTTCACTCCTGTGAGTATGCTGCTGTGCAGCAACCTAGGAACAAAGGAAGCTGCCTTACTGTATAGGACCATTGGTCCATCTAGCTCAGTGTTGCCTACACTGACTGGCAGAGGCTCTCCAAAGTTCCAGACTGGGTCCTTTTCCAGTCCTACCTGGGGACACCAGACATTGCCCCTGGGACCTTCTGCATGCGAAACAGATGCTCTATCACTGAGCTATGGCTCATCTTCTAAATCTTAGAAAAGTGATTGTCCACGCTCAGAGCTTGGAAAAGTTACTTTTTTTGAACTACAACTCCCATCAGCCCAATCCACTGGCCATGCTGGCTGGGGCTGATGGGAGTTGTAGTTAAAAAAAAGTAACTTTTCCAAGCTCTGTCCCTGCTATACCTCCTGTCTCATTCCTTCCCGGTTCCTGTTGCTCACACTCCTCCTCCCATCTGTTGAAGGATGAGAGTTTCATTTTGGGTCACCACAGATGGGTGAGCAACGGGACTCAGGACGGAGTGTCACAGGAGGTATTGGCAGAGGACACATCTTTGGCTGTATTGGTACAGTTAAAGGAGAATGGCGGTTCTCTGGGTTATATGACAACTCTTGCAAGCTACCATACGTCTAGTATAACAGCTGATCCTAGCATCAGATCTGAGGAACTGGCACATCCTTCTCCCATCTCACTCTAGGGCTGAGCTGCCTTAGGAGAAAAAGAGTGTGCTCTTCTACCATGAGCAGCTCTCTGTATTTCCATACCGTGCGGTGAAAAGGGGGGGGTGTATGCGAGGATGTGGTGTGTATGAATGGGGTATGTATCTCTGTGACTGTGAATGGGGTGAACAGAGGGTGTGTCTGTGTGAATGATGTGTGTGTGTGTTGGTCCCACCCACTTTAGGCTTTGCCCCTGCCCATCACTGGTGTGTACCACACAAGAACTTTCCACTGAAGAAAAATGGCCTTCAGGGGAAAAGAGGTTCCTCACCTCTGGTATAGGCTGCAATGGGACATACATATTGGGGAAGATCAGGGGAACCCAATCTCAGTGGGTCCTAAAATCAAATGGATGTACAGAGCTTGAATTATAGGGAAAAAGGGAGGCTCAGACCTTCCCCCATGACTTTTGTGAAAGCCCCTTTAACTACTCTTTTGGAAGGCTACAGGCGGACGTGATCTGGCTAAACTTGAGGGAGCCCAGGACTCCAGGAGCAGAACTTCTAGATTTCATTAAGGGCCTCAATACATAAGAAGAGCCTTCCAGATCAGGCCAAAGGCCCATCTAGTCTAGCATCCTGTTCTCACAGTGGCCAAGCAGATGCCTGTGGGAAGAGCACAGACCAGTGATCAGTTTAATTAAACTAGTTAGTGGGGGTGAATCTCAAGCAAGGTTTATTTATTTTATTTAAAGCCATTTTTTTACCCCACTCTTCAGCCCAAAAGGCTCCCAGAGTGGCTTACCAAATATTATAAAAATAACAAACAAGACAAAACAAGGGTTGTGGAACATGGTCTCCAAAGTCCAGTGACCAGGCTCAGGGAAATTCCCACAACATCCCAACTCAATGTGAGGAAAGTGACAATCTTATGAGCACAGAGTCATACGCCTTTTCTCTCATTAAATTGGATAATCTTAGCAATCTGTAAAATATGAGTTTCGTCTGCTCTACTGGTCATCTCTCACCTATTGTTACTTAGCACATCTCTGGCTGGCTGCTGGTGGATGAATGTTTGGAATTTGATGTTCAGAGGCCATTTTAGGACACACATGCAAACACACACACACACAAGCAGAACTGTTAGGTTGCATTCACACATTGGCACTTTAAGTGGCTTATAACATTGTAACACCAATAAGCATTCCACCACTTACTGTTTTTTAAAATGCTTCAGTGCCATTTAAACTATTTTACCCTGGGTCATCTCCCAAGGTGGTCTACAACAAACAGCATTAACCTAATGCAGTATAAACACTGTGTAAATGTGTAAAGCACTTTAAACGCCCACCCTCTGGGTTCTTGCCATCCCAGCACACTTCAGGGCTAGACAGAAAAAGGAAACACTTGGATTGTTACCTCTTTTCTTTTTTTCATTGACAGAGGATGAATTTGCTTAACAGTTGCACATCAGGCAAAAATTCAACAGGTGAGGCTCTCCATCATTTAATTCCCAGGTAGGAAAAGAAGTGCCCAGTGAACAACTGTCTTACCCTACCACAATGAAAATATTCAGAAACTCAGTGAGAAAAATGATGACAACACTAGACACTGCTTAGAAGACATGGTTTTTAAACTCTGTCGATGAGCAAAAGGTATTCATTTTGGAGAAATGGCTTCTCCAATTTCACCCTCCATGAATTTGGGGTGCCATTGTGGATCCAGTTTAAATGTTGTTAAGAACATAAGAAGAGGTTGCTGGATCAGGCCAATGACCCATCTAGTCCAGCATCCTGTTTTCACAGTGGCCAATCAGATGCCTGTGGTAAGCCTGCAAGCACCTGTGATTCCCAGCAACTGGTATTCAGAGACATACTGCCTCTGAAAATGGAGGTAGAACATAGCTATTGTGGCTGGTAATCACTGATAGCCTGATCCCCCCTAGATCTCTCAAACCCACTTTTAAAGCCACTCAAGTACTTCCTTTTGTCTGCTCTGCATCGTGTAACATTCAGCTTCATTGGATGTCCCTGAGTTCTAGTTTTATGAGACGGGGATAATTTTTTTCCTCTATCCCCTTTCTCCATATTGTGCATAATTTTATACACCTTGGTCATGTCTCCTCTTACTCACCTTTTCACCAAACTAGGAAGAGCCAAATATTGTAGCTTTCCTCAAACGGGAGTTGCTCCATCCCTTTGATCAATTTGGTTGCCCTTTTCTGAACCTTTGTTTGTGTAATATTACTTTAAAGTTGCTGAAGGAAGCAATGGACTTGGCCTCCTGCTCCTTCCAGTTCCACTCTTAGTCTTTTGGCTCCTTCATTCACCAACATGAATGAATATCATTCAACGCAGTGGTGACTGGTGGCTCCATGTCAGTGGGGCATTGGAATCCACTCCAGGGTTTAGTCTAAACTTTCAAGGAGCTGTCCAAATGTCCTGAAGCAGCTCTTTTAAAGTTTGGACTAAAACATGGAGTGGATTCCAATGCCCCACTGACATGGAGCCAACAGACGCCAATGATCAACCCACAATATACTTGTGAGTGTAATGTGTTTTAATTGTTTTTAAAACTGTGTATTAAATTTCTATAACACACCCTGAGACCTAATGGTGAAGGATGAGCAATTAATATTAATATTAACCCAAAATCTCTCAGAGTAACATGAGTCCCATGGAACATTCCTAGGGTGTTGTTGTTGAAGAAGAAGAAGAAGAAGATACAGGATGGGTCCCAGGGGAGGGTTCTAGTAACTTGCAACAAGAAAGTGTTAAAGCAAGTAGAAAGAGCCTGCCCAAACCTACTTAAGGATTGTAAGGAGTTGTATCTAATTGCTGTAACAACATCTTAGCTTTGAGTAGGCTGCTTTGAGTAGTCACACCTAGTTATGCTGTGCGGAGATGCAGTTCTGTGTGACCTGTAAGCTGATCCATGAAGCTCTCTAAACTGAAGTTTCTCATTAAACATACTGGAGAAAAATACACCAGTGGGTCTGAGTCTGATTCCAACGAGTTTGGCCAGGCCACAGAGGATGCTTTCACTGCCTACATACAGTATAAAGAACGTTGGAAGGCCATTTTGAGAGACCATTGTAAGGGTCATCAATCATAGAGAGGATCTGCTTTGCATGCAGTAGAAGGTCCCCAGCAAATCTAGGTAGGGCCGGGAGAGACTCTCCTGCCTGAAATTTGGAGCGCCGCTGCCAGTCATTGTTGACAATACTGGGCTAGATGGGTCAATGGTGTGACTCAGCCTAAGGCATTTCCCTGTGTTCCTAATTTTGCTCAGCCCTAATTGTAAGCCACCCTGGATGTCTTTTTAAGAAGGAAAGGTGAGATATACATTTCTAAGAAGCAATGAACAACCAAAGAAAGTAGTAATAAGAGCTGCCACTTGGCAATACCCTCCATTTCTCAATATGCATGCATTGGAAGGGATACCAAATACTTTCTATTGATACTTCCTTCTACTAGAGGTCCAGAAAATCTAAGCTTCTGCATCCATTGGGAGGGGATTCAGAACCTTCTGATTTGGAGTGGTTCCATTGGCCCGTGTTTGTTTGTTTGTTTTAAAGGTTTATACCCTGTATTTCTCACACCACAAAGAAGCTGTTGGTCAAATCAGCTTACAGAGATTAAAAGCCAACATAAATACAAGAATGATCCAACCATTAAAACACGTGTTATAACCAAACAAAGCAGCAAAAAAGCAAGAAACGCACCAAGAGCAGTGCCAAATCGCTACAGGAAGCAGCAGCAGAATCAAAAGCTTGTTTCAAAAGGAATGTTTTCAGTTGCAGGTGTACTAAAGAACGATAAGGAGATTGCAGAGAAGCTAAATGAATTCTTTGCATCTGTCTTCACGGTGGAAGATATAGGGCAGATCCCTGAACCTGAACTAACATTTGCAGGAAGGGATTCTGAGGAACTGAGACAAATAGTGGTAACGAGAGAGGAAGTTCTAGGCTTAATAGACAATATAAAAACTGACAAATCACCGGGCCCTGATGGCATCCACCCGAGAGTTCTCAAAGAACTCAAAGGTGAAATTGCTGATCTGCTAACTAAAATATGTAACTTGTCCCTCGGGTCCTCCTCCGTGCCTGAGGACTGGAAAGTGGCAAATGTAATGCCAATCTTCAAAAAGGGATCCAGAGGGGATCCCGGAAATTACAGGCCAGTTAGCTTAACTTCTGTCCCTGGAAAACTGGTAGAAAGTATTATTACAGCTAGATTAACTAAGCACATAGAAGAACAAGCCTTGCTGAAGCAGAGCCAGCATGGCTTCTGCAAGGGAAAGTCCTGTCTCAGTAACCTATTAGAATTCTTTGAGAGTGTCAACAAGCATATAGATCGAGGTGATCCAGTGGACATAGTGTACTTAGACTTTCAAAAAGCGTTTGACAAGGTACCTCACCAAAGACTTCTGAGGAAGCTTAGCAGTCATGGAATAAGAGGAGAGGTCCCCTTGTGGATAAGGAATTGGTTAAGAAGCAGAAAGCAAAGAGTAGGAATAAAAGGACAGTTCTCCCAATGGAGGGCTGTAGAAAGTGGAGTCCCTCAAGGATCGGTATTGGGACCTGTACTTTTCAACTTGTTCATTAATGACCTAGAATTAGGAGTGAGCAGTGAAGTGGCCAAGTTTGCTGACGACACTAAATTGTTCAGGGTTGTTAAAACAAAAAGGAATTGCGAAGAGCTCCAAAAAGACCTCTCCAAACTGAGTGAATGGGCGGAAAAATGGCAAATGCAATTCAATATAAACAAGTGTAAAATTATGCATATTGGAGCAAAACATCTGAATTTCACATATACGCTCATGGGGTCTGAACTGGCGGTGACCGACCAGGGGAGAAACCTCGGGGTTGTAGTGGACAGCATGATGAAAATGTTGACCCAGTGTGCGGCAGCTGTGAAAAAGGCAAATTCCATGCTAGGGATAATTAGGAAAGATATTGAAAATAAAACAGCCGATATCATAATGCCGTTGTATAAATCTATGGTGCGGCCGCATTTGGAATACTGTGTACAGTTCTGGTCGCCTCATCTCAAAAAGGATATTCTAGAGTTGGAAAAGGTTCAGAAGAGGGCAACCAGAATGATCAAGGGGATGGAGCGACTCCCTTATGAGGAAAGGTTGCAGCATTTGGGGCTTTTTAGTTTAGAGAAAAGGCGGGTCAGAGGAGACATGATAGAAGTGTATAAAATTATGCATGGCATTGAGAAAGTGGATAGATAAAAGTTCTTCTCCCTCTCTCATAATACTAGAACTCGTGGACATTCAAAGAAGCTGAATGTTGGAAGATTCAGGACAGACAAAAGGAAGTACTTCTTTACTCAGCGCGTAGTTAAACTATGGAATTTGCTCCCACAAGATGCAGTAATGGCCACCAGCTTGGATGGCTTTAAAAGAGGATTAGACAAATCCATGGAGGACAGGGCTATCAATGGCTATTAGCCGTGATGGCTGTGCTGTGCCACCCTAGTCAGAGGCAGCATGCTTCTGAAAACCAGTTGGCGGAAGCCTCAGGAGGGGAGAGTGTTCTTGCACTCGGGTCCTGCTTGCGGGCTTCCCCCAGGCACCTGGTTGGCCACTGTGAGAACAGGATGCTGGACTAGATGGGCCACTGGCCTGATCCAGCAGGCTCTTCTTATGTTCTTATGTTCTTAAAGAGGAAGGTAATCTAATGAACCATATGGGGTTGGGAGTTCCATCTCTGGGGTGCAACCATGGAAAAAGCTCTCTCATGTGCTCTTGCATCTTTCTCTTGGTTTAATCAGGGCAGCAGTGGTAAGAGTGGCAGTTCTTACTTGACCTCCCAGCAGTGCAGTAGCTGCTACTTACTGGGAGGGAGAGTGGGAGTGACCAGAGCTTGGAAAAGTTACTTTTTTGAACTACAACTCCCATCAGCCCAATCGAGTGGCCATGCTGGCTGGGGCTGATGGGAGTTGTAGTTCAAAAAAGTAACTTTTCCAAGCTCTGGGAGTGACAAGGCAGCAGGGAAGCAGCCATTGTGCAAACACCTGGCAGGAGCACTTTACTGGCTCTGCTGGTATATTTGCATAGTGCTGACCTCCCCACCATCTTTCCCCTCCCACTTCCCTCCCAGTAAGCAGCAGCAGCTCTGCTGCTGGGAGGCCAGGAAAGAGCTGCTGCCTCCCACCTCCCCCCACTACTGAAGCAGGGAATTTTTATTTTATTATTATAAAATGTTTTAGAAGTTTCATTGCACAGCTCCCACTGTCTGTGCAAATAAACTGGACCTAATATAAGGAGATAATATCCTGTGGGCTTGTATTTATTGGGTGCTTCTTCTGTATCCAGCTTGTTCTTTTCCATCCCACCTGGGATAGCTTTCTAGTAATGGCTTTAAAACTGAGACTCCTTCCCTGCTTCATTAGCACTTTTGCTAGCCTTTGAAAAGCTTTTTATTCTTGTGTTCCTGGCAGGCAGCAAACGTGACAGGCAATTCACCATTCTTTTCTTTGGAAATAGTCGCTCTGCTCTTCTCCTGTGTGTGTAATAGAAAAATGGAGTTTTACAAAAGGGTGAGCCAGTGTGGCATGGCTACTACGAGTATCAGGGAGACCTGGGTTCAAATTTCTGTCCAGCTACAAAGCTCCTTAGGTGACCTTGGACCAGTCACTATATTTCAGCCTAATCTGCCTCAAATACTTATGCCTCACTCTCATTTCTCAGTATTACAATGGGTCTTCTGGGAACCCCACTACAGGGACTCTGTCAGGCCCAGGATGAGACTCAGGAACCAGACCAGAGGTTGTAAGTAATTCGTGTTTTATTAGGGTAATGTCCAAGCAAAGACTGCGTCTTCTCATGAAGCAATACAGGGATACAGGTCCTGCGGCATTGGGAGAAAGTTGACAGAGCAAGGGGCTGCTTCCAGCCTGTTCTTTAAGAAGGGGCCAAACGGGCGCGCAACCTTTCGCTCCTCCTTAACTGCTCTTCAGGTACTGCCCGCCTTCCCCCCCTTCTCTCCTGTCTTTTCAGCTGTCTCCGTGTGCGCGGTGAGGGGGGAAGCATCGGCCCCTCCTCTTCTGAAGTTTCCGATTCCAGTATGGGGGATAGGGGAGGAGCTGATGGTAAACTGCCTCGCCGCTTTTCTGCTGTGGGCGGCCCTCCCTCTTGCTCTGAGCTTCGGAGAAGGGGAGGCGTGAGAATGTCCAGGGAGGATTCTGAAACTTCAAAGCTCTCAGGCTCCCCGTTGCTAGGCGACCCTATCACTGGCATTTCCTCTGTTTCGTCTTCACTCCAAAGGGGGGAAGTTCCTCCCCCTCCCCTCTGCCATCTGTCTGAATCCTCTTCTCCCAACACCCCGGGACCCCAGCTCTGCCTCTCGACACCATCCCCCCTCCCAAGCTGTGCCCCCCTCCCCCTGTCTGGTTTGGGGCAGTGGGGAAAATGTTGATGGAAAAGTTTTACCAAATCTGGAGCATGCACATCAGCTGCATCTTCCCATGATCTGTCAGCCACTCCATAGCCTTTCCAGTGAATCAAGTACTGCAGCTTGTGGCGTCTGATCCTGGAATCTAAGATTTCCCCAACTTCAAACTCAAGCTGCTCATTTACCAGGAGTGGAGCTCCGGGAGGCTCCTCCGCCCGCAACTCACTGGGAGGGGCGGCTTTCGTTAAGAGGGATCGATGAAACACAGGATGTATTTTAAACGTGTCAGGTAGCTTCAGTCGGTACGCCACGGGATTAATTTGAGTTTCTATTTCAAAAGGACCCACCCTCTTGTCTTGTAATTTTATACATTTGCCTGGCATCTGGAGGAAGTGGGTGGACAGCCATACCTGGTCTCCCGGTTGAAGGGGGGGCCCTCCTTCCTGTGCAGGTCAGCAACTCGCTTGTACTCCGTTTTGGCTTCGTTTAACTGCTGTTTCAGTGTCTGTTGCGCCGCTTGCAATTCTTTAAGGAAGTCCTCAGCTGCCGGTACTAGCATTCCTTCTGAGCTGCTTGGAAAGACTTTAGGATGGAATCCATAATTAGCAAAGAACGGGGTTTGTTGAGTGCTGGAGTGCAGAGAATTGTTGTAGGCGAACTCTGCAAAATGCAAATCTGATACCCAGTCAGTCTGTTGATAGGACACATAGCTTCGTAAATATCTTTCCAAAATGGCGTTCAAGCGTTCCGTCTGCCCATCTGTCTGGGGGTGATGGGCGGAGGAGAGTTTTAGTTCCGTCTGCAACTGTTTCCACATTGCTCTCCAAAATTTGGCTGTGAACTGAGTTCCTCGGTCTGAGACTACGCTGTTTGGCAATCCATGCAGCCGGTAGACTTCTTTGATGAATAACTTGGCCGTTTCTTTAGCCTCTAAGGCCCCTGCACAAGGAAGAAAGTGCGCCATTTTGGTAAGTAGATCTACCACTACTAAGATGGCTGTCATTCCTTGGGACTTGGGTAGATCAGTTATAAAATCCATGGAGAGGTCTTTCCAGGGTTTGTGTGGGACAGGTAACGGTTGTAACAGTCCTGCTGGTTTTCCTGTTTGTGTTTTTGTCCGCAGACAGACAGAGCAGGACTTTACATAGCTCTCAATATCCCGACCCATTTTAGGCCACCAGAAGACCTTGGCCACGTTCTGAATGGTCTTGTAAATCCCAAAGTGTCCCGCTGTGATGGAATCATGGCACTGGCGTAGGATTCTGAGTCTTAATTCCCCTTCTGGCACATATCTGGCTGTTTTGAACCATAACAGTCCATTTCTCCAGTGAAAGGTTACTTCTGAGTCTTGACCTTGTCCCGTCTCCTGCCGATATTTTAGCATGTCTGCATCTTCTTGTTGTGCCTTTTTGAGTTCCTCTTCCCATGAAGGCTGGCATGATCCCAACGTTAATTTCTCTGGCGGGATCACGTACTGAGGCTGGTCCTCGGATTCACTTTCTTTGTATTGTGGCTGTCTGGATAAGGCATCCGCTCTCTGGTTTTTGGCTTGGGCATGGTAAGTAATCTTGAAGTTAAACCTAGTGAAGAACTGGGACCATCTTATCTGTCTCTGGTTCAGCTTTCTGGCTGTTTGGAGGCTTTCAAGATTCTTGTGGTCGGAGCGCACTTCAATCTGATGAGAGGCCCCCTCTAGGTATTGTCTCCAGTTTTCAAAAGAATCCTTGATGGCCAGCAGTTCCTTCTCCCATACCGTGTAGTTCTTCTCTGCAGGCTTTAACTTCCGAGAGAAGTACGCGCAGGGGTGCAGCTCCTTCCCTTCTTGGTCTAATTGCAGAAGGACCCCCCCGATGGCAAAATCCGAAGCATCTGCTTCCATGACGAAAGGGCGGTTCGGATCAGCAAAGCGCAGAATGGGCTCGGTAGCAAACCTTCTCTTCAGCTCCTCAAAGGCCTCGGTGGCGTTCTCTGTCCATTGAAACTTCTTCTTCCCCCTTAAACAGTCAGTCAGAGGAGCTGTTAATTTGGAAAAGCCTGGAATGAACTTTCTGTAATAATTGGCAAACCCTAAAAACCGTTGCACATCCTTTTTGGTGACAAGTTGGCCCCAGTCCAATATACAGCTTACTTTCCCTGGGTCCATCTCCACGCCTTCCACTGAGATTCGATACCCAAGGAAGTCTAGAGACTTGAGGTCAAATCCACATTTCTCTAACTTAGCATACAGGTGATTTTCTCTCAGTCTCTTCAACACCGTTTTCACATGCTGGTCGTGGTTTTCCTGGTTCTTTGAGAACACCAGGATATCATCTAAGTAACAGATTCCATACGTGTCCAGCAAGTCTCTAAACACGTCATTCATGAACTTTTGAAAAACTCCTGGAGTTCCACAAAGCCCGAACGGCATGACCAGGTACTCAAACTGACCATAAGCGGTCAAGAATCCTGTTTTCCATTCATCTCCCTCCTTCATTCTGATCAGATTGTACGCCCCCCTCAAATCCAGCTTCGTGAAGACTTTTGCGGAGCGCAGTCGGTCTAGCAGCTCTGAAATCAGGGGCAGCGGGTAGCTGTTAGGGATGGTGATCTGGTTCAATGTGCGATAGTCGTTACAAGGTCTGAGTTCCCCCCCTTCTTTTTCACAAACAATAGTGGCGCTCCAGCAGGGGACTGTGAGGGGCGTATGAATCCTCGCCTCACGTTTTTATCCAGGAATTCCTTCAGGGCCTCCCTCTCAATCTCTGTGAGAGAGTAGATTCTCCCCGATGGGATGCTGGCTCCTGGCACGAGATCAATCGCACAGTCGTAAGGGTGGTGGTGGGGGTAAAGTCTCTGCCTGTTTTTCATCAAACACATCTTTGAATTCTTCATACTTCGGCGGCAGGGTCACTTGCTCGATCTCTTGCACTGCCCCCGCTAAGGTGTTCTTGATTCCTTCAGGCTGACAGTTCTCCTGGCAATACTGTGAGGTGAACCACACCACCGCCTCCTTCCAACTTATTTTAGGTTCATGCTTTGCTAGCCAGGGCATTCCCAGAATCACCTCAAAGTTCGAGAGATCTGACACGTATAGCGAAATGAACTCTTCATGCCCAGGGATTTGAAGTTTCACTTCCTCCGTGGCTTGTGTCACCCCTCCTGACTTCAGGGGTCTCCCATCGATGGTCTCCACAGCTAGGGGAGCGTCCAGTTTCCACCAGGAAATTCCATGACGCTTGACTAGCTTTGCATCAATAAAATTTGTGGAGGCTCCACTGTCAATTAAGGCAGTAGAGTTAAACACCACTCCTCTGGAAGTTGTAATCCGAATAGGCAAGACCAACACCCCCTTTGAGGGAGGTTGGATCGTTGGGGGGCCTTTATACAACGCTGCCCCAGTCCACCGGCCTGCACGTGGACTGGGTGTTCTAGTTTCCCGACGGCTCGGCTTTCCCCCCTTTTAATCCACAGTCTCTGGCCACATGGCCCGGCTTTGAACAATAAAAGCATAAACGTTCCCGGCGTCGTCTTTCCTTTTCTTCTTCCGACAGTCTTGGCCTAGCCCCTCCCTGTCCCTCAGTTGTATTACCTGCCATCCCTGCAGCGGGAAGGGTCTTGCTGCGGGATGCCGAGGCTGAGTATCTCGGGACCTCCTGCTTCCTTTCCAGGCGCCTTCCTTCCATCCAGTGATCTATCTGTAGGCATAGCCGGATGAGCCCTGGTAGGTCAGCAGGGGGGGAGGTCCTGGCCAGCTCATCCAGGATTTCAGCATTTAATCCACTCTGGTACATAAACATCAGGGCGGCGTCATTGTAACCAGTTTCCTGGGACAGAATTTTAAAAGCGTTAGTGTACTCAGAAACCGTCCCTTTAGCTTGCTTCAGAGCGCCTAGCTGCCGCGCTACTGTTTCAGCTCTTTGCGGGTCTTGGAACATCTCGGTCATCTCCTGTATAAATCCTCTGTACCTTCTTAAGGCAGTATCCTTTCTCACGAGATACGGAGTCACCCATTTTGCAGCTTCTCCCTCCAGGAGGCTAATCACGAAGGCTACTTTAGCCCCATCGTCTGGAAATTCCGTGTGCCTGACATCCAGATATAACTCACATTGAGCCATGAAGGTTGCCAACTGATCACTTTGTCCCGCGTATTTTGGGGGCAGCCCAATGGGAACCTTTACTGCGGCAGCTGGAGGGGCTGTTCGCATCTGGTCTATCGTGGCCTTCAAGGTTTGATTATCCGTCTTCAGCGCCTTGACTGCTGCTAGCAGGGCTTGAACATCCGTCTGCAAATCAGCTACCTTAGTCCTCAAGAGTTTCACTTCTTCCGTCTCAGAAGTGGGGTTCGTCCCCCCGCTGCTCCCTTTGACATCTTGTCCCAGTCAAGTGAAGAGAGCGTTGAGGGTGATTTAGGTGGCTCTGTCAAGCTGTCAGGCCCAGGATGAGACTCAGGAACCAGACCAGAGGTTGTAAGTAATTCGTGTTTTATTAGGGTAATGTCCAAGCAAAGACTGCGTCTTCTCATGAAGCAATACAGGGATACAGGTCCTGCGGCATTGGGAGAAAGTTGACAGAGCAAGGGGCTGCTTCCAGCCTGTTCTTTAAGAAGGGGCCAAACGGGCGCGCAACCTTTCGCTCCTCCTTAACTACTCCTCAGGTACTGCCCGCCTTCCCCCCTTCTCTCCTGTCTTTTCAGCTGTCTCCGTGTGCGCGGTGAGAGGGGAAGCATCGGCCCCTCCTCTTCTGAAGTTTCCGATTCCAGTATGGGGGATAGGGGAGGAGCTGATGGTAAACTGCCTCGCCGCTTTTCTGCTGTGGGCGGCCCTCCCTCTTGCTCTGAGCTTCGGAGAAGGGGAGGCGTGAGAATGTCCAGGGAGGATTCTGAAACTTCAAAGCTCTCAGGCTCCCCGTTGCTAGGTGACCCTATCACTGGCATTTCCTCTGTTTCGTCTTCACTCCAAAGGGGGGAAGTTCCTCCCCCTCCCCTCTGCCATCCGTCTGAATCCTCTTCTCCCAACTCCCCGGGACCCCAGCTCTCCCTCTCGACAGACTCCCTTATAAGACCACGAAGTCCATCTGTGCTGTTGCTCCTTACAGCAAGGATGGGAAACCTGTAGCCCTCCAGAAGTTGTTGAATTTATACCCCTTATAAGCGTGTGTTTATCCAGTAATCCAGGCTGGACTACTGTAATGTGCTCTATGTGGGGCTGCCCTTGATGTTGGTCAGGAAACTGTAGCTGGTGCAAAATGCACCAGCATGACTGCTCACTGGGGCAGGGTATTGCCAATATGTTACCCCACCGCTGAAAAAATTGCACTGGCTGCCCATTAGCTACTGGGCCAAGTTTGAGGTTCTGATGTACAAGCCCTATGCAGCTTGGGACCAGGAAACCTGAAAGATTGTCTTACCCCATTATATACCCAATCAATCACTGTGCTCTGTAGGTGAGGGCCTCCTGCAGCTTCCATCTTATTAGGAGGTCTGTCTTGCATAGGAAGTGGACCTTTAGTGTTGTTCTGCGGACCCTTTGGAATTCCCTCCCCTTAAATATTAGGCAGGCGCCATATCTGCTATCTTTTCTATGCCTACTGAAGACCCTCCTGTTTCAACAAGCCAATTTTAGGTACAGACCTTATCCCAGTCTGTGTCTGTGCTGGAATTGCTTTTTAAGATGTATTTTTTTGTTTTTAAATATGTTTTTAAAGATGTTTTGTTTTAATACGTTTTCAAGATGTTTTGTTTTAATATGTTTTAAAGTATTTTGTTTTTAAGAGGTTTTAAAGTGCTCTTAGTGTTTTCATTTGCTGCCCTGGGCTCCTTCTGGGAGGAAGGGTGGGATATAAACAAACAAACAAATAAATAAGCAAGCAAGCAGAGCCCTGCTGGACCAGGCCAAAAGCCCATCTAGTCCAAGGCTGTGTACACACCTTACATTTAAAACAAATTTAAAGCACTTTTCCTAAAGAATCCTGAGACCTGTAGTTTCTTCAGAGTGCTGGGAATTGTAGTTCTGGAGGGGTGAACAGCAGTTCCTATGTATGGTGTGTGTACGTGGCCCAACATCCTATCTTCACAGTGGCCAATTAAATGTCCAAAGGAAGCCCTCATCCTTGGCCATTGCCGATGCTGGTTGGGGCTGGTATTTATTTATTTATTTATTTATTTATTTATTTATTTATTTATTTATTTATTGTATTTGTATACCGCCCCATAGCCGATATTGGGTATGAGTTGCCCCAATATCTGGAGGGCCACAGTTTCCCTGCCCTAGCACTAGAGGAAAAAAATGATAAAATGTAGTTTTAAAAAAAGATGAATATGACAGCTCCTTTATACTTGCATATACCAGAGCCTTGAAGCATTATCTATACAATAGACATAAACTGGTTTGTTCCATTTCTCTGTGGTGGGTTCTGTGAAAGATTTCTCTTTCCACACTACAATTTCCAGAAATCTTAGAGTGAGGATCCAAAACAGTTAAGCTGATCTAATACTGCTTTGCATTTGTAGGGCAGATATGCCCATTATAAACTAAGAATGTATTTTTATTCTAGGTTGGTCTCCTGCAACCTGGTGTCTTCAAGATGTTCATGACCATTAGCTGGTTGTGATGGAAGTCCAAACATCTAGAGGGCACCAGGTTGACAGACAGACAGACAGACAGACAGACAGACAGACAGACAGACAGACAGATAGATAGATAGATAGATAGATAGATAGATAGATAGATAGATAGATAGATAGATAGATAGATAGATAGATAGATAGATAGATAGATAGATAGATAGATAGATAGATAGATAGATAGATAGATAGATAGATAGATAGATAGATAGATAGATAGATAGATAGGGGTCCTCTTGGAGGCCATGGTGAAAGATGGACCATTCTTGGTCCCTAGACAGATTGAAAGTTACTAGGCTGCACAGTATCACCTCTTCTTTCTAACCTGTCCCCAAGTGCTGTAGGATGACTGCTTGTAACTACCAATCAGTTGCCCTGCTTGCAAAGGAACAATTGGGAGCTCAGTTTAAGCTTCTGGTTGTTCCTTTGTGGCTGTCCTGGCCAAGCCCATTTGAATCAGACTCACTCACTGATGTATTTTTCTCTATTACGTTTGATGAGAAACTTCAGTTCAGAGCACTTCATGGATAAGCTTACAGGTCACACAAGATTCGGCATCTCTACACAGCATAACTAGGCATGACTACTCAAAGCTAAGACTAAGACACTGTCGCAGCAATTAGACCACATGCCCCTAGAACCTTTAAATGGGTTTAGGTGGGCTCTTTTTACTTGCGTGAGGATGGTGTCACAGAATGGGAATGTGCATGCAAAGGAGTGCTCCTCCTAGTTGGAAAAGTGGGGGCCAGCTGAAACTGCCAGCATGGTTGTCTGCATGTCTGGGGCAATGGCGACTCTGGTACCTCATCAAGATCCTCCTCATCTGGAGGAGATGTGTGTGGCAGCTGTGGCTTAGGCGAAGAGGAGGGTGGAGGGGAGGAGAACGGACTGGCTCCTGATCAGCCAGCATTTCCTCTGTTGTAACTGGAGCTAAGGGGGAGGAGCTGTCACTGTCTAAAGTGCTGAAATGCTGACGCCTTCCAATTCAGCACTTCCTGGTTGCAAGCCACTGGGACCCTCTCCTGGGTCCCATTCTGTACTTCTTCTTCTTCAGGAACTCTCCATGGGGCTCAAGACAGTGGCCCCATCCATACCTGCCCCATACCTGACCATCGCCCATGCTGGCTGGCGCTGATATGAGTTTATTTAAATACATTAAACAAATACTTTATTTATTTATCATTAAATTTCTGTCCTGCCCTTCCTCACAAAAGAAACCCAGGGTAGCAAACCAGAAATGATACAACAATTTTAAAAATCTTAAAGAAATCTGTGTCCTCCTAAAAACATCTTTAAAACAATTCCAGTACAGATGCAGAATGGGATAAAGGTAATGTATCTACTTAAAGGGCTTGCTGAAAGAGGAAGGTCTTCAGGAGGCACTGAAAAGACAACAAAGCTGGTGCTTGTCTAATATTTAAGGGGAGGGAATTCCAAAGGGTTGGCCCTACCACACTAAAGGTCCACTTCCTATGTTGTGTGGAACAGACCTCCTGATGAAATGGTATCTGCAGGAAGCCCTCACCTGCAGAGAGCAGTGACTGACTGGGTATATAAGGAATGAGACAATATTTTGTATGACATGAGGTGTAGGACAGGTGGGCATAGTTTCTGGAAACCAGCCTAATGGGCCAAATTGGGACTTGTGGGATTTTGTTATTATAATCAAGAGAAATTTAACATTTTCACTTACTCTCTGCTGGGATTCAGATATGACCCTTTTGAATATCCCAGTCTGATTCACAGGATGTACATGCCTTGTATATCTGTGAACAGCGGCTAAGAGACTGAGCAAACACTTCAAAAGAGACTGAGAATGGCTTGCCTAAGGGACACTGCAGTTAAGCTCTTGGAAAGGCATGTGGGTTTTTACACTCTCATGTGCCATTTTACTCAGCGTGGGGATGGCAGAGGCTGGGCACATGGATTTCATTATGTTCTTAAGTGCCTGCATATAATTCTAAAAGGCAAGTCTGTAGCAACAGGTTGCTTTAGAGGGGGGATCATTTGCAAGAAATAGCAAGCATTTAAAGTGCTACTGCTGGGTTATTTATCACAGCTATGTCATATAATAACTAGTCACAGCAGGGCACAAACCTAATAAATGTGTATTTTAGTCAGGTAAAAAGCAACCTACCAGCTAAGCATCCATCACTATATGGTCACACATGTTATTATGCAGAGTGCCAGATAAGCAATGCCTCCTTTTGTCCTTTTTAAATGCAGCATCTATACAGACTGGATCATCCACTGATGGCTTGCTTCTTTATTGCAGTCCGTGACTGATGCGTCGCAGAATCCTGAACACAGATTCTTTGTTTTACCAGCAGATGGCGCTGAGACTTTATCTTCGGTAGACCTTTTTAGAAACATAATATCACGCTAGAATCACTCGCCTTGGCAAAACTGGAACAAATGTTACCACAAAGTCACCTTTCTAATATGGACAGATTAGTTGCTACCTTTTTTTAAAAAAATGCCATTTTGAAATAAAATTGCATATGGGAAAATGCCGTTCCTAACAACGCTCAGAGTAGCTTTTCTAGAAAGTTGTTTTATACTGAGTCAGACCGCTGTTCCATCTCTCTCAGTACAGTATTGTCTAGACAGACTGGCAGTGGCTCTCCAGGGTTTCAATCAAGAGATCCTCCTAGCCCTACCTGGAGATGCCAGGGATTAAACCTGGGGCCTTCTGAAAGCAAGGCAGATGCACTATCCCTGAGCTACAGCCTTTCCCCGGTCTGGCCATTTGCTTTTCTTTGTAAATCCATCCTTTTGGGAATAATGAACACTTCTGAAGAAAAAGAGGGTGGGGAAATGGGAGGGGCCTATAGCTCAGTGGCAGAGCACCTGCTTTGCATGCAGAAGGTCCCGGGTTCAATCCCTGTCAATGTCATCATCCATTAGAAGTATCAGGTAGCAGGTGATAGGATGAAAGACCTCTGCTTGTGACTGACCAGGAAAGGTATTTTGGAGTCATGGTGGATAGCTCAATGAAACTGCTGATCCAGTGTGCAGTACAGGAATTGTTAGGAAAGGAACTGAAAATAAAACTGCCGGTACCACAGTACATAAATCTATTATGCAACCACACTCAGAACACCATGCACAGTTCTGGTTGCTGCGTAAAGGATATTGTAGAGCTGGAAAAGTGTAGACAAAGGTAATCAAAATGACTGGGGTGAGAGTGGGAGATGTGTGGAGCAACAGCTTATTTATTTATTTAGAAAAGTGTTGATATACCACCATCTCATATAAAATATCAAGGCAGAATCCAACAATATATATACAGGTAGAACATAAAGTACCCTAAAACCAATATAAAATGCTTGTTCAGATAACTGTCTAACTGAATAGGCCTGTCAGCATAAAAAGGTCTTCAAGGGACCTTCTGAAAGTCAACAGAATCTCTGCTGGAACAGTATTACAGTATATCACATGGCACCTGCAACACTAAGTGCCCAGCTACCTATGCAAAAAGGTTACAGCATTTGGGGCTTTTTCATCTCAAGAATGTCATCCCATAAGAAAGTAAGAACATAAAGAGAACCTGCTAGGCCAGGGACCCATCTTGTTCAGAAAAGGGCAACCAAAATGATCAGGGGATTGAGCAACTGCCCTGAGGAAAGTTACAGCATTCGGGGCTTTTTAGTTTAGAAAAAAGGCAAGAGGACATATGATAGAAGTGTATTAAATTATTTTTCTTGTGGAGAAAGTGGACAGAGAAAAACTTTTCTCCCTGTCTCATAACACTAGAACTCCTGGACATCCTATGAAGCTGAATGTTGGAAGATTCAGAACAGACAAAAGAAAGTACTTCTTCACACAGTGCATAGTTAAACTTCCATGAGAGGCATTGATGGCTGCCAGCATGGATGGCTTTAAAGAGGATTAGACAAATTCATGGAGGATAAGGCTATCAATGTCTACTAGCCATGATGGCTGTGCTCTGCCTCCATAGTCAGAGGCAGTATGCTTCCAAATGCCAGTTGCTGGAAACTGTAGGAGAGGAGAGTGCTGTTGCACTCAGGTCCTGCTTGTGGGCTTCCCATGGGCATCTGGTTGAACACTGTGATAACAGGATCCTGGACTAGATGGGCCATTGGCCTGATCCAACAGGATCTTCTTATGTTGTTACTTTGTTATCTATCCTCCATCCAGGCATGCATGAAGCATGATCAGAGTTCAAGGACACATTCTAACCAGGCAAAAACGCTGCAAATTTCGGCTGGTTGTGGAGACTCTCAAGGCCCAGACAAAAAGAACTGGAGGACTGCATTTATTTCTCAGGCCTCAGGTTCCTCATCCCTGTTCTATACTGACTCAAACTTTTGATACATGTAGACCAGTATTGTCAGTTCTAACAGGCAGTACCCTCCTGTGTCTTTGGCCAAGGTCTTGCCCAACAACACATCACTTGAGTTTTTTACTGGAGATGCCTGGGATTTAACATGGCACCTTCTCCATTCAACACATCTTCCCTATCACTGAGTAACAGCCGTAGGGTTAAAAATATTTCATTGTTCTCTGTGCCTTTCATCTGATCTAGACTGTGAGTCTTCAGGATAGGGATCTGCCCATTCTGCTTTTTGTGATCTGAAAACATAGGGCAAAATCTCACTAATAACATTTAGAATGTATTGTGTGTCTAGATTTATAGGAGCCACAGATTTAAGGAAATTATCAGCACAACATTTTTTAAATACCACAATAATTATTATTTAATTATTATTCAATATTGATTTATATGTATCTGTACTGCCAAAAAAACCTTCTAAGCAGTTTACAAATGTAAAAGTAATTAAACCAGCAATAATATTCAGGGAACCACAGCCAAGAGTGTGGCCAATCTTTTCAAATCAATATATTGTTATAGGGTTGGGGGGTTGGGATGGATGATGTCTGTGGGTCCCCTCCAAGACTATAATTCTGTAGTTGTAAGGGTGAACTTTGTATTAGAGAGACCTGCTGAACTGGGCAAACAGTTCCTTTCATAAGTTAATAGTTCTGGCCAAGCCAGTCTCTTTGTGGGTTATTGGGCCTGTTGAGTGGCCAAATTATATGTCAAAAGATGTGGTTCAGAGTAGTCCTGTTGCTATAGGAACTTTGGCAGGAGAGTGATTCCCCATCCCCATCTTGGGTCCAGGTGGTTGTCTGTGTATGTTAGTCTTGTGTGGAGCTAGGAGTTGGAAAGACACAGAGGGGCTTGTCTCGCTCTCTCTGCTGAACCCCAAGCCATGGCTTTGGGGAGTTCCCGCGAAACCTAATGGGGAAGCAAGATCTGCTGGTTTCTAAAGGAGGAGAAAAGAATAGGTTACCTTTTGGTCTATCGCCCCCCACTGGTTCAGGTTACTTTTTACAAACATTGCTGCAGAAAGGAGTTTACAGGGAAATGGATCTCTCTGTCAATAGACAGATGCAGAAGAAAACAACAGCATTTTCTGTATATTATCTCTGTGTTTTTGTGTGTGTGCTTTCAATCTGCTGATGCATTTCTAAGTTAATTTGTTTACTGATATGATCTTTCCAGGTAAGGCTGAGTAAGGCCACCAGGTTCTTCACTGTGTGCTTGGTATTGCTCAGTGAGCCAACACTGGCATTGTTTGCCATGCAGCACATTAGCTGTATCGGGTAACAGAAATGATGCCATATAATGTCCTGTAATAGGAGAGACACTTATAAACAGTGGGTTTAAGGGCTATGCTGGTGACCTTCCCACAGATGGAGGCACAATTAATTAATTAATTGCTGTATCTTAGCCATTGCACTAATGCTAAATGAGAATGGGGGGTTGTCACACTAGTCTGCACAACTAAAATCAGTGGACTTGCACCAGTGGTTTGATTGGCCCTCTAAGGATTCTTCATTTCATATTCATTTCATTTTTAATTTGTATACTGCCTTTCTACATCACAGCACTCAAGGCGGTTTACAACCACAGAAGTGACAAAAATATACAGAAGTAATCATCCTATAATGCTACAAAATATAAAGTAATACAAGATAAGCTTAAACAACAAATGTTACAAAAATACACAATATTACATATACAAGTGTTGCACCAATACAGATTACTATTAAATAAACCCCATATCAGTCCCTTCTGCTTCTAACATACACAATTCTTAAATGAGGAATCTTTAAAAACACATCTTGGAGACCTCATAATGGCGTCTTCCCAGGACAGACATTCAAAGCTAGAATAATGAAATGACTTGTGGCATCTTAAATACTATAAATGCATTAAGATGTAGGCTTTCATGCACAATAGTTAATCAGATGCATCAAATGTAATGCTAAATTGTAAGACAGATACATTATTTGGTTTACTTTTATTTAAAGCAGGAGTGGTTAACCTTGGGCCATATCTGCCCTCCCCCAAGATTTTTGAGACCTCCAAACCTGCCCCCCAAATTTGTCATTTTTTAAATTGACTGCTCTTATGGGTCCCTATGAGAACAAAATATTTGTGCCCTCCATTTTTAATTTTCTTTTTACTGCCTGCTCCCATAGCCTCCCCACTGTGATATTGTCATTTTGGAATGTTTTTGTGGGTCCCCAAGCCCGCTCAATTTATCATTTAAAAATGAATAATAATGGATTATTCTCAAACTTTTACTCAGAGTAGACCCATTAATGGGCCTTGGTTGGCCTTGGTCATCAATTTCAATGGATCTACTCTGAGTCAAACTTTCTGAGAACAACCCAATAATTTTTCTTTCTGACTGTTTCCATGGGTGCCCTGCTGTGATTCTGCAAAGCCAGGTTTTTGCAGCTCCCCCCAATAACCTCCAAAAATTGCCTTTAATTTTTTTTTTTTTTTTTTTTTTTTAGACTTCCGGGAAGGGTGACTTAGCCTGTGCCTGCTTTTGAGACGGGCTCCTGCCTCAAAAGAAGCTTATTCAGATATATCAGTCAGTTTTTTTTTTTTTTTTTGACTGATTAAACTTCTCCCGGGTAGGGAGAAACGAAGAGATTAACCTCAAAGCCTATTTTTGTTGGGACGACCAGATCTCATTAATTTATGGGACGAGGTCCAGCCGACGAAGGTGGGATGGATTTTCAACAACAAGCTCTATCTGATAAAGCGAACGTTCATCTTATCTTCTAAGAGAGAACGCACTAACAGGCAAGCACCCTTCTTTCTATATTTTTCTTTTACTTGACTTAAATTGTTGCTGTTTAAAAGAGATTTGCCAGATTGATCGGTTTTTGACATCTCACTGGGGAGCCATAACTTCTCTCTGCTACTCACTAATTAATAGCTTATCTCTGTTTTTGTTGCAAAAAGCTGTCCTGGATTTGCATTCTAAAGATATACACAGAAGAGGGATTTCTATTCCAGATTTTTATTTTGAAGAATATTATATTGTCTGAGACTACTCTCTTTTTGGTCTATTTTATTTTGACGAATCTGTTTCCTGACGACCGCCATTAATTGTTTCGATCCTGGGAACTGCATTTTGTTTACTTAAGCATGGAGAGATAAGGCTGTCTGCTCTGTTTATACTGTGATGTCACCAAGTTTGGAGTATTAACCCAATTGTTGCTGAAATAAGAAGTGGTTTTCCTATATTTTTCTTTTAAAATGGCAATTAAGAAAGTGGCTGAGAATCTGGAAATAACTATGTTTCAGAAAATAATGGATGAGATTGAGATAACGAAACAAAACCTGCGACAGGGTTGTAAGGAGCTGAAAATTGAATTGAGTAAAATGAAGTAGGAGATTAAAGATATAGGGGTCCCTGTGAGAGAGGTGACCCTGGAAGGGGTCCCTGTGAGAGAGGAGACCCCGGAGATTGGAACAAACGTGGAACAGGAAAAAGATTTGGAGTCTATGGACTTTAGAAACAAAATCTATTGTTTGGAGACACAGGAGATTAAAGACATAGGGGTCCTTGTGAGAGAGGAGACCCTGGAGACTGGAACAGGGGTCCCTGTGAGAGAGGAGACCCTGGAGACTGGAACAGGGGTCCCTGTGAGAGAGGAGATCCCGGAGATTGGAACAAACGTGGAACAGGAACAAGATTTGGAGTCTATGGACTTTAGAAATAAAATCTATTGTTTGGAACTCAATGTTATCTCTGAAGAAATTAATGAAGATTCTAGAGATAAAGTTATCAATGGCATGGATAATCTT
This sequence comes from Rhineura floridana, assembly GCF_030035675.1. Classification (NCBI taxonomy): domain Eukaryota; kingdom Metazoa; phylum Chordata; class Lepidosauria; order Squamata; family Rhineuridae; genus Rhineura; species Rhineura floridana. Next base: position 182,730,885 of record NC_084483.1, read on the forward strand.
CTGGACTGGAATGATGTGATGGAGCCCAATATAGAGAAAATCTATGGAATTAATTGCAGCCATGTGACAATGGAAAAACTTTCAAGAGATGACCCAGTGTATTTTGAAAAAAAGAACAGAGATATGATTTTACAGCAGTATTTCAGCAACCTATTCAGAATGGATGGCAAGAAAATATTTGGGATAGAGGTAATTCCCATCAGACTCTTACTATATGACTATGGCTTTGACAGCAAGATTATTATGGAATACTGATAATGGAAGATTGGATACTGAAATTACTGGACTTAACAAGACTACTGAAGATGGAAGATGGAAAATGGAACTAATAGGGATAATAGAACAATGGCTACTGAAATTACTGAACCTAACAGATTCTGATGTGATGGATTAATTGAAATGTTTATTTTGACTATGGTTATGACAATAAGATTATCATAATTAGTAATGAGATGGATTAATCGATATGCTTATCTGGAAAAAAAAATTGATAGATATATTTCTTAAAGAATTGAAACCTCTCTTTGACTTTTTGTGGAAAGAATAAAGTAATGTTTATGAGATTTGATGATTAAGTAAGATAACTACTGGAGGAAAGTGATTTTATAATATGACTTAAGAGACAGGATTGTTATATATTATAGACTTATAACTGATTTGATCTTTGACAAATGGGAAGTCAATATTTTACTCTTTATTTTTTATTTTTGTTTTTTTTTTCTTTTTTTCTTTTTGTTTAACTATTTTTGATTTTGTTTTTTGTCTTTGAATGTTTTATGATTTCGTCTTGTATGTTTTATGAAAATCTGAATAAAAATTATTGAAAAAAAAAAACAAAAATTGCCTTTAATTTTTTTAAATTTTTTTTACTTAATTTAATAACGAATGGTAAAAATTGTCACACAATTCCTTCAACCCACCTCTAGAACCCAGACAAAAAAAGGCAGATTCAATCATCCCAACCAAACACCACCCCATCTCTCACTTGGATTGTTGCAAATACCTCCCCTCTCTCTAGGGTTGCCAGGTCAGAATCATCCCAAAACCTGAGATTTTAGAGGCAGGGCCAAGTGATGTCATGGGGCAGGCCCGAGTGATGTCATTAAGCATGATACATTAAGCATCAATCACAGTTGCTTGGAGCGTACAATTAAAAAAAAAATCTGACTGGAAATTAAGCTAGACATCTTAGCTAAAAGATGGAGCCTGGGGAGGGAACATTTAATCTAGCCTACTTGCTTTTGGTAAGAAGGGTTTAAGTGCCGCCAGGCCAGGCCAGTCACCAGAAGGTCACTGTAGGAAGAAAGGAGCCTAGTGTTGTGGAGATTTTAGATGGGAGCACCCAGGAGTAAAGATGGATACCTCTGAAGGCTGCAATTCTAAACACACGTACTAAGGGACTAAGCCCCCATAGAACTCAAAAGGACTTACTTCTGAGTAGATATAGTTTGGATTGTGCTGTTGGTAAAGCTTGACTAGGGATCCTCTGCAAAGACATCCATATCCAAGCAGGGTTGGCAACCTGCTGCCTGGAATGCCCTGCCCTTATCTTTTAATGTGGCTGCTCCAAACTTCTTTACAGATTTGACCCTTCACTTCAGAAAGAGGTCTGAGAAATGAGTAAGAGTAAGAAGATTCTGTACCCTTTCTGTCTGCATAGATGCCCTCATCCTTCCCCTGCGCCCAGCAGAAGCTCTGGGCCAGGCGGGACGCAGTGGCATCTCATAGAGGACACCCTCCCTTTTCATGGGGTGTATGATTTGTCCTGGCCAGAACAGATTTTGGGGTGGGCACCCCTAATTACTTATTTTTCCTGTATGTCTTTTTCTGCTTTGATTTTGTAGATGCCCTCTTCTGTGCCCTGCGCCCAGCAGAAGCTCTGGGCCAGGTGGAACGCAGTGGCATCTCATAGAGGACACCCTCCCCTTTCCTGGAGTATATAATTTGTCCTGTCCCAGAGCATATTTCGGGGTGGGAACCCCCAGTTACTTATTTTTTTTCTCAGTGTTTTTGTCCATTTTGATTTTGCATTGATGCACCTGTGCATGCCCTGCGCCCAGCAGAAGCTCTGGGCCAGGTGGGATGCAGTGGCATCTCATAGAGGACACCCTCCCCTTTCCTGGGGTATATGATTTGTCCTGTCCCAGAGCAGAGTTTGGGGTGGGCACCCCCAGTTACTTATTTTTTTCTCAGTGTTGTTGTCCATTTTGATTTTGCATAGATGCCCTCCTCCATGCCCTGCACCCAGCAGAAGCTCTGGGTCAAGTGGGATGCAGTGGCATCTCATAGAGGACACCCTCCCCTTTCCTGAGGTATATGATTTGTCCTGTCCCAGAGCAAATGTTGGGGTGGGCACCCCCAGTTACTTATTTTTTATTATTTTATGACATCATTATGTATTTATGATAATATCAAAAGCCTGATGATTTTGATTGCATAAATGTATTGTTATTATTGATGGGGAGAGTCCGCCGATCACAGTGATATATCATACAGGGTACCCCAACATATATTGTGGGGTTCAGAGACATGTTAAGTTTGGTTTGAAGTTACTGTAGTTGTCAACTCTTGTTTTTTAGTGTTTTGAACTTTCAAGCAAATAAGGAACTGAGAACTAGGAACCAGGTTGAATCTATCAATTACAGTCGCTGGGGGGGAGGGCTGATGTTTTGGTGTATATCTCGGGAACCAGACCACCTAGAAACTTACTTTTTTTTAAATTGAAGCTGAGAGTCTGGAGATTAAGCGGTGCTAGCCGGAGAGCCAAAGGCCCCCCAAAAACCGGAGACTCCGGCCAAAAACCAGAGATCTGGTAACTCTACCTCTCTCTCACCCAAGGAGACTTCTTTCACTGCATGCTATAGGCTCTCACCCTGACTGAGTCAGGTGGGTTTGTCCTACAGAAGACCTCTTGGAGGCTGGGCCTGGCAACCAATAGGTCTTCTGCATCTTTAGAAGTTGTGCAGGGGGAAGGGAGAATTCCACCTTGTGGTTTTTCCCATTATGGTGTTGCAAGAAAACCTGCACTTGGCTGAATTTTCTCTTCTCTTAAAGATACAGAATCATTCTCAGGCCCTGAGCCTGGCAACCCTATGTCCTGCACTCCATCCTCGACACACAACCAGTCTTTCACCCCAGCAAAAACACATTTAGATGAACAGGACACAGAATTCCAACAAACATACCAGGGAAAAACAAATAGGAATGGGGGCCCCATGCCAAAACAAAAGGAACAACCCCCTTTAATGTCATTCCTTCTGGGCCTACAGCAGGCCTTAGCTAGCTCCCAGGAGCACTAATTGAAGCCAGGTGTTGTAGGTTTGCCTCTAGGGCTGCTGCCACTGAATTGTGGACCAGATTGTGCTGCAGATGGAAGGTCACCTCCTCAGCCAGTGAAGACATATAGGAGCCAAAGGTGGGCAGATATAGCCTCCCTCGCCCCAGGTAACAACCTGGTTAGCTCTCCTGACTCAGTCAATATTGGCAGGCCTTATCTAGTTCTCAAGACCACTAACTGAAGCAAGGTGTTATAGTTTGCCTCTGGGGCTGCTGCTGCTGCTGGATTGTGAAGTGGATTTTGCTGCAGGTGGAAGGCCAACTTCATCGCAGTGACCTGTGTTTGTTAGTCTGTAGTTCTGTCTTTTGTTTTTGGTTGCACAATTTTATGGTTGCACCCTGTAACATGTGTGATAAATGGTTAGAAATTACTTAAAATAATACAGAAATAACCCAGCATTCTATTTCAAACCGTGGTCAGTGTCCCTCTGGAAAGTTTCCAGGCTGGGTATAAAGACAATAGTCCTCCCCTGTTCTTTGTTTCCAGCATTTGGAATTCTGAGTTACACTGCCTCTGGACTTGGAGATTCCACTTTGCTGACAGAGCATATAGTGATTAATAAACAATTACTGACCACAGCTCAGTAGCCATTGAGCTATGAGAGAGTCATTGTGTGAAGAGCCCCATAGCAGTGGCTGGGTCCATTTGGTGCATAGCCTACCAACCTCAGCTTGCCTCCAGCCAGCCGCCACCTGCCTGCCTCCTTACTTAGAGTCCATCCAGGAGGTGGCACTGGCTGTCAGCCTCCTTCTCCTTAGTCTCGGAGTTGCCCTTGTAGGACATCACAGAGGATGGTGGAACAAACCTAGAATTAGCGGGCTCTACCTGTCATTCACTCTGGCTCTACCACTTGCTGTCCTCCCTGCCTTCTGCCCTGCCAGTGCCAGTGGGTACCAGCCACCACTGGTCCATAGGAAGTTACCTTATACCAGGTCAGATAATTTGTCCCTCTTGCCCAGAATTGTCTGATCTGACTTGCAGCAGTTCTTCATGGTCTCAAACAGAAAAAGGTCTTTCTCCTTCCCTGTCACCTGAACGTTTTAAACTGGAGATACCAAGGACTCAGCCTGGAACTTTATACATGCAGAGCATGTGCTCTGCAACGGAGCTATGGCCTTTTCATGAAAGGACAGCCTTCGTTAGCCTAGTGCCCTCCAGATTTTTGGACTACAATTCCAATCAGCCCCAACCAGCATGGCCAATGGGAAGTTGTAGACACAACCATGCATAAAATTATAAGAAATAAATGTGTGCATCATGCACACCATGCTCTTTTACAATCTGGGGGTGGGATGGGGGAGGGCCCTGGCAAACAGAGCAGAATGTGCTGAGATCTCTATGTCCATCATGTGTTAATGTGCTCCTAAAGACTGGACCATCCTTTAGAGGTGACTCTGATGCACATTTTGCATCTAGAGTGCTAGAGCACTAGAGTGGGTGTTAAGGACTTTTATATCAACAAGACCTTTAAGGGGTTTTAGGGTGTTCCCCCCTCCCCAATGTACCATGACTCATTTCTGAGAGCCCCTTCTTTGTTCTGGGATTGAGTTAAACAAGGCTATGTGTGTAACAGATATCAGCCACAAGCTACTTGCAGCCATGAAGGCTCCCTGACCATACCCGGTCATACCTGTTTTCTTCTGAATGGAAACCACGGAAAGTTTGTCTTTGCTTCCCTTTCTCCTCCTGTTGTCATTAAGTGCAGAACGGAGCTCCTTTGTTCTCCCTTAAGTCCTAGTTACAGGAGAAGGTGTCTGTTTTCGCCCAAGCGTGACTCAAAGGCGACCTGATCTTTCTGGGAAAGGGGGGCCTCAGCCTCACAATTTCCCCCTCGCCCAAGCCCAATCAGCCACAGATCGATGGCAAGCCACACCAAGAGCCAACATGGAAATGGGGGCTTCAACTCCCAAGCAAAGGAGTTGGCAAAGTAGGGCCACATTCACACCATGCATTTATTCCACTATTAATCCACTTTAAACAGTCATGGCTTCCCCCAAAGAATCCTTGGAAGTGTAGTTTGTGAAGGATGCTGAGAGTTCTTAGGAGGCCTCTGTTCTCCTCACAGAGTGGCAATTCCGTGAATGATGGTTTAACAGTCAATCCCTCTTCCCAGAGAACTCTGAGGATTGTAGCTCTGTGAGAGGCATGAGGGTCTCTTAACAACTATAAGGACAAACTGCACTTCCCAGGAGTCTTTGAGGGAAGCCATGACAATTTAAAGTGGAATAATTGTGGAATATGAGAGCCAGTGTGGTGTAGTGGTTGAGGTGTTGGATTATGACCTGGGAGACCAGGATTCGAATCCCCACACAGCTGTGAAGCTCACTGGGTGACCTTGGGCCAGTCACTGCCTCTCAGCCTCAGAGGAAGGCAATGGTAAACCCCCTCTGAATACCTCTTACCATGAAAACCCTATTCATAGGGTTGCCATAGGTCAGAATTGACCTGAAGGCAGTCCATTTCCATTTTCAATAGTGGAATAAATGTATAGTGTGAATGTGGCCTAGGAGAGGGTTTGGGAACCTCAGGCCCTGGGTCCCACGTGTGGCCTTCTAGGCCTCTCTCTATTCAACTCTCAGGGCTCTCTCTAAGTCCATGACTCCTCCCCAGACTATACCTCTCACCAGGCCTGTTCCACGCCCTCACTGTAATGTGATATGTAATATGGCTGTGATGTGCAATACGATGTGTAATGTGGCTGTCACATTGCGTAGGTATGATAATGCCAATTGCTTCCCTGGATGGAGGATGCAGAGGTGTGTGGGGAGGGGGTTGTAGAAAACTCTGGCTTTTGTGTTTCTGGAATGTCATCTATTATAGAAAGGTAAGGGTCACATATGTTGCTCCACCCACTTTTTGCCTCTGGCCTTGTCCTCCTCTCGCTTGTAGCCCCCCCGAAGGTTGCCCAGGAGGGAATGAGGCCCTCAGGCTCAGAAGGGCTCCCCACCCCTGGAGTAGGAGCAAACACATAACAGAGTGGGAGATGCTTTGGAAGAGAGGGAAGAAACCATCAGAGGTCAACAACATTATGGGATGGGATGACTGAGAGATTCCATACTGAGACGCATCTTGCATACCCTCACACAGACAGCTTGAAAACATCTGCTTGCCCAGTTGCCTGTGGAGAGTGAAAATCATGCTCAGGTGACCAGTCAGGGAAGTTAGGAAGGGCTTTAGCTCAATGGGAGAGCATCTGCCTTGCCTGCAGAAGGCCCCAGTTTCAGTGCCTAGCAGCTCCAGGTAGGGCTGGCAGAGACTTCCGCCTGAAGCTGCTGCCAGTCAGTATAATAGACAAGACTCAACTAGACGGACCATTGGTCTGACTCAGTACAAGGCAGCTTCCTATGTTCGTAACTTTCCAAACATTGGAAAGTTTTCTTCTTGTGGTTGTAAACCACAAAATCCTGGCATAGGTCCATGTCCTGGGGCAGGATATTGCGATGCAGTGACTAGGATGTCAAATTTAGACCAGGGAGCTATGGATTCAAAGCCTCGCTCAGCCACAAAGCTGACTGGTTGACCTTCTCTCTCTCTCTCTCTCTCTCTCTCTCCTCTCTCTCTCTCTCTCTCTCTCTCAGCCTAATCTACTTCAGTAGGGTTGTTGTAAGGATAAAAGGGGTGAGAGGGATAATGTGTGCTGTCCTGGCCTTCTTTGAGGAAATGTTGTGTAAAACAGAAACATGGGAAGTTGCCTTATATGTGGTCCATCCAACCCAGTACTATTTACCATGAAGCCCACTAGGTGACCTTGGGCCAGTCACTGTCTCTCAACATAACCTACCTCACAGGATTGTTGTGAGGATGAAATCAGGAGGTTTGTACACCACCTTCAGCTCCTGAGAGGAAAGGTGGGATATAAATGTAATAAATAAATAAATGGCAGCAGTTCTTCAGAGTCCCAGGCAGAAGCCTTTCCCATTACCTGCTACCAGTGGTGGCTGGTGCCCACTAGAGCTGGTGGGATGGAAGGCAGAGATCCCGATAGTAGGTGGAGCCAGAGTCAATGAAAAGCAGAGCCAGTGAATTCTACTGTTGTCCTCATCCTCCTCCCTCCTGAGTTCTACAGCACTGAGACTAAAGAGGAGGAAGCTCACAAGCAGTGCAATCCCATGGGTTTGGTTTTAGGGAAGGAGTCAGGCAAGTGAGGGCTAGGTAAGAGCACATAGAGGTTGGTGGGGCAGGTAGTCCTAATGGACCAGCCTCCACTGACTGCTATCTTATATATACAGTAAGGCCCTGCTTTTCAGCGGCCCATTTTTCGGCATTCCTCTAATACAGCAGCTATAAGAGTAAGGCCCCACTCATACAGCGCTTGTTCCACTTTTATGGTGTTTTTTGGGCATCGGGCGCCATTTTATTGATGGAGTTCTGCTTTTCGGCGGGTTTTGCTTTTAGGCGGGGGTCTGGAATGTAACCCGCTGTATGAGTGGGGCCCTACTATATATATTTTTCAGCTGGAGATGCCAGGGATTGAACCCGGGAACTTCATGACCAGTAAGCCAGGGAGGGGGAACTTGTCACCCTCCAGATATTGGAGACTCCAATTTCCGTCATCCTACACCATTCCAATGCTGGCTAAAGCTGATGGGGGTTGTAGTGCCCCAACATCTGTAGACCACAGGTTCCCCATCCCTGATTTAAGGGGTTCAGCCGATTCCTTGGAAAAATCCATAGGCCAAAGTAGAGCAAAGCATAATACATAGATAGGAAGCTGCCTTCTACTGAGTCAAATCCTTGGTCCATCTAGGTTAGTTTTGTCCACAGTGACTGGCAGCAGCTCTCCAGGGTTTCAGACAGGGCTTTCTCCCAGCCCTATGTGGAGATGCCAGGGATTGAACCTGGGACCTTTTGCATTCAAAGTAGACACTCTACCACTGAGCTATGACCTTTCTTTCTTTTCTTACATTTATTTATCACCTTTCTTCCATCTTCCATAATTTCTTCCAAGTCAGTTTATACAGTATGTTATTCTCAGGCAATCTCCCATCCAGGCACAGTCCAGACCTGATTAGCTTCAGCATGATGTTGGCTGACGTACCAAAACAGGATTCCCAGGGAAGTCCTTTCCACATACTGATCAAGTCCACACCAGCTGAGCTGCAGCAATTCTAAAAAGCATCAGGACTCCACACTGGGTGAACGGGCAACAAAATGGGATATTAGATTCAATGTAGGCATAAAATGATGGATACAATGCCATTCATCACCACCACCACCATCATTGCTCCTTCACATATATGCTGATGAGATCTGAACTGGTTGTGACTCTCCAAGAAAGAGATCTTGAAGGTCATGGTGCATAAAAAGGTAATGGTGTCCCTGCACTTGTAGTGCGAGTCGTTTCTGACTCTTAGGGTGACGTCTTGCAACATTTACTAGGCAGACCGTATATATGGGGTGGGATTGCCAGTTCCTTCCCCGACCTTTCTTTACCCCCCAGCATATGCCGGGTACTCATTTTACCGACCACGGATGGATGGAAGGCTGAGTGGACCTCGACCCCTTTTACCGGAGATTCGACTTCCTCCTTCCGTTGGAATCGAACTCCGGCCATGAGCAGAGCTTTGGCTGCGTTACCGCCGCTTACCACTCTGCGCCACGGAGGGTCTTGCGCCATGGAGGGTCTTAATGGTGCATAGCTAAACTAAAACTAAAGGGGAACAGAAAATCCCCACATTAATGTGTCTTCAGAGAGGGACTTTTTAAAAAGTGTTATAATGCTTTTATATGAGGGATGGAGAACCTGTCCCCCTGCCTGCTGTTGTTGGACTCCAACTCCCAACATCCCTGATCATTGGAAATACCGGCTGGGAATGGGAATCATGGGAGTTGGACTCCAACAGCATCTGGAGGGCCACAGGTCCCCATCTCTGTCCTAAGTTATTCACTGAGCAGAACTTTCCATTCTTGCCAACCATATGATTTAATATCTTCAGTAAATATCAAGCACCCCAACAAACTGCTGTTTCTACCATTTGTACTGGCACCCATTTTTTAAAAAAATCATTTCTTCTTAAACTGCATGTTTAAAACTGGCAAACAATTCTGTATTTTACAGGAGGAGGGGAACTAGATCAATTTTTAAAACAAATATTTATTAGATTTATATCCCACTTTTCAGCTAGAGTCCTCAATGTATGAATATAAGTGTTGTACTTGTTGGAAGTGCGGCAAGAGCAACTCCTGTTTGGATCCTTTTGTTTGTATTCCAGAAGGAAAATAGAGTTAGGGTCCTCCAGCTGGCTAGGCTGACCTACCTTTACCTGTGCTGTTCTCTACCTAACTTCTTTCTGTTGTAAACTGATATGCTCAGGGAAGCTGACCTGCCCCTCCTTTCTTTGTCTTTTTCTTCGACTGTCCAAGGAGAGAGGAGACATCTTTGTCTCTGCTCTCTCTCTCCTGAGCCATGAGGGCAATACCCAAGTCTGGGCATTGAGCCTCCAACTTAGTTAGTTAGAACTAGGTATGCCTTTCCTATCTACTATGTATTTGTATAAATAAAGTAGCTTTTCTTATTTTACTAAATCTTAAGAGCCAGTGTGGTGTAGTGGTTCAGGTGTTGGACTACGACCTGGGAGACCAGGATTCGAATCCCCATATAGCCATGAAGCTCACTGAGTAACCTTGGGCCAGTCACTGCCTCTCAGCCTCATGAAAACCCTATTCATAGGGTCGCCATAAGTCAGAATCGACTTCAAGGCAGTACATACATACATAAGTCTCAGTGATCTAAATGCAGGGTAAAAGCCTGCAATTTAGGTGAATACACACGCTGGCACACACACATCTCAGACCACTGACAATCTCTGCATATACAAATTCCCATAACAAAGCGTTATGGCAGCCCTGTAAGCTAAGTTGAATTGCAAGTTGTGCCTGAAAGCTAAAAAGGCTATGTACTGTGTGTGATTTACAAAGAAATCAAAAGGAGACTTTAGTTAGAGAAAGACAAGCAGAACAAAAGATAGGAAACCATGGCTGAAGCATCAACACTTAAGACAAGCATCCCAAGGCTGGAGAAGGACAATTATGCAATTTGGAGTCTTCGAATGACTGCACTTCTAGAAGTGGAGAATCTGCATGGAGTCCTAACTGATCCTGAACCCTCAGCAGTGGATAGAGAAGCCACTGCATCCTGGAGGTATAAGCATGCCAAAGTGAAATCTCTTCTTATTTCTGCTTTATCAGATGAGGCACTAACTGTTTGCATGGGATGTAGGAATGTGAAGAAAAATGGGAGAAGTTGGAAAATGTGTATCACAGAAAATCTAAAAATCATGTCATGTTTCTCTGTAAGTCGTTGTTCACGCTGAAAGAATCTAAGAGAGTCAATCTGAATACACATCTTGAGAGATTTACAAGTCTGCTCCGAGAATTAAAAAGATGTGGGAAATTGTTAGAAGATTTACAATAAGTAATACTCCTGGCATCTCTAGATGAATGTCATTGAGTGACTTCTTGCATGCTAGAACAGACAGATCATAACCTGGATCAGATTATGTCATATTTGAAAGATCAGGACTATAAAGAGAGACAGGAACAAGCTCTGTCTGAAAAAGCAAATTTTACTGTGGGCAGAAAGAGCAACCAAAGGCAAGATAGAGGGATGAGTCATGCAGCCTTGAAGCCACAGCAAGGTACTGAAGAAGAAAGGAAGAGTTGCTTCAAATGCAAATCTCCTAATCACCTTCAAAGAGATTGCCATAGAAGGGAGACAGGAGAAAGAGTTGATTTTAAACAAAGGCAAGCTGAAAGAAAAACACATGGCCAGACTAAAGTGAAACATTGCAGTTACCATGTATCTGATGGAAAGAATGATGATTATAAAACCAGATTTTTAATTGACAGTGGTTGTACTTCACATTTAATAAATGATAAAAATTTGTTTAAAATTTTTAAACATCATACACAGAATGTAATAACTGCTTCTGAAGATGTGTTCTGTTCTCAAGGAATAGGCACGGTGCAGCTACTTTGCAAAATGCCAGGGGGCGCCACAGAGCTTGAACTGAAAGATTAAGTATTTGTTCCAGCATTTAAAGATAATGTAATAAGTGTCACTAAAATAATGGAACTTGGAGGTGAACTTTTTCTAAGTGGCAAAGTTTACCAAGTTTTAGATCAAGAAGAAGTATGTTGTACTGCAAAATTAGAAAATGCATTTGGAATATTTTGAAAATATGCATGCAAATACATCCAAAGAAACCTGTGATTCTGGATATTTCTGGATATTTAATTCATATTTACATGAAGAATGGGACATGCCAGCTTAGCCAGAACCAGTGCTCTAGAGAAGGAAAATTTGGCTAGAGCAGCCTTTCCCAACCAGTGTGCCTCCAGATGTTGTTGGACCACAATTCCCATCTTTCCTGACCATTGGCAATGCTGGCTGAGGCTGATGGGAGTTGTGGTCCAACAACATCTGGAGGCACACTGATTGGGAAAGGCTGGGCTAGAGGCATTAAAATTGGACAGTATAAATGGACAGAAAAATGTGAGCGTTGTATAAGGACAAAAAGTGTGAAACCAAAATTTCCTAAGAAAAGTGAAAGGAAAACTACAAAACCTCTAGAATTAATTCACACTGACCTTTGTGGACTCATGAGAATGCCATCACAGGGTGGATATATGTTGACTTTCATAGATGGTTACTCAAGGTATACCAAAATGTACCTATTGAGAGAGGAAAATCAAGTACTTCAAAAATTGAAGGACTATGTCAGAATTGTGTCCGGTAAATTTGGCAGAAAGCCACAGAACATAAGATCTGACAATGGAGGAGAATTTGTGTCCAGGGCTATGCAAGACTTTCTACTTGAGGAAGGCATAGAGCACCAGACTACTGTTGTTTGTACTCCAGAACAAAATGGGGTTGCGGAACACATGAACTGGACTCTTGGACAAATGATTCGTTCCTTGTTGGAAGATGTAGTTACCACAGAAGTACTGGGGGGAAGCAGCAGTTACTGCCACCTGTCTGCAGAACCGATTTCTGGCAGCTGCAACCAACAAAACACCTTTTGAGCTATGGCATGATCGGACACCAAGCGTGTCTCACCTTTGCGTATTCGGGTGCAAGGCCTTTGTGCACATCCCAAAGCAAAAGAGGTCAAAATTTGACAACACTGCCAAGGAAGGAATATTCATTGGATATTCTTCAATGCAGAAGTCATAGATCCCCCAACTGGCGAAGTTGGAGTATACAGAGCAATTCACTATGATGAAGGCAAGTGCGCACACCAACCAGAAGGGGCCCCACACAAAACAGATGACAGTGAAATGGAAGAAGAAACTGAGCTATTCTTCCACCATAGAAGGGAGCACAATAATACACCATGAGAGGAAGACAAGGAGTCTGAGCCAGAATAGGCATCAGAGCCAGAAGGGGCAGACGAAGCACCAGCACCGAGACGCTCTGAACACACCAACAAAGGTATACCACCAGTAAGACTTGCTTACCTTGTGAGAGATGAACTTCCAGAGACAAATACCTGGAAACAGATTGAAGCCTTACCCACAGCTGAAGCTGAGAGGAGGAGGCAGGCAGCCAAGGAAGAGCTGGAAGCTCTACACAAAAATAAAACTTGGACACTGACCAAGCTTCCTCAAGGAAGGAAAGCTGTGGGCTGAAAGAGGATATTCAAGAAAAAGCCAGATGCTGAAGGAAATGTTGAGAGATACAAGACAAGCCATTGTGGAACTTCTATATCTCAGCACTATTACCAGGGATACCTGTGCAGAAAAACCAGCTCGGCAACCAAGAAAGACTGGGAAACAATCAAGAGAGTGGTGAGATATCTGAAGGGCATTGCTACCATGAAACAGAAGTTAGCGGCTACCCGAGATCCCAAACTAGTGGGATATGCAGATGCTGATTGGGCTGAAGACACTACAGATCAAAAATCCACCAGTGGAAACACCTTCTACTGTGGAGATTCAGTGATCAGCTGGGCAAGTAAGAAACAAGAGACTGTAGCACTCTCTTCCACAGAAGCAGAGTATGTGTCAGCTTCTGAAGCAAGCAGACAGTTGACATGGCTACTTGAACTGTTTAAAGATTTAGGCATCTCTATACTTGGGCATGAAGACAACCAAGGATGTGTCAGACTCATGGAGTCAGAAGGGGTGAATTCACAAATCAAGCACATAGACGTAAAGCACCATTTCATTAGAGATACCTATTGCAGAGGACTACTCAAGATGGAGTATTGTCCAATGGAAGAGATGACTGCAGACGCTCTGACAAAGGCATTGGGCAAAGTCAGATACTGCAAGCTGCAAGACAAGATGAACCTCATGGGCGGAACCAAACACTCATTGAGAAGGGGTGTTGGAAGTGGAGCAAGAGCAACTCCTGTTTGGGTTCTTTTGTTTGTATTCCAGAAGGAAGACAGGGATAGGGTCCTCCAGCTGGCTAGGCTTGCCTACCTTTACCTGTGCTATTCTCTACCTAATTTCCTTCCATTGTAAACTGATATGCTCAGGGAAGCTTATCTGCCCCTCTTTCTTTTGTCTTTTTCTTCGGCTGTCCGAGGAGAAAGGAGACATCTTTGTCTGTGCTCTCTCTCCTGAACCATGAAGGTAATACCCACATCTGGGCATTGAACCTCCCACTTAGTTAGAACTAGGTACAGGCATACCCCGCTTAACATCGCTTCACTTAACGTCGCCTCGCTATAACGTACATGCTCCGTATGCCACCATACCCCGCTTAATATATGCGTGCTTCGCAATTACGGACACTTAATGGCATGACGCCGCTGCCATCTAGTGGTGATTGCAGTGCAGTACATGCATAGATAATTGCTTCACTTTAAGTACATTTTCACTTTACATACACGCTCCGGTCCCATTGCGTATGTTAAAGCGGGGTATGCCTGTATGCTTTTCCTATCTACTATGTATTTCTATAAATAAAGTAGCTTTTCTTACTTTACTAAGTCTTACATCTCAGTGATCTAAATGCAGGGTAAAAGCCTGCTAGGTAAATACACACACTGGCACACATTCATCTCAGACCACTGACTACCTCTGCATATACAAATTTCCATAGCAGTACTTCTCAAAAAGAATGCACTACCAGGCCATGGACTGCTTCACATTACAAAGAAGAGAGAGAGAGAAATTGCTCTAAACAGTGTCTTTTGTTTATTTTACGTTCAGTGAATTACAATATTCATTAAGGCTGAAGCAAAGTTTTTCAATTTTGAAACAGAGAAGAATTATATCCCACTCTATTGACAAAGAATGACTCTGGCCCATCTAATAAGCAATGTATTCCAGAGTAAAGCAGGTGGAGCCCAGAGCTTAATTTTAATCCACAGAAGCTGTAGTCAGTCCAACCTGGCAGCCCAGATTTTCCCCAAAGAGATGGTTTGCTTGTGGGACTGGAATACTCATGCTCTGACCTTGTAGATACAGTTTTCATATCTCTGATGCCAATTCAATGGAGGGCATTTGAACATTCATTTGACAGTCATCAAATGAGGAGTAATAATCAGTGAAGTTGTATGCATCCATATGTAAATCAAAGGAATGTGTATCCTTTCAGGCTATGGTCTGAAGGCACATGTGGCCAGCTCCCTGCTGAAGCTAAACAGGGTCAGGTGTGGTCAGTGCCTGAATGGGAGACCACCTGGGAACCATATGTAAGCTGCCTTGGATTTCTATCATGGAAAGAAATGTAATAAATAAATAAATTCCTTAAAATAAAACAATTATTTGTTTTTATTTATGTTGGAAGTGGGGCAAGAACAACTCCTGTTTGTGTTCTTTTGTTTGCATTCCAGAAGGAAGATAGAGTTAGGGTCCTCCAGCTGGCTAGGCTTGCCGACCTTTACCTGTGCTCTTCTCTACCTAACTTCCTTCCTTTGCAGACTGATATACTCAGGGAAGCTGACCTGCCCCTTTCTTTTATCTTCTTCTTCGACTGTCCAAGGAGACAGGAGACATCTCTGTCTTTGCTCTCTCTCCTGAGCCATGAGGGCAATACCCAAGTCTGGGCATTGTGCCTCCAACTTAGTTAGTCAGAACTAGGTATGCCTTTCCTATCTACTATGTATTTCTATAAATAAAGTAGCTTTTCTTATTTTACTGAGTCTTAAGTCTCAGTGATCTAAACGCTTATGTAAACACACACACTAGCACACACGCAGCTCAGACGCTGAGTATCTGCATATTTCCATAACAATTGATTCCATTTTTAATCCATAGGAAGGTTAGAATCTGCCTTACACTAAGTTACACCATTGGTCCATCTAGCTCAGTGACTGGCAGAGGCTGTCCAGGGCGTCAGGCAAGGGGCATTCGCAGCCCTAGCTAGAAATGCCAGGGGTTGAACCTGTGACCTTCTGCATGCAAAGCAGATGCTCTGCCATTGAGCCCTTCCCAGTTCTTTTTACATGGAGTTCTGCTCTAGATTATGATCGCCCCCCTTCTCATACAGTTCTCACAATGACCCTGTGAGGCAGTTGAGAACAAGAGTAGCTGAAAGTCATCACTGAGATTTCTTGAGGAGCAGGGATTCAAAATGGGCTCATCTTCATTGGAGTCAATTTCACACATTTAGGCTGCAATCCTAGGCATACTTTCCATTGGACTCAGTGGGGCCTATAATTCTGAGTATACATGTATAAGATTGCACTGATAGTTGACAGTCATGAAGTGCAGACTAATAAGTCAGATGCTTTGCATCAGGAATGGGGAACTTGTTTTTTTTTTTTTAATAATTTTTATTCAAATTTTTCCAAAAACAAACAAAACAAAGTCAAAAAAACATAACAATACATCAACAAAAAATGAAAATAAAATAGTTGACTTCCGATTTGTCGCAGATCAGCTATAAGTATATAATATACATCAAACCTGTCCCTTAATGTATACATACAGAGTCCCTTTTCTCCGTAGGCTGTCTTAATTAATCGTCAAATCCCAGTATCATCATTTTATTTTGATCTTTCAACAAAAAGTCTAAGAGAGGCTTCCATTCCTTAAGAAATGTATCTGTCAATTTTTCTCTAAGTAAACATGTCAATTTGTCCATTTCTACTAAATCCATTAATTTCAATAGCCATTCTTCCATTGTTGGTGTTGATTCCATTTTCCACTTTTGTGCATATAATAATCTTGCTGCCGTAATCATATATAATATTATTCTTCCATATTTCTTTTCTATTTGTTTATCCATAAAACCCAATAAAAAAAATTCTGGTTTTGACTGAATATTTATCTTTAGAATTTTTTGCATCTTCCTACCTATCTGTGCCCAAAATGATTTTGCCTTTTTACATAACCACCACATATGATAGAATGATCCTTCTTGTTGTTTACATTTCCAACAAACATTAGAAACATTACTATACATTTTTGACAACTTTTCTGGAGTCATGTACCAACGGTACATCATTTTATAAAAATTTTCTTTAAGATTATAGCATAGTGTAAATTTCAAACCTTTTTTCCACATATTTTCCCATTGATCCATTTGTATGTTATGACCAAAATTTTTTGCCCACTTTACCATACACTCTTTTACTTGTTCTTCCTCCATATCCATTTTCAATAAGAGTTTATACATTTTCGCAATTATATTTTCATCATTTGTACACAATCCTATTTCAAAATCAGATTTACTTATTTCAAACCCATACATTTTCTTGTCCATTTTATATCTTTCTAACAATTGTAAATAGGCAAACCATTGAAAACTATACCCTTCCTTTGCCAGTTGTTCTCTCTCTTTCATTGTATATTCTCCATGTACATTTTCTAATAGTTCTTGATAAGTTAACCATTTCTCTTTTCCAGCCATTTCTCTTCTGTAAAACGCTTCTTGACTTGAGACACATAATGGTATTTTCGAATAAAACCTTGGTTTATATCTATTCCATATTTTCAACAGAGGACGTCTTATAAAATGATTGTTAAAGTCTACATTTACTTTTACTTTGTCATACCATAGATATCCATGCCATCCCCACTTCAAATTATGGCCCTCCAAATCCAATAGTCTTTTATTCCTCAATAAAATCCATTCCTTTATCCAGACTAAACAGCAGGCAGCAAAATAAAGTCTCAGATTTGGTAATCCCAGTCCTCCTCTTTCTTTGGCATCTTGTAGTAGTTTAAATTTAACTCTTGGTTTTTTTCCTTGCCATACAAATTTAGAGATATCTTTTTGCCATTGTTTAAAAGGTAAATCAGAGGATATTACAGGTATTGTTTGAAACAAAAACATCATTCTCGGTAATACATTCATTTTTATCACAGATATTCTACCCATTAATGACAGTTGTAGTTTATCCCATCTTAGCAAGTCTTTCTTAATCTCTGTCCATAATTTTTCATAATTATTATGAAACAACTTTGAATTTTTATTTGTCATAATGATACCTAAATATTTCAACTTTTTCTCTATTGTAAAATCTGTCTTGTCCATTAACTCTTTCTGTTCCCTTAAAGTTAAATTTTTCACCAACATCTTTGTTTTTTGATTGTTGATCTTAAATCCTGCTAACGGTCCAAATTCTTTTAATTTGTCCATCAATACATTAATTCCTTCCAAAGGATTTTCTAGTACAATTATCAAATCATCAGCAAATGCTCTCAATTTATATTCTTCTTTTTTTATCTTTAATCCCGAAATTCTTTTATCTTGCCTTATATCTCTAAGCAGCACTTCTAAGACCAGAATAAATAAAAGGGGAGATAAAGGACATCCCTGTCTTGTACCCTTTTGTATTTCACATGAATCCGTTAAATCTCCGTTAACAATTATCTGAGCCTTCTGAGATGTGTAAATCGATCTAATCCATTTTATAAAATTGTCTCCAAAATCCATTTGCTCCAAAACCTGGAACATAAATTTCCAATTCAAATTATCAAATGCTTTTTCAGCATCTAAAAAAATCAAAGCTGCTTGTTTATCATTTCGTTGTTCTAAATATTCCAAGACATTCAAGACATTCCTAACGTTGTCACGTAATTGTCTTTTAGGTAAAAACCCTGATTGATCTTCCTGAATAAATTGTTGCAATATTATTTTCAATCTTTCTGCCAAGATCATTGTAAAAATTTTATAGTCATTATTCAATAGAGATATTGGTCGATATTTTTTTTGTTTTAGTTATGGGATGGGGAACTTGTAAAGGACAGATGGGTAACCAGGGGCCCTGCCAATATTATTGAGCAACAACTCCAGTCATCCTGTTTGCTGGGGCTGATGGAAGCTGGAATCCAACAACATCTGAAGAACCACACATTCGCCATCCCTGCTGTACGCTTTTGTTCTCCAGAAGTTGCTAGGCTTCATCTTCCATCAGCCCCAACTAGTATGGCCAATGGTCAGGGGGGGATGGGAGTTGTAGTTCAGAAATCAGTAGTATAGTGGCAAATTCAGAAGTGCAGGGTCCCTTCATGATAGTCACAGCCATCCCTCCCCTTTTTGCTGCTGGGTTGAGAATGAGGTCCTTCTCGCATAACAACAGGCATCCCTAAGAGCCAATGAGCACAAAAGTGGGCAGTGTTAGCTACTGAAAAGAGTCTTCTCTCCTTTCACTCTGATTGGCTCCAATCAGCAGTAAAGGACAGGGAAACATGTTGGAAGACTCTTCTCAGTGGCTAACACACTCCTCTTTCATGCTCATAGGGTGGTAGGATGCTGGTGACATAGGGACCCTGCAGGGCATAAAGTAAGGGGTCTAAGACCCAAAACACCTATATATACCCCTAGAGGTCTTTATCCCTGCCAGAAGTGGGGGCAAGAGCAACTCCTGTTTTGTTTTTTTGTTTATGTGCCAGAAGGGAGATAGAGTTAGGGTCCTCCAGATGGCTAGGCTTGACTACCTTTACCTGTGATGTTCTGACTGACTTCCTTCCGGCTGTTAGACTGATACATCTTAAGGGAAGCTTATCTGCCCCTCCTCCTTCTGCCCTTTCCTCTCTTCTCTTCTTTGACTGTCCGAGAGAGAGGAGACACCTTTGCTCTCCTGAGCCATGAGGGCAACTCCCACGCCTGGGCATTGTGCTTCCAACTTAGTTAGTTAGAACTAGATATGGCTTTCTATCTACTATGTATTTCCATAAATAAAGTAGCTTTTCTTATTATTCTAAGTCTTAAGTCTCATTGATCCTAACGCAAGGTAAAAGCCTGCTACTGAGGTAAACGCACACACTGGCGCACATGCACCTCAGACCGTTGAGATCTCTGCTCATTTATACAAATTTACATAACAATCAAGAGGGCCAAAGATTCCTCAATCCTGCTTTACAGAGGTGTGTGAACCAGCCCCTGGGGATGGCCTGTGTGTTTGTTGTTGTTATGTGCCTCCAAGTCGACTACGACTTATGGTGATCCTATGAATCAGGGACCTCCAAGAGCATCTGTCATGAACCACCCTGTTCAGATCTTGTAAGTTCAGGTCTGTGGCTTCCTTTATGGAATCAATCCATCTCTTCTTTGGCCTTCCTCTTTTTTCTATTTCCTCATTCCATGTTCCTATTGTGTGCGTTGTACAACTTCAGACTCTCCTTTCACAACTGTGCGCATCAGCCTCTGGGCTTCCTTTCGGCTTTGACCCAGCTGTGTCATTAGTCACAGCGCTACTCGTACTTGTCCTTTGTTCTTCCCCAGTAGCTCGGTAAGTGCCTTGTGACCTGGGGGTCTCATCTTCTAGCACTATCTCGTGTTGCATTTTGGATACTCTGTTCATAGGGTTTTCGTGGTAAGAGATATTCAGGGGTGGTTTACCATTGCCTTCCTCTGAGTTTGGATGCATCTTAGTCTGGTGTTTCAGCTTTGACCATTCCACCATGGGTGCCCCTGCTAGGAGTCTAGCCTCTTGGTCTAGACTCCTGATGGCATTGCTCTCAGCTTCTTCAACACACTCAAACCCCCTCACCACGTTAAGGTGTGCATTCTAAGCCTGTCTGTAGCTGATGCAATTTATATTTTCCCCTGCCGTGGGGATTTTAGAAGGTATTTTGGGGAGACCAAAAGCAATTTATCTCGGACATCTATTTGATCGGTATATATCTTTCACCAGTTTAGTGGCTGTTCGTTCGTTTGTTCGTTTGTTTTTTTAAAAAAAGGGAATACTACCGGCAAACGTTCCCAAGATCAGATTTCCCCTCCCCCCTCCCCCCTCCCCCCTCCCCCGAATTCATAGCTGGTGAATCAGATCTTAATCCTTTGGAAATCACTTTGCGCATCTTAATTCTCTCTTACGAAACGCGATGGTGTTTGCAGCAGATCAAGCAAGGGGTGTGCGTGTGTGGAGGGGGGCGGCCCGCGTTGAACTGGTGGTTTCCAAAACGTAATTGCCCAAGGCATGCGCGAGGCTGTTATATGTGGGTCGCAACATGTAGGGATTTTCTCACCGATCTTTCTCGGAGGTGAGAGAGACCAAAACAAAACAAAAACCCAAGGAAACGTTTTACATGGCTGTTAGCCATGATGGCTGCGCTCTGCCACCACAGTCAGAGGCAGTGTGCTTCTGAAGATCAGTTGCCGGAAGCCTCAGGAGGGAAGAGTGCTCTTGCATTCAGGTCCTGCTTACAGGCTTCCCATGGGCACCTCGTTGGCCACTGTGAGAACAGGATGCTGGATTAGATTGGCCACTGGCTTGATCCCGCAGGCTCTTCTTATGTTCTTATGCTGTCCACCCCTCTCGTTCCCTTCTTTCGGAAATCTGTCACCCTCTCCGGGTCTCAACAACATCACTGGACGGATCGAGACCAAGTCTGTGCGTTTATTATTGGTCTTCTCTTACCTGGCGATCGCCCCTGCATTTTAAGACCTTTGGAAACTCAAGAAAAGTGTTATGTAGCTGCTGTTGCAGCAGCAGTAGTAATCCTAAACTGATCTAGCTTCCTGTGCCACTTTCCCTGATCAGAATGTATCTTCTTTTATTCGTCTGACTTTTTAAAGCCCCCCCCCCACGCTGTTGAAAAGAAAGTAAAAATGTCGTGCTGGATCTGATCAAAGGTCCACATCTCGTTCAGCCTTCCGTTTCCAGCCAACAGCCAGCCAGATGCCTTCAGGCAGCCCTCATTTGCCATTTCCCCCCACCATCTGATATTCACAGGTGTACTGCCTCCTGATATGGAGGCTCCATTGATTAATGACTGTCACTAATAAATGACAGAAGACAGATCTGTCCATAACTATTGACAGATCTCTCTCCGCACGACTGTCTGTGGTCCTTTTCATAAAGGCACCTTAAGTCTGGGCCCGCCTGGGCCCCATTTCTCCTTGCACTCCCTCGCATCGTCTCTCTTGCGCATCCAAAGACCAGGGTGAAACTGCAGTGGGGTTGACCTTCAATATAAGGTTTCAGCTGACAGATGTTCCCCTTTGGAGGATGTTTGGTGCCTCAAAAAAGTGTGTGAAATTTTTAAATAAATAAGGCTTGCGATTCTGAGCAGACTTCCTTGGAAGTGGGCTTTCTTGAACCCAAAGAGGTTTCCTTCAACTGTGGACTCTTGTCTCCCAGCTTCTAGTCCAGCACTCTAACCACTACACCACACTGGTTCTCTTTAGGATGAGCCCAGTCATGCAGTGGCAAATTCAGAAGTGCAGGGTCCCTTCATGATAGTCACACCAGCCCCCTTTTCCACTTTCCCTCATCTTCCTTGCTCTCTATGTTGTCTCGTGTGTCCACTCTCCACTATGACAGACATCCCTAGGAGCCAATCAGCATGAAAAGGGATGCTGTGTGTTAGCTGCTGAGAGGAATCTTCTCAGTGGCTGACTCACCTTTCACTCTGATTGGCTTCAATCAGCACGAAGGGACAAGGACTCTTTTCAGCAGCTAACATGCTACCCTTTTATGATGATTGGCTCATACATAGGGACCTGGCTTGGACCCTGCTCCCAAAAAATGAAGGGGTCTAAGACCCCCCGCGCACCTCAGATGACTACACCCCTGGAAGAGGCCCTTTGAACCCAGTGGGTGCCTGAATACTAATACATATGATGAGGTGTCAATGTGAGGACAGAGATGTTAGAATGGATTGTCCTTGTTGGAATAATCATTCAGACCATGGTATTCCCAATCTCTATGTATGGATGTGAAAGTTGGACAGTGAAATAAGAGGATAAGAGAAAAATCAACTCATTTGAAATGTGGTGTTGGAGGAGAGCTTTGAGCATACAAATAATTGGGTGTTAGAACAAATTAAACCAGAACTGTCACTAGAAGCTAAAATGATGAAACTGAGGTTATCATACTTTGGACACATAATTCACTAGAAAAGACAATAATGCTGGGAAAAACAGTAGAAAAAGAGGAAGGCCAAACAAGAGATGGATTAATTCCATAAAGGAAGCCACAGACCTGAATTTACAAGATCTGAACAGGGCGGTTCATGACAGATTCTCTTGGAGGTTGCTGATTCATAGGGTCACCATATAAGTCATAATCGACTTGAAGGCACATAACAACCTTGTTGGAATATGTGGTTCATCTTGAACTCTGGGTTGAAGCTGCATGGGGTTAAAAGGGTAGGGGATCCCAGGGAATGCAGTAATTATTGAACTATTGCCTTAATATCCCATGCAAGTAAAGTAATGCTCAAGATTCTACAACAAAGGCTCTTACCATATATGGAACAAGAAATGTCAGATGTCCAAGCTGGATTTAGAAAGGGAAGAGGCACCAGAGATGATATTGCAAACATACGTTGGATAATGGAATGGAGCAAGGAATTTCAGAAGAAAGTCACCCTGTGCTTCATAGATCATAGCAAAGCCTTTGATTGTGTAGATCATGAAAAACTATGGAATGCTTTAAAAGAAATGGGGGTGCCACAGCATCTGACTGTCCTGATGCGCAACCTATACTCTGGACAAGAGGCTACTCTAAGGACAGAATATGGAGAAAC
This sequence comes from Rhineura floridana, assembly GCF_030035675.1. Classification (NCBI taxonomy): domain Eukaryota; kingdom Metazoa; phylum Chordata; class Lepidosauria; order Squamata; family Rhineuridae; genus Rhineura; species Rhineura floridana. Next base: position 182,754,103 of record NC_084483.1, read on the forward strand.
CAATTGGTCCCCAATAGAAAAGGGTGTGAGACAGGGGTGTATTTTATCACCTTATTTGTTTAACCTGTGTGCAGAACATGTCATATGGAAAGCAGGATTGGACCAAGATGAAGGAGGTGTGAAAATTGGAGGGAGTAATATCAATAATTTAATTACCATACTACTAGCAGAAACCAGTAATGATTTGAAACGAATGCTGATGAAAGTTAAAGAGGAAAGCACAAAAGCAGGACTACAGCTGAACATCAAAAAGACTAAAGTGATGACAACAGAAGAGTTATATAACTTTAAAGTTGACAATGAGGACATTGAACTTGTCAAGGATTATCAATACCTCGGCACAGTCATCAACCAAAATGGAGACAATGGTCAAGAAAGCAGAAGGCGGCTAGGACTGGGGAGGGCAGCTATGAGAGAACTAGAAAAGGTCCTCAAATGCAAAGATGTATCACTGAACACCAAAGTCAGGATCATTCAGACCATGGTATTCCCGATCTCTATGTATGGATGTGAAAGTTGGACAGTGAAAAAGGCGGATAAGAGAAAAATCAACTCCTTTGAAATGTGGTGTTGGAGGAGAGCTTTGCGCATACCATGGACTGCAAAAAAGACAAATAATTGGGTGTTAGAACAAATTAAACCAGAATTGTCACTAGAAACCAAAATGATGAAACCGAGGTTATCATACTTTGGACACATAATGAGAAGACCTGATTCACTAGAAATGATAATAATGCTGGGGGGAAACAGAATGGAGTAGAAAAAGAGGAAGGGCAAATAAGAGATGGATTGATTCCATACAGGAAGCCACAGACCTGAGCTTACAAGATCTGAACAGGGTGGTTCATGACAGATGCTGTTGGAGGTCACTGATTCATAGGGTCGCCATAAGTCGTAATCGACCTGAAGGCACATAACAACAACAACAAAGAGAGGAGACCTCCTGATTGCTAGGCTAATACCTATCCTTTGATCTCCTGGTGACTCTCCCTTCCTGCTACAGCTAGACTGATATGATTAGGATGTTGACCACATCTTCCGGTCTCCCTTCTTTCTCTTGAAAGGGAGAGCAGACATCTTCTCTTTGTCTCTCTCTCTCCTCCAAGCATGAGGAGTGTTTGCATCTCCAACTTACTTAGCTAGATGTAGAACTCTTTCCTATCAAGTACGTACTTCCAGAATAAAGTAGTTATTTATTTTAAAGCTTAAAGTCTCTGACTAATTCGCAAGGAAGGTGTAATCTTTAACAAACATTTAAATACACAAAGCTCACTCAGACGCTCAAATACCTAATTTCGCTACTCTTCAACAGTCCTCCCCCTCTCCCCCCCCCCGAAAAGAGGACTGATTGTGGTTGGTTTGCATTTAAACCAGCCCATCTCCCTAGGGGAGTGTCAGTTGAGGACATCATGAAAACCGCACTTTTTCTGCGCAAGTCCCACTGAAATGAATGGGCAGCATTCTCTTCTTTCCCCCCTTCCCATTTATTTGAACGAGAATCGCTCCTTGAGATTTCTTATCCGCCCAAGCCACGATCCGTAAGTCCAATTCCTTAGGGTTAAGTAGCGCCGCTATTATCCATGGGACTTGGAAGAAAAGACTTTTACCATTGAATGTTAAAGGCGGAGGAGATGAAGGGGCAATTTAGTAAAAAATCTACTGATATCAACAGGAGCTCTTCCTTAAGAGCAAAAATCCGTTTGGGATCGGCTGAAAACATCGCGTTTTGTCTGCAATCCTATACCTGCTTGCCTGCAAACAAGCCGCACTGAACTTCTGTGTAGACAGGTATAGGATCCTGCTCTGAAGGGCTTGCAGCTTCGGATATCAGGTTATTCATTTACTGAATTCAGTGCTGCATCTTGCATAATGCTGTTTCTTTATCATAACTGAATGGTCTTTTATCCTGAATTATTATTGCCGCCTCGCATTCTGCTGTTGCTTTTCTAAACCATCATTTCAAACCAACCCAGCTTCACTTATTAACAAGAAGAAGAACACGAAAAACCACTCCGCTAAAATATAAGGTGCTTTCATGTGTTACAATATAAATGGCCATAGGAGAACGTCCACAACCTAAAATATATGTTTTTAAGCAGCTATTTTCCTGGAGGGTCGGGGGAGAGAATTGGTTGAAAACATAATACGTATGGACAGATAACTGCTTGAGCTTCCTTGTCTATAAATTGATTTTTAAAAAATGAACCAATTATTTGGTTTACCAGAGGAGCTTTCTTTTTAAGGGCAAGCGAATCCCAACGCTGAACAACAATGAACAGCTATTCTTCGGGATCGTATCGCACATAGTTCAGCGAACCCTTTGTTTTTTCTCTTCTTCGACTGTGTTTGTCTTTGCTCTCTCTCCTGAGCCATGAGGGCAATACCCACATCTGGGCATTGCCCCTCCAACTTAGTAAGTTAGTTAGAACTAGGTATGCTTTTCCTATCTACTATGTATTTCTATAAATAAAGTAGCTTTTCTTATTTTACTAAGTCTTAAGTCTCAGTGATCTAAATGCAGGGTAAATGCCTGCTACTTGCACAAACGCAAACACTGGCACACACATATCTCACACCTTTGAGGATCTCTGCTCATCTATACAAATTTACACAACACCCTGCACTTCTGAATTTGCCACTACATTTCTGCTCTCCAGATGCTGTGAGACTCCAGCTCACACCATCTCTGACCATTGGCCCTCCAGGGTGGTCCTGATGGAATTTGGAATCTTACAACTCCTGGAAGGCCGCAGGCTCCCAGTTCCCACCCCCACCCCCGCAATAATATCCTCCGAGTGTGCTCAGTTGGTTATAAGGTAGCAAAATGGTGGGTGCCTTTTCAATGCCACCCTGGGCTCCTGCTGGGAGGAAGGGTGGGATATAAAGAATAAATAAATAAATAAATAAATAAATAAATGCCTTATGGATAGGTTGAGGGATCCTAATCTACATTGGGGATTAGAAATACAGAAACAGGGGGTAATAGTTACCCCAATTTAATGAACCCAGAGAAGACTATCTAGTGAAGTGCTAAAGGTTTATCCTATTGGGTCGTGTGGGTCAGACTAGATAGCCTTTGGATACTTTGACTAGGAATCTGTACCTGAAATCCTCACATTTGGTTTTGTTGTTGCCTTGCATGATCTTTCTACTGCCAAATGTGTCCTGTTGTTCTGGATTCCACCTCAAAGGCACCAAACTTGACACTTGCATTGATTTTGAATAAGCTCTCCCCCAAAGGAACACAAAATCCTTTTAAAAGCCTGAGGGCCTTTCCCTGTCCCAGATAAATCTAGTACTCTCCAAGCCTATGGAAGGACAGGAAAGAAAACAGGGTCCCTGTAAAGGGAGGAGTGGTTTCCTCCAAGTGTTCCAACTTCCAATTTTGGCCCACGTATTCTAGATGATTGTACCAGTTTGGTAGCCCGGATAAAGAGCTTCTGATGATGAGGTGATCCTCTCTCAAAACCACCCAGACTATTGGTTCTACACATGGACTGGGTACAAGAACAGCTTACTTATAAACCATTTTACTTTATCAGTAGTTTATGGAAGGGCTGAGGTTCTAGTGTCAGCTTTAGAGAATGGAGAAGATAGTATATACTACCAATGCCAAGTAAACAGACTGGGGCAGGCATATGCATGTCAAAGGCACACATCCCTGTGCTTAAAAAAACAGGAGGCTGACTTGTGCTCATAAAGATGCTATTGCCATTAAAGGATATTAGGATTATTTTTTTCAACCAATGTTTTCGAAACGCACTCTGTGTTTTGTTTGGTTGATTGGTGTTGCTGCTGCTGTTGTTTTGCTCTTTAATCTCGAGTCTATCCAAGAGTGGATGGCAGTCTTAGAGGCGCATCAGCTTTCAATGGGGATCTAAAGCCATTTTCTCTTGAAATGGTGCCCCTGTTTGGTAGGCATTGCAACCTCAGCTCCTCCTTACTGAATCGGCTCCCAGCTAACATTCGCTTCCTTCCCTCTTGTATCTTTGCCCTGTACTTGTTAGCTTGGGGAGCGAACCCTTGCTTCGTTCTTCCCTCTGTTCTGATGTTCAGGCTGTGAGTGCCCTTCCTTACGTAGTCAAAATTGCAGGGCCCAACCACAGGAGGGACCTATCAGCAGGTCTGGGGGAACAACAAAAAATGAGTATAAAGGGGGACTCTAATAACAGTTGAATGAGGACTGAGCATGCTCATTGGCCACTGTTGGGGAAGGGCAGCAAAAACTGAGGTACTGGACTGGATGGAATCCTGACAGGGAACACTCCACACTGCAAAGTTTGGTTATATAGTCCTGCTACTCCTAGCCACTGACACAATTCACAAAGGCCAGCAAACAGGCACTCCAAAACAGACAGCACGAGATCCCAACTTTTTATCAGGCTTGATTGTGAGCAGAAAGAGTCCCAGTCTGATTATCTCACCACCACAGAGGGGTGTAGTCCTCCAGGGTCTTAGACCCCTTACTTTTGGGGGGAACTGAGTCCCAGCAGGGTCCCTATGTCTTCAGCATCCTACAAGCCAATGATCATGAAAAGGGAGCATGTTGGCCACTGATAAGAGGCTTCTAATGTGCTTCCTTGTCCTTTCCTGCTGATTGGAGCCTGTCAGAGAGAAAGGAGGTGAACCAGCCACTGAGAAGACTCTTCTCAGTAGCTAATGCACTCCCCTTTCATGCTGATTGGCTCCTAGGGATGTCTGTTGTAGGAGAAGGCATTAAGAAGGATTTCATTCTCAACCCTTGGCTTCTACTGGGAGGAAGGGTGGGATATAAATCAAATAATAAATAAATAAATAAACCCAGCAGGAAAAAGGAGGGGGAAGGGACGATGTGTTCCATGCTTAAGTTTCTTCCTAATAACCACTGCCCAAATGCAGTTAATCTGAGTCTTAGTATTGCAGCCAAGAAGGTAAACTCACCAAAGGAAATTACAGCATAATAATGATGATGACAAAAAAACTGCCTGAATGGGTAAAACTCCTCTTTCCCCTCCCCCAACATTCTAGGCATGTGCGGACGGAGGACAGGGTGACAGACAGAAGGGTGTGGAAAAATCCTTTCCTACCTTCTAGAAAGTGACAAAGTTCAAAAGGTTATAAATTCCTATGCAAAATGAATGTCTGGCCTGCTTAGAGTGTGAATTCCTTCATTTAGGAAAAGCAAGCTTTGTCTTAACCTAGCAGCTAAAAAGCTCCCTCCACAAAGAAAGAGCAGGGGGGTGGGGAGAGAGACTATGCACCCAGCAGGTTTGTGTTGTTCTTTAATGCTGTAGCGGCTTTCTGAGTCAGTTATGCAGGCCCCAATGAGTGCCAATTGTAAGCCATCCTTTGTTAGTTCCTACTTCTAAAAGCCAAGCCAAGTTGTGGAGAGTAGAATTCCATAATTGCAGAAAAAGAGACAGTGACTTCTGATGATAGCATCCCATCTACATCATCAAACAGTTGGTAGCAGCAGGAGGTAAACATGTGGATACTGAATTTAGTAATTCAAGATATACCTCTGACAATGAGAAATGACAGTCAAATAGTGACAGTAACAGAGAAGCAGAAAGCAGGATCCAAGCCTGGCCAGACTATTCTAGAATCTTAGAAGGTTGCATACTCTTAGATGGGTGTGTGGCTGTGAGCATAGCTATGTGACTATAATGAAGGGACTCTGTGTGATGCGTCCTTCCCTGGCTCTCCCTGTCAGGTTCCTACCTGCTCGTGGTTACTGCCTGTCTCTAGGCACCACCAGGGACTCCACCAGTCCGGACCGCACTCTCTTATGGTTTACCTATCCGCTCTAGCACAGATCTCAACAGATCCCCCTGCTAGGCAACCACCAGTAACGTCCCAATACTAGTATTCCCAGAGACTCTGAATACTGGTATTGTTATTCTCTTCACCGCTGCCACCATTTGTTACAGTTCCCCTTCAGCCTTGGTCATTACCTTACCCTCCCTTCTGGTCTGTGAAACCCCAGCCAAGGATCAGGCCTTTGGTAAACCAAATTAAGTATTTATTACAGATAACAAAGCTAACAAGATTAACAAGATTTCTTCTTAAGGCACATAAGCATATGGTTTTACTCAATACTAATCCGAACTCCACCTCCCTCCTGGTAAACAACTCTCTAAACCCCACCAAGCAATCCACTCTTTCTCTTCTCCCCCCAGATTCCACAATTCACCACCTCACATTCCCCCCAGATTTACCTGTCATCCTTTCATTTATACTGTCAGCCATTTAAAACATTCAGCCAATCATCAAGCATTGTATTGCCCATTCACTCCCCCTCCTCTTTCACTACTTACCATGTATACTCTAAACAACCAGCACTTACCATATATACACTAATATATAGGAACATCACACTCTGCACTTCTGAATTTGCCACTACACTACTGCTGCCATAATGAAGTTAGCGGAAAGGGCTGGCCTTCACACGTACGTCTATCACCAGGCAACTGTTGGAATTGTGAGAACACAAGAGCAACTTGAATCAATGCATCACTGTGTGTGAACAAGCATTACAGGTGAAACAGATTACAGACTTAGGTACACACCATGCACTTAAAACATATTTAAAGCACATGCCTTCCCCAAAGAATCCTGGGAATGGTAGTTTGTTATGGGTGCTGGGAATTGTAGCTCTTTGGGGATAAACTACAGTTCCCAAGATTCTTTGGGGGAAACCACGTGCTTTAAATATATTGTGTGAATGCAGCCCGAGTTTTCATTTACTTGACATAACATATCATTTTTCAGCAGATGCAGATTACAACAAGAACTTCAGCTGTGGGTCTTCTAATATTAGTTGTGCTTCTTGGCTTCATGGCCTTTTGGTCTTTCCAACAGTCCTTAGCATGTGGTTGGCCCTAAATTAATGCTAAATGGTAGTTGCTTAAAATGCATGTCTAATTACATGATTGCACAGTCATTCTTTCTTCTCAGGGTATCCCTGGGTGGCAAGCTGGGATTAGGTGGGGAGGGGAAGCCCTACAGAGGTTGCTCAACTACAACTCCCATCATGCTAGCTAGGGCTAATGGGAACTGGAGTCCATCAATTTATGGAGGCCACAGCCTGCTCCCCTCCACTTCTAGTGGTGTAGTAGAGGAGGGAGGACAGAGAGCACTCCCACTTATTTTGCAGCAGTGATGATGGATGCCCTATTGGGAGGTGATGCTATTTGTCCATCTTTTCCATTGCTGTTGTTATGTGTCTTCAAGTCAATTCCGACTTATGGTGACCCTATGAATCAGCAACCTCCAGTACCATCTGTCATGAACCACCCTGTTCAGATCTTGTAAGCTCAGGTCTGTGGCTTCCTGTATGGAATCAATCCATCTCTTATTTGCCCTTCCTCTTTTTCTACTCTCTTCTGTTTTTCCCAGCATTATTGTTTTTTCTAAGGAATCATGTCTTCTCATTATGTGTCCAAAGTATGATAACCTCAGTTTCATCATTTTAGCTTCTAGAGTTGTGGTTTAATTTGTTCTAACACCCAATTATTTGTCTTTTTCGCAGTCCATGGTATGCACAAAACTCTCCTCCAATACGACATTTCAAATAAGTTGATTTTTCTCTTATCCGCTTTTTTCACTGTCCAACTTTCACATCTGTCCATAGAGATTGGGAATACCATGGTCTGAATGATCATGACTTTAGCGTTCAGTGATACATCTTTGCATTTGAGGACCTTTTCTAGTTCTCTCATAGCTGCCCTCCCCAGTCCTAGCCTTCTTCTGATTGTTAACTATTGTATCCATTTTGGTTAATGACTGTGCCAAGGTGCTGATAATCCCTGAGAAGTTCAATGTCCCATCAAATAATCTGAGCGAAAGATGTAGGTTACATTTGGATGCATGGCTAAGGGTTAAACTGCCTCTCTTACTTTGAGAAATTCCAGAGTCCCTTTACTATGATGAACAAAATCACAATCAAATAGCGAGCAAGTTTCTGAGTCCACCAGAGCTCTTCCTCAGGCTGGATGTTAATGAAAGTGGAAGAAGGGAGTGACAAAAAAAGGCTGGCACTGAAACCATCATTCTGCATTAGTTTTTTTGTTTTTTAAAAAATCATTCTTGTTTTGTTGTAAAGTCTTATAAGAGCTGTGGCTATGGGGGTGTGGTTAAGGGGACTGTCATGGAGAGCTCCCCCACTTCAGAATTTAGAACTACACCACTGCTCTGCTGTAATGGAGAATTCCACACACTCATCAGACTACACTTCCCATGATTCTTTTGAGGGGGGAAGCCATGACAATATAGGACGTTGGGCCCAATGTCCTGTAGGACCCTGCAGAGTTGCATAGCAGAACGGAGGGTTTTGAGTGAGCTTGTGTGTGTTTAAATCTTTGCTAAGATTCTACCTTCCTTGCAAATTAGTCAGACAGAGACTTTAAGCTTTAAAATAAGAAATAACTACTTTATTCTGGAAGTACATGCTTGATAGGAAAGAGTTCTAGATCTAGCTAACTAGCTATGTTGGAGCAGCAGACTCTGATCCCAGGGTCTGCCCTCATGCTGGTTGAGAGGAGAGACAAAGGAAAGATGTCTGCTCCCCTCTCGAGAAAGAAGAGTGGTGGAAGGCGGGAAGGAACAGGGATCAACATTCTTTGCATATCAGTCTAGCAGGAAGGAAGAGACAGCAGGAGATCAAAGGACAGGTGTAGCCTAGCAACTAAGAGGTCTCCTCTCTAGCTACACCTTTAGCCCCATGCAGCCTCAACCCACAAGTTGGAGTTGAACCCCATATATTCCAACAGACAATCCAATGAGTTTTGAAGCAGTCTACTTTAACACAAGGTGTGGGGAACCTTTGCCCCACGTGATATTGCTGAACTACAACTCCCATCAGCCGCAGGAAGCACGGCCAATGGGCAGGGATGATGGTAGTTAGAGCACCCCATAGAAACAGTGGAATGTACAACGGAGTAATTATCTCAGGGGCATTACTTGAGGAGTGGGAAATGAATCCAAGCTAAGGCCATTCCTCTGTCTCTCTCCACCCCTTTGCAAGTGGAAGGACAGGTGCAGTATGAACAGCCAGGGTGGTGCTCTTGAACCACAATCTCTTGTACATAAACATCATTATTTATTTCCTTTCCCCTCCATCCTGTGCTAGGAGAGATCTCCCTGGAGTGCCACTGCCAGCCAGTGTTGACAATACTGAGCTAGATGGACCAACGGTCTGACTCATTTATAAGGCAGCTTCCTATATTCTTATCTTACTATATTACTATCCTAAGCTGCTTTTTCTTCTCTTCTCCCAGCACTTCTCTGCAACTGAGTTCCCTCCTGGTCTGCCAACTTCCCAGGTGCCATTTCCCTGATCTCCTGTGTGGCTGATTACAAAGTTCACAAGTTGGAAGAAGGCCCCTCAAACAGCCAGAGGTGCAACTTGAACTATGAGAGGAGACTATTTGGGGGAGATCAAGGGTGATGTCCAGCAAAATCCTTCTCGAGAGGGGAACTGCTGCAGGAAGGTGGCAGTGGGAATCCAACAAAATGGCCCTTCAAAGACTGATTGTGGCATACACTTTTGTGGTGTACAGCCCACTTCATCAGACCCTTCAGAATCCTTGTTCCCCAAACTCTTCTCATCACAATTTTTGGATCTTCTAAGAGACTCTGGGTATACACCACCGTGCCGCAATTCCATCCATGTCTTTTCTCAGTTCACCCACACACGGCAATTTCCCACCTCTCTCTCTCTCTCTCTCTCTCTCTCTCTCTCTCTTTCTCTCTCTTCTTCTTCTTCTTCTTCCTCCTCCTCCTGTCCACTCCTATCCTCCCAAATTTCCTGGCCCAGATTTTCTTCCAACATAGTACTCCCTAGTTGGACCATTTAGTTCAGTATTGTCTACACTGACCGGAAGCACCTCTGCAGGATTTCAGGCAGGAGTCTTTCCCAGCCCTGCCTGAAGACACCAGCAGTTAAACCTGAGGCCTTCTGTATGTAAGGCCTATGATCTACCACTGAGCTATAGCCCTTCTCTCCAAACATAACCATGGCTCACTATATTGGTCCCAGGCTATGGTCTGAAGGCACATAGGCCAACATCCTGATGAAGCAGGGTCAGGTCTGGTCAGTGCCTGGATGGGAGGCTGCCTGGGAACCATATGTAATCTATCTTGGATTTCTATGATGAAAGGAAAGGCGGGCTATAAATGTAATAAATAAATATATCCAAAAGCATCTTTTTAAAACCATCCCATCATGTCTCTAACAGAGTCAGTTTATTCTTTGTTTATCAATCTCTTTCACACACACACACACACACACACACACACAGAGAGAGAGAGAGAGAGAGAGAGAGAGAGAGATTTTTTGTCCTGCAAGAGCTTCATGCTAAAGCAGTAGAATCACTTCTTTTGGATTTATTTATTTATTTATTTATTTATTGCTTTCCCCATCCTCTCAAGGACTAGGAACTTGAGCATAACTGGGATTTGGGGAAACACATTTGTAAGTAGATGGATGGAGTAACTGATAGCTATCTACTTAGTACTTTTGGCCTCCAGTGTTGAAGGAAGCAAGTTCAGGTGATTCGTTGTTTTTTACAAGTTTAATTCAAGGATTGATTAGGCGACAAATAAAGAAAATGGACAGACTCCATCTAATTATTTCCCCTGAACACAGAAAAAAGAGTTCAAACCTCTTTCCAGGTCCAATCTCCACTTTAGGAAAGCTTCCATTCTTATATGGCCCATGTGACAGGTGTCTATCTCTCACCTTTGCCACTGAGTAAACTGGTTTAACTGTCCAGACTTCCCTGAAGAATTTTGGGGAAAACGGTTTTGTGATAGTGCTGCCATTGCCTGCTTGGAAACCTTAGCCACCTTTTGGAATTCTCATTCCCAGGGTTCCTTGAGGAAGAGGTGGTGTGTGTGCACATGTGCGAATCTGTGACAGTTAAAGCAGTTCTGGTTAATAGCGCAAACACTCTTGTTAGAGCCACTATTAAGACTAATACAGGAAAGGGCACTGATTAAAAAGAAACCCAGGATCTCTTGCACAGTAGGCTGGATTTCACGATTTTATTATAAAATAGAAGCAGAAATATTTTTCCAAAGACCATATTCACATAATATAAACAATACACAAAAGTCAAGGGGGCCTTGCTGGCACTTGATAACTTTCCTTGGGTTTTGATGAGCAGCAATGGCTTATTATAATATACACATATAGATAGATAGAGATAGATAGGTAGAGATATAAGGCCTGCAGTTGGCCCTGTATGATTTGGATGGGTGTCATGGGTTCCACATGAGCAGAATTGGGGCCTAAGGATGAGACCCAGAAGTCACGTAACCCTGGACAATTCAGCCCACTACCAAGGGTCCCCACAGACTTCAAAGGGGGGAATGTTATTACTATGAATAAAAATATTATTAATAATAAGAGTGATATAGGCTATCTCAATGTTAAATGTGCAAAATGCTGTACAGTCTTTATCCTCACAAACAGCCCTGCGAGGTAGTTTGCCCTTGTTCCCATTTTACAGATGAGGGAACTGAGGTTGAAGAGTGCCCACTGAGTCAGTCAGCTCAGCCCAGATCTCCCAAATCCAACTCTGGAGCCACACTGGATCAGTTGAAGGCAAGTTCTCTAACTTAAGCAATTTGTGGACCGCACCTTGCTTGTTCCCCACATCTAAAGAATGGCAAAAACAAAACAAAACAAAAGAACCACAAGGACAACACAAAATAAGCCCACCCCCTCTACCCCTTTTTTGCATAGCATGAGCTACAAAGGAGAAGGGCTGAAGGCATCGTGCCTAGATGGTTGCTTACAAGCTGGCAGCTGCTACAGTGCTTGGATTCCATCTTGTGTCTGGTATATATTGTATACTCCTCACCACTATGTGAGGACTAGACGTGTGGCTTCCCTTTCAACAGCAGCCTTCTGCTCCTGCCCCACAATGCAATGCAGTTTCAACTGCCGCCCATGATCTAGAGTAGCCCCATTCCAGTCAACAGACTGGGGGGCAGGGCAGGACACATCATAAAGACTGCAGAAGGCTACCACCAGTCAGATCCAAAAAACAATGTGAGAGTGGTGGTGGTGGTGGTGGAAGGACAAAGCCTCCTATTTGGAAAGAAGTCCCCCTGATTTCAGCCCAACATTATTTCCATGCACATAATTTCCCCAAAACGCACAAACAGGGTTGGGTGAAGTTGGCAGCTTTGCAAGCAGCATCTCTGCTGGCTTAGACCTTTTCCAGCAGCTTCAGATGCAGAAATCAGTAGGTGAGGACCACCACTTTAGCTGACTTTGAAAGGGGATTAAGTAACTTAACAGAGGATAAAAGCATCAGTGGGAGAAGGCAACTGTCTTCCAAGTATTCCTCATGGGCTTCCCAGAGGCATCTGGTTGGCCGCTGTGGAAAAGAGGATGCTAGACTTAGAGATGGACCCTTCAGTCCAATCAAGCTCTTATTATGTGATCTCATGCCCTACAAAGATTTGATTGCTGACTCTCGGAGATCAGGGCTGATGCACAGCTCCAGAGGCTGGCTGGGAAGTTGGCAACCCTAAGATTGGATCGGATCATCTCCCCAGAGATTGTGAAGGCAGAGGCTGCCAGTCTTGCCCCTCCTTCCCGAATTAGCTCCTGAACTGATCTTCTCTGGCCCCCTTCTTCCCTACCCCCCCTAAAAAGCCACAACTCCTAAGGAAGACTCCTCCAGCTCTCTGAAACCAGCTTCACCAAACCCTCTTAAGTCCCCAAATGACTTGCAAAGGTCTTGAGTTTAAAGTACCTTCCCCAAAAGCCACTGATCAGCCAAACAAAGCATTGATCCAAAGCCAGGCAACAGATCCACATTAAGGAGCCTTGCCATCGCTTTCAAATTTTCAGATAATAGGTATGAGTCATTTAAAAAAATAAGAAGAAGCCGAGGGGAAAGCCTGGGTTCAAGGAATGTCACTGATGCCACAAGCCTCTTAAGAGCCCAGGTCGACCAGGTTAGAGGACATGGAGTTGAGGATGGAGTCTTGCAAACTGTGGTGGTGGTGCAGAGGGTCTGCGCTGGGAACTGGAATGGCACTAGGACCCTGAGGATGGCCTAAGCTGTGGAGCGGCTGCAAACCTGGGTTTGAATTCAGCAGTAAGGCGGGGCTGGACGAAGAGTGATCTGGGGTCCCCGAGGGAGTTTTCTCATCTTCAGAGCTGCCCAAAACAGCCTTATTGCCGTTCAGGGAGGAGGAAAGTGGGTTGTGGCCGTTGGAGCTGGAATTTTCGTTGTTTTCCCTAGAAGGGGAAAAGGAAAAGGGGGAAAAGCTTAGACTGCAAAAGGGGTGGACTTAGACATCTCCCCACCCCCATCGCCCCTCCCACATTAATGCAAACATGTCAGCCTGAACTAGGGATGGGTGAGGATTTTGATTCAGTTCTCATTTCAAGCAGAATTTATCAAATTCGTAATTTACAAAACAATATGAGAACTGAAACACAGCCGTCCTTCGAAATTCAGATTTGTTAGAATTGTTGAATGCAGTTCGCCAACTAAGCAACATTTACAAAAATGCATATATTAGGGGAAAGTGTGCATAAAAATGAATACATGAGTGAAAATAACATGCAAAAAGGCATGAAATGATGAAAAATGGCTTGCAAAAACGTGTACCTTTGTTAAAACTGACTACAAAAATGTGTTTATTTGGAGAAATTCACACTAAAATGGTGGAGAATTTTTATGAGGATTTCAAATAAATAAATAAATTGCAGATCGCTGTAGAAATGTAGAGAACTGAATTTAACATTGGAAAAATGCGAAACTGAGAGAACCGAAACACACAGAGCTTTCCATCCCTAGCCTGAACATCTGCATGTTTTGACTCAAACAAGCCCCACTGGAGTCAATGGCCCTTTATCCAAGCAGAGATTGCAAAGTTTACTTGGAGGTTTGGGGGCATTCAAGAGGACTTGCAGTGCAATCTTGCCTGCACTGTACATTTAAAGTAGTATCATGACTCTTTAAACAATCATGGCTTTCTCCAAAGCATCCTGGGAGCTGTAGTTTAAGGGTGCTAAAAGTTGTTAGGAGACCCCCTATTTCCCTCACAGAGCAACAATTCTCAGAGTGGTTTCAGAGTCAAGCCCTTTCCCAGGGAACTCTGAGAATTGTAGCTCTATGAGGGAAATATGGGTCTCCTAACAATTCTCAGCACCCTTGACAAACTACAGTTCCCAGGAAGCTTTGGGGGAAATCATGACTTTTTAAAGCGGCATGATACTGCTTTAAATGTATAATGCAAATGGTGCCCATGTCTACTCAGAAATAGGCCCTACTGAATTCAACGATGCATGCTCCAAGGTAAGTGGGGCTAGAACTCCCAGGAAGTGTGTGGAAGGGTTAGAGCCCTAATGCATTTCAGGCTCCAGCCACCCTATATGTTTGGTATTGGCAGAGATTAGCTGTGGTACAGCAACAGCAGCAGAATTTAGAGTGTGATTTACCTGTAAAGGAGCAGGCTTTTATCCAGCTTTAAAATCATTGTGACTTCAGACCTGGTTGTAAGATAAGCTGCTGTATTTATAAAATACATAGTTGATAGAAAAGGCAGTCTAGTTCTAATTAACTAACTAAGTTGGAGGCTCAAAGACCAGGCTTGGCTGATGGCCTCATGCTTCAGGTGAGAGAGACAAAGGCAAGATGTCTCCTCTCCCTTCCATGGTTGGAGAAGAAACAGGAAGGAGAGTTTGGAAGGAGTGGTTGACTTCCCTAAGGGTACTGGTTAACAAGGAAGGAAGACCTTAGATGAGCACAGGTCAGATGGACAACCTAGCCACCTTGGAGGACTATCTCTCTATCTCCCCTCTGGTGTTCAGACTACAACCCCCAAATTTAAGTTGCAACACACTTCCACACTTCCAACACTAAACATGCTTACTTGGAAGCAAGTCCTCTTGAAATTAATGGAGCTTATCTTTGAGTAAACATGGAAAGAGTTGGGCTGCACATCTGTCACCAATGAGGATGCTGAATGTTGGATCCTGATACCTGGCAATTTTTGAGGGGAAGGGCTGAAGCTCTGTGGTAGACCATCTACCTTGTATACACTCCCCTTGTCCTCTCAACTACCTCACAGGATTGTTGTGAGAATAAAATGGGATTGGGAGGAATTATAATCCAAATCAGACCTCCATGCAAAAAGAGCTGGAGAAGGGTTCAGTGGAAGAGCATCTGCTATGCATGCAGAAGGTCCCAGGTTCAATCCCTGCCAACTCTAGGTAAGGCTGGGAAAGACTCCTGCCTGAAAAACTTGGAGAACCGCTGGCAGTCAGTAGGCAATACTGAGCTAGATGAACCAATGGTCTGACTCTGTCAAGACAGCTTCCTATTTTTCCATGTTACCTCAACATCTCTCAAAACAGAATGACTCAAAGCTATGCTGCTTCAGTAAATTTGTGTTATTCTCACAATTCACGTATTTGGATTTTAACTTTTCTTTCTTCTTTAGCGCCTTAGGGGCCCACGGTACAATTACACACAATCTGCAACCCATTCAGACTTATTTAAGCAGGTTTTATCTCAATGAACGCCAGTGTGTTACAGGGTCTTGGGAACCCAGGTTTTAACCCACATGACTATAATACCACTCCAAGAGCCGATGAGTCCCAATCAAGAGATTCTTAACTTCCCCTTGGATGGCCTTCAGTTAGCCTCTGTCTCCCATCTGCCTCACAGGATTGTTGTGAGGCTAATAAGACAGTCCAGTGTATTATTAATCTCTACTCAAAATTCAGTCCTAAGGGTGGTGTTTTTATTTTAGTTGAGTTCCTGCTAGCACTCTATAGCTGTGTGCTTGCTTGGAAATAAATTTCATAGAACTGGGTTGCACAGTTGCTATCCTAAGGGCAGGTACCTAGACGTTAGCCCCACTGAAAATAGTAGAGTAACCATGCTTAGGATCTGGGTAGGAAATCACTACTCTGAACTCTTTGGAGAGTATGAAAAAATGCAAGGAAGTACATGACTATCATTGTGTGATTCACACCTGAGTTTAGCAACATTAAGGACATTTATGTGGAAAATAAATTCCGAAGTGGAAGAGAGTTCCACAGCACCGCTGCAAAGTTAAACTGAGAGCAGGGGAGAATTATGGTGTCTTTGGGGAATTTGCTTTATTTACAGCAGGGATGATGAACCTGTGGCTCTCCAGACATTATCAGACTCCAACTCCCATCAGCTTCCAGCCAACATGGAGCTCATAACACTAGAACTCGTGGGCATCCAACGAAGCTGAATGTTGGGAGATTCAGGACAGACGAAAGAAAGTACTTCTTCACACAGTGCATAGTTAAACTATGGAATTTGCTCCCATGAGAGGAGGTGATGACTGCCAACATGGAGGATTAGACAAATTCATGGGGGATAAGACTGGTATAGCACAGTGGGGAGGACAGCCTGGCTGGGAGGCCAGAGCCTGTGAGTTCAAATCCCTGTTCATGTCTCCTGGGTGTCAAGGGCCAGCTGAAGATCACCCCCACAGTGAGTGGCTCAGGGGTTACATGTCCTGCCACCTGTGCAGCCGTGGGCAAGCTGCATAGTCCCAAGGAGCCCAGTTGCCCCCCAGCTGGCAGTTGCAGACAAGGAAGGGGCTGGCTTGTGCCACTGTGGCAAGCTGAGCAGGCCCTAGCCAGCTGGGGAGGACTAGCCTCAGAGGGAGCAATGGTAAACCCCCTCTGAATACCTCTTACCATTAAAACCCTATTCATAGGTTAGCCATAAATCAGGATCAACTTGAAGGCAGTCCATTTCCATTTTCAAGACTATCAATGGCTACTAGCCGTGATGGCTATGCTCTGCATCCATAGTTGGAGGTGCTATGCTTCCAAATACCCGTTGCTGGAAACAGAAGTAAGGGAGAGTACTCTGACACTCAGGTTCTGCTTGTGGGCTTTCCCATGAGCAACTGGTTGGCCACTGTGAGAACAGGATGCTGGACTAGATGGGCCATTGGCTTGATCCAGCAGGCTCTTCTTATTCTCAATGGGCAGGAATGATGGGAGTTGAAGTTCAGCAACATCTGGATGGCCGCAACTCCCATCATGCCTGATTTCCAGACATACAAAGCATGACATAGCGGAGGCATATAACATTTTAATTACAGCTCTCTTATTAATGTCTGCAGGTGTTGTTAAGATTTAAGTTTATTTTCTTCTTTTGTTCTAACTGTATGATGTATTTTGAATTGTTGCATTCTTTGTATATGTTACATATTCTTTATATGTTGATAAAGAGACCACTGAAGAAGACATGTGATCAAAACACATTTGGTTTAGTTAAACTGAGGTTGATAACATTTTTTTTTCAAAGTGAAAGGTTATGTCAATTTTAATTTGTTCATATCTATATTATAAAGTTGGTTCATGTAACTAATTCCTGCTATTCATGCCAGGCTGCATCTGTGTTGGAATTGCTTTTTAAATATGTTTTAAAAGCTTTTTTTAAAAAAGATGTTTTAAAAGCTTTTTTTTTAAGGAGTTTTTTTAAAATGTTTTGATTTAATATGTTTTTAAGGATGTTTTGTTGTAATATATTTTAAAGTCTGTTTTAGAGTGTTTTTAGTGGTTTTGATTGCTGCCCTGAGCTCCTACTGGGAGGAAGGGTGGTATATAAATCTATTAATAATAATATTCTGTTCTGTGGAACTTTTGATGTTCAGATCACAATTTGTTCATAATTTTATGAACTGTCTTATAAACATAAACTAGGTGCCTTTGATTGGTAGCAAGCAATTTGTATGACCCCCCCCAAGACTGAACCCCAATTCCAGCTACCTCCTGCTAGGAACATTCAGATCCTTTCCTTCTGGACAGTAATGCCCTCGGAGCAGGACTTAGAGGAGGGCAGAGTTCCAAGGCCCCACTCAGCAAAATGAGGAAGGTCCCCAAACACAGCAGGGCTGGCTTACCACCTTCTGAAGTGATCATCATCTAAAAAGGGCCCCTCCCTCAAACCATGAAGTCCAGAGTCTAAAATCGGTAGGGCATCTTGGCTTTCTAGATGACTTCAGACTTCAAATCCCATCAGCCCCAGCTAATATGGCCAATGGTCAGGACTGATGGGAGTTGTAGTCCGACAATATCTGAAAGGCCACAGATTCCCTCTGCTTAACTGCGCAGTTGCTCCTCCACATTGAAACTACAAACCCCTTCCCGTCTTTTCTCAAGTCCACAACAGCCTGTAGGATCTGGACCTATGCTCTGTTTTCTTGGCAGTAAATGGCATTAAACTCAGGGGGTGCAGGCCGTTTTCACAGGAGCACTTATTCCCTGGTAACCTTTGCATACGCTAACCCTCGTTACAGGTCCCAGGACTTGAAGCAGTTGCGTCAAGGCAGGCGCGTCATGCTTCCGCAATCCACTACGGGACACGTACAAAGGGGCAGAGCCGAAAGCTTGGCTTAACCTTTCAGCGGTCAGTCTAGGGAATTAAGGGGTAACACCGATGTCTGATAGTGGGCTTGTGAGAATTGACCTTTCCAGGCGTTTGGAAAGACCGGAGTAGGGCATAAATGCCAGATACTCTTTACTTAGAAACATGTCCCACTGATTTCAGGTCAAGATGCCAGTTGTCTTCTGCTTGAATAGGCTGGGGATGGGATGGGATGGGATGAGGCGGCGGGGGAGGGGGGATAAAGTCTAGGCTTACACAGCCTCTGCCTGCGACTCCCCAGGGCCTCATTGAGCAGGTCTCAGGTCTTGTAAACAGGTTGCGGCTGGCTCAGCAGAAAGTGGGGTTTGATCAAACTTCTGCAGAGAGACCTGCAGAGAGACGCCTTTGGAGCGACGGAGGGAGGGAGGGAGGAGTGGGTGGGCTAGCGCTTTACTGCTTGTCCCAGGAAGGAAAGCAACTTATCCTAGTATGCGCTTGCTCCGGCTAAGTCTAACATCGCCAAGATTGTTGTTGTTATGTGCCTTCAAGTCGACTAGGACTTATGGCAACCCTATCAATCAGCGATCTCCAAGAGCATCTGTCATGAACCACCCTGTTCAGATCTTGTAAGTTCAGGTCTGTGGCTTCCTTTATGGATGAATCCATCTCTTGTTTGGCCTTCCTCGTTCTCTGCTCCCTTCTGTTTTTCCCAGCATTATTGTCTTTTCTAGCGAATCATGTCTTCTCATGAATCGCCAAGATAGGATCGGAAAAATGTAACCTTGTTGCGATCTCTTCCTCAGATCTCCGCTGGACCTAAACCATATATGATATGATATTACATTATTAAGCATTCCAAGGTACAGTAGCAAGCAACAGTTTCATGGCAGGCAAAGATACTCATCCTCCGGCAGCACCTCAGTGCTAAGGCCATTGACCTCAGAAGGGCTGGAGGGGTGGGGTATAGAACTGGCTTCAATTGCTTCTGAACAAATAAGGCCACGATCCTAAACACGCTTATTATCATATAATAATAATAAGTATTATTGTTGTTATTATTGTTATTAATAAGCTCAATCGAAGCGCGGTGGGGGCGTGGAGAATAATTTACTTCGAAATAAACATGTAGACGGCCCCACATTCTGCCTACACAGCCTAACACTTCGATCCCAAGTTTGTTTGCTCAGAAATACTTCCCAGTTGATTAAATAGTAAATTAGGCATTTTAGTCCGCGGTTTTAGGATTGCCGTAAGGCTGAAGCAAGACTGTTTACAGGGGAAATGGCTGTAAGTAAGCTTCAGCGAAATAAAGCAAGCACCAGCAGCAGCCCGATTCTTTGGTATGTTGACTCAGAAGAAGCTCCCGCTGTTTTCACTGTGACTAAGTAAGGGTGCAGAAGTTGCAGCCGAAGAGCCCTGTAGCAGCTGGAAGTACTGATTTTATCTCGCTCCAGCGTCGGTAGGAGAGAGCCGGCTTCATCGGATGCGGATCATCTTCACGCTGGACATCCTGTGCCATCCGATGGAGCAATTTCTCAGCCGCTGAAACTTCACTCACCATACAATGGTTAGATTTCCAGGTCCCACAGTACTCGGAAATAAGCCAAGGAGGACATTCTTTTAGAAATGAGAATCAAAAGCGCCTTCCTTATTAGGGCACAAAATCACAAAGAAATGAGGCCCATCGTAGAGCTGCTAATCCTTTATCTTAACTGGTTTCATTTGTGAAATCATTAGCTCCAAACAATGACAGGCGTAACCGTAACCCTAGCTAGGCTACTAGTCCCTCCCTAACCACCCTGCACACTTTCAAGGTCTGTAGAATAGACATCTTCCACCCTTGTCTACCGCAAGCCATTTGTTAGAAACCATCCCATTTTCACAAAGCGATTCAATCTGGAGGGTTGTTTTTCTTGTGTTTTTCTTCCCGGTGGGTCTTCCAGTAAAATGTGTTTAGGTTCAGTTCGTCAGTATAACTGTGTCCTTCATCAGACTGCCCCTTGATTTTGAACACGATCAAGGGCGACAAGCTTCCTATTGAAGTGAAAGGGGTTGTGGCTGGCATATAAATGGTATGTAGTATTCTGGCCGCCCCCTTTATTTTGTTTGTTTGTTTGTTTGTTTGTTTATTAATTATTTGATTTATATCCCACCTTTCCTCCCAGCAGGAGCTCAACAACAAATTATCTTTTAAGAGGGGTTTTCCCTAACAATTCAGATCTTTTCACACGCATTAGCTCACTCATGGTTCCTTAAAACAATCCTGTAAACCACCAAGCCAACAGTATTGTTATTCCCATATTACAGATTTGGGGGTGGATGGATGAGGTTCATGGATACAGGTTTGCTTAAGACCCAGATCTTATTCGGGGAATTCCAGAGTCCGGTTTACCAACCCATCCACCCACCCACCCACCGCTCTTAGGCTACAATCTTATACCCACTTACATGGAAGAATGCCCCATTGACCTCAACGGAATTTACTTAGTAGGCACATAATTTTGCTGTTAAGCACTACGATGCACCAGCCTTTCCCCTCTTAAAATGCAGTCGCTATAGGGAGAAAGGATTCCTCTCAACGCACTTTATTTTATACCTGGATATCCACACGGGATTACATGTCTCTTGAAACATGATTTAATAAGATTACGTGCTTAAATGTAAATGTACTGCCTTCAAGTCGATTCCGAATTATGGCGATGAGGCTGAGAGTCAGTGACTGGCCCATGGTCACCCAGTGAGCTTCATGGCATTGTGAGGATTCGAACCCTGGTCTCCCGGGTCGTAGTCCAACACCTTAACCACTACACCGCAGTGGCTCTCTCGATTACGTGCTTACACAAATGTAATCCTTTACAGCTCGATTTAAAACCCAGACAAGTCCAAGCAATTAAGCAGGCTTGTTCCCACTGAAGTCATTCAGAAGAATTTGATTTAAACCCAAATACTGCAATCCTATACGCACTCGCCTGGGGGTAAGCCTTATTAAATTCGATGGATCTTATACTACTGAGCAGACGTGTAGAGGATGGCAGTGTTAATGAAGCAGATGACAGAGGGGTGGGGGCTGATTCAGTTGGATGCACGGTCTGACTAAGCACCACCAGTAACACCTCATCCCTAAGCAAAACTTTGGAACAATCAACAATAATCTCTAATTGACAATAGTTGTCGCCAGCCTTAAATACCTTTCCTAGGAGGTAAAACCCACTATTTACGTCTTGAACCCTGATCTTATGGCAGGGTTTGGGGATTTTAAGGACTGTTTTGTTAGTAGATTTGGTATGTTTTTAAGTAACATGCTGTGAACTGTCTAGAGAACACAGGTGGGTCACTATAGAAGTGTAACTAACTAACCAGTAAATAAATGTAACAAATAATTATTCAGAAGTAAGTTGCACCGTGTTCACAGAGTAACTTACTCCCAAGTAAGTGTAGAAAAAATGGCTGCCTTGCTTTATTTCACTCTTTAAGCACTAGGGAGTCAATCTCACCGAATCCAGTGGGGCTGAGTAAATTATTCTGATTTCTAGACTGTTTAAAATCGGGGTGTAAAGTCAAACGATCCCCAGGGGCTGCTGTGGAATTAACTCCAGGACTGTTATCCTAAGCACCACTTGTCATAATGGGGCGTTCTCCTCTGGGTAAAGGAAAACAGTATGTTCAGGCCTGCCATCTTCCGCATCAGCCTTCGCCAACCTGGTGTCCTCCAGATGTTGTTGGACTGCCAAGCCTCTCGTCAGCCCTAGCCACAGCAACATCTGGAAGGCACCAGGTCGAGGAAGGTTGGAGATAGGTGTTCTTAGATAGCCCAGCAGCGTCGATGACCGTCGATTACACCTATGAGCGCCTCGCCTTGTCTAACGGGTAATCAAACTGCAGACGTCCGGGTGAAGGTGAAAACTATGGGCACGGTAGGTGGGGCACGGAGATCGCGTTGCACGGGGGACCGCCCCGGTTGCGGGACGCTGCAATTTGCTCAGGTCGGCTCCTTTTCGATCGCCAGTATTCTAACCTGGAGATGGCATACTCATTCTCTTCCTTTGGGTATGATTCGGCGAGTGTGCGTGCCTGTGAGTTCCTGTTATGAACAGTAAACTGGCATCGTTTATTTCATCAATCCTACACCGGGCAGGCGATTCTCTCTCTCCCCTCCCCCTGCCTCCTACACTGCGCAAGAAAATAAGTTTAGGTCAACTTAGGGAAATGGATAGAGGCCATTCGTTTCCGGATCCCCAACTGGGTCCTGTCGAACTGCCTGCCTTTGCATCCGCTCAGCTACCGATCTGAGCGATTGATCATTCCGACATGTACCCGAGTATACCATCGCTTTCCAAATTATTTTGGACTGGAGGTGTTTGGGTTTTTTCCCTCCCTGCTGAGGCGGCAATTTTAGGACAATTAAGTCCCAATAAACTCAGCGGGGGTTTTATTTTCCACGGGCAACTATGTGTATAGGATCAGGCTAAACGTTCTGCACACGCACGCACCTCGCCCAGTCTTGTCTCGGATATCAAATCGTTATGGACCTCTAGACTCGAATTTCTCCTGTTGCTCGTAAGGTAATGGGTTGCAGTCAACTAAATGGTATTCAGAATAAACCCACTGAAATTGGTGAACCTAAGTTAGCCATGTCAATTAAGTCCAACGGGTCTACTCTGAGTATAACTAACATTGAATACCACCCAATATCTAGGGAATGCGGGATTTTGGCCTTCTCCTCCTTGCCTCGGCAAGGCAGACACCGCACCCACTAGAAGCACATTTTCTGTTGAGCGCTCTTTGCCAGGAAAGAGAGCTGTCACATATGTCAGGTTCTAGTGCAGTCGGGTTACTGTTTCGGCTCTTTGGGAGATGAGATTGTGCGGTGGTGGAGAAATTGCGTTTTAATTCGCAGAGATTTATGAATAGCTGCCAGATTTGCAACCTGGATCTAAAAGAGAGACCCACCGTGTCAACGCCGTTTATTAATTAGAAAGGGCTGAAGTCCCAGACTCGAGATACCCGCGCGATGTGAGATTCCTCTCCCCATCAAGTTAAAATCAGAAACTGGGGATATTGTCAGAAATGTGGTCCACGCAGCGACAGACTCGGGCTGCAATCCTGAGTGCGTTTACTTTGGAGTAAGCTCCTGTGAATTCTACAGGACTTCCTTCCTAGTCAACACACCAAGGCTTGTCATGCAGCACGAATGAAGCCCGGGCTGCCATCCAGGCGAGTGCGTCCATCAGCAACTTAAAGCCATTTGCAGGGCTACCCACAAACTACGAAAAACAGACGACCGATTTAGAGAGGGGTTAGCCCCATTCAAGACACCAGGGGCTTAAATAATCTTGGTACTTGGGTTTTAATTTTGGGATTTGATTTTTACAGCCCGCTCGCCTAAACTGTTCAGGATTATGGCGTTACCCAATTACTTTGGATTACAGCTCTCGATGCACATTTGTTTGGGAGTAAGCCCGGTGGGACCCTTCCTCGCGAAGGCATGCGGGGGATCAGGCTGCTTTGGGGCTTGCCACCGTGGGACCTTCAGTGGGAGTATAACCGGCCCACCTCCAAACTGCAATCCACATTCTCTGGAGAAATCTCCAACCGAGTGCTTTTTGGATGTCCGCCACAGAGTACAGTAAAGAGAGCAGGTCCAAGCAGATGATATCTGTTTTATTAGCCCCATATGTTGGTGGAAGCAGAGGGAGCCTTGCGATGTTTTGGATTTTTTACCAGCGTTAGCTCACCAGAAAATGCCTTTGAATTCCCTTATGGCGCGAGACGGTGCCAAAAGTGAATTCAGCCGGGCCCGTTGAACAGTTGTACATCAAAGGTGTCTCAAATGAGTCCTCCCGGCATTCGGCTGTTTTGGCAGGCCTCTTTCACACGTGTTAATTGTACAAGGCCTGACTCTTGCCCTCTCTGGCTGTGTGAGCGGCTTTCTAAATTACAGCGAGCCTGCTGCTGCAGTTTAGACTAGGCCTTTTCCTGTGATCTGGCCATGTCTCTAAGCTGGCTTCCATACTTGTTTTCAAAGAAGGTTCTTTTCTGTGGTTCAGGCCGCTTTAACAGGGCTCTGAAGTTATTTCCCCTCGATACCGACTGCCCCCCCTTTTCTAAATAAGTTTGAGAAAGACGAGTTAGTTACACAATGGGGGGGCGCGGAAAATTCAGCTCAGCGACAAATCAACATAAAAAATAAGCTCCCCTCCCCAGACCCCGTCTTAATCTGTGAAGTTGAGTGCCAAATCAGTCAGTTTAGGAGTTTAGGACCGAGGTGCATAATGCTATTGCAACCCACAAGTCATTTGGCACGAGCTCCACAACATTGACAGCCCCGCTGCTCCACGGGAGGATTTGCTTAGAAATCGGTCCCATTCGATGGGACCCATTTCCAGGTAGAAAGGCCTGGAGTGGAGAGACGAGTGTATATTCGTAGTGTGTGGCCTTCTAAGTCTGCAAACAACCTCCCACTCGACTCCCGAGTAGCGCTATCTGAGTTGCCGGGCTGTTAGAGTAACGCAGATGTAGATGTACTGCCCTCAAGTCGATTCCGACTTATGGCGACCCTATGAATAGGGTTTTCATAAGGCCCAGAGGCAGTGACTGGCCCAAGGTCACCCAGTGAGCTTCATGGCTATGTGGGGATTCGAACCCTGGTCTCCCAGGTCGTAGTCCAACACCTTAACCGCTACGCCACACTGGACGTCCTTAATCCACCGGCCGTGCTGCCAGCAATCTTGCGAACGCTTCCTTGTTACCGGCTGTTCTCGTTGGATAGGCCGAACTATAATGTGCTCATGGCCTAACCTCGCCGTGCCCAAACGACGCGCTCTGTCGGACGACCATATTTCTAAAGTGTTTTCTTTCTGCTTCCCTCTCAACCATTTAAAAAAAAAAAGGTTTCCGTGCCTTCTTATTGCCCGAGTCCCTTCCAAGCCTTCTTGGCTTCTACCTTGCAGGATTTTAGAATAGGCAGATTATTTTAAGCAGCAGGCAAAAATAGATGCTTCTATTCCATCCCCAAGTGGTTCAATGCCTGCGGCCTTCAGAATCCCTGCGGAACTAGCCCAGTTTGTTCTTCTCTATTAATATTCATATCCCATGGAAACGGGGTGGACAAATCTTTAGGTATGCTTTGTGTCTGAGGTTGATTGACTGTTAGGAGTCTGGGCAACAGAGTATATCTTTAACTCAGAATTAAGGCCCAGAGTTAAAGGATTGATTTAAGAGAGCCTGCACAGGACTGCAGTTTCGGACCTGCTGTGCAGTCTCCAGGCCGTTTACTCTAGACTAGTCCTGTTAAAGCCAGCATAAGTACCTTTTGCTCTTAGATGTCAACTACCCGAACAACTATTTTCTATTTCGGAAGATGCTTTTAGGAGAGGAAGGACGAGGGGAAATACAAGCACCGAGGATTTTCATATTCGATGATGTTATGTGTTCTTACATAACATCTAGTTCACTGTTGGAAGGAATTGGCGGAATGTGTTTGTATTGATTAATATGGAATTATTATGACATATTTCTGTCCCACAATCCATTATTATCCTTTAATCTCTTTCTGAAATTGTCCCACCTATGTACACGGAAGTAATGAAATGAAAGGAACTTGTATCCGGATAGATAAATAGACACACTTGGACTTTAAGTTAAAGGGAAACTCCTGAGATTTATTTCCCAGAAAATGTGCTGTTTTTAACGTATGTTGAGTGGTGGGTTTTGCCAGTGTCCTGGTCCAACGCGTTTTTAAAACCTAAACCTTTCCTTTGGTTGGCATGCAAGGGAAGCTCAAGGGCCTGTCAAAGTGAGAAAGGGATTAACAATTGACCCCCGGAAAAGTATTAACGACGATCATGACCATCGGTTCAATCACTGCCGATGACAGCGCCATTGGCCACCCACCCTTCCACGCCGGCTACAAAGGATTTTTCCTTTTAGAGCTGGAGGCCTCCTACAGCCATTTTGCCACCAGCGATTCCAACAATGCTGTGTATAGTCATTTACCAGCCCTCTTCCACTTTTAAACCTGCTATGCACAGATGCTCTTGGAGGTCGCTGATTCATAGGGTCGCCATAAGTCGTAATCGACTTGAAGGCACATAACAACGAAAACCGCTGGTGTAGGGGCCCAATGTAATTAATAGAGTTGCTGGCAATAGTACGATCAAGCTTGAGAAATTCAGGCTTGGTCAGGAAGCATCTCACTCGTGCGGTTCAATCCTAGGCATTGGACCTTAAGTCACATAATGTTCAGTCGGACCTACTCCCAGGTAAGTGGATTTACGGTTACAGCTTTTTCCGTCAGGAGTCAATGTGTTCAGGATGACGGTTTTAAGTACGGTCAAATTTTCTAGGGAGGAAGGGCCTGACTGTGACCTTGAGGTCTTCTCAAGAGTTCAGGTGTATTCGAAATTAGAGATTTTTAGCTAGAAAAATAAAGAACGCTTTTTCAGTATTATTTTAGATGCGTCTTCCTGCATAGCGACGCGGCTCACTTGGTAGATTTGTATGATATAGAAACGTAGTTCATCCTATACCGACTTCCCTGGGAATAAGCCCTATTGAATTCAATGGGACTTCCTTCCGAGCAGATATGTATAGGACCCGCGGTGTAAACTAGAGGTAAGGGAACTAAGGATACTTTCTCCCAAACAGAAAAAAAAGCTATCCAGAATAGGATAACCACCTTGATCAAAGGAACGAAGCTACCTGACTGCCTCCAAAGAAGACTCAGGATTCTACTCTCCCATTACTTAAAAACTCGGTTCGATTTCTTCCAAAGTGGTTATCCGAGGACGTGGCCTGGGGCTCCAAGGCCAATCGAAGCGCTTGAGCTCCGGCCGGGCAACCGGATGTTACTCTCGAGTAAAACCTGTCCCCTGAAAAAGCCACTTAGCGGATTGGGACGCGTGTATGTGGCTGCTTTTCTGACAGCAGCCTCTGCATATCTTAGCGAAATGGCTAAAGTTAACGTTTGTTCTTTCGGAGAGAGAGAGAGAGAGAACAAAATGCCGCGTTCTCATCGATTTGCCATTTTCTCTCGCGTTTCCCCTCCTCAGCTGAACGTCAGATGGCCGAGGGCGCAGCCCGCGCGTCTACGTGTTTACTCGGAACTAAGTTCCAGGGTGCTGATATACCCTTAAGGAAGCGCGTGTGTGTCGCAGCGGGGCTCGCAAGGTGGACTTGAGTTATTAGAAATCTTTTGCACTATGGGGTGGGGTGGGGGCCAGGCTCGCCAGCGTGGAAAGAGGGACGAAGGGCTGTACTTACTCGTACCTTTCTTTGGCCTCGGCGGCGCGGTCCCGCTGCCTTCGGTTTTTGAACCAGTTGCTGACTTGGGTGGTGGTGAGCCCGGTGGCTTCGGCCAGCTCCCTCTTCTCCCGAGGGGATGGGTACGGGTTGTGGGCGTACCATTCCCTGAGCACGCTCCGGCTCTTCTCCTTGAAGCAGTAGCTGGTCTCCTCGCCGTCCCAAATGGAGCGGGGCAAGGGGAACTTGCGGCGGACCCGATACTTGCCGACGGCCCCTAGGGGTCGCCCCCGCAGCTTCTCGGCCTCGATGTAGTGCGCCTTGAGCCAGAGCTGCTGCAGCTTGGGATGGTTGTGCGCCGAGAACTGGTGGCTCTCCAGGATCTTGTAGAGCTCGCGGAAGTTGCCCCGGTGGAAGGCCACCACGGCCTTGGCCTTCAGGACGCTCTCGTTCTTGTGGAGATGCTCGCAAGCCGGCAGCGACCACAGGAAGCGGCCCAGCCTCTCGATGTTGCCCCCTTGCTGGAGCACCTCGCACACGCAAGCCACTTGCTCCTGGGTGAAGCCAAAGGTGGGCAGCATGGACATGGTGGCGCGTCCTGGAGACGGAGGCCTTGCGGCGGCGGGCCTCTTAGCGCATCTGCCCTGGCCGGAAGGGGGCAGCCGTTCGGATGGTGGTGGGACGCGGAGCCCCCCGCAGGCACCGCGGGGGGGGGACTGACGGAGGGCTGAGCAGGGGAAGGGGGGATGTCCGGGACGCGCGCGCGACAGCCGGCACCAATGGGGAAAGGGCTCCGGGAGGGGCCAGCCAACCACAGAGCGCTGGGCTACTTACTTACATACAAATGGAAGCCTCGGGCTAGGTCAGCGGCCGCAGCAGTGGCGGTGGCGGCGGCGGCGGCCCAGCTCTGGAATCTTCACGCGCGGGGGAGGATCAAAGGCAGCGCCCGGCGCTCACTTTCCCCGGTTTTGTTTCTCTCTGCTCGCCTGTTTGTTTTGTAAGTCCCCGAGTTCCGATCAGCCACTTTACGCCTCTAATGTGTGAGAGGCAGCGGCGCCCGCAGGAGCGGAACTTTCCCTCTCCCCACCCCTGGCCGGGTTTGCGAGTTCCACTCTCTTCTCTTCTCTCGCTCTCTCCCGCCTTTCAGCGATAGGATCTCTTCCGTGTAATCTAGTACTTAAAAAGCCCTGCTCCCCTCCTTCTCGTAGTACTCCTTCGTCTTCTCTCTCTCCTCCTCTACTTGCCGGGTCCCCCCCTCTCTCTCTCTTCCCCCCTTCTCTTTCTCCTCCCCTCCCCCTCTTCTTCCTTTCCCCTCTTTTCCCAAATAATATTATTCTAAACCGGCATGAAAAAGTGATTAGCCGCGCCGTGATTGGTCCAGTTATCTGACCCGGGGACTGCCAAGGAGAAGACAATTGTTTTAATCAAATTATTTGCCATGGTGACGCTGCCAATCAAGAGTCACCCGATCTGTTTTGAGGTGGCTCCCCGGCTCGGTTGACAGATTGCTCTGAGCCACTCGGAGGAGGGCTTCTTAGAGCCGGGATATTGCTAAGGAGCGGAAGATGACTTGGGGAGGGGGGAGGGAAAGAAATGTCCGCTGTGATTGACACTGCCAAACACGGACTGAGGGGGAGGCCCAGAGTCCCACCCGGGCCTGGCCACTGACTGACAGCGGGGGCGCTGCAGCACCGAATGGTCTCCCTGCACAAGCGTGTAGCCACCTCGTTTGATGCGTTTCATTTCGAAACAATCCCAAATTTGGGAGGGTTTTTTTTCCCTCCTGGAACGGCTCGCAATTGCGGAAAGTCTTACTGGGAGGTTTCTGGGGATGAAGAATTTCAGATTTTTACAATGGTCATCTTTTCGCAAAGCTTTTTTTTGTTTGTTTTTAGTCCTTTAGAAAGTAAAAAACGAAAGTACCGACGGAGTTTGTCTTTCAGCGTTTACGCGGCTCCTGGATCTTACAAACATTCATTGGGAATAACTGAGCTGAGGTTTAAAATCAATTGTCCAGACTTATAGTCTGTCCCTTTTATCGATCATGGCTCTCTTGCGTTATTTTCCTTTCAAATTCAGTGACAGACTGAATGCTCGGATTTTTTAACTGCTATCACTGGAAATATGTAGTTTAACAGGAATGTTAAACGGTCTATAGCCGGCCCTTCAATCCACAATCACATCTATTTCTTTTATTTATTTAAATGATAAGTCGCATCAGTGCCAATGCAGTTTGCTTCTTTCTGGGGGAGGTTTGCAACCTAATGCGGAAACTCTAAAAACCTATTTAGGCTCCAGTCCTGTGTTCACTTAACTTGGCAGTTTATTTAGTACAGCTCACTGGAGAGCGAGGAGTGACTTATGAACAAACATGAGTAAACAGAAGATACGCTAACTTAGTATTAAGTTCTCTGGAAATCAGTGGGAATGAACTTCGGTGTTTAGAAGCGGGATGTCCATTATAGTTAAAATACAGTCAAAAGATACTTTTCATTTCATTGCAGATTTGACACACATACACACACGAAAAAAGTAATTGCAACACACACACACCCCACAAAACCCACCATCAAACAAAACAGTCTGCAGAGGTCTGAATAGGGATTCCTTCCTTTCATCCGCCCATGCACAATCTGCTTATAATCGTCGGGGCGTTCATTAAGTTAGACAGAGAGATATACGCGTCCATTTCCTCTTCCTAATTTTATTCCTCGTCAGCTGTTAATTTCACCTCTTCCTTCCAAATAGAAAATGTCGTGAAAGCGATAGAGCGGGAGATCAAGAGAAAAGAAGATCGGCAGGCGTGTTCGGCTTCCAGCGGGCGTCAAAGGCAGTTTAGATGAACAAGCGGGCCAGCGATGCCTTGGGGTCGGAGTTTGCCCGGGCTGTGTGGCTCCCAAGACTTCGCTGCATCCAGTCTGTGTGTATGTGTGTGTTTCTGCTTGTCGCTTCCTGGGCTTCGGCCACCCCAGCCCTCAGCCCTTGAAAAGGAAAGGAAACCCTCAGCAAATGATCTGGCGGGTCCCAATTTCATTTCCCTACAAGTAAGTAAACTCCCCCCCTCCCTTCTCCTGGCTAGAGTAGACGGAGATAGATCCAATGCTTAGTTTGCAATAGGCTAGGCGCCCGGACTTAAGCCTGTCTCCAAGTCGTGCCAAGGCTTCAGGCTCTAATCCCAACCGCCCAGTTGGTTGCAGCTACCGATGCAAGAAAAAGTATTCTGCGTACGCTCAACGGAACTCGTGTCAAATACCCGCTCAAAACAGGGCTGGCATGATTGAAAGCAGATTAAGACGCGCGAGGAGCTCACATATTCACAGGAGGACCACGTCCTAACAGGGGTAGCTATTCCCCTCTGTCCCCACCCCAGACCGTGGGAACACCAACCAAACGTTAAAAAAGCGCCGGGGCAGCCACCGAGCCGCGATCCTAGAAGGCGCGACCAGCAGCTAAACCAGCTCCACTTTGCGGGGACGGGCGGGGGGGGGAGGTGAGTCTCTCGAGTGAAACTGAAGCTGTCGCCCTGCCAGACAACCAGGGGAGGCCGCCGGCGCGCACACGCCTCCAGAGCTCTGGGTAGTGGCCGCTTGGGAACCCGAGAGTCCTGCTAGAAGTGGAACTGGGACGAATAATCGGGATCCACGATGTGCAGGCGATTTGGAAGCCAATCTCCAGGGCTTTGTGCGGAGGATCTTGAATGGAAAAAAATATATGGAACGTTGCTTGGATGAGGAAAAGACATGGAACGCTCGTTCATTCATTCATTCCACCAGCAGCTTGAGACTCTCTCTCTCTCTCTCTCTCTCTCCCTCTCTCTCTCTCGTTTCTTCTCACCTATATTTTTTCTGCAATCAGGGTTTAAAGTCCGCCACAGCTATGAAAGAGTTTTAGATCTTGCTGGGAAAACTCGAGTTCTTTTTAAAAACTTAGTAACCCCGGCAGGCTGCAATTTAAAAAGAACAAGCAAACAGGGAAGGGGATATTTGTGATTGCCGCTGAAACAGGAAAAGAAATCGTTTGGTGGTCACTCTCTGCAAACCTTTGAGTGAGACAACTTGAGGGTGGTTTGTCTCACTGACAACGGGATTTATTCCAGCGGAAACTGCTGCCTGTGTCTCAGTCGGCGTGTGCGTTTGGTACCCTGACCCTGAAAGTAAATTCCCTTGAAAGGTCGCGTCGATTTCAGAGTGATACCTTATCTAAATAATGGGTTTCAGATCTGGGCGCAGGAAATACACACAGACTCTGAAGATGCAATCCGCGACCAGCTGATCAATGAAGAGGATGAGGTGAGGGGGGGATGTACAAAATCCCGCTCTGACTTTAATTCACTCTGACTGGATTGCAATCCTCATTACAGCGCAAACACGGGATTCAATGAGATTTACTTCCAAGAAAGTGTGCGTAGGATTGCAGCCCAATACGGCATACGGTTAATCAGATGTCAGGCCTTTTAAAGTTAGTGCGGTTTACTCTCGAGTCAGTATGCTTACGGTTGCATCCTAAGGCTCTCAAGTTCTCTTGCACAAAGTAGGATTTATGGTCCAAGCAAATATGCATGGGATTAGGTTGCTCCCTTCTTCTTGCAACCCAAGAGGAGTTTGCAGGGCAAAACTGACCTAACCAAGGGATTTAAAAAGAAAAGAAACTTAACTGGACAGTTTTCTGTGTAGTCCAAATGCTTTTGTGTGGGCCACCTTAGAGCAACTGACTAGCTTGTATTCTCAAAATGAGCACCCAGTTTCCCCATATATTATGACAGGAGATGTCCCTTTTGGGGACATTGATACTCACAGCATTAATGTAAGGATGTGACCCAGGGCCTACTTCCGTCTGTGTAAGTCCCGTTGAACTCAATGGAGTTTACTTCTGAATAACCATGCTTAAACTGTTGTGTTGCCTGTCTCCTGCAAATTAGTGAGGCTATATATACATGTGTGTAAAACGTTTCTGTCCCGCCTTTGCAAAACTGGAGGCGGCTTACCAAAAAGAAGAACCAGTAGCTTAAAAAATGAGTTAAAATCAATATAAAATCAATATAAAAAGCCATGGTGTTTCTCGGAGTACAATTTCCTTCTGAATAAATCGCGCTACTGAGCCAAAAATGAAGGGTGGATCTTGCATTGCATTGCATTGAGTTAAATTAATGAGTTTACTGTGCCTTACTCCCTGACAAGTGTTAATATAGAGGATTGCAGCCTGAGAGCCCCCGCTTGCAATCTGGCCTCTGCGATGAATTTATTAGTAGATATCCTTAGTTAGGCCAAGTTATTCTGCTATAGCCCCAGCCTCCCATCTGCAATGTCGCGGACAGGAGTCTTGTAGGGTTGCTGTGCATATGGCCATACTACCCTGAACACACCCGATCTCAGAAGCTAAGCAGGGTCGGGTCTGGTTAGTACTTGGATGGGTAGACCGCCTGGGAATTCCTTAAAGGAAGGCAATGGTAAACCACCTCTGAATGAATATATCTAAAAAAGATTCATAGGGTCGCCATAAGTCGTAATCGACTTGAAGGCATATGACAACAACAGGGTTGCTGTAAGGACTGTAGAAGATGATGCGGTTGAAGTGCTTTGAGGACTTGAATCTGCTATGGAAATGGTCCTTGCTTATTGTTGCTTTTGTTTATTTATTTTTAAAAGTGGAGCTACAGGTTGAAGCAGGCTACCCTTTGAGCAAAGCAATATGCGTTTTATGAATTGTTGTTAAAACTGGGTTAAAGGTCTCACTCTCCCCCTCCCCACTTTCAAATCTTGCGGGTTTCTTAGATGTTACCTAACTTTGAATCTGACAACCGCAGCTGCTGAAAACTGGAACCCGAATAGATCGGATTATGGGTTTAGAAAACGGCAGCTGTTGGCCTTGGCGGGAAGGAGACCTGTTCTGGGGACTGGTCTAACCTCTCCTGCAGCATCCTGGAAAAACTAGTCTTAGGAAGAAAAGCTTTGAGACCTTTCCATTGTCGGAGAGTCGCGAAATTGGGAATGGAGAGACTGAGTGAGCCTTTATGTGTGTTTGAATCTTTGCTAAAGATTATACCTTCCCTGCAAATTAGTCAAACAGAGACTTCAAGCTTTAAAATAAGAAATAACTACTTTATTCTGGATGTACATGCTTGATAGGAAAGAGTTCTAGATCTAGCTAACTAGCTAAGTTGGAGATGCAAACACTAGGCCTAGTGTTTGCCCTCATGCTTGGAGAGGGAGAGACAAAGAGAATGTGTCTGATCTCCCTCTCAAAAGAAAGAAGAAGGAAGGAGGGAAGGAGATGTGGTCAACATCCTCTGCGTATCAGTCTAGAAGGAAGGGAGAGACAGCAGGAGATCAAAGGATAGGTATTAGCCTAGCAATCAGGAGGTCTCCTCTCTAGCTACCCTTTTTAACCCCATGCAGCCTCAACCCACAAGTTGGAGTTGAACCACATATTCCAACATCCACTGAGGTCAGACAGAGATTCCTCCCGGTTTTGTGAAGTCCAGATCTCTGGTGTTGGTGTTGGCCGCTGTTTTTGATGGGGTTGCAGAATTCAGCTCAGAAGCGAGAAATCTGCAGAGTGCATGGCCCCAAAGCTATTGCCTGGATCTCATCTGACCTTGCAGGTTCAATAGAAGCAAGGCTAAGACAGATCCCCCCATTTCAGTTGCAACTGAAATGGATCACCCAGCTAGATCCCAGAGAAAGATTCTAGATGACTTAAAGCTGCAAGTCCTAACCACTCAGATTAGGGAGCAAGTATGCTGAACTCGTTGGGTCTTACTTCTGAGAAAAGATGCTTAGGATCATTCTCTCTGTCTGGCACTCAAAGGCCCTTAATGTAGCAACTATATATTGTCCCTTAATGGGGCAAGACACAATATTAATCAGATTGAGAAGTGAAAGGCCACTTCTCAGAACATGTCATTATCATTAGGCCTTCAGGGGCACTAAAGTGGTGTGCTTTGAGGTTGGCAGAGACATTTCCGAGTATTCTGAATGAAGGATAGCTCAAGTTTACTGGACCCCCATTTGTTACTCCCTTAATACACTTCAATTGCCTTGTCTGGAGCTCACCCTGGACAAGAAGGTTTTTCCTGCTTACAATGTGTGTTCAGAGAGTTATGTAGATTTGTATAGGTATTAGAAGAGATTGTCCATGGTCTGAGATACGTGTGTGCCAGTGTGTGCGTTTACCTAAGTAGGAGGCTTTTAGCTTGCATTGAGATCACTGAGACTTAAGACTTAGTAAAATAAGGAAAGCTACTTTATTTATAGAAATACATAGTAGATAGGAAAGGCATACCTAGTTCTAACTAACTAAGTTGGAGGCGCAATGTCCAGTTTTAGGAGTTGCCCTCGTGGCTCAGGAGAGAGAGAGAGCAGAGACAAAGGTGTCTCCTCTCTCTGGGACAATCGAAGAAGAGAAGAGGGGGGAAAGGGCAGAAGGAGGAGGGGCAGATAAGCTTCCCTAAGCATATCAGTCTAAAGATGGAAGGAAGTCAGTCAGAGCATCACAGGTAAAGGTAAACAAGCCTAGCCATCTGGAGGACCCTAACTCTATCTCCCTTCTGGAACATAAACAAAAGAACCAAACAGGAGTTGCTCTTGCCCCACTTCCAACACACCTTCTCAACAAGTGTTTGGTTCAGCCCATGAGGTTCATCTTGTCTCATGGTTTGCAACGTCTGACTTTGCCCAATGTCTTCTTGAGAGCGTCTGCAGTCATTTCTGTTGGACAATACTCCATCTTGAGTAGTCCTCTGCGGTAGGTATCTCTACTGAAATGGTGCTTCACGTCTATGTGCATGGTCTGTGAATTCACCCCTTCTGACTCCACGAGTCTGATGCATCTTTGGTTGTCTTCCCATTCCTTCTTGGTTGGCAAGCTGGTTTTTCTGCACAAGTATCCCACCACTACCACCACATCTGGTCTGGTAACAGTACTGATATACGAAAGTTTCCTGACATCTTGTCTTGTATCTCTCAATGTTTCTTTTAGCATTTGGTTTGTTCTTGAATTTCCTCTTGCAGCCTACAGCTTTCCTTTCTTGAGGAAGCTTAGTCAGTGTCCAAGTTTTATTCTTGTGTAGAGCTTCCAGCTCTTCCTTGACTGTTTGCCTCCACCTCTCTGCTTCAGCTTTGGGTAAGGCTTCAATCTCTTTCCAGGTCTCTGGCTTGGGAAGTTCATCTCTCATGAGGTAAGCAAATCTCTCTGGTGGTACACCTTTGATGGTGCATTCAGAGCATCTGGGTGCTGGTGCTTCGGCTGCCCCTTCTGGCTCTGATGCCTCTTCCTCACCTTCTTCTCATGGTGTATTATTGTTATTCCTTCTGTTGTGGAAGAATAACTCAGCTTCTTCCATTTTGCTGTCATCTGTTTTGTGTGGCATTCCTTCTGGTTGGTGTGCACACTTGCCTTCATCATAGCAAACTGCTCTGTATACTCCAACTTCACCAGTTTTGGGATTTATAATTCGGTATCCCTTCTGTGTTGAAGAACATCCAATGAATATTCCTTCTTTGGCAGTGTTGTCAAGTTTTGACCTCTTTTGTTTCGGCATATGCACAAAGGCCTTGCACCCGAATACATAAAGGTGAGACATGCTTGGTGTCTGATCATGCCATAGTTCAAATGGTGTTTTGTTGGTTGCAGAAGCAGGAAGTCGATTCTGCAGGTAGGTGGCAGTAACTGCTGCTTCTCCCCAGTACTTTTGTGATAACTGTGCATTTTCCAACAAGGAATGAATCATTTGTCCAAGAGTCCAGTTCATGTGTTCCGCAACCCCGTTCTGTTCCAGACTGTAAACAACTGTAGTCTGGTACTCTATGCCTTCCTCATGGAGAAAGTCTTGCATAGCCCTAGACACATATTCTCCTCCATTGTCAGATCTTATGATCTGTGGCTTTCTGCCAAATTTGTTGGACACAATTTTGACATAGTCCTTCAATTTTTGAAGTACTTGACTTTTCTCTTTTAGCAGGTACGTTGTAGTATACCTCGAGTAGTCATCTATAAAAGTCAGCATGTAAAATTTTCCACCTTGAGATGGCACTTTCATTGGCCCACAAAGATCAGTGTGAATTAATTCTAGAGGCTTTTTGGTTTTCCTTTCACTTTCCTTAGGAAATTTTGGTTTCATACTCTTTGTCTTTATACAGCACTCACATGTTCATGTACATTTGCATTGTCCCATTTTCATGCCTGTAGCCAACATTCAGAATTACAGGTTTCCTTGACCATATTTGCACACATAGCTTCATGGTATTCTAAATGCAAAAGTCCATTTTTTAATTTTGCAGTGCAACATACTTCATCTAGAATGTGGCAAAATTCTCCACTCATATAAAGTTCACCCCGTAATTCCATTATCTTAGTAGCACTTATTAAGTTGTCTTTGAAATCTGGAACATATAGCCAGTTTTTAAGTTCAAGCTGTCTTTCACCTTCTGGCATTCTGCAAAGCAGTTGGACCGTGCCTATTCCTTGACAACGGAACATGTCTCGTGATGCGGTTGACACCGTCTGTGTATAGTTTTGAAAATACTTAAACAAACGTTTACGTTTTCTTAGGTGGGTTGTACATCCTGAATCGATTAAAAATCTGTTTTTATAAACATCTTTCCTTTCATCAGATACATGGTAACTAGAAGCCTTCACTTTAGTCTGCTCAGTGGTTTTTCTCCTTTCAGTTTGCCTTTGTTTAAAGTCAGGCTTTGTTCCTGTCTGACACCTATTGCAATCTCTTTGAAGGTGATTTGGAGATTTGCATATGAAACTCCTTTTGCTGTGTTTGTCTATGCCCTTTTGAGGATTCGGGGGATGACTCATCCCTCTGTCTTTTCCTTCTCTGCCCGTAGTAAGGTTTGCCTTCTCAGACAGAGTTTGTTCCTGTCTCTCTTTGAAATCCTGGTCCTTCAAATATGATATAATCTGATTCATATTCTGGTGTGTCTGTTCTAGCACACAAGCAATGAATTTATGATGTTCATGGAGAGAGCTCAGGAGCAATGCTTTTTGCATCTCATCATCAATTTTTCAAATCTCTCCAGTTCTCAGAGCAGTTTTGTGAACCTTTCTAGATTTGTACTGAGAGTGTCTGCCTCAGCCTCTCTCAGAGTAAACAATTCCTTGTAAAGGAACATTACATGATTTTTACACTTTCTGACATATTTCTTCTAGGTTCTGCCACATTTTTTCACATTCTTACATCCTATGCAAACATTTAGTGCATCATCTGATAATGCAGAAATAAGAAGAGATTTCACTTTTGCATGCTTATGTCTCCAGGATGCTATATTTATTTATTATTTATTTATTGAATGTATTATTCGCCCATCTGGCTGCTTGTCCAGCCACTCTGGGCGATGTACAAAATAGACATACAAATACATTAGACATTAAAAATATAAAAACAATGATAATAAAATCTAGATGTGAAAGGATTAACATCTTCAGAGTCAACTCAATGGCTCATGCTATAGCAGTTTCATCCTCTGCCGAGGGTTCAGGATGGGTCAGGATTTTATACAGATCCTCTCCTTCCAGGAGTGCAGTCATTCGAAGACTCCAGACTGCATAATTGTCCTTCTCCAGCCTCGGGGTGCAGTTGATTCTTCAGCCATCCTTTCCTATCTTTTGTTCTGCTTTTCTTTCTCTAACTTAAAGTCTCCTTTTTCGATCCCTTTGTAAATCACACACAGTATTTGTTGGAATATGTGGTTCAACTCCAACTTGTGGGTTGAGGCTGCATGGGGTTAAAAAGGGTAGCTACAGAGCAGACTTCCTGATTGCTAGGCTAATACCTATCATTTGATCTCCTGCTGACTCTCCCTTCCTGCTAGACTGATATGCATAGGATGTTGACCACATCTCCCTCCTCCTTTCTTCTTCTTTCTCTTGAGAGGGAGAGCAGACATCTTCTCTGTTGGAAGTGGGGCAAGAGGAAGTCCTGTTTTGTTCTTTTGTTTATGTTCCAGAAGGGAGATAGAGTTAGGGTCCTCCAGATGGATAGGCTTGTTTACCTTTACCTGTGATGCTCTGACTGACTTCCTTCCAGCTATTAGACTGATACGTGTTTAGGGAAGCTTATCTGCCCCTCCTTCTTCCGCCCTTTCTGCTTTTCTTCTCCAACTGTCCGGGAGAGAGGAGACACCTTTGTCTCTGCTCTCAGTCTCCTAGCCATGAGGTCAACTCCCACACCTGGGCATTGCACCTCCAACTTAGTTAGTTAGTTAGTACTAGATATGCCTTTCTATCTACTATGTATTTCTATAAATAAAGTAGCTTTTCTTATTTTACTAACTCTCAAGTGTCAGTGATCCTGATGCAGGGTAAAAGCCTGCTTTCTTAGATAAACGCACACACACACTGGCACACTCACATTTCTAACCGCTGTTACTCTCTGCTGTGCTGCTTAACAAATTTAGTACCAGCAATGAGGGTTACAGGTCCAACAAAGTAAGTTGAATTGCCAGTTGTGCCTGAAGCTATAAAAGGCTAAGTGCTGTGTGTAATTTACAAAGGAAACTTTAAGTTAAAAAGAAAAGCAGGACAAAAGATAGGAAAGGATGGCTGAACAATCAATGTTTGAGAGACGCATTCTGAGGCTTGAAAAGGACAACTACAGGTTATGGAATTTAAGGTTCACAGCCCTGCTGGAAGGAGAAAATTTGAACAGAATTCTGACTGATCCTGAACCCTTGGCGGAGGATGAGACTGCCACAGCATCATGGAGACATAAGCATGCAAAAGTGAAGTCTCTGCTTATTTCTGCACTATCAGATGAGGCACTAAATGTTTGTGTAGGAGGTAACAAAATAAAGCAAATGTGGGATAAACTAGAACGAATATATAATAAGAAAACAAAGAACCACATCATGTATATTTGCAAGGAGTTATTTTCTCTGAAGGAGACTGCTGAAAGAGGCAGCCTGAACATGCATGTCCAAAAGTTTTCAGAACTTCTGGCTAAGCCTGAAAGATGTGGGAAGGATCTAGATGATGATATGAAAAAGGCACTGCTTCTGAGCTCTCTCAATCAGGATCATAAATTAATTCCCTGTGTGCTAGAAAATTCTGACCAAAGCATGAGTCAGATTATATCATATTTAAAGGACCAAGATTTTAGAGAAAGACAGGAACTGGAGACTGTGTTGGAGCAAGCAAACTTTACTATGGGGAGAAACAAACAAACAAAGGGTAGCGACATGAGTCATCGCCAGAATCCATAAAAGGGCACATACAAACACAGAAGAAAGTTCTGTTTTAAATGCGGCTCTCCAAAACATCTTCAAAGAGAATGTGATAGGTGGCAGAAAACAGCGAGGCCTGACTCTAAACAAAGGCAAGCTGAAGTGAGAGAGGCCCCTAGGCAAACTGAAAAGCCAAAAACAATGGCTTCAAGTTACTATGTGTCTAATGAGAGGAAGGATGAATGCAAAAGCAGATTTTTAATTGATTCAGGATCCACCTCACATCTTGTAATTGATAAAAACCTGTTTAAAAGTTTTAAAAGTCACAAGCAAATGATATTGACAGCGTCTGGACAAATATTCTTTTGTGAAGGAATTGGTACAGTGGAATTGCTGTGCAAAACGCCAGATGGCGAAAGACAGCTTGAACTTAAGGACTGCCTTTATGTTCCAGATTTTAAAGACAATTTAATAAGTGCTACAAAAATAATGAAATTAGGAGGTGAACTTTATATGAGTGGAGAATTTTGCCATGTTCTAGATGAAGGAGAAATATGTTGCACTGCAAAATTGAAAGATGGTCTTTTACATTTAGAATATCTTGAAACTATGCATGCAAATGTGGTCAAGGAAACCAGTAATTATGAATGTTTGCATATCTGGCATAGAAGGATGGGACATGCCAGCTTAACCAGAGTAACTGCTCTAGAAAAGGAGAATTTGGCAAGAGGCGTTGAAATGGGTCAGTGCAATTGCAAACAGACTTGTGAGTGCTGTATTAAGACCAAGAATGTGAAACCAAAATTTCCTAAGAAAAGTGAGAGGAAAACCAAAAAGCCTCTAGAATTAATTCACACTGATCTTTGTGGGCCAATGAAAGTGCCATCCTAGGGTGGAAATTTATACATGCTGACTTTTATAGATGACTACTCAAGGTATACTACATTGTACCGGCTAAGAGAGAAAAGTCAAGTACTTCAAAAATTGAAGGACTATGTTAGGAATGTGTTCAACACATTTGGCAGAAAGCCACAGATCATAAGATCTGACAATGGAGCAGAATATGTGTCTAGGGCTATGCAAGACTTTCTCCTTGAGGAAGGCATAGAGCACCAGACTACAGTTGTGTACAACACAGAGCAGAATGGGTTCGCAGAGACAATGAACAGGACCCTTGGACAAATGATTCATTCATAAGAACATAAGAACATAAGAAGAGCCTGCTGGATCAGGCCAGTGGCCCATTTAGTCCAGCATCCTGTTCTCACAGTGGCCTACCAGGTGCCTGGGGGAAGCACAGCCATCATGGCTAGTAGCCATTGATAGCCCTGTCCTCCATGAATTTGTCTAATCTCCTTTTAAAGCCATCCAAGCTGGTGGCCATTACTGCATCTTGTGGGAGCAAATTCCATAGTTTAACTATGCGCTGAGTAAAGAAGTACTTCCTTTTGTCTGTCCTGAATCTTCCAACATTCAGCTTCTTTGAATGTCCACGAGTTCTAGTATTATAAGAGAGGGAGAAGAACTTTTCTCTATCCACTTTCTCAATGCCATGCATAATTTTATACACTTCTATCATGTCTCCTCTGACCCGCCTTTTCTCTAAACTAAAAAGCCCCAAATGCTGCAACCTTTCCTCGTAAGGGAGTCGCTCCATCCCCTTGATCATTCTGGTTGCCCTCTTCTGAACCTTTTCCAACTCTAGAATATCCTTTCTGAGATGAGGCGACCAGAACTGTACACAGTATTCCAAATGTGGCCGCACCATAGATTTATACAACGGCATTATGATATCGGCTGTTTTATTTTCAATACCTTTCCTAATTATCGCTAGCATGGAATTTGCCTTTTTCACAGCTGCCGCACACTGGATCGACATTTTCATCGTGCTGTCCACTACAACCCCGAGGTCTCTCTCCTGGTCGGTCACCGCCAGTTCAGACCCCATGAGCGTATATGTGAAATTCAGAGTTTTTGTTCCAATATGCATAATTTTACACTTGTTTATATTGAATTGCATTTGCCATTTTCCGCCCATTCACTCTGTTT
This sequence comes from Rhineura floridana, assembly GCF_030035675.1. Classification (NCBI taxonomy): domain Eukaryota; kingdom Metazoa; phylum Chordata; class Lepidosauria; order Squamata; family Rhineuridae; genus Rhineura; species Rhineura floridana. The sequence continues at coordinate 182,795,936 of NC_084483.1, forward strand.
GGAGAGGTCTTTTTGGAGCTCTTCGCAATCCCTTTTTGTTTTAACAACCCTGAACAATTTAGTGTCGTCAGCAAACTTGGCCACTTCACTGCTCACTCCTAATTCTAGGTCATTAATGAACAAGTTGAAAAGTACAGGTCCCAATACCGATCCTTGAGGGACTCCACTTTCTACAGCCCTCCATTGGGAGAACTGTCCGTTTATTCCTACTGTCTGCTTTCTGCTTCTTAACCAATTCCTTATCCACAAGAGGACCTCTCCTCTTATTCCATGACTGCTAAGCTTCCTCAGAAGCCTTTGGTGAGGTACCTTGTCAAACGCTTTTTGAAAGTCTAAGTACACTATGTCCACTGGATCACCTCTATCTATATGCTTGTTGACACTCTCAAAGAATTCTAATAGGTTACTGAAACAGGACTTTCCCTTGCAGAAGCCATGCTGGCTCTGCTTCAGCAAGGCTTGTTCTTCTATGTGCTTAGTTAATCTAGCTTTAATCATACTTTCTACCAGTTTTCCAGGGACAGAAGTTAAGCTAACTGGCCTTTGATTTCCGGGATCCCCTCTGGATCCCTTTTTGAAGATTGGCGTTACATTTGCCACTTTCCAGTCCTCAGGCACGGAGGAGGACTCAAGGGACAAGTTACATATTTTAGTTAGCAGATCAGCAATTTCACCTTTGAGTTCTTTGAGAACTCTCGGGTGGATGCCATCAGGGCCCGGTGATTTGTCAGTTTTTATATTGTCCATTAAGCTTAGAACTTCCTCTCTCGTTACCACTATTTGTCTCAGTTCCTCAGAATCCCTTCCTGCAAATGTTAGTTCAGGTTCAGGGATCTGCCCTATATCTTCCACTGTGAAGACAGATGCAAAGAATTCATTTAGCTTCTCTGCAATCTCCTTATCGTTCTTTAGTACACCTTTGACTCCCTTATCATCCAAGGGTCCAATTGTCTCCCTAGATGGTCTCCTGCTTTGAATGTATTTATAGAATTTTTTGTTGTTGGTTTTTATGTTCTTAGCAATGTGCTCCTCAAATTCTTTTTTAGCATCCCTTATTGTCTTCTTGCATTTCTTTTGCCAGAGTGTGTGTTCTTTTTTATTTTCATTCGGACAAGACTTCCATTTTCTGAAGGAAGACTTTTTGCCTCTAAGAGCTTCCTTGACTTTGCTCGTTAACCATGCTGGCATCTTCTTGGCCCTGGCGGTACCTTTTCTGATCTGCGGTATGCACTCCAGTTGAGCTTCTAATATAGTGTTTTTAAACAACTTCCAAGCATTTTCGAGTGATGTGACCCTCTGGACTTTGTTTTTCAGCTTTCTTTTTACCAATCCCCTCATTTTTGTGAAGTTTCCTCTTTTGAAGTCAAATGTGACCGTGTTGGATTTTCTTGGCAATTGGCCAGTTACATGTATGTTTAATTTAATAGCACTGTGGTCACTGCTCCCAATCGGTTCAACAACACTTACATCTCGCACCAGGTCCCGGTCCCCACTGAGGATTAAGTCCAGGGTTGCCGTCCCTCTGGTCGGTTCCATGACCAACTGATCTAGGGAATAGTCATTTAGAATATCTAGAAACTTTGCTTCTTTGTCATGACTGGAACACATATGCAGCCAGTTTATGTCTGGGTAGTTGAAGTCACCCATTACTACCACCTTTCCTACTTTGGATGCTTCCTCAATTTCATATCTCATCTCAAGGTCTCCCTGAGCATTTTGATCAGGGGGACGATAGATCGTTCCCAGTATTAAGTCCCTCCTGGGGCACGGTATCACCACCCACAACGATTCTGTGGAGGAGTCTGCCTCTTTGGGGGTTTCGAGCTTGCTGGATTCAATGCCTTCTTTCACGTATAGAGCGACTCTGCCACCAATACGTCCTTCCCTGTCCTTCCGATATAGTTTATATCCAGGGATAACCGTATCCCACTGGTTTTCTCCATTCCACCAGGTCTCCGTTATGCTCACTATATCAATGCTCTCCTCTAAGACCAAGCACTCCAGTTCTCCCATCTTGGTTCGGAGGCTCCTAGCATTAGCGTACAGGCACTTGTAAGCAGTGTCTCTCTTCAAGTGTCTTTGGCACTTGTGGTTAGGCCTGTGGTAATTTTGCTCTTCTGAATTTATATCCTGTGCCCCTGCTCTCGCAATGCCTACTTCTAGGCCTACCCCTTTTAAAATTTCATCATTTCTTTGGTTTTTATCCCAGGGTGGAGGTTTATTCCGAACCGGACCTTTCTCAGCTCCTGTCGGGTTTCCCCCCTCAGTCAGTTTAAAAGCTGCTCTGCTACCTTTTTAATTTTAAGTGCCAGCAGTCTGGTTCCATTCTGGTTCAAGTGGAGCCCGTCCCTTTTGTACAGGCCCGGCTTGTCCCAAAATGTTCCCCAGTGCCTAACAAATCCGAACCCTTCCACCCGACACCATTGTCTCATCCACGCATTGAGACTTCGAAGCTGGGCCTGTCTGGCTGGTCCTGCACGTGGAACTGGTAGCATTTCAGAGAAAGCCACCTTGGAGGTCCTGGCTTTCAGCATCCTACCTAGCAACCTAAATTTTGCTTCCAGGACCTCACGGCTGCGTTTCCCCATGTCGTTGGTGCCAACGTGCACCACGACCACTGACTCCTTCCCAGCACTGTCTACCAAACTATCTAAACGACGGGCGATATCCGCAACCTTCGCACCAGGCAGGCAAAACACCTTGCGGTCTACACGCCCACCACACACCCCACTGTCTATGTTCCTAATGATCGAATCACCCACTACAAGGATCCCTCCACCCCCTGGAGATATATCCTCGGCACGAGAGGATAGCTGCTCATCCCCCAAGGAATGGGTCCCTTCTAAGGAATCGTTTCCCTCTTCCTCAGCTGGATGCTCTCCTTCCCCGAGACCATCGTTGTCCATGATAGCAGGAGAGCTATCATCGTTGGAGTGGGACACAGCTATAATGTCCCTGAAGGCCTCCTCCACACACCTCTCTGCCTCTCTCAGCTCTTCCAGGTCTGCCACCTTGGCCTCAAGGAAATGAAGTCGTTCCCGGAGAGCCAGGAGCTCATTGCACCGAGAGCACACCCACGACTTCTGTCCAACAGGCAGATAGTCGTACATGCTGCAGGCGGTGCAAAACACTGGAAAGCCCCCACACCCCTGCTGGCTTCTTACCTGCATAGTTTTGTTTAAGGTTTATTACGTCAATGGGTTGGAGACTATGGTTTAGTTGAGGTCAGGGAACAGACGGGCAGAGTGGGGGGCCCTGGCCTCCTCGCTATGCTGCCGAACTTGCTCTGCTGCTTAACTCGCCTTGACGCTTCGTCAGCTGGGGCCTTGACGCTTCGTCAGCTGGGGCTCCCTCTAGCTCGTGGAGCAGGCTCCCTCGCTAGGGTGCTCTGACTTTATATGTGTGGCTGGTTCCTCCCAGCTACTGCTGCCAGCCAATGATGTGTTACTTGAGGCTGATGGCTATCAGCTGGGGCTTAACTCTTTAGTATTCTCTCAGCCTTCCTTCCTTTGAAGGCAGGAAGGCAGGCTTCCTTCCTTCCTGAGTGAGGGGCAGGGCTGTTTAAGCTTTTGGCTGCTTTTAATCTAAGCAAGGGGCTGCGCCTTCCAGGCAAGTCTTTTTTGTTTGTTGTTGTTTTCCCACCTAGAACAGCCTGACCTTTCTTTAACCTAGGGAAACAGAGCTTGTGGTTGTGTTTCAGGAAGGCTGAAGCTGCCCTTTTTAGCAAGGACTGAGCTGACTCTCTCCCTGTATGTCGGTGGAGTTTCCTTTTCCCCCTTCTCTCCGACTGGAATTTAGCCTTGTTTACAGTGTCCCCTGAAGCTTTCCTGCTAGGGTGGTGTTGAAAACTAGCTTTCTATAGGTTTCCTTCTCCTAGGATCTGTCTCCTAAGATATAGGTTCTTTCAGGATTTGGCTCCTAGCTCAGGGTGACCTTAGGCTGCCCTTATTACTTATTGCTCTGAGCTGTTTTACTTCAATTAAATAATGGAATAAATGGGAGCTACTTACCCTCTTTTCGCTCTGCTGCTTAACTCGCCTTGATGCTTTGTCAGCTGGGGCCTTGATGCCTCGTCAGCTGGGGCTCCCTCTAGCTCGTGGAGCAGGCTCCCTCGCTAGGGTGCTCTGACTTTATATGTGTGGCTGGTTCCTCCCAGCTACTGCTGCCAGCCAATTCCTTGTTGGAAGATCCACAGTTACCAAAGAAGTACTGGGGAGAAGCTGAGGTTACTGCCACCTACCTGCAGAACCAACTTCCTGCATCTGCAACCAACAAAACACCATTTGAACTATGGCATGATCAGACACCAAGCATGTCTCACCTTTATGTATTTGGGTGCAAGGCCTTTGTGCACATCCCAAAACAAAAGAGGTCAAAACTTGACAACACTGCCAAGGAAGTAATATTCCCTGGATATTCTTCAACACAGAAGGGATACCGAGTCAAAGATCCCAAAAATGGCAAAGTTGAAGTATACAGAGCTGTCGATTTTGATGAAAGAAAGTGCACACACTGACCAGAAGGGGCACCACACCAAACAGATGACAGTGAAATGGAAAAAGAAGCTGAGTTATTCTTCCACCACAGAAGGTATAACAATAATATACCTGCAGAGGAAGGCACGGAGTCTGAGCCACAAGAGGCAATGGAGCCAGAACAGGTGTCAGAGCCAGAAGGGGCAGCTGAAATGCCAGCACCCAGACGCTCTGAATGCACCATGAGAGGTGTACCACCTGAGAGATTTGCTTACCTCGTAAGAGATGAACTTCCAGAACCAGAGACCTGGAAAGAGACTGAAGCCTTACCCAAAGCTGAAGCTGAAAGGTGGAGGCAGGCAGCCAAGGAAGAGCTGGAAGCTCTACACCAAAATAAAACTTGGGCACTGACCAAGATTCCTCAAAAAAGGAAAGCTGCAGGCTACAAGAGGAAATTCAAGAAAAAGCCAAATGCTAAAGGAAATGCTGAGAGATAAAGGACAAGTCATCAGAAAGCGTCTGTATATCAGTACTGTTACCAAGTCAGATGTGGTGGTAGCAGTGGGATACCTGTGCTGAAGAACCAGCTCGCCAACCAAACGGGACTGGGAAGCAATCAAGGTTTCATCAGACTCATGGAGTCAGAAGGGGTGAGTTCACACACCAAGCACATAGACGTGAAGCACCATTTCATTAGATATACCTACCGCAGAGGACTACTCAAGATGGAGTATTGTCCAACAAAAGACATGACTGCAGATGCTCTCACGAAGGTATTGGGCAAAGTCAAACATTTCAAGGTGCAAGACAAGATGAATCTCATGGGCTGAACCAAACACTTGTTGAGAAGGGGTGTTGGAAGTGGGGCAAGAGCAAGTCCTGTTCTGTTCTTTTGTTTATGTTCCAGAACGGAGATAGAGTTAGGGTCCTCCAGATGGATAGGCTTGACTACCTTTACCTGTGAAGCTCTGACTGACTTCCTTCCGGCTGTTAGACTGATACATCTTTAGGGAAACTTATCTGCCCCTCCTTCTTCTGCCCTTCCTGCTTTTCTTCTCCGAATGTCCAGGAGAGAGGAGACACTTTTGTCTCTGCTCTCAGTCTCCTAGCCATGAGGTCAACTCCCACACCTGCGTGTTGCACCTCCAACTTAGTTAGTTAGTTAGAACTAGGTATGCCTTTCTATCAGCTATTTATTTCTATAAATAAAGTAGCTTTTCTTATTTTACTAAGTCTCAAGTCTCAGTGATCCTGATGCAGGGTAAAAACCTGCTTTCTTAGGTAAACGCACACACATTGGCACACTCTCATTTCTAACCGCTGTTACTCTCTGCTGTGTTGCTTAACAAATTTAGCACCAGCAACATTCTCTTTGCCTCTCTCTCTGCTCCAAGCATGAGGGCAAACACTAGGCCTAATGTTTGCATCTCCAACTTGGCTAGTTAGCTAGATGTAGAACTCTTTCCTATCAAGTATGTACTTCCAGAATAAAGTTTGTTATGTGCCTTCAAGTCGATTATGACTTATGGGACCCTATGAATCGGTGACCTCCAAAAGCATCTGTCATGAGCTGCCTGTTGGAAGTGGGGCAAGAGCAACTCCTGTTTTGTTCTTTTGTTTAAGCTCCAGAAGGAAGATAGAGCTAGGGTCATCCAGATGGATAGGCTTTGTTTACCTTTTACCTGTGATGGTCTGACTGACCTTCTGTCACTAGTCTGTGACGCCTTTAGGGAAGCTTATCTGCCCCTCCTCCTTCCGCCCTTTCCACTCCTTTGTCCTCTGTCTGTCCAGGAGAGAGGAGACTCTCTTTGTCTCTGGTCTCTCTCCGAGCATGGGGCTGACTCCTACACCTGGGAGTTATGCCTCCAACTTAGCTAGTTAGTTAAAACTAGGCATGCCCTTTCTATCTACTATGTATTTCTCTAAATAAAGTAGCTTTTCTTATTTTACTAAGTCTTAAGTCTCAGTGATGCTGATGCAGGGTAAAAGCGTGCTTTCTTAGGCAAACGCATGCACATGCTGGCACACTCGCATTTCAACATCTACTGTTACTCTCTGCTGCTGTGGTGCTGCTTTTAAATGAAATTAAGCAACACAACTACGCACAGCACACCACCACCCTGATCAGATCTTGTAAGTTCAGGTCTGTGGCTTCCTTTATGGAATCAATCCATCTCTTCTTTGGCCTTCCTCTTTTTCTACTCCCTTCTGTTTTTCCCCAGCATTATTGTCTTCTGTAGTGAATCATGTCTTCTCATGATGTATCCAAAGCATGATAACCTCAGTTTCATCATTTTTGCTTCTAGTGATAGTTCTTGTTTAATTAGTTCTAACACCCAATTATTTGTCTTTTTCGCGGTCCATGGTATGTGCAAAGCTCTCCTCCAACACCACATTTCAAATTAGTTGATTTTTCTTTTATCCGCTTTTTTCACTGTCCAACTTTCACTTCCATACATAGAGATCAGGAATACCATGGTCTGAATGATCCTGACTTTGGTGTTCAGTGATACATCTTTGCATTTGAGGACCTTTTCTAGTTCCCTCATAGTGGCCCTCTCCAGTCCTAGTCTTCTTCTGATTTCTTGACTATTGTCTCTATTTTGGTTAATGACTGTGCCAAGGTATTGATAATCCTTCACAAATTCAATATCCTCATTGTCAACTTTAAAGTTACATAAATATTCTGTTGTCATTACTTTAGTCTTTTTGACGTTCAGCTATAGTCCTGCTTTTGTGCTTTCCTCTTTAACTTTCATCAGCATTTGTTTCAAATAGTTATTTCTTATTTTAAAGCTTAAAGTCTCTGTCTGACTAATTTGCAGGAAAGGTGTAACCTTTAGCAAAGATTCAAACACACAAGGGCTCACTCAGTCTCTCCATTCCCAATTTTGCCACTCTGCGACAGTATTTAGCCTTTTTAGCTTTTAGGCACAACTTGCAATTCAACTTAGTTTACTGGCCCACCATAACCCTTTGTTATGTAATTTTGTATAGATATTAGCAGAGATTGTCAACTGTCTGAGATGTGTGTGTTCCAGTGTGCACATTTACCTAAGTAGCAGGCTTTTACCCTGCATTGAGATCACTGAGACTTAAGACTTAGTAAAATAAGAAAAGCTACTTTATTTATAGAAATACGTAGTACATAGGAAAGGAATATCTAGTTCTAACGAACTAAGTTGGAGGTGCAACGCCCAGGTGCGGGAGTTAGCCTCATGGCTTGGAGAGAGCAGAGACAAAGGTGTCTCCTCTCTCTTGGATAGTTGGAGAAGAGAAGAGAAGAGAGGAAATGGCAGAAGGAGGAGGGGCAGGTAAGCTTCCCTAAGACATATCAGTCTAAAGATGGAAGGAAGTCAGTCAGAGCTTCACAGGTAAAGGTAGTCAAGCCTAGCCATCTGGAGGACCCTAACTCTATCTCACTTCTGGAACATGAACAAAAGAACAAAACAGGAGTTGTTCTTGCCCTACTTCCAACACAGGGATAGAGTGGGCAATGTATTCCTTACACTAGCGAGCCTGTGAACAGGGAATCCCTGGATGGTTACTTTTCCCAGGTTAATTTATCTTGATTAGAAATGTATGATCTTGTATGATACAGAAAATTGTCCCAGAACTGCTTTGGTGGAAGACTTTCAATGCATAGAATATAGGAAAAGTTAGGCATGTCTTAAAAGTCACATTGAAATCAATGGGATTTTAAACACATAGTTAAAACACTAAAGAACCTTTGAAATCAATAGGAGTAAGTGGTATACAGTTTTCCCCCTTGGCTATTTTAAGGTATATTTATATTCTACCTTTCCTCCATGCAGGCCAGTTTCCAGGCTATGTTCCATATCCAGACCTTAAACCCGGTTGGCTTGGGTAAAGTTATTGTGTCATAGAATCATAGAATAGTAGAGTTGGAAGGGGCCTATAAGGCCATCAAGTCCAACCCCTTGCTCAATGCAGGAATCCAAATCAAAGCATTCCCAACAGATGGCTGTCCAGCTGCCTCTTGAATGCCTACAGTGTCAGAGAGCCCACTACCTCTCTAGGCAATTGGTTCCAATGTCATATGGCTCTAAGTTGTATACCTTCGGACCAGGACCAGGAGCCCTTCCTCCAAAAGCATGTAATCTTATGAACGCCTAATTAGAGGTATCCTCTATTGACTTCAGATGAAGTTACCTCCAAATAAATAGGCACAGGATCTACCTGCATGTGTCCTCTGTTTGAGGTTGTCATTAAGGATGGGAACATAAGAAGCTGTCTTATACAGAGTCAGGTCATTGGTCCATCTAGCTCAGTATTGCCTACACTGACTGGCAGAGACTCTTCAAGGTTTTGGAGTCTGTCCTCAGCCCTACCTAGAGATGCCAGGGATTGAATCTGAGACCTTCTGCATGCAAATCAGATTCTCTATCCCTGAACTTGGGCCATTCCTGGCTAGGATTCCAGGTTGGATTAAAATAGCCCTTATAAACTTTTTGTTGCTGTTTTGGAAACAGTGAAATGAAGATATTTGCTGCCCAAATGGAATATAAATGATCACAGAAGTTGCAGCTATCAAATCCCTTGAGTCCTTCTCTTGATCTTCCTACCTCTAGAGTATCTCTACCCTCTTTAACGAAGGATATTAGGCACAACTCTAAAAAGGGCTTTTAAATTCTTTGCAGCCCTAGTTGTGTTGCAGAGTGATGAAATTGGGAATGGACAGACTGAGTGAGCCTTTATGTGTTTGAATCCTTGCTAACGATTACACCTTCTCTGCAAATTAGTCAGACAGAGACTTTAAGCTTTAAAATAAGAAATAACTACTTTATTCTGGAAGTACATGCTTGATAGGAAAGAGTTCTACATCTAGCTAACTAGCTGAGTTGGAGATGCAAACACTAAGCCGAGTGTTTGCCCTCATGCTTGGAGGAGAGGAAGAGACAAAGAGAATATGTCTGCTCTGTTGGAAGTGGGGCAAGAGCAACTCCTGTTTTGTTCTTTTGTTAGTACTCCAGAGGGAGGATAGAGCTAGGATCCTGCGGATAGATAAGCTTGTTTACCTTTACCTGTGATGTTCTGACAGACTACCGTCTTTAGGGAAGCTTACCTGCCCCTCCTCCTTCTGCCCTTTCCACTTCCTTTGTCCTCTGACTGTCCAGGAGAGAGGATACATTCCTTTGTCTCTGCTCTCTCCTAGCATGGGGCTAACTCTCAGGCGGTGGTGAGACCGCTCCTAAAAAAACCCTCCTTGGACCCTGATAATTTGGACAACTATAGGCCGGTAGCAAATGTTCCATTCCTGGGCAAGGTCCTAGAGCGTGTGGTCGCTCGCCAACTCCAGGCTCTCTTGGATGAAACTGATTATCTGGACCCATTTCAATCGGGCTTTCGGCCGGGGTTTGGTACAGAAACGGCCTTGGTCGCCCTGTATGATGACCTCTGTCGGGAGAAAGACAGAGGGAGTGTAACTCTGTTGGTTCTCCTTGATCTCTCAGCGGCGTTTGATACCATCGACCATGGTATCCTTCTGGAGCGACTTACGGATTTAGGAGTGGGAGGCACTGCTTGGCGGTGGCTCTGCTCCTATCTCGGGAATCGTCTCCAGAAGGTGATGCTGGGGGAACATTACTCGAGTCCCTGGGTACTCCAATATGGGATCCCGCAGGGTTCAGTTCTGTCCCCCATGCTTTTCAATATCTATATGAAGCCGCTGGGTGAGGTCATCAGGAGTTTTGGAGTGCGTTTCCAGCAATATGCTGATGATACGCAGCTTTACTACTCCTTTTCATCTTCGTCAGGTGAGGCTGTTGATGTACTAGACCGCTGCCTGGCCGCGATAATGGGCTGGATGAGAGCTAATAAACTGAAACTCAATCCTAACAAGACTGAGATGCTGTTGGTGGGAGGGCCCTCTGCCCAGATGGTTGACGTTCGACCTGCCCTAGATGGGGTTACACTCCCCCTAAAGGAGCAGGTCCGTAGTTTGGGGGTCTTATTAGATCCTCTCCTGTCACTTGAGGCTCAGGTAGCCTCGGTGGCACGGAATGCATTCTACCAGCTTCGGCTGGTAGCCCAACTACGACCCTATCTGGACAGGGAGAATCTCGCCTCAGTTATCCATGCTATGGTAACCTCTAGATTGGACTACTGTAATGCACTCTACGTGGGGCTACCTGTGAAGACGGTTCGGAAACTTCAGCTAGTGCAAAATGCTGCGGCCAGAGTTCTCACTGGGACAAAGAAATTTGACCATATAACACCTGTTCTGGCGCAGCTGCACTGGCTACCGATATGTTTCCGGGCCAGATTCAAAGTGTTGGTTCTTACCTATAAAGCCCTAAATGCCATCGGACCGCAATACCTGGTGGAACGCCTCTCTCGCTATGTACCTACCCGTTCACTACGCTCGACGTCGAAGGCCCTTCTCCGGGTCCCAACTCATAAAGAGGCCCGGAGATCAACAACTAGATCTAGGGCCTTCTCGGTGGTGGCCCCCGAACTATGGAATGCCCTCCCAGACGAGATACGCCTGGCGCCTTCTTTGTTATCTTTTCGGCGCCAGGTAAAAACCTACCTTTTCGCCCAGGCTTTTTAAACATTTTAAATTTAATTTTAAACCTAATATGGATTTTAATTTATAAACTCAATGGCAATTCTATTTTGGATTTTTATCATGTTTAATGTTTTTATAATTGTATTATATTTTTCACACTTGCTCATATTTTAATTGTGATTTTATTTGTTGTACACCGCCCTGAGAGCTTTCTGCTATAGGGCGGTCTAGAAATGTAATTAAATAAATAAATAAATAAATAAATAAAAATAACTCCCGCACCTGGGCGTTATGCCTCCAACTTAGCTAGTTAGTTAAAACTAGGTATGCTTTTCTATCTACAATGTATTTCTAGAAAGAAAGTAGCTTTTCTTATTTTACTAAGTCTTAAGTCTCAGTGATGCTGATGTAGGGTAAAAGCCTGCTTTCTTAGGTAAACACACACACACACTGGCTCACTCGCATTTCAACATCTGCTGTTACTCTGCTGCTGTGGTGTTGCTTTAAAAGAAATTAAGCACACAAATTACACACAGCACAACATGCTCTCCCTCTCAAGAGAAAGAAAAAGAAGGAAGGAAAGGAGATGTGGTCAACATCCTATGCATATCAGTCTCTAGCAGGAAGGGAGAGACAGCAGGAGGTCAAAGGATAGGTATTAGCCTAGCAATCAGGAGGTCTCCTCTCTAGCTACCCTTTTTAACCCCAGGCAGCCTCAACCCACCAGTTTGAGTTGAACCACATATTCCAACAGTTTGTAGACTTGGCCATATACATTGTATCTCACAGGCCCCTGCCTTTTTACTGATCGCTCAAAAGCAAGTGTGGAATACTCCATGGAGAAAGTCAGAGTAGAACCTGAATTCTAACTCTTGCTCACTTATTGGAGGCGCTTGGAACCATTACTATCACTGAACCTAGGTTGTTGCGAGGGAGGTATCCTCCGAGGAAAGAGGATAAAAATATGAAACGCAATAACGATATTAATTGTTAAGGAGGCTAAAATAAAATCTATATAATGTAGAATAGTTCCTCAGAATGCAGAATCCTTGAAGTTCTCTGCTTTGGGGAGGTTCAAAAAAAAGGAGGAAACCCTTTTCTCCAGAGCCTACTAAACAATAAATAAAAGTACAGGCAACTGTACTGAAACTAGCAGCACTGCATCAATAGCTTTACTAATAGCCTAGTAACAGTATTGCTTACTTACTTACTGGACTGCCTTCAAGTTGATTCCGACTTATGGCGACCCTATGAAAAGGGTTTTCACGAGGCTGAGAGGCAGTGACTGGCCCAAGGTTACCCAATGAGCTTCATGACTATGTGGGGATTCGAGCCCTGGTCTCCTAGGTCGTAGTCCAACACCTTAACCACTACGCCACACTGGCTCTCATTAACAGTATTGCTAATCAAGGTTATCAACGGTCGCATTATTACACCCATCAGTAAAACAGTTTTTATCACCATCAGTGAACAAGCACTACTAGCAGCAGCATTGTATGGCTACACACAGCACTAGTATAAACTGGTGAAGCTCGTGTCCGGTAGTGCAACTGCTTATAGCGAATCATCAGCGTGCGGGCGTGACGCTGGATCCTATGCATGCTTACTTGGATACAGGCTCCACTGAGCTCCAAGGGGGCTGTTAAGTGCGTCTGTATAGGATCGCAGACTATGCAGCCGGGGCTTCTTCTCAGGTTAAAGAAATACCATGTTGGGATCGGAGAGACAGGAGTAGACAAACCAAGGCAACCTTGTCCTTATTCTTACTAATAAGGAGAGGGGTGAGAGCCAGTGTGGCGTAGTGGTTAGAGTATTGGACTTTGACCTGGGAGATCAGGGTTCAAATCCCCACACAGCCATGAAGCTCACTGGGTGACCTTGGACCAGTCACTGCCCAAGATTCAGTATTCAGAGATGGTAAACCCCCTCTTAATACCGCTTACCATGAAAACCCTATTCATAGGGTCTCCATAAGTCGGAATCGACTTGAAGGCAGTCCATCACCAAGGAGAGGGGAGTTCTATAAATGTTTCTCCCGAAGGACCTCTCTCTCTCACACACACACACACCCCTCCCTTTCCTGGCAGTTTTATTTAAAGCACGATCTCAACTCTCATTTTTCAAAAGTCCTGTTTCTCTGAAAAAATCTGGCGAGGGAGCGCTTGAAACTGATGCTACCCAGAACGTGGAACAGAGAACCTTTCGCACACGCACACCCCCAGCCTCTGGGGGCTGACCTCCGAGCCATTCTTTAACTTCAGCAAGCTCCTTCCTTCCTTCCCTCCCTCCCTCCCTCCCGATCGATCTAAACTGCCCCTGCCGGCACCCGGTGTCCCAGATCTGTCCCTCCCTCATGCAAACGCCTTGATTTGCGCGGGTCCTGAGTTCAAGGGGGAATCGGATGCTTGGAAGGAAAAGACAATTGAGGGCCCAAGACGCCCGTGCCTCCCTCTTACCCTCCCCTCCTCCCCCCGGCTTGCTAGAAGGAGCCCTTTGAAAGCCTCCTTTGCCTCGCGGTGGGCCCTGTTTCCACGGGGGAGGAGTGCAGAGCGCGCGGGGCTGGGGGGAGATTTCAGATAATGTAGCGGCTAACTCGATTATGCTAACAAACTTGGCTTGAAAGCAAATCCCTGTGCTAGGCAGGGATGTGAGGGAGAGGGGGTTGGAAATATAATCAGATTCTTCAGGCTTTAAGGGAGGGTTGCAATCTGCGGCAAGATGAGACGAGTCTCCCCGGTCTTCTGAGTGCATTTATTCAGATTTTTTTTTTTTTAAAAAAACCCGCTTGCCTTTCTCTCTCTAGCTTGCCCGGTCCTCAGGTCCTAGGAACCCTTTGGCCCTTGGCTGACGTGACTAGAGACCCGGGAAGGCAAATTTTAGACCCGATCCCAGGAGTAAGTCCCATTGAACTCTGCAGGACCTACTTCCGAGTAAACGTGGAGTGGGATCGCGCCCGTTAGCGCGTTTTAGCTGCCACCCTAAACGTCCTGAGTAAGCATGCGCGTGTTTTTGCTGCAGAAATGCCAGCGATTTCAGTGGGGCCTTACAGAGCCGGCATTTTCTGACTCTTTCCCTTGAGGATTTAGCGGTTGTAACGACTAACCCCGATGTGGAGTTTAGGTCCAAACAAACACAAATATACATAGGACTACTGCCCTTCATTTGAGAGTAAGGCTGTATGCTTCCTTCTCAGTAAGCCCAATGCAACTCAGTGGGACTTCCTGCGGAGTAAAAACGGCGAAAATTGGGCCAAAACTGTCCTTCGCTTTGGCTGGATCGGCGTGTTTTGCTTTAACAGTTTCATCGTTCGTATCGTTCAGTTGTCTCCTTCCGAAATCCACGTGTGCATGCCTGGAACAGATTTCGAACTGCCCGATCCACACAGTGAACTTAAACCGAAGTGCTTTTGGCTCCTGTGCCTTTTTACTTATCCCAGTCTTAAAGGGTTTCTCTGGGTTTGCCACAGGATTTTATGTGCCGAAATTTCTGGAGGGACTATGACGGTGCTATCGCCAAGTTCTATAAAGCAGCATGACGTATAAGCAAATTTAAGTCTGCGATCCTACACTAATCGCCTTTGGGTGCAATCCTATGCCAACTTTCCCTGGAGAAAGCCCTACTGAACACGGTGGGAGGTTACCTCGGAATAAACATGCACCGGGTCGCGCTGTTTGACTTGGCTATCAGTTGCAACGAAATCTAAGGGATGCCCTACTAAACAGAGCAAGATGCAGCCAAAATTCAGCACATTTCACCTCCAGGGCTTCAATGAGAGAACTGAGCACAGCCTTGTAAAACTGACTTTCTTTGTCGGGGTAGCAGAACGACTTCAGCCGTAGCAGTAGATACAACCATGAGGATAACTAGGGCTGCAATCCTAAACCCCATTAACCTGGGAGTAAGCCCCATTGAATTTAACAGGACTTAGATGTGGCTAGGGTTGCGCTGTAAGCATCCTGTTGCTTGCCTTTATTTTACGACTGTTTATTTTATCAGGGCAACTGTATGTGATTTGATGTTCTGTTTGTTTACGGTGTTTTTCCGTTCGGTTCAGAACTATGGTCAGATCCATTCAAGACAATCAAATGTTTTATTTGCTCTGATGCTTAAAGGCTGCGCTCCTTATGAACACAATGGGGCTTACTCCCGAGTAAACGTGGAACGGACTGGACTTTAAATAAAAATCAATGGGGACATAGATGTCTTTCACTGAATCGTGTCCAGAGTAGCTGGTGACGAAGGCTGTAGCCCTAACGTGAGTTCATTAGGAACAGCACTGCAGTCCTCAGGTTTACTCAGAAATCACCCCCACTCCGTTCCCTTAGTGGTAAGCGTGCTTGGAACTGCAGCCACGGGATGAGGCCCTGCCTCTCAGCAGCACCAAAACGTTTACTTTGCGGTAAATGAAATCTCGGCGCAATCCACCATGCAAACAGATGCTAGTCGTGGCGGAGGTTCTAAGCCCCCTTCGAAAGACGCGTCGGTGGAATCCTTGGGGTTCACTTGTAACTTAAGTCGTTTGTCTCACTTCCCATCCGGACTGGATTGGGGATCGTGCCGTCGAAGAGTGCTGGGTGATGGGATCGGGATCCCTACCAGGCGTTCCTTCAGCGGGAAAGAGGTGGCTGGCGGGGCGGACCCCAGCAGAGGCAAGCGGGGCTCCCTCTCTCCTGATACGAGGTGCCCGCAGGTCGGGCGTTGGGTTCTCTATCTGATGACGCAGCGTAAATCTCCTCCCTCCCTTTCTCTGCCGGCAACCCGATAGTCTCCAGGTTAATGGGGCCACCCTTGATTGCCTTTGCAGTGTCCCCTTGAAAACCTAGATGGAAGCATAGGAGAGCGGGGAGGGGCGGCCCTGGTTACAGTAGTTGAGGTCTCTTCCAGGAGAGGTGCAGCGCAGCAAGTTAATTGGGAAAGAAGGGGGGGGAGGAGGAGGAGGAGAGGAGGAGGAGGAGGAGGAGAGAGAGAAAGGGCCAAGAAAGGGGAGTGGAAGTGATGAGCAGCAATATCCGTCTCGTTTCATTAATTAAACAAATCCTGCTTTATTTGTGCCCGGCTAAGTGACGTTTGCATCTGACTAGTCGACTTGTACGACAATCGGACAAAAATACTTTTTCTCATGTGGACAGTAGAATTTTATTTGGGCCATTTTTAACCACTATATTTTAGTCGATATCTATCTATCTATCTATCTATCTATCTATCTATCTATCTATCTATCTATCTATCTATCTATCTATCTATCTATCTATCTATCTATCTATCTATCTATCTATCTATCTATCTATCTAATCTAATCTAATCTAATCTATCCGGAGTTATTTTATATATTATTTCAACGTCGACCTAATCCTGCCCAGTAGCGATAGGTAGGGTTGCAGTCAACGAAATACTACTCAGAGTAGACCCATTAAATGAACCTAAGTTGCTCATGTCCAATGGGTCTACTCTGAGTTGAATTAGCACGGAATGCCACCCGCACATATTTACTTATTTCGAGAGAGAGAGAGAGAGGAATATATATATTTCCCTACGTGTCTTTAATGTTATATTATTTTAGGAACTAATCATCGATGGATCGTTAGTAGACACTAACAGGGTAGCTCTATACACTTCTACTCAGAAGTAAGTCCTACTGATTTCAGTGCGACTTACTTGCACGGAAATGAAGCACTATTGTTCTATTCGTTTCGAATCAACATGTTTTCCCGCTACTTGTTTGGAAGTAAGTCCCATTGATCTCCGTGGGATTTACTCCCGAGTAAACCTGGAGAGATTGGCCGCCAGCTGTAAATCTCATTGAAATCCATTGATTTTTTAAAGTGCGCTTAACTTTGGCTGGATCGTGTTTTATGTGTGCATTGTGTGTGCATGTATTATTTTAGCCTGGATGAAAGAGAGGCACGGATATTCCTAATGTTTCATTGATCTGTGTTCATTGTAATTACTCCCCCCCCATAACAGCCGGTTAAGCCGAACTAATTCCATTAAGCGATTCTTCTCATTTCTTAAATGTCCAACTTTTCTAAAGACTTGCTTATATTTGCGCTGATGGTGGAGGGCGGTGGTGGAAGCGCTTCGGTCCTGTACACCCCTGCTGGGACTGCTAGTGAAGTCGGTGGAGCTTCCTCCCGAGTAAAAGTCATAGGAGGAGGTCGCCCGTGGCACAGAATGCGAGGCATCCTCTTCTTTACCTGCCTGGTTCAGGATCGCCCAGGATCTGGAAACATTCGGATTGGAAAAGACTGCAGGACTGCGCGTCCAAGACGCTGGAAGACCTCGCTATGAAATTCCTTCTTCTACTGATGCCTGGGCGGAATGAAGAAAGGCATTCGGCGTTTAAACGCTCGCCCCCTTTTTTCATCAGTAGGGTTACTTCTGGGGGAGGAAAAGGAGACTCGTAGCCAAAAAATGAGCCTGAGGAATCGTGCCTCTCTCAAAGTGATTCACAACCCAGGGTAGAGGAGACAAAGCACCTCGTCTCAAAGCAGTTTTCTCCCTCACCCTACCCCCAAATGCTCCATCTGGAAGGTGGGGACTCAGCCTCGACAGAAATGGGGTTGGAAGCCCACTCTCTGCGTATGTGCAGCCCGATCCTATGCACGGGTCTATTAGGAAGCAAATTCCTTATGAGATTAAGTCTGCAAGCCACTACATGTCTACTCAGAAGTAAGCGCCACCGTGGGATTTACTCTCAGCTAAATGTGTACTGGATTGCAGCCTTACTCCCCAATCTGCGAAATTAGGAGTTCAGATTAGGAGTGCAATCCAGCTGCATTAAAATAAATGGAAGTTAATGTAGAATCGTTTCCAAGAAAAAGGTTTTTTTAAAAAACGATGGAGGGACTGGTCCTCTCTGTATGCTAAAAGAAACAGGTCCCCCAGGGACTTTTAATGGGACACATTTGCAATTTAAAACGCAATCCTCTGCACACTTTCACTCCTTGATTTCAGTGGTATTTACTTCCGAGTAAGTACGCCGACGTTGTAAGGGCAATTAGGGATGCAGCCTATAAACATATCCTCAACCTAAATAACTTATACTTTAGATCTCTCTCTCTCGCGCGCGCGCACACACACACACAAACTTGCACTCTGAGATGAGACCCTCACACACCAAGCCTGCAATTCTATACACCCTTACTTGGGCGTAAATCCCGTTGAAACGAGTCAGCATGGATAAGATTGGCCTGCCCTTGGTTTCGTTAGGATCCCAAGCAGCCAAGGTAGGTGTGTGATTGAAATCCCGGTTTAAAGGGATCCTGGATCTCCTTAAATGACAAACAACACACAAGCACAGCTTTACTGCAGCTTAAACCCTTAAGACTTCGGAGCTTGCACATTCTCCCCTCCCACAGGGTTTGCGCTCTCTCTCTCCCCCCCACCCTTCTCAAAGCTCTAGACAAGACAACAAGAACAAACAACAACAAGAGAAACATCTGGTTGGAATAAGAAGCGAGGGTGTTTTGCCTGGGGGGATTGGCAGAAGCCAACTGAGCTCTGGCAGGGCACGAAATCTTGGGGGGGGGAGCGTGTGTGTGTGTGTGGGGCTTAAGGTAGGTTATCTCCTTCTGGGTTGATCCCCGCCGCCGCCGCGCGATCCATGCGCCACTATTGGTGACCGTCGCCTTTCTCCTTGATCAGAGACAGACAAGTCGGCAGGAGCCAGAGCTCAGGCGGAGGAGGGTCACTTTTTCGTCCTCTTGGGCCGCCGCCGCCGCCGCTGCTGCTTCTTCCTCCTCCTCTTGATGAACAGCGATCAGGTTTCCTCCCATGGCTGCCCCCTGTTTTCAGAGCCTCCCACCACCACTAACCCGAGAGCCTGTTTCCCCGACCTCAGTTAATGCCACTGATTATTCCAAGATGAGGAGCGGAGCAGGAGGCGCGCTGGCTGGGCCCGCTGATGCAGAGCAGTTGCCTTATTACCAGCGACGGCGTCCTCCCCGGCTGGGGGCAGGCGGATCAGCGCGGGCGGGCGGGGGAGAGGATAATCTTACAGCGGCCGCTAACCCGGGAAGGGGCAGCTCGAGTGACAGCTGAGAAGGAGCCCTCTTTGGGAGAGCAGCGCCCTCCGCAGTCCTCAGCCCCAATCCAGCCCTGGTCGAGGACGACCCACACTTTCTCGGGAGTAAGCCCCATCGGACTCAGTGGGGCTGCTTCCGGGGAGATAGTGCAAGGGTGGGCTTGCCATGCAGACCTCTGGTTTGCAGTGGGAAGCGAGCGACATGTGCTCTAGGACAATTGTTACTCTTGTATTATTGTTGTCGTTGTTTCTTATCCACCCTTCACCATAAGGTCCCAGGGCAAGTTACAAAAGTGTGTGTGTATACACACTGAGCTTCTAATTTGAATGGAAAAGCAGAATATAATTACAAGTAAATACAATTAAAGGGGCACAAATGGACTAGACAAAAAAAGTGTTCCTGATCAGTGATCAAGCATTCTTCAGGAGCCATTTTGGAGCCAGGAACACTTCTGTCCGTCCGTCCGTCCGTCCGTCCATCCATCCAGAAGGCTTCCCAAGGCAACTTAGAAAAAAGTATAACAGCATTAAGATTGTTTTAACCTCCTCCTCCTCTGGGGTAGCCTATCTGTCTTCCCAAAACCCAGTTTCCATTCGGTGGTTGGGACTGTTCCCATTACTTGGCATCCTGTCTTGCTCCCCTGACCACTGTCAGTTGGGCAGTACTTTGCCTAGCTAGGTGTTCCTTACTCCCTTTTCCCCAGGACTACAGGTCTTTTCAGTGCTCAAGGGCAGACAGGCAGGTGCTAAGTGCAGTTGCTAATGTCTCACTGGATGTTCCTTTGCCAAGCTGCGAGTTCCTCCTTATGGACGTTGGACCTGTGCTTTCATGGAGAGGGCAATTCTTTCCAGATTGTGGTTGTTAACAACACGTAATATTTAAGGCATGCAACCCATACTTTATTAATTAATGTATTATTTTATTTATTACATTCATATCCCATCCTTACTCCAAAAGGAGCCCAGGATGGCATTATCTCAACAATCTTCACAAGAGCTCTGTTAAGATAGGCCAGTATTATCCTCCCCATAGGACAGGTCAGGCAGCTAAGGCTCAGAGAACAAGACCAGCCTAAGGCCACCTAAGTGAACTCACGGGATAGGAGAGATTTGAATCCCAGACCTTGTGGCTCATGGCTTACACTCTTAGCCACTACAGTTGCTCTTTCATATTCTATCCCTCATTAACAAGATGGCGACACAGCACAAATGGCATGAGAAAGGTCCAAGGATTCAAGGTCCAAGGCACACTTTTTAGTGGTTTGTGTGTAAATGGTCTTAAATGGCAGGTGCTTAGAAACCACCAATCTCAAGTATACAGGATAGCTGACAGGCCCTGTGGGGTAGGTCTGTCCCACAGTTTAATTGAGTAACACGGCCCTAGAAGAGGCATTAGTGATCCATATGGAGATTATTATGTTACGAGAAAAAAGGTTCCTTTCATTGTTTGGAGGCTGATGTTTTGCATGTTCTTTGACTCAGAAGCTCAGAACTGCAATTCAACAGGACTGAGCCAAATGGAAACATCATGTGCATACTAAAGGAATGTTCAGATGACAGAAAAGCCTTAGGATAGAGATAAATCAAAAGTGTGGAGTCTGAAACTAGATTCCACAGTCACTATTATATTAAAATGTTATTTGTTATAGAGCTGCTAGAACGGTAATGATTTGTAATAACAGATACTAATTATTATTTTGTTGATGACTCAAAATAAATCCAGAATTTTTAAACTATAACTGTCACCTACTTTCTAATAAAGGATAACTGAAAATACTATGTAGAAAATACATAGATCAAACAGGACAAGGAAATCCATCCGTAGAATATGGCGAGATAATTGTGTGTACATTTTTTATGCACTCAATTTGTTTTATGGCATCATTCTCTGATGATAAACATAATATGGAAACATTGGCAGGGCTGAGGAGAGGAGGGCAAGGGGAGCAAAATCCCTGGGGCCTGGATGTCCAGAGGGCTCAGGCTTCTGGGGGCTTGGACTGTGAAAAAAACAAGCAATACATTACAAAATAAATTTTGGTATCTCAACAGATCAGAGAGTGGCTTTAATATCTGTTGCTAAATCTCAGCATATCCAAGGCTGTTCTTTTTTCTAAGGTCGGCATGTGCTATTTGTATGATTTCGACCATCAATATCTAATGAAGGTTAACTATTTAATTTTTGCAAATTGTATTGTTTTTATTGTTTTATTGATGTATTATTGATGTTTTACTGATGTATTATTAATGTATCTCTATATTTCTATTCTTCTGTAAGCTGCCTTGAGGGCCTTTTGGCTGAAAGGCGGGGTAGAAATATTAAAATCAATCAATCAATCAAGTATTCTTGGATAATTTCTACAGAGAATGAGACGGGGAAGTGCAATCTTGCTCCTGCTCCTTGATCTCTTGGAGGCTTTTGATATAATTGACCATAATGTCCTCCTGGACTGCTCCGTTGAATGGGAATTGGGGACACCTTGTTGTGGTGGTTCCAGTCCTACCTACAGGACCAAGTCCAGAGAGTAGCTTTGGGTGATTGTCTTTCAGCCCCTGGCAGTTGTGCTGGGTGTGCTGCACAGGGCGCATAGGGTGCCATCTTATCCCCAATGCTATTTAATATCTATATGAAGCCACTGGGAACAATCATTAGGAGTTTGGGGGCAAGGGTTGGGTATGGGCAAGGGCAAGTATGCTGATGGCTCTCAGCTCTGTTTCTCCATAACATCTGAATTAGGAGGGGCTGTGTGGGCCTTGGACTGCTGCCTGGACACAGTAGGGGGACTGGATGAAAGAAAATAGGCAGAGCTTGAATCTGGGCAAGACAGAGCACTGTGGGTGAGTGGTTCCTGTGTCCAAGAAACTGGTCAATTGCCTGCTCTGGATTGGGTTGCACTCCCCTTAAGAAACAGATTCACAGGTTGGGGTTCTTTCTGCATTCAGTTCTGTAATTGGAGGCCCAGGAAGTCTCAATGGCTAGAAGTGCCTTTTATCAGCTGCACCTGATAAGACAGCTACAACTGTTCCCGGACTGGAAGAACTTGACCACAGTGGTTCAGGCATTGGTGATGATACTGGCAAGGCTGGCCCCCTTGCTAGTGAATGCACAGGGTTAAGGGTTCTTGCTTTCTCCCTTCCTCTGGGTCTACATATGTCCTCAGTAGTGTAGTGACAGGGTCCTTTCATGATATTCACGCCACACTCCTGTCACAGCCATGCCTCCTTTTCCACTTTCCTTCATCTCCTTTGCTCTCCATGTCATCTCCACATCCACCCTCCACTACAACAGATGTCCCTACAAACCAATCAGCATGAAAGGGAAGGCTATGTCTGACTCACCTCTTCTCAGTAGCTAACATGCTCCCTTTTCATGATGATTGGCTCATACATAGGGACCTGGCTGGGACTCTGCTTCCAAAAAAGTAACAGGGCTATGAACCCCCCCCCCAAGACCTTGGGTGACTACACCCCTGCTTATCCTTCCACTTTGGAGGAAGAGCAAGATTCAGATGTGACTGAGAAGGACAGAAAGAGAGAGAGACACCAATTTCACCTTGCCCTGTATGAACAGCAGTATCTCCCTGCCTCTAGCAACAAAACAAGCAATCTGACTCATTTGGCTCCATCACAAGTTGCAATGGTGTTGCACAGGTTTCCTGTCCTTGCGCATAACCTTTGGGACTGAGCTGCAAGGAATGAATGTGAAATCTATGAGCTTCACATGTGTCTGGGCCTGTGGGGGGGGTGTTAAAAAGGCTACATGACAAACACCCCTGCACACACTACACAGCAGGTTATGGAAACTGCTCTTAAGTGTATCTACTACTTTTCTTACATGATAGATTGCTATGTCCTTTCTCTAAAGGTATTCTGGAAGCGAGTGATTAAGCACTCGCATAAGTGGTGCTGAGTTGTAGGGTAGGGGCTTCATCCAGAAGGAACTGGGCACTTTTGAAATCATCATGCAGTCAGGCTTGCTAATAAAGCACATTTCATAACACTCAAGAGCAAGCAACATGTGAGGCTCAGTCATAAGCAGTTTTCCCATGATGATGATGATTTACAAAATGTAGCCATGGAGGCACTGAAAGACCCCCATGGGGGTGGGGAGCCTTCTTAACATTTCCCCTCCAGTAGCTTTTCTGCAATGTACCATGCCCCCAAGCAATCAAACTGTGGATGTTAACACATGCACTGCATTCCTTTCAGTGGGATACATATTTGCATATCCAAATGTGCATCTTCATCCACATTCTGCCCCAACTGGTTGTCAGGAGCTGCTAGATCTGTGTGCACCACCATGTGGTGAACCTCTGAACTGCAAGTGGCCGCTTTTCAGTGATGTACTTTCAGGTCCTGGACTGACTCTGCCCACCCAGGCTGGCTACTGGACCCTCCTGGGCAGGAAGGAGTACAAAGGGCTCCCTGTTTCAGTTAGTTTTCCTCAAGCAACACAATCTTCTTGAGCACTGGTGTATTCCTGCAGCCTTATTTGCTCTTTGGTCCTGCCTCGTGGCTTGCTCCTTGATCTTCCTTCCTGGTTTGTCTAGTCCTGGTGAGAGGCAGTGCTGAAACAGTTGGGAGGGACAGCAGTGCCCCACCCCATGTACCACAACGGAGTTTGTGTCCTATTATGACTTAATCTTTGGTCCTGACTTGTGGCTTGTTCCATGGCTCCTTCATGCTTGGAGAACAAAAAGAAACACAAAATTTGGCAAAAGAAATGCAGGCAAACAATAAGGGATGCAAAAAATTTAAAATAAAAGGGATCCAGATGGGATCTGGAAAGTTACAGGCCAGTTAGCTTCATAACTGTTCTGGGAAAACTGGTTGAAAGTATTATTAAAGATAACATTACAAAGCAAATAGAAGAACAAGTCTTGCTGAAGAAGAATCAGCATGACTTGTGCAAAGGTACGTTCCACCTAACTAACCTTTAGGGTCCTTCAAAAGTGTCAAATAAGCATATGGCTAAGGGTAATCCAGCAGATCTTGTGTTCTTGGGCTTTCAAAAAATATTTTGATAAACCTTCTCAGTCAAGACTCCTGAGTAAACTTAGCAGTCATGGGGGGGGGAGACAGGCTCTCTTATAGACCAGTAACTGCTTAAAGAGCAAGAATCAGAGAGTAGGAATAAATGGGTAGTAGTTCTCACAATGGAGGGTGTAAGAAGTAAGGTCCCCTAAGGATCTTTATTGGAACCAGTGCTTTTAAAGTTGTTCATAAATGATGTGGATTTGGGGTGAGCAATGAGGTGCCCAAGTTTGCTGATGACATCAATTTTTTAAAGATAGTTGTCAGCTCTTCACTGAGACAGCAGTGTCAGTGGGGGTGCAGGCAGGGCTGGAGATTCCTTGGTAATTGCCAGGCCGTAAGTCCTCAGCCGGCAGCTTGGCTGTAAATCTGCCAGGCTAGCAAGGAGGAAGCAAGATAAGGGCAGAGGCCGTTCAAAGCTTACGTGCCAAGCCAGAAATCCAGAAGAGACATCAGTGAAGGTCCGGGTCTAGTTTGCCGAGAGATCAGTCCAAGTCAAGGTTCAGGGGATAGGAAGACACACAGTGGTCACACCTGACATTGTAGTCAGCAACAAGCTGAACCCAAGGTTTGACTTTTAAGGAGCAGGTTTGTCAGCAGGTGTGAGCCATCAGCGTTTTGGTCTTAAGTGGACAGGCCTGCCCCTCTTCTGCCTGACCTTCTGTTGTCTACGTTCTGCAGGTGAGGGGGGAGTATCCTGTTCACTGACTGCGTCTGGCTGAAGGGCTTCAGCTGTGTCTGGGGTGCTCTGCAGCTGAGGGGGAGAAGGAGCTGGGTTCTCAGGAGTTTCCTCCATTTCTCCTTCTGGGTCTGCTGCTTCTGGGTCTGCTGCTGTTACTCCCGAGTCATCCTCGTCTGATGAGTCCTCTGATGGGGCCATGACAATAGTAACCCCCCAAAAAGAATTGTGAGAAGCTCCAAAAAAAGTCTCCTAACTGGGTGAATAGGCATTAAAATGGTAAACACGATTCAGTGTAAGCAAACTTAAAGGGATGCACATTGTGACCAGAAAAATAAAATAAAAATCCTAACTTCACATATACATTAATGGGGTCTGAAGTGGTGTTGCTCGACCAGGAGCAAAACCTTGGGATTGCAGTGGATAGTTCAACAAAAACGCATGGCAACTGTGAAAAAGATCAATCCCATATTAGGGATCATTATGAAAGGTCCTGAAAATAAACCTATTGAAAAGTAAAATAAATGCCTTTATGCAAAACTGCACCCAGCTACACTTGGAATACTGTGTACAGTTCTGGTTGCCTCACGTCAAAACGGATATAGTGGAACTGGACAAGGTGTACAAAAAGAGCAATCAAAAGAGAGAGAAGTTTTTATCCCTGTCTCATAGAGCCAGGGATTGTCTAATGAAGCTGAATGGCGAGAGGTTCAGGGAAGACACAGCACATACTTAAACTATGGAATTCACTGCAGAATTGGTCACTAGCTTGGATGACTTCATAGGATGATTAGACAAATTCATGGAGGATAAGCCTGTCAATGGCTACTAGCCATGATGGCTATGTTCTGCTTCCACTGTCAGACGCAGAAAGCCTCTGAATACCAATTGCTGGGAATCACAAGTGGGGAGAGTGCTGTGTTCTGGCCCTGCCTGTGGGCTTCCCAAAGGCATGTGGCTGACCATTGCGAGAACAATGGACAGGTACGTGCAACCACTTCGGTACTAGATCCTTGCCCCTCTTGGCTAATAAAAACTAGCAAGGAGGGAACAGTTGGCTGGGCCAAGGAAGTGATAAATGCCTCTTTGCGAGAGGGAGTGGTCCCCGGTTGTCTGCAAGAGGCAGCAGTGAGACCACTCCTGAAAAAGCCTTCCCTGGACCCAGAGGATTTCAGCAGCTACAGACCAGTGGCGAACGTTCCATTCCTGGGCAAGATCTTGGAACGAGTGGTTGCTGACCAGCTCCAGGTGCTATTGGATGAAACCGATTATCTAGATCCATTTCAATCGGGTTTCAGGCCTGGTTTTGGCACTGAGACGGCCTTGGTCGCCCTGTTTGATGACCTATGCCGGGAAAGAGACAGAGGGAGTGTAACTCTGTTGATTCTCCTTGATCTCTCAGCGGCTTTTGATACCATCGACCATGGTATCCTTCTGGAGAGGCTTGCGGAGTTGGGAGTTGGAGGCACTGCGTGGCAGTGGTTCCGCTCCTACTTGGCAGGCCGTCTCCAGAAGATAGTGCTTGGGGAACATTGCTCGACACCATGGGCACTCCAATGTGGGGTCCCGCAGGGTTCGGTTTTGTCTCCCATGCTTTTTAACATCTATATGAAGCCGTTGGGTGCGGTCATCAGGAGTTTTGGAGTGCGTTGTCACCAGTACGCTGATGACACGCAGCTCTACTTCTCCTTTTCATCCTCTTCAGGTGAGGCGGTCAATGTGCTGAACCGTTGCCTGGATGCGACAATGGACTGGATGAGAACTAACAAACTGAGACTCAATCCTGATAAGACTGAGATGCTGTTGGTGGATGGTTTCTCCAATCAGATGGTGGATATATATCCTGTCCTGGATGGGGTTACACTCCCCCTAAAGGAACAGGTTCGTAGTCTGGGAGTCGTTCTAGACTCTTCCCTGTCACTTGAGGCTCATGTAGCCTCGGTGGCACGGAATGCATTCTACCAACTTCGGTTGGTAGCCCAGCTACGTCCCTACCTGACTAAGGAGGATCTTACATCAGTAGTACATGCTCTGGTAACCTCACGTTTGGATTACTGTAATGCGCTCTACGTAGGGCTACCTCTGAAGACGGTTCGGAAGCTACAGCTGGTGCAAAATGCGGCGGCCAGACTGCTAACAAGAACGAAGCGATCAGACCATATAACACCTGTTCTGGCCCGCTTGCACTGGCTTCCAATACGCTTCCGGGCCAGATTCAAAGTGTTGGTATTAACCTACAAAGCCTTATACGGCGCGGGACCACGATATCTGTCGGAACGCTTCTCCCGTTATGAACCGGCTCGTACACTACGGTCTGCTACGAAGGCCCTCCTCCGGGTCCCGACCCATAGGGAGGCCCGGAGGGTGGTGACAAGATCAAGGGCCTTCTCAGTGGTGGCCCCTGAACTATGGAATAGTCTCCCCGAGGAGGTGCACTTGGCGCACACCCTATCATCCTTTCAGCGCCAAGTTAAAACCTTACTCTTCTCTGAGGCATTTTAATTTTTTGTTTAATGATGGTAATGTTTGTAATTTGATCTTAGTTATGCAGTTTTTAGATTGTGAAATTTGATTTTAGATTGTTTTTTTTATAATAATTTTTTTATTATTCAAATTTTTATAAAAACAAATACAAATACAACAAAATACAACAGAAAAAAAATAAAATAAAAAGAAAAACTTGACTTCCGATTTGTTACAGATCAGCTATAAGTATATAATATATATCAAACCTGTCTCCTAGAACATACAAAATTCACTTTTTTCCAAAGTCTATCTCAATTAATCGTCAAATCCCATTATCATCATTACATTTTTTTCTTTCAACAAAAAGTCCAAAAGAGGCTTCCATTCCTTAAGAAATGTATCATTTTTTCTCTAATTTTTTCTTATTTTTTCTCTAATAAGACATGTCAATTTGTCCATCTCAACTAAGTCCATTAATTTCAATAGCCATTCTTCCATTGTTGGTATCGATTCCATTTTCCACTTTTGTGCATATAGTAATCTTGCTGCCGTGATCATATATAATATTATTCTTCCATATTTCTTTTCCTTTTGTTTATCCATAAAACCCAATAAAAAAAATTCTGGTTTTGACTGAATATTTATCTTTAAGATTTTTTGCATCATCCTACCTATCTGTGCCCAAAATAATTTTGCCTGTTTACACAACCACCACATATGATAAAAAGATCCTTCTTGTTGTTTACATTTCCAACATACATTAGAAACATTACTATACATTTTTGACAACTTTTCTGCAGTCATATACCAACGATACATCATTTTATAAAAATTTTCTTTAAGATTATAGCATAATGTAAATTTCAAACCTTTTTTCCACATATTTTCCCATTGATCTATTTGTATATTATAACCAAATTTTTTTGCCCACTTAACCATACACTCTTTTACTTGTTCTTCTTCCATGTCCATTTTTAATAAAAATTTATACATTTTTGCAATTATGCATTCATCATTTGTACACAAACCTATTTCAAAATCAGATTTATTTATTTCAAACCCATACATTTTCTTGTCCATTTTAAATCTTTCTAACAATTGTAAATAGGCAAACCATTGTGAACTATATCCTTCCTTTATTAGTTGTTCTCTCTCTTTCATTATATATTCACCATGCACATTTTCTAATAGTTCTTGGTAAGTTAACCATTTCTCTTTTCCAGCCATTTCTCTTCTATAAAATGCTTCTTGACTTGAAACACATAGTAGTATTTTCGAAAAAAACCTTGTTTTGTATTTATTCCATATATTCAACAAAGGACGTCTTATAAAATGATTATTAAAATCCACATTAACTTTTACTTTATCATACCATAGATATCCATGCCATCCCCACTTCAGGTTGTGACCCTCCAAATCCAATAATCTTTTATTCCTCAATAGAATCCATTCCTTTATCCAGACTAAGCAACAAGCAGCAAAATAAAGTCTCAAATTTGGTAATCCCAGCCCTCCTCTTTCTTTGGCGTCTTGTAATAATTTAAATTTAACTCTTGGTTTTTTCCCCTGCCAAACAAATTTAGAAATATCTTTTTGCCATTGTTTGAAAGGTAGATCAGAGGATATGACAGGTATTGTTTGAAATAGAAACATCATTCTCGGCAATACATTCATTTTTATTACAGATATTCTACCCATTAATGACAACTGTAATTTATCCCATTTTAACAAATCTTTCTTAATCTCTGTCCATAGTTTTTCATAATTATTATGAAACAACTTTGAATTTTTATTTGTCATAATGATACCTAAATATTTCACCTTTTCTTCTATTTTAAAATCTATCTTCTCCATTAACTCTTTTTGATCTCTTAAAGATAAATTTTTCACTAGCATCTTCGTTTTTTGATTATTGATCTTAAATCCTGCTAATGGTCCAAATTCTTCTAATTTATCCATCAATACTTTGATTCCTTCCAAGGGATTTTCTAATACAATTATCAAGTCATCAGCAAATGCTCTCGATTTATATTCCTCTTTTTTTATCTTTATTCCTGAAATCCTTTTGTCTTGCCTTATGTCTCTAAGCAGCACTTCTAAAACCAGAATAAATAGAAGGGGGGACAATGGACATCCCTGTCTTGTACCCTTTTGTATTTCACACGAGTCCGTTAAATCCCCATTGACAATTATCTGTGCCTTCTGTGATGTATAAATCGATCTGATCCATTTTATAAAATTATCTCCAAAGTCCATTTGCTCTAGAACCTTAAACATAAATTTCCAATTCAAATTATCAAATGCTTTCTCAGCATCCAAGAAAATCAAAGCAGCTTGTATGTCATTTCGTTGTTCTAGATATTCCAACACATTCAAAACATTCCTGACGTTATCACGTAATTGTCTTTTAGGTAAAAACCCCGCTTGATCTTCCTGAATAAATTGTTGCAATATTATTTTCATTCTTTCAGCCAAAATCATTGTAAAAATTTTATAGATTATTCAGTAAAGATATTGGCCGATAATTTTTTGTTTTAGTTAAATCCTGCTCCTCTTTAGGTATTAATGTTATATTGGCATTTTTCCAACTATCCGGTATCTTCCCCTCTTGTAAAATAGAATTCATTGTATACTGTAAAGGTAGTAAAAGTTCCTCCTCCAAGCATTTGTAATACATTGCTGATAGTCCATCCGGTCCTGGCGCCTTTCCTAATTTAATTTTACTTATAGCCTCAGATATTTCTCTTGACGTAATAGGACCATTAATAGCTTGTCTCTGAAGATCTGTAATTTTGGGCAAATTCTGTTTGGATATATACTCTTCTATTTTTTCTGAGGGAATTTCCTGACACTTGTACAAAGTTGAATAATATTGATGGAAAACCCTTTGGATTTTTAAATTGTCTGTCAACATCTCATCTCCTTCTTGTATCTTTAAAATAAGATTTTTTTGTCGTTCTTTTCTTAATTTATATGCTAGCAATTTCCCCGGTTTATTTGCAAATTCAAAAGTCCTTTGTTTAGCAAAATTTAATTTCCTTTCAATTTCTCTAACTGTCAACATTGACACTTGTTTCTGTAACATTTTAATTTGATTTACAGTAGAAGCTTTAGTTGGATTCTTTTTCAATTCTTCCTCTTTTTGTTTTATTTCTTCCAAGATCAATTGCATTTTCTGTTGTTTCTTCTTTTTTAATTCAGAATTACATTTAATAAAATATCCCCTCATAAATGCTTTACTTGTATCCCAAACAATATTTTCATCTGTTCCTTTATGTAAATTGTGTTCAAAAAACTCTTTTAATTTCTTCTTACATTCCTGCACTATTTTATCATTCTGTAATAAAGATTCATTTAGTCTCCATCTAAATCCAAGATTTTTTTTTTTTAAGTCAATACACTGGATTATGATCCGAAAAGTTTTTGGTAACACATCCATCTTGGAGATATCTTTCACTAAATTTTTAGACATCCAAATCATATCAATCCTCGAAAATGTTTTATGTCTTTCTGAAAAGTAAGTAAATTCCTTTGCATTGTCATTTATATATCTCCAAGCATCCACCAATTCTAAATTTTCCATCAATTCAAAACAGATCTTCGGCAATTTGCCCTGTGTCTCTTTAATATTTTTCTCAGAAAGTCTATCTATTTTTGGTGAAATTACCCCATTCCAATCACCCATGACACACCAATGATCATATGCAAACTCTGATAGTTTTTCCATAAGTCCAGTATAAAACCTTGTTTTATCTTCATAGGAGCATAAATGCCCACTATCAAAATTTTTGTACCCTGAATGGTGATATCAACTCCCACAAATCTGCCACTATCATCCAATAATATCAATTTAGGAGACAATTGTGAATTAATATAAAGAACCACACCATTTTTTTTAATCCTGCCGAAATAAATTCTTCACCCAAATTTTTACAAATTAAATATTTAGAATCTTTCTTCTTAATATGAGTTTCTTGTAAACAAATTATATCCAATTTTAATTTTTTCAAATAATGAAATACTTTCTTTCTCTTCTGCAACGAATTAGCTCCATTTATATTCCAAGTTAGATATTTGTAATCCATTTTTAAGCATGTATTTTAGAAAAGTCTGTGCCTGTTGCTCCCTTTGATCCATCATCATCCTTTTCTTCCTCTACCTGTTTCTGTTGACTTTGTTTCCCAGGAATTATATCCATATCTTTGAGTTTATCTTCTTCCATGTCTTTTGAAGCTTTTCTCAAGAAATCCCTTGCTTTTTGAACAGTATTTAATCGATACTTCTGTTGTCTAAATGTAAAAATCACTCCCTCTGGAACATCCCATCTAAATTGAATTTTACATTGTTTAAGTTTTTCTGTGAAGAAAGCGTAATCTTTTCTCTTACGTAGAAGCCTAACAGGAATTTCCTTCATCACCTGTATTTCTTTACCGTCAATTTTGAAGACATTGTTAAAATGATGTTGCAAAACCATATCTCTGGTCCTCTTTTTTAAAAAATAAACAAGCACATCTCTTGGGATTTTTTTTATTGTTGCATATCTGGAATTAATTCTATAAACTTTGTCTATTTCAAATTCCATCCGATCTTCGTTCCTGTCGAGGGATTTTGCCAAAACATTAGCAATTTTCTCTCTGATATCTTCACCTGTTTCCTCTGGAATTGCACGGAATCTCAAACAATGTTCTTTATCTCTAAGTTCCATAACAGCAATATAGTCCAAATTTTTTTCCAATTCCATATTTGTAATATCTATTCTATTCTCTAAGGTTTGCACCTTATCTTTAACAGTTTTTACATCCTGTGTTAATTGCCCAATGTTATTTTTAATCTCACCCACTTCTGTTTTAATATGATCTTGTAAATCTTTAAAATCCTTTTTCATATTGCAAAATCCATCTTTAAGTTGTTGTCTGTCCTGTTTCATCTCTTGTTTCAACTCTTGTTTAAAATCACTAAATCCCTCCATAATTTTCTGGAACATGTCCATCCCTTCCTGTGTATCAATTGAAACTCTTCGTTCCAAAACTTTGGCTGTTTTCCTAGTTGTCATTCTTGGAAAAAAAAACCCTTTTCTATTATTAGCCAATGTAGAGGCAAACAGTTTCTTTTCTCCCAGCAACAAAAAAGTTAATATTCCAGGCCTGTTTAACCAACACAGTTCTTATCTTCAGCACATTCAGGAATGTAAAACAAATCCAGTTCTCAGCATCCAGTAGTTAGTAAGATACACGAACAGCAGATTCGTTCAAAAAAAAAATTTTAATCCAAAATAAAAAAAAATATTCTCAGATATATTTCCTTCAAATAATCAAATCATCTTATCTAATAAGTTGCCTCTTATCCGTTTAATCTTTGTAATTCCTGCTTTAAACCAGCTTTTTGTCATAAAAAATAAAGCAGGTTCTTTGAATTGCTCCCTTCTTCCTTAGCTTTGTATAATACGAAAAAAGTGTGACTCACCCAAGTTTCTGAGTTGCCGATTCGTAAACAAGTCTCTTTTACGATAGTAATTTGTTAGTTGATAAGATTTAGACAGAAGGAGGCTAGCTCGTTAAAAACGTTTTTAAAAGAGAAAGAAAAAAAGGCTCGCTTACTTTCAGCACAGCCTGTTGGAAATCCAGACTCAGTCTTCCGCTGCTAGAAAAGCCTTCTTATCTCAGGGGGATTCCTGATCAAATCTAGCAATCTACAGCTCGACGGAGTTCCGTGGATGATCTCTTCGGTTCCCCTTTTATCTTGGAGAACATTTACGCCAGTCAAAGATTCCTCTTGACTGGCTTTTAACTGAAATAAGCTTTCTCTGAGATAGAGCTCACTCAGAGACAATCACCAGCCAGCACTCCTTCCGGGAAGTCAAATTTGATTTTAGATTGTGATGCTTTTGTATTTTCCTGTATTTTATTGTATTTATGTTCACCGCCCAGAGAGCTATTGCTAGTCGGGCGGTATATAAGTTTTAAAAATAAATAAAATAAATAATAAACAGAATGCTGGACTAGATCAGCTTTTCATCTGATTCAACAGGGCTTATGTCCTTAATAGTGAATCAAGGACACTATTCTTGAACCTAAGCCATACAAAGCCAAAAGAATTCTATTGTAGGCAGCTAGTCACCTGCTGCATCCCATGAGGCTGAAAGTGTTCTATATGAACCACAGCCCACATCTAGTCTGTTTGGATCTCTTTAGAAATTGGATCAAGCCAGTTAGATACAGCTCAAGGTATGGGCAGGTACAGAGCAATAGTAGATGGCAAAGTTGGGTGGAAGAGCCAGCTGAATCAGGCCAATGGCCCATCTAGTCCAGCATCCTAAACTCCCAGCAGGTGAGTCGCTCCTGCTTACCGGGAGGCAGAGAGGGAAGGGAAGGCAGCAACGAGGCCAGCAAGGTGCAGATGCCTTGCCTGAACCAATCTGGCACTTCTGCTGGTGTGTTTGCACTGCACCGACCTTGCCGCTGGCCCTGCCCTCCCCCTCCTGGTAAGCAGCAGCAACTCACCTGGCAGGTCAAGTATGCACTTATGCCCCACTGTGCCTTCCACTGCCGGTACAGAGTACTGACTTAAGGTTCACTGCTAGTACAAAATTACTACCATAAGCTGTACATCTTAAAAGGATGGATGGATAGATAGACAGACAGACAGACAGATAGATGGACAGATACGGAGCTCTGTTCTTAGAATGCTGTCAAGGGTTGTGGGAGGCTGGCCCTAAATTCAAGAAAGAATGGTTTCACGGCTGAGGCCTACATGGGGGCCCATAGATTATGTCCTGGAATAAAGCCCTATTCCTTAAGAGAGGGCAAGTTGTTGCTCAGCGAAGAGGAGAAGGTCTGTACATGTTTAGAGATATTTTATTGCTTCATATCTGATTCTCTAAAGAAAGGGCAAAGGTGGAAAATGTACTAAACAGGTGTGGTTAAAAGAAGAGATGAAACTCCTAACACCAGGATCAATTTTGCTGCAAGAGATTTCTCTCCCCCTGCCTTGTATGAAGCGGGAAATCAGAGACTGGATTTGGGTTTCAGCCTCCTCGCTCCCCACCACTAGACCAAGAACCTTTTTTTAAAAAAAAAACCAGATACTTCTCTAAACACAAACTTATTGTTTAGAACTGGAGCGTGAAATATTAAACTCCAAGTGGATTATGCTCTCTTAATCTTTCACCATCAAAAATATAGAGGAGATTTAGTATGTTTTCATTTTAGAGTGCTTGGCAAGCAGCCGCCAGATGAATGAAGCTCGCTGATTTCATTTGTACCTGCGCCAGATGTCACTGTTAGATATGGATGTTTTGATTCATCACTTAGACGGACTAACACGGGCATGTTGATTGGAGGAGAGCTGCTTTTGAAAAATAACGATGTCAAATTAGCAGACACAGAAGAGCCCATTATGAGAGATAAATGATACCCTGAAAGAATCATCACTTCTCTTTTGTTTCATTAATCATTAGGCAGTCTCATTTCATTTTCTAGTTTGGCTGCACATTAATTGGGCCTAACAACACAACAGCTGCATAGCAAAGCTGGTTGATGAATTGATTGGTTTTTGAATATGGTAACTATATCGCTGAGGTTTGGAACATGACACTGCTGCAGTTGCACTGTGGAATACAGACTATGGAATTGTAATGTGCACAATATGTGGAAGTCAATGGAAACATTGCCATTGATTTAGCAGATTCTGTATTGCACCCAGGATACTCTACCACAAACAGGGCTGGTCCTGCCATTATCCAGAGTGAAGTTGTTGCCTCCGGTGACAGATCTGGTGGGGGTGGGGGTAGGGTCAGTGACAAGATGCTAGAGGATAAATCTGCATGAGCCATGTGGCCTGCCCTAAATTAGCCTGCTCCCTTAAGTTAGCCTGTGTGTGAAGATGCTGCCCCATTGTCAGTGCTGTAGTAACAGTAAGTGACCAGCCTGGTCAGCTAATTTACATGGAACAGGAGGGGCACATTCTTGTCCTTTGCAACAGGCAGCAAAATGTCCTGATGACAGAGAATCTAATCCAGTCATGATGGGCAGAACAATCCTAAATTTAGGAAGCCAGCAAAGTTTATTAATTTATTTATTATTTGATTTCTATCCCGCCCTTCCTCCCGGCAGGAGCCCAGGGCAGCAAAGTTACCCCTATTCCAAACTCCACTCAGGAGTGGGCTATTGCCGGCTGAGCCAACCTGAGCCTGGAAGAGAGATAACATGTCTTTGAAATAGAGTCTTACACCACTCTTTTTGCCAGGGTAACTTCTGCTATGTTGCTAGATCATGTGACCAAGATGGACAGGGTTTGGGATAGGGGTAAGTCTCACTCTGCCCCATACCACCTCCACTACATCTCTGGAATGCCCTTTGGGGGGGCTTACCCCAGCCTTGGCTCAGGCAGCTTAAACTGAACTGGATTGGCCCCAGCTGAGCTGGGATGGAGGACTTGCATCAATTCAGCTGAGGTAGTCCCAGCTGAGTCCACACTCAGCTGGAGATATGCCTATTCCAAACTATGCTCATTTGGCAGATCTTGGGTTTGGATTGCTCCCTAAATCCCACTGAAACCAATGGCTTGCAATGGGCATTAGTGATGACTATCTTTAGGTGGATCAGATCCACCACGGGATCATGTTTGCTTGTTGTAGTGTTTTAAAAGACCTCCAAGAAGTCTCAAGCTCAAAGGTGGGAAACCTGTGGCCCTCTAGATGTTGTTCAACCAGAGCTTCCATCTTCCCTGGCTATTGAGCTAGCTCATATCATTATGTGGATGAAAATTATGTGGTCTATTTTCACTCATTGATTAGATAGTAGAATCTATACTCAGGAATTCCTAAGTGCAGCCAGTCCTTGCCAAAGCGGGGTTTGCAGTGCCCTACTTGAGTTCAAACTGGTCAGTAAAGGAAGATAAGAAAGAATTAGGACCTCACTTAGAGTATGCTCGCAATTCTTCCTTCTGATGTTGGGTCTTTTGATGTCATGGAGATGACAAGTGATTGACAGCTGGGTGGCCATGCCCACCTGTCAAAGTGGCCTGCGGCAGGTGGAAGAGTTAAGGATCTGGCCCGTGAGATGGATCCTGTGCCCCACTCCTGCAGTAGATGACCTCTAAAATGGACTTCCAGTAGCCAAGAAAAGGTTTAATGCAGCAACTTAAGCTGCTGTTCCTCTTCTGTTGACACACTTTCTCTGATTCCCACCAAGAATCCACTTGTTGGTATTGAATATGAGGATATCAATCTCATATTCCCAACTATTAATTGTATATTTTAGCAAAGTACATAATGAAATTATTAGGAGGATGAAAAAGAAATGGAAATGCTTTAACTGTCCTTAGGGCTAGATGACCAATTACAGTAAATGATAGAAAAAGATCCCACATCATCTTAACTCACACAAAACATTTGCATGGAGACAATCTGCAATCTAAACTTCATCCCATGAACTGCTTGTTTGTGCTCCTCTTCCTGGTGTGTTTTGTTCACCCATGCAAAATGTTGCACTTCCCTAAAGAAATACAAGCTGGTCCATAATTGGGCTGGACCAAAGCCTTGCATTGTCCTCTCCCTATCAATTGTCCTGCCCTGTACTTCTTATAGGGCTTTTTTTAAGAGTTGGAAGGGATCTTGAAGGTCATCTATTTCAACCCCCTGCTCAATGTAGGGACCTTGCAACATAGAATCATGGATATTTCTCTTCTTCCTTGTTTTTGAAAAATATGATTTGCATCATTGAGACCATTTACCTAGGGCAGGAGTGGGCAACCTGAGGCCCTCCAGATATTACTGGGCTACAACTCCCATAATCTCTGACCATTGGCCACGCTAGGTGAGACTGATGGCAGCTGGAGTCCAACAACATCTGGAGGGCCATAGATTGCCCACACTTGACTTAGAGACATTGTTAATGTCTTATTTAGCAACAGTTTAACCTGATTACTTCATGATTACTTCACGATTCCATCTCAGATTTCCCCTCCCCCTTTTCCTTCCTCTGCTCTATGTGAAAATTGCATAGAGATGTACCCATACAATGTCAGATTTTATTAAGAAAAACACATACATTAAAAGCACTTGAAGATTTGCTTTGAGACAGTGAGGCCAGAACTAGATGTTATGAGAGGCACATACCTGCTGCCAAAAAAAACAGCCTTGTGTCTTCTTTTCTCTCCTCCGTAACGTCCAGCAATCCAAAATGTGGTGTGTGAAGTCATTGTGTGCAGAGTTTCTCTGCCCCCAACACCATTTCATTGGTTGCAGTTTGCAGCTGCAGGAAACTCCGAGCATCATGACGTTTTGCGTTTCTAGATGTTACTAGGGAGAAGCGAAAAATAAGAGTTGGGGCTGTCCTTATCAATGGCAGCTACAGCACTTCTGCAAATGTCTAGAGCTAGCCCATGGAGCAACAATGAACCAAACCAAAATGAAAGGTGACAGAGTACTAGTTTGGATGTATTCTTAAGTAGGCAAGACATATAATCCCAAACTGAATGTCCAAGCATTTCCTTTGGTTGTTTAAAAAACTCTCTTTTAATTTAGTTCACCTATATTTCTTGCCTTTTATAGCTTGAGTTTTAGCTGCATCTTGTCATATGTGAAACGTTTCTGAAAGGTGTCAAAATGGCTTGTCATGGCCTTGGAATGAGGGCAAAATGAAACGTCTCGTATTGTAGCATACTTACATAAATAAGAGATTCCAATATAAACCATTCATTTGGCAGACGTGTCTCCATCAGCAAGCAGTAAGTGCTATAGAATTCATGCTTAGTTTTTATGCATGCACACCCACAACAACATCAGGAAGAATATGTACTTTTACTAATTTTAATATTACAATCCAGGTTCTCTTGCACATATTGCAGGAAGTGTTAAAAAGTGTTTTGCACATATAGGCTGGAAGTCTGAGTATTCCTCTCTCCCTTATACTAAACTTGTTTCCATCACTTAGAAACACAGATGGTGGAAATGGGAAACAGAGTCATTAATGAATGTCAGGGATTATTTATGATGGGCAGGATGATTTTTTGCTTTTTAAAAAGAATACTTTAAATGAAAACTGTTCTTAAACATGAAAAAAATGTTTACTGTGGAACTTTTTATACACTTCAACTTTATTAGTATATTATATCACTACATTGCCCTCTCTATCTCAGGCATCTCTTTTATCCAAATTATTTTTTAAAGTGTTAGTGAGCGTTCTGGAGATTTTGCACTGCAGAATTAACTAAATGTGCATGCACAAAAAACAGCATGTAGATACTTTTTGAAATCACTAGAAATGACTGTGGGGATTGTTATTTTATTTACTATACATTTTTATCCCCATTTATATCGTCACAACAACCCTATGAGGTAGGTTAGGTTGAGAGGCAGTGATGGGCTGAAGGTCATCCAGCAAGCTTCATGGCTGACTGAGGAATCCTGGTCTCCTAGGTCCCAATCCAACACTCTAACTGCTACACCATGCTGACTGTTAGAGCTTTCCCTCTCTGGTAACAATTCTGTTTAGGAATTCAGGACTACTTATGGTCCTCCCTCTTCTCTTCACAACTATCTCTCAGCCTAACCTACTTCACAAGGTTGTTGTGAGGTTAAAATGGAGGAGGGGAAGATCTACTCTGAGCTCTTGGAGGAAAGATGGAATAAAACACTTTGATTAAAAAAGAGAGCAAAGACTTTTAAGGAGGCAACAAAAGTAGAGAAAAAAGGGGAGATTTTTCAAACATATTAATTCAAACACATCAGGAGTCTCAGCTCAAGTTAATTATCTACCTTTTCTGCCGGTAGTTGACCTTTAATTAATCTACCATACATATTGTATGAATTAAAACACCTCTTTTCTCGAGAGAAAGGGAGGGGTGCAAGAGAAGAAGTGTGTATTATACTGGAGTATAGTTACATAATTATTTTTAATTCAGGGCAATGGTTTAATTAAATACTTGCCCAAAACTGAGCTTTTTGAGGAAATTTGGCAATTACAATCAATTTAAATGTACAGCTCCATTAATACGATGACAAGAGCAGTAATAACAAATAACACAAAATGCAAGTAATTGTAGGCAAATGTTGAACAGATGTGAAAATAGATGGCAATATTAGGGCTCATTATGATATATCGTGCTGAAGTGCAAAAACAATCTGCTATTCAAGGGCTGATTCCCATTTGATGTTTTTGTACTTAGCTATGCTTCTCTTGCTACAAAATGTGCATCGCTTTATACATGATATAATAAACATATGAAGATGCCTTATTATGGGCCAGATTGGAGGAAACTTCTTTCCAGTCTAGCCCATATGCATGAAGCATTCCTACCTACCTACCTGTCCCAACCTGGTGCACCTGTTTTGCATCTGATGTCCCTGGATATCCATACATGAGTGGAAGAACATTTTTTTAAAAAACCACGTAGGTCCATTTTGCATGGTCAAATTCCCAGACAAAATTCAGGAGTTGACTAAGGGTTGTATTTAATGTAGCGCTAAGGTGACCATTCCATAAGCACAAGGATTTCTCCTTGGGCAACATAACATTTTCCCCTTCTCCTCCTCCCCCTGTGTCCCCCTAAATCTGTTCTGGTTTCTCTCAAACCCTCTGGAGCAGATTTGGGGATGAGTCAGGGTGCATGTGGGGGGAGGAGGGGGGGAAATCCCATTGTGCAAGTAGAAGTCATTTCGCTCTTGCAGTTATTTAGTTGAATACCACCCTGTGTAATCTGGGCCTAGATGCATTGGATTTTTCATGCATAGGCCATATTTTAACATTCTACTCCTGTGTGCATGTTAGAGGTGGGGCAGAAACTTCCCACCTGAAATATGGACTGGATTGAATATATATGACTGGCATATCTTGCTCAGTAATGTCTATCTCACTGTTCTTCAACCTTGGGTCCCCAGATGTTGTTGGACTACAACTCCCATCTTCCCCAGACAGCAAGCATGGTCAATGGTCAGGGATGATAGGAGTTGTAGTTGATCAACATCTGGGGACCCAAGGTTGAAGAACACTTGCCCATATTGACTGGTAGCAGCTCTCCAGATTGTAAGGCATGGGCTTTTCCTGACCCTACCTGGAGATGTCATAGGTCAAACCTGGAACCTTTTATATGTAAAACATGTGCTCTACCACTGAACTATGGCTGGTGGACTGGGGAATTTATTGTTTGATCCAACCCACTGGTCCTGCTAGTCCAGTTGCTGGCTGAAAGGCACTGCTGGATCTAGGCACAAGCTAAGTGAGCTGCAGTTTAGGGCCTCAGATTAAAAGAAGCCCCTAAATGTATTTTTTAATTTAAAAACTCTCTGAATTTCAAGTTTTACATAATGGGTTATAAAATAAAGGTATCAGGGAATACAGAATCTAAAACAGACATCATTCGGATACGACAAATGGTTACACAATTATTTGTCATATTGTGTTTATAAACCTGTGCAGAAATAACTGTAATTTATATCAAAATTTCATTAGGCCAGGTGTTCATAAACTGTTAAAAAGCGCTAGTGGCAGGTGAGGTCCAGATCAGGTCAAAGGCAAACCATACCAGACCTGACCCACTTTATTATGTCTATTTTCATTGACCTTTCTGTTAGAATATATATATATATATATATATTTGGTAGTGCTGTGGGGCCTCTTAAATTTGACATAGCTTCAGGGCCTTCACATGGCTTAATCCAGCCCTGCTGACAGCACCTCCAGGGTATCAGCCAGGGATTTTTAGTAATCCTGCTACCAGGGATCCTTTCCACAGATGATGCCAGAGACTGAATTTGGGATCTTTCATGTAAAAAGCATATGACCAGTCACTAGGAATTCCAGTCTATCCAAATCTGTGTCCAGACCCAAATGAATCTGGTTTGACAACAATTCAAGAAAGGCTCGTCTAGAGGCCTCTAAGCCTGCCTATTTATTTATTACATTCATATCCCCTTTGGAGAGGTCAAAGCAATGTGTATGGGGTTGCTAGATGGTCTTCCAGCCAGATGCTGAACAGGCATCTTTAGATGACAATGAGGATGAGCAGTGCCTTTAGACTAGGGTTAGAGAACTTTTTTTCTATTAAGAATCACTAACCAATGGAAAACGTTAATTGGGAGGAGGTGCAGTTGATGTTGGGTGGAGCCAGAACCCAAAGTGGGTGGAATTTGTAACATTGCAGCATTACATAGCTCTCTCTTTCTCTGTGTGTCACCTGCCACCCCCCTCCTGGTTCAGCCTAACTTTGCCTCTTTATGCTCTTGCATTCTCATCCTGTTGGTCCCACCTCCTTTTTGTTTCTCCTCCCCCCTTGGCAGCATTCCCAAGCAGCCATGATGCCCACAGGTCTCCTTCTCAAATGTCAAAGGGCTGATTTCCATTTGAATTGTTATATTTGGGTAAGTATACATGGTGTAATAAAATCAGGCCCTGGACCACAATGATCTGGAAAACAAGATTTATTTGGGGGTATCTGATAGTCATCTTGCTAAATAATGCAATAGTTGAAATTAATTGTGAATTGGACTGGTTTGAATTTGATTTGGGCATTCAGTGGAAAGTGAAAGGTGCATGCATGTACAATCAGCATTGAAACTTGGACTGGATGGCAGTTTGCATGTATTTTAAAGAGGCAAGCAATGAAAAATGCAATCCTGCTTCACATTTAATAGCCTTGGCGTGCCTAGCTGAAAGCAAAACTTAAATAGGAGTTGGCCCAAAGACATCTGAATATAAATTAGCATTTGTGCAAGTCGGCCCTGCAACAAAATGTTGCACTGAGGAATGCTCCCTTTTCAGGATTCCAGCTACTCCATCCTATTGCCCCTCACTCTGGTTTTCCATTCCCCTTCCAAATGGTCAGTCAGCATTCTTTGACTACTAAACACTCTCAGTCAGTCAAATTTGTTTGTTAGAAACCACTGGTCATCACAAAAATACAAACAGTATAGAAGTACATTTTAGCACATGGAACCCTTTTGATCTGCTAAGGTGAACATAGAAACCTTGTATGTAGGGTATGTATCCCCATCCATCAACAAATCACTGATTTTCTCCCTGTTATTAAAAATGGAAACTTGCTGGAGAATTCCTTTGAGGAATCTGTCCCTGGGAGAATTATACAGGGAGAATTATATAGGGAACAATACATAATGAACAAGATTTTCCACCTCTCCCTGGCCACAGATATACACAAACAATGATTTACAGATATTCTGGCATATCTCCCATCCAAATATGCTGTGGGCATAGTTTGAAATCACAAATCTTGGGATTTGTCCAAGTCTGCTTATATACCTCTCTCTTGTGTATGGGTGGTGCTAGCTTGGCTACATAAGCAACTGCACTCAGATCCTGAACATATAATATAAAAGAGGGAATGGTAGTATTTGGTCAGTGTCTCTAGCACAGGAGTGGGGAACCTTTGGCCCTGTAGACATTACTGAACTACAATCCCTAGCCATTGGCCATGCTTGCTGGAGCTAATAGGAGTTGTAGTTCAGCAACATCTGGAAGGCTAAAGGTTCCCCACACCTGTCTTGGCATTTATTTATTTATTATTTGATTTATATCCCGCCCTTCCTCCCAGCAGGAGCCCAGGGCAGCATAAAGTTTTGTTGCAGTCCTTACAACAACCCTGCAATGATTATTAGGATTTAGAAAGGGAAGAGGCACCAGAGATCATATCTCAAACATATGTTGGATAATGGAACGGAGCAAGGAATTTCAGAAGAAAATCACCCTATGCTTTATAGATTACAGCAAAGTCTTTGATTGTGTTGATCATGAAAAACTATGGAATGCTTTAAAAGAAATGGGGGTGCCACAGCATCTGATTGTCCAGATGCGCAACCTATACTCTGGACAAGAGGCTACTCTAAGGACAGAATATGGAGAAAACGATTGGTTCCCCATCGGAAAGGGTGTGAGACAGGGGTGTATTTTATCACCCTATTTGTTTAATCTCTACGCAGAACATATCATAAGGAAAGGAGGATTGGACCAAGATGAAGGAGGTGTGAAAATTGGAGGGAGAAATATCAATAATTTAAGATATGCAGACGATACCATACTACTAGCAGAAACAAGAAATGATTTGAAACAAATGCTGATGAAAGTTAAAGAGGAAAGCATAAAAGCAGGACTACAGCTGAATGTCAAAAAGACTAAAGTGATGACAACAGAAGATTTATGTTACTTTAAAGTTGACAATGAAGACATTGAACTTGTCAAGGATTATCAATACCTCGGCACAGTCATTAACCAAAATGGAGACAATAGTCAAGAAATCAGAAGAAGGCTAGGACTGGGGAGGGCAGCTATGAGAGAACTAGAAAAGGTCCTCAAATGCAAAGATGTATCACTGAACACCAAAGTCAGGATCGTTCAGACCATGGTATTCCCGATCTCTACGTATGGATGAGAAAGTTGGACAGTGAAAAAGGCGGATAAGAGAAAGATCAACTCATTTGAAATGTGGTGTTGAGGAAAGCTTTGCACATACCATGTACTGCAAAAAAGACCAATAACTGGGTGTTAGAACAAATTAAACCAGAACTGTCACTAGAAGCTAAAATGATGAAACAGAGATTATCATACTTTGGACACATCATGAGAAGACCTGATTCACTAGAAAAGACAATAATGCTGGGAAAAACAGAAGAGAGTAGAAAAAGAGGAAGGCCAAACAAGCGATGGATTGATTCCATAAAGGAAGCC
This sequence comes from Rhineura floridana, assembly GCF_030035675.1. NCBI lineage: Eukaryota > Metazoa > Chordata > Lepidosauria > Squamata > Rhineuridae > Rhineura > Rhineura floridana. The sequence goes on from NC_084483.1 coordinate 182,839,824, forward strand.
ACAGATCTGAACTTACAAGATCTGAACAGGGTGGTTCATGACAGATGCTTTTGGAGGTCACCGATTCATAGGGTCCCATAAGTCATAATCGACTTGAAGGCACATAGCAACAGCAACAACTGCAAATGGGAGACAAGAGGCTGCAAGGCTACGGCTTGCTTAATGCTAGCTAGTGAGTTCATGGCAGAAATTCAGCCCAGCAATGTCCTAATTCATACCTTGCTTGCTGCTTACTAAACCATAATAGCTCTCAATAGTTAACCTTAATAAAACAAGTACTGTACTTTGATATGAATTTTGGGAGAAAGAATCGTGTAAGCATGTTCATGGCTTTGACTTGTACTTTTCTGGAACAGGAGCTTAGCTGATTGAGGCCTTCTGCTTTTCAGTCTATGAAAGAATAAGCCCTATTGAAATATAGTCTTTCAACACTGTTTTTTATGAGCACGTTTCGCTTTTGGAACAGATTAGCAGTCAAAACAGTCCAGATAGGTTTTAAGTCTACCCTACTTTTCTCAAGTTCTGATGTCACTGAAGGCCTCAAAGATGATCTCCAAACAGGCTGCTTAACCAAACAAAACCACACATCACTTTTAGCAGGCACGACATGCTGCCATTAGATTTGGTCAGGAATGTTGTTGTGAAAGAGACAGATTTTTTTTGTGTGTGTGTATTTAATTCTAGAAAATCAGATATCCAAGGGCTAGAAGATCCAAAGAAACAATGCAGACTGAATTAATATAGATGAATTATTTTTCCTCTATACTGTTAATAGCCTGTAGCCAGTCTTTGTATGAAATGGAAGTGGACTGCCTTCAAGTTGATCCCGACTTATGGCAAGCCTATGAATAGAGTTTTCATGGTAAGCAATATTCAGAGGGGGTTTAACATTGCCTTCCTCTGACGCTGAGAGGCAGTGACTGGCCAAAGGTCACCCAGTGAGCTTCATGGCTGTGTGGGGATTCGAACCCTGGTCTCCCAGGTAGGGCCGGTTCCAAACGGCGGGCAGGTTGGGCACTGGCCCGAGGGTCCCGCAGCTGCAGGAGCCCCAAGCCAAACGCAGCCCAGCAGATATGTGTCGTGGCCCCAAAGGGGGCCATATTTACTGTAAAATCTGAGGGTTTGCCAAACACTTGGCAGGCCACAAAGCATGACTGGTGGGCTGTGTTTAGCCTGGACAGCCAAAAGTTGTGTTGACCTCTTCTAACTCATGACATTATGACATCATGGAAAGGAAAAAAATGAAATGTGTGAAGAATGCAAAGATGTGCATTGATTAAAACAATCTGCTTAGACTTTTTTAAAAAAAATGATAAAAGTTACACATTTTAGGAAACTTTTCAAAAATGCAAATATAAATTAGTGCAGTTTTTATGTCTGACATCAAGGAGTCTTTCTGCTGACTATAGTAGCACCAGTTCCATACCTAATGGGAGATGCTGTGTAATAATTGCCAATATTTCATTAGAAAAAATTAACAAATGTGGTAACACAGTGAAATGTGATAACAGAATTGCTGTTCACATCTTGTTGATTTAAGTTATGACACCAAATAGAACACACTATTAGAAACACATGCTAGTTCATCTTTCTTTCTCTAAGGATCTGGCTCTGTTTAAAACTACTCTTGTTTTGGGAGATCAAAGCAGTATAGATAAAACAAAACCATTACAAATTATTCCTTCAAATCCAGCCAGTAGTAATGCAAAAATAACTGCAAATAGAACACTCCAGATGGTGCTTGATCCTGTTGGAGATAATGAAAAATCTACTGCAAGGGAACTTTCCTCCTCTTTGGATTTGCTGTTACAGCCATCAAATCAAGGATGGACTTTTCTAAGACTCCCTCAAGATGGAAGAGTCTCTTTCTGCCAAAAAAAGTGAGCTGCCTCATTAGGTAAGAGCTCTAAACAAAGGGAGGGATCTTCTATGCACTCATTTCACCATCTTTTCCATATCTAGATAGTATTTTATATATTTTAAAGAATATATATCAGACAAACGGCCATCTAGTCAGGCATCCTTTTTAAACAGTGGTCAACCAGATGCCTGTGGGAAGCCCACAAGAAGGACCTGAGAGCAAGAGTACTCCCCCTTCCTGTGATTTCCAGCAACTGGAATTGAGAGACATGACATAGCCTCTGACAGTGGTATTAGAACACTGCCATTGTGGCTAGTAGCCATTGATAGCCGTATCCTCCATTCTTGATTCAATTTGTTATGCCCTCACTATTCAAAGATGTGAAAGATGCTTTGTTTGTTTGTTTGTTTGTTTACAAATCCATACAAACAAAATATGACAGCAGTGAAGAATTCTTATATAAATGAATATCTATATTAAAGTGAGGACCCCTACAAATGATAAATGAAGCACGGCTCACAGTGGGGTGGAATGCCATTCCACTTCTTTTTATACTGGATATACTGGAATCTGGCCTAACCATCCCACTTTCCATTTTCTGCTACTTTGAAACCACCCCACTTCCTTCACAACCACCCCATTTTGGCCACTGAGATGGAATCCAAGTCTTTTCAAAAACCTCATAATTTTGTTGCCATCATGTAGAAGTTCACTGAGCCACTAAAGCTAGATTCCAAGTCTTACAAAACCAATCTCTCAAGTGTAAAGGGGAATTATAAATAATTACATTTTTTAGCAATTAAGGAAGGCAAGATCTTTGTTGGATCAGAGCAGAGGCCTAACTAGTCCAGCATCCTGTTTCTCACAGTGGCACAGTAGCCAACCAGATGACTGTGGGAAGCCCAGAAGCAGGACATGAGGGCAATAGCCCTCTCCTGGTGCTGTTTTGGAGTCACCAGTAGCAGTGTGTGTGGTGAAGGTGCCTTCTCTAACACTAATATTGCTGCAGCTAACCTGGACAGCCTGGAGCAAGATCAGGGCTGTATGGTTGCACCAGTAGGACTACCACTGGCAAACAGTTGATCCCATGGGGGCAACATCATGGTCCTGACCTCACTGCTGACCTGACCTGCCTCATTCAGGTAAGCAGCTGCAATACCTATGTTGCACGGGTGGCTCTGCAGCTCTGCCCCATCACACCTGCCATTACTGGGAGTGACGGGTATTCAGAGGTATATTGCCTTAGAGGTGTAATATTACCGATATTACAGAGGTGTAATATACTTAAAGCAGTTATTTATATTCCAGACTAACTGATGATGTTCCTGAAGTACAGAATATTTCCAATGACTTAACAGAATACTTCATGGATGATAAGACTGGGAGTCATCCCATGCAACCTGAAATACAGGGACCAGTAGGTTTGAGGAGGCCCTGGTGTTGTATTGTAGGAAATTCAAAAAGGCCAGAGACAAATACTTGAATCTTTATTCCAGCAACTCACTCAGAACTGAAACTCACTACAAAAATTCCATTCTTTTTCAAAACACTCCAACCCCACCCTTCCTGTACTATTCCTCCCAGGACTTTTTCATGTATTTTACTACAAATCCTAATATGCAATTCACCGAGCACAATATCATTTATTCCCCTTATCTAAGAAAACTTCCTTCCTGCCACCCAACCAAACATATATCTAAAACAGCAGACAATAACAAATCTAGAATCAGCAACATTTTTTACCTCAGCTGATATTTTAAAATTACATAACATAGTGGGTGCTTTCACACTGCACTTTATTCCGTTATTCTGACGATTTATTTCCTGTTAAATTGCGCATAAAATTTGAGCTTTCAAACAACATAACAGGTAGCTCCGGAATTCTGTTGGAATGTAGTGGAAGTTTAGTGCAAATTTCAGCAATAAATGATACCAGAAAAATTCCTATAGCAGGCTGGGAACCCGGAAGATTGCAGGAGTTTTACGCTAGCTGCCGCAGCTCACGTGACAGCCATCCCAGCATGCAGTGCGTTCCCGCCCTTACCAACAGCCGTCCCAGCATGCAGCCTTCACGCGCTACTGCGCTGCCACCGCCACGCCTCCCAGCTGATCCCAGCTGCTCCTGAGAGCAACCTGTGCTGCTGCTGCTTGTGCTCAACCAGAGCCTGTGCTGCTGCGCTACCGCGCCTCTCAGCTGATCGCGATAGCGCCTCTTTCAACCCCCCACCCCATGCAGAAGGAACAAGCAGCGCTTTTGAATAGAAAAGGCGGGGAAAGAAGCAGTCTTCTAACGGCCATGGTAGGTGAGAGTGCTGTGTGAAAGACCATTGCGCAAAACGCCGCTAAATTGGTACTGCAGTGTGGAAGGGATTTTTGAAATCCGGAACGAAGCGCTAGATTTTTAATCCGTTAAACTAGTGCTATTAGCCCCATCTGTGAAAGCAGCCAGTCTTTAACCCATACAGGTTGTTGCCTGCTTTGTTGAACCAGTTGATCAGGCAGGAGTTCTGGTTGGCAATTTTGTGCATGGGGCAATCCGTCAGATTCATCAGTACAAACTGGATGATCAGTAATATTGTTTGTTGAATCACCATGATCAGGGGCAAAATGTATAGCCTCCCCAATCTGGTATTTTGAAATTGGGTTATACTGTGTAGGAGCCAGATGCCAAGCATTCCATATTTGGCCATCTGACAGTTTATAGGTCTACTTCGCTACCCCATCAAGTACCTTGAATGGCAACATGAATTATGGTTCTTTCTGCAGGATGCCTGGTTTCCTGACCCGTTTAAATATATCCCTGGTTCCTTGGCTCCATTTTGACAATCTGTACACTTCTTATATTTTTGTTGTTTCTATTGTACTATTTGTTTCATATCTGGCTATAGGGAAGCATCTGACTTAGGCATTTGTAGTCCAGCAACATTCAGCTTTGTGTCATCTCCCACCCAAGTAGCAATTCAGCTGGGGACTTCTGTGTTGTGGCATTGTAGATCAATAAACTTATAAAAAATATGTGATAAAGGGTTTCCATGCTTTACCTTCTAGCTCAGCCATTGGCAGACTTTGTTTCAAAAAAAGAAGGCTTAAAAACATATTAAAAGCAATTCCAACACAGATGCAGACTGGGGTAAGGTCTCAACTTAAAAGGCTTGTTGAAAGAGGAAGGTCTTCAGTAGGTGCCGAAAAGAGAAATGAGATGGCACCTGTCTAAAATATTAGGGGAGGGAATTCCAAAAGGTAGGTTCCACTACACTAAAGGTTTGTTTCCTATATTGTGCAGAATGGACCTTCTGATAAGATGGTATCTACTTGCTGAATAAGTAATGCACACTGCCTTGCCTCTGGGAGTTCCTCAGTATGAATGGCTAGCACGTTAAGTATCAAACATTCTAATCCAAGAGGTAAATGGAATCACAGATTCACCGGGGTTTGAAGGAAAGGTGGTGGCAGACACAAAGGCAAAAGTGCCATCCCACTTTCATTGCCAAATTGTTGTTTGTAGGAAATTCAAAAAGGCCAGAGAGAAATACGTGAATCTTCTTTATTCCAGCAGCTCACCCAGAACTGAAAGTACCAAAATTCCACCCTTTTTCAAAATACTCCTACCCCACCCTTCCTGTTCTTTTCCTCCCAGGACTTTTTCATGGCTTTTACTACAAATCCCAATATGCAACTGTCATAAGAATGACTTATGGTCCTTCCAGGCGGAGACAATAACCACTTTACACGGGTATTTCGAGTCCAAGGCACTCTGAGTTTTATTGCAATAAAGGCACACCATGCCTCACACAAGGGGTGAGGTAAGATGGAGCACGCTCACCCCTTCAAGCAGAAGGTTTTTTATACCTTTCACAGTTACACAAGTTAATTTCGTTAGAGCCCCTCTCCCTTTCGCATTGCTTCACTACCCCTGCTTTATTGGTTCCCCTTTTTCCCAACTGTTAACATTTCTACTTCTTAGCACAGTATTAGATTCTTTTGCCTTGCTAACCACACTGTTTCTCAAACACATCATGGTTTTGCATCACAAGCTTTAAGACAAACGGTTTCCAGGCAGTTAAACATCTTAAGCAAGTTCCCTTAGGTCATTAGGACTTTGCACAATCCTAAAGCATTTGACTTTTATTCTTGCAAATAATATTCATAAGCAGGTACTTTGGACTACCAAGGGCTAAATCTTTTCTTATTTCTTATTTTTCTTAACACAACTCACCTAGCACAATATCACACCTGGTCACAGTGACCTTTGCTGGGCCGCCTCCTCTGTTAGTGGGCTCCCTTGCCCCCAGTCTTAACTGGCTGAGGCAGGCAGCAGCATTCTGAGCACAACCACAAGACTTAAACTGGTTTAGCAATTAATCCCTTTTACCAGGGAATTCTGGGAATTGTAGTTCTATGAAGGGGATAGGAGCCTCCTAACGATTCCCAGAACACTTAATAAACTACAGGTAGACAGGATCTGGGGCGGGGGAGGGGGGAAATCATGACTGTTAAAGTGGTATAAAATTGATATCAATGTATTGTGTGGATGGGGTCCAAGTGGTGACTGAGTTTAGCTGCCATTGGTATTTCCCACAATGCTTAGGATGGCAAACTAAAAAGAAGAAACGCATCACCAAAAAGGAAGATAAAAGAAAGTATAGATTTGCATAACATTTGCATATGATAATATGTAAGTACAGTGCCAAACTGAAATTGAAATACAGTATAACTCACAGTAGTGGGGAAGATCAGATGACTTTCATGCAGACTCAGGTTGCTGTCCAGGTGAGAATTGTTAACAGGCAACTTCAAGGCCCTTCCTCTCCCTTCTTAGGGACCTTTCTCTTTGAACCAGGTTTCTGACCAAGCTTCATTTCAAGTAGAGGGCTCCTTTTTTTATTTGCAAATTTAACAATGAAAGGAAAGAAAAAGAAAACAAGATAAAAGTAATGAAGTTAAACAAAGTAAATAAAAAGATGAAAGATACAAAAAAGAACAAAGAAAAAGAAATTATATATGAATACTACTAACAACAACAATGAATCACCATCCGTTTACACTGTGGATACAATAGATCAATACATGCATCTTGAGCTAAGTGTATAAATTAATATAAGCCCTCCAGATATCCAAATAGGTATCCACTCAAAACTGACGACTGTATGAAATATTTTCAAATGTAGTGAGGGCAGTAAGGTCCTCAGTCCATTGAGTAATAGATGGTGGGTATTTATCCTTCCAGGCTCAAAATATAAGTCTCTTAGCTACCAGGACTCCTTCTGACAGTTCTTCAAATAGAGGATTGTCCACTGTAAAGTAGGGCACATGGCCACCTTCATGATGCTATGGCAGGGGAATTGTGAAGAATTAATATGGCAGTTAGCCAGAGATTCACAGTGCTGTTTTAAGCATTGGGCCATAACATTTTAAGGGGGTGGGTGTCCTGGAACAGGTATCATCAGTAGGTCCTGTTGGGACACTGGGGCCCTAGCTGCTTCCCAAGGATGCCAAGTACTGACACCAGTCTAGGAGATAGAGAGTTAAGGGAGGGGTTGTATCTCAGTGGTAGAACGTATGTTTCATGTACACAAGGGCCCAGGTTCAATCCCTAGAATCTTCACTTAAAAGGTTACATGGTAAGAGGGTTTGGAATGAGGAATGGCTCTGGCTTTCAGGGCTCTCTCAGCAAAGTGCTCTCTGGTGGCTCATCTTCAGCTTACCAGGTGGCTGGATTCAAGAGCCACCAATTAAATTTACAACCACGCCCCCAATGTAGTGTTGCTCCAGGACGCTGGGGGAAATTTAATCAGCACTGTCTTTCTAAAGGAAGGCCCAGGACAGACTGTGGTGCTCTGCCCTTCTGTGGCAGAGAAGCCTCAGCAGTTGCCCAAGGATGTTGAGCGCTGACACCAGGTCTGCTTAGAATGGTGTCTGCCTAAAGTGTTGGAGAGCAGCTGTCAGCAGAAATAGAGAGTGTACAGACAGTCTTGGCCTCAAACAGGGATAGAGAACCCATTTCAGACTGAGGGCCGCATTCCTTTCATGACAACCTTATGGGGGAGGTGAAGTTCCTGTAGCACGTGCTAGTGGTGGGTGGAGCCAGAAGCAAAAGTAGGTGGTGCAAGCCAGGCAAGCAAGAGATGCTATCAGAGCTCAGGAAACATTCCGGCCAATCAAAAACACTCAAGGAGGGAGTGAAGTAGGACCAAGAGGGGTGTGGCCTGTGCTGAGGGGTCGTGCCTGAGGAGATGTGGGCCGTGTACACATCATACATTTACAGCGCATTATTTCTCCCAAAGAATCCTGGGAACTCTAGTTTGTTAAGGGTGCCAGGAATTATAGCTGTGTGAGGGGTAAACTTCAATTGCCAGTATTCTTTGGGGGAAATAATGTGCTTTAAATGTATACTGTATACATAGCTGTGACCTGGGAAGAGCCCCAAAGGCCAGATACACAGACCTGGAGGGTTGCATTCAGCCCCCGGACTTGTGATTTCCCACCTTTGGTCTAAGTGAACATGACACATCCATGTTGCTGAAGGATAGGTCTTGTCAGCACCTGACTCAGAATCTGTTGCCAACCCTGTTTGTTCCACCCTGGAGTCTGATGATCAAAGAAAGGAGAAAGGAAATAAATGTAATTAAAGATGGAAATGGACCAATGGTCTGGCTCAGTATGGATCAGGTTTATATGCCTGTCCTAAAATAGTGTCCTGGCTTATATGGTAAGAAGGGTTCCCTGACTATTAACCAGGGCTCAGGACACGATTGACACAAGTAGCTGTTTGAATTTGTCCTTAGTCAGGACACCACTTACTCTCTGCAAAATGTTTCAGCAGACCACAGTCATATAGATGACTTTGCACATTGGTATAGAAAGTAAATGGCATGGAAGTGATAACTGGACACAAGTGGAAGTCCCCAAATAGTCTTCTTGATCTTAGACAGGAACTGAACTGCTGTATGTCCAAGGCTAAGAATAGTGAATGAGAGCATCCTTAGTGATAACTGGACACAAGTGGAAGTCCCCAAATAGTCTTCTTGATCTTAGACAGGAACTGAACTGCTGTATGTCCAAGGCTAAGAATAGTGAATGAGAGCATCCTTAATGCTTAATTCCTGGAGGAATCTTTCCATGGAAGTTAACTTGTTGCAGGCTTGTTTAGTTTTGTTTATACCTCACCAGAAGTCTATTGTTTTTATGGTGAATGGCAGAAATATTTTGATGTATAGAGGAAAATGTAATTCACAAATTATGATGATGGAACTTAGGCTGAAATCCTAAAACACTTTCCTGGGAGAAAGTCCCACTGAACTCGGTGGGGCTTACTGCTGACTGAGTAGACAAGATTGATGATTTATAATCTAAATCACTATGTATCACAAGCAGAGCTGAGACTCAGTTTCAGAATCAGTCTTCAGTGCCAACTCTTGCTGCACACAAACCTTCATGGCCTATTATTCAGTTTTAATTTATGCACAATAACACCCTGATTCAAAATTCACCGTCATATTGTTAGGCATCCCCAGTTCCAATCTTTGTTTAGAATATTTATATATCACTTTTTAACCAGACGTTCTCACAGCTGTTTACATGGTAAAACTGGGCAACAATTTATCACATACAAAACATCTTTTACTCTAAAAGTTTCCACTACAGTTGTTCTTGTTCTCGAACAGGATGTTCACCGAGTCTCATTGGTTTCCCTGGGCAGAAGGTTTTGCATTTTCCTGACCCTTGGAACTCTTAGAAGAGGGATGTAGAAAGTCCTCTATGCAGCTCTCTTTAAGGAATATTTTTTCTTTTTTCTTCTCTGGAAATATTTGCCTTCCTGTCTCAAAAGTAATACCTTTTTTAACCATTTCTGTTGGCTTCATTCCATTGTCACTTGAAGGGTTGTGATTCGCCCTTAGCTCACATGATGGGTCGAGTAAGAAATAACACAAGAATAAATAAAAGCTCTTACTCATTGATGCTGAAGTCATACGTAGGAGTTGAATGCTGTTTTTTCCTTAGGTTTCTCCAGCTTTGTCATGGTGACTAATGTAATGACATCAAAAACCAAGATCAGGGTAGCCACCACAGTGGTTCCTTCCAGGTGTTGTGGACCCCGGGTCTCATCAGCTGCAACCAGAATGGGCAACGATCAGGGATGATGGGAGCTGTAATACATAAAAGCTGGAGGGCACCACATTGGCTGTCCCAATCAAGATTATAACCGTTGGAGGGAATCTTCAGAGGCCTGTGGTTGCCATCTCTTTGTTGCTCCATCCCAGGCTGCTCCTGAAGTGATATTGAAGAAGTTGATTTGAGGAATGTACAGCTAAAGACTGTCTTTCCTTCCTTGGGCTAGACCAGGTGTGGGGAATCTTTGGCCCTCCCAACGTTGCTGAACTACAACTCCCACCATCCCTGGCTATTGGCCATGCTTGCTAGAGCTGATGGGAGTTGTAGCTAAGTAATATCTAACAGGGCAAAGGTTTCCCATCCCTGAGCTAGATGAATAGTTGGCCTGATCCACACTGATGAGGAATTATAGTCTTCTGGGGGACAGAGGGCCTGGTAGATCATAAAATCATAAAAATGAGCTGGAAAAAATGGGCAAATGCCCCTCCTTTATTTTTCTTTAGCCCATCTTATTGGCTAAAGTGACTGGCTGTAATGGTCACTTGGGTTATCTTCATATAACTCTGGCAGAGAGATGGAATCATTGTCAACCAGTGGCAGGATTGCAACCTAAAGTTACTGATTTTTTAATTGTGTAATGCACCACTGGAAGAATTACCTCATACTTCCCCCTGTGCACAAAATTGCCAACCAGAACTCCTGCCTGATCAACTGGTTCAACAAAGCAGGCATCCCAGTGCTTCAGATCATAAGAAGAGTCTGCTGGATTAGGCCAGTGGCCTATCTCATCCAGCATCCTGTTCTCACAGTGGCCAACCAGATGCCCACGGGAAGCCCACAAGCAGGACCTAAGCACAAGAGCTCTCTCCCCCTTGTTGTTTCCAGCAGCTGGTATTCAGAAGCACACTGCCTCCAACTATGGAGGCAGAGCATGGCCATCATGGCCAGTAGCCACTGCTAGCCTCAGCCTTCGTGAATTTTTCTAATCCTCTTGTAATCCTCAAAATTGGTGGCCATCACTGCCTCTTGTGGGAGCGAAGTCTATAGTTTATGCATTGGGTGAAAAATTACTTTCTTTTGGCTTCCTGAATCTTCCCACATTCAGCTGCGTTGGATGTTCACGAGTTCTAGTGTTATGACAGAGGGAGGAAAACTTTTCTCTACCACTTTCTCCATACCTTGCATAATTTTATACACCTCTATCATGGCTCCCCTTTCTCTCCTTTTCTCTAAACTAAAAAGCTCCAAGTATTATTATTGTTTTCATTAGGGGGGAAAAAGGGGGGGAGAGGAAAAAAACACTCCGCCAGCTCACATTAACAGTACATTTAAACATCTATTCATCCATTTAGTTTACATATGTAGATCAGCATATGCCATCCAAATGTCCGAATAAGTATCCAGATGAAGCTGGTATTTATAGAAAGTACACTCAAATGCAGCAAGGGCGTTTAGGTTGTCAAACTCTTGCCTAATAGTTGGTGGGTATTTGTCCTTCCAGGCTTGAAGTATAACAGGAATATAATTTAAAAGTACATGGACACCCACAAAATTCAAAGATTTCACCAATACAAAGTAATATGGACAACTTCAGACCAACAAGAACATATCACTGAACATGCCCACATCATGTGCCTCAACAAAACATTTCCAGCATTGCACTTCCAGCATCCATCTGAATTAGACGATGCCTTCCTATAAATACATTGTTGAGTCCAGTATACCTGAAATACCGATTTTTGATGAATCAATCTCTGTTTTAAATCTATAGAAACATTTTGTATATATGCTAAAGCTCCAAGCACTGTAATCTTTTCTCACTGGGGAGTTCATTATATTCTGTGCCATTATCTGTTCTTTTTAACAACTCTGTTTTAAGCTAGCTCATTGTGCATTAAAAATTGACACTTCTGAAGCCTGCTGTCTTGATTTATCAAGGGGAAAGTACAGTACATCCTAAGGAACATCAGCAGCTTGCTGATTCAGTAGTGCTCTACAGTTTTGCCCTGAGAAGACGCTCTGATGGGAGACGTTTGCTAAAAAATTCTCCTGTGCCCTTTTCATGCTAAAGGCTGTTGGAGACCCTTCAACAAAGTGCTCTTGGGGAGAAAAGTTTCTCTCCTGTTAATCAGAAGTGGGGAATGCTTTACAACCTGTGGGCTGCCTTTCCTTCTGAGCAACCTCCCAGGGGCCACATGCCCGTGGTGGGTGGAGCCAGAGGCAAAAGTGGATGGAGCAACACATGTAAATTTTATCTTTGCACAGTTGGCCTGTTTGTACACGCCCCTTGCTGTCTTGACAAGCAAGAGGCATTGACAGAGTTCAAGGATGCACTCCAGCCAGGCAAAAAACCAGGGAGGACGTAAAGCAGGGTCAGTGAAAGGTATGACCTGGGGAGGGGGGTGGCCTAGGGAGAGTGCCAAGGACCACATAGAGAGTACCAGAGGGATGCATTTGGCCCCCAGGTCTGAGGTTCCTCACCCCTGAGACAGATAATTAAGAAGCCGCAAATAAACAAACATGTAGTTTATAGTTTATTTATATACCACTTTTTGGCCAAAGGACCCCCAAAGTGGTGAACAACTTATTAAAACAAATTACCAAAAAAAAAATTACATAAGAAATAACCAGTAAAAATACAATGCAAACACAAGAACAATGCAACAAGAATAAAGTAAAAAAAATTGCAACAAAAGCAATGTTTTCCTTGTTTTCAAATGATGCACAGTTACCACAGCATGTAGGTGAAATTGTGTTTTGATTTGGTCAACGATTTAAAAAAAATCGACTAAGGCCATACCTTGGGGTTACCTAAGCTCCAACTAGGGTCCTACGCGACCTCTGGGGGATGCCTCATGTGATGAGACTGCAGGTCAGAGCAATTGCCTGAACTCCCAAGGTAAGAGGATGCAATTGCCCTCTTGCACTGGCACTGCCTACATAGGAAGTTGCCTTATACTGATTGATCTGTCTAGCTCAGTATTGTCCACATTGACTGGCAGCAGCTCTCCAGGGCTTCAAACTGAGGACATTCCCAGTCCTACCTGGAGATGCTGGGGACTGAACCTGGGACCCTCTGCATGGAAAGCAGATGCTCTGCCACTGAGCTACAGCCTTCCTCCTCTTTCTGGCCATTGTACCCTCCTAGGATGGAAGGACTATAAGGCTTTCTTGTGTGAATTAACCCTCACCTAAGCAAGAAGGCCTGCCTGAACTCTGGTGCTTTGCACTTGCTGGCATTTCTTGATGCTTTAGCAGCCATCAAATAGGAAATCCCACAAGTGGTCTGCCATTGCATGTCATCCATTAAATGCCATCAGATAATAAATACCAGCGGAAATTGACTGTCAAATGTCGTCATTATTACTGCATACAAACCAATCATTAAATAATTTCAGATGCTAAGTACTGCTGCACGCAAGCTATCAAAACACATTCAAATATGAAATGCGGAGGTAAGGTATCAAATGTAAATAGTAAACATTCAGCAAATGGTATAGAATAACCAGAAAATACTATTGATGGATAATTTTGAGGAGAATTTGTGGTTTGCCTCTATGGCTTTGCCTTTGAGGTTATTCACATAACAATTTTCTGACCAGACAGCTCTTAATCCTCTGCGATTACTGTACTGTAGGGCTAATTGGTGAGGTTCTGGGGAAGATCCAAATTAGACCAATTGGGGTCTTGAATTCTGGATCTAACCATAAGGCATGTATGAATATCAGGTCTCCAACTGCTGCTGAGCACTATCCATGCTCTGTAGCATGCCCTCCTCCTGCAGCACTGACACCATGCAGCCCAGTGGTGGCTGGTGCTCACTGTCAGTGAGGCAGTGGAATCTGCTCTGTGTTTTAGTCTGAACTGACCATACCCACTGCTACCCACCACCATTGTTCATAGTATTAGGGTTGGAAAAATCAGCCTTTTTTGTATTTCTCAGTGTCTCATTGTTCTCATCTAAAGTCCAGGTCATCCCGTTTCTCCATTAATTTACAATTAAAAAAAAATCTTTTAAAAAAATCATCTTTAAAAACATCTTAAAAAACAATTCCAACACAGATACAGACTGGGATACGGTCTCTACTTAAAAGGCTTGTTGAAAGAGGAAGGTCTTCAGTAGGCACTGAAAAGATAACAGAGATGGTGCCTGTCTAATATTTAAGGGGAGGGAATTCCAAAGGGTCGGTTCCACTATACTAAAGGTCCATTTCCTATGTTGTGCAGAACGGACCTCCTGATAAGATTATATCTGCAGGAGGCCCTCACCTGCAGAGCTCAGTGATCAACTGGGTATATAAGGGGCAAGATGATCTTTCAGGTATCCTGGTCCCAAGCTGGATAGGGCTTTGTATGCCAGAACCAGAACCTTGAACTTGGCCTGGTAGTAATGGGCAGCCAGTGCAATTCTTTCAGCAGGGAGTAATACTCTGCCTCAGTGAGCAATCGTGCCGCCACATTTTGCACCAGCTGCAGTTTCTGGTTGAGCAACTGCATCACAAAATTCAGAGATGCATCAATTTTGAAGGATTCAAACTTCATGTGTTGGTTGGGGAAGTGTGAATTCAGTGGGTTTGCATTAAAATGTGAACCAAAATAAATTTATCTCCCATCCCTGCACCATGCTCACCAGAAAAGGCCAACCAGAATGATCAAGGTTTTCACTTTAGAGAAAAGGCAAGTCAGAGGTGACATGATAGAAGTGTATGAAATTATGCAGGGCATGGAGAAAGTGGATAGAGAAAAGGTTTTCTCCCTCTCTCATAACACTAGAACTTGTGGACATTCAGTGAAGCTTAATGTTAGAAGGTTAAGGTTCAGGAGTGACAAAATAAAGTACTTCTTCACGCAGCACTTAGTTAAACGGTGGAATTTGCTCCCACAAGAGGCAGTGATTGCAACCAACTTGGATGTTTTAAAAGAAGATTAGACAAATTCATGGAGGACGAGGCCATCAGTGGCTACTTGTGCTCTGACACCATAGTCAGAGGCAGTATGCTTCTGAAACCCAGTTGCCAGAAGCCGCAGGAGAAGAGAGTGCTCTTGTACTCAGGTCCTGCTTGTGGGCTTCCCACAGGTTTGTGTTTGGCCACTGTGAAAACATGATGCTGGATTAGATGGGCCACTGGCTTGATCCAGTAGGATCTTCTTATGTTCTGATGATGATGATGATGACATTTTTAGCCTGCCCTTCTTCCAAGGAGCTTAGGGCTGCACATATACAGTAGGGCCCCGCTTTACGGCGCTTCGCTTTATGGCGCTTCGCTAATACAGAGGTCTCAATTAGACGCAATTAGACTAAAGCCCCACTCATACGGTGCTTGTTCCACTTTTACGGTGGTTTTCGGGCATCTTGCACCATTCTATTCAATAAGTTCCACTTTACAGCGGTTTTCGCTTTACAGTGTGAGTCCGGAACGTAACCCGCCATATGAGTGGGGCCCTACTGTAGTTTCCCTCCTGGTGAGACATGTTAATAGACACAGGGACAGAGGGTAGGGGACCATTGGCCATAGCCCAGACAGAGTGGGGTTTGGAAGCAGGAAGGGTAGGAGGGACAATGGGCACTTTGGCTCCTAAATCCCCACATCCCAGTGGAGGCTGGTACATTAGGGCAAATGGGGCCCTGCCTCACTATCCTCAGTCTGCCCTCGCCAGCCCTCACCTGCCTGCCTCTTACTTGCAACCAGTCAGGGAGTGGCTCTGCCTGTCATTTTATTTATTTATTTATTTATTTTAAAATATTTCTATCCCGCCCTTCTACCCTATAATAGGGCACACAGGGCGGCTTACAAAAATAAAACCAGACACGTACATTATAAAATTGTAAACAATAAAATCACAAAAACATTAAAATACATAAAATACAATTAAAATACATAAAATCTTATACACACACACACACACACGTTCTGTTTGTTGCTTTCAAAACTGTCTATATATACACACATATATACATATCTACATATATATAGGGAGTGGTACTAAAGGGACTATAAAGGTGAAATTTAATGTAGAAGGCATAAAATCAGTGTCAGGCTCTACCTTCAGTCCGTCCCAAAGGCTCTCCAGAACAAAATCATTTTCAGAAGTCTCCGGAAAACCAACAGGGAGGGAGCAGAGCGGACTTTTGGGGTAGGGTATTCCAAAGCTTGGGGGCCACAGCTGAAAAAGCTCTCTCCCGCGTGCCTGTCAGTCTAACATCTTTTATTCCAGGCATGCAGAGGAGCCCAGAGGCAGATGATCATTGGCTCTGGTTCTACCTATCACTGACAGCATCTATGCTCCTCCCATGCATAGCTATCATGCTGAAAGACAGCTTCTAAGATTGCCTATGGAGAAATGCAGGGAAGGAAACCAACCCGCCCTACTCAAGAGGATACATGTGTGTGGTGTACGAAAGAATATCTTTAACATCTTGAATTAATTTATTATCATGAGTGATTTTAACAAACTGCAGCTCTCTTGAGTTTATCCATCCTTTTACATCTTTCAATCAAAGCAAATGGGTAACTGAGCGAGATGGATATTGTTAACCTGGTCATTACTGTCATTTTCAAATAACAGCCAGTCACTGCGAGGCACAGTTATTAACACATTTGTGATGGGTTTTCAGAAATAACCTTCTGCTGAGGGAAAAGGGTATATTTAGTTTCAAATTGGGTCTGCGTGATAACAGCAGAAAATCAAGGCCACAGAGAATTTGAGGTTTTAAAAGGGGCATAATTTGGATAAGAGGGTTAAATCTCCCCCCTCTAGAGAAAAATGTCTTGGGATTTTATTAGCAATAAGAATGCAGACAGGACCTCTCATTTTCATCACATTCAATATAGTTTCTGACAGATACCCTAAAGCACTTCCAGTGATGAAATCAAAACTTACAAGTACTCATTAGTGAAAACTTACTGGAAGCCAGAGCCAAAAAGCTGGGATTTGATCTCAGTTTGATCACAATCCATCAGGGTGTTTGATATCATGTTCAAAAGTTACCAGGACTAATAGATAACTATGAAATCTGCAGTACAGCCTATTACACAGATAGAACATGGAGATTTTTTTCTAAAAAGAGGTTCAGTTCATGCTGAGGATACGTTCTTAACATGTTTCCTGCAAAAACAGCACTTGGGAAGGTTTCCAATCACATCAGAACAGGCTTTCCAAGGTCTGATGTGAGAAGAAGGCTTGGGTTCCATTAACGCCCCTGGTTAGCATTTTCTTTTTAATAGTGATGGATGACACCTCAGTCTCAACTCATGTTGGATTAGCTCAGGAAAAAGCCATCTCCCAAAGCAAGGAAATGTCTCAGCACATTTCTGAGATGAAGCAAACTCAGCCT
The DNA here is from genome assembly GCF_030035675.1 of Rhineura floridana. Classification (NCBI taxonomy): domain Eukaryota; kingdom Metazoa; phylum Chordata; class Lepidosauria; order Squamata; family Rhineuridae; genus Rhineura; species Rhineura floridana. The sequence continues at coordinate 182,857,133 of NC_084483.1, forward strand.
GGCCTAACCCACCTAGGCTGGCACTAACAGAGTGAGGTGGATGCCTCAGGCAGCTGATTTTGGGTGTCCTGAAAAGAGCAGCAAGTTATTACCGATTTAATTTTTTGTTGTTTTACTGCCGGGGGGGGGGGAGGTGCTTGTAGACTTTTTTTTTTTGCTTCAGGAGCCAAAATAACATAGGGGAAGCGCCATGGCTCAGTGGTAGAGCATGTGCTTTGCATGCACAAGCTCCCAGATTCAATTCCTGGCATCTCCAGGTAGGGCTGGTAAGATTCCTATCTGGAATCATGGAGAGCCGCTGCCAGTCAGTGTAGACTATACAGAGCTAGATTGACCAACGTTCTGACCTGGTATAAGGCAGCTCCCTATCTCCCCATGTTCCTAACATGGCTGGCCTTGGGTACTATGTACCTTGGCTGGGGGTGGAGGTTTTGTTTGCTGCTCCATCACATGCAGTAAAATGGCTTGGGCCAGCCCTACCAACCATTCAGGGCGAGTCACTATTTTTTAGTCTAACCTAACCTATAAGGTTGTAGTGAGGACAGAATGAGAGGGAGAGAGCCATGTACGCTGCCTCAAGGGACCGGAGGCCATTCAAGAGGGAATGATTGGGTTTTGTTTCCCCCACAGCAGCGTGCCTAACATTTTACTTTTTACCACTGGACTGAATATTAGTCGCTCACTTACACGAGAGAAAGTAAAGCTGCTCATTGAGAGACTTACAGATAGCTTATCATAATTGAAAACAGCAGCCCTAGAATCATAGAATAGTATGGAAGGGGGATATAAGGCCATCAAGTCCAACCCCCTGCTCAATGCAGGAATCCAAATCAAAGCATTCCTGACAGATGGCTGTCCAGCTGCCTCTTGAATGCCTCCAGTGTCAGAGAGCCCACTTCCTCTCTAGGTAATTGGTTCCATTGTCGTATGGCTCTAATAGTTAGGAAGTTTTTCCTGATGTCCAGTCGAAATTTGGCTTCCTGCAACTTGAGTCCATTATTCCGTGTCCCGCACTCTGGGACAATCAAGAAGAAATCCCAGCCCTCCTCTGTGTGGCAACTTTTCAAGTACTTGAAGAGTGCTATCACAACTCCCCTCAGTCTTGTCTTCTCCAGGCTAAACATGCCCAGTTCTTCCAGTCTCTCCTCATAGGGCTTTGTTTCCATTCCCCTGATAACCTTTGTTGTCCTCCTCTGAACCCGTTCCAGTTTGTCTGCATCTTTCTTGAAGTGTGGAGACCAGAACTGGATGCAGTATTCAAGATGAGGCCTAACCAGTGATGAATACAGGGAAACTAATACTTCACGCAATTTGGAAACTATACTTCTGTTAATGCAGCCTAATATAGCATTTGCCTTTTTTGCAGCCACCTCATACTGTTGGCTCATATTCAGTTTGTGATCAACAACAATTCCAAGATCCTTCTCACATGTCGTATTGCTGAGCCAAGTATTCCCCATCTTATCTGTGCATTTGGTTTCTTTTTCCTAAGTGTAGAACTTTGCATTTATCCCTGTTGAATTTCATTCTGTTGTTTTCAGCCCTACAGCAAGGCAGAGAGGACAGGCAATCTCTAGCTCCCAAAATGTTTCTTATGCTATGGAGAAGTCTCTTGACTGAGGGCAAGGGTATATGAGGAGCTTCTGAATGGGCAACATGCCAGGCAAGCATATGGTGATAGAAAAATGCAAGAGGCTGTGCGTATGAATCTATGTGGATGCCAAGAACATTTAAACTGATTTATCTACATTAAAGAAGCAGAGGTGTGCTTTGGGGATATGAGACAGATTGTGCTTTGGGCTCAAGGGAGGAAGCAGAGAGCCAGACCGCGATGGAGGGCAAAGACGAAGGAGGGGAAGTCAGCAGCAGCAGCAGCAGAATGGAGAGTGGCTGGAGTGCCAGCGGGAATGGCGTCTATGGGCAGGACTCACCTGTGCAGTGGTTTGCTGGCATGCTGGTGCTGCCGGAGGGGCTCAACGCTGTCAACGCCTGCAACCCCCTCACCAACTTCAGTGTCTTGGCTGTCGTCACCGCAGGTATGCTGTGGTTCGCCCTCATCCAGCGGGGCAGCGGGTGCACCTTCTCTGAGAAGATCTACATGGCTGCCAAGTGGGGGGCTGCCGCCGCCATCTACAACTACGCCAGCAGGATGGGGAACAATATCCAGGCCATGACCCACCCTGCTTCTGCAGGACCACCTGGTATTTTGCCATCAGAGAAGCTGATCAGAAGTTCAACTGAAGGTGCCGGACTTGCAAGGATAAAAGGAAAGAGAGAGAACCAACTCACAGCTTTGTTGGGGGCAACCTGAGATGTTTCTGCCGCTGCAGGCGCCTGCACCACCCTGTATTTTCACTGGAAGTTGTAATTGCTGTTTTTTAAATAATGTTATTTGTTATTTAATTTTTGTAAACTGTATTGTTTTATTGATGTATTTCTGTATTTGTGTTTTTCTTGTAAGCTGCCTTGAGGGCCTTTTGGCCATAAGGCGGGGTATAAATAAACTAATAATAATAATAATAATAATAAATGTTCCAGTCTATCAAGGTCCCTTTGAATTTTCTTTCTGTCTTCCACGGTATTAGCTGTGCCCCCCAATTTTGTATCATCTGCAAATTTGATAAGCATGCTCTGTACCTCCTCATCCAAGTCGTTAACGTTGAAGAGAACTGGGCCCAGGACCGAGCCCTGTGATACCCCACTCGTTACTTCCGCCCAGTTTGAGAAGGAACCGTTGAGAAGCACTCTTTGAGTACGATTCTGGAGCCAACTGTGGATCCACCTGATAGTTGTTCCATCCAGCCCACATTTAGCTAGCTTGCTAATCAGAATATCATGAAACAGATTCTATCATCAGAACTCCACAATGATACGTGTATCTACAGAAATACATTACTACTTTTTCTTAGCAATACACTAATATCTATTAGTGAACAATACACTTAGGGCCAGCCCTACCATTAGTCAGTGTGAAATGAAAGTTTTTCTATTGGAAAACAGAGCTGTGTATATGTCACACAATCTGCCCTGGGCCCTGTAAACTGGCCTGCTGCCTCAGGTGCGGTGGAACATGCTATCCCATTGCCAGAGCGGAAGTAAAATTAAACTGTCCATCTAGTTGACTTCTGTATGTGGAATGGAGAGGAGATGCCATCTTCTTCCCCTCAGGCAGCAAAATGTCTTGAGCTGGCCCTGAATTCAGTGCATATCTTTCATTTGAGTGGGTGCTCTGGAAGGAATCTTTCTTCCCAAACTTGCCTGTTATTGCTACCCATGTGCATAACTGCATTCACAGACTGTGTACATGGTACTGCACAAAATAGTCTTGAGGAAAATCAGCTTAGGTGTCTCAAAATGATGGCTGCTGTTGCTAGCACTCCTACTCGTATTTAGCATTTGTTCATTCTGTTGGTGTGCTATTTGCTGCCTGGAACAATTGACATCACTATTCTACAAAGTGTTAGGCATGATCCAGCCCAGCTTAAGCGCTTTTAACTCTGAATAGTGTCAATAGGAGGATTAAGTATATACTGAACACAGTGCTTCATTCTGGCTGAATCATGTCCCCCTTCTCTGCATTCTGAGGGGATGCAGGGAGTCTTCCACAGAGACTTAGCACTTGGAGTTGAAAACAATACTGTCCAACTTTAAAAGATTTAAGAATTAATGGCATAGGAAATCAGGCTATAATAAGCTTTAGATCAGCAGTTCATGTAGTATCAAGGGATTGATAACCCCTCCAGGAGAAAGAGTTCCTAATATATACTGTAGCCCGCAGTTTTCTCCCTTGAAATGTCTTAGTTCCACAAGGCAATAAAACAGTCAGGACAAAGTTACTGAAGTTCTTTGAAGTACTGGAGAGACCAATAAATAAGGTGAGTAGTTCGGGGGTGGGGGGTCCTCTTTCGGTGGTATACATATACAACAAGTTCATAGTCACATTGATTTGTTGCTGTCTGTAAGTCATTTTCCTGGGGGCTATAAATCTTTATTCAAGTAAAACTCAAATGCCATCAATATTTATTTGATACGTTTTTTACACCCTTGCAAAGGAGAAACAAAAAGGGGGGGGGATAAAATGTCAGCATCCATGTAAAACTGTATTACGTGCTACTTGCAGCTCGGCCTTTTGTAGATTCATAAAAAATGTTTCATACTGAGTTGTAAACACTGGCTAGCCAATGTTCCATTTCATGACCAGAAAGAGTGGTAACTGTCAATGGTGAAATAAAACTGAGTGATTGTTTCCAGTTTCAAAAGAACAAGCAACAAGTCTAAAAAACTATATGTGATCTTTGTCCTTCCCCTGTGCCCCCCCCAGACACCTGCACCCTTCTAACATTTCACTGAGTCCTGAAAAATAAGTGCATAACTCCACTCTTCTAATCCATGTGGCTCCAGAGACCACTGTTACATGAGAACTTAAACTGATGGTGCTGGGCGTCGTAGGGGCAGCTTAATCTTTTTTAATTCAAATCAACTGAGTCCCATGTGGCGCTAGGATGATACTCTATATGCCACAATCAGACTGACCTAGACTTCTTGTGCTCTAAATGATTAATGAAACTGCCTCCTCATTTGTTTCTATGGTGATCTGAAACTCAACACGATGTAGGAATCTGCCATTCACACCAAATAAACTGAGAAAGAGGTAGCTAGAGACAAAAAAAAAAAAAACTACCCGCCTGTGGTTCAGAACATTTCAAATTGTTCACTCATTTTGGGATTGTTAACCCTAAAATATATGAGTGGGGCAGGTCCGTGTTGGGCGGATTTTATTGCATAATATAATGCTTAGGGCCTTGGACTGATGGGTACATGATGAAACAGAGTTCAGGGGCTTACAGAAACACTTTAGGTATAGTTGTGCCACAGATAAAAATGGCAGAATATGGATGTGCAGTTTGAAACAAGGAAACATTGAATTGAATGGGTCCCATTCGGGTTGGTTTTCATTCATTACAAAACGAATGGCATCAAGGAAAGAGCTGGTATGAATCATTTAAGCGCCAATTCCTGCCTTCAGGACTGGTTCCAGGGCTGGGTGAGCGCGTATGCCCTTCGGCAACAGAGTATCAGGCTGTGTACACACCATGCATTTATAAAGCACATTTCCAACTCTCCCTCCAAGAATCCCAGGAGCCTTAAATCCTGGGATTGTGCTTTAATTGTGTTTTTGATGTATGGCGCCTCGATGGGTTTTCTTTGGCTACACCAAAGAAACCACCATGCCCCTCCCACTTTGGCCCCTCCCTTTCAGCTAGGCTGGAGGTGGGCTTGGCTGCTGATCTTCCAGGGTTCTAAATCATGCGGGAGACCTCCACAAATAGAACAGGTTTCTCGCTGCAGACAAACAGAATACTGTTTTATTTCCCTCCAACTCATAGAGGGCGGTGAGGATGGTGAGGGCTGGCAGTGCAGCTGGTGCATTCCTCTCCACTCCATCACATGTTTCTAACCACATGAGGGATTAGGCTGCCCAGATAAATAGATTTGTGAATATGGAATTTCCCAATAGGAATAGATGCTCATCTGCTTCCCTCTGCACATCCCCAGAATATGACGTTATTCCGTTATGAACAAATAAGTGTTCCCTTTTGTTGTGTAACAATGCAAAACATGATCAAAGCAGAATAGGTTTTTCCCTGATTCACTGAAATTTCTCCCATCCTTTTTTTGGTGTGTTTTAACCCTGAGACCAGAAGGTTAGCCCAACTCCTAGCAGCTAGGCTGGAGAATGCAAAAGAGCCCCAGGATTTTTCCAAATGTACTTCTCAGCACTTGGGATGCAAACTGAGCAGGAAAAAACCCCAACCTGCCTAGTTGTCCCTCCCCCTTTCTTACCTACCATTGTTGCCCAACAAGGGAAGGGGAAATATGGGCTTTATCTCAACTAGTTTTCCTGCTGTCTTCATCAACTGATGTATTTTCCAAACATTTTTTATTTCTGCCCATTGTACAGGCAAATGGCTGTTTTGCACATAGTGGGCCTGCAAAATACAACATGGCTGCCTGTGCCATGTACCATTAGCAAGGACCGAAGGCAGTCTAAGGCAATCAGCAGCAGGGTCTGGCATGTGTGTATGTTGGGAGGGGCCATGGCTCAGTGGTGGAGCATTTGCCAGGTTTAATTCCCAGCATCTCCAGGCAAGGCCAGGAGAGAATCCTGTCTGAAACCATGGAGAGCCACTGTCAGTCAGTGTAGACAAGACTGAGCTAGATGGACCAATGGTCTGACTCAGGATAAGGAAACTCCCTAGGTTCTTCCTAGGTTCCTATGAGAGATGGAGAGACCAGAGGCTATTCTGCATATTTCATCTGGGTCTGATTTATCTTGGCCTGTTTCTCAAATGCATGATTAGAGAATAACATTGTTGTGTGTTTCTTACATCAGCATGTGCATGGTTGTGTCCAGGGGAAGGGCCGTAGCTCAGTGGTAGAGCTCATTACCATGGATTTCCCTGATTATCTTTGGGACCAGTCTCAAGCCTCAGTGTTCCCTTTCTATAAAATGGGTGTTTTTTAGATGCTAAACTCCATAACTCATACATTGCATGTGCACAGATTGATCTGTAATCTATGGATTGGCTCAGTTTGACTTATCTGCTCCTGATGTAGGTAGTTCTTCATGCACTGCCGTAGCTTGGATGGTGTTGTAATCTGGTATTGCTTAGCAGCAGGGATTTGTAGGCATGTACAATAGATGTATCCCTTAGCTGAACAAGGAATTTTCTGAGATCCGCACTTGTGAGTGCATATAGGCATTGCCTGGGCTCTATCCAGGTACTAGATTTTTTTTAAAAAAATCAATAATTAACAATGCTACTCAGTACTCAGATAGGCACACATCTAACTATTCTGAAGTGATGATGGTGATGGTGGTAAAATTAATCTCCTTCCATCTGCAGTATACACTGTAACAAGCTTATCTTTTCTATATTTTATTAAAGCGGTAAACAGTGTTTTATTTGTTTCTGCACAAAGGCGGTTCCCATATTATCGCTATCATCACAGCATCTTTTGGAAAGCCGTAAGACCTTTTTGTTTGGACTGGCTCAGCTTGTGAGGCCAGGGTGAAGGGAGGACTGCATTATTATTGTGTTTTTAAATGATCGGCTTTCATTCTGAGGTACGCTAATTCATTTTGTTAATTCATTGTCATCCACCCTTAGCTGATGGGATGGACTATAAGAAATCAATAAATCAGTTCTGAGGGATGTCCCAGAGTATGGTCTGAAAACACATGAGGCCACTGCCTTGCTGAAGCCAAGCAGGTCTGGGCCTGGCCTAGACTGCCTAGGAACCACATGTACATCGCTTTGGGTTCCTTAATGGAGGAAATGTGGAATACAAATGTAATAAAATAAAATGAAAATAATTTTAACTAGATATGGGATAAGCAGTATGTTGCTCTCCAGAGTAGCCAATGATCAGGTATAATGGTGGTTGTAGTTAGGGTTGCCAGGTCTCCGGTTTTCTGCCGGAGTCTCAGGGAAAATGGGGCCGTCTCCAGCCTCCGGCCATATGTCAGTCAAACTGGTGGATCTCCGGCTTTGTAGCGGCCCCCTCAGCCACGCATGCGTGAAGAGGCGGTGGCTGTGGAGGCCAGGCTGGGCTGGCTCCTCCTTAGGCAGTTCCCCTGCTCCGGAAAGGAAAAGAACTCTTTCCGGTGGCAGCTCAAGCTTAGCAGACCCGCAGAGCTGGCTCGCCCGGTGGAGACAAGGCAGCGACTCTCGCCTGGATTCAGACACCCCAATTGCTTCAGCTAGCGGAGCCCAAATGCACAGGAAACTGTTCAAGGTGAGGCTGCCTTGATTTAGCCCTGTCCACATTGGAACCCGTTTCCTCGCTTTTGTGTTATGTCTGGCTCCGAGATCTCCCTCCCCTCCCCCGTCGCTTCTCCCTTTCTCTCTCTGCCCACCCCCTTTCCCTGGTAATAATGACATGTATGCCCTCCTGCCCACATTCTAGCAACCGGGAATGTGCCAAGTGCCGCAGCAGGCAGCTGCTGCCACCCACTCGCCTTGCCTTGCCTTGCCTTGCCTTGCCCTGACCCCTCGCGCAATGCAACGGACTCCCACCCCGGAATCCTGCGCCCCCTCCTCTTTCCCTTGGGAAGAGGAAGGGGGCTCTCTTTCAGCCTCCCCCCTCAATTCAGGGCTCCCAAAGGCTCCCGGTCTCCTCTCCCCGCCCGCCAAGTCCCCGATCGGGGGGGCAAGGCTGGCATCGGCTGGCCTCCCTTCCCTTCCCCTCGCCTGCTGGTCCCCGGCCGGCCCGTGCGGTGCCTGGGGTGCGCGCCTCCGCCGCTGCGATGCAGCCACTTGCGGCTGTCAACTTCTCGCTCAGCCCCTCCCTGCCGATTGCAGCTCTCACACACTCACACGCACCCGCTCTCACACACACGGTGCCGGGAGGGAGCGCGGCGGCACAGTCAGGGCTCCCAAAGGCTCCCGGTCTCCTCTCCCCACCCGCCAAGCCCCCGATCGGGGGGGCAAGGCTGGCATCGGCCGGCCAGCCAGCAAGCTACCCACCCCACCCTCCCAGAGCATGCTGCTCGGAGAAGCTGCAGCTGCAGCTCCCGCTCAGACTATAGCAGCGGCTCGGGCTGCCTCGCTCGGTGTGTGGGCACGCACGCACGCACGGTGGCAGCTCCGGGCGTGAGTGTTCGCCCGCCAGCTTCGCCGAGTCCAGCTCCGCCTGTCTGACTGTGCCACCGCGCTCCCTCCCGGCACCGTGTGTGTGACAGCGGGTGTGTGTGAGTGTGTGAGAGCTGCAATCGGCAGGGAGGGGCTGAGCGAGAGGTTGACAGCTGCAAGTGGCTGCATCGCAGCGGTGGAGGCGCGCACCCCAGGCACCGCACGGGCCGGCCGGGGACCAGCAGGCGAGGGGAAGGGAGGCCGGCCGATGCCAGCCTTGCCCCCCCGATCGGGGGCTTGGTGGGCGGGGAGAGGAGACCGGGAGCCTTTGGGAGCCCTGACTGTGCCGCCGCGCTCCCTCCCGGCACCGTGTGTGTGAGAGCGGGTGCGTGTGAGTGTGTGAGAGCTGCAATCGGCAGGGATGGGCTGAGCGAGAGGTTGACAGCCGCAAGTGGCTGCATCACAGCAGCGGAGGTGTGCACCCCAGGCACCGCACGGGCCGGCCGGGGACCAGCAGGCGAGGGGAAGGGAAGGGAGGCCGGCCGATGCCAACCTTGCCCCCCCGATCGGGGACTTGGCGGGCGGGGAGAGGAGACCGGGAGCCTTTGGGAGCCCTGAATTGAGGGGGGGAGGCTGAAAGAGAGCCCCCTTCCTCGCCGGCTCACCCCTTTTTCCCAAGGGAAAGAGGAGGGGGCGCAGGATTCCGGGGTGGGGGTCCGTTGCATTGCGCGAGGGGGCAGGGCAAGGCAAGGCAAGGCAAGGCAAGTGGGTGGCATCAGCTGCCTGCTGCGGCGCTTGGCACATTCCCGGTTGCTAGAATGTGGGCAGGAGGGCATACATGTCGTTATTACCAGGGAAAGGGGGCGGGCGGAGAGAGAAAGGGAGAAGCGACGGGGGAGGGGAGGGAGATCTCGGGGCCAGACATAACACGAAAGCGAGGAAACGGGTTCCAATGTGGACAGGGAAGGACACACTGTTCACTGTGGACTTTCACCGTTAAAACCATTTGGAACAGAAAAAAGATCAGAAGAGCTCTGTATTGCTAATTATAATAAGGAGTTTTGTAAAGACTGCACTAAAGAGTATCAGAGAAGCTATTGTATAGTGACCAGCACTATGGAAGCCCCAAGAGTGTTGACATCAAAAGTGAAGGAAAACCTCTACATAATAACAAAGAAAAACAACAAATTTTGTGGAGGCATGTTGGGAATGCTAGTGAAATGGACAATGGAAAGGAGGACAGTGGATACTCCTCTTTGTTGGCCAGTCAGCACGAGCCCACAGATAATGACGATAGTATGCTACTGGCAGAAAACATAAGTGATACACATATATGCATATTCTTTATCTTTTAAGGAGGCAAGTCCTAAATGGGGGGTGGGGGAGAGAGAACACACACCTCTGCATTATTTTAGAACAATGAAATGGTATATAAATAGTCCCCTGAAAATATATGTAGGTGACATTGTGTACTTTGTAAAGCCAGAAGCGAGTAAGCTAGGTTAAATGTTCCCTAAAAGTGTTGGACTGTGACCTGGGAGACCAGGGTTCGAATCCCCACCCAGCCATGAAGCTCCCTGGGTGACCTTGGGCCAGTCACTGCCTCTCAGACTCAGAGGAAGGCAATAGTAAACCACCTCTGTCTGAATACTGCTTACCATGAAGATCCTATCTGGGATCAACTTGAAGGCAGTCCATTTCCATTTTGCATCACCCTAAGCTTGTGAGAAAGAATGACCTTGTCACTTCAGATGGACCTAGGAACACCCTATTTTAGATAAGATTTCTATTTTAATCTCCAGAGAATTTTTTTTTGAATGGTATGCTCCAAGCAACTGTGGTTGATACAATGTATCATGCTTAATGATGTCACTAGGGCCTGCCCCGTGACATCACTAGGGCCCGCCCTGTGACTAGGGCCCACCCCGTGACATCATTAGGGCCCGCCCCATGATGTCAATAGGGCCCACCCCGTGACGTCACTAGGGCCTGCCCCATGACATCACTAGGGCCCACCCCGTGATGTCACTAGGGCCCGCCCCATGACGTCACTAGGGCCCGCCCCATTTTCTCAGGTTTTTGGATGGTTCCGACCTGGCAACCCTAGTTGTAGTCCACTGACATCTGTAGGGCACTATATTGAGCAGGGGGTTGGCCTTGATAGCCTTATAGGCCCCTTGCAACTAAACTGTGCTATGATTCTATATCCCTGAACTAGACAAATACATACATTTCCTATTAGTATTAAAAGGGTAGTGAGTGCAAAGGAGAGAATAATTAATATGTTATTATTAGGAATGTAACTTTTAGTTGATCAGTTGATGCCAATTTATTTTGTTTTTGTTTTTTAAAAAACTGAGCCTCAGCTTTAAAAAGTGTGGGCAGCAGATTTTTATTTTGTATTTGAAATGCCACTCTTCTCTCAAAAGCCTTACTCAAGGATGGGGAAGCTGTGGTCCCCCAGATGTTGTTGGACTACAACTCTCAGCGCCTCTGAGCACTGGCTATGCTGACTGGGGCAGATGGGGACTGGAGTCCAACAATATCTGGAGGGCTACAAGCTCCTTAGCCATGCCTTAGATTGTCACTAGAAATCTCTCCTCACGTACTAAGCTTATTACTCCAATAATTAATAAATTTCCCCACAAATCAGATAAATATTTACTTGCTTTCCTACTATATGGTTCTAGTAAAGATATAACTTTACCGGCAGCTAAATTCATTTTTATCACCCAACAAATTCGTAGAGGTTGTTCTTCTACTGTTCTTTCGGATGATTAGAAGTATTTCCTATCTTATTGTAATGCATTTGGTAACTGTTCTATATTTTAACCTTTGATCTCCCATGTATCTTTGTTTTAATATATGTATCATTTCCTTTTCTGTATATGGGTCTATGACCGTAATAAAGTGGATTGATTGAAGAAATCTCTCCTCTAACCAGTGATGATGATTAGGAAAACTCACTCAAGGCTAAATTTAGAATTAGGATTGGCAAAACAAGCTATGCTCTCCATCAACAAAACAAAACCCTGATTTCTTCTGAGTAGGGCTGGCAGAGTGAGTTGATTGTCTCAGGTGGCACATGCTGGGTGGAAGCAGAGGCAGTCCCCAGCTGTTTTTCTTGAGCCTCCTGGCCATACCCTTCTGTTGGAAAACAGACAGTGAGTGCCAAGTGGCCTGTCCTGTACACCCATAACTAGCCTGCTGCCATCAGGGGTGATGAAGTACATTACCTGGTTGCCTGTACTGAAATAACATTCAACTGCCAGTGCAGCTGATTTCTATATGCGGAATTGGGGGCATTTTGCCTTTCATTTTAGGCAGTGAAAGGTCCTTTGCCAGCCTTGATTCTGAGCTTAAATGTGAACCCAATTCACATACCATTTTACTCATGTTAGTATCCATACCTGAATCTCAGGTGCCCTGGGAAACAACTTTCTGCAAGACAGTTGGGACCTGGGATACAACAGCATTTCAGCAACCATCAAGGAGGAAGGTAAGTGGGAGGAAGAACGGCAGGCAGGGATGGGAATTCTTTCCTGGCTTGGATTATAATCCAATGAATTTCATGTGTGCAACAATATTGCCAGGGCAACCCATTACGCATGTACACTCCTTATGTATTTATCTGTTGGTGTGTTGCATGTCCAAATTCCATGTACAGTAGTTACCAGCTAGTAAATCATACCTGCTAAACTAGACATGTTGCTATTTTACTACAATTAGTAATTGTGTGAATGGCTTTTTAAAAGTAACTTGCAGGCATGGGGGAAGGATGATCTGGACTGGGCCCTTGGTGTGGAGGAGAGTGGTCTTTAACTCTTTGTTGTTGTCCGTCCCCCCCACTCTGGTCCCAGTCCAGATTAGAGTAGAGGTACCTATTATTTGCACTGGGAGAAAAGTTCCCATTGGAGTGAATGAGAACATTTATTCGAATGTAAAAAGCAGGTTGCTGGGGGGGACAGGGGTTGGGATCACAGCAGGCGGCAAAGGGTTAAAATTGCTCCTCTCCATGCAAGAGTCTCAATCTGGATCACACACACCCACACAGACACCTCTGCAGTCTAAAAGCCATTTTAAAAGCCAATCACGTAATTTGTATGAATAGCATTGCATCTTGTTCAGGTCTTTAAAAATGTGCTGAACAACCTGTTGAGCCTGCAATTTAAATTGCTGCCCTATGAATGAACCCCAAACCTGAATCTCTGGATCAAAGCCTCAGACCTAAGGTTGTTGAACACATCCACTAATATGATAAGACAATAGCAAATGTGTTTTTTCCCTTTTTTAAAAAAATCGGTGATAACGTAAGTAAACACACCAGGATAGAACGGCACAAGTTTTGCAAGGTGCAGGCAGGCATGTGTCTCATATGTACTTGCCTAGCACCACAGATCTTCCACAGTACAAGGCCTTTTGGATGTTGCACATCATAAATAGACAAAAATAGCATGGAAGGATGGTAGGAAACAGAAAGAACCTATAAAGCCTTACACGGCTTGGGACCACGATACTTGATGGAACGCCTCTCCTGATATGAACCTACCCGTACACTGCGCTCAACATCGAAGGCCCTTCTCCGGGTGCCTACGCAGAGGGAAGCCCGGAGGATGGTAACAAGAAAAAGGGCCTTCTCAGTGGTGGCCCCCGAATAATGGAACAATCTCCCTGATGAGGTACGCCTGGCGTCAACATTGTTGTCTTTTCGGCGCCAGGCTAAGACCTACCTCTTCTCCCAGGCATTCTAGCATTTTAGCATTTTAGCATTTCAGTATTGTAGCATTTAGCATTTTAGTATTTTTAGTATTTCAGTATTTTAGTTTAGTATAGGTTTATTTGGAAATTTAATGAGTTATGTTTTAAATTGATTAATGTGTGGTTTTAAATTGTATGTTGATATTTTGATGTTGTGAACTGCCCAGACAGCTTCGGCTATGGGGCGGTATAAAAATTTAATACATAATAATAATAATAAATAAGAAGGATGCATGGATTACAAGGCTGAACAGTCTGAATGTGGATCAACAATGCAGCAAGGTGGCAAAGTTAGATAAATGCTCCAGAGTCAGTTATATTAATAGGAATGTCACATATAACACAAATGAGGTGATTATTCTGCTCTACTTCACCAGATAAGCCTCATTTACAACACTGCAGGTGGTTATGAATAGCTTTTTTTTAAAAAAAAAAGATACATGCTAATTGGTAGTCTGATTGCAGGGAGAGCAAGCAAAATGAGCCCTACAGGGAAATCTAATGTATAAAAAGGAGAGATACATTGCAGTGTAATGTACTGGGGAAGATTCTCAAAGGATGGATTAGCCTTCCCCACCTGGTGCCCTCCAGATGTTTTGCACTACATCTCCCATCAGCCCTAGCTAGCATGGCCTTGCTGGCTGGGGCTGATGGGAACTATAGTCCAAAACATCTGGAAGGCACCAGGGTGGGGAAGACTGAGATACTGTAAAACTGGAAAAGGAGGCAAGAATTGAATGATGGGCTTTTCAGCTTAGAGCCCATCCTTAACTATGATGTCACATCAAGCTATGGTTCAGTTCTTCCAAAGATGTAGCAAATATAGGATGCAAGTTGTAATTCATTTTATTGGTAGAGCAATCAATTAAAGTGTGACTTGGGGCTGTATCCAAGGTAGCACTAAGTAAGTGTTCTGTCAGTGTAAGGATTACCACTAGAGCAAAAGGACTTCCCCCCTCTCTTCCCTCCACACTTCCGCTAAATCCATTCTAGGGGTTCCCTCACCTCTCCGGAGCAGATTTAGCAAAGGTGCAGGGGTATGCAAGGGGTGGGGAGTCTTATTGTACCAGCAGTAATCCTTGCACTGATGGGATGTCTTCATTGAATGCTACCCAACATTAACTGTGGGGGTCCTATTTTAATTGGTAGAGATAGATTTTAATCAATAGGACTTCACGTTCCAGGTACACTTCTCTGTTTTTGGAAACTCTATTGGAAATAGAGAATATTGAAGAAAACATTAAAGATAAGTGGGAACTGTATCAAAATGTTGTAGTGTAGAGTGATCCGGTTCAGGATTCCAGCCAGCCAACCATGCCATTCTGTTCCCCCTGGAACTGACACTCAATATTCTGTGGCCACTAAACATGATCAGTCCTCATTGGGTTGTTTCTTCGGAGGGGGGGAGTTAATGGTTTTAATCTATGAAAAGTTAAATGATTCATTACAATTTTTTTAATTGGCCAACAGCCCAATGCATGTATTATGTATATATAATTTTAGGAAGATAGCTGGATTTTCAATCATGGTCCTAAAATGCTCACTTCCTGATGTGAGAAAGTCACCTTAGCAAATTGCCTGTCAGTTTTCAAAGCTTGGTGCTTAAGACTCGTAGCCGTGGGGATATCAGTAACACAAAGATTGCCTCTTGAAAGCCAGAGTGACCTGCTCCCCACAGCTCCATCTATCACATACAAAAATATACTTTTCTGCTATTGTCGCTTCTCACGGCCTAATCTTGATATCTCTTTTTCAGATTTCCTGCTGACCGGCAATGTCAGTTACAACGCTTCACACCATTTTTCTTCCCTGTGTGTGAAATTACAAATGCATGAACTGTGGGAGGAAAAAGTCAGTAGGATTCAGCTCTTGTTTCTCTGTATGCTATCGGAGTAAACCACTGTTCGGTGCTGGAAGCAGAACTGGCAATTATTGCAAACTAGTCTCTGTGAATATGTTTTCATCCAACCACCTCCTCTCTAGTGCAGTCTTTAGAATTTGTTTAAATTCCTTTGATGAAGACAGAGAGGAGAATCTGGTACGTGATGGGTCCCTCTGAAATGTGCCATACAAAGAAATTCACAACTTTATAGGCATGAGCCTTTCCATTATATGTAGTCCATTGTGGCTTGAGCTGTGGCTGTTAAAGACGTACCAGATGTTAAGACCAGGGCTAGGAAATCTGTGGCCCTCCAGATGTTGTTGGACTCCAGCTTCCGTCAGTCTCGGCCTTCATGGCCAATGGTCAGGGATGATGGGAGCTATAGTCCAGCAACAGCTGAGGGTCACAGGCTCCCCATGCTGGTCTTGGGCTATGGGAAATTCATGTCATCCCACCTCTAGCCTTGTGTACTCCTGGGACATCATGAGTGAGCAACATTGTGATTGGTGGGTGGAGTTGCAGGGAATGCTATCAGAGTGGATGTCATATTGCAATGTTAGCTTCTTCTTCTCTCTCTTTTGCTTTCTGCTTGGCTATATAGCAAAGTGCTGTGCTGGATACTTTGCTGTATAGCAAAGTACATAGAATCACTGACTGTTATTCGCAAACACTGATATTTGATGAATGGGACAATTCCAAAATTTGTTTTGAAACTTTCATTTGTGATGAGAATCCAGGTTTATCTGTTGTCAGCTACCCTTTTAACAGGATGAAAAAAGAGAGTTCAAGATGCATAGCGTTTTTTTAATGGACAGATCAGGGTGTCAATCTTCATCCCATGTAGACTAAGCAAGTTACTTTTAGCCACAAAGATTGTGAAAATACTTTTGAAAAAAAAATTAAATGGGGAAGAAAAGAAAGAAATATGAAAATATTTCGATTTAGTTCCCATGGCTGCAGACGTGAGGATTGTTTCTACACCATATAAGAAAATATTTTGTGGGTGGGTCTGAAGCCAACATGAACCTTTATGAGAGAAAAAATACCACTTTGTGGCCATGGAATGTTACCCACTTTGACCACTGTAATGCAGAATGAATGGAAATGAAATCTGGAAGCAAATGCCTGGCCTGAATCTGTTATTCACAATTGCACATCATCCAACTTTTCATAGATGGAAATAGGGAGACACTTGTGTGGCCCCGATTTTCATAGCAAGGGTCACAACTTGAGATGCCTGCATTATTACATACTGATGAAGACTCCACTGTGTATTAGGTGAACTGAAAATGCCTGTGTATCCCCTGCCCCCCCACCCAATTTAAAAGCAAAGAGACTATTTTTCTTTGGGTTAAAGCAGGGGTGACCAACTTTTGGAGCACATTTGCAAAACAGAGAAACTGTAGTGGGCACAACACACACACACATACTGCAACCAAACACATACTACAGTCTCTTCTGTCAAGACTAATTTCTGCAGAGGGAGGGGAAGGTGTGAGTGCCAGGGAAGAGTGCTATGGGTGCATTTTTGAAAAACAAAAATAATAATGTACAAGCAAGTATACACACCACTTGATCATCTCTTATTTATTTTAAGGTAAGGAAGCGCCAAGAGAGAAACCCTGCTCCCCACCTCTCAAAAATATGAAAAGTATGAATTTCTGGCATTTTAGTTGCCCTAAGAAAGATACTGCCCCAATATGAATTATGGAGGAAAGAGAATCCTGTTTTCTTGCCCCACAAAATCTGGTGGATCTATTTGTCTGAAATTTGGTGGGCGTAATCTGCTGTGGAAGTGCTCCTGTGCCTGTAACTGTCATCCACTTTGGCCAAAAATGGAAAAAGTTATACCCCTTGTTTAGATTCTTCATTTTAGTGACTGGGGCACATAGAGCTTTTTTTATATAGATCAGCTCAGAACCTACAGCACAGATTGAAGGGGAGAAAACACAGAGTGACTCAGAAACATTGGATTTTTTGAAAAAATTCACAGATACGGATACAAGGTGACTCTTGAGGTGCTGCACAGCCTAGTATTTGATGTTCTGCTACCCATCCTACATAAGAAACACTGTCCAGGGTCTGAGGCCTACTTCCCTATTATAATCAGTAGTGTAGTGGCAAATTCAGAAATGCAGGGTTCCTTCATGAGAGTCACAGCCTTGCCCCCACCTTTTTGCTGCTGGGTTGAGAATGAGATCCTTGTTAATGCCTTCTCCCACAATAACTGCCCTAGGAGCCAATAAACATGAAAGAGAAGGGACTGTTAGCAGGGTTGCCAGGTCAGAAGCATCCCAAAACCTGAGATTTGAGGGGCGGGCCCTAGTGATGTCATGGGGCGGGCCCCAGTGATGTCATGGGGTGGGCCCCAGTGATGTCATTAAGCATGATACATTAAGCATCAATCACAGTTGCTTGGAGCATACAATTAAAAAAAATCTGATTGGAAATTAAGATAGAAATCTTAGCTAAAAGGTGGAGCCTGGGTAGGGAACATTTAATCTAGCCTACTTGCTTTTAGCAAGAAGGATTAAGTGCCTTCAGGCCAGGCCAGTCACCAGAAGGCCACTGTAGGGACAAAGGAGCTAGTGTTGTGGAGATCTTAGATGGGAGCATTGGGGAGTAAAGATGGATGCTCCTGAAGGCTACAATTCTAAACACACTTACTAAGGGATTAAGCCCCATAGAACTCAACAGGACTGACTTCTAAGTAGATATAGTTTGGACTGTGCTGTTGGTAAACCTTGACTAGGGTTCTTCTGCAAAGACATCCATATCCAAGCAGGGTTGGCAACCCCCTGCCTGGAATACCCTGCCCTTATCTTTTAACGTGGCTGCTCCAAACTTTCTTTACAGATTTGACCCTTTACTTCAGAAAGAGGTCTGAGAAATGAGTAAGAGTAAGAAGTATCTTTTAAAATTGTTCTTTTCAATTCACTCTTGAATGCACATCATACCTAGGGCAGATCCACACCATTCATTTAAAGCACATTCGACACCCATTTGAAGCACATGAATCCCACCACAGAATCATGGGAACTGCGGTTTGTTAAGAGTGGTGAGAACTATAACTTTGAGGGGGAAATGACACTTCCCAGAATTCTTTAGGGGAAGTCGTGCACTTTAAATGCGAGTTGGATGTGCTTTAAACATACTGTGTGAATCCACTTAATAAATTTTGCCTGCATGTAAACTGTCTTAATTAATTTTTCAAAATGGAAACCAGCTATAGACTGTAGTGGGTGACCATGGGCTACTCACCATCTCTCAGCCTATCTGCCCCCAGGATGAAAACAATGGAGAACCGTGACTACCCCAAGTCATACTTAAAATGTAAAGAAAGTATTGTACAACCATAGTGTGAAATCGGATACTTATAGGGACACAGTATGACAAAACTGGGTGGAAGTAATGAGTGGGGTACCACAGGGCTCGGTCCTGGGCCCAGTGCTCTTCAACATTTTTATTAACTACTTGGATGAGGAGGTACAGAGCATGCTTATCAAATTTGCAGATGATACAAAATTGGGAGCATAGCTAATACCATGGAAGACAGTAACAAAATTCAAAAGGACCTTGATAGGCTGG
Source organism: Rhineura floridana (assembly GCF_030035675.1). Taxonomy (NCBI): domain Eukaryota; kingdom Metazoa; phylum Chordata; class Lepidosauria; order Squamata; family Rhineuridae; genus Rhineura; species Rhineura floridana. The sequence goes on from NC_084483.1 coordinate 182,875,997, forward strand.
AGCATTGGGCTGAAAACAACAGAATGAAATTCAACAGGGATAAATGCAAAGTTCTACACTTAGGAAAAAGAAACCAAATGCACAGTTATAAGATGGGGGATACTTGGCTCAGCAATATGACATGTGAGAAGGATCTTGGAATTGTCGTTGATCACAAGCTGAATATGAGCCAACAGTATGAGGTGGCTGCAAAAAAGGCAAATGCTATATTCGGCTGCATTAACAGAAGTATAGTTTCCAAATCACGTGAAGTATTAGTTCCCCTGTATTCAGCACTGGTTAGGTCTTGAGTGCTGTGTCCAGTTCTGGTCTCTGCACGTCAAGAATGATGCAGCAAACTGGAACAGGTTCAGAGAAGGGCAACAAGGATGATCAGGGGACTGGAAACAAAGCCCTATGAGGAGAGACTGAAGGAACTGGGCATGTTTAGCCTGGAGAAGAGAAGACCAAGGGGAGATATGATAACACTGTTCAAGTGCTTGAAAGGTTGCCACACAGAGGAGGGCCGGGATCTCTTCTCGATTGTCCCAGAGTGCAGGACATGGAATAATGGGCTCAAGTTGCACGAAACCAGATTTCGACAATGGAACCAATTACTAGAGAGGTAGTGGGCTCTCCAACACTGGAGGCATTCAAGAGGCAGCTGGACAGCCAAATGTCAGGAATGCTTTGATTTGGATTCCTGCATTGAGCAGGGGGTTGGACTTGATGGCCTTATAGGCCCCTTCCAACTCTACTATTCTATGATTCTATGAAAATATTTATATAAGCATGACTATCAAATATGTTTATTATTATTACAACCTGTAAATATATTTATAGTGCAATCCTATGTTTGTTTACTCAGAAGCAAGTCACCATGTATTCAATGGGGCTTACTCAACCAAGGAAAACTGTATCCTGAAGTGATAAGGAACTTGTTCTTTTAGCAAGTCTTTTAAGTTGAAACCTTATCCCTGTCTGTGTTGGAATTGCTTTTTAATATGTTTTTAAAACTTTTCTTTAAAAAATGTTTTTAAAACTTTTAAAAATGTTTTTAAAGATGTTTTGTTTTAATACATTATAAAGTCTGTTTTTATGATTTTTAAAGTGTTTTTAGTGCTTTTGTTTGCCGCCCTGGGCTCCTACTGGGAGGAAGGGCGGGATATAAATCAAATAATAAATAAATAAAAATAAATAAATAAATAAACTTCATTCACCCAACCCAAAATTTGGAATCATGCCACTTTAAGCTGTTTTCCAACTGTTTATACTTTTTATGGTTATTGTTTTTTTAAGTGATTTATTTCTTGTTGTGAGCTGCCTTGGTTTCCAATTACCAACCCTACACACACACACATATATGCACATGTAAAAATACACCCCATATAATAGTTTATTGTCAAACCAGTTGGTCATTGAGGAACATTTTTTAAAAAAATCAGTATTAGTTTCCTACATAATAAAAACTGTGATAAACCCTGCCTAATTTCTTTAAAAATAGGGTTGGAGAGGGAGAGAAAAATTTACAACACAAACACAAGTCTGCGCTATGTTTACTCAAAAGTCCCATTAATTTACAGCACAATCCTAACCATGTCTACTCAAAAGTAAGTCTTAATGGAGTTCAATGGGGTTTACTCCAGGTACATGGCATTAGAATTGCTTTACTCCCAGAAAAGCAGATATTGGATTAAATACTTTCATATTTCATAGCCCAGGGTCTGACTCTTGGACAGAAGAGGAAAAAAACCATTAAGCCATATTACTTACGCAAACTGCAAAAATCTTAAAGCTACCATTTTCTGACGTTGAAATTAAGACTAGGCATGCCTGGATCAACAAGTCACAACCCTGGCTTCATTGGCTACAATCCTGAAAGGGTAGGGTTACAGCCAGAGCTTTGAAAAGTTACTTTTTAAAACTACAACTCCCATCAGCCCCAGCCAGCATGGGCACTGGATTGGGCTGATGGGAGCTGTAGCTAGAGCAAGGCATTGTTCTTGAGATCTGTAAAAAACAGTCGCGCAGGGGGGCGGTTGACGTTTTGGTGTATATCTCAGGAACCAGACCACCTAGAAACGTAATTATTTTAAAACATTGAAGCTGAGAGTCTGGAGATTAATAGTGCTAGCCAGAGAGCCGGAGGGCCCCCGCAAAAAACAGAGACTCCAGCTGAAAACCGGAGACCTGGTAACTCTAACTGTTAGGTACTGAAAAAAATCTTCTCAGTGGCTGGCTCGCCTCCTTTCACTCTGACTGGCTCCAATCAGCAGGAAAGGACAAGGAAGCATGTTAGAAGTTTCTTCTCAGTGGCTAACACACTCCCCTTTTATTGGCTCATAGGATGCTGGAGACATAGGTACCCTGCTACCAAAAAGGTAAGGGGTCTAAGACCCCCTGAGACCCTGGACAACTACATCCCAAGTAATTGTCTATTACGTTGCATTTTACAATACCAAGATTTGTCTCTGTACTAGAAAAAAGTATTACACACAGTCATAAATGACCAATAAACTGTATCAGAGAAAGTTAAAAAAAAATCACTCCAAGAGCCTACAATCCCCAAACCATTAAAAAAAGGCAACAAGGATGATCAGGGGACTGGAAACAAAGCCCTGTGAGGAGAGACTGAAAGAACTGGGCATGTTTAGCCTGGAGAAGAGAAGACTGGGGGGAGATATGATAACAGTCCTCAAGTACTTGAAAGGTTGCCACACAGAGGAGGGCCAGGATCTCTTCTCAACCATCCCAGTATGCAGGACACGTAATAATGTGCTCAAGTTGCAGGAAGCCAGCATGAGGAAAACCGTTAGAACAGTACGACAATGAAACCAATTTCCTTGGGAGGTGGTGGACTCTCCAACATTGGAGGCATTCAAGAGGCAGCTAGACAGCTACCTGTAAGGTACGCTTTAACTTGGATTTCTGCTTTGAGCAGTGGGTTGGACTTGATGGCCTTATAGGCCCCTTCCAACTCTACTGTTCTTTGATTCCATGACAAACCAATGTAAAGAAAAAACTATAAAGCATACTAACATCACAATGAAAAGCATTCAAAGATCATTCCAAACAAAGAAATAAAAGCCACAAGCTGAAATTAAGTTAAAATCAGAACTCAAAGCAGCTGAAACAGTTCCTCAATTCTGGCAGAACATGACAAGTGTATGTGGCTGATGGCACTGAAACGTTTTCTACTGTGAAAAGTTCCCTGTGCTGGAAAAGGTAACTTATAAACTGGAGCGGTTTATAGAAAAGATGCCTGTTGAAGTCTCTTAAGAGACGGGCCAGGTCTGAGTGACAGAATGTTTTGCATGCAGAAGGTTCCAAGAACAATTGCCTAATTTTTTGTTTGCTTGCTTTTAAACCAGGCAGCCAGCAAATAATGGGAAAGCGAGACTGTGATGTTCCTATATTAATGTATATATGGTAAGTGTTGGTTGTTTAGAAGATATATGGTAAGTAGTGAAAGAGGAGGGGGAGTGAATGGGCAGTAGAATGCTAGACGATTGGCTGAGTGTTTAAAATGGCTGAACGTATAAAAGGAAGAGTGAGAGTGGAATCAGGGGGGGAGAAGAGAACTGAGTGGGTTGCTTGGTGGGGTTTAGAGAGTTGTTTGACATGAGAGAGTGGAGAAGGAGGGAGGTGGAGTTCGGATTAGTATAGAGTAAAACCATATGTTTATGTGCTTTAAGAAGAAATCTTGTTAATCTTGTTAGCTTTGTTATCTTTAATAAATACTTAATTTAGTTTACCAAAGGCCTGATCCTTGACTGGGGTTTCACAGACCAGAAGGGAGGGTAAGGTAATGACCAAGGCTGAAGGGGAACTGTAACAAATGGTGGCAGCGGTGAAGAGAATAACAATACCAGTATTCAGAGTCTCTGGGAATACTAGTATTAGGACGTGACTGGTGGTTGCCTAGCAGGGGGATCTGTTGAGATCTATGCTAGAGCGGGGAGAGAAAAAATAAAATAAAGGACAGTCCGGACTGGTGGAGTCCCTGGTGGTGCCTAGAGACAGGCAGTAACCACGAGCAGGTAGGAACCTGACAGGGAGAGCCAGGGAAGGACGCCTCACAGAGACCTCTGCCTACAATCCTGGAGCAGCGTGGCGTTTTGCCCTACTTTACAGAAGACATGTTTGGTTCAAATCCTATTTAAAGCTAACGAAAAATCCTAAGGGAGAGCAGGACAGGCCTTGAAGTTGCCCATCAACAGTTAGGAGCTGGGCCGCAGACTGAGCAAGCACTCACTACTCTGGTGAGATGTATTATATTGCTATTGAAATGATAGTTATTTCCCCCCTAATTTGCATCAATATGTTTACATTAGCAGCAATTTTATTCAGATCTGTGTCCCCTTTTGTCCTCTTTTCTGGCAGTGCATAAGTGGACACCCTTTCCTGGAGAGTCATTTCCAATATGGGGGCTAGTTAAGGCAGCTGCCCATTCTCTCTCTCTCTCTCTCTCTCTCTCTCTCTGTCTCACACACACATACACACACACACACACACACACACACACACAGAAAATTTGGGTTGTGGAACACTGGGTAACCTCAGTCAAACCTGACTTGATGCGGTTAGTTAAGTAGTTCCCCATTTGTAATGTGGGGTTCATAACAGGGTAATTAAGTGTAAAGGATAATGGAGAATGTATGCAACAGCGGGTGTGTAGTGGTCCAGGGTCCCAGGGGGTCTTAGACCCTTTACATTTTTGGAAGCAGGGTCCCAGCAGGGTCCCTATGTCTCCAGAGTCCTATGAGCCAATCAGCATGAAAGGGGAGTGTGTTGGCCACTGAGAAGAGTCTTCTAACATGCTTCCTTGTCCTTTACTACTAATTGGAGCTAATCAGATTGAAAGGAGGTGAGTCGGCCACTGAGAATACTCTTCTCAGTACCTAACACACTCCCCTTTCATGCTGATTGGCTCCTAGGGATGTCTGTTATTATGGGAGAAGTTGCACATGGGAAAAACTGCAGAGTGTGGAAATGACAAGCGAGTGAGCGAGGGGACCTACCTGTGAGGGGACGTGGCATGACTATCATGAAGGGACCCTGCACTTCTGAATTTGTCACTACACTACTGTGCAATAGTTTGAACGCTTATGAAGGATGGGTGGAAACAGTATATAAAAGTGAAGGGTTTTTGTTAGTATAAGGGCATAGCTAAGGATGAGGAACAAATCCAGTTTAAGGCAAACCTACCTAATTCACACTTTATGACACAATACAAGAACTGCAACACAGCCATCCTTTGAAATTCACAGTTCTACGAAGTTTGCAGTGCAGTTTTCCAGCCACATAATGCATACCAAATGCATATATTGAGGCAAAGTGTGCATGAACATGCAAATAACATACAAAAATGCATTATATTAGGGGACAATTCTCTGCAAACAATGTGTATATTAGGCAAGTTTGAAATCAAATATGTGTATTTGAGAAGAAATTTGCATTAAAATGCTGATGAATTTTCATGAGGCTAAAAAAAAAAACAAAGTCCACCAACTGATGTGGGAAAAAAGGGAACTGAATTTAAGATGAAAATGAGAAGACTAAGACAACCCGAAACTGACAGATTCACCCTTCCCTAGGCTTCCCTTTGGCCGGAGTTCAGCATGAATGATTGTGGTTGAACACATCTCTGGTACTTTAAAAGAGCAGAACTGGATAAAAGTGTGTGTATTCCCATGTCCTAATTTTCATGCTGTCCAATCCCATTCATTTTTATTGTGTTATTTGAGCATGTGGGGATGCTGGACAGGAACAAACCTACACAAACATCCCAGACCCCAACTACAGAATTGCCAAATCAGAATGAAGATGTCCATTATTTGTTGAAATATACATGAAGTTTAATTATAGGATCCTGTTCCTACATTGCGTTGCAGATGGTTCCTGTCAGCACTGGGCCATAGGCATAGCATAGGGGACTACCATTCTAAGCCAGATACGGTTCTTCTTCATCTAGAAAAGGCCTAGCCTGACCTAGAAGCTTTTATAGTCTTCCAGGCAAGGGGAACCAATGGGGAGCAGAGGTAGGCATAATCACTGGAGAGCCTGCAAACACTCCCACAAGTGGTTTACCAAACAGGGCAGCAGCACGCAGACCTGTGGATTCCTGGTTCTAGTCCCAGGTAACATTTGTTATGAGGAATCTTGTGAGCTTTCAAGGAAGGATTTGGAGGCAGGCATCTAGGGCCCACTCAACAGAATGAGCAAGAAGGCCCTCCAGTACAGCAGGGTTGGCTCGCCACATTTTGAAGTACGGGGAGTGAAACACATGGCCATCAGGAGCCCTCGCCCCCCCCCTTCAATAAAGCAGAAGGCTCCCAAACTAGTGTTGTGCTAGGAAAAAAGCACAAAGACTAGGCTGGATGTTGAAACCTTGTGGTCTTGTGTGTTTGGGTTTTTTCCCCTCATCCCCCAGTCCCCGACCTCTGCCTTGTGTAACATGTAGGGGCGCTTTTATTGCAGGTGTATTCTGCTGCATGCTCTTGACACAACAATAGTGCATTAGTGCTAGATTTATTCTGCTTTATTAGGGGTTCTGAGATGCTTCCCCGATATGACCACATTATTGCTGTTTGGAGGGGCTATAGCTCAACAAAAGCAGGACCCCCTCCAAAAAACCCAGAACATTTGTGGTATGAAAAGTTATGGGATTTCAGCTGTAAGTTACAGGATGGGCACTGATAGGAAATAATAATCATTATGATTATTAAATTTATTAGTCATCCTTCACCAGCAGATCCCAGGGTGGCTTACAACAATTTAAAATTCAGCATCAAAATTACAGTCACTGGAATAGGGTGGAATTACAGTCACTGGAATAGGGTGGGTCCTGGAAACATATATCTTCTCAATGAAGCAGAATGACTTCTCTAAAACTTTTTCAGGCTCAAATAGTATCAAAACCATGATCATGTATGCCTGCCATGAAAGCATCATGGGCATAAATCATGAATGTGCTATAACAAGGAAGTCTGGAGGGGCACCCAGTCTGATGAAGAGTTCTGGAAAACTCAAAACCTTCCTCATTATTTTGTGACATTTTGGCTAGTCCTAACAAAGGTGTTGCCCCGCTGTGGGTTTCAGAGAGTTGTTGTTTTAAAAAATGGACCAACACAGCTGCCTTTGCGTAACATAAATTCCATAGACAATGGAGCATTTTAAGCTATGCAAATGGTTTTTAAAAACATTCAGATGCTTCATAAGTACCAGCAGTTTATCAGAGATCACTATTTTTAGCTGAAAATGTGGAGCCCCAATCATGCAAAGCCTTGAAAAGAAAATCAGCCGATATACCAAGCGTAGAATCTTTCAAGATAGCATTGCCTTAAACAACTGTGCAGGATTTTAGCTTGTAGACACGACCCCCTACTGTGCCGTGCATAAGTACCCATTCATAATTACCAAGATGTCTAATTGAATTATTCTTATCTGAAAGCCATCTGAACCTAACAAAGCAGATTATAAGTTCCAGAAACTGATACAGCGTGTGGGGCCAATGTGATTTTACTCCCAAACACTGAGAACTTCAAATCAGTGAAGTCTGAGAAACTGCACATGATCTGCCCTTACACGAATTCCAGACTTGCACTGAAGGAGTGGGTCTCAAACTGTGAGTTACACCTCCTAAGAAAGGGGGGAAAGGTTTTAGAAGAAATGGGCCAGGAAATAGTGGAGTAAGGTGTTATCAGTATGTAGATGATGGCACCCACCTCTGTTCTCCTTGTCAGCTCATTCAGGCAAGGCTATGAAAGTGCTAAATCAGTCCTTGGATGCAGAAATAGACTGGAAGAGGGAGAGGTAACTGAAACCTAATTCGTTCTGCCTTCTTCTGTTGCTGTTTTCCAAGCAACTGGTATTCAGAAGCTTCTGATCATTGATGTAGCAAAGTGGAAGAGCATCTGCTTATGCAGAAGGTTCCAGGTCCAATCCTCAAGATAGGGCTGGGAGAGATGCCTGTCTGAAACCCTGGAGAGCCACTGCCAGTCAGTGCAGACAATACTAAGCAGTGCTTCTAGTTTTGGACTAGGTTGCACTCCCCTGGAAGGACCAGGTTCACAGACTGTGATGCTCTATGATCAGCCTTCATCATTAGAGACCCAAGTGGCCTCTGTGGCATTTGTCTTCTTAAGCTGTGATCTTATCTAGACGGAGATAGCCTGTCCTCAGTTGTCCATGATCTGGTAAATTCCAGATTAGATTACTGTAATTCTTATACTCTGTAATGTCTGTCTTTGAAAATGATTTGTAATCACAGTTAGTTAAGAATGTAGCTGGAAAGTTGCTAACTGGGTCCAGCCATTATGATCATACTATTATTTATTTATTTATTGCATTTATCCCACATTTCCTCCAAAGAGCTCGATGTGCATGCATAGTTCTCCCCCGCTCCCAATTCTATCCTCACAATAACCCTGTGAAGTAGGTCAGGCTGAGAGGCTGTGGGCAGTATTCAACTAAATAGCTGTGCTCATGTGCAAGGATTATCACTAGCGCAATGGGACTTTTTACCTCATGTGTGCCTGCACCACCCCCAAATCTGCTCCAGACGGTTGGAGGAACTCCCACAACTGATTTATGGGCATACGGTGGGAGGAGAGGGGGAGAATGTTCAGTTGTGCAAGGAGAAATCCTTCCACTGACAAAATATTCACCTTAGTGCTATGTTGGATACAACCCTGCGACTGTCTCAACATTACCCAGCGAGTTTTATGGCTCAGTAAGGATTTGAACTCTGGTCTTCCAGGTCCTGGTCCAACACTATGCCAATGCTTCATTGACTGCACTGGCTCCTGGTCTATTTCCAAGTTCAATTCAAAGTGCCAGTTTGACTTTTCATAAAATCATAGAATAGTAGATTTGGAAGGGGCCTATAAGGCCATCAAGTCCAACCCCTTGAGCAATGCAGGAATCCAAATCAAAGCATTCCTGACAGATGGCTGTCCAGCTGCCTCCTGAATACCTCTTGAATGCCTCCAGTCTCGGAGAGCCCACTACCTCTCTAGGTAATTGATTCCATTGTTGTATGTTAGGAAGTTTTTTCCTGATGTCCAGTCGAAATCTGGCTTCCTGCAACTTGAGCCCATTATTCCATGTCCTGCACTCTGGGACGATCGAGAAGAGATCCCAGCCCTCCTCTGTGTGACAACCTTTCATGTACTTGAAGAGTGCTATCATATTTCCCCTCACTCTTCTCCAGGCTAAACATGCCCAGTTCTTTCAGTCTCTCCTCATAGGGCTTTGTGTTAAAGCCATAGTTTTTCGAGTTTTGTTTTGGAGAATTTTCTGTGGAAATTTATGACCCCTACATCCCTGGTCCTAACCCTCCAACTACTTTATCACATTGGCTCTCTCTGATGATCACCTGGCTTACTGACAGCGGATGCATGATCTCTGTTGGATGCTTAGAGATGGTGGTTTGATTGCTGTTCAGCAACTAATACCCTGTTGCCCTTGCCAAAAAGGCATGCACCACAATGCCCGAACTGTTCCTTAAACTCAGTGGGCCCGCTACCTACAGCAGTCTGGGGAAAGGTTGATCAGGATTGGCAAGTGATGGGTAGCCATCAATTGCCAATCGCTCAGAGCTAGATCCACAGGAAGAAATGTATAGCTTGCCTATGCATCTAAAACTGCTGGCTCCCTGCCCTGAATTGACAATTTCAAGGCTTTCTGCTTAATAACCCCAGGAGGAGCATCACTGGCAGTAGCTTTCTGCCGCCCAGGCAATATTGGGACCTCTGCCATGGTGGATTCCTCCAACTGGTGAAGGCTGGTAGAGAGGAGACTACACACTATCTGAACTACCCCTCCCATAAAAAACAGGAGATTAGGGGAGGTTAGGCTCTAAGTGTACGCAGAGTGTAGCAATCTCTAAGTCTGCAATCCTATGACATGTAAGAGTTGCTTACTATTTTAGGAACATGCAAAGAATTACTACAATATGATAAGAGATAAGCATCTCTCTCTGTGTGTGTATTCCAGACATGAATAATAGCAGGTTTCCTACAGCCACAGTTTCATTGGAACAATATGTATCAGGCTGTGGTTAATCATGCAACCACGTGTTTTAAAAACAATAAGAAAAGCATTTTATTTTCTCTTTTGAAATGAAAAGATGACAAAGATGTGATCAGGCTATTCCATTTTTATTATATATATGATTTTCTTATTGTTTTTAAAACACATGGTGGCATGATTAACCACAGTGATATATATATATATATATATATATATATATATATATATATATATATATATATATATATATATATATATATATATATATATATAAACACATCTCATCTTTCTATCTTTAGAAAGACGCTTACAGATAGTAAACAATTCTTACTAAAAAAAAATTAAGACCGGATCAAAAGTATACAATAAGCGTGATCAAACAACAGAAGCAGATAAAATAAGCAAGATAAACATACCACTGCATTACTGCACTCCTGCTGAAAGCTCCATGAAAGAGGCACACATGTATTTAAGGCACAGTGGGAGGCCAGGGGTGATGGGGCTAGATGGTCCCCGCTGTGGAAAGCATTCCATGACTGTGGCACTGCATTCCAAAGGCTCTATCCCGCATACCACATTGGATAGGTACATATTGGTGGAGATGGTCCTTAATCATAAAACTGTCCAAAAAAGAGCCACAGAGACGTGGATGTTCAAAAAGAAAAAAATGGTACCAGCCAACCTTATCTATGGATATGCAGAGATTTCTGAGAATCATAAGGCACAATCCATGAAGTTCCTCTGGGACAGATGTAGCCAATGTGGTGCCAGCCAGCTGTAGCCCAGTTGTTGCATTACATCTCTTGTAATCCCTGACCTTGGCTGTGCTGTCTGGGGCTGATGGAACTTGTAGTTCAAAAAGATGCGGAAGGTGCCATGTCGGCTTCCTCTTCCCTAAGGTCTAGGCCTCCATTTCCCTCCCCTCCCTCTTTTATCTTCCCTGTGTGTAGACATTTAAAACAATAAGCTCTGCAGAGCAGGGACTTGTCCTCTTATATTTTGTAAAATGCCATGCAGCTTAAAAACACTATATAAATTCACTAATAGGCAAAAAACCTTGCGATTTAAGAATGTACCTATAGCCCACAGCTATTTCTACCAAACTTTAAAAAGCAGGGAAACTGGGCAGCTATAGTGAATGCACCAGGGGAGCAGGAGACCTGAACTCCTCTCTGAGATATTGTACTGCCCTACAAATTGGTCAAAATGCAAACACCATTTGGGTTGGTGTTTCACAGTCCAATCCACTTCCTGTGTAGCTTGGAAGAATTTGGTAACATGTGCCTCTGAGCATATGGTGAGTGGTGGCATTGTTACCAACAAAATGCCCCAGTCCCTTTTAGGGATCCTGGTGGCTTGAGTTCGCTCCCCAATACTCACCCAATAGAGTTCAGAAAACGAACGAAACAAGATGAAGTAGGAGTATATTTATTTCTATCACGTGCACGTGGAGAAGTAGCCAAGCCAGTTCTGGCAAAATCAAGCATTGCTGGCCTTTTTATCAGCTTTGTTATGTTAATTACATTAGCATCATTATCATCATAACTACATCACTTTCATTTTCCTTACATCACTTTAACCATGCCCACTGGTACCTTCCCCTCTCTTCCTAGTTCCATATTTAGAGTTGCTTTTCACAACTTGTTTTTCCCATTTTCACTTTGGACGTCGCAACAAAGTTTGATACTTTTCTTTAGCACAGCTGGATATTGCAACTAAGCCTGATTTTCCCAGCTATTTTGCAAACGCAGCTTTATACAAACAATACCAGTCAGCAATTTAGCATTTCTGTTAAACACACACACAAGTAAATTAACTGTAAGTTTACTGTGCAAGCCAGAGTAAATTAAAATGCATTTTAACTTAAACAAATAAAGTCCAGTATCACAGCATCTGAGATCCTTCTGCAGATTCTCCTCCTTTCAAAGGTCAGGTGGGTGTATGGTTGCCAGGTCAGAAGCATCCCAAACCCTGAGATTTTTTGGGGGGGTGCCCAAGTGATGTCACAGGGCAGGTCCAAGTCATGTCATTCAGCGTGATACATTAAGCATCAATCACAGTTGCCTGGCGCATACAATTCCTACAAAAACATTTCTCAGACTGGAAATTATGATAGAAATCTTAGCTAAAAGATAGAGCATGGGTAGGGAACATTTAATCTAGCCTATTTGATTCTGGCAAGAAGGATTTTAGTGCCCTAAGGCCAGGCCAGTCACCAGAAGGCCACTGTAGGAAGAAAGGAGCCTAGTGTTGTGAGATGTTAGATGGGAGCACTCAGGAGTAAAGAGGGATGCCTCCAAAGAGCTGCAATTCTAACACACTTACTAAGGGACTAAGCCCCATAGAACTCAATAGGACTTACTTCTCAGTAGATATGGTTTGGATTGTGTTGTTGGTAAAGCTTGACTTGGGATCGTCTGCAAAGATACCCAAATCCACGTACGGTTGGCAACCCCTTGCCTGGAATGCCCTGTCCATACCTTTTAACATCCAAATTCTTTACAGATTTGACTCTTCACTTCAGAAAGAGGTCTGAGAAATGAGTAAGAAGATTCTCTACCCTTTTCTGTTTCTCCTGTGGGCTGCTGTAAACTCACTTCCTCAACCAACCCAAGTGGAGTGAGTAATAGTTGACAGAAAAAATACACATGGTTTGGTCTACTTTCACAGACAGCAGCTTGGGAACAACAGCTATTGCAGCCGCACTTCCCAAATTCTCTTTTACCACTATTGAGCAAGAAACAAACCATCATGCAACCAACAAAGTGCTTCATCAGTGGGTTTAAGGGGGTTGAGCTGAGCGCATGTTGTTTCTATGGATGAAAGGGAGTCAGGATAGAGGTAAATGAAATGCAAATAGAAAAAGAAAAACAAGACAGTGATAATTTCTTAAATGCAATACCACACCAACCACAACAAGATTCCTACGAGTAAGGAAGAAACCTAAGCATTCCACAACTAGTCAGGATTCCTAACCAAAAACCCAAACTAAAAAAATCCCAGCAGCCTGTCAGCCAAGGTCACAGAAATCTGGAGGCTGCAGTTAGTACGGAATGCTGTGGCATGATTGCTGACATGAATGAGACCCTATCAGCACATAATACCTCTGCCCTGAAATCTGTACTGGTTGCTGATTTGCTACCAGGACAAGTTCAAGGTGTGCTTTCCATGTTACAGGTGCCACATAGTACTTGTTCTGCTCTTGTAAGAAACCAATCCTTTAGTGTGGCAGCACCTACGCTTTGGAACTCCCTGCCTATTGACATTAGCAGGTGCCTTCATTGTTTTTAACTCGTTACTGGTTTTATTATTTTGAATATTTCCAAATACCTGTCTTTAACTGTTTTTGCAAAAAAAATTGTTTTAGTGCTTTCTGTAAACTGCTTTAAGATTTTTTTTTTTACAATAAAGTGGTATATAAATGTAATTAAAATACATCAATTAAATTTAGTCACTATGGCCATTGGGTCTCTTTCCATTTTTAAGAACAAAGGAATCTGCCTTATACCGCTGAAGCTATTTGGTGCCATCTAGCTGAGTACTGATGACATGGACCAGCATTGGCTCTCCAAGGTTCCCGGCAACAGTCTTTTTCAGAAATTGAATTTTGTACCTTTGCATGCAAAGACTATGCCCTACCACTGAGCTACAACCCTTCCCCTGTTTAAAAAAAATCTGCCTTGGTTTCCTCACAGGGTTGTTTGAAAGATTCCCATATACACACACACACTGGAGATGTAAAAATACATACACCCGATATAATTGTTTATTATCAAAACCAGTTGATCATTACAGAACATTTTTTAAAAATAAAATCAGTATTAGTTTCCTACGTAATATAAACAGAGATAGCTAAGTAAGCCCTGCCTAATTGCTTTAAAATATGATTGGAGGGGGAGAGAAAAATATACAACACAAACACAATTCTTTGCTATGTTCACTCAAAAGTCCCATCAATTTACAGCACAATTCTAACCATGTGTACTCAAAAGGAAGTCCTATTGCATTCAATGGGGTTTACTCTGGGTATGTTTACTCTGGAAAAGCAAGTACTAGATTAAATCTTCATATTGGGAAGGCATGCAAAACACTACCCTCTTCAAAATTTAAACCTGTTTGACTCCTACACACAAGAGACAAAAAGACTGAAAGCTTACTTCAATTTGTGAGATTTTCAGAAAAGCATGAAAAAGCACTTTTTCTGCATTGCAAGGAAAAAGCAAGTTTTGTGACTATCGTTTTTTGGCTCTATAGTTATGTCCTTGTCAATCACAACACTGACTTCTTATTGGCTAAAAACCTGAAAAAGCAGGGATTAGAGCAGAATTTAGAGCAACTAAAAGAAGTTGTGGGGGCGGCTGACGTTTTGGTGTATATCTTGGAAACCAGACAACTTAGAAACTTTTTTTTTTTAAATGAAAGCTGAAAGTCCGGAGATTAAGTTGAGTCACCCAGAGACCTGGGGAGGACCCCCAAAAACTGGAGTCTCCTGCTGAAAAACAGAGATCTGATAACCCTAGGTGAGTGGCTACTGGAAAGAGGATCTTTCCATTGGTGGCACTCCATCTGTCCAACTCACCAGCCTAGGATATATTCTCAAGCTGTTCTATATTTTATTTTAGATGCTAGGTGGGCAGAGCAATCCTAACCAGCGATATAAACGGCTGGCAGGGGTTAGGATTACCCACAGAGTTTTCTCTGTTGGGCTGCACCACTGGGGGCTGGGGGTTCCATGCCACGGAAGCCTCCATTGTGCCTGCCAAAAGTGTGACATGGTGCATGCTTTCATTGCTGATATTCCCACTGGCAGTTGCCAGTGCAAGGCCCAGTACTGTGGCGGCAAATTCAGAGGTGCAGGGTCCCTTCATGTTAGTCACAGCCCCTCCCCCTCCCCTTTTTTGCTGCAGGGTTGACAATAAGATCCTTGTTAATGCCTTCTCCCACAACAACAGACATCCCTAAGAGCCAACAAGCATGAAAGAGGAGAGTGTTAGCTACTGAGAAGAGTCTTCTCAGTGGCTCAATAGCCTCCTTTCACTCTGATTGGCTCCAATCAGTAGGAAAAGACAAGGAAGCATGTTAGAAGACACTTCTCAGTGGCCAACACACTGCCCTTCCATGCTGATTGGCTTGTAGGATGCTGGAGACAAATGGGCCCTGCTCCCAAAAAAGTAAGTGGTCTAAGACACACACACCCGAAGATCCTGGACAACTACACCCCTGGTAAGGCCTCCAAAAGGGGGCATTTTGTGGGTGAAGCAAGGGGAGAGCAGAAGCGGCAATAGATATACTGGATCTAAACTTTCAGTGTGAGGGGCCCACGTGCCATCCTGAGATCAAGCACAACCAAAGAGAAAAATAAACTGCCTCCCCACTAGGGATGGGGGGAAAATCTGATTCAGTTCACATTTAAAGCCCAATCTATCAAATTTGCACTAATCTACATTTTGCAATGCAGTTCTCCAACCAAGCAATGTTTACAAAAATGCATATATTGTGGGAAAGTGTGCATAGAAGTGAATATATTAGTGAAGATAACATAAAAGCATGCATTGCATTAGGATAAACTGCTTACAAAAATGTGTACATCAGTCAAAACTGCATACAAAAATGTGTTTATTAGGAGAGTTCTCACTAAAATGCAGAAGAATTTTCATGAGGATTTTTTTAAAAAAATCACAAATTGCTGCAGAAATGTGGAGAACTGAATTTAAGATTGGAAAAATGAGACACAGAGATCTGAAACTGACAGATCTTTCCATCCCCACTCCTCACCTTCTGTTCTGACTGGCAGGAGCCGCCAAGTCTGCGGCTGTGGTGGGGAATCTGCCATCTGCACCTCCTACCACAGTTAAGATTCCTAAATCTGTCCTGTACATCTGTGCTTTTAAGTAACAACAAATGTTTATTAACTCCTATTGGTTTCTTGTTGATATAATTTATGTCTTTTAAAAAAATCGGTGTGGTGGTGCTGGTTTAGTTCTTTTTTATTTATTGTGATATTTTTAGATTGCTTTTATTGACTTATGAGCCACCCTGAGGTCTTTTGTAGTGCAAAGGCATGGTGCATGTTTCTTAAATCAGTGATCTAAAGTTTGTAATGATTAACTATGTTAATCCACCATGAAGTTCTACAATGGATTTGAGTACATAGTTGCATTTTAGGCAGATATTATGCATCACCACACCGGTTGTGATGTATACCTTAGAGTAAGTTTTAAAAGCATATAAAGCACTTGAATTGTTAAGCCTTCCTCAAACCTGCATGTGTGGGTATCATCACTAAAAGCAGGTATGATGGATAAAAATGAATGATGGCCCTTTGCACTATAAATGATGGAGTCCTTCTTCCATTGTTTATAAACAGAAGGTGGTTGATTGGCTTAGGAGTTGCTGGGCATCTTAGTCCATTTAGATAACAAGAACATTTTTTAACATAGCTATTAGTCACTGGGTCAAGAGGTTGCGATTAATCAACCACTGTTTGGGTTGAGGCCAATATCCATCTCGTTTTTTGTACTTGGGAATTGAATGAAGATGGCTGTGACAGATTATAGAATGAACTGGGATGATATTATACATTAGACTAAAACTGCTTCAAAAGGAATCAGTCTTTAACCACGCCATCTCCATAACAATGTATTGATGTGACTTGTAAAGTAAATAAAAATCTCCTTGGAAACAGTAGGCAAAATCTTCCAAGTGCATGGCAAGTATTTGTTTTCAAGCACTGATACTGGGACTTCACTTAACACACCTCTGGCTTTCCTCCATATTCAGACTGCACAAGGGATTAGGAATTAGGGTTTCCACGTCTCTGGTTTTCACCGGGAGACTCCAGTTTTGGGGAGTCCTCTCCAGGTAAGTCAGCTTAATTTCTGGACTCTTAGCTTTCATTAAAAAAAATTAAGTTTCTAGGTGGTCTGGTTCAAAAGATATAACCAAAATGTCAGCTGCAGCCCCCAGAACTTCTGTTAGTACTGGCTGCTCTAATCCCCGTCCTTTCAGGTTTTTAGCCAATAAGTGAAGTCAGGGTTGTGATTGACAACAGCAATAGCTAAACCCCATTTCAAGTTCTGAAAACAGTTTGCTTTTCCTGCTTGTCTCACATCAGGAATTCAGTAAATATATAGCTTTCAGCAGCATAAAGAATACTCTCTCTGTACAGGATTGGGACTTGCTTCTGAGTAAACATGCATAGGATTGCACTACAACAGAAGATCACAGCAGGATCTTGGTAGGCATAAAAGTGTACATAAGAACATAAGAAGAGCCTGCTGGATCAGGCCAGTGGCCCATCTAGTCCAGCATCCTGTTCTCATAGTGGCCAACCAGGTGCCTGGGGGAAGCCCGCAAGCAGGACCCAAGTGCAAGAACACTCTCCCCTCCTGAGGCTTCCGGCAACTGGTTTTCAGAAGCATGCTGCCTCTGACTAGGGTGGCAGAGCACAGCCATCATGGCTAGTAGCCATTGATAGCCCTGTCCTCCATGAATTTGTCTAATCTTCTTTTAAAGCCATCCAAGCTGGTGGCCATTACTGCATCTTGTGGGAGCAAATTCCATAGTTTAACTATGCGCTGAGTAAAGAAGTACTTCCTTTTGTCTGTCCTGAATCTTCCAACATTCAGCTTCTTTGAATGTCCACGAGTTCTAGTATTGTGAGAGAGGGAGAAGAACTTTTCTCTATCCACTTTCTCAATGCCATGCATAATTTTATACACCTCTATCATGTCTCCTCTGACCCACCTTTTCTCTAAACTAAAAAGCCCCAAATGCTGCAACCTTTCCTCGTAAGGGAGTCGCTCCATCCCCTTGATCATTCTGGTTGCCCTCTTCTGAACCTTTTCCAACTCTATAATATCCTTTTTGAGATGAGGCGACAAGAACTGTACACAGTATTCCAAATGCGGCCGCACCATAGATTTATACAACGGCATTATGATATCGGCTGTTTTATTTTCAATACCTTTCCTAATTATCGCTAGCATGGAATTTGCCTTTTTCACAGCTGCCGCACACTGGGTCGACATTTTCATCGTGCTGTCCACTACAACCCCGAGGTCTCTCTCCTGGTCGGTCACCGCCAGTTCAGACCCCATGAGCGTATATGTGAAATTCAGATTTTTTGCTCCAATATGCATAATTTTACACTTGTTTATATTGAATTGCATTTGCCATTTTTCTGCCCATTCACTCAGTTTGGAGAGGTCTTTTTGGAGCTCTTCGCAATCCCTTTTTGTTTTAACAACCCTGAACAATTTAGTGTCGTCAGCAAACTTGGCCACTTCACTGCTCACTCCTAATTCTAGGTCATTAATGAACAAGTTGAAAAGTACAGGTCCCAATACCGATCCTTGAGGGACTCCACTTTCTACAGCCCTCCATTGGGAGAACTGTCCGTTTATTCCTACTCTCTGCTTTCTGCTTCTTAACCAATTCCTTATCCACAAGAGGACCTCTCCTCTTATTCCATGACTGCTAAGCTTCCTCAGAAGCCTTTGGTGAGGTACCTTGTCAAACGCTTTTTGAAAGTCTAAGTACACTATGTCCACTGGATCACCTCTATCTATATGCTTGTTGACACTCTCAAAGAATTCTAATAGGTTACTGAGACAGGACTTTCTCTTGCAGAAGCCATGCTGGCTCTGCTTCAGCAAGGCTTGTTCTTCTATGTGCTTAGTTAATCTAGCTTTAATAATACTTTCTACCAGTTTTCCAGGGACAGAAGTTAAGCTAACTGGCCTGTAATTTCCGGGATCCCCTCTGGATCCCTTTTTGAAGATTGGCGTTACATTTGCCACTTTCCAGTC
The DNA here is from genome assembly GCF_030035675.1 of Rhineura floridana. Taxonomy (NCBI): domain Eukaryota; kingdom Metazoa; phylum Chordata; class Lepidosauria; order Squamata; family Rhineuridae; genus Rhineura; species Rhineura floridana. Next base: position 182,894,821 of record NC_084483.1, read on the forward strand.
CTCAGGCACGGAGGAGGACCCAAGGGACAAGTTACATATTTTAGTTAGCAGATCAGCAATTTCACCTTTGAGTTCTTTGAGAACTCTCGGGTGGATGCCATCCGGACCCGGTGATTTGTCAGTTTTTATATTGTCCATTAAGCTTAGAACTTCCTCTCTCGTTACCACTATTTGTCTCAGTTCCTCAGAATCCCTTCCTGCAAATGTTAGTTCAGGTTCAGGGATCTGCCCTATATCTTCCACTGTGAAGACAGATGCAAAGAATTCATTTCGCTTCTCTGCAATCTCCTTATCGTTCTTTAGTACACCTTTGACTCCCTTATCATCCAAGGGTCCAATTGTCTCCCTAGATGGTCTCCTGCTTTGAATGTATTTATAGAATTTTTTGTTGTTGGTTTTTATGTTCTTAGCAATGTGCTCCTCAAATTCTTTTTTAGCATCCCTTATTGTCTTCTTGCATTTCTTTTGCCAGAGTTTGTGTTCTTTTTTATTTTCTTCATTCGGACAAGACTTTCATTTTCTGAAGGAAGACTTTTTGCCTCTAAGAGCTTCCTTGACTTTGCTCGTTAACCATGCTGGCGTCTTCTTGGTCCTGGTGGTACCTTTTCTGATCTGCGGTATGCACTCCAGTTGAGCTTCTAATATAGTGTTTTTAAACAACTTCCAAGCATTTTCGAGTGATGTGACCCTCTGGACTTTGTTTTTCAGCTTTCTTTTTACCAATCCCCTCATTTTTGTGAAGTTTCCTCTTTTGAAGTCAAATGTGACCGTGTTGGATTTTCTTGGCAATTGGCCAGTTACATGTATGTTTAATTTAATAGCACTGTGGTCACTGCTCCCAATCGGTTCAACAACACTTACATCTCGCACCAGGTCCCGGTCCCCACTGAGGATTAAGTCCAGGGTTGCCGTCCCTCTGGTTGGTTCCATGACCAACTGATCTAGGGCATAGTCATTTAGAATATCTAGAAACTTTGCTTCTTTGTCATGACTGGAACACATATGCAGCCAGTCTATGTCCGGGTAGTTGAAGTCACCCATTACTACCACATTTCCTAGTTTGGATGCTTCCTCAATTTCATATCTCATCTCAAGGTCTCCCTGAGCATTTTGATCAGGGGGATGATAGATCGTTCCCAGTATTAAGTCCCTCCTGGGGCACGGTATCACCACCCACAACGATTCTGTGGAGGAGTCTACCTCTTTTGGGGTTTCGAGCTTGCTGGATTCAATGCCTTCTTTCACGTATAGAGCGACTCCGCCACCAATACGTCCTTCCCTGTCCTTCCGATATAGTTTATATCCAGGGATAACCGTATCCCACTGGTTTTCTCCATTCCACCAGGTCTCCGTTATGCTCACTATATCAATGCTCTCCTCTAAGACCAAGCACTCCAGTTCTATGAAGGTGTACATGAAGGTTTTTTTTAATTACTTTCAGAACATGACATATTATACATTTTATCTTTCAAATAATTTTGAACACACATTTAAAGAAGTGTACATGCTGCAATGTTATACTTTTCTACTTAAGGAGTCAAACAAGTTTAAATTTTACTGGACTGCTGAAGAGGGCAGTTTATTTGTCTTGTTCAGAACCTGTTTTGAAAACCTTCCCAATATGAAGTATTTTTGGAAGTAAAGCTGCAATGCTAGTTCTATATACCTGGGAGCTAACCACAATGAATTCAGAAGGACTTACTTTTCAGTAGACATGGTTAGGATTGTGCTGAAAATCAGTGGGACTTTTGAGTGAACATAGAAAAAGATAGTGTTGTAAATCTTTATCTCCCCCTCCGATCTTTTTTTTTTAAAGCAGTTAGGCAGGGCTTACTTAGGTATCACTGCTTTTATTTGGCAGGAAAGTAATACTTATTTTTTTTATATGGGGTGTATGTGTTTCTCCAGTGTATTTATATATGTAACATTTCCAATAACCCTGTGAGGTAGGGTTGGAAACCAAGGCAACTCACAACAAGAAATAAAGCCATTTAAAATCCAATAACTATAAAACAAATATAAAACAGGTTCAAAACACCTTAAAGTGGCATGATACTGAATTTTGGATTCGGTGAGTAAAGTTCCTTATCATTGAATTGCAGTCCCGTGCATGCTTCCCTGTCTGAGTAAGCCCTATTGAATACATTGGGACTTGCTTCTGAATAAACATGCATAGGATTGCACTATAAATATATCTACAAGTTGTGTAAATAATAAACATATTTGACATTCATGCTTATATAAATATTTCTTCATACTATGTCTTGATATGTATCTGATTTCACACTATGGTTGTAAATTATTATTTATAAATGATTATTTCCTCTACGTGTAAGTGTGCCCTTCTTCCTTGGGGTGGTCATGGTCCCCCTCTGTTCTTTTCACCCTGAGAGGCAGATTAAACTGAGAGATGATGCATAGCCCATGGTCACCAAGTAAAGTTTGTAGCTTATTTCCATTTTAAATTTGAATATAAATGATTTATATGCAGGCAAAGTTTATGACGTAATGCAGATCCACACAATACATTTAAAGCACATCCAACCTGCATTTAAAGTGCATTATTTCTCCTAAAGGATCCTGGGAAGTGTAGTTTCCCCCTCACAGTTACAGTTCCCACCACCCTTAACAAACTACAGTTCCCAGGATTCTGTGGTGGGATTCATGTGCTTCGAATGTGTGTTGAATGTGCTTTAAATGAATAGTGTGGATCCACCCTAGTATGCTGTGTATTCATTAGTGAATTGAAAATAACAATTTGTAAAGATACTTTTTTTAAACAGGGCTGTAGCTCAGTGGTAGGGCACATGCTTTGCATGCAAAGGTCCAAAATCAATTTCTGGAAAAGACTATTGCCTGGAATCCTGGAGAGCCAATGCTAGTCCATGTCATCAGTACTGAGCTAGATTGTACCAAATGGCCTGACTTGGTACAAAAGAAGAAAGAGACCCATGGGCCACAGTGACTCCAAAATGTATTTATGCATTTTATGTACAACATTTATATACTGCTTTATTGTAAAAAAACCCCTCAAAGCAGTTTATAGAAGGAATTAAAACAATATTTTTTTTGGCAAAAACAGTTAAAGACAGGTATTTAAAAACATTCAAAATAATAAAACCAACAATGAGTTAAAAACAGATTAAAACATAATAGCTTCTACAGGTACTGTCACACTAAAGGATCAATTTCTTACAAGAGCAGAACAAGTGCTATGTGGAACCCATAACATGGAAAGCATGCCTTGAACTTGGCCTGGTAGCAAATCAACAACCAGTACAGATTTCAGGGCAGAGGTATTATGTGCTGATAGGGTCTCACTCATGTCAGCAATCACGCCACTGCATTCTGCACTAACTGCAGCCCCCAGGTCAGGTTGTGCTGCATGGGGATTTCTGTGACCTTGGCTGACTGGCTGCTAGGATTTTTTTAGTTTTGGTTAGGAACCCTGACTGGTTGTGGGATGCTGAGTTTTCTGCCTTACTCATACTAATCTTGCGGTTGATATGGTGTTGCATTTAGGAAATCATCACAGTCTTTTCTTTTTCTTTTTCTATTTGCACTTCATTTACTGCTGACCTTAGTCCCTTACATGCGTAGAAGCAACAACTGTGGTTTCATGTGGTCAGCTCAACCCCCTTAAACCCACTGATGATACACCTTGTTATTTGCATGATGGTTTGTTTCTTGCCCGCTAGTCATAAAAGAGAATTAACATACTGGGAAGTGTGGTTTCAATCGTTGTTCCCAAGCTGCGGCCCGTGAAGGTAGACCAAACCATGTGTGTTTTCTTAATGGTTGCCAAATGTTCCCCCTCTACAGACTACTTGAAAATTGCTGAAGGTCTTAGTGGACCACTTAATGATTTTTCTGCCTATTGTAGAAATTGTAAAACAATGTGGTAGATGGTGTATGATTTTGAAATGTATTTTTATTGCTTCTTTTATTTCTTCTATATTTTATTGTCTTACAATTTGCATTCTACAGAACTCAAACTAATACAATAAAATACAATATATAAGAAAAAGGAAGCAATAAAATGCAATTCAACATCAATACAAATATTTAATGCAATGGATGTGCTGTCTTCTGTCTTAAAACTGCAAATCCACAAACATGACGCAAAAAATTTGAATGATGCTCATAGACAACGGGTGCTCCACACACTACGTTGTGGAAACCCCTACAATAGATCAAGTAGTCTACTAACTTCCAGGACTATCCAAGCATGAAAGCCTTGTGGCTGTGTTGCAAACTCTAGACGATGCAGTACTGTCATTAGTGGAGGCAGACCTGGAGCCAGGGTTTTGTTTTGTTTTGCCAACCTTCCCAAGTATTTATGAATTGCCTTCTACATATATGTCTCAAGGTGATTTACACTCATATCATAAAAACAGCTAAAATAGTTCTGTCGTGGAATTTACGACTGAGTTCTTTTTGAGGAGACTTAATAATGAAGCCAAAGCCTGTTTTAAGGTTGTTTATTTAGCTAAGCGCTTAGCCAGAGTAGAGTACAGGACTCAACTCTCTTCCTCAAAATGGTGGTTAGTTACAGACAGTTATATACCTTTACCTCCGTCACAATCATGGCAACAGTTACATTGCTTTATTCTATGTTACAATGCTACAATGATGCTCTGCCCCCTGTTCCATCCGTCCTCCCTTCATTCCTGCAATATCAGTGTCCTTGGCACATTTTCACTACAACAGCACTATTCTCTATTGTCTACGTGACCCCCTGTCTAGGGAAAATGGCAGTCAGACTTGTTCAGTATTGATCGAAATCCACCTCTGTTCTAAAAGCAGTACCAAAAATTGAACATACTTTTAAAAAAATACAAAATAAAAACCTAAGACAGAGACCATTTAATCCAGATGGGAAAGCATGTCAAAATGAAAATTGTACACAGAGTTGTACGGTAGGCTAAATTCTACACACACTCACTCACCCATCTCTATCCTCCATTATTATAGTTCAAGGAAACATTTCAGCCAGGCTAAAATGTTTGGGGTGCAAAGCAGGGCCAAAGAGGGGTGTCATTTATGGAGATTTCTGGGGGCCAAACAGAGAGGCCTGGGGGACCATATTCAGCCCCCAGGCCTACGGTTCCCCATCCCCAATCTAGGGGGTAGTTGCCTTCTTTTCTGTATGTGTCCATGGGAGCTCTGAAAGGGATATATCCATTCTACAAGAAATCTGAGTTGAGCAGCAGCATGCTGTGATTCCTGAACTGACACCAGAAGCAGTTTGCCAGGTGGGTCGGAGACACCATACTACCTTCCCAGCAAGGCTGGTCACAGTACTTACCGGGAGTGAGAGTGGGGAGTCAATGGGGCGATTGGTGTGCTGCAAACGCACTGGCAAGAGTGCTGGATTGCCGCAGCCAGTGCATTTACACCTGGCCACCCTCCCCACCGCTCTCTTCCAGTAAGCAACAGCAACTCACCTACTGGGATCTGCCCCACCTGGTGAGCTGCTTCTGTTTGGCACTGCCAGGCCTCCTTTGGACTGGGATCTGCTCTAAGTCCCTCACTTCAGCCTCAGCTTCAGTTGAGACCAGATAAAATTTGACCAAGTTTGAAGAATTGTTTGGAACAAGAAGAGGATTCTAGGCAAGCTGTTCCTCTGTACTCTAGCTAACCATGCTGTGTTAACCTTACTCCATTTTTTGAATGCTGAATTATTATTTTTTATATACTGCTGACAGCTGAATGTACGTATCTAGTGTGTGTGTATATGTTTTTAAAAGAAAACTGAAATCCTCAGTATTCTTAGTTCTCCACTATCAGAGCTTGGAAGAGTTACTTTTTTTGAACTACAACTCCCATCAGCCCAATCCAGTGCCCATGCTGGCTGGGGCTGCTGGGAGTTGTAGTTCAAAAAAGTAACGTTTTCCAAGCTCTGTTTAGATACATAACTACATATAGCAAAATGAGCCACATGGCAAGCTGCCTTATACTGGGGCATGCTATCAGCCTATCTAATCCAGTATTGTCTATTCCTCCTGTCAGTCATTCCCCAGGGTCTCAGGCCAAGAGAGAGTTCTTTTCCACGTCTTGCTCCCTGATTCTTTTTAGTTTGAACTTTCAGGGGCCGAAACTGAGACCTTCTCCATTCAAAGCATGTGCTTGACCACTGAGATATGGTCCTTCCTCCATGAATGTTACAAAGCTTTAAGTGGGCCCAAATTACTTAAATATACCTTCCTAGAAAACTGCAAGGCACAACTTTGTTTTTTAGAGTGCCTGCCCTAAGCCAATTATCGCTCCTGCACATAACAGATGGGCTATTGGTTGTGTCCTGGTGCTAGGGTTGCCAGGTCAGAAGCATCCCACAACCTGAGATTTTAGGGGCGGGCCCAAGTGATGTCATGGAGCGGGCCCAAGTGATGTCAAGGGGTGGGCCCAAGTGATGTCATTAAGCATGATACATTAAGCATCAATCACAGTTGCTTGGAGCGTACAATTAAAAAAAAATCTGACTGGAAATTAAGCTAGACATCTTAGCTAAAAGATGGAGCCTGGGGAGGGAACATTTATTCTAGTCTACTTGCTTTCAGCAAGAAGGATTAAGTGCCTTCAGGCCAGGCCAGTCACCAGAAGGTCACTGTAGGAAGAAAGGAGCCTAGTGTTGTGGAGATGTTAGATGGGAGCATTTGGGAGTAAAGATGGATGCCCCTGAAGGCTACAATTCTAAACACACGTACTAAGTGTTGTGATCTATGCGATCTAAGTGATCTATGCGTCCCTTGAATTTCTTCTTTGTATGATCTCTATATGCACACACCGACACTAAGGGACTAAGCCCCCATAGAACTCAAAAGGACTTACTTCTGGGTAGATATAGTTTGGATTGTGCTGTTGGTAAAGCTTGACTAGGGATCCTCTGCAAAGACATCCATATCCAAGCAGGGTTGGCAACCCCCTGCCTGGAATGCCCTGCCCTTATCTTTTAATGTGGCTGCTCCAAACTTCTTTACAGATTTGACCCTTCACTTCAGAAAGAGGTCTGAGAAATGAGTAAGAGTAAGAAGGTTCTCTACCCTTTCTGTCTGCATAGATGCCCTCATCCTTCCCCTGCGCCCAGCAGAAGCTCTGGGCCAGGCGGGACGCAGTGACATCTCATAAAGGACACCCTCCTCTTTCATGGGGTGTATGATTTGTCCTGGCCCAGAGCAGATTTTGGGGTGGGCACCCCCAATTACTTATTTTTCCTGTATGTCTTTTTCTGCTTTGATTTTGTATAGATGCCCTCCTCTGTGCCCTGCGCCCAGCAGAAGCTCTGGGCCAGGTGGGACTCAGTGGCATCTCATAGAGGACACCCTCCCCTTTCCTGGGGTATATGATTTGTCCTGACCCAGAGCAGATTGTGGGGTGGGCACCCCCAATTACTTATTTTTTTCTATGTGTTATTGTCCATTTTGATTTTGCATAGATGCCCTCCTCCATGCCCTGCGCCCAGCAGAAGCTCTGGGCCAGGTGGGACGCAGTGGCATCTCATAGAGGACACCCTCCTCTTTCCTGGGGTATATGATTTGTCCTGTCCCAGAGCAGAGTTTGGAGTGGGCACCCCCAGCTACTTATTTTTTATGATTTTATGACATCATTATGTATTTATGATAATATCAGAAGCCTGATATTTTGATTGCATAAATGTATTGTTATTCTTGACGGGGAGAGTCCCCCGATCACAGTGATATATCATACAGGGTACCCCAACATATATTTTGGGGTTCAAAGACATGTTAAGTTTGGTTTGAAGTTGCTGTAGTTGTCAACTCTTCTTTTTTAGTGTTTTGAACTTTCAAGCAAACAAGGAACTGGGAACTAGGAACCATCTTCAGCGTCGTATCAGTTAAATAGATTAAACAGTCACGGGGGGGCTGACATTTTGGTGTATATCTCAGGAACCAGACCACCTAGAAACTTAATTTTTTTAAAATTGAAGCTGAGAGTCTGGGCCCCCCAAAACCAGAGACTCCGGCCAAAAACCGGAGACCTGGTAACTCTACCTGGTGCATATCTGCATGTTTTTGTTTTTCCCATGCATTCATTTTGGAGCCATTAGAGTGGTCAGTGTGATTCTTCCATTGTCTTCTGAAGTTTCGTAACATAAAATCTTCCAGTCTCTGGGCTAAGCCATTGAGACAGATTGCTTTACAAAAACTACATAGAAGCATGTTTTTTATTAATAAGATCAGAAGACGAAACTTCCGGATGCATTAGAACCTTTGCTTTATCTGCAAATAGAACACTCATGAAAGCATACTAATAGCATGCTAAATTATAAAATGCATTAATTGGTTAATAAGATAAAACAGACATTAATCCACCAAGCATATGTAATGTACCCTTTGATGTATCTCTCTTAATGTCTTTTGGGTTGTCCAGAGCTACTTTTTCCAGAAGAATGTAGGGGTTATAAAAATAGTTAATGCATGTACTGTGCTTTGTGTGTGTGTGTGTGCGTGTACATGTTTTTTTTTTTAATACCAAGCTTCTGTAGCTCCAGGAGAATGAGCTTCTGCTTCGTTAGAAGTCAGGTTTGGGGGTATTCACAGGCTACATTCAAAGAGTGAACAAGTTCAGTCCATGTACACAAAAAAGTTGAGCTGTGTGCTACAGTAATTCACATGCAATGTTCAATGAGTATACAGTGTGTGCATAATACCTGAGCTGTATGAATGAACAAGTATACAATCTTTCACACAAATGCAAACAGTTTCGATCTGTGTTCAGTGTAACACATGAATAACCCTTAGAAGAACCAATTTCTAATCAACAGCCAATCCATTGTACTCAAATAAAGAATAACAACTACGCCTTCCTTGATGTAACTTCTTAACTGCACAGTCCTATGTAGGAAGTAGGGATGGAAGGATCTGTCAAGTTTCAGTTCTCTCATTCTCATTTTTCTAGTCTTAAATTCAGTTCTCCACATTTCTGTAGGAAATCACTATTTTTAAAAAAAGCCTCATGAAAATTCTTCAGCAATTGAACATGAACTTCTCCTAATTAACACATTTTTGCCTGCAGTTTCGACTAATGCACACATTTTTGCAAGCAATGTCTGCTAATATAATGCATTTTTGTATGTTATTTTCATGAGCATATTCATTTATTTGCACACTTTCCACTACTATATGGATTTTTGCAAACATTGGTTGATTGGAGAACTTCACCTCAAAATTCAGATATTGTGTGAATTTCAAAGGATGGCTTTGTTTCGGTCCTCATATTGTTTCAGAAACTAAAACAAAAGACAATGATGGTTTCCAAAATGCAATACCATACAACCACATAAAGATTCCTATGAGTAAGACAGAAAACTCAGCATCCCACAACTAGTCAGGGTTCCTAACCAAAGAAATCTCTGCATATTGACATTTGGCAGGCACCTTCATTGTACTCCTTTTGGGGCCTGCTAAAAACATTTTTGTTTAGGCAAGCCTGCCCAGGCATGTAGAAGCTATTATGTTTTAATCTGTTTTAACTCATTGTTGGTTTTATTATTTTGAATGTTTTTAAATACCTGTCTTTAACTGTTTCCGCCAATAATTTTATTGTTTTAATTCCTTCTGTAAACTGCTTTGAGGTTTTTTTTACAATGAAGCAGTATATAAACATTGTAAATAACATACATAAATAAATTTTGGAGCCACTGTGGCTCTTGGGTCCCTTTCCTCTTTCAGGCACAAAGGAATCTACTTTACGCTGACTCAGGCCATTTTGGTACCATCTAGCTCAGTACTGATGACATGGACTAGCATTGGCTGTCCAGGATTCCAGGCAATAGTCTCTTCCAGAGAATGAATTTTGGACCGTTGCATGCAAAGCATGTGCCCTACCACTGAGCTACAGCCCTTCCTGTTTTAAAAAAATGTTCTTTTCAGTTCACCAATGAATGCACAGCATACTAGGGCAGATCCACACCATGCATTTAAAGCACATTCAACATACATTTGAAGCACATGAATCCCACCACAGAATCCTGGGAATTCTAGTTTGTTAAGGGAACTGTAACTATGAGGGGAAAACTACAGAATTCCCAGAATTCTTTGGGGGAAGTCATGGGCTTTAAATGCGAGTTAGATGTGCTTTAAATGTATTATGTGGATCTGTGTTACTTCATAAACTTTGCCTGCATATAAATCATTTTAATTAAATTTTAAAATGGAAATAAGCTTCTAAGTTTACTGGGTGACCATGGGCTACTCACCATCTCTCAGCCTAATCTGCCCCTCAGGGTGGAAACAATAGAGGGGGACCATGACCACTGCAAGCAAGAAGGGCACACTTAAAATTTGGAGAAAATAATAATGTACAACCATAGTGTGAAACCAGATACACATTGAGACATAGTAACAAAAAATATTTACATAAGCATAAATGTCAAATATGTTTATTATTTACACAACCTATAAAGGTATTTATAGTGCAATCCTATGCATGTTTACTCAGAAGCAAGTCCCAATGTATTCAATGAGGCTTACTCAGACAGGGAAGCATGCACAGGACTCCAATCTCAAATGATAAGGAACATCACTCACCCAATCCAAAATTCAGAATCATGCCATGTTAAGCTGTTTTGCAACTGTTTTATACTTATTTTCTGGTTATAGGATTTAAAAAGGATTTATTTCTTGTGAGATGCCATTTTTTAAAAAAAAATCAGTATGTTTCCTGCCAGATAAAAGCAGTGACATCTAAGTAAGCCCTGCCTAATTGTTTTTTTTAAAGGATCAGAAGGGGAGAGAAAGATTTACAACACAATCCTTTGCTATGTTTACTCAAAAGTCCCACTGATTTTCAGCACAATTCTAACCATGTCTACTCAAAAGTAAGTCCTACTGAATTCCTTGGGGTTTACTCACAGGTATGTGGAATTAGCATTGCAGCTTTACTCCCAGAAAAGCTTCATATTGGGAAGGTTTTCAAAACAGGTTATAAATAAGACAAATAAACAGTAAAATTTAAATGTGGTTGACTCCTTAGTTAGAAACGTATGTGGTGTTATCACAAGCTGCAGCATGTATACTTTTTTCTGTTGAGAAATTATTTGAAAGATAAAATGTATATGTCATTTTTGCAAGTAATTAAAAAAACCTGCATATACACTTTTATTGTAATTATGATTACAATTTGTACTGTGTATGCCTAACAAGATCCTGCTGTAATCTGCTGTTCTAATGCAATCATATGCATGTTTACTCAGAAGCAAGTCCCAATGGATTCAGATCGCCTGTAGAGAGAAAGCACTCTTAATGCTGCTGAAAACTATATATTTACTGAATTCCTGATGTGAGACAAGCAGGAAAAAGAAACTGTTTTCAGAACTTGAAATGGTGTTTAGCTATTGCCTAGGGATCAGCAAATCCCTTGTCAATCACAACCCTGACTTCACTTATTGGTTAAAAACCTGAAAGGGCAGGGATTAGAGCAGCCAGTACTAACAGAAGTTGTGGGGGGAGGTGGCTGACATTTTGGTATATATCTTTTGAACCAGACCACATAGAAACTTTTTTTTTTAAAGAAAGCTAAGAGTCCAGAGATTGGGGTGACTCACCCAGAGACCCAGAAAACTGGAGTCTTGGGGCAAAACCAGAGACCTGGTAACCCTACTTGGACAGTTATCGCCAGTTGGAGTAAATAATACTGAGCCTCAGAAGTAAAAGGAATTATAGACAAAGGTTTGGGTTTCATCCCTCCTCTCTTCTTCATCCACCAATATGAGGAAGGGCTATACTCAGTGGTAGAGCACCTGCCTTGCCTGCAGAAGTTCCCAGATTCAGTCCCCAGCATCTCCAAGTAGAGCTGGAGATATCCCCTGTCTGAAAGCCTGGAGAGCTGCTGCCAGTCAGAGTAGACAATACTGAGCTGAATGGACCAATCATCTGACTCAGTATAAGGCAGCTTCCTATGTTCCTGATATTAGGCGAAACACTAGAAGTAATGATAAGATGGTATCATGCCCTAGTAAATTATACATTATTGGGGGGGCAGAGCCTCCCAATTGCCGACCCCTCACCCTTGAACACACACACACAAGATACCCCCATACACACACAAACCCCAGGCACCCCCAAACACATGCGGACACATACACACACACAGGGAGACACAGCCTAGGCTGCTCCAAACACACAGACACACCCCAAGTACCCCCAAGCATTCCTCCGGGGGGGGTGCACACACACTCTCAAAAACAGCCACCCCTCCCCCTTGCCACCACCACCAGGCACCTACGCTCCCCACTCCACCTTCTTGCCACTGCTGTTGTGGTGCCACTGGCCTCTAGCCCACCCACCCAGGGTGGTGCTGCCACCTCTGCTGTGCAGCCTGCCTGCCTGCTTGCTCACTCGCTCACTTCCCTCCACCACCTCCCCAGGCACCCATGCTCCCCAACCCAACTCAAACCACTAGCTTGCCTCAGCTGTGCAGCTGCTGCCTCCTGCTGACCTGGTGACCCTGCTGCTGCCTAGGCTGCAGCCACCACTGCTGACCTCCCACCAGCCCTGTGACTTGCTGTGGCTGCTGCCTCTGAGGCTGCAGCTGCTTCTGCCTCTGCTGCTGGCCTTTCGACAACCCCCTGACCTGTTCAGGCTGCCACTGCCAAGTAGGCCACGCAGTCAGCCATCTTTGCTGCTGCACCTTGCCCCACCCCCAGTGTCATGCTGCATTATGTCATGATGTTGTGATGGCTTACCTTGTTATTATATAGTAAGATATCAGGGTGGGAAACCTCAGGCCTGGCGGCAGAATGCAGCCTTCCGGGCCTCATGATTCTCTCCAGGCCGAGCCCCTCCCCAGCCACACTCCTCACTACTTGCCATCCTTCTTGGATGCTTTTGCCTGGCTGGAAGGTGTCCTTGAACTATGATAATGACTCTTGCTAGCCCTGAAAGACAGAGAGAGATGTGTGAGTGCATGTAGATAGTACCCTACTATGCAAAGGTATAGTAGTATAGTATACAAAGGGCTCCTGCTGAGAGGAAGGATGGGATATAAATCAAATGCTAATAAAAAATAAAGGTAAAATTCACATTCATTGCTGCACCCACTTTTGCCCCTGGCCCCACCTACCACTGGCATGATGCCCCCAGAAAGTTGTCCAGAAGAGAAAATGGCCCTCAAGCTGAACAAGGTGCCCCATCCCTGCATTATATGGATGACCTGGCAAATTATACAGCCACAAGTGTGGCTGTATACTATAGTCAACATGGATTTTTTGCATTCCGCAATATTAAATCGAAAATACCCCCATGACATTCTGATCTTTCCCATAAGCTTATTTCAAAACAAAACCTTACAAAACTTATAGTCTGAACTCAGAAATGCTTGCTTAACAGCCCTCTCAATTTTCATGGGGATACACAAAACAGTCAGAGAGAATAGAGAGTTCAAAGTGTAAAAGAGAGAGGAAAAAACCTGACCCCTTTTGGACTTTTTCTGTCAGAGTTCTCATAATTTGTTGAAATTAATTAAAAATCAGCCATGTTCACAGAGTACCTGTAATCCTATTACTGACCTTGCCCTATACTCTGACCTTCATCTTCTGCAGTTTAAAAGTTAACAAAATGCCTGGCTGGTTTTTAATTAATTTAAGAAATTTTGGCTTGAACTCAATGATAATGTCGGGCATGCTCAGTAAGAACTGTCATTGTTATAAAAGCCAGACTCCCAGCTGCTGGGCTTGCCAAATCAGGGGGCCACACCCACACCAGACTTTGATTTCACATGAGACAGTCATAGCTTCCCCAGAGAATCCTGGGAAGTGTAGTTTGTGACGGGTGCTGAGAGGAGACACCTCCAACGACATGGGGAAATGCAGCCGTGAGGTCCTGGAAGCAAAATTTAGGTTGCTAGGTAGGATGCTGAAAGCCAGGACCTCCAAGGTGGCTTCCTCTGAAATGCTACCAGTTCCACGCGCAGGACCAGCCAGACAGGCCCAGCTTCGCAGTCTCAATGCGTGGATGAGACGATGGTGTCGGGTGGAAGGGTTCGGATTTGTTAGGCACTGGGGAACATTTTGGGACAAGCCGGGCCTGTACAAAAGGGACGGGCTCCACTTGAACCAGAATGGAACCAGACTGCTGGCACTTAAAATTAAAAAGGTAGCAGAGCAGCTTTTAAACTGACTGAGGGGGGAAACCCGACAGGAGCTGAGAAAGGTCCGGTTCGGAATAAACCTCCCCCCTGGGATAAAAACCAAAGAAATGATGAAATTTTAAAAGGGGTAAGCCTAGAAGTAGGCATTGTGAGAGCAGGGGCACAGGATATAAATTCAGAAGAGCAAAATTACCACAGGCCTAACCACAAGTGCCAAAGACACTTGAAGAGAGACACTGCTTACAAGTGCCTGTACGCTAATGCTAGGAGCCTGCAAACCAAGATGGGAGAACTGGAGTGCTTGGTCTTAGAGGAGAGCATTGATATAGTGAGCATAACGGAGACCTGGTGGAATGGAGAAAACCAGTGGGATACGGTTATCCCTGGATATAAACTATATCGGAAGGACAGGGAAGGACGTATTGGTGGCGGAGTCGCTCTATACGTGAAAGAAGGCATTGAATCCAGCAAGCTTGAAACCCCCAAAGAGGTAGACTCCTCCACAGAATCGTTGTGGGTGGTGATACCGTGCCCCAGGAGGGACTTAATACTGGGAACGATCTATCATCCCCCTGATCAAAATGCTCAGGGAGACCTTGAGATGAGATATGAAATTGAGGAAGCATCCAAACTAGGAAATGTGGTAGTAATGGGTGACTTCAACTACCCGGACATAGACTGGCTGCATATGTGTTCCAGTCATGACAAAGAAGCAAAGTTTCTAGATATTCTAAATGACTATGCCCTAGATCAGTTGGTCATGGAACCAACCAGAGGGACGGCAACCCTGGACTTAATCCTCAGTGGGGACCGGGACCTGGTGCGAGATGTAAGTGTTGTTGAACCGATTGGGAGCAGTGACCACAGTGCTATTAAATTAAACATACATGTAACTGGCCAATTGCCAAGAAAATCCAACACGGTCACATTTGACTTCAAAAGAGGAAACTTCACAAAAATGAGGGGATTGGTAAAAAGAAAGCTGAAAAACAAAGTCCAGAGGGTCACATCACTCGAAAATGCTTGGAAGTTGTTTAAAAACACTATATTAGAAGCTCAACTGGAGTGCATACCGCAGATCAGAAAAGGTACCACCAGGACCAAGAAGACGCCAGCATGGTTAACGAGCAAAGTCAAGGAAGCTCTTAGAGGCAAAAAGTCTTCCTTCAGAAAATGGAAGTCTTGTCCAAATGAAGAAAATAAAAAAGAACACAAACTCTGGCAAAAGAAATGCAAGAAGACAATAAGGGATGCTAAAAAAGAATTTGAGGAGCACATTGCTAAGAACATAAAAACCAACAACAAAAAATTCTATAAATACATTCAAAGCAGGAGACCATCTAGGGAGACAATTGGACCCTTGGATGATAAGGGAGTCAAAGGTGTACTAAAGAACGATAAGGAGATTGCAGAGAAGCGAAATGAATTCTTTGCATCTGTCTTCACAGTGGAAGATATAGGGCAGATCCCTGAACCTGAACTAACATTTGCAGGAAGGGATTCTGAGGAACTGAGACAAATAGTGGTAACGAGAGAGGAAGTTCTAAGCTTAATGGACAATATAAAAACTGACAAATCACCGGGCCCGGATGGCATCCACCCGAGAGTTCTCAAAGAACTCAAAGGTGAAATTGCTGATCTGCTAACTAAAATATGTAACTTGTCCCTTGGGTCCTCCTCCGTGCCTGAGGACTGGAAAGTGGCAAATGTAACGCCAATCTTCAAAAAGGGATCCAGAGGGGATCCCGGAAATTACAGGCCAGTTAGCTTAACTTCTGTCCCTGGAAAACTGGTAGAAAGTATTATTAAAGCTAGATTAACTAAGCACATAGAAGAACAAGCCTTGCTGAAGCAGAGCCAGCATGGCTTCTGCAAGAGAAAGTCCTGTCTCAGTAACCTATTAGAATTCTTTGAGAGTGTCAACAAGCATATAGATAGAGGTGATCCAGTGGACATAGTGTACTTAGACTTTCAAAAAGCGTTTGACAAGGTACCTCACCAAAGGCTTCTGAGGAAGCTTAGCAGTCATGGAATAAGAGGAGAGGTCCTCTTGTGGATAAGGAATTGGTTAAGAAGCAGAAAGCAGAGAGTAGGAATAAACGGACAGTTCTCCCAATGGAGGGCTGTAGAAAGTGGAGTCCCTCAAGGATCAGTATTGGGACCTGTACTTTTCAACTTGTTCATTAATGACCTAGAATTAGGAGTGAGCAGTGAAGTGGCCAAGTTTGCTGACGACACTAAATTGTTCAGGGTTGTTAAAACAAAAAGGGATTGCGAAGAGCTCCAAAAAGACCTCTCCAAACTGAGTGAATGGGCGGAAAAATGGCAAATGCAATTCAATATAAACAAGTGTAAAATTATGCATATTGGAGCAAAAAATCTGAATTTCACATATACGCTCATGGGGTCTGAACTGGCGGTGACCGACCAGGAGAGAGACCTCGGGGTTGTAGTGGACAGCACGATGAAAATGTCGACCCAGTGTGCGGCAGCTGTGAAAAAGGCAAATTCCATGCTAGCGATAATTAGGAAAGGTACTGAAAATAAAACAGCCGATATCATAATGCCGTTGTATAAATCTATGGTGCGGCCGCATTTGGAGTACTGTGTACAGTTCTGGTCGCCTCATCTCAAAAAGGATATTCTAGAGTTGGAAAGGGTTCAGAGGGGGGCAACCAGAATGATCAAGGGGATGGAGCGACTCCCTTACGAGGAAAGGTTGCAGCATTTGGGGCTTTTTAGTTTAGAGAAAAGGCGGGTCAGAGGAGACATGATAGAAGTGTATAAAATTATGCATGGCATTGAGAAAGTGGATAGAGAAAAGTTCTTCTCCCTCTCTCATAATACTAGAACTCGTGGACATTCAAAGAAGCTGAATGTTGGAAGATTCAGGACAGACAAAAGGAAGTACTTCTTTACTCAGCGCATAGTTAAACTATGGAATTTGCTCCCACAAGATGCAGTAATGGCCACCAGCTTGGATGGCTTTAAAAGAAGATTAGACAAATTCATGGAGGACAGGGCTATCAATGGCTACTAGCCATGATGGCTGTGCTGTGCCACCCTAGTCAGAGGCAGCATGCTTCTGAAGACCAGTTGCCGGAAGCCTCAGGAGGGGAGAGTGTTCTTGCACTCGGGTCCTGCTTGCGGGCTTCCCCCAGGCACCTGGTTGGCCACTGTGAGAACAGGATGCTGGACTAGATGGGCCACTGGCCTGATCCAGCAGGCTCTTCTTATGTTCTTATGTTCTTATGAGACTCCTATTCCCCTGACAGAGCTGGTTTAAAAGTCAGCTGCTCTGAGTGAAGCTCTGTGAGTGGAACAGGGCATCTCCTAGCAACGCTCAGCGCATGTTACCAAATTCTTCCAAGCTACACAGCAAGTGGATTGGACTGTGAAAGACCAACCCAAATTGGGTTTGCATTTTGACACATTTGTAGGGCAGTACAATATCTCAGAGAGGAGGTCAGGTCTCCTACTCCCCTGGTGCATTCTGTATAGCTGCCCAATTTTCCTGCTTTTTAAAGTTTGATAGAAATATCTGTTGGCTATAAGTACATTCTTAAACCGCAAGGTTTTTTTGCCTATTAGTGAATATTAGTGTTATTGACATTAGCAAACTTTCAGTGAATTTGATATCTGAAAACTCTGAAAAGAGAGTACATATGTGGAAATGGGTTGTTACATTTAAAATGGTTGGTTAATGAAATGATGGTTAACATAACACTCTTTTACCATTTAAAAACAACCTTCAAATAAAAGTAGCTTAAACAAAAAGAACAAAAGCAAATAAAATATATCCTGCTTTTCTTAGTAGAATTTAAAATAGCTCACATAAAATCATAACTACAAATAATAATGCAGTACAAAAACGCAACAAGCTTTTCTTTTTTGAAATCCTTTCCCACAGCAAACACAAATAACTGAGAATGAGTCCCGTTGAGGTCAATAGGATTTTCTTTTGAGTAGTCATGCATAGGATTACACTGTACTTGCACACTCTCTCTCTCACACACACACACAGAGTAGCAGCAACAGCAACAGCAGCAATTAATCAGCAGAATCAAAAGGGAGACAAATTTCTACTAAAGCAACAGAAGAGAAGTTTAACAGCCAGTATCCTCCCTACAGAACCATGTCTTGATAATGGGGTGAGGTAGGATTCTCTGGGGAGAATATTTCATAATGTTGGTGCCATAGCTAAAAAGACTTTGCTGTCCATTGTTGTCAGTCAGCAGGAGAATCCAGAGCAAGACTTTAGGTCTTGCTTGGAGTACACAGGAGGAGTTATATGGAAGAAGACAGTCCTTAAGGACTTCAGGTTCCAAGCTGTTGAAGACCAGCTTGAAATGAACCAGCATATTGAAATGAACCAAGGGTGGTCAGATGCAAAAGAGGACACGGTGATAACTAGAAATGGGAGAGAAATTTCATTAAGTTTGCATTTAAAGGCAAAGCTACCTAATTCGCACTTTCTGAAACAATATGTGAACTGAAACAAAGCTATCCTTCAAAATTCACACTTCTTGAATTTTTTCACAATGCAATTCTCCAGCAAAGTAATGTGTACAAAAATGAATATACTAGGGTACAGGACACATACAAATGTATATATTAGTGAAAGTAGCATCCCAAAAATGCATTACAATAGGGAAAATTGCTCTGCCAAAAATGTGCACAGTAGGAGAAATTTGCACTAAAATGCTGATGAATTTTCATGAGGACTTTTATTTGAATATAAAAAAAATTGCAAACTTGTGTGGAAATGTGGACAACTCTACTTAAGAGTGGAAAAATGAGAAACGGAGAATGATCTAACCGAAATGGATAGATTTGCCCATCCCTAGCTGTTGCACATTTAATGGCTATGCAGTAGGGAGAATTTAAGCAGATGCTGCTCACATGAGACATTAGGTTCAAGAGCCCTGTTCTCTTTTTTACCTGGCCACTGTAACTGAGCTTGGAAATTAGTATAGAAGTTTAAAGTCCTGCTCCCCTGCTCTCATACAGAATTTTTGGTTTGATTTTTGCAGATACTGGGGGGAAAGTGGGGGAAGGAGGAAGGAGGGTCTGAACTCCCCTGGCAAATGATGGTGATGAGGTATTCAACCGACTACCAGCTGCTGGAGTTTGTCTAGGTGGCCTGCTGGTGAACAGACATCATTTTTCTTCTTCCCAAAAGCACTCTGGAGCAACGATACCTTTTCAACAGTTTTGTTCTGATAGGGGCTTTGGGGGGAGGAGGAATGGTGGCCCCTGAGCCACATTTCCTCCAGAAGCCCCAATAAGAATAGCACTATAGTGGTGTTCACACATCACATTCAGTAAGTGTACAATCTGTGCACCTGCATACACAAAGAGTTGAGCTGTACACTTGTGATTCACATGTAACATTCAATGAGTGTATAGTCTGTGTACCTGTGTGTAAGAACATAAGAACAGGCACTGGATCAGGCCAGTGGCCCATTTAGTCCAGCATCCTGTTTGCACAGTGGCCAGCCAGATGCCCATGGGAAGTCCACAAGCAGGACCTGAGTGCAAGAGCACTCTCCCCCCCGTGGCTTCTAGTAACTGGTTTTCAGAAGCATACTGCCTCTGAGTATGGTGGCAGAACACAGCCATCATGGCTAGTGGCCGTTGATAGCCTTCTCTTCCATGAATTTGTCTAATCTTCTTCTAAAGCTATCCAAATTGGTGGCCGTCACTGCCTCTTCTGGGAGCAAATTCAACAGTTTTAACTGTGCACTGCATGAAGTAGTGCTTTCTTTCATTTGTCCCGAATCTTCCAACATCAGCTTCATTCAATGTCCACAAGTTCTAGTGGTATGAGAGAGGGAGAAAAACCTTTCTCTATCCACTTTCTCCATGTCATGCACAATTTTATACACTTCTCTCATGTAGCCTCTGACTCATCTTTACTCTAAACTAAAAACCCCAAATGCTGCAAGCTTTCCTCATAGGGGAGTTGCTCCATCCCCTTGATCATTCTGGTGTACAAACAGTGGATCTGTGCAAATCAACAAGTGCATATTCCTGCATGCTTGTACATGTGTTCAGACAACTTGTACTTGAGTTTAATGTAAGATTAAGCCTTATGTCATAGTGTCACTCCAAGAGGGGGTTGAAATAAAGGTGGCTATTAAGAGAGGTTCCAGCAGTGGCTGGTATGTTCCCCCTCCACCAGCCAAATGGGCATTCCAATTTACCCCCCACAAATGGGGAGATGAAGGTAGGGTAGCATTATGGCTCAGTCCTACTTCTGAAGCAACTGAAGCTTCTGAACCCTTTACAAGGGCAGTTCCATGTATTATTATTATGGTTGCTTATACTAAAGTCAGGGTTATTTAGACATTGTTATTCCCAGTCTCTATGTATGGATGTGAAAGTTGGACAGTGAAAAAAACAAATAAGAGAAAAATCAACTCATTTGAAATGTGGTGTTGGGGGAGAGCTTTGCACATACCATGGACCACAAAAAAGACAAATAATTGGGTGTTAGAACAAATTAAACTAGAACTATCATTAGAAGCTAAAATGATGAAACTGAGCTTATCATACTTTGGACACATAATGAGAAAACATGATTCACTAGAAAAGACAATAATGCTGGGAAAAACAAGAGGGAGTAGAAAAAGAGGAAGACGGAACAAGCGATGGATTGATTCCATAAAGGAAGCCACAGACCTGAACTTAGAAGAACTGAACAGGGTGGTTTATAACAAATGCTCTTGGAGGTAACTGATTCATAGGGTTGCTATAAGTCAAAATCGACTTGAAGGCACATAACAACAACAAATACTGATTAATTGTCTCATCCTAACATCTCTAGGCAATTTACGAAAGCATATCATATATGCAAACATCAAATTCAACCGTTTGAAACACAATTCTGGTGCACATATCAGTGTAACTTGAATAACGCAGCACAGTAATCCAACTTTAGCAAAGTAAGGCCAGCTCTTTACAGAAGGAAGGAATGGAAGGCGCACAAAGTAAGAGAGGACCGATCGACATCCCCATGTTCTCAAGCACCAAGGAAGGGCTGGGTGAGGCAAAGGTAGGGCTCTCTTGGTGGTAGGGCCACAACGCAGAGGCAGAGCGTCTGAGCCCACACAGAAGGTCCCAGGTTCAATCCCCAACATCTTCAGGCTGGGTGAGACCCTGGAGAGTCACTGCCATTCATTGCAGACAACACCTAATGGGCCAGTGGTCTGCCTCCACATAAGGCAAGTCCTTATTCCTACTGAGAGTAATACCAAGGTGATGGCTTGAAGGGAGACTCCCTCAGAAGAGCTGCAAATGATTCCCTTCAGCTAATTATTTCATTAGTCTATCAAATTAAAACTAGGAGCACTGAAGAACTGTAGCTTTCTGGTCCAAATTTATGATTGCAGGAACTATCTGGGTAGCCAAGTCAGTGATTCCAGATATTGTGAACTGCAGGTCCCATAATCTTTGATCAGTGGTCACACTAGTTGGAGCAGATGGGAGTTGTAGTCCAATGACAGCTGGAGGGCACCACTTTGGCTACCCTTGATCTGGGTAGTAAGATCAATTATATAAATGGCAGCAAACTTGTTCCTGCCCAAGAAAATACAGTGGGAGATGGCCTATCCAATGGATAGTCCAACCTATTTCAAAGGGTCTTGTTAATGTTTTGCACATTGGTTTGACCGATGCTGTCTGCTTTCATTTTAGTTTCTCTTCTGCTTCTCAAGCATTTTAGCTCATCCTTTGAATCTCTTGCTGAAGCTTCTCTTCAGCTGTTCTCTGGAACAGCCAACACCTGGCAGCATTTGGATGCTCCATTTGCACAAGTGCCAAATGAACAGAGCTAAGGTTTCTTCAAGCGTGGCAGTGATGGAATGGGATTTCATTTCACTGTATTACATGCAACAGCTTCACAGCCTGAAATGAGATCTCTTGTGGAAGAGATTAACAGCCCTGGGCTGTGTGTGTGTATGTGTGTGTTTCTAGTAAAATTTGTTGCAGGATCATGGCTTCCACTCTTTAGCTGCACAAAGATTATGTCCAGTGATTTACCCCTTTCCATGGCTTTCTGTAGAGTAAGATCTTAGATTTTTGAAGATGACAGTGAACAGGAACAGCTGAAAATGTATAAGAGCTTTGAGTTTACTGACTGTTCAACATATTCTGCTTTCCATCATCTTAGAATGATATTGCAGTTTGGGAGTAAAGTTTAGCTTTCATTCTGTATGCAAGTTGCAACCATGGACCTCCGAATTTCATTTCAGACTACGGAGAAATAAACCTACCTAATTCACACCTGCCAAACCATTACACAATTTGAAATGCAGCCATCCTTCAAACTTTACATTTTCTGAATTTTGCACTGTAGTTCTTCAACCAAAAATGTGTTAAAAATTGCATATATTAGGGGAAAGCAAACACAAGTGGGTGTTAGTGACAATAACATACAAAAATGCATTGCTAGGAAATATTACTTGCCAAGAGTGTATATTAAGGAAAATAGTGTATAAAATGCAAATATTAGGAGAAATACACATAAATATGCATAAGAATATTCATGCATTTTTTTAAAATTGCAAAATGCTGCAAATATGGGATGAACTGAATTTAAGGGTAGAAAAGTGAGAGAAACCAAATTGGACAGATTTGTTTGTCCTGACCTGAGACAAAACATATAGATGGTGGCCCAGGGTGGTACACATATAGTTTAAAAAGCTAAATCACTGTCAGTTTGCCGCCCTCAAATGGACACTCCAAATCTGCCACCCGTTTAATATTTATTTGTTTTATGGATTTCTAATCCTCTTTTCAAAACACCCACAAATGTTCCCAAGGTAATGTACAAAAAGCCATAATAAAAATCAGTTAAAACCCTTATCAACCTAATTACAAAACAAAAACAACGAAAATCAGTAGAAGAGCAATGCATTAATTTCAATTGAGCAGAGAAGGTATTGTGCCTTACCCTGCCTAAAAACAGAGCTTGGAAAAGTTACTTTTTTGAACTACAACTCCCATCAGCCCCAGCCAGCATGGCCACTGGATTGGGCTGATGGGAGTTGTAGTTCAAGAAAGTAACTTTTCCAAGCTCTGCCTAAAAATGATGGGCAGCTGTGTGGACAAGGAAAGTTTTCATTTTCCAAGCTCTTATAAATGGAAATACTCAATACCCATCAAAAATATTTTAAAAACATTTTTATATCCATCAGTAACTGGGCCTTGGGCTGCACTTTTCCATGAATTTTGGATTAATTTGATTATTCATGTGGGTGGATCCATGTAGACTATTAATTACCATAATATGAAAAGAGAGTAACTGGATCCCCTGCTGTATCAGCTGTTCGGAAATGGTGTGGAAGCTTCACTTGCTGCAGAATGTGACTGCCTGATTGTTGATTGGATCAAGGCGAACAGAGTTGAACAGATTGGATAACGCCAATCCTGTTCCAGTTACATTGGCTGCCTGTATGCTTCTGAGCCCAGTTCAAAGTGCTGACTTTGACCTATAAAGCTCTTTTTACTGCTAGGACCCCAATATCTTCTGGAATGCATCTTCTGATATGAAACTACCTGGACCCTTAGATCTGCTTCTGAGGCCCTTCTCCAGGTTCCCTCTCCAGGGGAGGTTCAAAGGGTGGTGACAAGGGAGAGGGCCTTTTCAGTTGTAGCTCCTCATCTGTGGAATGCACTCCCCACTGAGGTCCACCTGGTGCCTTCCTTATCAACTTTTCAGCGCCAGGTGAAGACTTACCTTTTTCCTTAGGCATTTGATAGACTGAGATGATGGTGTTTGTTATTAGCATGCTGCCAAAGCTTCCTGTATCTGCATGGGGATGTTGCTGTTTTGTTTTGTTTTTATAGTATGATATATTTGTTTTTGTTTTTAACATTGTAAGTTGCTTGGAGACCTTTGGATAGCAAGGTACTAATAAAATTTATTTATTTATTATTTTATTTATATCCCGCCCTGCCTCCCAACAGGAGCCCAGGGCGGCAAACAGAAATGCTAAAAACACTTTAAAACATCATAAAAGACCTTAAAATACATTAAAACAAAACAACGTTAAAAATGTTTTTTTTAAAAAGCTTTAAAAACATCTTCTTTTAAAAAAAAGGTTAAAAACATATTATTAAAGAAGACATATTAAAAGCAATGCTAACACAGATGTAGACTGGGATAGGTCTCAACTTAAAAGGCTTGTTGAAAGAGGAAAGTCTTCTCAAAAGGCACTGAAAAGATAGCAGAGATGGCACCTGCCTAATATTTAAGGGGAGGGAATTCCACAGAATTCAAATTAATCCAAATTAATAAATCATCATCATTGTCGTCGTCGTCGTCATCAGGCACTTTGACATGCTGTAGCACTGCTTCCCAAAAGATGTGATGCTTTCACTTTTATTTTGGTGTCATAAATATTTGTTGTGATCCTTATCACGATGCCAAGGTCTCAGTCTCACCTAAAGCAGCAAAGGTTTGCACAAAGATCCCAGCAGTTTACACAAAAACTACACAGACATGACATTGGAGCATCCATCTTTAATCCAACATGGCCGTTTTATTGTATGCTTTAAACTTACCATAACTGATGAGTATGCAGGCTTAGCAGGACCCAGACCCACATTAGCAGGGGTTGAAGTCAGGGCCAGAGCCAGGCGTGACTGGGCCCTTGGGCACCAGCCTGTCCTGGGCCCATGGCACCATAGCCCAACATCCCCTCCCATTACAGATGGTGCAGGGCTAATAAGCCTGCCTGTGTACACCTACTCTTAAGGAACCCCCCCATCTTGGGTAATGGCAGCCATGCGTGCACAGTGCATATGGCATGTACACTGATGGGAGAGGTAAGTGGTGTGCACAGGCAGGCTTATGAAAGCCCATGCTTCCTGTATGGGGGTGGTGCCTGGAATCTCCCGATCTGCGATCTGCAGCAGCATTGGGTTGCAGGACCCGACACTGCCATGGATGGTGGAATGGGAGCACCATCTTCCCACCCCAAGAAGCCAGGGCTGCCTTCTGGCACCATGCCTGGTTCTGGTGGATAGCTCGATGAAGATGTTGCCCAGTGTGTGGCAGCTGTGAAAAAGGCAAATTCCATGCTAGGGATAGTTAGGAAATTGAACAATTTTGAGGGAAAGATCCCTTCTCTTATGTTCTTGGGGGTAGAGAACCTAAGGTCCCAGGATGAATAAAGGCCTCTCCTAGTCCATCCCCTTCTCTGCAAAATATGCCCCTCACTAACCCTGCACCATGCACTCCTTGAATGTTTTTGCCTGGCTAGACTGAGTCCTTTAAATGTGATAATGCATCTTGCTTGCCCAGATGGGAGGGTGAAGCAATATGTGTGTAAAAACCACTCACTTTTGCGTGGCTGGGATGTACAAAGGTAAGAGTCACAGTCATTGCTTCACCCTCTTTTACATCTAGCTAGTGCCTAGTAAGTTCATTTTTAAAAGGAGAAGTTCAAGTTCATCCTGTCTAAAAAGGAGCTAGTTCCAATTCAAGTTCATCCTTTCACAAAAATTCAGTTTAAGTTCATCTACATGAACTTTTTAATCCACAAAATGTTCCTCCCTGGCAATTGTTTCAGCGGTCAGAATGTTCCAAGTTGGTATGCTGAAGTCTAGGGTCCAAAACTAAACCAAGCAATAAGATGGCTGACAGAATGTCAACAGGTGAAGCTTTCCTCATAATTCTATTTCCATACTAGAAAAGGGTTACCCTGTTTAATTTGTGCCAGTCACACAAATGCTAAAGGATGAGGTACCTGTACCTGTACTTGTCGCTGCAAGCTGCTGCTGTTGGAAGAGAGTGAATCTCTTTATTAGGGAAGATACAGGAAATGCCTCACATTCCTTCCTTCTGATTGGTTAGCAACTGTGATTAAGTGACTTAGCATCCTTGGCAACAGCAGTGCATCTGTATCTGCCCAATAAACTTTAGAACAGTGGTTCTCTACCTTTATGAGTATGGGACCCCCTTTATAAGCTCAGAAATTTCCATGACCCCCTCCCCCCAGGGAGGCAAGCTGGCTGCCAGGAAGGAAGGGGGTAAGCAGCCTTTCCTTGCAGCCTTGCTTCTTTTTGCTTCATAAAAAGCCCTCCACTCATTCTGAGTAAGGACGTCATCAGCATCAGCAGTGCGAGGAGATGAGAGTCAGTGACAGTAATCTTCTCTTTCTGGTATCTCTACCCTCAGCCTCCTTTGGCATCTGCTATGTATTTTATAGGCAGATGCCTGCCCTCAGTGCACCTGAAAGATGCTCTGGCACTTCAGCAAAAGTCCTCCCCTCTTGTTTGGGGCAAGGGGGAGGTGTCATCTGCAGCAGCAGTGGGAAGCAGACAGTGTCCAGGGAGTGAAGACTTTTAAAAAATATATTAATAAATAATTCATTTCTTTACTGTTTGTGGCCCCCTCTGGATTACTTCATGGTCCCCCTTGGGGATCACGGTGCCCAGGTTGGGAACCAATACTTTAGAACATTGCCTCTACTTTTTTGCTTTCTCACGTTCTTTATAGATGTCCAAATGACTTACTTTTTAAAACAATGAAAGCTAAGAGTCCTGACCTCCTCTTGTTGGGGGAAGGGGGAGGGGATAAACATGAAGATGAACTAAAAATTCTACCCCAAAATCAACCCAATTTACTTTTCATTCACCCAGCAATTATGGGAACTACTCTCAGGTGCAGTTCAGGGATTTTTGAACTCGTTCAGTGAACTTTGTTCAACTGAACTAGCTCATTCCAAGCATTGCATCTCACCCCAGGGAGATCGTCTCATCAGTAAATAAAGTATACAGAGAAGCGCTATAGATGATAATAAGATGATGATATAGATAATAATGAGTGGGACCTACAGCAAAATACACAGTGTGTAGTTGTCCCATTCCCGTGAGCCAGCCGTGTCTTCTTCCACTGTACTCCATTTCATTTCTATCCCACCTGGCTTTCCATCCCTTCTTCCAACATTGTCAGCATGCTATGGCCACTGAGCACACATAGTCTTTATTGGGCTATTTTAGATCCCTTCTCTTTTAGGTCTCCCCCCCCCAAAAAAAAGTTTTTTTGTAGTTCTGCAAACCTTGAGTTGTCCCCAAGCCTACTAATACCTCCCTCTTGTTCATGAGTAGTGCTGGTTTGGCTACAAAAGGACCAACACTCCCATCTGAACTTCATAAATAGAGGGGATGGACAGACTAGAAAGGCCTTTGTTTAAGTCTTTTCTGAGCCACGAAGCCCAGTGGGTCAATTTGGGACATCTCAGCTTGACCTACCTCACAGGGCTATTCTGAGAATAAATTGGGGAATCTTTGGTACACCATTGCCCTGTGAGCTTTGGAAGAAGAGGGGGATATAAATATGAGCAATTATAATTATCATTCTATGGAGTCAAAAATGTCAGCTTTGATTAAACCTATCTGTGCAGCACAGAGCAAAGGAGAGAAGCCACTGATGGGATTTTCAGCTTTTAGGGGAGGAAGGTAGATTGGAACAGCAAAGCAAGACACATTGACACTCAAGGTTCCCCCCCCCTCTCTGAGTGGGTTTCCATCCCAGTCTTTCCTGAAAAAGGGGGGGGGAGGCTCCCAAAAGCAAAGTCTGCAATTGCTGTGAATCAAGTACTGTAATGCATGGCCTCTTAAAGTACTTCAGGGTAGGGAGGTTTAAGAAAGGTCCCTCGTTTTGTGTGAACTGATCAACTGCAGATGTTGCCAGTGAGCTGACCTTCTTGACCGTGACTTAACTCAAGACTGAATGGCAGACAGGCACTCAGTAGTAGGGTGAAACCATGTTTTGGTCCTAGGGTGTAAATGTATATACAATTTACAGGATGTGTATGACTCAAGCGCACATCTGCTCTATTGATAAATACATTTCTCTCCCCCTGCTGCCCATTTTTAACCAAGGAAATGCAATAAAAATAGATGGTGCTCGAAATTATTCAGTGCTTTTTGTGTGTGCCATGGGTTGGGATATCGGAAAATATTAAAAAAATGGGACTCACTTTTCTCTCTTCCTGGAATATCCAATTTCATATAAAATTCATCAGTTGAGCTGAGTATTTGGCTTGATCAATGGCAGGAAACCAGAGGATCAAATGTTAATAAATCAGAAACAGATACCTCCACTTGAGCAAGGATATATCACTAACCTGAAAAACAGGGCAAATTATTTGACAGCTTCTCTCTCTCTACATACATGCATGAGGGAACTGAAAGCTTTTCACAAGACACTCAAAAAGTTGGAACAAAGGATCTGGAGGAAAGGGGGAAAGGGGGAACCATCAGAGAGAAAGAGGGGGAAATGATTGAATTCAGCAACAAAAAATCTATTGAAATTGACAAACAGAAAAGAAACAAGGTAGTAGAAGGTGCCATTTGAGTTACAAACCACGTTTCTTTGGATTGTATCAGACTTACTAGTTTTCTTACATCAAGGGATATAAGAAGGCATAGTTTTACATCCTTGTACAGTATTTGTCACACACCGCACGGTTTTTGTTCTGCTGCAGTTTGTCTTCATCCAAAAACTACATTATTCATTTCACTGTGTGCTGTGGCCAAATTACACAGCTTATGTAATTTATGTAATTAATTACATAATTTATGTGAGTTACATTGTCGTTGCATTACTCCATTCCATTCATTTCATTGCAAAGGAAACAATGCAATTGGGAAAAACATAATCAATTGCGTATCATTTGCAGACTGAAAGCAGCAGCAACAGCAAATACCAGTCATATCCACTAGATTGATTTCCATTCTACACGTGGGGCAAATAAGTAAACACTGGCAGTTTCTGCTCCCATTTCTGTGTTCGTCAGAATACTCTGAGATCCCTATTTCCAACTGAATAGTGATGTGGTGACATATTTTTTTAAAGGATCTAATCAAGATTATCGTTTAACACAAAACAAACTCATCTTGGAAATTCATGCATGCCAAACATACTAGTATCTGTGTGTGTGTGTGTGTGTGTAAGGAGAGCTATCGTGTGCATTCATAAATCACACATGCAAATGGGTGCTGTAAGGGCTAGCCTGCTATGCAGCAGAGTGAAGCTGCCTGCTTCATGTGGCACCAATTTTGTGGGAAGTGGGATAGATGGAGGCAGGAACTGGTGTTTGAAAAGTGCAGCAAGACTTTTTAAAGAATGGGCTCTAGCAAAGAGGTTGCCATTTAGGCTCCAATTTAGGTAGTAAAATGACTTGAGCTAGCATTGGGTTCTATATGTGCTATTTCTTGTCTCCGCAGAGCTGCTGGGAGTGGTCCACAATCAGAGCTCTCTTCAAATAGCAGTAATGACACCAACCAGCTTTTCAGGAAGGATGGAGAGGGCTGAACAGCTGATTGGAGTGATTGGTGCTTTTTAGTTTCTCATTTTTCAGATCTTAGATTCAGTTCTTCACATGTCCACATCAGTTTTTAATTTTAAAAAAGTTCTCATGAAAATTAATCAGCATTTTAGTGCAAATTTTTGCTGCTATGCAGTTTTGTATGCAATTTTGCCACAGATTTTTCCAAAGTGCGTTTTCCCTAATATTTATCCTCAAATAGAATGCACTTTTTTACACATTACTTGGCTGGAGAATGGCATGGCAACAGTTGGAGAAGTGCAAATTTTGAAGTATAGCTGTTTAGCAGTTCATGAAGTGTTTCAGAAAGTATGAATTAGGTAGATTCACCTTTAAATGAGAACTGAATCAAATTTCTTTCCCATCTCTACTTTGCACACAGTAGAATCATGACTACATTCTTCCTTTCTTCACTATGAGATAAAATAGATCTTACTTATCTATGTGATGATATGCCTGCATTCTGACTTCCAAATAAATTGAGAAACATGAAACCTGACACCCAAAGAGTTTGGTAACATGGTAATGGAAAAAGCCACTAAAAAAATATCCATTTCTTTTTTTAAAAATCTGGATTTGAGACTAAAGGCCCATCCATACCTAACCGCAAAATCCTCATTTTCCATATTCGGATGCTGGCCTCAAGATACATACATGGCCTGTTTGTGGTGGGATTATGGTGAAAACCTGATTATCAAGCATTCATACTTGTGGGCTTTTTTTTTTGGTATAAATTGCTTTAGCATTGACCACTCCCCTAAGTCCACCCCTTTTCAGTGATTGGTCCATAACTGTCATTTGCTTTTCATATGCTTTTTCAGAAGAGCGCAGAAACGTATATTTTGTTTAAAAAAATTGCCACGCATGTGCAGGTTTGTGGATGTGCTGTTGGGTGGGAAGGAGACAAGGGGCTTGGCTTATGACAGAGGAATACCCATGGGCCGCCTATTGCCAGAAAGTCCACGGCATTGCATCCGAGTGCACGGACTTTAATGCGATTGATTATCAGTTTAGGAAAGTATATCAATTTTTCAGTGGTATTTATAATACGGATTTGTGAACGTGAAAATCCGGAGTAGCCTGTAACGTCATACGGATGATGGTGAAGTAATGAGGACACAAAGCTATAACATTGCAGATTATATAGTCATATGGACAGGCCCTAAAATTCTATGTAGAGATATTGGATTTTCTTTTTCTTTTTCTTTAGAAAAGGACCCACAAACAGTGGACGTATTGGGGAGGGGGGTTCAATACCACAGAAACACTTTGTATTTTAGAATCTGATTTATGAAACCCAAACATCTGCCTTGAATGCAGAACGTCCCAGGTTCGCAATCCCTGGAATCTCCTGTCTGTGTACACAGAACCGCTGCTGCTAGTCAGTGTAGACAGTACTGAACTAGATGGACCAATGGTCTGATAAGGCAGCTTCCTATGTTCCTAAACAACCTTCAGAAAGATAGACATTATTTATTTATTGTAAACCCTCTCTCTGAAAGTGGGAACGTGTGTGTGTGTGTATGGCCCATTGGCTCATTTTACTTACATCCTGTCTAAAACATTTTTGGTTTCAAGTTTCTTATGCCCACCTGGGAGTCTTAACTTTAAATAGAAATGGTTTGCCCCCAAGAATAGCCTCCTAAATTCAATTAAATCTATGGATCTTCATCAGGCCATCAGGACGGCATTATCCTTCCTTCCTATTTTCTCATTCTGCAATCTATCACCTACATTAATTAGAACCAGGGAGGGATCATCTTCAGTGGATTAACCCTAACTAACTTGTGTGCCTTCAACATGTGCTCTTTTGATTAACTTGAGCCCTGGGCTGCCGTCTGAGCTGTACCATCTTGTAATTGTACACATTTTATTAATTTCAGATGAGCAGAGAGGCGGGATAGGTTCAATTTTCCAATTAATAAGACTGTGCCATCCAATGTGTTCTAGTTTAAATTTTAGTCCTCCCATCCATGTGCCTGAAGTGTTTTTTTTTTAAAATTGAAGCAAACAAACTATCAGCAAGCTTGCAAACTATTTATGTGAGCCTGATTTTCTATGCTTTCACACAAGAGCCATGAACCTGAGGCCCTTGCAAATTCTGTATCCATTCCGCAGGCTTTGTTGTCTTTCCAGTACCAGAATAAATCTATTTCAACTGCCAGACCCTTCAGGTCTACAAAGCAAGCTGCGAGAACATGACAACTGACATCTGCAAACTGGGGAAAATGTGTAATCTCCAGTTTCCAGCCTGTTTATGGGATTGAAACAGCTTTGATTGCCCTGGATGACTATGCCAGGGAATGCACAAAGTGAATACAATATGGTTCTCCTGGACTTCTCTGAAATTTTTGATACCATCATCCATGGTTTCCTTCTGGGACATCTGGCTTGCTTGGGACCAAGGGATATGGTGTTAAGGTGGCTGTAGTCCATTCTGAATGAAAAGCCCTGGAAAATGGTATACCCCATGGCATTTACCTTTGGGGGCCCTCAGGGTGCTATCTTATCTCCCATGATGTTTGTCACCTATGAAATCACAGAGAGAAGTCATCTGCATGATTTTCTGCATCTGTAGCAATCTGTCCATGCCTTAAGTTTGGCGTGCTCCTTAGGCCCTAAGAACTATTAGATAGCTGGGCACTAGAGATGAGGCCTTTGCAGTGGTAGCTCCATGCTTATAACATAGCCCTCCCTAGTTTGGTAGCCACTTACACATCACCAAAAAAGATGAAATGCATCACCAAAAAAGTACAGATTTGCATGGAATAAGCTATATACATTTAAGAATAATTACTATAATGTAAATAAAAACACGGTATATCATACCATCATGGGGAAATACTGTGACATATGTGCCTACTCAGTCTGCTGTCAATGTGCTCTCTTTTGATGGGCAACTTTAATACCCCTGTCCTTTCTTCTTAGGAACTTTTATCTTTAAAATGGGCTTGGACCAGAAAGGGTAGTCCAACTGGTATCTTGCTTCTTTGAGAAGCTGAAATGTTGACTTTCTCAGTTAAGGTTTACTTAGAAGTAACTCCCATTGTGTTCAAAGGGCTCACTCCCAGGTAAGTGTGCATAGGTTTGCAGCCTAACAGTGTGATTCTGTGCCTGCCTACTCAGAAGGAAGTTCCAATAGGTCTTAGTCCCATGTATGGCCCCATCTGCACTATACATTTAAAGCAGTATCATGCCATTTTAAACAGCCATGGCTTCTTCCAAAAGATTCCTGGGAAGTGTAGTTTTTGAAGGGTGCTGAGAGTTGTTAGGAGGTCCAGTTCCCCTCACAGAGCTACAATTTCCAGAGTGGTTAACAGTCAATCCCTCTTCTCTGGGAACTCTGTGAATTGTAGCTCTATGGGGGAAATAGGGGTCTCCTAAAAACTCTCAGCACCCTTACAAACTACAGCTCCAATGATTCTTGGGAAGTGTGCATTGTATTGGGCTGCATACTGTAAAAGAAAAAAAAACCTGGTTAAAATTAGAGCTTGTTGACCTACTAGTATCCTACCTGCATTTTTTAAAATGCACAACTAACACCAATAGCTTTGTTCCCTTGGCCAGATAATATTAAAAATGCCTTGACCTAAGTAGTTCAGGTAATTTGATTGAATGTGATCCCATTCTCCCTGAAGGCTCATGAAAATGAACATCTTTAATTATTTCTTTAGAATATTTCTTACCCGCCCTTCCCAATGCTCAAGGCAGTGTGCTGCATAATTTAAAAATGACTGCATGAACACTCAACGAAAGTACAATTTAATAGCTATTTCGTAGGAGATAAAAGATACAGCAGTAGAAATCCATATGATGACCCTAACAGTTGTGTTTGTAATTTCTAAATTGTTTAAACAGTATAATTTTGGGGAACTACAGCAAATCATATTGAGAGGGTAGTTACTGAATGGCAGTAAGATTCTCTTAAATAAAATCAGGATTTCTATCTGGGACTTGACAAATAAATATAACCTCATGAAACAAGATGACGAATATGAATCTTTCCAGCTGAGGTCATCATTGCAGGTCCTCCTTTAGATATTCATTTCTTCAAATGTTGGGCAGGGGAGTACAGAGCCTTTTGTGTGGTTGCACCCCAGTAATGCTCTCTCCCTTCAGGCACGTAGTGCCATCATCACGATCTTTTAGATGTTAGGCTTACTCTGTTTTATTGGCCCAACGTTTCCAATTATAGTTAATGTAGTTTTAGCTGCTATCTGTTTTTCTTCTGGTTTCCTGTTTTTAGATTGTTTGATCTGGTCTGCTTTTATTGGTTTCTTTTTCTTTTTATCTCACTCCCTCTAACAAGTGAACCTAGCTGGTGAGTGACAACAGTGCTGGAGACAACAGGACAACCCTGAAGTTTGCAGAACTACACAAAAATCTTTAAAAATAACCTAATGGGACAACCCCCCCCCAAAAAAAACCCCAGCCCCATAATGACTGAATGTGCACAGTAGCCATGGAATGTTGACTTGTCAGTTGTGGGAGCAGGACAAGTGAAATCCAGGGTGGTGGTGATGGAATGCTCTGCTTTGACGAGAACCCTGTCAAGGAGAATCCTTGTGAAGAGGTGAGCATATCCAGTAACATTTTGTTGCAGATTCCAGTTATGTGCTTCAAATGGTATTGCAAGCTAGCAATGTGGACAAAATTGGCAGCAAGGATGCAGATATACATTTCTTAGACAAATAAATAACCAACGTAAGAAATAATTGAATTCCAGTGCTAGGAAGAAATGGCTGAAACCTCATTTGTCTCCTGCCAATAATTTTGAAATACCAGTAAATCAAAAGCAATGGATTATTCATTGCCAGTGTTGTGTTAAATTGTGTTGCTGTATGGGCATAGAAAAAAAGAGTCAATGAGAAAGAATTTTCATATGTTTCAGAATTGGTTAATTCAGAATGCATGTTTATCACTTGGTGGCTATAGAGTCAGCTGTGAATGTAACATTGCTAGGGATGGAAGGATTTTGGTTATCTCAGTTTCTCATTTTTCCAATTTTAAATTCAGTTCTCTGCATTCCTGTAGGAATTTACAGTTTTTTTAAAAAAGAAAAAATCCTCACCAGCATTTTAGTGTGCATTTCTCCTAATAAACACATTTTTGTCTGCCAGTTTGACTAATGTACACCTTTTTGCAAGCACCTTCTCCTACTGCATGCTTGCATGTTATTTTCACTAATATATTCATTTTTCTGCACACTTTCTCCTAATATAGATATTTTTAAAAATACTGGACAACTGTATCACAACATTCAGATAAATGTAAATTTTGAAGGATGGCTGAGGTTTGGTTCTCATACAGTTTCAAAACATGCACATTTAATAGATTTACCATTAAATGCGAACTGAATTGAATTTCTCCCCCATCCCTAACAATCGCATATCAAACACCACAGAAAGGTCTTTCCTGTCACATATTTGTATTTGATTGGTTTTCTCTATTATTGGCAAAATGCCTTAAAAAGCTCCAAATCAAACTCATCATCACATTAGTTTTAAAACTTGCTGTGCTAAGCTATAGAACCATTGCTTTGAAATGCCTTGGGAAAATAGGTCATGAGTACATTTTAATTTCAATTTTGAATTTAAACAAGAACAATATGATTTTTCACAATACCAAGCAAACACCAGTAACTTGGCAAGTGAGCATCTGCATTTTCTCAATGTAACTTATTTATTTAGCATTGCCATTTGTCAGAGGATTTTTTCCCCTTCTCATGACAACTTTTTAGCTTCGGATACCTTTGGAATAGCATGCTTACACTCCAGGAATGTCTTCATTTTCAGCCTGGCATTCACATCTGTACTTGTTTAATGCTCTGCTGGTGGTCTCTGTTCTATGGTATGCCAACTGCTATGTTCATCTTAAACAATATTTACACTGATTGGGGACACCAAAGTACAAGAGGCTCTTTAGCAATGAACATGAGAGCTTGATTTCACAATAAACCAAATCCAAATTAACAAGAAAGCATTTATATTTCAAAACAAAGGTTCCCTCATTGTAATGATTAGAAAATATGGATCATGAAGCATGAAAATAACAACAGTGTAAAATGGGTAAAACTGGACATGCATTAGTTCAAAACAATTATTAATAAAGTGTCTAATATTGCAGCAAGAGTGCTGCACAATTATTTATTTAAAATGTTTGTTTAGTGTTTTTTTTAAATGATCCCACTTTTTAATTCAGAACATTTCCAAAGCAGCTCACAGAATAGTACAATAGGGAAAAAAATAGCATAAAAACTCTAAAAGCAACAGCTGAAGCAGGAAAATTAGCTAATAAAATAGCATCATATGATTAAAATATAAAAGCCTGGGAGTTGAATCCAAAAAAAGACATTGTGTGAGCAGAATCACTTCTGCTTGCAGAAAGGAACTTCCATCCCTCTCCTGTGTGCCTCCCTGTAAATCTGCTCTAGAGGATTGGGGAACCCCGAGAGGAGTTTTGGAGTGATGCAGGGGGAGCACAGGGGGAAGGGATGGAGGAGAATTGCCATTATGCAAATGGAAGTCATTCTGCTCATGCAATGATTTTGTTGGATGCAACTCTGAGTAAATAAAAAAATCTAGGCCAGGGACCTAAAGCCCATCTGGTCAGGCACAAGGTGATAGGGTTGCCAGTTCAGAAGCATCCCAAAGCCTGAGATTCCAGGGACTGACCCTAGTGATGTCATGGGGGCAGGTCATAGTGATGTCACAGGGGTGGGTCCAAGTGATGTCACGGGGCGGGCCCAAGTGATATCATTAAGCATGATACATTAAGCATCAACCA
The DNA here is from genome assembly GCF_030035675.1 of Rhineura floridana. Taxonomy (NCBI): domain Eukaryota; kingdom Metazoa; phylum Chordata; class Lepidosauria; order Squamata; family Rhineuridae; genus Rhineura; species Rhineura floridana. Next base: position 182,931,060 of record NC_084483.1, read on the forward strand.
CAGGTGCTTGGAGCATACAATTCAAACAAAAACATTTCTCTGACTGGAAATTATGATAGAAATCTTAGCTAAAAGATAGAGCCTGGGTAGGGAACATTTAATCTACCCTATTTGATTCTGGCAAGAAGGATTTAAGTGCCCTAAGGCCAGCCCAGTCACCAGAAGGCCATTGTAGGAAGAAAGGAGCCTAGTGTTGTGGATATGTTAGATAGGAGCACTCAGGAGTAAAGATGGATGCCCCTGAAGGCTGCAATTCTAAACACACTTACTAAGCCCCATAGAACTCAATAGGACTTACTTCTGAGTAGATATGGTTGGGATTGTGCTGTTGGAAAAGTTTGACTAGAGATCCTCTGCAAAGATATCCATATCCAAGCAGAGTTGGCAACCCCCTGCCTGCAATGCCCTGCATGGCTGCTTCAAACATCTTTACAGATTTGACCCTTCACTTCAGAAAGATGTCTGAGAAATGAATAAGAGTAAGAAGATTCTCTACCCTTTTCTGTCTACCTTGTGGGTTGCTATAAACTCACTTTGACAGCCAACCCAATTCCAGTGAGTAATAACTGACAGAGAGAAAACACACATGGTTTGATCTACCTTCACAGACACCAGCTTGGGAACAACAATTGCAGCCACACTTCCAAATATGTGAATTCTCTTTTGCCACTATTGGGCAAGAAACAAACCGTCATGCAACCAACAAGGTGCATGATCAATGGGTTTATGGGGGTTGAGCCAAGCGCATGGAACCACTATTGTTGCTTCTATGAATGTAAGAGAGTGAAGTTAAAGGTGAATGAAATGCAAACAGAAAAACAAAAACAAAAGACAGTGATGATTTCTTAAATGCAACACCATACCAAACAACAACAAAATTCCTATGAGTAATGCAGAAAACTCAGCATCCCACAACCAGTCAGGGTTCCATCCTAACCAAAACTAAAATATCCTGGCAACAAGTCAGCTAAGGTCACAGAAACCCCCATGCAGCACAACCTGACCCGGGGACTGAAGTCCAGAATGCTGTGGCACGATTGCTGACAAGAGTGAGACCCTATCAGCACATAATACCTCTGCTCTGAAATCTGCACTGGTTGCTGATTTGCTACCAGGCCAAGTTCAAGGTGTGCTTTCCATGTTACGGGTGCCACATAGTACTTGTTCTGCTCTTGTAAGAAATCAGTCCTTTAGTGTGGCAGCACCTACTCTTTGGAACTCCCCGCCTATTGACATTAGGCTGACACCTTCATTGTACTGTTTTCAGCACCCGCTAAAAATATTCTTGTTTAGGCAAGCCTATCCAGGCGTGTAGAACGTTTGCATTTTTTATCTGTTTTTAACTCATTGTTGGTTTTATGATTTTGAATGTTTTTAAATACCTGTCTTTAACTATTTAACTGCAGATAATTTTATTGTTTTAATGCCTTCTCTAAACCCCTTTTATTTATTTGTTTACAATAAAGTGTATATAAATGTAAATAAAATATATAAATAATTTTTGGAGTCATTGTGGCCCTTGGGTCTCTTTCCACTTTTAGGCAGAAAAAAATCTACCTTATACCGACTCAGGCCATTTGATACCATCTAGCTCAGTACTGATCACATGGACTAGGGTTGCCAGGTTCAGGGCTTGAGACTGATCCTGTATCTTTAGGAGAAGAGAAAGTCAGCCAAGTGCAGGTGTTCTTGCAACAATGTAATGAGAAAAACCACAAGGTGGAATTTTCCTTCCCCCTGCACAACTTCTAAAGATACAGAAGACCTCTTGGTTGCCTAAAGATACAGTATCAGTATCAGGCCCTGAACCTGGGAACCCTAACCATGGACTAGCATTGGTTCTCCAGAATTCCAGGCAATAGTCTTTTCCAGAAATTGAATTTTGGATCTTTGCGTGCAAAGCATATGCCCTGCCATTGAGCTACAGCCGTTCCCCTGTTTAAAAAAGTATGTTTTAAAATTGTTCTTTTCAGTTCACTAATGAATGCATATCATACCTAGGGCAGATTCACACCATTCATTTAAAGCACATTAAACACACATTTGAAGGACATAAATCACACCACAGAATCATGAGAACTGTACTTTGTTAAGGGTGGTAGGAACTATAACTGTGAGGGCGAAACTACACTTCCCAGGATTCTTTAGGGGAAGTAATGCACTTTAAATGAAGAAATATTTATATAAGCATGACTGTCAAAGATGTTTATTATTTACACAACCTGTAAAGATATTTGTAGTGCAATGCTTTGTTTGTTTACTCAGAAGCAAGTCCCAATGCATTGAACAGGGCTTACTCAAACAGGGAAGCAACCCAAAATTCAGAATTATGCCATTGTACGCTGTTTTGCAACTGTTTATACTTTTTCTAGTTTTTGGATTTTAAAGGCATTTATTTCTTGTGAGCTGCCTTGGTTTCCAATCAGCAATCCTACCTCACAGGGTTGTTGGGAAGACCACACACACACACACAGAGGAAATGTAAAAATACATAGACCCCATATAATAGTTTATTTTCCAAATGAGGTGGTCATTGCAGAACATTATTTTGAACTTTGTTTATTTACAGGCAATGACCAGTCAAAGAAGATACATAAAAACAGAGAAACAGTATTCAAACAATATATACAGATACAGCATAGACTTATATAAGGGGGGATGTCTTTACCAACTGCTTCCTTATGTCACATGCTCTTGCACAAAATTTTGCAACTGCTAGCGTAATTTCCCTCCTACAGTCTGATAAGAGGAAGGAAGCAAGTTGCAGATCAGAATTAAAGGGCAAGGATTGCATCATGGGGAGAATGTATAGCTTACGAATATCTTTATAAAATGGACAATGGAGAAGTACGTGAGCGGAGGATTCGATCCCCCCCAGCTCACATGGGCAGCTACGTTGAGGGTATGGTATTTTCAAATGTCTACCCTCCAAAATGGTTGAGGGTAGAGCATTTAGGCGTGCCAAAGTGAAAGCTCTTCGTAATCTATGGATGTCCAAATCATAAAGGTAGGTTTCCGGGGCAAGGTTCTTATTGTGATTTATAAAGAATCTGTAGTTTGCCATCCGAGCTCTGTCGATTTGTAAGGCGACATCTTTTACCCTATTTTGAATTACTTCTTTGGTTTTGATAGGGCCCAGCTGTATCAAAATTGTAGGGGAAAGCCCATAATAATGTAGTTTTTCTTCAACTTGGGTCACCCACCCGTGGGTCTGACGATCTAAAAGGGTTAACGAAGTTATTCCCGGTGGATTGGCATTTAATTTGATCCAATAATTGAATACATTTATCCACATTCGGGATTCGAGGGGAATAATACATAGACCCCATATAATAGTTTATTTTCCAAATGAGGTGGTCATTGTAGAACATTATCTTAAAAAAATAAAATCAGTATTAATTTCTATATAACAAAGTGATGTCTATGTAAACCCTGCCTAATTGCTTTTAAAAATAGGATTGGAGGAGGAGAGAAAGATTTACAGCACAAACACAGTTCTTTACTATGTTCACTCAAAAGTCCCATTAATTTACAGCACAACCCTAACCATGTATACTCAAAAGTAAGTCCTACTGAATTCAATGTTGTTTACTCCAGGTATGCGGAATCAGCACTGCAGTTTTACTCCCAGAAAAGCAACTATTGGATTAAAGTGATATATTGGGAAGGTTTTCAAAACATTGCCATCTTCAACAGCCCAGGAAAATTTAAAGTTGTTTGACTCGTGAACACAAGAGAGAAAAAAATACTTTTGGTACTGCTGAAAGCTGTATATACTCAGGTTATGAGATTTTCAGATAAACAGGAAAAACTCTCTTATTTTCTACCTTGCCTGGAGGCCCAGAAATCCCTTTTCAATCACAACCCTGACTTCACTTCTTGGCTACAAACCTGAAAGGGTGGGGTTAGAGCAGCGAACTAAGAGATCATTTAATGGAAGTTGCTGAAGGGGGCTGACATTTTGGTGTATTTCTCAAGAACGAGACCACCTAGAAACTTTTTTTTTTAATGAGAGTCCGGAGATTAAGCTGACTGACCTGGAGACCAGGAGAAGACCCCCAAAAGCCAGAGTATCCGGTTGAAAACTGGATATCTGGTAACCCTCCAAGGTGACCATCCAGACTTGGGGTGTAATGATAGACAGTGCCGTTTCCCTAGTTGCCACCCGCAATCTGGTCCCCAAAGCTTTCCTTTCAGCACAGAGAGAGCAAGCTTGTGACTTCCCAGTTTCAGAAAAGGGGAGAAAAGGCTAGCCCTTGGCCCTCTTGTTCTCCTATACCTAGGATGACCTGGTCTCCAGCCAGATAAGGGAAGAAGGCCTGCCCTCTCTTTCTGGAAGCATCACTTGCTAGTTGTTTCTATGGCAACATGTACCACTTGGCCAACTCTTTATTCATGTAAAAAAGATGCTTAACAGGTTTGGCTAGGTTTATTAACAAAGAGACTGGTTTTACCACTGCAGCAGTTCCTTCTGCCATCTTGCCGATAAAAAAATACAGGCTTGGATAGGTCCCTCAGATGACATCCAGACAGGCCCTCCATCCTTGAATAATACTTTTATTACTAAAATGTCATAAAGTTGTGAGCAAGTATTCGAGTTCTCACAAATTCTTCTTCACCTGGCTGGAAAGTAAGGCAACAGAAGGGAGGAGGAGAAAGAGTTGAGTATGATGTATTTTTGCCTTTTTTTAACCTGTTTTAAGATGGAATATAGGAGACACACAGACATAATTGGATTAGCCTCACTAGGAGCAAGACATTGCAGAATGCAACTAGAGAGACAAAATAAAAAAGCAACCATGGTTCTTCCACCGTTGTTTAAAATAAAAGATACTTGATTTGGTCTCTAGTCGTAACTGGAATGTGCAGCTTCCTTGAAGGCAGAGAACTAAGCTAAAAAGAAACATTTTAGGGTTGAATCCAGCTAAGTCATTGCGAGACAACTTCCTCTCCTCACCACATGTGCCCCTTGCACCATCCCCAAATCTGCCCTAGAAAACTGGGAGAAACACCTCTACCCCTAAAGCGGGGGGAAGAAAGGGAGGGGAAGTCCTTTTGTCCGAATGGAAGTTGTTTTCCTTGGGCAATGACTTTGTTGGATACAACTCTTTGTCATTATGTTAGCAAGGCCAAGGAGCAACTTTAGGTGGTACACAAGATAGGAAGTCAATAAACCAGTGAGAGCCAGGGTGGTGTAATGGTTAAGGTGTTGGAATATGACCTGGGAGACCAGGGTTCAAATCAGCCATCAAACTCAGTGGGTGACCTTGGGCAAGTCACTGTCTCTCAGCCTAACCTACCTCACAGGGTTGTTAGGAGGATAAAATGGGAAGGGGAGAACCAGGTACACCACCTTGAGCTCCTTGGAGGAAAGGTGGGATATAAATGCAAGAAAAATAAACAAATAATGAAAGCCAGATTGGGTAGAATTATTCAGTGGCTGGAGGGCTTATCATTACTTTTTGGGGGGTGAGGGTTAAAAGTCCCATCATCAGATGGTTAAAGATCATTTCCCTCCACTTCAAAGGTGCTGCTCCAAGATGGCTGATTGTGGTGATGCAAAACAAAAGGTGGGTATGTGGCGGGGACGGAGTACAGATGAAATGGGTGATTGGCAGGCCCAGTTCAAAGATGTGCAGGATACCTTGGGGCATGAAAGACAGCAGTCAGAGGGGCCATTCTCACACAGAACTCTCTTTCCACATGAAAATTGCCATTTCTGGGCCATGGCAAAGTTGTATATTCAGGGTGCAGTCTGAATTAACATCATCCTGAGTAATCCATCTGTGAAATGTGAGATTTTACTGCAGCTTTCCTACCCAGCACACGCACATACACACCCGTATCCAGACATTTAACAGGGCTGTTTTATGACCTCTTACCAGTTTATTTTTTAATATTAGAAGATTTCTAATATATTTCTCCATTTTCTTTACCTAGTAAATCATGGCTCCCCTGTTAGTTGGAGAGGAAAGTTGTTTTAGTAATTCAGGAACAGAAGCTAGTGCTGAATCAGCATAAAGACTGAAAATGACAAGTTTAATTCTGGAAAACATGTTAGAAATAATAATGAGGGGGAGAGGGGAAACCCAGAATCAAAGTTTCACCCACTCCACTTAGCCAAAAATTAAGTAGTCGATTTAACAAGTGTCACATAACTTGACCTGAGAAATATGTCCTCTTCTTACCAGAATGGATAGATCTGATCTATACAATACGGAAGAGCCACAACAAATTAGAAAACATTTAGAATGGTCAATCTGAAACTTTGCCTTAAAGTAGACCATTCTCCCACCAAAGCAATCTGTTTTGGCCAGGTGATCTGTGAACTACACAAGGACCTGCACCCCATGGATGCAATCTAGATAAGGTGGACCACACTCTGAATGCACACCTGAAGGGGATACTTCTGAAACTGACAACCATAGAGCAGCCCCATGAACAAATCATTTGCATGTGTGGGGCTCCCCCTTTGATTGAAGTGCAGGTAGGGAGCATTGCTCATGTATTTGAATTTCCAGAGTTTCCGATTGTTGAATCAGGTGAGTACTAAACTAACCACAGACCAAGAGTCAGTCTTGTTGTTTCTGGTGTTTGGATTTGGACTGAGCCTGACCTAGGGAGGTGGTGGGCTCGCCAACACTGGAAGCATTCAAGAGGCAGCTGGACAGCCACCTGTCAGGTATGCTTTAATTTGGATTCCTGCATTGAGTCTCGCTGGCCTTATAGGCTCCTTTCAACTCTGCGATTGTATGATTCCATAATTCTATGACTGAGGGTGAACTGGTTTGAAATCACTGCTCAGCCATGAATGTGTGTTTCTTGTAGCCTTAATTCAACATGTGTAAAATGATAAAATAGTGGTCTACCTCATAAGGTTGTTGTGAAAGTAAATAATACCAAGAAAGAATTAGAAAGGACTGGGAATTGATGCTGTAAATTTTCTGTTACTTTATCAAGTAGTCGAAGGAATTACGAACATATTTGTGTTTGGAAACTGTTATAATGTTAATAGTATTGGTACTGACTTTTTAATGTGTAGTTTTGTATGATACTTTTTTTCTATATTATGTTATTTATTATTTATTTGCAAAAATGTCTGTCCCGCCAACATTAAAATAAATATATTCTGGTGGTGAACAACAATAAAAACTACATTGATAAAACAAATACAAAATGCATCATAAAAAATAGATCAGATAGTACATCAACATAGCTGGGACATCCCTTGGAAAGAGCCTGGGTAAACAGGCAACTTTTAACCAGGTGCTTAAATTCCAGTATTGATGTTCACTGGAAGTGCATTCTAAAGGGCAGATGCCACCACACTACAAGTCCTGGCAGTGGTGTAGTCGTCCAGAGTCTCAGAGGGTCTTAGAACCCTTACTTTTTTGGGAGCAGGGTCCTTAGGTCTCCAGCATCCTACAAACCAATCAGCATGAAAAGGGAGAATGTTAGTTACCAAGAAGAGTCTTCTAGCATCCTTGCTGCTGATTGGAGCAAATCAGACTGAAAGGAAATGAGTCAGCCACTGAGAAGACACTTTTCAATAGCTAACACTCTCCTCTTTCATGCGTATTGGCTCCTAGGGATGTCTGTTGTTGTGGGAGAAGGCATTAACAAGGATCTCATTCTCAACCAGCAGCAAAAAGACAGAGGGGCGTGGCTGTGACTATCATGAAGAGAGCCTGCATTTCTGAATTTGCCACTACACTACAGAGTCCTGGTCTCAGTGGACATAAGGCAAACTTGGGACCAGAGGAGTGTTTCTTCCAAGTGTTGAAGTGACCAGGCAGGGGTCTACAAGATAAAGCATTCTAAGAGGTAACCTTGCCCCCAAGTTGTTGAGGGCTTTTTATGCCAATAGAAATGGCCCGATAGCATATTGGCAGACAGTGCTGCTCTTTCATCACTGGTATGACACACTGTCAGTAGTATTCTACATTAGCTGCAGCTTCTGGACCAACCTTCTGGGAAGCCTCACATAGCGCATATTGCAGTAGTCTAGTCTGGAGGTTACCAGTGCCCGGGCTACTGTTGCTGAGTTATCCTGATCCAAGAACAGCCATAGATGTTGCACTAGCCAAAGCTGGCAGAAGGCGCTCCTAGCCACTGAAGCAACTTAGGCCTCCAGTGACAAAGGTAGATCCAGGAGCATCCCCCAAGTTACATAACTGCTCCTTCAGAGAGAGGACAAACACATCCATAACAGGCAACTGACCTATTTTGAATTTAGTATTGCAGTTGGCAATATTTCATAGACCGATGTGTTCGTGTTTTGCAATTTGCAGCGTATCTAAATATATGTAATGGGGTGAACTTATGATGCTACCTTCTACTGCATCTGACCATTTAGTCCTTTTAGCCCAGGAATTGGAAACCTGTGGGCATTCAGATGTTGTTGGACTACAACTCCCATCATCCCTGAGTATTGGCCATGCTGAGTGAGGCTGACGGGAGTTGGCAGGGCTGTTCCCCATCCCTGCTTTAGTCCAATATTCAGTAGCATGAGCAGGGCAGGGTATGGTGATGGGGCTTACCTGACCTCCTGACGCTGCTGTCTCTGTGGCTTACCAGAAGGGAGAGGGGAAGGAGCAAGACAGTGGAGAGGCCGGCACAGTACAAATGAACCAGCAGAGCTATTCCACCAAACCCATCACTGCCTTGCCTTTCCCTCTATCCCCTGGTAAGCTGCAATGATGCCAATGATGGGAGGTCAGCAAAGTCCTGCCACCCCAACCAACTGCTACTGCCAGTATTGTATATCCTAACTGCCAGTGGCTTTTCAATATCCTTGCCAGTCATGCTTCCTAGGATACTTTAGTTAAAGATGCAAAATGCATGCACTACAATGGGCCATCTCCTACTTTTATTATTATTTATTAAATTTATATCCCACCCTTCCTCCCACCAGGAGCCCTGGGCAGCAAACAAAAACACTAAAAACACTCGGAAACATCTTAAAAACAGACTTCAAAATATATTAAAACAAAACATCTTTAAAAACATCTTTTTTAAAAAAAACTATAAAAAACATCTTTATTATTTAATTTGTATCCCGCCCTTCCTCCCAGCAGTTAAAAGCAATTCCAACACAGATGCAGACTGGGATAAGGTCTCAACTTAAAAGGCTTGTTGAAAGAGGAAGGTCTTCAGTAGGCGCCAAAAAGATAACAGAGATGGTGCCTGTCTAATACTTAAGGGGAGGGAATTGCAAAGGGTAGGTGCCACAATGTTATGTTGTGTGGAACAGACCTCCTGATAAGATGATATCTGCAGGAGGACCTCACCTGCAGAGCACAGTGATCAGGTGGGTATATAAGGGGTAAGACGATCTTTCAGGTACTTGAGCTATGGACTGTCCTTCAACTCTGCCCTTAAATTATTTGGACAATTTGATGCTCAATCAACAGAACAGTTATTTACATAGAATTGCCTGAACAGATGTCCCAGTGAAACGAGACATGCAAGTGCTAGAGATAGCACCACATATGGGAACATGTTCCATTGACCCCTCTCTTTATGAAGTTCAGGCTGTGCATGCTGTTGATTCTGTAGCTAAAATGGCACCATCCTCCCCATAAGAGGGAAGTAGGGGTAGGCTTGAGGGAAGCCCAAAGTTTGTAGCAATACAAAAATTACTTAGGGAAAAACACCTAAGGTAAGGGTGGAACAGACACACACACAAAATGTGGGATGAGCAGGCTGAATCCATGGAATCCTCAATGATTATTTAGGGAAGGGACTGAAAACCGGGTTGGTTGGTGGGAAGATGGAACAGAATGGAGTAGCTGGAATCCTGACCAGCAACACTCAGCATTACAACATCTTGTTGCAGGTCCCACTTGTATTTCAAATTTCTGCATTCTACAGAGAGCTTGTGCACTGTTTCAGATAACTTTAAAGCAACAACTGAGGGGGGGCATTTTTAAATGAAATTACCAAGTAATTCTTAAGTCATATTTATAACGGTGCCTATTCTAAGTCAAGTCCTCATATGATGAAAATGTGTTTTAAGTCACCAAGATGGTTGTAACACAGGGGGAAGCCTAGTATTCAAATGCAGTTCTTGCTAAGCTTTGGAATGCCCAAAATAAACACCTGGAGTTTGATATTCTTAGAAAACCTGTTTGGAGCACGTACAGTTTCAAAACAATAACAAATATCAAGTGTTAAAAAAAATACCAACCCACAAAACTTTAACCAGTCTTTTTTCTCTTGTTACAATATAAATATCTAGTGAAAAATAAGAATGGTTGTGATAAAGATTTTCAAGATACTGTAAAGTTCTGTTCCTTGCTCTGGAGCCCAAGAGAGGACTCAGCTATTTCGGTAACCTATACTAACCTCTTTCTGCTTGTGGTTTTTGTTTCCTGTTGGATCCCTCGTATTTTTTTTTTCTTTCTTTCCACTACCATTTGGGTATTACTGTTTTCCTAATAAAGGAAGCAAAAGACTTGAATTACGGAGTGCATTTTAATCCAAAAACAGAGAGTGGAGTGCTTGCAAATGAAAGGAACAGAAAAATGGCAAGTGGTACCAACAAGCAGAAAAATTGGCAAAAGCGTCTAAAACGCAAAGCTTTTCTATGGAAGAAATAATTCCACTAATTGATTTAAGTTTCATCCTGATCACAGCCAATGTGTGTGCTTAGGCATGAAGAACTACTGACTGGAGTCAGAAATGGAATATTGCAAGTTCTAACACAGGGCAGGTAAAATGCACTCTTTTCAAAATGTCCAGTCTTTTTGGATGATCTTGTTTCATAACATATGGATTGTGTTAGCACTTCATGTTTCTGGCTCAAATATGAACTTGAAAATTAATGTCCCAGAAATAGTTGTTTCTCACACCGTAACCAAAAAGCACACAAAGAAATGTACTTAATTTCTTGCTTTTCCATCCCATCTTTTGTCATAATAGTGTTGCTACAATGGTAATTAACTGTGTGGTAATAGATTATTCATCACAAACCTCTTTAGAGATTTGTACCCTGATTCAGTAGTGTCTGTGTGCAATTTTCAGTTCAGGTGTGCAGAGGGAACTCACCCTGAGGAGGGATGTTCCATTCTTTTCACTGTCAGAGAAAACTGTGCAGTGTGTATGCTAAGAATTAGAAGTCCATCAGTATCAACCAGATGTCTTCAGGAAGCTCAGAAATAAAACACAAAAGTAATACGCATCAGGGGTGCAAGAATTTATTTCAAATAAATACCAAGAGAAGCAAGCAACTTATTGGGTTTCATCCACTCAGAAGGGGCTACTGTGCCTGCAAACTTCATCTACTTATGCCAAAACTATAGCCATTTTTATTTTTTTCCATTACAGTCAATGGGGAGACATGTGATATTCAATGCTAGTCCTACTCAAAATAGACCCACTGAAGTTAATAGATAAGACTAACTTAGGTTCATTAATTTCAGCGGGTCTACTTTGAATAAGACTTATTTGAAACAACCTATAAAACTCCAATTTTCTGAAGTTGTGTTCTGATTTAGACCTAAGATGAAGCAGGTGTTCTCAAAAGCAGTCCCTGTCAAATCATCCTTGTTTTCAGTACACACACCTAGTATGCATGTTTATACAGAAGTAAGTCCCACTGAGGGCTCATCCAGACAACTGTATAATGTGTGACATGACTGCTTTGTGTTCTCATTATTTTTCGGTTGTCCTGATGACGTCGCGCGCAAAAGCGCGTTTTTGCGCGGTTAAATCCGCTTTGGCAGAACCATGGAAAATGCAATTATCTTTGCATATCAGGAAAGAGCAGGAAAGGAGCGGGTAGTGAGGACTCTCGGATGACAGAGCGGATATGGAAAACCTGGATTATCCCACTCTGTTTGGATGAGCCCTAGGTTAAATGGCTTCCTCCCAAGTAAGCATGCACAGACTGCTGTCACACTACCTCTGAACATGGGGAAGGACCATAGATCAATGCAAAGCACATACTTTGCAAGCAGATCATCCCACTGTCAATCCCTGGTATCTCCAGTTAAAAGGATCAGCGAACAGCAGGTGATGAGAAATATTTCTGTCTGAAATGCAGGAGAGTGACTGCCAGTTAGACCAGTGGTTTCCAAATTTTTCTCCCCATGGAGCACTCAGAAATTGCTGAGGATCTTGGCAGACAGCTTAATGATTTTTCTTCCTGTTCTAGCAATGGTAAATGCACTGTACTAGAAATGGTATGATTTTTAATTGCATTTTTATTGCTTCTTTTATTTCTTACATATTGTATTTTATTGTATTACAATCTGCATTCCATAGAATTCAAATTTTAACATAAGAAAAATGCAATATCTAAGAAAAAAGCAATAAAAACAACTAAAAATCAAAATGAATATTTCATCGAATGGATGTGCCTGTTGTGTTAAACAAAGCTCTTCAATGTCTGATGTAATATTTGCCATTTGTATTTTTATGCTGTTTTATGTTCACCGCCCAGAGAGCTATTGCTAGTCGGGCGGTATATAAATTTAATAAATAAAATAAATAAATAAATCTTGTGTCTAAGGATGGGGGAGAAATTAGATTCGGTTTGCATGCAAAGATGCATTTTCCAAACCAATATGAGAACCATCCTTCAAAATTCACATTCAGTATTTGTGATGTAGTTCTCCAACAAAACAATGTTTACAAAAATGCATATATTAGAGAAAAATGTGCATAAAATGAATATATTACTGAAAATAACATGCCAAATGCATTGCAGAAATGTGTACATTAGTCGAATGCATACAAAAATGTGTTTAGTAGGAAAAATGGGCATTAAGATGCTGAAGATTTTTCAAGAGGATTTTTTTTTAAAAAAAACCCTCAAATTGCTGCATAAATGTGGAGAACTGAATTTAAGACTGGAAAAATGAAAAACTGGGAAAACCAAAATTGACAATTCTTTCATTCCCAGTTGAGTCTAAAGTCAGATTCAGCATTTAATAATAATAAAAAAAGAACTGTGCACACTGTTCACAGCCAATCCTCTGGCTGTTCTTCAGAGACATACTGTGGACCACCTGCATGAGGTTTATGAACCATGGGTGGTCCATTGTCCACAGTTTGGGAACCCGTGCAGGTGGAAAATAGTCTGACTGGTATTAAGGAGCTTCCTATGAACATTGATCCTTTGGAGAGCCATTGAAAAACTTTTCTTCCATTAATTTGCCAAATCCTCTAAATACATGCAATGGAGAGAACAGAGCAAGACCTCCATATATTGAGTTCTATACACACATTGGAGCACCACTGAGCTTTGGATGATGGCCATGTGCTTGATGTAAAATGGCTTGCAGCGTGCACAACAAAAATGGAAAGAAACCACTCAAGAGTATTTTGAGATTACAGATACATTTATTGTGAACCAAAAATAAGGTGGAATAGCAAGAGTGGGAGGAGAAGTAATAAAATATGGTCAGCTTCAGCAATTTGGCTTGTGCCATTGGAAACAATAAAAGCAGCTCTGATAGCAAATTTACAACACCACTAAAACTGTCTGTCTTTGTACATGGGTTGCTTGTGTTGGACCAAAGGATAGAGATGGTCTTTGCATGAATGGTAAAAGTGAAAGCGACTGTTAAAACAGCTTGCCTTAGTGGGCGAATAAGGAAGAGAAGGTTCTCTGCTTGAGGTCCTGGAGAGCTGAGGATGGAAAACACAATATCATCATCATCATCATCATCATAGCAACAACAACAACAGCAATAATGGCTTAGCACCAGAGCTTGGAAAAGTTACTTTTTAAAACGACAACTCCCATCAGCCCCAGCCAGCATGGCCACTGGATTGGGCTGATGGGAGTTGTCGTTTAAAAAAGTAACTTTTCCAAGCTCTGCTTAGCACCAATAGTGTGCGTGTGAGCTTCCTGGAGACATCTAGTTGGCTACTGTTGGAAATAGAATGCTGGATTAATTTGATTGTTGGGATCATCCAACAGGGCTCTTTGTAAGTTGTTATGATTCGGTATAAATATCCTTGTCAGCATTTTGTCAAGTGAGTACACCATGGGAAAAGCCCTTCAATAGTGGATAGGCATCATGTTCTGAGCTGTGAGGAATGATTAAAAAATACTAATAATGCAAGAAGCAGACTAGACACATGTTATGTTTAGAAATCCCATGTTTTATTAGCAGTTCTAACTTTCTATAATCTGGAGCCAGCCTCAAATTGTCTCTCTCTCTCCTCCCCCCCCCCAGCTAGATCTGGTCAGGCAGCCATGAAAGACTCTGGTGGGCCACAACTGAAAAGCTTTGATTGATAGTAAAATTATTGTAAATTATCTGCATGAGTACCAAATAAATAATATATAAACAGCCTTTCCCAATCTTTGGGTCCTCAGATGTTTTTGGATGACAACTCCCATCAGCCCCAGCCAGCATGGCCAATGGTCAGGAATGATGGGAACTGTAGTCCAGCAACATCTGGGGACCCAAAGGTTGGGAAAGGCTGATATATAAATTAGAACACTATTCTGCATTGTTTTTACAGATTCCTGAAGCATCTTACATAACGCACAAGGAAGCTTATCATTTGCCGCGGATAGTCTGGGCAACGCCCCATGAGGCACTTCAAATGAAGGCATTTGCAAAAGGAGGATTCTCATGTGCCATGCAACATATGGCCCCTCTTGCGCATGCCAGACCTGGCATGGAAAAAGAAACAATAAAGTGGTATTTGCCACAGAGAAGTATCTGATGCTGCCAATTTCCACTGGAGCCTGAGAGTTGAGAGAAGGACAGTTATAACTATTAAAACATCACTTCCTCTCCCCTTGGGATTTGCTCTCCAAAACAGGTCAGTATTTTGGCCATTCTCCTGGAGTGAAGCATGAAATCTTTTTAAGTGAATCACTTCCTATTTCCTCTCTAGCCACACAAGAGTTTCCTTCTTCTTCATTACCAAGAATGTCAGAATCTTGAGAATGCAGAAAACAACTGGAGCCACATGGTCCTCTAAAAATATCTGGCCCTTCTGCGCTGGTAAGGACCAAAGAGTCAAACAAGTTGCTTGCTTATTTCTCTCACTTGCCAGCTCAGTCTCTCACGTGTCTGTCTGCACTGAATACCTTGAAGTAACTGTTCAACATATGACAATTCCACACTGATGCAATTAACAAAGAGACAGTGTTACTGACGATAAAGAAAATATGTAGATCGTAATACTGGGACATAGGAAACTGCCTTCTACAGAGTCAGACCATTGGTCCACCTAGCTCAGTATTGTCTACAACAAGGGTGGATAGGGATGGGGGAAGACATTTGATTCAGTTTGCACTTAAAGCTGAATCTATCAAATTCTTTCTGAAACAATATGAGAACCAAAAAACAGCCACCCTTCAAACTTTGCACTAATGTGGTGCAGTTCCAACCAATTGATGTTTACAAAAAGGCCCATGTTAGGAGACACTGTGCATAAAAATGAATATATTGGTGAAAAAAGCATACAAAAATGCATTGTATTAGGAGGAATTGCTTGCAAAAATGGGTACATTAGTCAGAATATTGCATACAAAAATGTGTTTATTAGAAAAAATTAACACTAAAATACTGAAGAATTTTCATGAGGATTTTTTTTTAAAAAAAAATTGCACATTGCCACAGAAATATGGAGAACTGAGTTTAAAAAATGGAAGAAACTCGGAGAACCGAAATTCACAGATCATTCCATCCCTAGGGATGGGTAAGCTTTATTCGGCCAAAGGGCTGCACTCATCCTTGCCCAACACTCCAGGGCCCCTCATTCAAGTGGTGGGTGTGGCCACTTCACACTTTCCCATGCACGCTCATGCATGCTCACACAGAGAGGACACAAACATACACAGGTATATAGCCCCTCTTCCATGCCGATCATCTGAGGAGGGGGGGTGATCCCAATGTGGAGGTGACTGCTGGTAAGCAAGAGGAGAGGGGAGAGGGGAGGGAGGCCGGCACAGCAGTAGGAGCATCGGCCTGCCCCACACCAACCTCCCTACCCCCTTGCCCCTTCTCCTCTCCCTCTTGGTTACTGGCAGAGGCCTCCCCATTGGGATGCCAGGTGAGCAATGCCTCACCTTACTCCGCCCCACCAACTGCTACTTCTTGGGGTGGGGGACCAAGCAAACAAAGAGCAGAGACTCTTACAGCAATCCAGCAAGCTCAAAACCCCAAAAGAGGCAGACTCCTCCACAGAATCGTTGTGGGTGGTGATACCGTGCCCCAGGAGGGACTTAATACTGGGAACGATCTATCGTCCCCCTGATCAAAATGCTCAGGGAGACCTTGAGATGAGATATGAAATTGAGGAAGCATCCAAACTAGGAAATGTGGTAGTAATGGGTAACTTCAGCTACCCGGACATAGACTGGCTGCATATGTGTTCCAGTCATGACAAAGAAGCAAAGTTTCTAGATATTCTAAATGACTATTCCCTAGACCAGTTGGTCATGGAACCGACCAGAGGAACGGCAACCCTAGACTTAATCCTCAGTGGGGACCGGGACCTGGTGCAAGATGTAAGTGTTGTTGAACCGATTGGGAGCAGTGACCACAGTGCTATTAAATTAAACATACATGTAACTGGCCAATTGCCAAGAAAATCCAACACGGTCACATTTGACTTCGAAAGAGGAAACTTCACAAAAATGAGGGGATTGGTAAAAAGAAAGCTGAAAAACAAAGTCCAGAGGGTCACATCACTCGAAAATGCTTGGAAGTTGTTTAAAAACACTATATTAGAAGCTCAACTGGAGTGCATACCGCAGATCAGAAAAGGTACCGCCAGGGCCAAGAAGATGCCAGCATGGTTAACGAGCAAAGTCAAGGAAGCTCTTAGAGGCAAAAAGTCTTCCTTCAAAAAATGGAAGTCTTGTCCGAATGAAGAAAATAAAAAAGAACATAAACTCTGGCAAAAGAAATGCAAGAAGACAATAAGGGATGCTAAAAAAGAATTTGAGGACCACATTGCTAAGAACATAAAAACCAACAACAAAAAATTCTATAAATACATTCAAAGCAGGAGACCATCTAGGGAGACGATTGGACCCTTGGATGATAAGGGAGTCAAAGGTGTACTAAAGAACGATAAGGAGATTGCAGAGAAGCTAAATGAATTCTTTGCATCTGTCTTCACAGTGGAAGATATAGGGCAGATCCCTGAACCTGAACTAACATTTGCAGGAAGGGATTCTGAGGAACTGAGACAAATAGTGGTAACGAGAGAGGAAGTTCTAAGCTTAATGGACAATTAAATATCTTGGATTTACCTTTCAATCATCTGGCTCTCAACAACAGCATATTACCTCCAGTCTGTTAAACGCTAGGCGTACAACAAAGACCCTATTATCCTTTTTCCATACTAAAGGGGGTCAACTTGTCTCCCCAGCCAGAAAAATTTTTGTTACTAAAATCATTCCCCAACTTCTATACGGCACTCAAATTAGCACTTTCACGAACTATGCAAAGCTGGAAACTATCCAAAATTCCTTCTTAAGATCTATATTAGGAGTGCCCACATGTGTCCCTAACCATATTCTGCGATTAGAATGTGGACTTCAATCTATTGAATCATGTGTTTGGAAGCTGAGAATACTACTATGGTTGAAACTGATTTTTAACCCCATTGGGCTGGCTCCACATGTTCTTATAGACAATTATCACTCTTCTTGGGAAAAACTGATTCTTGATAAAATATCAAGTTTAGGTCTATCTGTATCCTATATTTTACAACTGGGCTTTGAATCTGCTCGTAAATTAGTTATAAAACGGCTTAGGGATATTGATTTCCAACATCATTTACTACTTGTCAGGAACCAAATACACAATCCCAAGTTCTGTACCTTAATGTCTTATCTTTCAACCTTGGAACTTCCTAATTACCGTAGAGCCTTTACGTTAATGAGGCTAAATATATTACCTTCTGCTGTCCTTTATGGCAGATATAATAAAATCCCATACTCTGAACGACTCTGTCCATGTGCTGAGGGTGAAGTAGAATCCAATGAGCATGTCTTTCTCCGCTGCCCCTACTATCGTGACCTAAGAAACAAACTAATCCTACCTATTTTATCACCTTTTCCAGGCAGAACCCAATCATTCTACTTAGATTATCTATTAGGTGACCATCTATCGGATGTGACCTTTGCAGTTGCTAAATATACCGCAGCTGCCATTCATTATAGGAAAACGATTAAAACCATCCCAGAGGCAACATAATTTATCAATAGATGTTAACGGTTTTAACTATTTTATTGACAGGGCTCAATATCAGATTGTTTGGTATTACCCGACTAAATTTTATATGTATAGTACTGTATTGTATTGTCTAATGTTTGAGAGGTCTATCGACCGTAACAATAAATTCATTCAACTAAGCACATAGAAGAACAAGCCTTGCTGAAGCAGAGCCAGCATGGCTTCTGCAAGGGAAAGTCCTGTCTCAGTAACCTATTAGAATTCTTTGAGAGTGTCAACAAGCATATAGATAGAGGTGATCCAGTGGACATAGTGTACTTAGACTTTCAAAAAGCGTTTGACAAGGTACCTCACCAAAGGCTTCTGAGGAAGCTTAGCAGTCATGGAATAAGAGGAGAGGTCCTCTTGTGGATAAGAAATTGGTTAAGAAGCAGAAAGCAGAGAGTAGGAATAAACGGACAGTTCTCCCAATGGAGGGCTGTAGAAAGTGGAGTCCCTCAAGGATCGGTATTGGGACCTGTACTTTTCAACTTGTTCATTAATGACCTAGAATTAGGAGTGAGCAGTGAAGTGGCCAAGTTTGCTGATGACACTAAATTGTTCAGGGTTGTTAAAACAAAAAGGGATTGCGAAGAGCTCCAAAAAGACCTCTCCAAACTGAGTGAATGGGCAGAAAAATGGCAAATGCAATTCAATATAAACAAGTGTAAAATTATGCATATTGGAGCAAAAAATCTGAATTTCACATATACACTCATGGGGTCTGAACTGGCGGTGACCGGCCAGGAGAGAGACCTCGGGGTTGTAGTGGACAGCACGATGAAAATGTCGACCCAGTGTGCGGCAGCTGTGAAAAAGGCAAATTCCATGCTAGCCATAATTAGGAAAGGTATTGAAAATAAAACAGCCGATATCATCATGTCGTTGTATAAATCTATGGTGCGGCCGCATTTGGAATACTGTGTACAGTTCTGGTCGCCTCATCTCAAAAAGGATATTATAGAGTTGGAAAAGGTTCAGAAGAGGGCAACCAGAATGATCAAGGGGATGGAGCCACTCCCTTACGAGGAAAGGTTGCAGCATTTGGGGCTTTTTAGTTTAGAGAAAAGGCGGGTCAGAGGAGACATGATAGAAGTGTATAAAATTATGCATGGCATTGAGAAACTGGATAGAGAAAAGTTCTCCTCTCTCATAATACTAGAACTCGTGGACATTCAAAGAAGCTGAATGTTGGAAGATTCAGGACAGACAAAAGGAAGTACTTCTTTACTCAGCGCATAGTTAAACTATGGAATTTGCTCCCACAAGATGCAGTAA
Organism: Rhineura floridana; assembly: GCF_030035675.1. Lineage (NCBI taxonomy): Eukaryota > Metazoa > Chordata > Lepidosauria > Squamata > Rhineuridae > Rhineura > Rhineura floridana. Next base: position 182,950,538 of record NC_084483.1, read on the forward strand.
TGGCCACCAGCTTGGACGGCTTTAAAAAAAGATTAGACAAATTAATGGAGGACAGGGCTATCAATGGCTACTAGCCATGATGGCTGTGCTCTGCCACCCTAGTCAGAGGCAGCATGCTTCTGAAAACCAGTTGCCAGAAGCCTCAGGAGGGGAGAGTGTTCTTGCACTCGGGTCCTGCTTGCGGGCTTCCCCCAGGCACCTGGTTGGCCACTGTGAGAACAGGATGCTGGACTAGATGGGCCACTGGCCTGATCCAGCAGGCTCTTCTTATGTTCTTATGTTCTTATGTTCTTACACAGATAAAATTCTGTACTTAAGTCTCATTGAAATAAATGGGACACATTCATAATCACTAACTTGAGTCCCATTGATTTCATTGAGATGCAAGAGCTTTTATCTTTATCTCCGTTTGGGTGTCTAGAAACTATGCCTCGGAAAACTGTGCATTGTTTTTATTTAGAAATGAAACATAAGCCTTTCTTCAGTTAACTAGCTCTATCCCCATTTTCATACCTCTTTCTGAATCCTTTGTGTTGCTTTTTTTTAAAAAAAATTGGTCTGATGAACATTTCATCAACTTTATTCTACTTGATTAGTTTCCTGGCTGAAAATGTGAACTGCTCTCATACGAACTAACAGTAACTCTGTCAACTGGATTTTTTATTTCAGTCAATTTAATTTTAAAAACATTTTATTACCTTGCCCATTTGCTTGGATTGTTTATTGTGCCATGCAATGGGTTATGCAAGGCAAGGAGGGCAGGGTTAGTGTCAAGACTCCTCATGTGGAATCCAAAGGTCTTTTTGAATGACCACCAATGTTTCTTGGTTCAGCTTTACAACCAGCTTTTGGGATGTCCTAAGGAACATTAAAGCCATTTTCGCACAACCTGACACCATCTTCTATATGAAAATGAACACATCAAATTCATCACACAGGATGAGTGCCCTGGTTTCTATTTCACTACACACTGGTTCAGACATTTACCAGACCAGTGGTCCAATCCAGGTGTTTATTGGGCTGGCACACAGTGCAGGTGTAACCAACATGGTGCCCTCCAGACGTTCATAGGATCATAGAATAGTAGAGTTGGAAGGGGCATATAAGGCCATCGTTCAACCCCCTGCTCAATGCAGGAAACCAAATCAAAGCATTCCCGACAGATGGCTATCCAGCTGCCTCTTGAATGCCTCCAGTGTCAGACAGCCCACTACCTCTCTAGGTCATTGGTTCTATTGTTGTATGGCTCTAACAGTTAGGTAGTTTTTCCTGATGTCCAGTCGAAATCTGGCTTCCTGCAACTTGAGTCCATTATTCAGTGTCCTGCACTCTGGGACGATCAAGAAGAAATCCCAGCCCTCCTGTGTGTGACAACCTTTCATGTACTTGAAGAGTGCTATCATATCTCCCCTCACTCTTCTCTTTTCCAGGCTAAACATGCCCAGTTCTTTCAGTCTCTCCTCATAGGGCTTTGTTTCCAGTCCCTTGATCATCCTTGTTGCCCTCCTCTGAATCTGTTCCAGTTTGTCTGCATCCTTCTTGAAGTGCGGAGCCCAGAACTGGATGCAGGACTCAAGATGAGGCCTAACCAGTGCTGAATAGAGGGGAACTAATACTTCATGCGATTTGGAAACTATACTTCTGTTAATGCAGCCGAATATAGCATTTGCCTTTTTTGCAGCCACATTGCACTGTTGGCTCATATTCAGCTTGTGATCAATGACAATTCCAAGATCCTTCTCACATGTCGTATTGCTGAGCCAAGTATCCCCCATCTTATAACTGTGCATTTGGTTTCTTTTTCCTAAGTGTAGAACTTTGCATTTATCCCTGTTGAATTTCATTCTGTTGTTTTCAGTCCAATGCTCCAGCCTATGAAGGTCCCTTTGAATTTTCTTTCTGTCTTCCACGGTATTAGCTATGCCCCCCAATTTTGTATCATCTGCAAATTTGATAAGCATGCTCTGTACCTCCTCATCCAAGTAATTAATAAAAATGTTGAAGAGAACTGGGCCCAGGACCGAGCCCTGTGTTACCCCACTTGTTACTTTTGCCCAATTTGAGAAGGAACCATTGATAAGCACACTTTGAGTACGATTCTGGAGCCAACTGTGGATCCACCTGATAGTTGTTCCATCCAGACCACATTTAGCTAGCTTGCTAATCAGAATATCATGGGGCACTTTGTTAAAAGCTGTGCTGAAGTTGAGATATATTATGTCCACAGCATTCCCACAGTCTACAAGGGAGTTTACCCGATCAAAAAACGAGATAAGATTGGTTTGACAGGATTTGTTCTTCATAAATCCATGTTGGCTCCTAGTAATCACTGCATTGTTTTAATGCAGCTATTGGACTCCAGTTCCCATCAGCCCCAGACAGCATGAGCATTGTAGTCCAGCAATATCTGGAGGGCACCACACTGGATATCCCTGCTATGATGGGGTCAGGCTTATTTATCTCTCATTGACCACATGCCTAGTACAGCCCTTGCCAAGCTGGTGCCCCCTCTGGATATTTTGGACAGCATGGCCAATGATCAGGGATGATGGAAGTTGTAATCCAGCACCTGGAGGACACCAGTTTGGGGAAGGCTGACCTAGTATAATGTGTGACGCCAGCATGAAGGTCAGATTTCCACAATCACCCCTTCTCCCCCTTGTATTTTGTTTTGAAGGAGCACGATTGTGTGAACTTGGTCATTGCATAATTTTGGACGGAGCTGAATGTTCTTTTGTTTAACAAATCTGAAAGAGAGAAAGGTCAAGTGGGGCCAAAAGCATTTCCTAGCTCCCCCCTGCCCCAGTCATCCCCCATCAATGTGTGTTTTGCTGTTTTGACACTAGTGTGGCAAAATCTCTTTAAGAAGCATTCCTAGATTTGGTGGGAAAACTCAATGATCTAAGGTGAGCAGTAGGAAATGAGCAGCAAGATAAAAAACACCTGCTTTGCATACAGAAGATCCCACATCCAATCCTTGGCATCTTCAGGTAAGGCTGAGAGAGACCCCTGACTTAAATCATGGAAAGCTGCTGCCAGTCAGTATCAACAATACTATGGTAGATGGACCAGTGATCCTGATTGTGGGCAGAGGATTGTGGGCGAGTAACCATGATCCTCCTCTTCATAGTGCCTGATCTCTTGGAGAGGGCAGATGATCAGGTGACAAGAGCAAGAAGAAGTGTCAGCAGGGCCATGAAGATCCAGCCATTGATCATGGGCCCCCAGGGACTGATACTGAGATTCTGGGGTGCAGGGGCCACAGAAGGTATCTGACTATGTTGTCCTCTGATGCCAGACCTGTGTGGGGTACAGTATGCAAGTGGCTACCGGGCCAAAAGCCCATGTCCACCCTAGAGGAAATGGGAGGAAGCTGGGACCCAAGGGAGCTTGAGTTGTCCTCTGACTCCAAGGTAGGGGCAGGGTTCTTGCATTACCTATGAATGCTGCTAGTGGCAGTGGAGGCTGATGCATCTGGGCCAATGGGACACTGCCCCACCAATTTCAGACTGCAATCAGCCACTCCCACCTGCCTGCCTTCTTACATACAGCTAGTCCAGGGGGTGGCCCTGCCTGTCTGCTTCTTCCTCCTTGGACTTTGTGTTGCACTTGGAGAACTCGGTAGGGAGGAGGAGGAGGGAGACAAAGCTAGGATTAGTTGGCTCTGCCAGTCATTGGCTGTGGCTCCTCCTGCTGTTGGGCTCCCTGCTTTCCATTCCTCCAGTCCCAATGGGCACCAGCCACTGCTGGCTAGTGGAGCTGGAAGGAACCTGAGTGAAGGCCTTGGCGGATGGGAGCAGAAGCTCTGAGAAATATCTTTTGTTCCCTCACACCATGGTCCTTCTTTTTGCTTGCCTTGGGGGTGGGCAACTCAAGCTGAAGGGGGCCTGAAACCTTCAAAATATGGAGCATTAGCTGATGGGGTTGAATGCATTTTTAAAAAATGTTTCAGTGATGGAAGACATGCAACATGGCAGATAGCCCTGATAACGCCATGCGCCAGAACAGACACTCCAGCTATTAAAAAGAAGGCCAGAGGACAGCTCTGTGATTAGATGATCTAAGTTACTCCCTTTTCAGCCGGGAGATGCAAAAAGCTGCCAACGGAAATGTTAGGGTTTGACAAGACTTGGCCAAAAACGAGGCTGAGGCATTAAATCTGTGTTTTGTGAGTTATAAGGCCTTCCCGAAGAAGTGACAAATCCCTCCCCACAAAAGAGTATGGAAAAGCATTCATGGCCCACAGAAAATTACTCCTTCTATCCAGGCCTGCCAAGAGAAAGGAAACACAGGGGGGGAAATGCACAAGAGATTTGCCAGTGCCAGACATGCCATTTCATTTAATAAGCACACCTCATAAAACGCTGGAAAAAATTAATGATTGTAATATACTGTATGCATATTATAAATAGTGACTCGTTTTGAAGGCAGCAATGGTAAATTACTGCCTGAGGGACTGAAAGGTTGTGGAGATGGTGATAAAACACCCAAAGCCAAAAGACATTAATAAAATGATAATAAGTTACTGCTTCACACTCAGGAGGGGTTTTCATCTTCAAAACCTTCAACCAACAGTGACTTTAGCTAATACTCCAGTTTTACAGTGAGCAGGCTGAAGGGGTCCTTCACTCTTTCCATCTTCAACATCTACTGTGAGATCAGAAGAAGTGGAGACTTTTTCATTAGGGCCAACAGGACCTTGCCCCATGAACCTCAGTTGGCCCTCAGCTAGCATGCACTTGCCTGCCTTCTTGCTTACAGCCAGTCCAAGGTGGGGCACTGGCTGAACTTCCGCTTCCTTGGTGTCATCTGCCACTTTCCTTAGCTGCCGCCACCATTAAGTGCCACAGGACAAGGAGACACTTGATACCACAATTTGATACCAAAGACAGTGCCCTAGTATCTCAGACCTATCATTTTGAGGGTAAAATTATCTGCTTAGCAATCATAATGTAGCATTGTGAGTTGTTTTAAGAACTCTTACAGTTATATCAACATTGTTAAACTAAGTGGAATCTGCTCTATTAGAAAGAATGGGGCACTGCCCCACTAAGCTCAGTCTGTACTCAGCCCACCCCCAGTTGCCTACCTTCTTTGTTACAACCAGTTCATGGCATGGCACTGCCTGTCCGTTTCCTCTTCCTTAATGCCTGTGTTGTCCTTTTAGAACTCAGCAGGGAGGAGGATGGGGACGAGACTAGAATTAGTTGGCTCCACCTACTGTTGACCTCCCTGCCTTCTGGCCTACCAGTCTCAATGGGCACCAACCACCACTAGTGGGATATAGTATTTCTTGGGACAATTGCTCTTAATGTGATTTTGAAGAACATGGAAATTAGGGCTATCAATGTATAGTTGATTAATTAGTTGGATTCATTGATTATTTATGTTATAAGATTTATATACTGCTTAATTTACAAAACCCCTTAGCAGTTTACATAAAACAATATAAAATGAACCTTTTTAAAAAACACACACAATAATATTACATGTCTGGGTAGGCTTGTCTAAACAGGAACAGTTTTAGGAGGTGTTTAAAAACAGTACAATGAAGGTACCTGCCTAATAAGGATGCCTTGACTAAAAAAAGGGTACCCCCAATTAAAGAGGTGGCCATCCTGGAAGAGGCATCTTGTTCTGTCTTGCACAAGAGGGATGCCTTGTTGAAGATGACAAAGAACCTTATAGCACCTTGACAACTAACTAAGAGATTATGAAATGAGCTGTCATGGACTAGGGAAAGGGAAAAAAATGATTTTGTTTGCGTTTTAATGCGAAACTACTTAATTCATATTTCTCAAACCAACACACAGACTAAAACACAATTATCCTTCAAAATTTGCAGTTTTCCAACATAACAATATGTACCCAAATGCATTATACTAAGGGAACCTGTGCACAAAGATGCATACACAAAGCGAAAAATGACATACAAAATTGCATCCCGTTAGGGAAAATTGCTTGCAAATTGCACATACGGTCAAAACGGCATAGAGAAATGTGTATATTGGAAGAAAGTCACAGTAAAATGCTGATGAATTTTCATGAGGATTTTTTTTTAAAAAAATGCACTGCTGTGGAAATGTGGAGAACTGAAGATTTAAGATTGGAAAAACGAGAAACTGAGAGAAAGTAAAAGGGACAGCTTTGTCCATCCCTGTCACAGACTAGAGTGTAATCCTCAGATGGCAGGGAAGTGTGTGCTTATACGAGTTTGGAGGGTGGCCTTAAAAGATGGGGCTAAATGGCAAAGAAATGCAGTAAGTACCATTTGTGATAATTCAGTCTTCTAAATCTTCTTCCAAAATCTTACCCACTGTGACAGATATATGCATCACGCCAAAACAATTAGACTTTAGATGTATTCAAAATAAGATCAATGACCCTTTACCACAGCAGCAATTGGTGATAAAATAATCACCTGAGCTGAGTAAGATAACACCTGTTGTGGGTCAGGAAACTATTATCTTTATTCAGACAACCATATTTAAGTTTCCATGAACTCTGAACAATTAGTGGGATGTGTAACGGACAGAACAACCAACAAACCTATCTATGTGATAGATATACAGAATACTCATCTAATATAAATGCAGAGAAAATGTTTGGAATATAGCTCAGAATTATTTGAAAACTTTTAACACAATATAACGGACCTGTAAGGTTTGACTGGTTTAATCAGCAGACTGGTAAATTAAAATTTCAGATGATGTTTTAGAGTGTTTTTAGTGCTTTTGTTTGCTGCCCTGGGCTCCTACTGGCAGGAAGGGTGGGATATAAATGTAATTATAAAATTATAAAATTATAAAATAATAATGGTTGAAGTGGGACAGTTTTAGCTGGTGGAGGACACAGTTTTTAAGGACACAGGTTCCCTCCCCCCATGTTGTTTTGATGCTGGTATGTTACTGTAACAGGGATTGAAAAAGAATTTATGATGGCCCTTCTAATATGTTATAGATTTTGTTAATTAAATGGGAATTCATAGTATGCATCCTTTAATACCTTAAAATTGTTGTTGTTGTTGTTGTTAATTCTTTAATCAGTTGATAGTCCTGCATTTTATTTTATTTTATTAAAAAAACCACACAACAGTCTGCATATAAGAAATAAAATATACCTTAGGAGAAAAAAAGGACAGCAACATAAAAAATCCAGAATCTCAGGTTGCTTCCCCCCTCTAAACAAAACCTACAAACTTCTAAAATTACACAAAAGTGTCCCAATATGGATGAAAAGATTAAGGATGTCATTTGAAACTGACCATATGTGTTATTATTTATGATTAGTCAAAATTTTACGTTTTGCTTACAAATCTCTTTTCTTTCCTTTTCTTTTTTCATGTCTCTTCTAATTTCCTGAGATTAAAAGGTGGTCTTTGGAGTATATGGCTGTTTGTAATTAAATAATCCAACAGCCTACCCATGATGAACACAAAGGCTATATTGTTTGTGGCTTCCCAAAAATTTTAGAAATGTGGACTGCATACAGCATAGAACCAGTTGCAATTGTTTTTGATCCATACACCTTCACAGGTGTTATTGACTAAACATATTTTCTGTTTTGAGCAATGTCTCAGGTACATACTGGGTATATAATCTTATTTGTTTGCTTGCTTGAAGATTTATGTCCTGTCTTTTAGGACAAATGTCTTCACAAGGCAATATACAAAACTTATCATAAAACGTATAAAAACAACAATAAAACAATTCAGAAATAACAATACAGCATTATTACTGTTCTGCCTGAAGCATGTTAGATTTGGTTTAACCATCTTGTGCTGCTATCATCTTATGAACAGGCACAAAAGCCTCAAAAGCACACAAAAGTATGAACTACAGATATGTTGCTTGGATCCCAGGAAAATGCATCTGTTTGAAGGGACTCCCCTTCTTTATATTGCAGGTCTTTTTCAATGCATTGTTTAAAGTCGACTTGATAATTAGATCATTAGATTTTTTCCCCAGTACATAGTACCTTGCACAAAATAACACTGGATTCTGAATTTGTTGATGGTTACATCATCATCATTATCCTCATCATCCTCACCATAATATTCCCAGGGAAACATCCCACTTGTAGTACAAAACATTTTGGATCACACTTCAGTTATATTTTCTGGAGGGCATTTTTCATCAGCTGATGTTGCTAGAATAACATAAACTAGAATGTAACAGCCTAGGGTTGTGAAATGTCCCCCACATAACTCCCTTTATTGCTTCTTTCATGTCTCTCTTGCTCTGTGAAGAGCATCTGCACCCTACATTTATTGTTACAGGGTTTCCCAAACTATGGTCCGTGAGCTTCATGCATGTGGTCTGCGGCATATCTGTGAAGAACAGCAGGAGCAGTGGCTATGAACAGTGGGCGCAGTTCTTTTTTAATGCATGATTCTGCCTTGAATGCTGAATCTGACCTTAAACTCAACACCGGACATCAAAGAACTTTGTTTAACACAACTGGCACATTCATTAGATTAAAGATTCATATATATTTAAATTGTGTTTTATTGCTTCTTTTATTTCTCATATTGCATTTGATTGTATTACAATTTGAATTTTATGGAATTCAAATGGTAATACAGCAAAATACAATATATAAGAAATAAAGAAGTAATAAAGGTATAATGAATCAAACAGCGCATTAAAAATGGCTACAACAAAATCAGGAAGACATCCACTGAGACCGTCACCGCTGTTCAAGAATTTTGGGAACAGTTTGTTAAGGGTGCTGAGAATTGTTAGAACCTCATTCCCAGAACTACAGTTGCCTGAGTGGTTTAACAATGAGTCCCTCTCTGTGAGGGGAATAGGGGGTCTCTTTTCAGCATCCTTAACAAAGACAGCTCCCAAGATTCTTTGGGGGAAGCCACGACTGTTAAAGTGGTATGCTAGAGCTTTAAAAGGATAGTGCAGCTGCTGCCTCTGTCATCTTCAGAGTGGACACACTGAAATCAATGAACACAAGTAACATAAGTTCATTGACTTCAATGAGTCCAGGAGTAGCTGGTGGGAGGGCGGCTACCCTGGGTATGACATAGCTAACAAGTTCATTGATTTCAGTGAGCCTACTCTGATGTATGGCTTACTTGGACGCAACCCAATGTCTTTTCAGTCATTTGTGCCACTCATCCTAGGCAGAAATAAGATCTCTCTCCTTAGGGTATTAACCTCCAGATTTTAAGTCAGGCTACTGCTTCCCTGAGACCATCCTATGACTAAAATCTTCATATAGAAAAACCAAGCATCCCTTTGCTTGGGAAGCTCCATGCCCATGATGGATCAATGTAGGATGCTATGGAGGAGAGGGCCAGCTGGAGGCATGCCCGAGGGCAAAATGGGGATGGAGAGAGAGGAAAGAGGGTTCTACTGAGCACTATACCAATTCATTCTCATGCATGTAGCCATGGGGCATAATTGACTTCCTGAATTACACCAACATCTACTTGGTTCAGCGTTCCTGATGGCCATCCTCTGTCCCCATTATCTGTATGTATGAAGCTGCCTTACACAGACCATTGGTCCATCTCACTGTGTGTTGAGTTCTCCAGTGGGCTGCAGCTCTCCAAGGCTTCAGGCTAAGGGGTTTTTTCCAGTCCTGGTAGCTGAGATCCTTTAAGTGGAGATTCAAGGGTTTAAACTTGGGACTTTTTCGATGCCAGTCAGGCGTTCCACTACTGAACTATGCCCCCCCTCCCAAATACTTGCCTACTTGCAAGAAAGACACAGGTGTGCTAAGCTTCTCACAAGTCAAAATGTAAAATTGTTACTACAGCACACCCTTTCCCAAGCGAGTATCCTCCAGATGTTGTTGGACTCCCAACTCTCATCATCCTAAGGCAGCATGGCCAATGGTGAGGAAGGATGGGAGTGGTAGCCCAACAATATCTAGAGGGCACCAGGCTGGGAAAGGCTGCTATAGCAGAAATAAATGTAAGTTCCAATCCTATGCACACTTACCTGAGAGTAACTCCCATTAAACAGTGGGACTTACATCTGAGTAGATGTGCACTGAACTGCTCTGCTAGTATGTTGTACTCTTAAAAATTCCTTACAGTATCCAGGAACATTTGCTGTCATTTAAAAGTTGCCACTTTCCAGGGATGCACAAAATCAAGATGCTCACTAAGTGTAGCAGTTCCCATGATAGTCAAAGAATCATAGTATCATAGTGTTGGAAGGGGCCTGTAAGACCATTGAGTCCAACTCCCTGCTCAATGCAAGAATCCAAATTAAAGCATACCCGAGAGGTGGCTGTCCAGTTGCCTCTTGAATGCCTTCAGAGTTGGAGAACCCATCATCTCCCTAGGTAATCGGTTCCACTGTTGTACCACTCTGTTAGGATGTTTTTTCTGATGTTCAGTTGAAATCTGGCTTCCTTAAACTTGAGCCCATTATTCTGTGTCCTGCACTATAGGATGATTGAGAAGAGATCCTGGCTCTCCTGTGTGTGACAACCTTTCATGTACTAGAAGAGTGCTATCATATCTCCTGTCAGTCTTCTCTTCTCCATGCTAAACATGCTCAGTTCTTCTAGTTTCTCCTCATAGGGCTTTGTTTCCAGTCCCCTGATCATTCTGGTTGCCTTCCTCTGAACCCGTTCCAGTTTGTCTGCATCCTTCTTAAAATGTGGTGTCCAGAACTGGACACAGTACTCAAGATGAGTCCTAACCAGTGCTGAATAGAGGGGAACTAACACTTCATGCGATTTGGAAATTATACTTCTGTTAATGCAGCCTAAAATAGCATTTGCCTTTTTTGCAGACACATCACACTGTTGGCTCATATTCAGCTTGTGACCAACAACATTCCAAGATGCTTCTCACATGTAGTATTGCTGAGCCATGTCAATGAGAAGAGCATCATGGAACAGGGTAGCATACATGTGGTTCCCAGAAGGTCTCTCATCCCATTTCTATGACAGATCTTTTGTCTTCCTAAGAAGAGCACCCTTTCAATTTTTATCATACATTGCCCTTTGGCAAATGTACAGGTTCTGATCTCAGTACTTCCTTTCTCTGTCTTTTAAAAATCACTCACAATCTTAATTTTAGTAATTTTAACATTAACATCTTAAACAGCTTAATATTTTAACTGATTTAATACGTTTTTATACTTAACATTTTAGGATTGTGTCTGTGGTTGTCCATGTGTTTAACTATGTTTAGTTATTTTGTTATATTGTTTCAATGTGTTTGATATATGTTTTTAATTGTATACTGGATGTTTTTATGCTGTAAACCGCTCAGAGAGCTTCGGCTATTGGGCGGTATAGAGATATAAAAAATAAATAAATAAATAAAATAAATAACTGGTTTCACTTTCTAGGTGTAGAACTTTGCACTTATCCCTATTAAATTTAATTCGGTTGTATTCAACCCAATACTGCAGCCTATCAAGATCCCTTTGAATTTTATTTCTATCTTCCAGGGTATTAGCTATCCTTCCCAATTTTGTATCATCTGCAGATCTGATAAGCATTCCCTGCACCTTCTCATCCAAGTCATTAATAAAAATGTTGAAGCACTGAGCCCAGGATTGAGCCCTGCAGTACCCTGGTCATTACTTCCCCCTAGTTTGAGAAGGAACCATTGACAAGCACTCTTTGAGTACAGTTCTGTAGCCAACTGTGGATCCACCTGATAGTTGTTCCATCTAGCCCACATTTAGCTAGCTTGATAATCAGAGTATCATGGGGCATTTTGTCAAAAGCTTTGCTGATGTCGAGATATATTATGTCCACAGCATTCCCATGGTCTACCATGGTGGTTACCCGATCAAAAAATGAGATAAGATTTGTCTGGCAGGATTTGTTCTTGATAAATCCATGTTGGCTTCTAGTAGTCCCTGCACCATTTTCAAGGTGCTTACGGATTGACTGCTTTATAATCTGCTCCATAATTTCCCCAGGGATAGATGTCAGGCTGACTGGTCTGTAGTTCCCAGGTTCCTCCTTTTTGCTATTTTTGAAGATAGGGACAACATTAGCCCTCCTGCAGTCATCCAGCACTTCACCCATCCTCCACAATTTTGCGAAGATAATACACAGCAGTTCCAAGAGTTCTTCAGCCAGTTCCTTCAATACTCTAGGATGCAGTTCATCAGGCCCTGAAGATTTGATCTCATTCAAAGAGTAGGTATTCCCTGACCATCAATCTCAAGCTGCAATCCTGTCCCTTCAATTTCATGTTTCCCAGGAGGGTCATAGACCCTCTTTTGGAAGAAGACTGAGCCAAAGTAGGAATTGAGCACTTCTGTCTTTTCTTCGTCATCTCTTATCATTTTGCCATTCTCACTGAGTAGCTGTACCACCATTTCTTTTCTCTGTCTTGTACTATGGATGCACCAGAAGAAAGTTTTTAGTTGCTTCTGGCATCTCTCACTAACCTCAGCTCATTCTCAGCTTTATTTATTTATTTATTTACTTACCACCCCATAGCCGAAGCTCTCTGGGCGGTTTACAGCAGTTAAAAACATTAAAGCTTTTAGCCTTCCTGAACTTCCGGGAAGGGTGACTTCGCTTGTGCCTGCTTTTGGGACGGGCTCCCGCCTCAAAAGAAGCTTATTCAGATATAAATCAGTCAGAACATTTTTTTTTTTTGACTGATGAAATTTCTCCCGGGCAGGGAGAAACGTAGAGATCAACCTCAAAGCCTGTTTTTGTTGGGAGGACTGGATTTCATTAATTTATGAGATAAGGTCCAGCCAACAATGCCGGACGGACTTCCTAACAAGCTCTATCTGCTTAAGCGATACGTTTATCTTTTCTTTAAAGAGAGAACGGACTAACAGGCAAGCACCCTTCTTTCTATTATTTTTTTTACTTGGTTTAAATTGTTGCAGCAAAAGGAGATTTGTCAGATTGATCGGCTTTGGACAACTTCTGGGTGAGATATAGCTCTTCTCTGTTATTCACGAAATTAACAGCTTATCTCTGTTTCTGTCGCAAAAAGCTGTCCTGGAAGTGCATTCTAAAGATAATAAACAGAAGAGGGATTTCTATTCCTGATTTCTATTCCGAGGAATATTATATTGTCTGGGACTATTCTCTTTTTGGTCTATTTTATTTTGACGAATCTGCTTCTTCACGACGCCACTAACTGTTTTGATGCTGGGAACTAAATTTGTTTTGCATTCTTGAACATAGAGAGATAAGGCAGGTTGCTCTGTTTATACTGTGATGTCATCAAGCCTGGAATATTAACCCAATTGTTGCTGAAATAAGAAGTGGTTCTTCTTTATTTTTGTTTTGCTTTGTTTTCGTGGTTTTAAAAATGGCAATCAAGAAAGTGGCTGAGAATCTGGAAGTAATTATGTTTCAGAAAATAATGGATGAGATTGAGATAACGAAACAAACCCTGCAACAGGGTAGTAAGGAGCTGAAAATTGAACTGAGCAAAATGATGCAGGAGCTTAAAGAAATAAGGGATCCTGTGAGAGAGGAGAATGAGATCAGAGATGAGAAAAGAAAAAATAAAGGGAAGATACAAGCCCTGGAGATTGGAACAAATGTGGAATTGGAAAAAGATCTGGAGTTTATGGATTTTAGAAATAAAATCTACTGTTTGGAATTTAACGTTATCTCTGAAGAAATTAATGAAGATATTAGAGATAAAGTTATCAATGGCTTGGATAATCTTCTGGACTGGAATGATGTGATGGAGCTTGATATAGAGAAAATCTATGGAATTAACTGCAGCCATGTGACAATGGAAAAACTCTTAAGAGATGAGCCAGTGCATTTTGTAAAAAAGAAGAACACAGATATGACTTTACAACAGTATTTCAGCAACTTATTCAGAATGGATGGCAAGAAAATATTTGGGATAGAGGAAATTCCCATCAGACTCTTATTATATGACTATGGCTACAACAGCAATATTATTATGGAATACTGATAATGGAAGATTGGACACTGAAATTACTGGACTTAACAGGACTATTGAAGATGGAAGATGGAACTAATAGGGATAAAGGAATAATGGCTATTGAAATTATTGGACCTAACAGATTCTGATGAGATGGATTAATCGAAATGTTTATTTGGACTATGGTTATGACAATAAGATTATTATAATTATTAACGAGATGGATTAATTGACATGTTTATTTGGAGAAAAATTGATAGATATATTTCTTAAAGAATTGAAACCTCTCTTTGACTTTTTGTGGAAAGAATAAAGTAATGTTTATGAGATTTGATGATTAATTAAGATAACTACTGGAGGAAAGTGATTTTATAATATGATTTAAGAGACAGGATTGTTATATATTGTAGACCTATAACTGATTTGATATGTGACAAATGGGAAGTCAACATTTTATTTTATTTTGTTTAATCATTTTTGTTTTGTTTTGTTTTTTGTCTTTGAATGTTTTATGATTTTGTTTTCTATGTTTTATGAAAATTTGAATAAAAATTATTGTAAAAAAAAAAAAAAAGCTTTTAGCCTTCCTGATGCCATCCCTGCAGTTCTGTACTACCTGTCACTCTTCCTTTGTTTATTTATTTATTTTTTAATTGTATTTATATACCGTCCCATAGTCGAATCTCTCTGGGCGGTTTACAGTAACTAAACTGTAGTCTGGCCTGGCCTTTCTTCCATTTTCTGTATGTGTCCTTTTTTGTTTTCAGGACTTCTTTAAGCTTTCTGTGAAGCCAAATTGGCTTCTTCTGCTGTCTTCTCCCTTTTTTCCTTGTTGGAATTGTTTGCCATTGGGCCTTTAGAATTTCTTCATTTAGAAACTCCCACCCATCTTGGACTCCTCATTAGGGTCGCTTGCCACAGAACCTTACTTACCATTGGTTCAAGTTTATTAAAATCGGCTTTCCTGAAGTCCAGTGTAGGCATATGGCTACCTCAGCTTTTGCTTCCTTTAATATCAAGAACTCTAGTATATCATGGTCCCTCTCTCCCAAAGTTCTCCTAACTGCCACTTCATCCACCAAGTCACCTCTATTGGTTAGAATCAAGTTGCTTTCTTCACCTTCTGTAGGAGAAAGTTATCTCCAACACAAGTCAGGAATTCCTTGGAGAGGACGTGTTTGGAAGAATTTGTCTCCTAACGTATATCGGGGTAATTGAAGTCCCCCATTATTACTATATCATGCCTCCTCAAAACACTGGCAATTTGCTGTGCAAAAGTTGCACCTTCATCTTCTCCTTGATTGGGTGGTCAGTAGTAGACTCCAACCACCATGTTCCTAGTGTTCCTTGCCCCATTCATTTTAATCCAGATACTCTCGGTGGAGCTACCAAGCTCATCCTCCTGTATTTCTGTGCAGGGATATATATTTTTAACATAGAGCGTGACTCCGCCTCCCTTTCTATTCCTTTTGTTCTTTTTGAACAGGTTATGTCCTTCAATCACTGTGTTCCAGTCATAGGAGTAATCCCACCAAATTTCAGTTATACCTATCAAGTCATATTTACTCTCCTGTATTAAGAGTTCAAGTTCGTCCGGTTTGTTTCCCATACTCTGGGCATTAGTATAGAGACATCAAAGACCATGTGATTTATGGCCTGGCTTCCTTCCTATATGTTTATGAAGACTATTACTGGGCCCCATTAGAGCCGTTCCCTCAGTTCCTCTTACTGTGCATAAGCCTGTGTTAGTCGTTACCACCATGTATACGTCTCCGTCTTCCTTACTATTCAGTTTAAAGCTCTCCTGATGAAGTTCTCAATGCTGTGGCCAAACACATTCTTCCTAGTCCTTGTGAGGTGCAACCCATCATTTGGCAGCAGTCCATCTTCCAGGAAGCGTAGCCCGTGGTCCCAGAATCCAAATCTCTTGCATCAACAACACATTTGTAGCCAGTCATTCACTTGGAGTATTTTTTTTCTCTTTCCACTCCTCTTCTAAGTCCTGGAAGGATGGACATGAAAACTATCTGAGCCCCAAAGTGCTTGAGTTTCCTTCCCAGAGCTTCAAAGTCTGATGTGATTTCTTCATAGCTCCGCTTGGCAGTATCATTCGTTCCCACATGGATGAGAAGAAAGGGATATCCGTCAGTAGGCTTTATGAGCGATGGCAACACTTTCATCACATCTCTAATCCATCCTCCAGGGAGGCAGCATACCTGGTGAGTCCATGGATCTTCTTGGAATACTTGGGTTTCAATCCCACGCAGTAGAGAGTCTCCCACCACTACTACTCTTCTCTTCCTCTTGTCGTGGGGTGTGGTTTCATTGTCTCTGCTTGACTGAGCTTCAGCCTCTTTCACACTGTCACGTGGGGTCTCCTGTAATTCTTCCCCTGCAGACTGTCCTCTAGTCTCATCATCAAGGGCCTGAAGTGGTTCCATAGTTCTACCAGTGATGCATGTCTTCTCACTCTGCTCCTAACTGTCACCTTTTCCCATAAAGTTTCCTCCACTTCATTGTTGTTCTCCACAACAGTCTCCTCTTCTGCTTCAACATGGTCTTCCACCTCCTGTACTTCTCTTTGCTGCTGTTGTTGCAGCGTTCTATCTAAGAACTCTTCACCTTCTTTTACACTCCACCTGTGTGGCCACCTGCCATTCCAGGCCCCTCACTTTTTCTTGCAACAGCGCAATCAGCTTGCACTTGTTGCACATGTACACCATGTTGTTCTCAGTGTTACACTGATTAAAGAATCCAACACCTAGCAGAATTTTCTTCTCCATTGAGCTGTTGTTTCCTTGTTTATTATTTATGATTTGTTTATTATTTATTTGTTTACTGGGAGCGAGCCCGAGGACATGGGGAGGAAGACAATATTGAACCAGCAAACAGCTGCACTGTAATAAATGCCTGTTGCCCTTCTGCCTCTCGAGAACTGCCGCCCCCGCTAACACCACCTCCTCTTTCTTGGCAGTGCTGATAATGATAATGTTTCTATTTAATTTAATTTTTGTATATTGTATTGTTTATATTGTATATTATTGTATTTTTACACCTGTGTTTATTTTTCTTGTAAGCCGCCTTGAGGGCCTTTGGCCGAAAGGTGGGGTATAAATAAAATTTAATAATAATAATAATAATAATAATAATAATAATAACAACAACAACAACAACAATAATAATAATAATAATATTTCTTAAACCCAGTTGTGACTGGTGCCCATTGGGACTGGTAGAGGCCTATAGTAGATGGAGCAGAGCCGATGACAGGCAGAGCTAGCTATTTCTAGTGCTCCATTTGCCTTAATGGACCAAATTCCTCTGCATATACCCCACCCTCTCTCTCACAAGAGCCCAGGGTGGCTAACAATAAAAATACACCATTAAAACAAAATTAAAACCACAATATCAAATATCATATACTGTATGATATAAAATATAATATGATCTTACTACATATAAAAAGAAAACTCAATGACTTGCAACAAACTGAAATCCTTTTGGGATTCAACCCAATTCATAAACAGGATACTGGACTGAACTTTGGTTAGAGACATCACTAGCTCCATAAATTGTCATGGGCCATTTACAGAGCTGTAGGAATGTTTTCATAATTATAATTGTCCGTAGTTTTACTTCTGCTGTGTTGGTTTCTGTAACTGAACATTATAGCTCAAGTCACTGTAACAAGAAACCCGCAGTGCAGCTAAGGCATGCATGTGAGGGTTAGTGGCTCAAGCATGCAGCTGAATTCCCATAGGTGTGTGTGGAGCCTAACACTCAAATCACAGGTACAGCTGCTGTCAAACTGTCTGAGCCATCATCCTAGATCAACAGGTGCATGCAGACCCAGCTTCAGCCTGACACGATGCACATGCTGCTTGCATTTGCACTGTACCATGTGTGCCCAATGTTTTTTCAACCAGCTTCTCTAATCATAGGCAGAGCCAGCACCAGGATGTGCCAGCGGCCCCTCCTTAGGATGGGAGGGTAGTACTCAGGTCATGTGATCTGCAGTAGCATCGGCTCCTGACCCTGCTTTGGATCGCAGAGAGGGCGGTCCCAGGCACCTCTCCCCCAATACAGTAAGTGCGGGCTTCAAAAACCCTGCACGCATACCCCACCTACCTCTCCCATCCCTGTGAATGGCATGCATGCTGTGCACACATGCCTGCCATCAACCAAGTTCCCTAAGGGGCTGATGACTCTGCCACCATCTTGGTTGATGGCAGGTGTGGGCATACAGTGCATACATCATTTATAGGAATGATAGAGGTAAGTGGGATGCGCAGGTAGGTTTATTAACCCCACACCTCCTGTACGGAGAGGTTGGGCTATGGCACTACAGACCTGCACAGGATGATGCCCAAGGGCCCTGGCATGCCTGGCAGCTCTGATCACAGGGATTCTCTAGCAGTGCTACTGTGACTTGTGCCCTTTAGCTATGGCTCAAGTAAGCCAGTGAGGCATTGTGCTGAAACATTCTTTCTGACCATTTAGTTATTTATTAAATTTCTTTCCTGCCCTTCCCAAAAGAAGCCCAGGGCCGCAAACCAGTGAAAAAAAAATCTTGTCTTAAAAACAATTCCAATACAAGTGAAGACTGAGATAAGGATCTCTACTTAAAAGGCTTGTTGGAAGAGGCAGGTCTTCAGTAGGTGCCAAGAAAACAACAGAGTCAGATCCTCTCTAATATTTAAGGAGGGAATTCCAAAGGGTAGGTGCCACTGTAGTGAAATGTGTCTCTAGGGTAGATGCATAGCAAAGAAAGAGTTAACTTTCTCTAGAGGGTATTACACACCCTAGGGGGAGCTAGACTAATAGCCAAGAAACCCCTGCAGAAATGGAAACCCCAAAATACCAGAAATATGCTCAAATAAAAGCCCCTGGATGCACAAGATGTGGGAAAGGGCATACACAAAGAGCAATCTGTCCTGCAAAGGCTGCAGAATGCCACAAATGTAAGAAGACAGGCCATTTTGCCACTGTGTGCCTCACGAGAATGGTGAGTGAAACTGTAGAGCAGCAGAAAAGTCAAGAACAATTTTTTCTGGTTCCAGTCACACGGGTGGAAAATTTCACAGATCCTAAGAAAGTAGAAGCCATTTCCACAATCAAACCTCCAGACTCCATCACAGGACTGAAAAGATTTTTGGGCATGGTACATTATTTAGAACGCTTCTTGCCAAATTTGGCAGAGAAACTACACCCATTAAATATACTTTTGAAAGCAAACAGCACATGGTGCTTGGGTCCAAGCCAAGAAAAGGTCTTCTCAACAGTGAGAAAATGCTTAACAGAGGCTCCAGTACTCATTTACTATGAAGTTAACCGGCAGACCACAGTGAGTGCTGGTGCCAGCAGTTATGGCCTGGGAGGAGTACTACCCTAAAATCATGATGGAGAATTGAAACCAGTGGCCTGTTGCTCAAGAATGCTAACAGAAGCTGAGACCTGATACGCTCAGATAGAAAAGGAATGTCTAGCTGCTGTTTGGGCTTGTGAAAAATTCTCAAAATATCTCTATGGGTTAGAATCATTTACACTCTGTGCAGACCATAAACCCTTGGTACCACTGATAAATTGCAAAGACCTGGATCAAGTACCAATACAATGTCAGTGACTCCTTTTACGCATGATGAGGTACAATCCTCAAGCAGAATACAGGCAAGGCAAGACTCTTGTAGCAAACACACTGTCAAGAAATTCACTGGAAACTCCAGACCCTGAAACAACCCAGTTAGTTGAGGAAATCGAAGTCTATGTAAATCTTCAACAAGCTTCTAAACCAATATCTACCACACTCCTTCAATGCATTCAAGCAACTACCAGCACTGACCCAGACCTTTCAACGGTGCTGAAATTTGTCAGAACTGGTTGGCCATTGTACATGTCTGAAGTGACAACTAACCTTAAACCTTTCTTTGCAGAAAAGCGAACCCTTACAGAGTTGGAAGGAACAGGCCTCTTTGGTGATAGAATTGTCATTCCTGCTACAATGCGACAGGAAATATTGGGAAAACTCCATGAAGGTCATCAATGAATCACTAAGTGCAGAGAACATGCAAGAATGACTGTTTGGTGGCCATGAATAGGCAATAATAACTAACTGTGAGTTTTGCCAGACAAATAAACCTTCACAACAGAAGGAACCACTCATTACCACTCCATTGCCAGATAGACTGTGGAAGAGAGTGGGAGCATACATCTGTGAGTTACGAGGACAAAAGTACTTAGTCACAATAGACTATTTCTCCAGATACATAGAGATTGCATACATCCCTGATTCAACACGGTCTACTGTTATCAGTTGTTTGAAGAATATCTTTGCCAGATGGGGATGCCCAAATGAACTAGTAACAGATAATGGACTGCAATTTTCAGGGAAAGAATTTACTTTGTTCGCAAAGAAATATGACTTTTGTCACATTACAGCCAGTCCCCATGACACACAAGCCAATGAGGAAGCAGAGAGAGCAGTACAAACAGCAAAGCGAATCTTATGTCAGGAAGATCCCTTCCTAGAACTGCTAAGCTACAGAGCAACACCTATCAATGCAACAAAGTGCAGTCCTGCACAACTGATAATGGGAAGAGAAGTAAGAACACCAATTCCAACCTTAGAAGCAAGTTTGTATCCTAAGTGGCCTGGTTTGGGAAAAGTCCATGTCACAGACAACATGGCTAGAAGAAACTACAAATATTACTACGACAGAAGTTATGGAGTGAAGACACTTCCAAAATTACAACTTGATTCACAAGTAAAACTGAAACTGGATGACCAGAAAGGACGGTCTGAACCAGCAGCAGTCCAGAGCCAAAGTCAAACTCCAAGATCTTATGTCGTCACTACCAACAATGGAACATTCTGAAGGAACAGGAGATATCTACAGTTGGTTCCCAAACCACAACTAATTTCACAACAAAGTGAGAATTCAGAGGCAGAAATACCAGAAGAGCAGAATTAATTGCCAGAACAATCTCAAAAGACAGAGAACACAGAACTAACAAATTCTTGTGAGCAAGCATCACCTGCCAAAGACAGCCTATCTCTTGAGAGTCTGAAGAGAATGATATCCAGAGGAAAAGTAATTTGAAAACCAGAATGTTATAGAGACTGAATGTTATTCTACACAATGTTTGCTGATTTAAAAAAGCACACACACAAAGTAAGTTAGAACTTATAAGTTAGAACAAAGAAAGGGAAATATAGTGAAATGTGTCTTTAGGTTAGATGCACAGCAAAGAAAGAGTTTAACTTTCTCTAGAGCATGGGTTCTCAACAAGGGGGGAATTCCCCCCCGGGGGGAATTTTAGGGTTCCAGGGGGGGAATTGGGATCACTATTCAGCAAAGTGTGATGTCCTGTAGATTATGTACAATCTGTAAAATTGTAGTTTGTTTTTAATTTAATCTGCGACATTCAATAAAGTTTATTGAATGTCACAGATTAAAATCGATTCTTGAACATGCAGCATTATTTTCATTTGCAATATTAAATTACTATTTAAAGACCAGAAAGTTCTCCAAGAAATTCTGTTATAATATAAACTAAGAAATTTTTCTCTCACAAGAAACACCACTGTCACTCGCGAAACGTCAACACGCTATGAGAGACTATATTGGGAAGGGGGGAATTATATTCTGAACAATGGTGAAAGGGGGGAATGGAGCAAAAAAGGTTGAGAACCACTGCGAGGGTATTACACACCCTATGGGGAGCTTGACAGATTTAGTTACTGGAATGAGTTAGTCAGTGTTGTGTGTGCTGGGTGAGACCTAGCACAGAACAAGCTCAGATGTTTACTGTTTAAGAATTGTTAAATAAAGAAGCTCTATTTTATCCTCGGTCTCATCCTGATCCATATAACAGCCACCATATTAAAGGCCCAATTCCTATACTGGTGGTGGTGGTGGTGCTGCTGCTGCTGCTGCTACTACTACTAATAATAATAAATTATTTTGTAATAGGAATGAATCAAAGCAGATTACATAGATTTAAAAATACAAAACATACATAAACAAATCCATAAATTCCTTAAAATAATCAGTACAATGGCATAAAGGGGTAGAAATTTAACCAAATGCTTGCATAAAAAGATATTGTGTGAAATGGGCCTCCTGATAAGATGGTATCTGCAGGAGACACCTCACCTCATTTCTTGGGGGGAGGGGGACAAAAGCCTCCCAAATAAATTTCTCCATTTTCTCCAGAGGGCAGATCACTGGATGGAAGAATGGTTTAAGATTGTAACTGTGTTTTAGAATGTTTTAAACTGTGTTTTAGAATGTTTTAAACTGTGTTTTAGAATGCTTTTCTTTTTGTTGCTGTTAAATTGTTTTATTGTGTTTTCCACCTGGGCTCCTTCGGGAGTAGGGTTGCCAGGTTCATGGCCTGAGACTGACCCTGTATCTTTAGGAAAAGAGAAAGTCAGCCGAGTGCAGGTGTTCTTGCAACCCTGTAATGGGAAAAACCACAAGGTGGAATTCTCCCTTCTCCCTACACAACTTTTAAAGATACAAAAGACCTCTTGGAGGCTGGGCCTGGCAACAAAGAGGTCTTCTGTATCTTTAAAAGTTGTGCAGGGAGAAGGAAGAATTCCACCTTGTGGTTTTTCCCATTACAGGGTTGCAAGAACACCTGCACTCGGCTGACTTTCTCTTCTCCTAAAGATACAGGATCAGTCTCAGGCCATGAACCTGGCAACCGTATTCAGGAGGAAGGGCAGGATATAAATCTAATAAATAATAAAATAATAAAACTACTTATAAGGTGACCAAGAGTTTGCCAGTTTTCCCCTTGCTTTTTTATCATAAGAAAAAAAGGCCTATGACTTTCCCACTACAACCTCATGTCCTGGAATGCCTCAGGACTGACATCACATTGTTACTCCCAATTCTTGGAACTATGGCTGATGCAAGGCTCTCTACAGAACTTTCCACTGGGTACACATCCTGGCAATAAGGTAAGCAGAAACCATATCTGACATTTCAGAGAACATTCTCTCCCCCTTGGCCAAAAGCAGCAGAAAATCACCCCTTATTTTCAGAGGGACAACTTATGTGTGTGTGGGGGGGATTTTGACTCAACCATGCTTGTGCTAGTAAGTGTTGGATTTGCATGTGGAAATCCATGTTCAAATCACTGCTCAGCTCTGAAGCTCACTTGGTGATCTTGGAGCAACACTGTTTTCAATGTACCTACCTGCTTAGCTCTGTTGTAAGGAAAGGTTGACAAAACAAAGGGCAGAAGCCAAATTGTTTAAAATTTCTGACAAAATGCTATGATCCATCATGGCACGATAATGTGCCTCTGAGATGGTCGCTTTTGGTTGCAAATGTTCCAAAAAACTACATCAGCAAGTACTATAGAGAGAGTGCAGTTTGCACACAAGTCCTGCTGTGGGCTCCCCATAGGCATCTGGCTGGCTATTGTCAGAACAGGATGCTGGATGGGATGGGTTTTTGGCCTGATCCAGCTGGACTCTTCTTATGTTCCCTGTTCTGTTCATAAATGCGTGTCAGTACGAACTTGAGAGGGATCAATGCAACCATATCATTAATACCTCTGTCCAGTTGTTAGATGCATTCATACCAGTATGCATAGCAGACTAAGTGGATCCCCCCAAAAATGGCATCGGGAGTTGAATCGGAAGCCCTTAAACTTCTTAACTGAAAGTTCTACAATTCAAAGCTCTGTGGCTACTTGAAAGAAAGGCATTTTTCACATATTCAGAATGCTTTTTTTATCGTCATTGATCAATGTGTACAAGAAGCTGTTCCCCTTGTGCTCGTTTTTGTCTGTCATTGGGAGAGCTAGAGTGGGGAAGTCATCAGAGGTGGAAGATGAATAGCAGACTTCTTTTCAAGACAGTGACATTCAGCTTTCCCCTATAGTGTCTTCTGCCTATTTATGTGGGGCAGCATCTTTGAGTAGGAACATAGGAAACTGTCTTATACTGAATTAGACCCATGGGTCCATCCAGCTCAGTATTGTTTACACTGACTGGCAGCAGCTCTCCAGGATTTCAGGCAACAGTCACTCCCAGCCCTACCTGGAGATGCTGGGAACTGACCCTGGGACCTTCTGCATGCAAGGCAGATGCTCTACCACTGAGCTCTGGCCCTTGCTATAAAGAGTAACAGTCTCCAGCATCACTTTCCCACCAAGGATGCTGGGATTGATTGTTCCAGCCCTCAGCAGGGGAAAAAATGCTCTGCAAGGGGCCGGGAGAGACCTGCAGCCATTGCCACTTCCCCCTAGCCCTTTACCTGGCCAAAGAAAATGATTTTTAAAAAACCTGTTGACAGTGGGAGGCAGCTAGGGCTGTTTGCCCTAATCCTGCTTGTGGGCATTCCAGGAGGGATGCTTGCCTTCATGAGCACCTCTCCAAGCTGCCACTGCTTTGGAATGTGTCCCATTTACATCAGGCTCATCTGGGAGAGACACAAGCTTCTCATCTGCATAATCAGATTGGGGAAAGCTGTTGAATTACTGGCTGTTCTCCCCTCCTTTGTCAGGTCCAAGAAATAGGTGGAAAACAACTTGGGTCCCTCTTAGCCTCTCCATATTGTGAACTTCAGCTGGAGGGCTTAGCATAATCTCCAACTGAACATCAGTCCCAATTCATTCATCACCATGGCACGGGGCTGTGGACTTTTGCACTGCCTTCTGTTGCTACAGTATATTTTCAATAGCAGTTTGATCTCCAGCAACTGACAGATGATAAAATGTTTGTCCTATGAAAAGCTTCACCGGCTGATTTCTACAGGTTGCCGATCAAATGTCTATTTAAAGGCATAGGAGCAGGCCGAGGCACTTTTTTTTGTCAGCTGGCAACCCTGTCATGGCAATATAGTTATCAGCAACAACATGGTTTACCTAGTTCAGGTGGATAGATTCTACACCAGTAACAAACCTCGACTATAGACATTGATGCTGAAATATCAAGTAAATACATCTTCTGGCTGAATCAAGTACATACATCCCAACTGCCCCTATTCACAGGAGGTAGTCCCAATTTTTTTTCATTGTCCCTATTTTCTTCCAGTTTTGACTTTTCAGGCTGCCTTCCTGAAAACTTGGTGTGAGATGCTGAGGGTTGTATTCAATGTTAGTCCAACTAAAATTAGTGGACATGATTAACTTTGGTTCATTAATTTCAATGTGTCTGCTCTGAGCAGTTATTACACTGCGTGCAAGCAGCAACAATATGGGTTACCCAATTCCGGCGGATAGATTCTACACCAGTAATTGGATGCATTCCAATGACTTGTCATTCTTCAGATTTCACCACTTGCTGGAGTTTCCAGAACTTAAGACTCTTGTTGGGATGAGATGTGGATGGATTTTATTGAATAATCCACCATTATTCAAGTGGATTGTGACGAGCTCCAAAGAGATCTCCCCAAATCAGATGAATGGGCAACAAAAAATCAAACATGGTACAATGTTAATAGTGTAGCATCTTAACATAAGTAGATTGATTGATTGCTGTAAACTGCCCAGAGAGCTTCGGCTATGGGGCGGCATACAAGTGCAATCAATCAATCAATCAATCAATAAGCCTACTAGATCAGGCCAATGGCCCATCTAGCCTAGCATCCTGTTCTCACAGCGGCCAACCAGATGCCTGTAGGAAGTCTGCAAGCAGGACATGCGCTAGAGATTCCCAATAGTTGGTATTCAGAGGCTTACTCCACAGTGAAGGTGGAACACTACTATGCATTGCCTTCAGCTATACATAATAATAGGGAGGGGGAGTTCACTCCCTGAAGATATTTGCACAGCATGCATGAATGCCCAGGGGCAAGACTAGTTGGTTTGTGTGGCATTAAGATGAGGCTAGCACGGCCCTGCTGCCCACTCATTCATTAATAGAATACATGAGCAGCTCACCTGAACGAGGTTTATGTTTCTCTACAATATTTTTATCCAAAACAACATGCACTGTCTTGACTTTTAAATCAGTGGAGGGCAGGCTATTGCAGAATAAACAAAGACAGCATACGGCAAGGCTAAAGTAGAGCCACCAGCAACTTGTAGTGTTAAAAGCATGCCTTTGTTGTCAGCTGTGAAATATTGGAAGATGTGCAAGCAAGCTTGAGGAGAGAGGTTTCCCCAGCCTGTCTCCTAACGCTTAGCATAGAGGCTTGCATGGATGCCAGCTGATCGTTTGGCATGAAGCCTGCCCTGGATGAGCAGGACTGAATGTGCAGGCAGTGAATAAAGAAATAAAACTGAAATATAACTGTATGTACCATCTCCATGAATAGCCACATTAGAGTTATCTAAACAGCATTTAAAACATGCACCTCACTTGTTAAGGAACAAGAAACTAGAAAAAGATTGTGTTTGATAACAACAACACATAATGTTGCCCTTAAAAAGATCCTTTTTTTAGCATTTCTTCTAAATCTCTAAACAAATGAGATGTGAGACTGAGAAATTTCATCGTGTACTCTTTTCTAAACGTTTAAGTGCCTTTTCTAAATGTGCTATTTTCCTGATGAAAATAACCTTCTTCTAAGCCTGCCCTGTGAAGTGGGAGTGGAGGGAACATACAGATACCTGTATAGTGCCTTTAAGTTTTGCCCTGCAGGATAAATAGATTCAGGTGAGGAATGGAAAGTGATTTTCAATGGGAAAATGGCACACAGCAGAAAGGGTTAAGACCATCACCTTAGTAATAAATGGATCTGTCATTTTTGGATTCTCTCAGTTTCTCATTTTCCCCCCAAACCTTAAATTAGGGTCACCCAATGAATGAAGATACATTCGGTGTTGTTGTTTTTAAAAAGTCTACATGAAAATTCATACACATTTTCATGTGCTTTTGCTTTTCTTATCACTGTGCTCTCTCAGACTAGCTATGGGTCAGAGAGGGGAGATTTCAAAAAGAATCATATGATCATTTCTTCCCCTATGCAGCCACACTGTTTCAGGCTTGGTTTTCTTTCAGACCTAGGCCTCAACAAGCTTCACCAAATTGTATTTGACCATCACCATTCACATGCAGTGCTACCAAGCCTAAACTTCACAGGTTGTATAAGGGGGTATCTGTAATAAGCTGTTGAGTAGTGAGCTAAGATCGGGGGTAGTGTAGGGTTGCCATATTCCAGTTCCACAAATCCAGGCAGGCTAATAGTTGGATTGTCCGGTTGTTTTGTTTTTGTGCCTAGGAATTACCACCAAAAACTGGGGAAAGATGTGAGAAATCTTGTTTTAAAAAGCAACATTTTCAGCCTTAAATGCATAGACTCTAGTTTCCAACACTATGGAATATTTATTGATTAAGAGGATTTATATTCTGCCCTTCTGCTGTTAAAAACAGAGCTCAGCACAGCTTACAAATATAATAAAAACAATAAAAATACACAAAATATAAAAACATAATAAAAACACAAAATAGCAACAAACACAAAGTAAGTCAGGGCAGCAGTATGGTTAACCTTAGCTGGTCATTGACTGAAATAAACTTATTTACATTTTTTAGTATGGTTAACCATTACATATACGATATATATATACATATACGATACATATACGAGATGTGGTGGGTGGAGAAAAACAAGAAGCCAAAATGTTAGGAAAAGGAGTCTTTCACACCACATGCTCAGTTCTAAATATTGTTGCAGCAAGTTTTACAAGTTCTTCCACTATTCCACTGGTGCAGGCACTCAGACATTCAAAGTATCTGTATGTTTCTTAGGTTTTATAAAAGCAGAGCTTTGCTTAACTCAAAATTTCTTCTCCCTTTGATCAACCACATCTACACAGTTTCCACCTCCATACTCAAAATGAAATTGGGCCTGGAAGTGTGCAACAACCCCACACATACCTTGCTAATTAGATTACCAATGCCAGGATGTCTGTCTTATCGACTACTCTCCTGCTCCCTCCCCCACCGGGCATCATGAAAGACCCAGTCCTGGGCTCAGAAAGAAAATAAATATCTGGTCCTCTTCAAAGTACTCATAAGCCTCTTGTTTTAATTAAAATAATAATTATAAATTCTTGCTCTTATCACTAATGGGAATTAATTACCTTGCATATGCTGCTGTTGCTTCTATGGCTGTAACGGAGTGAGGTTAAAGATAAGTGAAATGCAAATAGGAAAAAAACAACACAAAAGGCAGTAACACTTTCCTAAGTGTAATACCATACCAACCACAACAAGATTCCTATGAGTAAGGGAGAAAACTAAGCATCTCACAACCAGTCAGGATTCCTAACCAAAAACCAAAAATATGATAAATGAAGAAATATTTATATAAGCATGACTATCAAATATATTTATTTACACAAACTGTAAAGATATTATAGTGCAATCCTAGGTTTATTTATTCAGAAGCAAGTCCCAGTGTATTCAGTGGGGCTTACTCAAACAGGGACAGAAATGCAACCTCAAGTGATAAGCAACTTCATTCACACAACCCAAAATTCCGAATCATGCCACTTTATGCTGTGTTGCAACTGTTTATACTTGTTTTTATGGTTATTGGATTTTAAATGGCTTTATTTGTTGTTGTGAGCTGCCTTGGTTTCCAACTCGATCTCACAGGGTTGTTGGAAACACTCCATACACGCACACGCACACGCACTCTGCAGATGTATAAATACATACAGCCCATATAATAGTTTATTGTCAAACCAGTTGGTCATTGCAGAAAAATCAGTATTAGTTTTAAAAAAATCAGTATTAGTTTCCTACAGAATAAAAACTGTAATACCTAAGTAAGCCCTGCCTACTTGCTTTAAAATAGGACTGGAGAGAAGAACAGAAAGAGTTAGAACACAAACACAATTCTTTTTTACATTCACTCCAAAGTCCCATTGATTTTCAGCACATTCATAACCATGTCTACTCAAAAGTAAGTCCTATTGAATTCAATGGGATTTACTCTGGGCATATGGGATTAGCATTGCTTTTACAAAAGCAAGTATTGGGAAGGTTTTCAAAACACTGCCCAGGATCTGACTCCTGCACACAAGAGGGAAAAAACCTGAAATGTATATACTTACCCAATTTATGAGATTTTCAGATAAACGGGGGGGAACCACCATTTTCTGGCATTGCAATGTGGTTTTCTAGACACTGCCTCAGGTCAACCAAATGCAACCCTGGCTTCACTGATTGGCTGCAATCCTGAACGGGCGGGGTTAAAGCTACAAAGTGCTATACAGTACAGTTTAAAGAAAGATTTAACAGTCGGGGGGGCGGCTGACGTTTTTATGTATATCTTGAGAACCGGACCACCTAGAAACTTAATTTTTTAAAAAAAATTAAAGCTGAGAATCTGTGCCACCTAAGGGGCTAAACAGACACCGGGTGGCATGCAAAGAATCCAGGAAAAACCCGGCTAACCGGGCAATATGGCAACCCTAGGGTAGTGGTGGCTCACTTTACATTCTGGATTTATCGAATTTGCACTTTCCAAAACAATATGAGAACCGAAACACAGCCATCCTGCGAAATTTGCACTTATCCAAATTTTCCGATGTACTTCACCAACCAACCAATGTTTACAAAAATGCAGATGTTAGGGGAAAGTGTGCATTAAAATGAATACATGAGTGAAAATAACATGCAAAAATGCATTATAAGACAAGAAATGGCTTGCAAAATTGTGTACATTAGTCAGAACTCCCTACAAAAATGAGTTTATTGAGGATAACTTTGCACTAAAATGCTGGAGCATTTTCATGAGGATTTTTTTAAAAAAAATCACAAATTGCTGCAGAAATGTGGAGAATGGAATTATAAAATCGAAAAATTAGAAACTGAGAGAACTAAAATGGACAGATCTTTCCATCCCTAATTATGTTGAAGATTAAAAAGTATGGAAATGGACGGCCTTCAAGTCGATTCCAACTTATGGCAACCCTATGAATAGGATTTTCATGGTAAGTGCTATTCAGAGGTGGTTTACCATTGTCTTCCTCTGAGGCTGAGAGGCAGTGACTGGCCCAAGGTCACCCAGTGAGCTTCATGGCTGTGTGGGGATTCGAACCCTGGTCTCCCAGGTCATAGTCCAACACATTAACCACTACACCACACTGGCTCTTATGTTGAAGATTAGACAAGTCATTATCATGTTTTCAAACTTGTCACTTGACACAGGTGGTGGCAGAGGTCAGTGCCTCTCTGTCAGACAAAACACATCAGTTGACCAAAATTTTAAATGAAGCATCTTGATTTTGGTAAGTTACATGTATGCATTTCCTTCCTCCTTTTTTATAGTTTCTAAAAAAGAATGCTGCTAAAGGTTGGCTGTATGATGCAGCTGTCTGTAAGTCAACCCTCTAGTGGCCAGAAGATTAAATAAAGTTTACAGAGCCTGATGAAAGCCAATGTATTTCTGCAAGTTTTTATTTGTCCAGCAATAAAAAAATGTGCTTGTGTCAAAATGTAGTGCTACTTAGATTAAGATAATTGTGTGTGTGTGTGTGTACGCGTGTGCACACACAGGGTGCTGACGACAGAATGCTGTACTGTTGAGCTTTGCCATCATGAAAGCAACACAAACAGCACAGGCGGAGCAACACGTTTCTTGATGACTTGAAGTGGCTTTGTAAATGAAATCCAAATATGTAATGGCTCCTCTCAGTTTTTGACGACAAGATTTATTCAAAAATAAATTTAGCTAAGGGGGGGGGAGAAGAGAGAGTGACAGATTTTGAAAGCAGAATGATTGCCAAACCCTGAAACAGGCAGCTTCCATAGAGACAGCTGCAACTTTTCAGGGTGTAAAGTCAGCAAATTTCCACAGTCCTTGCTGCCAGAGACCACAAAATGGTTTCAAACAACGGCTCACTTCACGATATTTTTGCTTTCGTTCTCTGTCTCTCTCTCTTTTTAAATTGTCCTTGCTCTGCTGAGTGGGCAGTGTGCATTAAGCCTGCAGATTAATGAAAATGTTTCACTGGCACAAGTTTTTTTTTTTATTGCCTCGGTGCAAAATTGCTTGCAGATTGGAAAACAGCATGTTTCATTTCAAACTCATTCTCTTCCCATACATTAGCACTTGTCATTGTGGCCATTAGGCACAGTCAGTGCAGAAATTTAATTACAAAACCATTTATTTTATTGAAAGAAAAATAAACCTCAGCTACCTCAAAATGCATTAGGTGGGTTCAAAACTTGTGCAGCTGATAACACCCAAGGGTAGAGAGGCTGCAGCAGAAATAATGCGCCTTTCATGTATGGTAGGGACTCAATATTAGAAACAGCTGCCTATAAGTCACTCTTTATTTAAGTTCTATTATGAATTAAAGAACAACTGAGTTAATGAAGGAACTTTCTATAGCTGAAGTTACTCAGCTGTGGTATATATTCCATGCATGTGTGTGTGTGTTTATTTTGGGATTAAAAAATGAGATTTGGATTTTAAATGCCAAGTTGGCAAACTGAATACTTTTTCTACTTGAGGATAGCTTCCAACTTGGAATGGGGGAGAAATTTGATTCAGTTTTCATTTAAAAGTGAACGTACCTAATTTGCACTTTCTGAAATAATACGTGATCTGAAACGTAGTAATCCTCTGAAATTTGCACTTCTCTGAATGTTGCAATGCAGTTCTCCAGCCAGGTAATGTGCACAGAAATGTATATACTAGGGTAAAGTGTGAACAAAAATCCATACATTCATGAAAATAACATACAAGCATGCATTGTATTAGGGAGAACTGCTTTGCAAAAATGTGTGTATTAGGCAAAATTCACACTGAAATGTTGATAAACTTTCATGAGAATTTCAAGAAACTCTAAAACTGATGTGGAAATGTGGAGAACTGAAGGATGGAAAAATGAGAAATGGAAAGAAATCAGAGTTGAAAGATTCCCCCATCCCCACCTCTAATGTGCCCAGCTATTTGCCATCCATGTTTTGCCTTCCTTTTCATGATGCTGGAAGAACATAAAATCTATACGATAAAATGCAAAAATGTATCACTGAACACTAAAGTCAGGATCATTCAGAACACTGTATTTCCGATCTTTATGTATGGATGTGAAAGTTGGACAGTGGAAAAAGTGGATAAGAGAAAAATCAACTCATTTGATGCTGGTGCTGGAGGAGAGTTTTGTGGATACCATGGACCTCAAAAAAGACAAATAATTGGGTGTAAGAACAAATTAAACCAGAACTGTCACTAGAAGCTAAAATTATGAAACTGAGGTTATCTTACTTTGGACACATAATGAGAAGACATGATTCATTAGAAAAGATAATAATGCCGGGAAAAACAGTAGGGAGTAGAAAAAGAGGAAGGCCAAACAAGAGATGAATTGATTCCATAAAGGAAGCCACAGACCTGAACTTACAAGATCTGAACAGGGTGATTCATGACAGATGCTCTTGGAGGTCACTGATTCATAGGGTCGCCATAATTCGCAGTTGACTTGGAGGCACATAACAACAACATACTATAAAAGGAAGTCACAAAAATGGTGTAAACACACCAAAAAGGAAGAAGAGTACAAAAATATGTGCTTCAACTGGATCTCTGCTAGCTACCAGGACATTATAAGTGATTGAGAACTTTGAAAGATCTCTGGCTATGTGATAGATTGGAGTGAGCAATTCTATGTAATGGTACAAGCTGCCTCTGTCTTGCTGCTAATGAGTTGCCAATAACAGGTCTGTTTCACTGTTACTCTTGGAGGAGGAGATGGTTGTGGGAAGAGTTATAACCTTAGAGGTTTGGACTGATTTGTTGATTTAAAATACAGCTACCACCACTACACCCAGTCTGAGCCTCTGCTCAGTTTATTACAGATATCCCCCTTATACAACTTGTGAATTTTATAGTTGATGGGACTGCTTGAGGACTGAGATGGTCAAAATACAGTTTGGTGAAGCTTCTAGGAGCTGGGAGCTGAAAGAAAACCACACCTGCAACAGTGTAGTTGCATAGGGAAAGAAATGATCATGTGATTCTTTTTGCAGTCTCACCTCACTCCATAGCTAGTCTGAGAGAGCACAATGACAAAAAAAATGATTGGTTATTTTAGTGACTAACATAGTTATTTTAACTGCATTATTTCTTTGTTGTTAAAGTGATCCCTAACTAGGGTTCCCAGTTTCAATCCCTGAGACTGATCCTGTATCTTTAGGAGAAGAGAAAGTCAGCCAAGTGCAGGTGTTCTTGCAACCCTGTAATGGGAAAAACCACAAGGTGGAATTCTCCCTCCCCCCTGCACAACTTTTAATGATACAAAAGACCTCTTGGTTGCCAGGCCCAGCCTCCAAGAGGTCTTTTATATCTTTAAAAGTTGTGTAGGGGGAAGGGAGAATTCCACCGTGTGGTTTTTCCCATTACAGGGTTGCAAGAACACCTGCACTCGGCTGACTTTCTCTTCTCCTAAAGATACAGGATCAGTCTCAGGGATTGAACCTGGCATCCCTACCCCTAACAGAAGCCTCTAATGGAAGCTGTATTCACACCATACATTTATTCCACTATTATTCTACTTTAAACAGTCATGGCTTAGCCCAAAGGATCTTGGAAAGTGTAGTTTGTTCTTTTAAGAGACCTCTGTTCTCCTCACAGAACTACAATTGTCAGAGTGGTTTAAAAGTAATTACTCTTCACAGAGAACTCTGAGAACTGTAGCTTTGTGAGGGGGTCTGTTCACAACTCTCACTTCCCAAATTTCTTTGGGGAAAGCCATGAATGTTTCAACTGGAATAATAGTGGAATAATGTATGGTGTGAATGTGGCCAGAGTCTCTCCTGGACAAGAGTTTGGAAACAGGAGACAACTGTTTTGCATGACATGAATGTTGTCCAAAATGCATTTTTTTTTTCTCCTGAGGAAAATTAGTTGCAAACAAGGAGTTTTACTGGAGCACCAGCACAATTTTTTCAATACTACACCATTGTAAAATCACTCTCAACCAGGCCCTATGCCAGTTGCCTGAACATAACATGCTTCAATGAAGCAGAAGACAATCAATCATTTTCACAGCCCTATAGGTGCAATTGCAAAACGGTAAATTCTTTATCTCTGCTGATCAGCAAAATCAAATCTCAGCAAGCAAAATTGCAAGTGGACTAGTCTCAGTCTTAACATCTCCCAGCTCTTTAAACAGCCACAATACCTCACTCAGCCAGCTACCGCCAACTGAATTAATAATTGGCTAAAACAAAAGACACTGAAATAACACTTTTAAGTGCTAAATTTTTCACTGCAAAAAGTGATACTGTGAAGAAGTACAAAAGGGCACATTGGTACAAGAGCACCTGCTATGCCTTCATGCTGGCTCTAATGCTGGGGGAGGGGGGACCTGTGGCCCTCCAGATGTGGATGGACTCCAGCTCCCATTGGCCTCAGTCAGAATGGGAAATAGTCAGAGATGATGGAAGTTGTAGTCTGTCAGAATCTAGGGGGCCAGATACTGAAGGACCAACACATATTCTGCCTGTAGTATTTGTTTGGAAAGATGGGTAAGCATATTTCAACAAGCCTTTTAAGTAGAGACCTTATCCCAGTATGCATCTGTGTTGGAATTACCTTTTTAGAATTTTTGAAAGCTTTTTTTTAAATGTTTTTTTAAAGATCTTTTGTTTTAATAAGTTTTCAAAGATGTTTTGTTTTAATAAGTTTTTAAAGATGTTTTGTTGTAATATATTTTAAAGTCTTTTGTTTTTAAGACATTTTAGAGTGTATTTAGTGTTTTTGTTTGCTGCCCTGGGCTCCGTCTAGGAGGAAGAGTGGGATATAAAATAAATAAATAGATAAGATAAGCTGAAGGCGGGGGGGGGGCTTCTGGGTGGCTGCTTCACAGTTATGAAATTACCTTAGAGCAGTGATTCTCAAACGGTGCGCCCTGGCACACTGGTGCGCCCTAAGAGGTGGCTAGGTGTGCCTCAAATATTATGAAAGTATATTTTAAAAATGAGAAGAAACCCATTTGTATAGGGTAAGTAATAGTTTTCTATAGTTTAAGTTATTTTTTATTCATAGTTTAAAATATATTAATATATTTTCAATTTTGTACATGAAGTGCGCCAGAAATTTTTTATATGTTTTACAGTGTGCCGCGAACCAAAAAAGTTTGAGAACCACTGCCTTAGAGAAAGATGGCAACTTGTGGCCTTCAAGATATTGTTGGACTTCAACTCCCTTGAGCCCCAGCTAGCATGTACAAGTTCTTTGCTTTAAAAAGCTGACAATGTCATTAAGGTCACTCTTTCCCCCCCACTCACCCACCATTGGGTGGACCGTAGAAAATGGCTCCCATTCTCACAGCCAATCTGAGGAGTGGGAGCAGGAGGCTGATTTGGCCTGGCCCTCAAACTGAAAGGAGCCCTCAGATTTAGACACTTGTTCATTTCTTTATTTTTATTATTTTTGGATTCAATAAGTTTCACAATTTGTTTTTATGCGCATTAGACCAAAAAGTGAGATACTTTCTCACTTAGAGCTGCAAATTCAAACAAATAAAGAGATGAGATCTGGTAAAAGACATCTTTTTTTTTGTTAGCTGATATATATAATTTATTAATATTTATAAACATGTTTTCTTTAAAATGACAAACTCTGTATGGGTTCTGATAGGACAAGATTAAACTGTGAAGGATGTGTCAAATCAGCTGATTATACAAACAAATCACTGCCCCAGATTCTACTGGATTCCAGCACAGACAGGAAAGTGGCTGGTAGCCACTGGCATGCAACGACAGTAGTAGCATGGCAGCAGTTTCGGTGGGTCCTGCTGGGGATGCTAGATCTCAGCACTCACCTGAGTATGCCATGTAATGGCACCAGGCCTGCTCTGCCAAATCAATAAGGAAGGGGGTGCCTCTCTGTCTCATCTCTTCTGCTCAGGCAGTCAGGAAGAATGGCTGTTCTGGGAAAAGAGGAGACAAATGGCAGCCCCAATAAAGTGCCAGCATTCTTGAATGTGGTCACTGAAGTGAGATTGAGATCCAGTGTGGAGAAGGGGGGAAGCTTGTAAAAATGCATGAGGACAGGCCCTAAGGAGAGCTAATG
This sequence comes from Rhineura floridana, assembly GCF_030035675.1. Taxonomy (NCBI): domain Eukaryota; kingdom Metazoa; phylum Chordata; class Lepidosauria; order Squamata; family Rhineuridae; genus Rhineura; species Rhineura floridana. The sequence goes on from NC_084483.1 coordinate 182,986,403, forward strand.
CACTGTGAGCCAGAAGGGATTTTCATGAAAGCTTGGGCAATATAATGCTTGTTGGAGACATTCTAGAAGATCACGTCTCACTTAATAAAACTGCATGCCAGCATTGTGTGTTTCCTTCATATTCCAACCCTACACCGTCAGACTTGACTATATCATTTCAAGGAATTATGAATGCATTTACCAATTATGAAGACAGAGCTCCATCCTACCAAAGTTAAGCACTTCTAAGTCTTCCGTGACTTCAGTGAGAGAGGTAAGCAGATGCTCAACTGGGATTCATACTCCTGGATTTCAAGATTCATGGGATTTGCCTGTATTGTATTCAATTAATTTCAATAAATTATGAGACCACTGACAGAAAAAAAGTCCAATAGGGGTCTGGATTTTTTTCTCTCTTGTTTTACACTTTGAAAAATCAGCCATGTTCACAGAGTACCTATAATCCTATTACTGACCTTGCCCCATACTCTGACCTTCATCTTCTGCAGTGTATTGTATTGTATGTATTATCTGTTTATTATACTATTCAATAATAGGCAAAAAAACCCTTGTGATTCTTAAATGAATTTTTCTGCTTTTTAATCCGGGAGTGTCGAGCCCCAGCTCTCTCTGGAAGGGCAGGGAGGGGGAACGCATGAGTTGCAGACGCCTCAACTGCCAGAAGACGCGGAAGATCCACCTGTTGTTGTGTCTACTCCAGACATTAGGGAAAGGAGTGTGTTAGATGCTCCGCCAATTCCCACGGGTGACCCAGCCCCCCTTGGGGACAGCGCTCAGCCTTCAACCATCCCAACAGATCAGTTAGGGGAGGATTCCGAAAGAGCAGTAACTCCTCCTTCACCAAGCCGTGAATTAGCAGTAACCCCCCCTTTGTCCCGCAGTAATTTAGAGACGCCTCACGCTTCTCAGCCCTCTACTTCCTGGACTGTTGATAAGGACCCTGTTTCATCTGATGAGCCCATGGAGGCTCGCCCCCCCTCACCTCGCTCTCCGTGGCGGGAAAAGCGTACTGGGCAGAGGGCGGGTGTGCGAAGGAGTGAGAGATTGCGCTCAAAAACTTTCCCTATATAAGTCTGCTGAGTATTGAGGGGGGTGTTGAGTCAACTTTCTTCTTACGTCACAGAGCATGTCAAGAGTGTAGTTAGGGATTCCTAGTGAGTTAATGTAGGGTTTTCTATGAAGCGCACTGCTTTTGATGTATCCATTACTCTAATAAAATGAGATTTACTTGCACCAGCGTCTCAGTCTCCTGGTATCGACTCTGGACAGGACAGGGAGGTAAGAAATGGGATCCTGTGCAAGTTTGCTGAAAATGGATTGATCATTTCCATGCTTATTGAGTTCAATGGGATTTACTCTCCTGCAATCACGCTTAGAATAGGTAATACCATGAGGGGATGGGGAGGGAAGGAGGGGGAGAGGGGAGGAGGCTAAGTTTAATCATTTGCATGCTTAATGAGTTCATTGGGATTTACTCCCGTCCAAACATGCTTAGAATAGGTGAAACTGAACATGCAGGAAGGAGAGGGGACAGGAGAGGGAAGGATGAAGGAAGGGGAAGGAGAAGAGGGATTAGAAGGGAAAGGGGAGGGGGAGGGAGGGCAAAGGAAGGGGGAGGGAAATGGCAAAAGGGAGGGCATAGGAGGGAGAAGGAGGGGAGGGCAGGTTTGATTATTTGCATGCTTTTTGAGTTCAGTGAGACTTACTCCTGTATAGTAATGCTTAGGATAGGTGAAACTGACTTAGGGGAGAGGCAGGGAGGGGGAGAGGAAGGGGGAAGGAGAGGAAGGGGAGGGGAGAGGGGGGAAGAGATTGGGTGGGTGGGCACTGGGCAGAGGGGGAGCCCCTTTCCTTTCCAAAAGGAAAACATTGTGAACAGTATCACTATTTTTCAGGGTTTCCTGCACCTTTTATTCTACAGCAGGCACGTAGTTTCCTACCCAAATTTAAACCAAAGCTGTCACTGGCCACATCCACACCAGACCTTTATTTCACTTTAGACAATCATGGTTTCCCCCAAAGAATTCTGGGAACTGTAGATTGTGAAGGGTGCTGACAGTTGCTTGGAGAGGCCCTGTTCCCTTCACAGAGCTACAATCCGCAGAAGAGGGGCTGACTGTAAAACCACTCTGGCCACTGGAGCTCTGTTAGGGGAATAGAAGTCTCCTAACAACTCTCAGCACCCTTCACAAACTATACTTCACAGGATTCTTTGGGGGAAGCCATGACTGTCTAAAGTGAAATAAATGTCTGACCTGATTAGCCAAGCCAAACAGCTGTGAGTCTGGCTTTTGGAACCCTGACAGTTGGTTCTTACTGAGTATGCCCAACATTATAATAGACTTCAATGTTACATATCTTAAATTAATTAAAAATGACCCAGACATTTTTTTAACTTTTAAACTGCAGAAGATGAAGGTCAGAGTATGGGGCAAAGTCAGTAATAGGATCACAGGTACTCTGAACATGGTTGATTTTTAATGAATTTCAACAGATTATGAGACCACTGACAGAAGAAAATCCAATGGGGATCTGGAATTTTTTTTCTTGTGTTACAGGACAAAGCATAGGCTATTCCAATACGAAGCTCAGTCAAGCAGTCAAGCAGAGGCAATGAAACCATGCCCCACAACAATAAGAGACGAGCAGTACTAGTGGGAAACTCCCTACTGCGGGGGATTGAAACCCAAGTATGCTGAGAAGACCCATGGACTCATCAGGTATGCTGTCTCTCTGAAGGACAGATTATAGATGAATGTTTAAAATGTATGTATCTTAAAAATATATATCTCTGCACAGAAACACAGAAGGATGAGCTCGGTAGCTCCACCAAGAGTATCTGAATAAAAATTAATCGGGCAAGGTATAAAGGAACATGATGGTTGAACTCTACTACTCACCATCCAATCAAGGAAAAGACAAGGATGAAACTTTTGAAAATCAAATTGCCAATTTTTCAAGGAGGCATGATGTAATGGAGGACTTCAATTATCCCAATATATGTTGGGAGACAAATTCTGCCAAACACAGCCCCCCCAAGAAATGTTTGGCTTGTGTTGGAGATAACTTTCTCTTACAGAAAGTGGAGGAAGCAACCAGAGGTTCAGCAACCAATTCTAACCAATAGAGATGACTTGGTGGATGAAGTGGCAGTTACAGGAACTCTGGAGGAAAGTGACCATGCTATACTTGAGTTCTTGATTTTAAAGGAAGCAAAAGCCGAGAGTAGCCATACGAGTACCCTGGACTTCAGGAAAGCTGGTTTTAATAAACTCAGAACAATATAAGTAAGGTTCCATGGCAAGCGACCCTAATGAGAAAAGGAGTCCAAGATGGGTGGGCGTTTCTAAAAGAGGAAATTTTAAAGGCCAAATGGCAAACAATTTCAATAAGGAAAAAAGGGGAAAGACAGTAGAAGAAGCCAATGTGGCTTCACAAAAAGCTTAGGGCTGACCTGAAAACAAAAAAGGGCACATACAGGAAATGGAAGGAAAGCCAGGCCACAAAGGAAGAGTACAGGCAGGTAGCACAGAATTGCAGGGATGGCATCAGAAAGGTTAAAGCTGAGAATAAGCTGAGGTTTGTGAGAGATGCCAAAACCAACAAAAAAATCTTTCTTCAGGTACATCCATAGTAAAAAACAGAGAAAAGAAATCCTCAGTGAGGGCGACAAAATGATAACAGATGACAAAGAAAAAGCAGAAGTCCTCAATTCCTACTTTGGTTCAGTCTTCTCACAAAACAGGGTCTATGGTCCTCCTGGCAAACATGAAGTTGAAGGGGTAGGATTGCAGCTTGAAATGGATAGACAAATGGTCAAGGAATACTTAATAACTTTGAACGAGTTCAAATCTGCATGGCCCAATTAACTGCATCCTAGAGTATTGAAGGAGCTGGTTGAAGAACTCTTGAAACCACTGTCTATTACCTTTGTGAAATCATGAAGGATGAGTGAAATGCGGAATGACTGCAAGAGGGTTAATGTTGTCCCTATCTTCAAATGGGCAAAAAGGACAAACCTGGGAACTACAGAACAGTCAGCCTGACATCAATTCCTGGGGAAATTGTAGAGCAGATTATTAAGTGGTCAATCTGAAGCACTATGAAAACAATGCCGTGATTACTAGAAGTAACATGGATTTATAAAGAACAAATCCTGCCAGACAAATGTTATCTCATTTTTTGATCGAGTAACCTCCCTGGTGGACATTGGGAATGCTGTGGGCATAATATATCTTGACTTCAGCAACACTTTTGACAAAGTGCCTCATGATATTCTGATTAGCAAACTAGCTAAATATGGGCTGGATGAACTATCAGATGGATCCACAGTTGGCTACAGAATCGTACTCAAACAGTGCTTATCAGTGGTTCCTTCTCAGACTGTGGGGAGGTAACAAGTACCACAGGGTTTGGTCCTGGGCCCAGTGCTTCAACATTTTTATTAATGACTTGGATGAGGAGGTGCAGAGCATGCTTATCAAATTTGCAGATGAAACAAAATTGGGATGGATAGCTAATACCCTGGAAGACAGAAACAAATTTCAAAGGGATCTTGATAGGCTGGAGCACTGGGCTGAAAACAGAAGAATGAAATTTAACAGGGATAAGTGCAAAGTTCTACACCTAGGAAAAAGAAACCAATTGTACAGTTATAAGATGGGAGATACGTGGCTCAGCAATACTACATGTGAGAAGGATCTTGGATTTGCTGTTCATCACAAACAAAAAAGGCTACCAAAAAGGCAAATGCTATTTTAGGCTGTATTAATAGAAGTATAGTCTATTGAGTACTAGTTCCCCTCTGTTCAGCACAGGTTAGGCTTCATCTTGAGTCCTGTGTCCAGTTCTGGACACCGCACTTTAAGAAAGATGCAGACAAACTGGAACAGGTTCAGAGGAGGACAACAAGGATGATCAGGGGACTGAAAACAAAGCCCTATGAGGAGAGACCGAAATAACTTTACATGTTTAGCCTGGTGAACAGAAGACTGAGAGGAGATATGATAGTACCCTTCAAGTATTTAAAAGGTTGTCACACAGAGGAGGGCCAGGATCTCTTCTTGATCATCTCAGAGTGCAGGACACAGAAAAATGTGCTCAAGTTACAGGAACCCAGGTTTTAACTGAACATCAGGAAAACCTTCCTAACTATTAGAGCAGTACAACAATGGAGCCAATTACCTAGGGAGGTGGTGGGCTCTCCAACACTGGAGGGATTTAAGAGGCAGCTGGACAGCCACCTGCTGGGTATGCTTTAACTTGGATTCTTGCATTGAGCAGGGGGTTGCACTCAGTGGCCTTATAGGCCCCTTCCAACTCTGTTGTTCTGTCATTTTGTGATTCTATGTAACCCTCTCAAGTGAGATGGCTGTTACTTATGCAGGATGGGCAGCATGGAAATTCATTTAAGTCACACTCGCAGCTAATGCCACATGTAGTTAATAATAGTCTGATTTATTCGATAACTTGAGAACTGAATGTCAAACCCAAAATACTGCATTTGGGACTTGAGGCAAGAGGTTCCAGACAATTTTTATGGTGAATGAAAGTTATTTACACAGCAAGGTCTACTACACACAATAACAAAACGACAGATAAAATATCTTAAAAGCAGACCAAGATTTTCCCTGATTAAAGTGCCTGGATAAATAAAAAATATTTTTGCTTGGCACGAAGAAGATTGAAAAACAAACAAACACCTGTGGAGGGCTCAGATAAAATCCAAAAGACCATAAATAGTACTATTCATTTCCTAAGAAAAAGGGCTTCTGACTAAGGGCTGCAGCCAATGCTGACTTTCCCTAAGAGCAGGGATAAGGAAACTTTGGCTTTCTGGGTACTGTTGGACTACAATTCTCATCATCTCTTATTACCCGCCCTTCACTCTCAGGTCCTAGGGCAGGTTACAACAGTTTAGAATACATCCTTAAAAACCATTTGAACTTACAATCACAAGCATCGCAAAGATAGAGTGGGTTCTAAATATATACATCTGAGGTGTCAAAGACTAGGGTAAAAAGGTGCATCTTCAGATTCTCCAGAAACTATATAGGGAAGTTGCCAGATGCACCTCTGTGTGTGGGGAGAAAGTTCCACAACTTAGGGGCTGACACAGAGAATGCTCTTTCCCAGGCCACCACTAGCCAAGCTTCTGAGGGTGGCAGAACTACCAAGAGGGCCCCCTCTGCAGAAACACCTGAAAGGATGGAATAACACTCGTGAGGGTGATATTCCTGTGGCATGAGGATTAATGGCAGGACAACAGCAGGACCTTACGGTCACTAAGAGATTTATACTTCGAGCCTGGAAAGATAAATACCCATAATCTATTACACAATAGTCTGAAGACCTTCATGCCCTTGCTACATTTGAACAGTCTTTTTTTTTATAAACAACACTTTGCCTGGATACCTAGGCATATATATTGTTCTGTATGTGTAAACTAAGATGGATGTATTGATATCTATCTATCTATCTATCTATCTATCTATCTATCTATCTATCTATCTATCTATCTATCTATCTATCCCACTTCCACCCCACCCCCTAAAATGCTCTAGAATGATGCTAAGTCCAGGGCATTGTGGAGGTTACAAAATGGCGGCCAATTGCTGCTGTTGCCACTTGCAGCAGTGGGAGGAACCTTTAGGAAAAACAGAGAGACATGCTGCTGCTGCTACTGCTAATGAGGAGCCTTATCCTGGAGAAACTACTGGAGAATTTCGCCTCCCATCGGAGAAATTCAGTGACATCCCACCACCACCAGTTTCTCTGCCTGCACAGAGACAATTTGCACTCAGCTTTCATAAAGACCCAGTAGGTAATGCATCCCAATGCACAGCTTGCAAACCACTTTGAGCTTGAAACCCTTGGCTGGACTCAGCAAGTTCTGTCAAATTCACACCCTCTTGGCCACTGTGGAACCAAAGTTTAATGTAAAACCTCAAGGATTTTTTGCAATATGAGCTTAGCTGCATCTGGAAAACACTTCAGACAGAATATATCTTCTATCTATATATATCGAGTGCAAACATATTCCCATAATACATGAGCTAGGGACAAGTGGACAAAATCTTTACCAGTAAGAGCTTGAGAACTCAGCTTTTTGTCTTTCCAAAAAGTACTTGAGATGCAAAATTCACTGCCAGATACGTTTTGGAGTTTAACAAGATTGCACAGCAAGTGACTATCAAAGAGAGCTTAAAAGACTCAGATAAAATTTTGGGACTTGATATATAAAGTAACAACACCATCAGGGCTTTTTAAGACAAAAAGATTTATGCCCAAACTTAGCTTTGTGGAGCAAAGGCACTCATTTGAAAAACAAGCAAGCAAACAAACAATTCTTCTGCTAGAGCACTGGTTTTCAAAATGTTCATCTTCCACATCATGGAACCCCCAAAGAATTCTGGGATTTGTTCTAGGGGGCACACTCAGGGCCCAAAATGTCACATGCAAAAGTGTATAACACAAACTCTACATGAATCTCCCCCCCCCCAAAAGCAACTTTTGGAAGGGGCAATAAGAAGTCAGAGGGACTTTAACCCTTTCCCTACCTTCCACTACTCCCCTCCACCAGAGGGGGTGTTCCTTTAGAATGTTGCAAAATATGCATTTGCAAGACCATGTAAAATACACATGTGAATTTTTGCATAATATGTGTAAGACACCCTAAAAACATTTTAAATACACAAATAAAGACATATGCATGGGTATATTGTCCCCTCTATCATACCAATGATACCTGTTTGTATGCCACCCCTTACTATCTACCTATATTATATTTTTTTAAGTGTCATCTACCTGTGAATGCTTCTGCGCAGGCACACACCCACAAGGAAGTGTTCACAGGTAGTGTGCTGCTTACAGGTTAGGCAGGCAAAAACGGTGGGGCCCTGGAGCAGCAACAGGCCCACATGGCGAGGCCCGAAGCTTGGTCTCACCAGGTGGGTGAAAGGCCAGCCAGGGGAGGAGAGTTCTGGCATCCCATGGGGTGGAGGGGAGGAGAAGGGGAAGAGGAGTCCTGAAGACCCCTGGGGTGGGGTGGGGAAAGGAGAGGGGAGCTCTGGCGATACCTGAGGGGAATAGGGGAGAGCTACAGCGAACCATGGAGGAAGGGGGGCTTTGGTGACCCAGGGGAATGGAGTTGGCGACTGTGGGCAGGGTTGGCAAGTGAAGCGAGCAGTGGTGGAGCCCCTAGTATTACATATGTGCAGCTGCTATTGTCTTTAGCTGCCCATTGTATTTGTTTGCCCTGCAACAGTCTATTCTGCACATACTGCTGAAGCAGGTATGTTAGTAAGCTGACCAAATAAGCAAACAGCTGCATCATGTTGTCTATATTCCAGGAATTTAAAAAAATATTATTATTATTATTATTTTCAAGGGAGAATTATTATCTGTAAATATAAATAATCAAAATGCCAAAAAATGACATCAAATACCTGCACACATTTAATACATAATATGTTATTCTAAAATCATAATAAACTAAGGGAATATTGTTCCTCCTTTTGGTTTTATTTCTAAAGATGTTGTTCTGCAAACCTTTGGATTCTTATCATTTCCACTTATACTCCTGGGAGTGGATCGTGCCATTTTCGCTACATAAAGGTCTTCACTCAGAAAATTCAATTCATCTTTAATATAAGGACTGAGATCACAATTCATGTATATCAGGGGTAGCCAATGCAGTGCTCTCCCCATGTTATTGTCTGCAACGCCTATTATCCCATTCAGCAGGGGAGGACCCTGGGGGTTGCCCAGGGCCTTCTCAGTGGTGGTTCCTTGTTTATGGAATGCCCTTCCTAGTGAGATGCATCAGATTCCCTCATTATTAATTTTGAGGGGATTCCAACAATTCTGTGTTGGAATTGCTTTTTAATATGTTTTTAAACCTTTTTTAAAAAAATGTTTTTAACCTTTTTTAACATGTTTTAAAAGCTTTTAAAAGCTTTTTAAAGTGGTTTTGTTTTAATGTATTTTAAAGTCTGTTTTTATGATGTTTTAAAATGGTTTGTTTACTGTCCTGGGCTCCTGCTGGGAGGAAGGGCGGGATATAAATCAAATAATAAATAAATAAATTTTAAAACATTCCTGTTTACGCAGGCATTTGATGGCTGAAAGATCTGTCCCTGACCATCCTGAAATTTTTAGTTTCAAGAGTAGGTAATTGCTTTTAGGAGTTTTAAACTGTTGTTAGGAGGGTTTTTTTAAGCAGGTTGTTTTAACTTTGAGAGGTTTAATTGTATTTTAGTATTGATATGTTTGCTGCCCTGGGCTTCTTTGGAAGAAGGCCAGGATATAAATTAAACAAAGAAACAAACAAAATCCCTACCACGCTATCTTGGGCTAATGGGAGTTGTGATCTAATATCTGGATGGCACTACATTGGCTACACTTGCTATATAGAATTGGTACTCAACACAGTAAGGGCATTTTTAAATCATTGTCATAACTCTACAAATCCTCATTGCTCTGCAAGTTTTTGCTGTACACTAGAGGTACACTCACAACTACCTAGAAGTTACTTTTCAGTGCAGTTAACTAAGGGTTAAAATATGTTCAAGTTCAGAATGCTCTGGTTTTATTTTACTTGTGGGATCAGCTTAGACATGCAATATGTTAAAAGGCCATATATTCAAAATCATGATTGAACTAATATTGGTTTCTACCCCTGGAAAAAAGAACTGTATGAAACCTAAATCATCTTCCCACCATGAGTAAGAAATAAATCTTGCCTTTAAAAAGAGAAGCCAGAATAAAGTGAGTGTTGTTTGAGAGTTTTCATTTTGGTCTGGGAGGCATTGTTGTCAAGTTATAAAATATGCTGAAGTTAAAATGTGAAGTGATTAATATGTGCATTGGAAATAACAGTTTATTTCTCTAGAACAGCTGCCTGGCAAGTTGACACTTTCCATTTTTTTTTCTGAGTAACTGTCTATAATCATTAGTCCTCCTCGTTAAATTACTATAATATCAAATAACTATGTAGATAAAGAACAACTCTTTGCAGTAATGAATAGATGTATTCATAATATAATTAGCTAATGATGCCTTTCTCTACTTCTTCCTTAGAATCAGCATCTTGCATTAGACAAATATTCTAAACTGGGTAGTAAATTGTTATTCTCTCCAAGGGCTTCCCCGATCAGTCTTGGTAATTTGCTGGTTATAGGGCATGTAACCTGATATTATTACTCGTGTTACACTAGAGGATTACATGGCTTACTAAAGAAAGTGGTGGTCTTTACTTTGGGGACCACCATTTCCATTCAGACTTATGTGTAGCCAAGTGAAATAAAATTGCTGACCTCTGTTTTAGGATTAGTTGCGGTGAACATTTCTTCAGTACAATGTCCAGTCCAATCCACCTGCGAGGGCTTGTCTTTAAGAACATAAGGAAAGACCTGCTGGATCGAGCCAAGAGCCTATCTAGTCCTGCATCCTTTTCTTACAGTCAGTAATGTAGTGGCACATTCTGAAGTACAGGGTCCCTTCATGATAGTGACAGCCACACCCCTTCTAAGACTATACAACCTTCTGAGATTACAGCACAATCTGGCCAGGTTTGAACACTGCTTTCTGCTTCTCTAGCCTTTTTATTGCCTTTTCCCACAACAACAGAGGTCCCTAGGAGCCAATCAGCACTGAAGAGGAGTGTGTTAGCTACTGAGAAGAGTCTTCTCAGTGGCTGACTCACCTCCTTTCTCTCTGATTGGCTTCAATCAGCAGGAAAGGACAAACAAACAGGTTAGAAGACTCTTCTCAGTGGCTAACACACTTCCCTTTCATGCTGATGGCTCACAGGATGCTGGAGACATAGGGGCCCTGCTGGGACCCTGCTCCCAAAAAAATAAGTGATCTAAGACCCCCCGAGACCCTGGAGCACTACACCCTTGCTCACAGTGGCCAACCAGATGCCTATAGTAAGTCTGGAGCACAGTCCCACTTATGATTCCCAGCAACTGGTATTCAGGGGCACACTGCCTCCAACAGGAGGGAGAACATAGCCACTGTAGCTAGTGACCAATGATAGCCTTATCCTCCATGAATTTGTCTAATCCTCTTTTAAAGCCATCCAAGTTGGTGGCCACTGCTATTTCTTGTGGATTTGAATTCCATAGTTTAACTATGTTTAACATAGTTTAACTTTCTCAGCTGTGTTCCTGCAGCAGGAGGGTAGATGACTCAGGGGGGCGAGCAACTGAACCTCCAAGCTCATCTGACCCTTTGTCACTTGGCTGGAAGGATTCACCTCTTCATTGGCGCAACTCGTCCTCCTTTGTTCTCATCACTTTGCCAATTGATTGCAGTGGTGGGGAGCTGATCCAGCATGTCCATCCACAATGGAATGCCCTCTAACCACTGGGAGCCCTGGGCAGGGTGGTGGTGACAATTCCCAGTTGTGCAACGCAACCTGAGTGCCCTTCAGAGCTGAGCCATAAGCAGCCATCAGCCAAGAAGTGGGAACCAGAGCTCTGCCAGAGCCAAAAGACAGGACCAAAAGGTCAAGCCAAAAGACAGGACTGAACAACAGGACTGAAGGGCACAGCAAACTACAACAGAGCAAGGAAAACCATTGTTACTGTATGTTTTGTTTACAAAATGATTAGATCATTGTGGAGGAACAGGCAGAGAACACTCAGGGAACACTCAGATTGTGCAAGCACAAAAAAAGAACTCGTGAATCTGTTTTGATCACATATCACAGTTTCGGCGCATCAGGGTCAGGGCTTGTGATGCATACTGCGAATAGGCTAGATTTGTAATACAGATCAACTAATCATAAATACTGCAGGCATCACTAGTTTCACTCCTTTTTAGAGCTGCCTACAATTTTCTCTGTATTCCTTAGCAGACTCCTACAGAGGCATTTGCCACCTGCATCCTTAGTCTCATCAGGCTGCATATCCTCTTCAACATAAACTCGGATTGCCGATCTTTAACCTTAACCAGGACACACCATAATTTTCTTGCCCCTGCTGATAAAAAAACACGCAATTTACTAAGTTTCCAGCTGATCATCACTACCCACTATCCTCTTTTGCACATCGTTGCATTGTAATGGTTGCCACCACAAATCTGCTGTCTTTATTTCTGGCTCCTACACTGTTAAGGTAACATTTGAAAATCTCCTGTCATATGGGTGAGCTACATCACGTGGCTGCTTTGTATTCTTAATTCTATTGATTCTGTTCTTGATTCTCTTATAGTGCAATCCTATACATGTCTGCTCAGAAGTAAGCCCACTGAATTCCTTGAGAAAGTTCAAAGCTCAGTAGGAGACCATCTTCTTTGCATGCAGAAGGTCCCAGGTTCAAATCCCACAATCTCCAGGTACGGTTGGGAGAGATTCCTGCCTGAAATCCTGGAGCTGAATATGAGGTTAGTTGGTATACAGATGCAGCCTTAATTATCTATTTTTTCCATTAAACCAAGCCTATATTTTTGTGGGCTTTTAGACCCTATACCATATGCACAGAAACATGCAGTATGGTTTGGATCCAAAGAGCCCTTGGTCAAAACATAAGCAGTGCCATAGTTTCTCTGGGCTATTCATTCCCCCCCCCCACCACCACAGCTCTTTCCACTGCTTTGGAGGCTACATCTGAAGTTCTCCCAGATTTGGGGACCATCTTATTGGTCAGAACCCAGGGCTGCTTTCAGAAGGCAGAAATGGTTATGCACTCATGAAAGCTCTCCTTCTGGTCCTTCTTTTAAATTTCCCACAATTCCCCTCACCTATCTTCACTTTGGGGCATTGTAGGGTGGGGAGACACAACCTCCCACCATTAGTTGGACTGCTTTCACTACAGCCAGATAAACAAACAAGGGTCCATGAACAGAGGATATGGCACAGGAATGTAGTCATGTGGGGTCTCAGGGGGTCTTAGACCCCTTACTTTTTTGGGAGCAGGGTCCCAGCAGGATCCCTAGGTCTCCAGCATCCTACAAGCCAATCAGCATTAAAAGGGATTGTGTTAGCCACTGAGAAGAGTCTTCTAACATACTTCCTTGTCCTTTCCTGCTGATTGGGGCCAATCAGAATGAAAGGAGGTGAATCTGTCCCTGGGAAGACTTTTCTCAGAAGCTAACACTCTCCCTTTTCATGCTTATTGGCTCCTAGGGATGTCTGTTGTTGTGAAAGAAGGCATTAACAAGGTTCTCATTCTCAACCCAGCAGAAAAAAAAGCAGGAGGGAATGTGGCTGTGAGTATTATGAAGGGACCCTGTACTTCTGAATTTGCCACTCTGCTACTGAGATGACCCATCAGAGGCCAGGGCCCTTAGACTTTGAACATGTTCCTTTTAATCTTGTAAAAAAAAATCCTGCCAGTATTTGCTTTGGGAACTTTCCCAGTCTTCATTATATCAGCATTTGCAACTTAATTATCTGATACTTGGAGCAATGCATGAAGGTTTGATTCTTTTTTGGACATTTCAGAACATCTTTTGAGTTTTTTTACAGAATGGAAGAGAAAGTAATTACTGATGATCCAGAAACAATTAACATTCAATAATGCCAGGGATATCAATAAAGCCAGGGAATGCTGTGGACATAATATATCTCGACTTCAGCAAAGTTTTTGACAAAGTGCACCATGTTATTCTGATTAGCAAGCTAGCTAAATGTGGACTGTGTGGAACAACTATCAGGTGGATCCACAGTTGGCTTCAGAATTGTACTCAAAGAGTGCTTATCAATGGTTCTTTCTCAAACTGGGCGAAAGTAACATGTGGGGTACCACAGGGCTCGGTCCTGGGCCCAGTGTTCTTCAATATTTTTATTAATGACTTGGATGAGGAGGTACAGAGCATGCTTATCAATTTTGCAGATGATACCAAATTGGGGGGCACAGCTAATACCCTGGAAGACAGAAACAAAATTCAAAGGGACCTTGATAGGCTGGAGCATCGGGCTGAAAACAACAGAATGAAATTCAACAGGGATAAATGCAAAGTTCTAAACCAAATGCACAGTTATAAGATGGGGAATACTTGGCTCAGCCATACAACATGTGAGAAGGATCTTGGAATTGTCATTGATCACAAGCTGAATATGAGCCAACAGTGCAATGTGGCTGCAAAAAAGGCAAATGCTGTATTAGGCTGCATTAACAGAAGTATAGTTTCCAAATCGTGTGAAGTATTAGTTCCCCTCTATTCAGCACTGGTTAAGCATCTTGAGTACTGCATCCAGTTCTGGTCTCTGCACTTCAAGAAGGATGCAGACAAACTGGAACAGGTTCAGAGGAGGGCAACAAAGATGATCAGGGGAATGGAAACAAAGCCCTATGAGGAGAGACTGAAACAACTGGGCATGTTTAGCCTGGAAAAGAGAAGACTGAGGGGAGATATGATAGCACTCTTCTAGTACATGAAAGGTTGTCACACAGAGGAGGGCCACGATCTCTTAGCAATAGTCCCAGAGTGCTGGACATGGAATAATGGGTACAAGTTGCAGGAAGCCAGATTTCGACTGAACATCAGGAAAAACCTCCTAACTATTAGAGCCATATGACAATGGAACCAATTACCTAGAGAGGTAGTGGGCTCTCCGACACTGGAGGCATTCAAGAGGCAGCTGGACAGCCATCTGTTAGGAATGCTTTGATTTGGATTCCTGCATTGAGCAGGGGGTTGGATTTGATGGCCTTATAAGCCCCTTCCAACTCTACTATTCTATGATCAGTTTTAAAAAATATCTGATGAAGTAAGAAAGTATGTCAAACTCTTCTCCCCATCTCATTCCAGCTGATGCATATTTGTGATCAAATTGTTAGACACCAAAGGGCAGAAGAAGAAGAGGGAAAACATAGTGTAGTTAAAAAATTTCCTGAGAGTACTGAGCTTATCATCTGGTGAGGGTTAACAATATTCACCTTTAAGAAATTGCTCGCAAAGTATCACCTATGTTTACAAGCTCTGGATTTTTCATATGCCAGCAAGATTCAGATCAGAATATGCATATGATCAAGCAGATATACTCATTACATTTTTTTCTTTATTAAGTGAATAAAACCAAAAGAAGGGGGGGGAACCAACAGGCCAAGATAGACTGCAGGCAGGGAATCTGAGGTCCCTCTCCCATCTCACAGGAAGAACATAAGGAGATTCCTACTGTATTAGATCCATCTAGCAAAGAGTGGCCAATCAGACACCTCAGGGAATCCTCCAAGCATATCGTAAAGGTAAGAGCCCTCTACCATTTTATGTTGTTGGCATCTGGTATCAGAAGTATATTGATTCTGAATGTGGAAGTTGCATTTAGCCATTGATGAACCTGCCTTTCATGAGTCTAACTTTATAAAGACTGTTGGCCATCGCCACATCCTGACACAAAGAATTCCATAAGAATAGTAGCCCTCTTTACACTTTATCCACATGAAAGAATCCACATGTTGAAAGTCACATATTTGCCACATGCACCCAATATCCACACATAAAATGAAATGGACTGCCTTCAAGTCGATTCCGACTTAAGGGCGACCCTTTGAATAGGGTTTTCATGGTAAGCGATATTCAGAGGAAGTTTACCATTGCCTCCCTCTGAGGCTGAGTGGCAGTGACTGGGCCAAGGTCACCCAGTGAGCTTCATGGCTGTGTGGGGATTCGAACGTTGGTCTCCCAGGTCGTAGTCCACACATAAAGCACAGCTATATTTGCCAGAGAAGGAGTGGGGAAGGGTCATGGCTTGGTGGTAGCACATCTGCTTTGCACACAGAAGGTCCCAGGTTCAACCCCTGGAATCTCCAGGTGGGGCTGCAAGAGGCTGCTGTCTAAAATCCTGGAACACTGCTGCCTGTCAGTGTAGACTGCCAGCCCACTAGGTAAATTTGTTCTGGCACAGATCAAGTGCGGGGCAGGTAGAGATGGGGCTAGATCAGCTGTGCAACCAAGCTCCCCATGGGGAACTTGACCATGCAGCTAATCCCTATGTTCCTAAGGCAGATCCCTATGTTCCTAAATGTATGGACTCAGGCTTCTATGTGCTGAGACTTCAGGAATTGGAACCCGGTGTGATTAGGATTCAAACTCCTTTGGAAGGAGTAACTGACAGGTTACTTACTGTTAATTTTCCCATGGGACCATAACTGTTGCTTCCTTCTAGGTTGGCGATTTAATTTTCCAGTTTAACAAACAACCTAAGAAGGAAGCCAGAAGCTGGGGATTAAATTTGGAAACAATGAGCAGATCACGGGGGCAGTGACTGTGTGTCACAAAGGCAACATTCCCATGTGTGTGCTCCAGCTAGCTTTGGGTTATGGTTCAGGATGTTGCTACGTCTATCTTTGAGCAGAAATCCAACCTGCATTCCCTGCACAGGCTAGTACCTGTAACAAAAGTAATCAAAATTAAGTTGATTTCCTAACACCATGTTTCCTAAATAGTCACTGCTAATTCAAACCCATGAGCATGTATATATCTCCATGCACTTGTAACCCTCCAGTTAGACAACTGTCATGCATCATTGGTGGGAGTGCCTTTGAAAATGGTCAGGAAACTTCATTTAATCCAAAATAGTGTTGCAAGGTTGATAAATAGGACTAAATGTCTTGAGTGGTATTCAACTAACTTGTCCTGTTAGCCCAAGGATTACCACTAGTGCAATAGATGTCCCCCTCTCTTCTTCCCACATGTGCCCCACAGCCTCCCCACATCTGCTCTGGAGGGTTGGGGGAAAACTCAGAACAGATTTAGGGCTTGTGGGGGGCAGGGGGGAAGTTCTTTTGCACTGGCAGTGATCTTTGCGCTACTCATAATGCCACTGCTTTGTCAGCTCTCCTGGCTTCCACTTCATTTCTGGACCCAATTTTAACCTTTAAAGCCCTAAATGGCTTTGAGGATAGATTACATGAAGGATGATCTCCTCCCAGATATTCCTACCTAGATCTTGATGTCAGCATCAGAAGTCCTTTCCCAAGTGCCACCACCAAGTTAGATCCAGTAGGTGGCTATGAAAGAGAGGGCCTTCTCTGTGCATTCTCAATGCCCTCCCACTGTATATGAGGCAGGTACTGTCTCTATTGTCTTCTAGGAGCTTGTTGAAGACTTTCCTTTTTCAGTAAGCCTTCTAAGTGGAGGTTGTTATCCCAGTTAATATCTATATTGGATTTTAAATTGATTTTATATATATATAGGTTTTGCTGATTTTGAAATTGTTTTACATGTAACTGTTTTTCTAACTGTTTTTATATATGCAATTGTTTTAACTGTTTTTATATATGTAATTGAATTGTTTTATATTTTTGTTTTTATCATACTGTAAACCGTTTTGAGGTGCTTCATAGGAAACAATTCACAAATGAAATAAATAAAATAATAAACAAATAACTTTGGGTATGGGGCTGCATAGAAAAAATGCATCAACTAATAAAATAATTAATCACTTCCTATGAGCCATTCCAAAGCAATTTATAATTTAATATTGTAAAATGTTCAGGATGTCTCATGGGAAGTAATTAATTAATTAACTGACTAACTAATTAATGGTTTTCATATGTGGCCCCATAACCAAAATTATTTATTTTATGAATTCCTTCCTATCAAGCATCTCAAATTATGCACATATGTTCTGTGATCCCATTGATGATGTACACTGAAGTGCAAGAGGGCCTTCTCTGTGGTGGTACCCTAGTTGTGGGACTTCCCTTCTTTGGAGATATGATAACCCCTCATTGATGATTTTTAGAAGGCAATTGAAAATGCATCTCTTCACATAAGCTTTTGGGTGAGGACAGCAGGCTGAGCAGCTATGCAGGTCATCTGATTTTAAACTTTCCCACTATGGTGAGACTTTGTTGTTGTTAGGTGCCTTCAAGTTGATTTTGATTTATGGCGACCCTATGAATCAGCAACCTCCAATAGCATCTGTTGTAAACCACCCTGTTCAGATCTTGCAAGTTCAGGTCTGTGGCTTCCTTTATGGAATCAATCCATCTCTTGTTTGATCTTCCTCTTTTTCTACACCCTTCTGTTTTTCCTAGCATTATTGTCTTTTATAGTGAATCATGTCTTCTCATTATGTGTCCAAAGTATGATAACCTCAGTTTCATCATTGTAGCTTCTAATGATAGTTCTGGTTTATTGTGCTTTTATTTAAATGATAGCAATTATTTCTAAATTTGCAGCTATAAATATACATTGAATTATGCAAACGTCCTGCAAATCAGTGTCCCCTTTTGTTCTCCTTTTAGTGATGCATAAGTGGCCACCCTAACTATCTTTCAGCCTGACCTACCCCATGCTGGAGGGAACCCTTGTCCCATAGAGCTCCTTGAGAAAAATTTGGAATATAAACATAATAAATAGATAGACAGATAAGTTAACTTGTTCCATTGATTTCAGTGGCAGTGAATTAAACACATACTCTAAGAAATGGAAATTCAATGGGCTTCATGTTGGCTGAATGGTGCCCTGAAGATTAACACACATCATGGAATCGACCTGCTTTCTTATGCATATAGTGTGACAAAATTCTTCCAGAACTGAACAACTCTTTCCTATCTTATCAGTATGATCAGCTGCAGCTAGGGATGGGGGAGAAATTTGATTCAGTTCA
Source organism: Rhineura floridana (assembly GCF_030035675.1). Classification (NCBI taxonomy): domain Eukaryota; kingdom Metazoa; phylum Chordata; class Lepidosauria; order Squamata; family Rhineuridae; genus Rhineura; species Rhineura floridana. The sequence goes on from NC_084483.1 coordinate 183,004,971, forward strand.
CATTTAAAGCCTATCTATTTAAAGCCAACTCTATCAACATTGCAATTTCTGAAACAATATGAGAACCAAAACACAGCCATCTTTTGAAATTTGCACTTATCTGAATTTTGCAATTCAGTTCTCCAACCAAACAACGTTTACAAAAATTCACATATCTTAGGAGGAAATGTGCATAAAATGAATATATTAGTGAAACTATCGTCTATTAGTGAAAATAAAAAATATGATAGTAGGAGAAATTGCTTGCAAAATGTGTGCATTAGTCAAAACTGCACACAAAAATGTATTTACTGCAAAAAAAATTGCACTGAAATGCTGAAGAATCTTCATGAGGATTCTTTTTTTAAAAAAATTGCAAAATTGATGCAGAAATGTGAAGAACTGAATTTAAAATTGGAAAAAAATGAGAAAGGAAGACAACAGAAACAGACAGATCCCTCCATCCCTCACTGCAGGGAGTAGGTTCTTAATTTTTAAAAAGATATTTACCGCACAAGCCAGCCAAAGTTAAGGTCTTTTAAATCCTGTTAATATAAATGAGAGGATTAAAGACGTGCTCAAAACTTTGCCATTGAAATTTAGGTCCTAGCTCTTTCAAGTGCTTAATTTTGGCTAGCGCATATCCTAAGCTCTTCAAATTGACCACTGGAATATTACAATTTCTTGACCTTCACCACAAGTTTTTTTACATTCTCCTTGAGTCATATATGTTTCTCGAGTCATTGACCATGGTATCCTCCTTGACTGGCTCTGTAGAATGGGAATTGGGGGGGGCACCATGTTATGTTGGTTCCATAGGTTTCTACACACACACAGGTAAATAAAAGGCAGTGTCACAGTTCAAGGACACACATGTTTTGCTATATGCCTGGCCCTGGGCTGGCAAGAGACAAGTTAGTTCAAAATTTCAAAAGGCAATGAACACTTCTGGTGGTGAAGAAGTTAAAAGGTTTATTAAGCAAGCTGTTTACATGAAGCTGTCATTTTCAAGCAATAAAACACTAAAACAAAACTAATGGCTAGCAGGTCTCCGCCCCCTCACACCTGTGCTCTTAAGTTTCTCACTGGCTGGAAACCTCACAAACAGCCAGCTAGGATTCTTGCTGGAAACTCTGCTTGAAGCTTGGTCTTTCCTGATGTCCTGCTCTCGAAACCTCTTGCTGGATGTTGCTTTGAGGCTCTTGAGACCCATGGAGGCTCTACCTTGATGGTACATTTGAGGCTTGTTGAGGCGTAATCTTGATGGTACTTTTGAGGCTTACTCTCCCCAATCTAGGGGTTCTTTATTTATACCCAAAAGATCCTCTGGGAGGGGGCATCTTATACCTATTAGATAGGGTTGCCATATTGCCCAGTTAGCCGGGTTTTACCCGGATTCTTTGCATGCCACCCGGCGCCTGTTTAGCCCCTTATACCTATTAGATAGGGTTGCCATATTGCCCAGTTAGCCGGGTTTTACCCGGATTCTTTGCATGCCACCTGGCACCTGTTTAGCCCCTTAGGTGGCCAGGATTCTCAGCTTTAATTTAAAAAAAATAAGTTTCTAGGTGGTCCGGTTCTCGAGATATACATAAAAACATCAGCTGCCCCCGACTGTTAAATCTTTCTTTAAACAGTACTGTATAGCACTTCATAGCTTTAACCCTGCCCGTTCAGGATTGCAGCCAATCAGTGAAGCCAGGGTTGTGTTTCAGTTTCATTGACCTGAGGCAGTGTCTAGAAAACCTCATTGCAATGCCAGAAAATGGTGGTTCCCCCCGTTTATCTGAAAATCTCATAAATTGGGTAAGTATATACATTTCAGGTTTTTTCCCTCTTGTGTGCAGGAGTCAGATCCTGGGCAGTGTTTTGAAAACCTTCCCAATACTTGCTTTTGTAAAAGCAATGCTATTGAATTCAATAGGACTTACTTTTGAGCAGACATGGTTATGAATGTGCTGAAAATCAATGGGACTTTGGAGTGAATGTTAAAAACAATTGTGTTTGTGTTCTAACTTTTCTGTTCTTCTCTCCAGTCCTATTTTAAAGCAAGTAGGCAGGGCTTACTTAGGTATTACAGTTTTTATTCTGTAGGAAACTAATACTGATTTTTAAAAAACTAATACTAATTTTTCTGCAATGACCAACTGGTTTGACAATAAACTGTTATATGGGCTGTATGTATTTATACATCTGCGGTGCGTGCGTGAGTGTATGGAGTCTTATGATTCGGAATTTTGGGTTGTGTGAATGAAGTTGCTTATCACTTGAGGTTGCATTTCTGTCCCTGTTTGAGTAAACCCCACTGAATACACTGGGACTTGCTTCTGTATAAATAAACCTAGGATTGCACTATAAATATCTTTACAGTTTGTGTAAATAATAATTATATTTGATAGTCATGCTTATATAAATATTTCTTCATTTATCATATTTTTGGTTTTTGGTTAGGAATCCTGACTGGTTGTGAGATGCTTAGTTTTCTCCCTTACTCATAGGAATCTTGTTGTGGTTGGTATGGAAAGTGTTACTGCCTTTTGTGTTGTTTTTTTCCTATTTGCATTTCACTTATCTTTAACCTCACTCCGTTACAGCCATAGAAGCAACAGCAGCATATGCAAGGTAATTAATTCCCATTAGTGATAAGAGCAAGAATTTATAATTATTATTTTAATTAAAACAAGAGGCTTATGAGTACTTTGAAGAGGACCAGATATTTATTTTCTTTCTGAGCCCAGGACTGGGTCTTTCATGATGCCCGGTGGGGGAGGGAGCAGGAGAGTAGTCGATAAGACAGACATCCTGGCATTGGTAATCTAATTAGCAAGGTATGTGTGGGGTTGTTGCACACTTCCAGGCCCAATTTCATTTTGAGTATGGAGGTGGAAACTGTGTAGATGTGGTTGATCAAAGGGAGAAGAAATTTTGAGTTAAGCAAAGCTCTGCTTTTATAAAACCTAAGAAACATACAGATACTTTGAAAGTCTGAGTGCCTACACCAGTGGAATACTGGAGGAACATGTAAAGCTTGCTGCAACAGTATTTAGAACTGAGCATGTGGTGTGAAAGACTCCTTTTCCTAACATTTTGGCTTCTTGTTTTTCTCCACCCACCACATCTGTGAAATATATCGTATATGTAATGGTTAACCGTACTGGTGCCCTGACTTACTTTGTGTTTGTTGCTATTTTGTGTTTTTATTATGTTTTTATATTGATTGTGCATTTTTATTGTTTTTATTATATTTGTAAGCTGTGCTGAGCTCTGTTTTTAACAGCAGAAGGGCAGGATATAAATCCTCTTAATCAATAAATATTCCATAGTGTTGGAAACTAGAGTCTAAGCATTTAAGGCTGAAAATATTGCTTTTAAAAAAAAGATTTCTCACATCTTTCCCCCAGTTTTTGGTGGTAATTCCTAGGCACAAAAACAAAACAACTGGACAACTCAAATATTAATATGCAAATCATTTGCATAATATGCAAATGATATGCAAATACTTTGCATAATATGCATAATATGCAAATTAGCCCACCCGAATTTGTGGAACTGGAATATGGCAACCCTACTATTAGATCATTATCTTCCCAGCACTTAGATTGCTGGCTTCTCACACAGGTGGCTTTTGTTTATCTTCCAGCTTCCCTCCATGACAATAGATGCTTTATATTGACTAACAAGATTCTTGTTTACATAAGCAGGGTGATAATATTCGTAAACCAATTATGCTCACTGTCCCTTCTGAGCTTGGGAAAGCCATATATAGAAACCCACCTGGAGAAGCGGGAATGTGGGGCAAGCTGGATTGTTTTGGTTCATTGAACAATATTTCTCAAGCTCTGCTTGGAAAATAGACAGAGTGAAAACTTCTTTTCTCATCTTATTATCAATCATGTCAGAAAGCCTATGCCTGAAGCTCTCCAGATTCCAATACTATGCAATGACAGAGTGCAAATCAATAAGCACCCCAATAAATCAGGGGAATGAGGCATGAATTGTGGGACAGGGCCATGCACATGCCATTCTAAGCCTCCTGGTACATCTAGATTCTTGTGGAGATATGTGGTGCTACAACACAGACAGGCATTTGAGGAGGGTGTAGAGCAATGCTAGTGAGGGTTATGTCCTGGGGAGAGTTTCAAGAGCCAGTCAGAGAGGCCTGGAGTATCAGCAGAGAGTGACCTGAATAAAGCAGACAAGAGTCTAGAGAGAAAAGAAACTGATAATACTTTACTGAGTAAACTGAATAGGAATAGGTTATAACTTGAGGAGAAATAAAAAGAGTGGGCTTTCTTTCTTAGACCAGGCCTTTTCTTAGAGAGGAGATATTCAACAACTAAACATATGCTCCGAACTGCACAGTCAATCAGAGCACGAGTTACCTCAGCAAAGATCCTGCCACTCAGACTGGTTCCTAGGCAACACCTCCTCCTTCACTACCACCCTCTTGGCTGGCTGGCCAACTGTTAACAGAATCAACTCTTAGGTCACTAAATGAATGATCCCTGATGTTGTACTTCCAACATGGAGGATGATATTTGTCCCCAAGGCCTGATACAGAGAAAGCAGAGGGCTGGTATGCTGCTAGGTGATCTCTGCCTTCATGAGGTCTTGAGCTTCAGTGTTCCCCCAGTTTACAGTAGAAGACAACTAGGGGTGGAAAAAGACGGAGGGAAAGTGTGCATGTATGGAGACTAGTTTGTGAGCACAATGTATGGGACTCTTCAGTGTGTTTAATGTTTAATGCATTGGGCTGGAAAAGCAGGAAAAAATATGTAAAACCAACAAATAACAACTTGCTTTTGGTTTCTGAGCAGTAAGGAAATCAGAAACTGAATGCCAGAGAACACACCCTTCTCCAGGTTCATAGGCTGTAAAGCATTAATAGGACCCATCTGTGACAATGCAGCCAGAAGCACTTCATGTTCACAACAGTCATTTAAAATAGTTTGTTCAACATTTTGCTAAGAAGAACTCCCTTTATGCACTGAGTCACCCACTAGCAGCATGACAAAGAAATGCTTTGGTAGTTATCTGTTCCAAAATTGTTCTGTCTGACCGGGCAGGCTTTTTGTGGTTTTAGCAAGTTTGTTTACCTTTGTAAATCACAAGAACCCATGCAGAAATTCTGACTATGCTTTTCTTATACAGAAACTGCTCCGGAAACATTTAAAGTACCATTGAAAATAAAAAGTGTGGCATGTCACTACTCATTACAATGATTCATATAGGCTAAAGGCGAGCACAGAGACAGCAAGAAAAACAAATATTGGGACAAGAGCAAACTTCCCAAATCATGTACAGTTTTTTAATGTGACCTACTCCTTAAATCCTGTGGATATTTCATCATCTATCATGGGATGTGTGTGCAAAGAATTTCATCTCATGCAGAATTTGGCTGTTTGTCTTGTTCTCTCACTTATCTCTACAACAACCCTTTGGCTTTCAGGTGTGGCTGAAAGATAGCTCCTCCAAAGACATCCCAGTGAGCTTCAAGGCTAAGATTTCAAGGAATCAGGGCTTTCAAGGGAACAACTTTTATTCTCATTTAGGGTCACATCCACACCAATGATTAAAAGGACATTTAACACACATTTGAAGCACATGGTGTCCCTCAAATAATCCTGGGAACAAAGTTTACCCCTCACAGAGCTACAATTCCCAGCACCCATAACTACAGTTCTAAGGATTCTTTGCGGGAAACCATGTGCTTTAAATATGTTTTAAATGTGCTTTGAATGTACACTTCTTTTCCTCCAAGGAGCTCAGAATGACATATATGGTCACCTTCCTTTACCCTTACAAAAGCCTTGTAAGGTAGGTTAGGCTGAGAGACAGTGACTGGCCCACAGTTACCCATTGAGAGCTTCATTGATGAAGGCAGATGAAAGTAGATTTCTCCAGTTTACATCTAGCACTCTATCCTCTGGCTGCCTTTTCCTGGGTACGTCAAATGTTTCTCAAAAATGCCGCACTGCCATTTCAATAACAGCTTGAAATCCAAGAATTCTAATAAAAGCCCTGGGGTGCGGATAAAAATGGCAGCTCCATGTCAAGTTCCCTCCCACCCTGCATAATGCCTAGTATGAATTGCCCTGTGTCCTAAACTCATGATGCTATTTGTGTTTCCTGGAATCTGCATCACCTCATGAGCAGCCATTGTTGGGGCTGGGGATGCATACCATAACAAAAGTCAAACACCAGGTATACAAATATTGATGACATCTGTACCAGGGATGGAATCCACAGCTGCCATGGATTTGCCACCAATCCACTCCGTGCTCCCCACTATCACCACAGAGAAGGAAGAGGTAGGAGAGGAGCCCCCCCCCAGGCCAACTGATAAAGTAGAGTCTCCCTAGCAAGGCCAGACTGCAGAGGAGGAAGAGGAACAGGAAGAGGAAGTGCCACACATGGGGCACGAGATGGGCAAATAATCTGCTTAATTCCAAACCCGCCCCCATAGTCAGAATTAAGCAAAGTGCAGAAGGTAGCCAAACAGGTACTCAAATTTTAATTCAACACCAGCAATGGGACAGCCTTTTCTGTGGTGCCTGAGGGCAGCAGGGCAGCTGAGGAGGTGCAGAGCAGGACGTGTGGCACCCACAGCCACTGTTTCTCCAAATCTGCCACCTGAAGCAGCCACCTCACTCTGACTAGTGAGGACTGGCCCCGTCTGTCCTAATGTGAAAGTGAGAGGGCCCCTCCTCCTCTGAACTTTTAAGCAGATATCGTATCCCAGTCTGCATTTGTGTTGGAATTGCTTTTTAATATGTTTTTAAACTGTTTTTTTAAAAAAAAAAAATAGATGTTTTTAAAGCTTTTAAAAAATGTTTTTAAAGATGTTTTGTTTTAATATGTTTTTGATGGTTGTTTTAATATATCTTAAAGTCTGTTTTTATTATGTGTTTTCAGTGCTTTTGTTTGCCGCCCTGGGCTCTTACTGGGAGAAAGGGCTGGATATAAATCTAATAAATAAAAAAATAAAATAAACTGTATTTAAGCCAGGCTGGTGAGGCTCCATGGAGTGCAATAAGACTGTTGCCAGCTGCTGGAATGTTATTGTCTGTTACCTTTCTTTTTTGCTTTGTACTTACGTATTTAAGCCTGGATTATTTCTTCTGTAACACTGAATTTATTCTATGTTTTACTAGACTGTTGGTTTTTGTCTTATTTGAATTTATTGCTATGTCTTGTAAACTGTTTTTTCTCCTAATTTCCAAGCCCCCTCCCCTAATGTTTTGTATTTTGACAATAAGTGGATTCGGTTGCAAGCCGCTTTGGGCATAGCTCATTGCAGAAGAGCAGCATATAAATAAATGAAATCAGTCTAAATCAAATAATGTGAGCTGACCTGAGCAAAACTGGACAGTAAAGAAATGAGTGTTAGCTATGGGAGAATGACTTCATTCCCCTTCTGGATTTTCAGGAGGGAACAGAAGGAGAGGCAGGCAGCCCACCAACAAAGATGGTCTACTCTGAAATGCCCATACATCCAATTCATAGCCATTTGTAGCATTGGGCTAATTTTATGGCATTGTAAACATTCTATAAGATGCCACAGGGTTTCTCCCTGCCTAATTTAACATGCCGCTCCTTAAAACGCCAGTTGTGTTTCGAGTGATAACAAGTCACAAGACAGAGCTGAGAGCTTCTGGAAACCACACAACTACATACAAGGCAACAGTGAAAGGGGGCATTTCTCTTGCAGAATGACCATGAAAATGTATCACTTACTGACAAAATGGATCTGTGCTTGGGAGTAAATGTAAACTGTCCAGAATATTAGTAAGACACACGTTCTAGCAATATGATGAGCACTGAGAAGAGCCTCCCAAAAATTTCCTGTCCTGGATGAATTAAAAGTTTGTTACCCTCTCCTTATGTCTTTTTGTACAAGCAGTAGAATAGTGGCATGTTAATAGGAATTGGTTCATAGACTTCAGTGATATATGCACTGACTGGCAACACCCCTCTGGAGTTTCAGATAGGAGTCTTTCCCAGCCCTACCTAGAGATGCTGAGGACTGAACCTAGGACCCTCGGTATGCAAAGCAGATGCACTGAGCTACAGCCTTTCCACTAATTAAATTGGCAAGTGTTGACCAGGGTACATATTTAATTTCATTAAATTAATGGTCACACTGCTGGGCTCCACATTAGATCATCTGTACTAAGTACCACCTTCAGATTTCCAGGCACTATTGTGAACATAGATCAGAAACACACATCAGCCATCTACTCATTCCTATAGCTGCGTTCCTGAGTTACTCACCCGTATGGCAATTTGTATGTTGTTTGGGTAGCATGGCCACATTTTTAGCCCCACCCCCAACTACACATCCACTTCCTGCTCATGATCCTGCTTGCTTGTAGGCATTGAGCACAACCAAGACGAGACTCTGATATGGTAAAGCCACCTACAGATCCTGGCACACGTTTACAATTATCTTTAAAAAGGTTTGCATATTTCCTCCTTTTTCAAGGCCAATTTAAACTTTGAAGGGGAAAGGCAGAATTTGTGCTAACAGAGTTTAAGAAGGCATAAAACCAGGGGCAAGACAATATAGATTAGGGCAGACAATGCAAACCAACTAAAATAAAATGAAAAAGAGTTAGATAAGAAGGCAAAGTTGCTGAAGGGCAGAAAGAACCAGCAGAGCACAGAAGGCTTTGAACAAATTACGACAAAGAAAAATAAACCCCTGAGAGTGCTAAAGGCAGTTAGACTCTTTACAGTGGATTCCACAGCCATTTTACTCTCATGGTGATGCCATTTTCTGTGTCTATCTACTGCCAGCCACAACTCATGAGAAATAATAGTTTCACTCTATTCTGTGCTTGTCAGGCTACAACTGGACAGCCCAGTTCGGTGCCACATTTTAAGAAGGCCATTGTCAAACTGGAGCATATCCAGTGGAGGTTGACCAGGATGGCGAGGAGTCCTAGAATCAAGTCCCCTCTGAGAAATGGTCGAAAAGACTAGGCACGGTTACAGGAGATTAAAGGGAGATGTGATAGCTGTCTTCAAATATCTGAAGGGTTGCCACAAAGAAGATGGAACAGGCTTGTTTGATGTTGCTCTAGACGAGGACCAAAGAGTGGAAATTTCAGGGAAGCAGATTTCATAGGAACATAGGAAGTCAAGCCATTGGTCAGTCTAACTCAGCACTGTCTTATACCAACTGGCATCAGCCTTCTGGGATTTCAAACAGGTTACTCTCCCAGTCCTATCTGGAGATGCTGGGGATTGAACCTGGGACCTTCTACATGCAAAACAGATGCTCTGTCACTGTGCTATGGCTCTTCCCCTTTTGGCTAAACATTAGGAGAAACTTCCTAATGGTTAGGCTGTTCAAGTGTGAAACAATTATTTAAGCAGGAACTGGATGGCCATCTGTCAGGGACACTGTAGCTGCAGCCTTCATTGCAGATCACGGTGGGCTAAATGACCTCCAAGATCCCTTCCATCTGCATCCTTCTAAGATAGAAATCCATGTGCAGTCCACACTTTTACATATAGTCACCGCATGATTCTTATCAACCCAACTTATTCCCTGAACACTTAATGTTTTTAGACACCTCTGCCAGTGGTGGGACAGTTGGGCCTAACGAGGTATTGAAACCATTCACAGAACCAGCACTCAGTGTCAATTTTCATCATGAGTTAACTACAGAAATTCACTGAATAGTAGAGAGAATACTTGTGAACACAGCATTTCTGATAGGAAATTATCATGTGCAAGAACTGCCTTGCTGGATCAGACTTCAGTCTACCTAGTCTTGCATCTTTGCCACTCTGAGAGCTATTTTATCTTATCTTCGTAAAGTAATTACTTTGAGGACCAGCAGCAGTCTGGTGCCAGCCCTGTTGGGTTGGCCCCAGTAAGTTGGCACAACTTGTGGACCACCACACTGAGGGTTCACCAACTATAGTTTGGTGGCCCACCAATGACTTGATAAACCTCCTCTTGGCTTACACCTGCCTGTAATAAAAAGAGGCCCCAGCATATGACTGGCAGGCTATCTTCTGCTTGGTTGTTTCACACGTTGTGTAGGCTTGGCCTTGTGCTGTTTCTGCTCCCTGATACTGGAATAAGTAATTTCCTTTTGATACCCACAAAGGCCTCTGGGAGAAGAAGCCAGGCGACTTTCTAGGAGTGGTTAACACCAGTGACAACTGGTGGCTCCACGTCAGTGGCAAAGACTATTCTCCATGTGCTGACAGAAACAGTGTTATCCTTTCAGAGTGTCCCCTCAGAATGCTTGTAATCCTATGAATCCTGCTGTTATGAAAACTACTACTCAGAAGATGGCACCCTTGCTTAGGGACGAGGGGGGGAAGACACACACACCCCTGGAAGGAAGCATTACATAAGCTATTATTCCACACAGGAAGAAATAACACTCATTCCTTTCACTTAAATTGTTCTGCAGTTCACATTTGCTTCACTCTAAGCTAGCTGGAGGGCTCCTAACTCTCAGCCCCTGCTTCAGGCCAATCTTCCATTATGTCTCACTGTGTTTGCTTTATTTGAGCATGGTATCAAGAACCAGAGCTTGGAAAAGTTTTTTTTTTTAACTACAACTCCCATCAGCCCAATCCAGTGGCCATGCCTTTCATGTACTTGAAGAGTGCTATCATATCTCCTCTCAGTCTTCTCTGTACCCATTATTCCATGTCCTGCACTCTGGGACTATTGCTAAGAGATTGCGGCCCTCCTCTGTGTGACAACCTTTCATGTACTAGAAGAGTGCTATCATATCTCCCCCGAGTCTTCTCTTCTCCAGGCTAAACATGCCCAGTTCTTTCAGTCTCTCCTGATAGGGCTTTGTTTCCAGTCCCCTGATCATCCTTGTTGCCCTCCTCTGAACCCGTTCAAGTTTGTCTGCATCCTTCTTGAAGTGCGGAGACCAGAACTGGACGCGGTGTTCAAGATGAGGCCTAACCAGTGCTGAATAGAGGGGAAATAGTACTTCACGCGATTTGGAAACTATACTTCTGTTAATGCAGCCTAATATAGCATTTGACTTTTTTGTACTGTTGGCTCAGTGATCAATGACAATTCCAAGATCCTTCTCACATGTCGTACTGCTGAGCCAAATATCCCCCATTTTATAACTGTGCATTTGGTTTCTTTTTCCTAAGTGTAGAACTTTGCATTTATCCCTGTTGAATTACATTCTGTTGTTTTCAGCCCAATGCTCCAGCCTATCAAGGTCCCTTTGAATTTTGTTTCTGTCTTCCACAGTATTAGCTATGCCTCCCAATTTTGTATCATCTGCAAATTTGATAAGCATGCTTTGTACCTCCTCATCCAAGTCGTTAATAAAAATGTTGAAGAGCATTGGGCTCAGGACTGAGCCCTGTGGTATCCCACTCGTTACTTCCACCCAGTTTGAGAAGGAACCATTGATCAGCACTCTTTGAGTACGATTCTGGAGCCAACTCCAGAGTTGAGAATGAGAGGGCATTCTCAGTGGCAGCCCCCACTCTTTGGAACTCCCTCCCACAAGATCTCCGGCACGCCTCTTCTTTAAATGTGTTTCGGAAAGCCTTAAAGACCTGGCTCTTTCAGCAGGCCTTCGGGGTATCTGGGGAGGGTTAATTGTTATAACTGAAATGCCTCCTGCCCAGTTTTAATATTGTTGCTGCAGATGTGTTGTTTTTATATTGTATTACTGTATTTTATCAATTGTATTTTAACAATTTTGTAAGTCGCCTAGAGTGGCCATTGGCCAGATAGGCGACGAAGAAATTAAATTTATTATTATTATTATTATTAACTGTGGATCCATCTAATAGTTGTTCCATCCAGCCCACATTTAGCTAGCTTGCTAATCAGAATATCATGTGGCACTTTGTCAAAAGACTCATATATTCATATTTATGCACACTTTCCCCTAACATATCCATCTTTGTAAACATTGCTTGGTTGGTGAAAATTACGTTGCAAAATTTGAATAAGTGCAAATTTTGAAGGATGGCTGCGTTTTGGTTCTCGTATTGTTTCAGAAAATGTGAATTTGATTTACTCAGCTTGAAATGAGAACTGAATTGAATTTCTTGCTCATCCCTATATTCACCCAAACACATTTAGAAGCCAATTAGGAGTCAATGTAAGAAGACTAGGGTGGAGACAACATGTGGAAACCAATGCCAGAGCTAGCATGCATAGCCCCTCTTCTTCCTACAGGAGCTCAGGTAAGAATGCCTAGATAGGGCATGATGTATACTAAAATGTATCCCCTGTTTATATACAACATCACTTGCATCCCTGACTGGGTTCAACATTAGTGGCCTGAGAGAATCCAGCCCATTCTCTGCCTTCTCAGGGGCTATTTAAATGCCAGTGTCTCTTGAGTAGGGATGGGTGAAAAATCCAATTCCGTTCACATTTAAACCCAAATCTATCAAATTTGCAGTTTCCAAAACAATATGAAAACTGAAACAGTCATCCTTTGAAATTCACACTTATCTGGATTTTTTTATGCACTTCTCCAACCAACCAATGTTTCAAAAAATGCATATATTAGGGGAAAGTGTGCATAAAAATTAATGTATTCATGGAAATAACATACAAAACACTTTATGCTAGGAGAAATAGGGATAGGAGATACATTTGATCTGGTTCTCATTTAAAGGTGAGCCTAGCTAATTCTCACTTTCAAAAAAAAGCATGCAAACTGGAACACAGCCATCCTTCAAAATTTTACACTTCTCTGAATTTCGCAGTGCAGTTCTCCAGCCAAATAATGCATATGCTAGGGTAAAGTGTGCAGAAAAATGAATATGTGCATAGAAATAACAAAGAAAAAAATTAAAATATATTATATTAGGGAACATTGCAAAAATGTGTATATTTGTCAAAACTGCAGCCAAAGCAGAGTTTATTGGGAGAAATGTGCACTAAAATGCTGGGGAATTTTCATGAGGGCATTCTTTTTTTAAAAAAAAAATGCAAAGTGCTGCAGAAGAGTGGAGTACTGAAATTAAGATTGGAAAAATGAGAAACTGAGAGAACCGAAATTGACAGATTTGTTCATGCCTAGCTATTTATTTATTATTTATTTATCTAAAATATTTCTATCCCGCCCTTCTACCCTACAATAGGGCACTCAGGGCGGCTACAATAAAATTGCACACATATATAATAAAATACACAATAAAAACACAAAACATTACAGTAAATTAAAATGCATAAAATACTATTAAAATACATAAAATGCATTATGCACATACATACATAAAATGCATTATGCATACACATACAAACATACATACATGTATATATGTGCATACACATATAAGAAAGTGAGAATAAAAGAACTTAAAAGATAAAAATAAAAGATAAAAAACTTAAAAACAGTGTCAGGCTGACCCATCAGTCCCAACCAAAGGCTCTCCAGAACAAAATAGTTTTCACAAGTTTCCAGAAGACCATCAGGGAGGAAGCAAAGCAGGCTTCTTGGGGCAGGGAATTCCAAAGTCTTGGGGGCCACAATTGAAAAGGCTCTCTCCCGAGTACCTGTCAATCTAACTTCTTTCGTTCCAGGCACGCAGAGGAGACCAGAGGTAGATGATCTTAAATCCAGGCTAGGAACATATGGACATAAGCGGTCCCTTAAGTACACCAGTCCAAGGCCATTTAGGGCTTTAAAGGTCAAAACCAGCACTTTGAATTGGGTTCGGAAACAAATTGGGAGCCAGTGGAGTCGATAAAGCACAGGGGTGATGTGCTCCCTGCGCCGTGCTCCAGTTAACATTCTGGCTGCTGCATTTTGGACTCACTGTAGTTTCCGAATCATTTTCAAAGGCAGCCCCACGTAGAGTGTATTACAGTAATCAAGCCTTGATGTCACCAATGCATGTGTCACCGTGGCCAAGTCAGCTTCTTCCAGGAACGGATGCAGCTGGTAGACCATTTTGAGATGGCCAAAAGCACCCCTGGCTACCGCAGCCCCCTGACATTCCAGCAACAGTGCAGGATCCAGAAGAACTCCCAGACTGCAGACCTGCTCTTTCAAGGGGAGTGCAACCCCATCCAGAACAGGTTGCAACCCTATCCCTGGAGCAGTTTTTGCTGAAATAGGCAAATGTTGCATGTTCACTTGGGGGGGGGATATTTGGGAAATATCCCATGGACCTGTTCACCACGATGTAACTTCCTTATGGGTGGGGTTAGTTACCTGGTTTCCTCCTTCCTTTGTCCTGGAGGATTTTTTGAATATTCTCCATTGCTGATCTATCCACCATAGAGAGAGGCCGCATGGCAAATGATGCTCTCTGCTGAGAGCATCAATACCAAACACCAAAAATGGACTGAGACTTCTATTTTCTTTCATCTAAGCTACAGCCTATGTTTCTAACATATGAGGAGGTTGTGAGTAAATGTTTTTATCTTTTACCTAAGAAGATTGTGTCTGTTGTTATTTATATAGAGAAAGGTGGGGCTGGTTACATTCTCACTCTGCTGCTTGTGTTTTTATATCTCTGCTAAGAAATAGGACCAACCAAATTAGTTCCTATTTCTCTCTGGTATTTTTATAATACTGAACAGTTTTCCCCTGGACCAGCAACACTTCCATCTTGTTTGGATTAAGTTTCAGTTTGTTTGCCCACATCCAGCCCTTCACAGCCTCCAGGCACCAGTTTAGAACGAGCAGTCCCACCTTGCCATCATTCACCAAGGGAAAGGTAGCATTCACCAAGGGAAAGGTAGGTAGAATGTGCATGCGTGCATGTGCCAGGGCCTGGAGCAGGCTGGTGCCAGCCCTGAGCATTGCCAACTTTGCCCTCCCCATGCACCTCTCTTCTCTTTGCCAGTCTCTGCAGCTCGGTGCCCGTCTGGAAAATCCGGGACACCTAATGGCTAAGCAGACATCGGGTAGCAGGGCTATAATCTGGGTAAAGCCCAACTAACCAGGCAATATAGCAACTCTGTATTTGCATCCCCACCCTTTCTTTGTTGTACAGCCTTTCTGTGGCAAGGATAGCTAACCCCTGGCCCACCTGGTGTTGTTGGGACTATAATTCCCATCAGTCCCAAGCAGCAGAGCCAGTGGTAAGGATGAATGGGAGTTGTAGTTCAGCAACATCTGGCAGGCCATGGGTTAGCCACCACTATGTCCATAGGGTTCACAGATAGTTTCCCATCTAGGCATGTCCAGAACAAGACTTGGCTACCTTGAGCGTGGCTGCTGCACCATGTGTCTTTGTAGGCCACTTGTATGGTACTAAGGTGAGATCTACTACCTTTCCCTGCAACTCAGTGTGGTCAGTATCACCAAACTGAAGTAATACTCTGAGGGATGTACTTTGTGATTCCTTGTATCATTGAGATCAATCCTGACTTTTGATCCTAACATCTCTGCACTCCATGCAAATTTATCTTTGTATTATTCAATGAGGTATTCGTACAAAATATTATAAAGAATCACTAAGATTACAGAGAGGCTATCTGGTCCATTGGGAAATTGAACACTTTTGTAAATTAAAAAAAACCACTCAAGGAGTTGATAATGCGGCACCTTAAAATATAGCTGTTACTTGGAATGGGAAACTCTTCAAATTTTAGTTAAATGTTGAGATTCATTATCTGTCATGTAAAAGCTACTAACTCATATACCTGACATCAAGTCATATTTTACTAAGGCAATGTTTTCCAATTTTCCTTGAATGTCAGAAGATTTGAAGTACCCACATTGTGTTTTAGCATTTCTGCCAAAATTGCCATCAAACAATGTGTCTTTAACTTTTCTGACCCTATTGTGTCAAAAACATTTCTCATACACCCAGTACTAGGCCTCTTAGTGTTCATATCTGAGGTTTAAGAAATTCTCTGCAGGAAAACCTCAGAACATACAAAATAGTTTTGGGTGTTTTTTTAAACCTTTCACATCTGGAGCAATACATCACAAATTATGCCCAGGTACAAATGAATTGCATTTAAAAAACACACGCAATAATGAAAAGAGTATTAGTGGGTCCCTGGAAAACTGAGAGAGTGAAACAAAAACATAAAACATAAAATGATACTAGATTTATTTTCATGACTAAAGCATCTAGAATATTTTAAGTGACCTGATCATTTTAATTCTTCAGTGTTTAAGACAAAAAACAGAGCTTCAGAGGGCCAATTGCAAATAGAAGCTATCCTCCTGCTATCATTAAAAATCGTTGCAATTCCAAGCTTTATAAAATGTCTCCTCTTCAATTTTGTATTTGTGTGACTTGTTTTTTAACAGAACGCTCTTTTTCATACCAGAAAATGGACTTTGAAGCAAAGGCTTCACAGTAACATCTGTAAATTACAGTGACAATTAAAGGATGAATAGGATGGTTTACATACGTACTTATTAAACTTACTACCTTTAGAGTACGATTTCTTTTCAGCATTGCAAGACTTCTGCACCCTCATCAGTTACAGAGGGCGGACTGTTTTCCCAGGATGTTTAAATCCCTCTTTATTTTATTAACTGGGTGGTGGATTTTTGTTTTGACTTGAGGATTCCTTTTCTTGCTACTTGTAGAAAGCCAGCATAAATGACTATGAAACTGAGTAAGCGTCTTATCTCAAAACATATTTGTTTTTATTAGACATAGTTTAAGACATAGTTTAATAAGAAACTATGTGAGGTTCTATGCTTTGATTACTGTAATGTGAAATATTAAGTATACGAGATACTATGTCAATTTCTTACAAAAAAGAAAAGAAAGAAAATGAAAGAGAGATTTAGAGCACATTAGAATGTTCTGTTTCTAATGTGCTCCCGTTCTCAAGGGACAGTGCCACTTCAAAATACATGCGGGGAATTGCTTCTCCGGAAAAAAAAGCAAATATTGCTTAATATATGGATATCTAGACCTTTTTCCCCCCACTGTGGGGGAATTTGAAGAAAGCCTACTCTAAGGAGCTTGATCATTGCTAATTAACTTTGCAGAAATTCCATTAAACTGCAATCCTATACTCACTTATCTAGTAGTATGTCTAATTGAAATCAATGGGATTTACTTCTGAGTAGATGTTTATAGGATCGTATTGCTAAGTTTGCTGCCCTAAACACACATGTTTAGGATTGCACTGTAAATCTCTAAGGTTTGCTATTTTGTCTGGATTAAGCATTCTACTTTATTAATCAGATTATGAAAGTAATTGTGTCTTGTGAGCTGCTTAAAAAAAAAGATACCTAACCCAGGCCAAAAACAATCAAAAACTTAATTAAAACAACTGAAACAATAGTAAATGACTGCAACCAAGAATTTTTAACCAATGATTTTTCTATACTCCTCCATCTATTCCACAAACCTTCTCCTTGTGTCATTTAAGAGGACTTCTGCACATCTGATTTACCAATTCCATCAATATGTCTGTATTTTATTTCTTTTTAAAAAAATCCTTAGTCAGCAGTCATAACACTAGTATAAGTAGGGCGGGATATAAATTCAGCTAATTAATTGATTGATTGATACTAATACTAATAATACTCTTTAACACTACCACCTTAAAGCAGAACCTGTCACATATACCAGTGGTGCAGAGCCTCAGACCAAGGGCCAGGGCCAGCAAAAGGCATGCTCACACATGAATGCCCCACCTACTTGTCTCTCCTGTCTTTTGTGGCTGCGCACAATGCGCACACAGGGCTGCCATTAACCAAGATGGCGGCAGAGGTTTCCCTAAGGGGCTGAAGCCTCCACCATCATCTTGGTTGATGGCATGCATTCATGCTATGCTCGCATCCCTGCCATCAAACAAGATGGCAGCAAGGGCATCAGCACCTTAGGGAAACCTCAGCTGCCATCTTGGTTAATGGCAGCCCTGCATGTGCAGCGCACACAGCCACAAAAGGCAGGAGAGAAAGGTAGGTGGAGCCAGTGAACGGGCGGGTGGCTTGGAAGCTCCCTCCCTGTGTGGATCGGGGAAGGGGAGCACTACTCCTCCCCCATCATATTGAGGGGCCCCTCAGGGGTCCTCGGCTATGGCCCGATCTGGCTGCCATTTGGCGCTGGCCCTGCCCAGGGGCCAAATGTGGACCTCCAACTCCCCTTGCGGTCCTCCTTTGGGACTCCATACAGTCCACACCTCCTCCTCAGGTTACACCCTGCCTTCCTAGGCCAAACCTGTCAATGGTCCTGCTCCATACCTTCAAGTGCTTGTGGTATATAAATTTAAGAAAGAAAGAAAGAAAGAAAGAAAGAAAGAAAGAAAGAAAGAAAGAAAGAAAGAAAGAAAGAAAATACTTTCACACTGTGATAAAGCCTCTTGCTCACCTGGGTGGAGGTGTGTGTAGAACCCTGACTTTTGTGTGGATGTAGTATAGACCACTGTACAAAGGTTAGAATCATGTCCTTTGCTGCACCCACTTTTTGCCACTGGCCCCAGCCACCACTGGTATGTGGCCCCCAGAAGGTTACTCAGAAGGGAATGTGGTCTGTGGGCTTGAAAATGTCTGCCATCTCAGACATATCCTAATAGCAATCTCAATTGTCTGAGTGCTGACCTTTGTGTACACAAAGCAACACCATCCACACACAAAAGAAGAGTATGTGAAGGCTTGAGGGAACCCCAAAATTTGTAGAAGTACAAACAACTTTGGTAAAATGACACTCAGGGGGCAATTCCCTCCCCCATACAATCCAATTAACACTAAACATGCCCAGTTTGCACAGAATGCTGACTGACCGTTTGGGATACAAAATGGAAAACTGGAAGAAGGGGAATGGGATGGTATGTTTGGAATCCTGAACAACACTCCACATGACAATATTATGCTGCAGGTTCTGCTTGTATATTATGACGTGCTTTTAAAGCTTCTAAATTATCTTTAAGCACTCAGTCCAGAACAACAGCAGCCACAAAACCCCATGAGCAAATAGCAAACTTATTAATAACTCCAAGTTGTACTAGCAAATTTTAATGTTAATCTAATCAGTTCATCTACTCAATACTGAAGCCTACTTCCAAACTGATACATAACGGTCCATGAAACTAGCTTTTAACAATTTCCAGACTAGAACTTTGTATTTTCTTCTCTGGAACTCTAGAGAAAGTACTGAAGTTCTTTCTCCAGGTGCCTTTGTAATTCATTGTGACAAGCTACTACAGCAGATAAGCCATGTTAAATGTTTCTTTTTTCCTCCACCCTCAGCCCCATCCACTTTAGGGTTCCCATTTATGCTATTTGTCATACCATTATTATTGTATATATTGTTTCTAAATTGGCTTTTAGTTGTTTAATTGCATAGTTGTAAATCACCTTGGAATCTGAATGAACAATGATTCATAAATTACTAAAACATTATAAAGAAAAGTTCTAGGACATTGCAGAATTCTGTTCCGTAGAAACTTCCCAAACTGACTGTTTCCCCCGGGGTCGTTCTGTTCTTAGTACAATTACACATCAAATAAAAAACTGTTTAATTCACAATGCGCTATGATTATTACATCTGCCAAGGTATGTGAATTTCCTTCACTCATGAATAGCTATGCCATAGAAAGAACATGGGGTTTTTGTAACATTTTCTGATTTAAAGCAAGTATTACACGGATGGCACAACATTGAGTAATTTTTGCACAGAGCTCCAGAAGTGCAGCACGTTAAAAGAAGTCCTTTGCTTACTATTTACAAAGACCATTACCCTCACGCAGGTACACCACAAAGGGATGTGATTTTATTTAAAGCAAGAGCTTCTCAAGGCTTGCAGCAGCTGCCTTCTTTCAAAGTCGAGAAATAAATAGTTGGAAGCTGTCCAAAGATAGCTAAGGCCAAAGGAAGATGAATTGGCTGGCAAACGCTCACTCTTTTCCCAGGCACAGGGCCCAACAGATCAATGGAAAGGGCACCACAGACATAGCACATAGGTAAAATGAGCCGAGCTTTCCTTGGTCCAAAGGGAAGATAATGATGCCCATATTTGTGAGTCAGTGGACAGGCTTCCTTGCAATTAATACCCATCATCGTGATGGATAGTATATAAACAGCCTTCTCCAACCTGTTGCCCTCCAGATGTTGTTAGATGACATTGTTCCTTACCACAGGCTGTGCTGGCTGTTGTGGATGGAAGTTGGGGTCCAGCAACATCAGGAGGGCATAAGATTGGGAAAGGCTAGTTTAATAATACAATCAGTTAGGATGATAGATTAAAAGCTACTTTGGTCAACTAAAAAGTACCCAAATCAGTAGGGGTTTTTTTCATTATCTATTTGATTTATATCCTGCCATTCTTCCCAAGGGAGCCCAGGACAGAGGTACATATGTATGTGGGGGGGGGCATGCATACAACTGTATAATCTGCAATGTTATTGCTTTGTGTCCTCATTAATTTAACGTCATCCATATGACATTGCAAGCTAGTGAGGATTTTCGCATTCACAAATCCACATTAAAAATATCACCGAGAAACTGATATGCTCTTGTGTATCGATAATCAATCACATTAACATCTATACACTTGGACACAAAGCTGCAGACTCTCCTGCAATAGGTGGTCCATGGACATTCCTCCATCATATGCCAAGCCCCCTGTCGCCTTTCCATCCAATAGCACATCCACAAACCTGCGCATGTGTGGGAATTGTAAAAAAAGAGATACGTTTCTGTGCTCTTCCGAAAAAGTGTGCAAAAAGCAAACAACGGTTATGGACCAATAGCTGAAAAGGAGTGGACTTAGGGAAGTGGCCAATGCTAAGGCAGTTTAGACCAAAACAACAACAAAAGCCCATACGTATGGATGCTTGATAATTGGGTTTTCACAATAATCCGACCACAAACAGGACATGTATGGATCTCAAGGCCACAAACTGGATGTGGAAAACATGGATTTTCAGAGCTTGGAAAAGTTACTTTTTTGAACTGCAACTCCCATCAGCCCAATCCAGTGGCCATGCTGGCTGGGGCTGATGGGAGTTGTAGTTCAAAAAAGTAACTTTTCCAAGCTCTGGATTTTGCACTTAGGTATACAGTAGGGTCCCACTCATATGGCAGGTTATGTTCCGGACCCCCGCTGAAAAGCGAAAACCGCTGAAAAGTGGAACTCATTGAATAGAATGGCGTGTGACGCCCGAAAACCGCCGTAAAAGCGGAATAAGCGCCGTATGAGTGAGGCTTTCGTCTAATTGAGTCTAACTGAGACCGCAGCATTAGCGAAGCGCCATAAAGCAGGGCCCTACTGTATATAACTTTCTCACCCGAAAGTGTGGCCTCTCATAGGAACATAGGAATCTGCCTTATACCAGCTCAGACCATTGGTCCATCTCGCTCAGTATTGTCTACTCTGATGGGCCACTGCTGTGCAGGGTTTCAGGCAGGGAGTCTCTCCAAGCCCTACCTGGAGATGCCGGGGATTGAACCTGGGACCTTCTGAATGCAAAGCAGATGCTCTACTACTGAGCTATGGTCCTTCACACTCCCATCTTGGTAAGGCCTTTGCTCCTCTACTCCAGTGTCCTCGAATATCAAGAGGTCTTCTGCTCAGTGGTGCAGTTAGGTCCTTGTAGATTCTGGACTTAATGAATTACAGGGGCTTGCTGTTTAGTTGGGAATATACACCACTTCTTTCAAAATGTGGAATGCGGACCGTGCAGTGTTGGGTGGCTCTCCTGCTCTTTCTGCTGTGTGTGAGCTTCTGCCCTGACAGCACCATTTCTCCTGCCCCTGCATCAAATTATCCCACACATTCCCCTTTGTTGTACTTTAGTATTCTGGTTCATTACTATCAGCCTCAAACCCGGTGATGCTCAGGAATTCTAAGAAACCAAAAAAATGAATGCAGTTTGAAATCAGTGGTTAAAATCAATGCAGTTTTGAGAGGTTCAGTCCGCTACCTTGATTCAAAATGGCACCTGACTGTATCCAAACGTAGAAAACCTGCTCCTTGATCTCAGGAACCGTCATGCAAAATTTGGTTATGATGTCTTAAGAGGTATCCCAAATGCATAACCAGGGGTGTAGTGGTCCAGGGTCTCGGTGGGTCTTAGATCCTTTACTTTTTTGGGAGCAGGGTCCCTATGTTTCCAGAATCCCATGAGCCAATCAGCATGAAATGGGAGTGTGTTGGCCACTGAGAAGAGTCTTCTATCATGCCTCCTTGTCCTTTCCTGCTGATTGGAAGCAATCAGAGTGAAAGGAGGCGAGTCAGCCACAGAGAAGACTATTTTCAGTAGCTAACACTCTCCCCTTTCATGCTTATTGGCTCCTAGGCATGTCTGTTGTTGTGGGCGAAGGCATTAAGAAGGATCTCATTCTCAAGCCCACAGCAAAAAATAAAGGGGTGGTGGTGGCTATGACCATCATGAAGGGACACTGCACTTCTGAATTTGCCACTACACTACTGTGCATAACCAACAGATAAACTTTCCAAATGTACTATATATATACTTTCCAAATGTACCATATACATATATATGTATGTATGTATACTATAACCAGCGTGGATTTTTCGCATTCCTCAATGTTAAATTGAAAATACACCCCCATGCTATTCTTCCCAGGATTCTTTGGGAGACGTCATGATTGTCTAAAGGGAAATAAAGGCCTGGTGTGGATGTGGCCAGGGACAGCTTTGATTTAAATTTGGGTAGGAGGCTACATGTGCCTGCTTTAGAATAAAAAGGTGGGGGAAACACTGAAAAGCAATGATACTGTTCACAGTGTTTTCCTTTCGGAAAGGAAAAGGGCTTCACTTCTGCCCAGTGCCCACCCACCCAATCTTCTCCCCTCCTCCTCCCCTCCCTGCCCCTCCCCCAGGTCAGTTTCACCTATCCTAAGCATGATTCCACAGAAATAAATCCCACTGATTTATTTACACAGGACGTGGATTGGACTGTGAAAGACCAACCCAAATTATGTTTGCATTTTGACCAATTTGTAGGTCAGTACAATATCTCCCTTGGTGCATTCACTATAGCTGTCCAATTTCCCTGCTTTTTAAAATTTGATAGAAATATCTGTTGGCTATAGGTATGTTCTTAAACCGCAAGGTTTTTTGCCTATTAGTGAATAGATTATTATGTATGAAACTGCCTCCAGTGTATCTACATGAAGTCACCTTTATTTTATTACCAAGTCCCTCCCATTTTGTTTTTTTTAAAAATCCAACCCATTTTCTGTGAAGCCTTTGGCGCAAACCCTTAGTTTTCATAACCTAATACTGTCACTAAGTATACTGTATATGACTAGGGAAGGAAATGCATATTTCCACCCTGTCTATCCTTACCTCCACAGCCCTTGGGGAAAGGCCATAACTCAGAGGTAGAGCATTTGCCTTGCATGCCAGGTTCAATCCCTAGCATCTCCAGGTAGGCCCAGGAATGTCCCCTTGCCTGAAACCCACAAGAGCCACTGCCGGTCATTGTAGATAACACTGAAGTAGATGGACCAATGGGTTTTACTCAGTGTAAGGCAGCTTCCTCTGTTCCCTTCCCTCCATTGTCTTCCCATGTCTCATTTTGAGTGTAAGCTCCTTGGGGGATCTGCAGTGCTTTACAAAGCACCACACAGAGCGAGGATGCCACATAAATCACTATTCCCTCTATTTCCGATGTTCACATCGTGACTGCCAGTGCTTATGTAGCCAAAATGCAGAGCTTGGAAAAGTTACTTTTTAAAACTACAACTCCCATCAGCCCCAGCCAGCATGGCCACTGGGTTGAGCTGATGGGAATTGTAGTTCAAAAAAGTAACTTTTCCAAGCTCTGCCAAAATGGCACTACCCATGCACAAGAGGGGGATATCAGCAGGCAAGGGGGGGACTCCAAGGTCTGCAGCAGTACAAAAATGGGGGGGGGAATGAGGGGAAAAATCCAAAACAATGCAATGGGGACTAAGCACGTCAGTGACCATGGAATGCTGACTGGCTGGGGGGTGGGGGGATAGGGGAAAGAGAGAAGACAAAAAAACCTTGAGGGAAAAGGAACAGAGCAGAGTGGCTGTGAGGACTCCTTGGACAAGGATCCTCCTGGTAATAAATAATTATAAATTAATGGATGGGTTGATGGATGCATTCATTTCTGGGCCAAATTCAAGTTGCTCATGTGAGTGTTTAAAGCCCCAAATGGCTTAGGCTCCAAATATCTGAGAGACTGCTTCCTTCCCTACAGACCCTGTCGGGTGTTAAGTTCTAGGTAGTTCCGCCACTCTCAGAACTTTGGAGAGGGGGTGGCCTCAGAGATGGCATTCTCTGTGACAGCCCTTAAGTTGTGGAATTTTCTTCCTGCAGGTAGGTCTGGTACTTTCACTATACAGTTTTTGTTGTTTACTAAAGATGTACCCCTTTATCCTGGCCTTTGACACTTGAGGTGTATATTTTTAGGACCCACCCTGTTCTTGTTCTTGTGATTTGTTTTAAAGTGTTTTAATGTTGTATTTCAAATTATTGTGACCTACCCAGGGACCTTAGCATGAAGGATGGAAATGATGATGATGATGATGATGATTAACAACAACAACAACAACAACAACAACAATAATAATAATAATAATAATAAAAGTCTCCAGCTAGTACATGAACATTGTTTAGTAGCTAGGAGTCCCAGATATGGACCATCATGCTTTGCTCAAGGCAAGTTGCAATAATTCCAGGTAATATTTATCTTACTTGTATATACAAGTGCCGCTTGTCTTACATTTATTCAGAGGTTGGCACTTCTCCTCTTCCGCTTCACGAATTGCTTTGTAGCCTGAAACAAGATCCCTACATCCCTATTAATATCAACGTGCCTGAATATATTTTAAAACCTAGGATGCTTGGCAACTCACAAGTTGGATTATGTTTTTGTTGGGCTGGAGTCTAGCATATTTAACTTAAAGCCTAACACAAAACGGGCCTTATCTGATTATAAAACCATGAAATAATAAGAACAGGCATGTCTCTTTGGAGGGGGGGGAGAGAGAGAGAAGCAAAACACAGACGGCCCAGGATATATTTTCAGTGGCATAGGTTTTTCGTCTGTTTGAATGACAGGCTTGGTACATAAACAATAACAACTGAAAGTCTGAAAGCCTTGGAAGAACTGAACATTCAACACAGTACATTCACCCCAAATGTTCATCTGTTTTGTCCATAGAAGCCATTGGGAGTTTTGCCCCAAGAAATATGTGGAGGGATGGCGTTGATACTAAAATTGGATTTTTTGCCCTCCTGGTAGAGGACTCTGGGCTGCATGGTAAGCATTTAGTAGGCTAAAGAGTAAGGTAAGAATTCAGAGCTTGGAAAAGTTACTTTTTAAATCTACAACTCCCATCAGTCCCAACCAGCATGGCCACTGGATTGGGCTGATGGGAGTTGTAGTTCAAAAAAGTAACTTTTCCAAGCTCTGGGTAAGATGGACTCTAGTGGCTTGGGGCAATCAAGCTGAAACACTGCAGGTGGCTCTATTGATCTGCCACAGGGTTTGGAAAATTCTGGCCCTTCAGATGTTGCTGGACTGCAATTCCTATCATCCCTGACCATTGGCCGTGCTGGCTGGGGGCTGCTGGAAATTGGAGTCCAACTGTCATGAGCCCTGCTGGAGGAGGGGTGGACCAACAAGAAAAAAAGGGTAGGAGGAGGAGGACTTAGAGTGGGATGGTCAAGCCAATGAGGAGCCAAGCAGGAAGTTGGACTCAGAAGGCGCCCCAGCTCTGGACTTTGACAGCGCAACTCCAGCAGCTGCAGACACCCCTATGGAGAGTCAACCTGACCAGCCGGTTGTTTCCCAACCTGTTACTTCCCCTCTCCCTGTGACCGCGTGGCCCGCAGGAAGCCCTCCTCCCTCTTAGGGGGAAGATGGGACGGTGATGGGGGCTCCGCCTTCACCTGGTGCCAGGAGGCGAATGCAGAGGGAATTTCAACAGGCACAGTTGAGGCAGAGTCTTCGCCTGCACACGTGTTCCCAGCAGTGACAGCACACGCAAGTAGGGTGCCCATCCAGCCTTACTTAAGCCGGGGGGGGAGTAGTTGCTGAGTCAATGTCTTAGTGCAGCGACGTTGTGCCTAATTAGACCTAAAGAGATGCTGAGTTCTGAGTAAGCCGTAGGTAGATTCATGAAGCACACTGAACTGAAACTTTCCCTTACTTCAATAAAAGAAAAAACCACAGCCATGTCTGAGTCTGAGTTCTTCGAGTTCGGGCAGGACATGTAGAGGGCCACGCCATTCCCATCCCTGCATTTGCAGCTCATCTTTCTTTCATGGTGGAAGTCAAGATGGAGTTCCCAAGCGGTCTCCCATTCAAGCATTGACCAAATTCTGACCTGCTCAGCTCCAGCAAGGTTGCTGAATCATCTGCCTCCTGTAAGGCACACAGGTCTAGAACTGGGAACTCCAGCAGTAGGGGCCAGGAGCCTCAGCCTCAGCTCTCAGGTGGATGGAGCTTCAACCCTGAGGTCTGCTGCTGTTAATGGCCAAAAATAGTGCTGCAACTTTGTCAGACCAGCCAGACCAGGTGACCCGAGAATCCATTCAGGCTGGAGTGGCTAACCTGCGACCCTCCAGATGTAGCTGGACTACAGCTCCCATCATTCCTGACTCACTGACATCCCTCCTGGCTGGGGTTGATGAGAGGTACAGTCCAAGAACATCTGGATAGTCACAGGGTCCCCAACTCTGGCCTAAAAGAAAACTTTCAGCCATAGTGCTGAAGTATGCTCCAAATCAACATCTTGGCTGTTGGTTTTTGTTGTCAGTACGATTACCGTGCTCCAAATCAACATTTTCTTGCAACATTCTTCCTACTCCCAAAAGCTGACTAATCTGTGGCGTTCCAGATATTGCTGGGCTGCAAATATTGCTGGGGCAGAGCCACTTTCCCAACACCAGACTTGCTGTTGCTTACCTGGCTGGGGTTGGGTGGTGGGGTCCAGGCCACACAGTTGCACCAATGGGATCATCCACACCCAATCCAGCAGTCCCACAGGGGTGGGAAGCATGGCCACCCAGATGTTCTTGGACTAGAGGACCCTTAATCCCTGACCATAGTCCATGCTGGCAGGGGCTGATGGGTGTTGTAATCCAACATCTGGAGACCCATAGGTTCCCCATCCCTGCTCGCGACCAAATTTGTTTACAATTAGTGCAACACCTTAAACCACCATTATTTTCTTATTCTTACAAATTCTGATGGTTCCACATTTCATGCACTCTTCCTTCAGTATACGGATCTGCCCAGCATATAATGCTTGGGTATATTATAAAATCATGCACCATTTCCTGAAGGACTACGGGCTGAGTGGTAGAGAATCTGCCTTGCATGTAGAAAGTCCCAGATCAACGCCTGGCATCTCCAGGTAGGGCTTGGAGAGACTCCCTGCCAGAAACCTTGGAGAGCAACTGCCAGTTAGTGTAGGCAATACTGACTAGATGGACCAATGGTCTGCTTTAGAATAAAGCAACTTCCTGTTTCCCCCTGGAAATTATTCTCCAGCTCAGAATGTTGAATGAGATTCCATGCATTCAGTGTTCAGCAGATCCACATTCACAAAGCAGACAGCCACTCCAAAGGGAATACATTTCCTGGTCCACACCACCCCCATCCAATCCAGGCATTCTGCTCTGCTCCTCCAAGCCTATCCTCATACTAAAGAGAAACTGACTGCAACTTATTTATTTATTTATTATTTGATTTATATCCCTCCCAGCAGGAGCCCAGGGTGGCAACCAGAAGCGCTAAAAACGCTTTAAAACATCATAAAAACAGACCTTAAAGTACATTAAAACAAAACAATGTTAAAAACATTCTTAAAAAAGCTTTAAAAACATCTTTTTAAAAAGGGTTAAAAACATTATTTTAAAAAAAACATATTGTAGGTCTCCGTCTTGTCCCAGGCAGCTGCCAGTAGTAAAGGGGAAGCATCTGCATTTGCTGCAACAACAACCCTCCGGGTGCAAATTTACCAACATTATGAGCTGAGAGAGAATGCTCGGAATGTATGCACTGTTCCTCCCCAAATGCTTGCCAAAACAACTCATAAATAGTACCAATCCAATTCCAAGTGAAACCAAAAGGGAACTTGCCCATCACTAGTTGCAGGTAACTGAATCATTTTGCCTTCTGCCCTCAAAAAAACCATCATCGTGATGTCAGGAAATATTAAACCAATGCAAAACTCAACAGCTGCACTATAATTACCAATGTCCTTGGGGGCACAATTTCTTTGTTTGAAATTAAAAAAAAAAATCTGTATAACCCCTCCTCTCCCCCTTCCCCCCCCTGACAACGGTAACATGCTGCCACATCTCCATTTCATGAGCCACACTGTGCATACAGGGATGCTTTCTGTTCTAGAAGAGAACAGAAATATAATATGCAGCAAAAAAGAAAGAGAGAGAGAGAAGAGATTATTTCAGGAGCCCCTAAAGCCCACTCTATCTGTTCAACAGTTTGTTTTGTTTCCCATAGAATTTATTTTGGCTATAGCCAGATAGATGGTGATTAGATCTGAAATGTCTCCCGTGTACCTTTCTTAAAAAAAAAAAAAAACCTTGATCTATTTGTGTATTTAACACAGATTTGGATAATGAGCATGTTCTTTATTAATGATCAGATATGAATGCCAAACATTCCTGTAAAGAGGTCAATCAACGACATTGCCGCCATTTATCGTTTTCTTTGCTGAGCGTCTCCTTGATCAAAGTATGCAGTAGTTAGACATCTACCCTGTTTCCCCAGCTCCCAAAGCCCCAAGTGATATCAAATGTCTTATTAGCCTGTAAAGATCAATCTATGTGACCCGAGAGATGGTGAACGTTTCAGAATTGCCCTCTGCCAAAAAAACGCAGGATTAATATGGGTTGTTGGTTTTTCTTGAAGTCTGATACAAAGTAAATCCTGAACCACCTCAGCATCTTTGCAGATATTATCACTAGATTTGAAATGCAAACCCCTCCCTTCCAAAAAAAAGAGGGGAGGAGGAGGGAGGGGAGAAAGGAATCTTGATCAGCTACAGAAAGTGGGGCAGGAAGTGCCCACTGCAGAGTCTGTGGTCCACACAGCTTTCATTTCACAGAGACACACAGACAGCCTATTCCCTGGTGACAGCTCTCTGCACTTTCCAATCCCGCACAGGATTTCCTTCTGTCTGAAAGTGTAAGAATTGCTCTAGTAAACACTGTGCATATGCCTTCCAGCTGTTGTGCTCATTCTGCCACTGAAGACCAGTGACAAGAAAAGTATTATTTCCTCCTAAAACCTTTTAATCTCCAGACTGCGGAATTTTCATAGGCACAGACCTGGCACAACTCACTTCACTTTTAGGAACTTTATCATCATTAACAAATGGAACTTTTGCCACTGTGACACGCTAATTTCCAACTCTTTTTCACACACACACACACACACACACAGAGAGTATTTTGTAGGTGACTTGCAGGCTGTTAGCAACACCAGTTAAACGGATTCTTATCAGCATTATGAATGCTTGAGGAATTCAGTTTTTGCAAATTTCTCTACTATCTGTAACTCTCAGATTACTGCACAGATTAGAATTTAGCTAGCCCCTCTAATCCACACTTCCCCAGATATATTCGTGAGCATTTTTTTTGCAGATTAAAACATAGCAAAACATACATTTAAATGAGAGAAAATATACATTTAAATATGTATTTAGAGAGGAGTTGTGTAGTGGTTAAAGTGCCGGACTATGGCCTGGGCACTTTAACCACTACACAGTTCCTCTCTAAATACATATTTAAATGCATATTTTCTCTCATTTATGCACCTATACTCTGGACAAGAGGCTACTATAAGGACAGAATATGGAGAAACTGACTGGTTCCCAATAGGAAAGGGTGTGAGACAGGGGTGTATTTTATCACCCTATTTGTTTAATCTCTGTGCAGAACATGTCATACGGAAAACGGGATTGGACCAAGATGAAGGAGGTGTGAAAATTGGAGGGAGAAATATCAATAATTTAAGATATGCAGACAATACCATACTACTAGCAGAAACCAGTAATGATTTGAAATGAATGCTGGTGGAAGTTAAAGAGGAAAGCACAAAAGCAGGACTACAGCTCAACGTCAAAAAGACTAAATAATGACAACAGAAGATTTATGTAACTTTAAAGTTGACAATGAGGACATTGAACTTGTCAAGGATTGTCAATACTTCCACACAGTCATTAACCAAAATGGAGACAATAGTCAAGAAATCAGAAGAAGGCTAGGACTGGGGAGGGCAGCTGTGAGAGAACTAGAAAAGGTCCTCAAATGCAAAGATGTATCACTGAACACCAAAGTCAGGATCATTCACACCATGGTATTCCCGATCTCTATGTATGGATGTGAAAGTTGGACAATGAAAAAAGCTGATAAGAGGAAAATCAGCTCATTTGAAATGTGGTGTTGGAGGAGAGCTTTGCACATACCATGGACTACGAAAAAGACAAATAATTGGGTGTTAGAACAAATTAAACCAGAACTGTCACTAGAAGCTAAAATGATGAAACTGAGGTTATCATACTTTGGACACATCATGAGAAGACCTGATTCACTAGAAAAGACAATAATGCTGGGAAAAACAGAAGGAAGTAGAAAAAGAGGAATGCCAAACAAGAGATGAATTGATTCCATAAAGAAAGCCACAGACCTGAACTTACAAGATCTGAACACAGTGGTTCATGACAGATGCTCTTGGAGGTCACGGATTCATAGGGTCACCATAAGTCATAATCAACTTGAAGGTGCATAACAACAACATCACCTGGGAGACCAAGGTTCAAATCCCCACTCAGCCATGAAGCACACACGGTGACCTTGGGCCAGTCACTGTCTCTCAGCCTAACCTACCTCACAGGGTCGTTGTGAAGATAAAATTGGGATGGGGAGAACCATGTTTGATCTCCTTGGAGGAAAGGTAGGATATAAATGTAATAAATAAATAAATAAATAATTTGCAGATTAATGCAGAAACAGAACATAACGGAATTATGTATAAATATGCAAAAGTAACATAGGCTAGAAGTATTACTACTATTAATTTTGTTATTAATAAGTTTATTACCCGCTCTTCACCAGCAGGTCCCAGGTTGGGTTACAACAGCTTAAAATTCAATATTAAAAACAATTAAAACAAATTACAATCACAGGAATAGAATGGGTACTGAAAACATATATCTGGAGTCAAAAGCCAGATTAAAGAGGTGCATCTTTACCATTCACTGAATACTGTACAGTGAAGGTACCAGATGCAAAACCAGACAGATTTGCCCTTCTCTAATAAGCATAATATGCAGCTTGCACAATATTCATGCAGGATTCCACTGTACCTTCCATTTCTTACAGAGTCTGTTTGCTTTGGCAAATCACACTGGTACAGGAATATCCTCTTAAATTCTAGAGTTTCTCAATCCCAACATATTTACAAAAGTTTTTTAAAAAGTGGGACACCCCACTCCCCAAACTGCAGTATGATGATAAATAATATTATGAGACAAGAACAGGATCATTCCATTTTATTGTTGTGGTAGTAGAAGACAGATCCTCTTACTACCACAACAATGACTTTTCCCCCTAAAAATGAACTAGCCTCTCCTTTGGGAAATTTTAGTGGGATTTTATTTCTTAAATTCTTCTGTCACAGAGTAAAGATTTCCCCCCCCTTTTTTTTTAAAATAGGTTTCAAAATACTGCAAGGCATATTTTCTCCTTTTCTGGGGAAAAAACCAACAGTGAAGAAAGTATAAATGGAAGAAGGATTGATGACTAAGCATTAGTTTCCTTGTACAATCCACACTGTTAGGCCCTCTCCAGACACCCTTTTTATTGAGGATTCATCATAATTTGTAGTCATGATGGTATTGAGGCAATTATGCGTGATCCCACTTTCAGTACAGTGTGGTTTTAACAATGAGTCCTTCTTCCCAGAGAACTCTGGCAACTGTAGCTCTATGAGGAGCTCTCCTAACAACTCTCAGCACCCTTAACAAACTACACTTCCCAGGATTCTTTGGGGGAATCCATGACTGTTTAAAGTGGAATAAGAGTGGAATCAATGCATGGTGTGAATGCCTTCTAAAAATTGGATTTCTTGGAGTCTTCTTCCCACCATATGATGTTCTTGTTGCAGCAGTCATTAAAAGGGAAGATTGGGTTATTCCAATTCACATTTCCATAGTTAGTGCAAGCATGAGTAATGGTGCTGGCTGAGTTATCTCCTTTTTTGGAAAACATCAACAACAACTGTGAAGAAAGTATAAATGGAAGAATAATTGGGGTAGTTTTGCACCTCCCTTCTTTTTCTAAGCAGAATCAGAAATCAATATCCAATGAAATCAATGGATCTATTGTGAAATATGACTAATGTTGAATATTAACCCCAGATTCTGCTAAGAAAAAGACTGGCAGGTACAAAATGCTATTCCAGAAGAACCCAAGCTCTCTATCTAATAAGCTAAACATGGATGCAAATTATGTACAATTATGTAAACTATGTTAAGCAATTTCTTAGTTGGTTTAGTTTTCTTTTCTTGCATTTGCCCTATTCTAGCTAGGCACCAAGAGGTGGTGGTTTGAAATGCACTTACTGGAAGCCCAGGGTCACATCCAGAAGAGCACAGAAGTCTGACAGTCAAGTCTGATAGTCAAGCCAAGGTAGGGTGTGCTGGATCACAACCAGCAAGGCCAGGTCACAATGGGAGTTGCTTGCTGGAACTCACCTAAACAGAGCTGTTGTCTT
Organism: Rhineura floridana; assembly: GCF_030035675.1. Classification (NCBI taxonomy): domain Eukaryota; kingdom Metazoa; phylum Chordata; class Lepidosauria; order Squamata; family Rhineuridae; genus Rhineura; species Rhineura floridana. Next base: position 183,037,606 of record NC_084483.1, read on the forward strand.
AGCAGCTGAGAGCTTCTGAGGCCTTATGAAGACTGGTGAGTCTTCTAACTCTGCCGCCTCTGGGGAGCTATCTGTTTCTTAGTGGGGCATTGCCCAGTTGTGCAGCTGGTGGTTCCTATGGCATGGAAGTAGTGAAGACTGCATTACAGGGTGCCCTTTGAGTCTAAGGTGCCAGACAGAGCCACATCCAGTGGCCTGGATGGTCCTGGAGCAGAGATGATGGCTCCTTAGGCTATGCCTCCTCTTCTGTAGGGAATGCCTTGATTTGGATTCCTGCACTGAGCAGGGGGTTGGACTTGATAGCCTTATGGGCCCCTTCCAACTCTACTATTATATGATTCTGAGCCTTCTCTGAGCCAGAGGGGGGACTGAGGCTGAGAACTAAAGCCCAAGAACATGACATCACTAATATAAGAAGAGCCCTGTTGGATCAGACCAAAGGCCCATCTAGTTCAGCATTCATACAGTGGCAAACCAGATGGCCCACAAACAGGGCATGAATGCAGTAGCCACATTGAGCAAAATTCAAATAAGTGAGAAACTGGAAGGATACTTGCATTCCAACCCACGTATTAATCTGGGTGGTGTCAATTAGGTCTGTTCACTTAAAAGTGCAGACCTAGTCTTGAGGTTCTTCTTAAAGAGTGGGAAGGGCTGAATCCACAAAGAGAAAGATTTCGTGTGGAAAAAAAACATTTGTGGTGCAAGGCTGAGACCATCAAGTTGGCACCAAATCCAGGAAAACATGAGGTTAAGATATGTGCCATAGATATAAAATGGGATAAAATTAGAGAAAATCATATAAAAAACATGCAAAGGGTTGTTTCTAGTTCATAGACAAGACCTTGCAAAAAAAAATAATTATTGGTAATGCAGCCTACAACACAAAACTGCATGAAGTAGTAAAAAGAAAATTCAAAGAATCATTGTTTGAAATTATTCTGTTTTATCAACCATCTCATAGCAAAACAACTTCATTTTATGCCTTCCTTAGAATACCAACAAAAATATTTTACTAGCAGTTACTGAATATGTTACTGAAGTGATTCAGTGTTTTGGCAGTATCTGAGTCTTCTTGGTCCTAAATCTCTCTCTCTCTCTCTCTCTCTCTCTCTCTCCCCCCCCCTTCCCATTTCTGGTGGTTATGAGAGAAGAATGAAGACTACAATGGCATCAGTTTGCAAATGTCTTCATCTTAAGTGCAGTGACTGAAATCAGGACTAATAGCTAGAATCAAAAGTGAAGCACTGCTGCCAAGGAGTGACAGATTTACTCATCTTCACATAGAACACATGCCATTCTGAAAGAGTAATACCTGCTGCATTGAAGAAAAGAAAATATTTGGTCCAACTTTCCAGAAGGAAAACTACTATAAGTTTGTTGCAGCAAAAACAACAAAGTATATTGGAACAGCTAAAAGACTAATTATGGCATAAGCCTTCATAGACTAGAGTCCATGTCCACTTCAACGCAAGATCCTCAGTTGGCACAATATAGATATAGACTGCTCCTGAAAGAGCAGGTTCATAATCTGGGGATGCTTCTGTTGCTCTCTGTTGCTAGAGGCTTAGGTGACCTCAGTGGCTAGGAGTGCCTTGTACCAGCTTCAGCTGATAAGACATCTACAGTCATTTCTGGACCAGAATACCTTGACCACTGTGGTCCCATGCATTGGTAACTTCCAGGCTGGGTTACTGCCATGTGCTATATGAGGGGTTGCCCTTGAGGTTGGTTCAGAAGCTGCATTTGATGCAAAATGTGGTGGCTTGACTAACTTAAAAATTATTATTATTATTATTATTATTACTACTACTACTACTACTACTACAATTTCTTACCCGCCCTTCATCACAGGGTCCCAGAGCAGGTTAGAGCAATTTTTAAAAGACAATATTAAAATTAATTTAAAAGAAATTACAATCTATAAATATAAAATTTTATACAGTAGGGCCCCACTTTTCAGCATTCCGCTTCTTGGCGTTCTGCTAATACGGCGCAAGCCCCGTCCTCCGCCCCCTTCTTCTCCTCCTTCAGGAGTGGCGGCATGCAGCGGTAAGCGCGCTAGGACCCATGCACGGGGGCCAGCAGGCAGGGAGGAGGTGGCTGCTACGCTGCTCCTTCCAATGGAGGCGAGGCGCCCCGCCTCTCCTATTGTGCCATGGCCTCTCTGAGAAGTTTCACTGAACCAGCATGCGCAAGCCTTCGGATGGCTCTGTGCACAGAGATCCATTTTCTAAAAGGTGGCTGCCCTTGGGTTAGTCGGCGGTGGCTAAGCCAGCCAAGAGCGATTGAGAAGGCCTGCTCTGTGAACCCCACGGGTCTTCCTCCCACACACCCCAGTCCGCCCAAGGAGCACAGACTGCCCGCGCACTAGCACAGAGAGAAATCACATAATGAAGGAGCCAGCCACAACTCTGTGGGAAGGGAACTCCACAGCTTAGGGGCTGCCACAGAGAATGTGGGTTATGGGATGTGCCTCCAAAGCCGGCACCAGACTGCAGCAGGCCATCGAAGGCAGTGGTGAAGCAGTGACTCTACTGCCGCCACCTTGAATTGGCCTGACCGCATCAGAGCATTGTGCACATGTGTCTACCATCACCCAAGATGCCAAGCATGCATGTGCTGATACGGCAACACAGGAAGTGGCATGGCCAGCCTGCACCAGTGGCAGCAGGCATATTACCTGGAAGGGTGGCTCCCACTTTGCAGTCTGAGCCAGCATCCTAATGCTGTCGGGGATCAGGAGGTGCACCTGCCCAGCCCCAGCAGCAGGGGCCTTGTCAGCTGCGGGGCCTCTTGGCCTGAGGGCCTCCCAAGCATATAGTTCTGCACAAACTTCCTCCACCAGATGTGGAATCTTGGGAGGGAGGGGGGACAGGCGGCTTGCTGAGGCTCTTTCTCTCTGTTAACGGTCACCTCCAGTTGTAGATCTCCTTCTATGAATTTTTTTTGTTTGAAGTTATTTATAAAGCACCCTTTACACAGGCCACAGGGTGGTTTGCAATAAAAAGTAAGTGAGAACAGAGTTTGGAAAAGTTACTTTTTTAAATTACAACTCCCATCAGCCCCAGCCAGCATGGCCATTGGATTGGGCTGATGGGAATTGTAGTTCAAAAAAGTAACTTTTCCAAGCTCTGAGTGAGAATACATAGAAGCCATATTGCACTGTTGGCTCATATTCAGCTTGTGATCAATGACAATTCCAAGATCCTTCTCACATGTCGTATTGCTGAGCCAAGTATCTTGTGCATTTGGTTTCTTTTTCCTAAGCGTAGAACTTTGCATTTATCCCTGTTGAATTTCATTCTGTTGTTTTCAGCCCAATGCTCCAGCCTATCAAGGTCCCTTTGAATTTTGTTTCTGTCTTCCCGGGTATTAGCTGGGGCCCCCAGTTTGGTATCATCTGCAAATTTGATAAGCATGCTCTGTACAACTTCTCCCTGCACAACTTTTAAAGATACAGAAGACCTCTCGGAGGCTGGGCCTGGCAACCAAGAGGTCTTCTGTATTTTTAAAAGTTGTGCAGGGGGAAGGGAGAATTCCACCTTGTGGTTTTTCCCATTACAGGGTTGCAAGAACACCTGCACTTGGCTGACTTTCTCTTCTACTAAAGATACAGGATCAATCTCAGGCCATGAACCTGACAACCCTAACCCTAATCCCAGCAGAGTCCATTGCTAACACTTACCCTGTTAATAAATAATATTGTCATGGCCACCATTTTAATTTCTGATGGTGCCCTGAGTGAGTTAGCAGCACTCTAGCCTGGTACTGCTCAGACATTTTGGACTACAACTAAGCCCCAGGCAGGACAGCCATGTTTGTTGGGGCTGATGGAAGTTATAATCCAAAGCCTCTGGAGGGCATCAGGTTGGGAAATGCTGCTCAAGGGCATTGTGGGGCATTAACACTAAGTGATACTGTTACAGCTGTCTGCCACCACTGCCACATAGGCCTGACAGCAGGGAAGGGGGTCAATGACGCATCAGAGGGACACAACAGGGCCAAGGGGCCCCTCACACCTAGAGCTAAACTGAAAGATTCCAGCTTATGCTGGTATTCTCTGGGCTATAGCTCAGTAGTGGAGCATCTGCCTTGCATGAAGAAAGTCCTAGGTTCAATCCCCAGCATCTCCAAGTAGAGTTGAGAGAGACTCCTGCCTGAAACTCTGGAGAGCTCCTGCCAGTCAGTGTAGACAATACTGAACTAGATGGACCAATGGGTCTGACTCCGTAGAAGGCAGTTTCCTATGTTCTTGCAATATTTCTAACCTTAGCCCACTGATCCATCCGTGACTCTAACCCACTCACTTTCACAATTGTGAAATAATGGTTGATATTAACCCCTTTAAATGTCAGCAGCACATAAGATCTCTGAGTAGTAAGTAATAGCAGGAAAAGCAATTCAATTATGGGCTAAAAAAAGTTTAAGTTTTTGTGTGTGTTTTAAAATCAGAAGCTATGGAACAGAACTTGGCTTCATTTTTTAAAAAATCAACCTTGGGGGGCATTTTTAATTATGGAAACTTGACCCGAATGGACCACTCTCAATGTCTGTCAGCGATGCCCCAGCCTTGTCAGCATTAGTGTGCAGTAAATTTACCAGTCTGTCTGTTTTCCTTAATATTGCTTCAAAATTCCATTTCAACAAGGATCTCCAGACAGCACATTTCAAGGGGATTATTGCTGCACTTACTGGGTGATTAAAGCCACTCTCCCCTTCAGCCTTGTGCCTATAATGCCACCTTTGGCATGCGGTAATAACCCAGAAATGAATGGCTGTCATGTCTTATTCCTTAATTATATTGTCATGGAACCAGCCTCACAAGGATTCCAAAAGGAGCCATCTCAAGCAGAAATGTCCCCCCCCTCTCTCTCTCTCTCTCTCTCTTTCTCTCTCTCCAGTTTTTATTTTTCAAAACATTAAGCTAAATATGAGCATTCTTAAAGAAACAATCTGCACAGCCACAGGTTCCAAAAAGTCCCAGGCTTCATGCTGACGTTATCTGTCTCTCAAATGGATGACATCTCAGTTTTGGCAGCAGTACACTGTTCTAACTCCCAACCCACTGCTTATCACAGTCAAATCTCCACTCTTCAGCCACGTCTGGCAGACCGACTATTTTTTTGGCGTAAATAAAAAGAGGCCATACATTTCTTCACAGTTTCCTCATTGGAAATTAATTTAGTTTTAATTCAAAAAATAACCCCCTCTCTGTAAAGAGGGGAATCCTTCACAGGTGAATCCTATGATTCCCCTATAACAGCAGCTGCTGTGCCTGAGTTATTATGCCTGCATAATGGACTCATGGTCCTATACAGTCTACGCAGCAAAATACAAAGCCACAATAAGAGATAACATACTAATGCTGACAGCCGCACCCACTAAGCGCCCTTGGCAAATCTGCCACCATCCAACCAATCGCAATGTTGCCCTTGTTCACCATGCCCCCAGAATACCCATGTAATGAAAGCACCAATCAATGCTCAGTGATGGCAAGGACACCGTGGCCATGTCCCAGAACCCAGCCACATCTTGTTGCACACACAATGCACAAAGACACTCCCAGGAAGAGCATACAACGCCTTCCCCATCAAAACCTCTTATGGGAAAAATCAACTGACACCTGCAGCTGAAAGCTTCAAGGCTCATCTCAGACAAGCTCTGAAAGTCCCTGGCAACCCAAACACAGCCTTCAGAGAGCTCTTCCAACGACAGCAAACGAGGCCATATTTTCTTCGGTCCTAATTGGCCAGTCCCAGACCTACATGCTGATCAGAATGCTGCTATCAGATTGTGCACTTCTTCAAATTCTGAAATATAGTTTTAGCTCAAAACTGCACATAAAAATGTGTATTTTATGGGGAAATGCATAAGAAACATCATAAGCCACTAATTCACGTAAGCAGTATATACATTTTGTTAAATAAACAAATAAGAAAATATTGGGGGGAAATGTCTATAAAATGTGCATTTCCAGAGAGAAATACACATTGTTACACTTACCCATTTTCTGTTCTGCATTGCTGTCTTAATTAAATTGTAGTAGTTTCTTATTTGAATTCCTTTATCTGATTTTAAATTTTATGATGATAACGGGAGGAGAACCTCAGACCCAGGAGCCAAATGTGGCTCTCCAGGTGTCTCTGTCTGGCCCTCAAAACTCTCCCCAGGCTACACTCTGCCTTCCCAGGCCACACTTCTCACTGGCCCTGCTTTGCACCACAAATATTTTTCCCTGATAGGAATGTGTCTTTGAACTCTGATATCATCTCTTGCTTCTCTGGATAGAGAGGGGTGTCTGAGTCTTTGTAAAAAACTAGCCTACTGTAGAAAGATAAATCTACATTTGATGCTCTGCCCACTTTTGCCCCTGGCCCCTCCCACAACTGGCATGTTTGTTTGCTTGTTTATATTCCACCCTTCCTCCCAGAAGGAGCCCAGGGCAGCAAACAAAAACACTAAAAGCACTTTAAAACATCTTTAAAAAACTGTAAAACATATTAAAACAAAACATCTTTAAAAACATATTAAAACAAAACACCTTTAAAACATCTTTAAAAGCAATTCCAGCACAGACGCAGGCTGGCATAAGGTTTCTACTCTATGTTGTCCTCTGAAAGATATCCCAAAGGAGATATGGCTCTTGGGCTGGAAAAGGTTCCCCACCCCTGGACTATATTGTTGAAACTCACCCCAAGGCCATATGGTGATGGGCGGGTAATAGATCCTATGATAAATAAATAAATGCTTGGAGAGTCACCTGTTGGGCAACATAACTGAGCTATTGAAACTATACTCACCCATCCAATAGAGGCAGTTGCACTGGAATGCTGAAACCCTTACTGTTAGTTCCACAGCTTGTGCCCAGCTCAGATCCAGCAAGGAAAAATAAGTCATGAGTATTTGGACAGCAGTACTGTCAATGAAGTGGAAGGCTCAACAAGAATGGTGGTTGTGCTTCCAGAGGCATTCCTTAGCGGGGAGCTATTGTGGGTTGGTTGGTGGGATTGTGACCAAGAAGGCTTTCCTTTCTGCCCAATGCACACTTAAGAACATAATGAAAGAACAAAAGACGACCTTCCTGTTCTCACAGTGAACCCACCAACATGACATGAGCACAATATCACTCTCCCCACTCTTCATTCCCTGCAACTGGTATCTAGAAGCGTACTTCCTCCAACAGTGTTGGGCCAACATAGCCATTGGATCACTTAAAATGGCATAGCCATCTTGAATGGAAGATACTCCAGAGCCGTAGTTTGAGTTTCCCTTCTCTAGTGTGGCCCCTTTTACCTGTGTGGGGTTCTTTATCCTTGCGGCACCTATTACAGCAGCAGAGTTGAGTTGTTTTGTGTCCTGCAGCAGAGTACTTACACGTTTTCTGCCTGTACTGCTTGCTGTTCAAGTGAAACTCCCTCTTTTGAAGTCACTTTCCCAATCTTGTCTTTTTTCTTAATTGCTCATTTAAAGGCCTTTTTCCATTCCATGGAGCTGTTCCTGCCATTTTCAGGCTTCAGAAATCTTGTGGACTAGATCCTCACCCGTTGTAGTCCACAGTTATGCCATTTAAGCAATCTGATCATTTGTAAAACTCTAACAGCCATTTCACCTTAACTGCAAATTTCCCAAATATGTAGGATTAGATTACACCCATCTCAGGCTTGGTGAAATACTATAAGACATCTACAGTTAGTGGCTTTCTTTTCTTAAAAGAGGAAGTAGACTTTTAGTTATTCACACAAAGACAAATGATTTTTAAATTACATCCTAAAAGGCTAACAGATCATTCATCATTTTAAATCATGACAAAAGGTAATTTATTGCTGTATTTGTGCTTACACAAATAGAAAAGGTTCCTTGGATCTGAGCAGCAGGAGAAACCTTTTGCCGAAAATGGATTGGTAATCTTGTGGATGCAGGCACAATTTATGGATAAAAATTATATTTTAAAGATAAATACTGTAAATACAAATCAGATCTCAGAAGAAATAATAGTTACTTGAAAGACTTTGAAAAAACATTCAAAAATGCTGTTTAGGGCTACTCACTGGTTAAATCTTTAGCATTAGCGAAGTGTGAATATGGCTACAAATCTGGGGTTCTAAGTCAGGTATATTTTTTGTGTGGAAAGCTTAGATGTATTTTGGCTGTACATGTTACATATATATGGACATTTATATATATGGAGGTCCACAAAAAGATGTGGATTTATTCCAATTGGTTCTTATCAGCTCCTATCAGACGTTCCTACTGGCATTAATGACCGACTCTCAACTCTCCAGTTAAAACTCGCCAACAAGCAGCAGACAACTATTCTAAGTGCTTATGCACCAACATTAGATACTGATGAAGACATCAAGGAAAATTTTTATAACCAGCTGGACACCATCTTATCAGAGATACCTAAGGAGGATAAAATTATCCTCCTAGGCAATTTCAGTGCAAGAGTTTGGCGTGATTTTGATTTATAGCCAGAAACCATTGGGAAAGAAGGAGTTGGCAATAGCAACCTGAATGGAATTTCACTTCTGACTAAATGTGCAGAGCATAATCATGTTATTACAAACACACTCTTTTGCCAGAAAAATAAATTTAAAACATCATGGAAGCACCCTCAGTCGAAACATTGGCATCTCCTGGATTACGTAATTGTCCGTGCCAGAGATTGTCGTGATATACTCCTCACTAGGGCCATGACGAGTGCTGATGACTGCTGGACAGATCACCGATTAATTTGATCCACTATGGCCATTAATATTGTTCCTCAGCATAGGCTCCAAGGAAGAAAACCAAGGCATACAATGAACATCCATGCCCTTCAAGATCCTATTAAAAGACCTTGCTTTCAGACAACTCTCAAGAAACATCTACCTATGAAACTCCCTGAAAACATTGAGGAACACTGGATTAAACTGAAGACTTCCATTATTGCAGCATGTGAACAAACTATTGGATACCAGACTAAGAAACATCAGGATTGGTTTGATGGGAATGGTAGTGAGATTGAACATATAATTGACAAGAAAAGGAAAGCCTTCCAGATATGGCAGAAAGACTTTAACTGTGCTGCTAAGAAAAACAGTCTATGTCAGTGCAAAGGCCGAGGTCCAAAGAAGAACTAGAGAACTTAAGAATGCCTGGTGGATAAAGAAAACTCAAGAAATCCAGCACTTTGCAGATGCTCATGATGCACGGGGCATTTTAATGCCACAAAGGCCATCTATGGACCAACAAATTATGGTACAAATCCCTTACATTCAATGGATGGTACCAAACTTCTTAAGATGAAGCGTCTATTGCACTGCATCGGAAAGAGCATTACCATGACCTTAATTGTAACTCTATTGTGACTGGTGAGGTCTTCTCGCAATTTCCACATCAACAAACTAGAGACAAGCTTGCAGTATCCCCTAATTTGAATGAAGTCAGTAAAGCCATTAATCAAATGAAGAATAACAAAGCTAGTGGACCTCATGGGATTCCTGCTGAAGTCTTTAAAGAAGGTGGGCCTGAACTTACACAGCAACTTCATAAACTCATCAAAAAAATCTGGTTGAGGGAGGATATCCCGGAAGACTTTAGGGATGCCATAATTATCAACCTTTTTAAGAAGGGTGATAGAACAAATTGTGGGAACTATCGAGGCATATTTCTTCTTGCTACCACAGGTAAAATCCTTGCAAGGATCCTCGCAAATTACCTCCTACCTATCTCAGAAGATGTCTCCCTGAATCCCAAAATGGTTTCCGCCCTTCCAGGGGAACAGTGGACATGGTCTTCACTGCACGACAGCTTCAAGAAAAATGCTGGGAGCAGAATCGACCTTTATATATGGCATTTATTGATCTGACTAGGCCTTTGATACTGTGAACTTAACCGCTCTCTGGACCATCCTTCTGGATACTGGATGCCCTGATATATTTGTGAATATTTTGCGACTCCTTCATGACAACATGACAGCGACAGTTTTGGATAACAATGGCTTTCAGAGTGATCTATTCAGAGTCGGATCAGCTGTAAAACAGGGATGTGTCATTGCTCCAACCTTATTTGCTATCTTCACTGCTATGATTCTACACCTTATTGAGGGGAAACTTCCTACTGATGTGGAAATCATATATTGAACAGATGGAAAGCTTTTTAATCTCAGTAGGCTGAAAGCAAAAAGTAATGCAATGTCAACCTCTGTTGTAGAACTTCAGTATGCCAATGATAATGTAGTCTCTGCACATTCAGAGAAAGATCTTCAAATCATCCTAAATGTCTTTGCAGAAGCATATGGAAAGCTTGGGTTCTCACTTAATGTCAAAAAACCCAAAGTGCTTCATCAACAGGTACGAACTAGTCCCTCTATAGCACCATTAATCCATCTTAGTGGTGCGATGCTGGAGAACGTTGATCACTTTTCCTATCTTGGCAGCCATCTCTCTGTAAAATCTGACCTCGATGCTGAAATTCAACATTGTCTGAGCTCTGCAAGTGCTGCATTCTCCTGAATGAAGCGTAGAGTGTTCAAGGACAGGGATATTTGCAGGGAGACCAAAAAGCTTATGTACAAAGCCATTGTACTACCAACCTTACTGGACGCCCGTGAAACATGGAATATTTATAAACGCCTCTCCCAGCTTCTTGAAAGATTCTATCAATGCTGCCTCCGGAAATTTCTGCAAATTACTTGGGAAGACAGACAGACTAATGTTAGTGTTTTGGAAGAAGCAAAGACTACCAGTGTTGAAACAATGATCATTCAACATCAACTTCGCTGGACCGGCTATGTTGTTCGAATGCCTGATCACCGTCTTCCAAAGCAGCTACTCCCAACTTAAGGATGGAAAACGGAATATGGGTGAACAGCAGAAGAGATTTAAAGATGTTCTTAAAGCTAATCTAAAAAACTGTAACATGAGCATCGAGAACTGGGAAGCTTTGGCCCATGAGCATCCCAATTGGAGGTCAGCTATTATCAAAGGTGACATGGGCTTTAAAGAAGCATGAGTACAGGGCGAAAGGGAGAAATGTGGAAGGCACATCAAGCAAATTCTCATCGCGACTATCTTCCATCTGGAAACCTATGTCCTCACTGTGGGAGGCTGCGTGGATCTAGAATTGGCCTCCACAGCCACTTACGGACCCACCATTAAAGACCTTATCTTGGAAGACAATGTTACTCGGCCACGAGTGATCGCTAATGAATGAATGATATATGGAGGTCCACAAAAAGATGTGGATTTATTCCAATTGGTTCAATCTAAATCCAGACCTCACAGCTCCTTCACTTTTCTGCTGTGCTTCCCTCAGAGCAGTTAGAGTGTTTGTGAACTTCCCATGCTACCAAAGAAGCTTACTGTATGGCTGAGTGCCCTCATTTCAATAAATTGAAACCAAAGCTCTGACCTCTTGACTTTTGTGACATCACAGTAACTCTGACCTCTAAACTTCCAAGACATCACAGCAGCTCAGCCAACATCTAAGGCTTCATGTTTAACTTTTGTGTTTTCTTTTAGCATCCTGAGTCAGAGGAAAGCCATGAGTATACCGTGGAGCTGAGAGTGATGAAGCAAGAGAGGAGGAGGCTTGAGTGCAGATGGAGGCGAACTCCTGACGAATGCAATTATGCCTTGGTGAGTGCCTCTTCTAAGCAGTATATAGTAGCGGTGAGGGCAGCAAAAAAGAGATATTTTGCTGCCACAATTAAGGCATCTCTCTCCCGCCCGGCGGAGCTCTTTAAAATCGTACGAGGGCTTTTACATTCTGGCCCTCGGGACATCATAGATTCATCTGTAGCCCGCTGTGATGAGTTCGCGAGGCACTTCCAGGATAAGATCGCATGCATTCGCTGGGACTTAGACTCCAATATTATGGCAGTGGGATCTAATGAAGCATCCAGAACACGGTCTTGTCCTTGTTTATTGGATGAGTTTCAGTCTGTACAGCTTGAGGATGTTGCTAATGCTAGGAGCCTCCGAACCAAGATGGGAGAACTGGAGTGCTTGGTCTTAGAGAAGAGCATTGATATAGTGAGCATAACCGAGACCTGGTGGAATGGAGAAAACCAGTGGGATACGGTTATCCCTGGATATAAACTATATCGGAAGGACAGGGAAGGACGTATTGGTGGCGGAGTCGCTCTATACGTGAAAGAAGGCATTGAATCCAGCAAGCTCAAAACCCCAAAAGAGGCAGACTCCTCCACAGAATCGTTGTGGGTGGTGATACCGTGCCCCAGGAGGGACTTAATACTGGGAACGATCTATCGTCCCCCTGATCAAAATGCTCAGGGAGACCTTGAGATGAGATATGAAATTGAGGAAGCATCCAAACTAGGAAATGTGGTAGTAATGGGTGACTTCAACTACCCGGACATAGACTGGCTGCATATGTGTTCCAGTCATGACAAAGAAGCAAAGTTTCTAGATATTCTAAATGACTATTCCCTAGATCAGTTGGTCATGGAACCGACCAGAGGGACGGCAACCCTGGACTTAATCCTGAGTGGGGACCGGGACCTGGTGCGAGATGTAAGTGTTGTTGAACCGATTGGGAGCAGTGACCACAGTGCTATTAAATTAAACATACATGTAACTGGCCAATTGCCAAGAAAATCCAACACGGTCACATTTGACTTCAAAAGAGGAAACTTCACAAAAATGAGGGGATTGGTAAAAAGAAAGCTGAAAAACAAAGTCCAGAGGGTCACATCACTCAAAAATGCTTGGAAGTTGTTTAAAAACACTATATTAGAAGCTCAACTGGAGTGCATACCGCAGATCAGAAAAGGTACCGCCAGGGCCAAGAAGATGCCAGCATGGTTAACGAGCAAAGTCAAGGAAGCTCTTAGAGGCAAAAAGTCTTCCTTCAGAAAATGGAAGTCTTGTCCGAATGAAGAAAATAAAAAAGAACACAAACTCTGGCAAAAGAAATGCAAGAAGACAATAAGGGATGCTAAAAAAGAATTTGAGGAGCACATTGCTAAGAACATAAAAACCAACAACAAAAAATTCTATAAATACATTCAAAGCAGGAGACCATCTAGGGAGACAATTGGACCCTTGGATGATAAGGGAGTCAAAGGTGTACTAAAGAACGATAAGGAGATTGCAGAGAAGCTAAATGAATTCTTTGCATCTGTCTTCACAGTGGAAGATATAGGGCAGATCCCTGAACCTGAACTAACATTTGCAGGAAGGGATTCTGAGGAACTGAGACAAATAGTGGTAACGAGAGAGGAAGTTCTAAGCTTAATGGACAATATAAAAACTGACAAATCACCGGGCCCGGATGGCATCCACCCAAGAGTTCTCAAAGAACTCAAAGGTGAAATTGCTGATCTGCTAACTAAAATATGTAACTTGTCCCTCGGGTCCTCCTCCATGCCTGAGGACTGGAAAGTGGCAAATGTAACGCCAATCTACAAAAAGGGATCCAGAGGGGATCCCGGAAATTACAGGCCAGTTAGCTTAACTTCTGTCCCTGGAAAACTGGTAGAAAGTATTATTAAAGCTAGATTAACTAAGCACATAGAAGAACAAGCCTTGCTGAAGCAGAGCCAGCATGGCTTCTGCAAGGGAAAGTCCTGTCTCAGTAACCTATTAGAATTCTTTGAGAGTGTCAACAAGCATATAGATAGAGGTGATCCAGTGGACATAGTGTACTTAGACTTTCAAAAAGCGTTTGACAAGGTACCTCACCAAAGGCTTCTGAGGAAGCTTAGCAGTCATGGAATAAGAGGAGAGGTCCTCTTGTGGATAAGGAATTGGTTAAGAAGCAGAAAGCAGAGAGTAGGAATAAACGGACAGTTCTCCCAATGGAGGGCTGTAGAAAGTGGAGTCCCTCAAGGATCGGTATTGGGACCTGTACTTTTCAACTTGTTCATTAATGACCTAGAATTAGGAGTGAGCAGTGAAGTGGCCAAGTTTGCTGACGACACTAAATTGTTCAGGGTTGTTAAAACAAAAAGGGATTGCGAAGAGCTCCAAAAAGACCTCTCCAAACTGAGTGAATGGGCGGAAAAATGGCAAATGCAATTCAATATAAACAAGTGTAAAATTATGCATATTGGAGCAAACAATCTGAATTTCACATATACGCTCATGGGGTCTGAACTGGCGGTGACCGACCAGGAGAGAAACCTTGGGGTTGTAGTGGACAGCACGATGAAAATGTCGACCCAGTGTGCGGCAGCTGTGAAAAAGGCAAATTCCATGCTAGCCATAATTAGGAAAGGTATTGAAAATAAAACAGCCGATATCATAATGCCGTTGTATAAATCTATGGTGCGGCCACATTTGGAATATTGTGTACAGTTCTGGTCGCCTCATCTCAAAAAGGATATTATAGAGTTGGAAAAGGTTCAGAGGAGGGCAACCAGAATGATCAGGGGGATGGAGCGACTCCCTTACGAGGAAAGGTTGCAGCATTTGGGGCTTTTTAGTTTGGAGAAAAGGCGGGTCAGAGGAGACATGATAGAAGTGTATAAAATTATGCATGGCATTGAGAAAGTGGATAGAGAAAAGTTCTTCTCCCTCTCTCATAATGCTAGAACTCATGGACATTCAAAGAAGCTGAATGTTGGAAGATTCAGGACAGACAAAAGGAAGTACTTCTTTACTCAGCGCATAGTTAAACTATGGAATTTGCTCCCACAAGACGCAATAATGGCCACCAGCTTGGATGGCTTTAAAAGAAGATTAGACAAATTCATGGAGGACAGGGCTATCAATGGCTACTAGCCATGATGGCTGTGCTCTGCCACCCTAGTCAGAGGCAGCATGCTTCTGAAAACCAGTTGCCGGAAGCCTCAGGAGGGGAGAGTGTTCTTGCACTCGGGTCCTGCTTGCGGGCTTCCCCCAGGCACCTGGTTGGCCACTGTGAGAACAGGATGCTGGACTAGATGGGCCACTGGCCTGATCCAGCAGGCTCTTCTTATGTTCTTAAGGGAAATAGAGGAGCAGTCAAATTATTTTAAAAAATACAAATTGGGGGGTTGTCCCCCCACAAAAACTCAGGGCAGCTGGATGCAGCCCATGGGTTAACCACCTCTGGTCTTTTCTTAAGGCTGGGGAGGGGGAACATGCACTGGAGGAATGATGAAATTTGGCCATGAGGTTGAATTTGCCAATTTCAGTTTCTCATTTTTCCAATCTTCAGTTCTCCAGATTTCTATGTGAGTGAGAGTTTTTAAAAAAGTTCTCACCTGCATTTTAGTGCACATTTCCCCCAATATACACAGTTTTGTATGCAGTTTTTTTCAATGTACACATTTTTGCAAAGCAATTTCCCCTAATCTAATGCATTTTTGCCAATATGTGAATTTTAACGCACAATTTACCCTAATCTGTTATTTTTGTACACATTATTTCGCTGTGGAACTGCATCTCATGGGATGGCTGTGTTTGGGTTTGCATGTTGTTTTGGAAAGTGTGGATTTGGTCAGTTGCTTGCAAACTGAATCAAGTTTCTCCCCCATCCCTAATCTACATGAATTAAATGGGAGATTTACTTTTTTGTGTGAATCAAAGCTAGAGCACAATGAGTAAAATGGTAGTGTGAATACATTGTAGATCCATATTTTTGAAAAGTGTTTCATTAATGCTTCCTTGGGATCATTAAAACCTATGGGTGACATGACCTTGAAGGGTAGATCAGACCCTAATGATCTTAGGGAAACTACTTCTTAGTTCCGTAGTTAGGATTGCAGTTTAAGAAAGTTGCAGTCCTTCTTATTTAATGAATATTTTTAAGAATAAATGGACATTTTTAAAGCCACCTCAACAATTAATCTCCTGTGAGACAACTGACAGCCAAATATTGATTAAAAAAATGAGCAAGTTCCAGTTGAATTAACCTGCCATATATTTCATCTCAACCCTTGTTAAGTGCTTAGGAAAGGCAATTTAAAATGTTTGTAAAGTCAACGGCAGTTAAGATTGTTCATGCCAAAATGCCTCCACTAATTAGTTTGATAATGTGAACTGAATACGGTTTCAGGTCTTGCAAAAACGCAAAGACGGAGTGTCTTAGAGCTTATTTATGTGATAACCATTTTCGAATCAGAAGATTACTTTTTGGGCAATCACCTCATTGCAGCAATCCCTGTGAAATATGCATGGAACGAAGAAGAAAGGTAGAGTTCATAAGGAAAATTAATTTAATATACAAACCAGGAAGGGGAGTGTGAAGTGGAAAAGAGGTTAATTTGGATAACACTATCCACTAAAATGCAGACATGGCTTTACTCTCACTCAAGAGGTCTCAAGATCCCACCAGTCCGGACTGGAGGAGTCTAAAAATGGAAAGAGCATACTTGGGAACTGTTGCAATTGTGAGCTCACAAAAATTGCCATAGATATAATGATGTACATAGCCACCTGTTTGGAAAACAACAGAAGGTTGCTGTTGTTGTTTTATTTATATACTGCTTAAGTGGCAAAGTGGCTTTTAAGTGGTTTACAATTCTAAAATCAATTACAAAAAGAAGTAAACACACATAATTAAAATATGAAATCAAACAATTCCATCAGATTATTAAAATAAACATCACCAATTAAACTGTGCAATAAAGCAAACTTTATGTACAAATCTGTAGCTCAAAACAATCTCTAGCAAACCTAGACAGGGTGTCTCTGAAATGGAGCAATTGCAATACCAGAACAGAGAACACCAGGGTGAGGAGGGCGGAAGGCTAGTATATTATCACCTCATCCAATACTCTCCAATAACAGTGCTTGGAAGGGGTGAAGTTTTAAAATGCAGAAATCTTTTGTAAGTTCTGTCTATTAGCAATGTTTGGTAGGGGTTGTGTGTTCAACTTGTGCATGTTTTCTATTCTTTCCCAATCAATCCCAGTCCCATCCTTATTTACATTTTTAAAAAAAGAAATGTTTGTGATATTTTTTATGTTCATTCTATTACCATTGCTAAGAATTATTATTAAACCTTGTAGGCATATTTAGCCATAAATTTGTGAAATACTACTACTACTACTACTACTTCTTCTTTATTTTCCAATTGCTACCCACAAACAATAAGAAGCAGCCAGCTTGCATGGTTACACATTTTATTGTTGGTGACTATTACTATTTCCAATTGCCTTTGTTTGTTGTTATGTGCCTTCAAGTATATTACAACTTATGGCAATCCTATGAATCAGTGACCTCCAACAGCATCTGTCATGAACCACCCTGTTCAGATCTTGTAAGTTCAGGTCAGTGGCTTCCTTTATGGAATCAATCCATCTCTTGTTTGTTCTTCCTATTTTTCTATTCCCTTCTTTCTCCCCCAACATTGTCTTTTCTAGTGAATCATGTCTTCTCGTTATGTGTCCAAAGTATGATAACCGCAGTTTCATCATTTTAGCTTCTACTGACAGTTCTGGTTTAATTTGTTCCAACACCCAATTATTTGTCTTTTTTGAGGTCCATTGTATCCGCAAAGCTCTCCTCCAGCACCACATTTCAAATGAGTTGATTTTTCTCTTATCCACTTTTTTCACTGTCCAACTTTCACATCCATCCATACAGATAATATTAACATTAAATAGTATTTTTATTTTTTCCTGCTTTTGGCAATCTGCTATACAACAGGGTCTTTTTTTAAAAAAAAAATTCTTGGAAAAAGCACATTTTAAAAGTTGGCTAGCATGAAAACCCCTGGAGCAGGCCACAAGAAATTTGGCAGGGTTTTTGACAAGTTTTACCATGTCACCAAATGTCATGTCTTTATGTGCATATTATTTCCATGGTGCTGCCAGCCCATGCCTGTCTGATGCTACCTACACGTGTGTAGTATCGCAAACCTACTGAGGAAACACAGCAACATGAGAACTGGTATGGCTGAGCAGTCACCATCTTTTTTTAAAAAATGTATTGGAAAAAGCAAACTTTAAAGGTGGCTAGCATAAAAAGGCTTGAACCTACCCACCTTAAAACATGACATGGTTAATTCCTTGTATAGGGGCTACCATTCTGTCAGATTTCAAGTCCCTATTTGAAAAAAACAAAACTAGTATGCCTGTTTAAATTCATTTCTTATTGTGAGCTGCCTTGGTTTCCAGACTGCAACCCTACCTCACAGGGTTGTTGGAAAGATTCCCATACACACACACACACTGGAGATGTACAAATACATACACCCCATATAATAGTTTATTGTCAAAACCAGTTGATCATTCCAGAATGTTAAAAAAAAATCAGTATTAGTTTCCTACATAAACCCTGCCTAATTGCTTTAAAAATAGGATTGGAGAGGGACAGAAAGATATACGACACAAACACAATTCTTTGCTATGTTTACTCAACAGTCCCATCAATTTACAGCACAATCCGAACCATGTCTACTCAAAAGGAATTCCTATTGAATTCAGTGGGGTTTGCTCTGGGTATGTTTACTCTGAAAAAGCAAGTACTGGATTAAATCTTCATATTGGGAAGGTTTGCAAAACACTGTCCTCTTCAAAATGTAAACCTGAGTCCTACACGGAACAGAGAAAAAGACTGAAAGCTTACTTATTCAATTTGTGAGATTTTCAGAAAAGCAGGAAAAAGCAAGTTTTCTCAATTGCAAGGAAAAAGCAAGTTTTGTGACTCTATCATCTTTTGGCTCTATAGTTACTTCCTTGTCAATCACAACCCTGACTTCTTATTTGCTAAAAACCTGAAAGGGCAGGGATTAGAGCAGAATTTACAGCAACTAACAGAAGTTGTTGGGGGGCAGCTGACGTTTTGGTGTATATCTTGGGAATCAGACCACCTAGAAACTTATTTTTTTTAAAATGAAAGCTGAAAGTCCGGAGATTAAGGTGTGTCACCTGGAGACCCAAAGAGGACCCCCAAAAACCAGAGTCTCCAGCCAAAAACTGGAGATCTGGTAACCCTAGTCCACTGAATGTGGCCCTTGGAAGATTACTCAGAAAAGAGTGTGGCCCTTGTGCTGAAAAAAGTTTCAGATCTGTTGCATCAGATGGTGGGAAAGAATGTTCTCGCCCTCCAACTAAGCATGTGTTCTCTGGGAAGGGGTCCCCTGTGAGATCCCGTTTGGGACAGAGGGGGTATGGAAGATGAGAGGGCACCCACAAGTCTTTGATCAAATAGGAGGCGGCAGTAGGTAAGGGAGAGAATTTTTTAAAAAAGGTTAGAATATGCCCTTAGGCTGCTCTTTACTGTGTGGTGAAATTTCACAATATCTCACCTCATATACTATATGGACCCTGAAGACAGCTGGAAAGATTTAGAGATGAATGCCTTTTTTGGTACGAGATTGCCTCTCTTGTTATAACCAACCATGTTGTAAGGATAGGGAAATTGGCTCAAATGAAAAGCTCGGGCCAACCCCTGGAATAGAAGAAATGGGAGTTTGAGGCGATAGGGCAGCCTAATCGGTGCCCTCTGTTAAAAGAATGAGCCACTTGACTGCTCATTAAGGAACGGCAAAATGTAGGCAGGAGCCCAGGGGAGCAGATGTCTCCAAGTGATTACTTTGTGCTTTAATGAGATCATTGCCAGTGTCATAAGGTAAAATGCACTCCAGCTCTCTTCTCTGGGAAGTATCAATGCTTACAGGCTTTTTAGAATGTCATGAGTCTGAGTCATCTTTTCCAAGGGGATTTTAAAAAAAAAGGTGTGGTTGTATGAGACACATGACGCTGGCTGTGCATGTGTTCTGTTTGCTCACATTTGGCACGCCTGAGATTATTTATCTATTTATTCAAATGTTTATACCCGTCTGGGGGGAAAACATCATTTAGGGTGGCTTACGACATTTAAAATTAGAATTTCATTAAAATCAACAATAGGAGACAAGCAACAACCAAAGAGGCGAGAACAGCAGTTATAACCAAGCATCAAAACATCCATTTTAAAATTTATTTGTTTGTTTACTTATTTATTTCATTTGTATATCCATACAAATAACAGAATTAAAAACATAAATAAAATTCTGAACATAAGAGCATCATTTACCACATGAAACATCAGTCTCTTGGAATAAGAACACGATGAACAGTGATAAAGGGGGCCAGCCATACTTCATAGTTAAAGGTGTTCCATAATCTAGGTCAAGGTGGGGAACCTTTTTCAGCCGCATTCCTTTCGGGAAACCACATGGCAGTGGTGGGCCAGGCCAGGGATAACAGTGGGCAGAGCAATTAATATCATTTTTGCTTTTGTAATGTAGGCTAGTTTCTACACACATAGGAATACCTCTCCATTCTCCATTTAGACAAGAAAGAAGCATTATGAGAGTTCAAGGGCAATGTCCAGCTAGGCAAAAACATGTGAGGCATGAAGCAGGGCCAGCAAGGGATGTGGCCTGGGGAGAATGCTCAGTAGGGATGGGCAAATATGTCAGTTTTGGTTTCTCTCTCTTCCTTAAATTACCAGCCTTAAGTTTGGTTCTCCACATTTCCACATAAGTTTGCAATTTTTTAGACAAAAAATTATCACAAAAATTCATCAGAAGTTTAGTGTGAATTTCTCCTAATATACGTTTGTTTGTAATTTTTCCTAATGCAAACATTTATCAAATCAATTTCCCCTAATAGAATGCATTTTTGTATGTTATTTTCACTAATATATACATTTATATGCACAACTTACCTAGGGTTGTCATATTCCAGTTCCACAAATCTGGGCAGGCTAATTTGCATACCATGCAAATTATTTTATAATTATGCAAATTAAGGTTATTAAAGGTTCATTTATTTATTTATTTATTATTTGATTTATTTCCCGCACTTCCTCCCAGCAGAAGCGCAGAGAGGCATCGTCCATTGTTTTTGTGCCTAGTGATTACTACAAAAAACTTACATTTTCAGCCTTAAATGCATGGACTCTAGTTTCCAACACTATGGAATATTTATTTATTAAGAGGATTTATATCCTGCCCTTCCACTATTAAAAACAGAGGTCAGGACAGCTTACAAACATAATAAAAACAAAAAACCATACAATTAATGTAAAAACATAATAAAAACACAAAATACAAACATAAAACAAGTCCTCTTTGTGGCCTCATAAAACCTTCCTCTTTCAGCAAGCCTTTTAAGTTGAGACCTTATCCTAGTCTGCGTCTGTGCTGAAACTGCTTTTTAATTGTTTTAAACCTTTTTTTAAAAAAAGTTTTAATCTTTTTTAAAAGATGTCTTCAAAGCTCTTTTTAAAAATATGTTTTGTTTTAATGTATTTTAAAGTCTGTTTTTATGATGTTTTAAAGTGTTTTTAGTGTTTTTGTTTGCCGCCCTGGGCTCCTGCTGGGAGGAAGGGTGGGATATAAATCAAATAATAAATAAATAAATAAGTCAAAGCAGTAGTATAAAAATCCAGCATAAAACAAAAAGCCATCAAAGCATCAACTAAAAGCAATATTATGCTTGTACAAACAATTAGGAAATGTGAAATTAACACACCACTACAAATTGTAACGCAGATAGAAATGAAGATTTCAATATTATCAGTTAAGTCAATCATCTTATCTAACAAGAGCAGTGTCTGAGCACGTGAGAAGTATCTTTAGTACACTGATTCTCAATTACCAGATCAGGGAGAGGGAAAACACAGCCTTCTATGATAAAAGGTGGAACCTTATGGAGACTTGAGTACTGGCACTTCTTTTTTTAAAAAAAAAAAGCAGTGAATTATAGAGACCTGGGAAGCTGTGGTAGCATTTTCAGGACTAACTTGCTCACCACCTTAATTCAGATAGCACAGCATCTCACTGAGCGATTTCCCCCCATTATTTAAAAAGAAGTAGATAAATTCTAATTAATAACTAATTAGTTTTCCCACACTGTATCAGTATAATATATCAGATCAGCACAATTTTATCAGATGAGCCCAATTTTATCAGATCAGCACAATTTTAGACTGACCATTTCACTAGCCACTGTGACCTTCCAAGGGATGGGCAACCCCCCTCTTACGGCAATCCTAAGCAGGCAGCAAAAACAGGGAGTATGCTGAATATGTGGAAGGCTGGTAGAACTAGTTCTGGAGATGAAGATTCTGATTCCTGAATGGGAACAATCTCGTTTCTAGATTTTGGAGCTCTTGCATAGGTGGGACCTAAATTATAACTTTTTCCATGGCATAAAAATGGACCCATTATTTAATGAAAGTGCTGACTTGCAATTTCCTTCTGAAACAAAGTTCAAAATGGACTAATATAATGCACATAAAGGTTGTGGTAAAGCCCTGTTAGACTTGCCAGGTGTCAAGATTTGATCCTTCCTGTTTGAGTTGATACCATTTTCCCTGACATGAAAACGATTAACAAGAAACTATTGGCAGAGTTTAGGTTTAGTGATATGTGAAAAAACCTGTGCCACAATAAACACGTTAATCTTTGAGGTGCCAGAAGAGCTTGTTATTTCAGCCACTAATGTTAATCCCATGAATGCAATAATAATAACAACAAGGAAAAGTCTTTAGAGTTTACAGGTAATCTTTTCAAGAATCATCAAAGAGCAAAACAAATTATGAATTAGAGGGAAAATTATATGGCAGATGATTCACACCGACAACTTCAGCCAAGCAAAGCATAAGTCTGCAAGCAGGAACAAAAGCAGAAGGCATCTCTTTGGAGAAGACAATGTGCTTCTTGTAAGAAAAGGTTTAGAAAAGCAAAAGAGGAGAGCCCAAAGGCAGTGATTACAGTCATGAATGGCTTTGAACAAAATAAATAAAATGACCGTGGTACGAGAGACCAGCTATTATATCCCACCCACCCCTCTTTCGAGGAGACACCTGTATATGTGCTTTTGTGGAGGGATGTCTGGAATGGGACTAAGCCATTGACATCAAAGTAACCTAAACAGCATAATAAGTGATGTAAAGTGATGAGCGAGGATGACATAAGTCATTTGATATCCAAGGGAGTGAATGGAAACATATCTGCACAACAGGTAGTTGGCTGGGTCATCAGTTTTACTGCATCGGTAAGGTTCAAGGTGAAAATGGCAATGTAGTGCCCCTTTAGGGGTTTACGTCCAACAAACAGGGACATTTTACTTTCTCTGCAAGGAGATGGCTGGAAACAAATTGGGCATTAAAACTGGGAACATTTTGAGAAACATTTCAGGTTTCCTGGTCATAATAAGCTGCTCTGAACATTGTAAGGAAGCAGGAGTGTGGGGAACCTGTGCTTCTGCTCCATACTCTTCTTGGTTTTGTCTGAAGGGGAAAGGTGCCCATCTATCTCACATCAGCATCATAGCATTTTACAGTGGGAAGGGACTTCGTTGGTCATCTAGTCTGACCTTTTGCTCACTGCAAGATCTGCAATGCAGGATGCAACTACTGCTTTCCTGACAGATAGCTGTCCAACCTCTGCTTAAATACCTCCAGCAGAGGAGAGTCCACCATCTCCTCTCTGTTCTGTTGTTGAACTGTTTCTCCTAATGTGTGGCCAAAATCTGTTTCCTTGACATTTGCACCCATTGCTTCTAGTGCTGCCCCCTAGAGCAAGATACTTCCCTCCCATGGACCGCTTGCAAATTGCTGAGGGTCTTTTAATTATTTTTCTGCCTGTTGTAATACAAGGTGCTAGATGCTATATGATTTTTGTTGAATCAAGGTTAAACTTCGTAATGCTAGGCTCCCATTAACATCGCTGCTAATTCTCTCCACTCCTTT
Source organism: Rhineura floridana (assembly GCF_030035675.1). Classification (NCBI taxonomy): domain Eukaryota; kingdom Metazoa; phylum Chordata; class Lepidosauria; order Squamata; family Rhineuridae; genus Rhineura; species Rhineura floridana. The sequence goes on from NC_084483.1 coordinate 183,061,233, forward strand.
CAGGTGCCTCCCTCCTCTGTCACTTCTGGTCTGTCCCACTCACTTTCTGGATGGACTGTCAGGTTCTAAGAATGATGGAGCAGCCACTATGCTTGCTGTTCACAGCTGTTGTACCCACTGCTTTTAACAGAACTGCTGCAGACCACCTGAATGAAGTTTGGAGACCACTGGTGGTCCATAGACCACAGTTTGGGAACCTCTGTTCTATGTGACAGCCTTAGATATTTGAAAATAGCTATCATGCCTTGCTTATCCCAGTGCTGGCTGCAGGTTTTGGAAGACACTTGGCGAGAAGCCCTCAGTAGGTCTCCCTCACTCTGAGAGGCTCCACCTCCTTATGACCACTGTTACCACCGGCCATCAACTTAGTCACTCTGTCTGGTCCCAATATGCACTTGGCAAGGCAAGTGAAGGAGAGCTGAAGGCAACTTGAGTGCTCAGGGAGAGTTGAAGGCCGCTTGAATTCTCAGGGAGGACAGCAACAGTAAGGAGGAGCAGAACCAGCAGGCTCCAAGGGTCAGCAAATGGACCTCCTGGTGTGGGCTTAGCAGATGCCCAGTGATGTGGACCCCAACCCTGGTCCTACACTTTCCCCATGAAGAATATTGCCACCTACTCTCCTACCTACTTGCTTTGGATGAAACTTAGAAGCATGGAGAGTTGTAACCCCAGTCACTAGGCATGTCAACATGAGCTCTCTCTGTCTAACTTCACAGAGCAACCTTGGAGCTTGAATCTGGGAAATGAAAATTGGCGACCCATTGGCTTTCTGGGAGTTACAACATCTTAACCTGGAGACAGCCTGAGACTTTTTCATAGTCATTCCATTGGAAAGCAGTGGCATTACATAAGGCTAAATCAGAGTAGGATCAATCAAACCAAAGATGGTTTTGCATTGTACGTAATAATGCACATGTTGTGCTGCGCCCTAGTCTAGAGCGGAGCTGGGTCAGCACCACCCATGAAAGTGAATGCATCAATGTACTTCAGTGAGTGATAAGTGAACAGCGTTTGTTTGTTTTTACTGCTGGTGTCTGTCTCGGTATAGGGTCACATTCACATCATATATTTATTCCACTATTATTCTGCTTTAAACAGTCATGGCTTCCTCCCCCCAAGAATTCTGGGAATTGTAGTTTGTGAAGGATGCTGAGAGTTGTTAGGAGACCCTTATCCCTCCTCAGAAAGCTATAGTTGACAGAGTGGTTTAACCATCAACCCCTCTTCCCAGACGATTCTGGGAATTGTAGCTCTATGAGAACAGGAGTCTCCTAACAACTCTTAGCACCAGGGCAGGATTTAAACTTGTTGTGGCCCTAAGCTATAACATGAGTGAGGCCCTTCCCTTTTCAACAAATAATAAAAATTTTAAATGCAAAATACGGGCTGTACAATTAAACGGAATTTGATAGTCGTGTAACGTAGGTATTAAAATGCAAGTTATATGTGTGCACATTATTTAGGAGTTTGTCAAACACACAACACAAACAAAGTAATATAAGGTTATAATATATAAATTAGATATAATATAATATACCCAGGCTATTTTCTGTAAGAATCCAAAAGGCCGCATGCGTATGATGTTCTATAGAATTGTTTACTGTTGTCGGCAAGCAAGTCGCAACAGTGATATTCAATACCTACCAAAAATTATCTTGATTTTGTATGATGTTTCCTGGTGGCAATGTTGTAAATGTTTTTCTTTCTTTCTTTCTAACACGAGGTCCCTCGTAATGTGAGGCCCTAAGCTGTAGCTTGTTAAGCTTGTTTTTAAATCTGGCCCTGCTCAGCACCTTTCACAAACAACACTTCCCAGGATTTGTTGGGGGGAGTCCTTACTGTTTAAAGTGGAATAAATGTCTGGTGTGAACGCAGTCCAGGTCAGAAGTCAAAAAGATCCCTTGCCAAAAGAGAATGCAACTGGGCAAGATGCATTAGTGACAACGTGCCATCTTCTTGGGACATAGTGAATCCCTGGTCTCCATGCAAACTCTTTTAACAGTGATATCCTCATTCATAGGTTGCCTGGCCCTTAGAGGGAGGGGCAGTGCATGTATGGAGTCTACATGATACAAATATTGTAAAGTGTGCTAATGTATGCAAATGCTGTTCTTTAAGGGCATAGGTATCTTCACGTGCCTATGGAGCTCCTTGCATGCAAAAGGATTCACATTTAAAGCTGTTCTTCCAGTGGAAGCACATTTGCAAAGAAGCTCTACATCCATATTGGAACCATGTACGTGGGTCTCTAATTTCATGGGTGATTGAGCGATTGAAGTCAATGTGGAATACGCAAACATATACTAGGGGCTTTGCCTCTGTGTGCTTTGTGCGCCAACCCTTCCCACAGCACCCTGTCATCCCACACCCAGCACCCCAACACACACACACACACACCACAAGGGACTCCCAAACACCCCAAGCACCCCACTCCCCTTGCCAATCGCCCTTGCAACCCCACAGTGCCTCCAAGTGTTTGTGTATGATAAAACTTCCTCTCCTTCTCCCTCCTCAAAAGGGTCACAACCTCTTCCCCCTGCCCATGATGGGTCACCAAGATGTCTTCTGTGCAGGCGGAATGGTGGTGATGCTGAGGCCTGGCAGAGGTAGCCTGTCTTGTTGCTCCACAGTTTGCACAGGCTGATGCCTACTTGCTTTGGTCCTTGTTGGGGCACTCCCCCCCCAATGGTTGGCAGGCTTCCCACACACACACACAGATGGGTAACCAAGCTTCCTCCGAGCTTGGAAGTAATTTGTTACAAGTAACAAATTACTTGTAATTCATTACTTTTTTTGAGGAAAGTGGGTAATTCCTTTACATTTTGATTGTAATAGAACTAGGAGTAATTTTATTATTTTAGTGGAGAAATTGTAATGTTTCCAGCATTACCTTTGGGCATTACTTGGGGGGGGGGGGAAGCAGGGAAATTTTCTGCTCCTCTGACTGGGCTTCTGAGTAGCATTGCTCTTCCCTCATGCTCTGTGGGAGGGTAGGAGGTGACGAGGGAGGAGGTGGAGAGTGAAACGGGATGCAGTGGAGAAAACGATTGTTAAAAAAAATGAATGGTGGTGGTAAAGAATGGAGTGGAGGGAAAAAGGAGCCGGAGGGCAAGAACATGGATAAAGGAGGAGAAGGAGGCAGCAGCAGAATGGAGATAAAGACTGTGGAGATGCAACATGACAACATGTGTGTGTGTTTGCACTTGACACACAAAGTGGCCTCTCTGGCTACTGTGCTGCATTTACAACATTTTAGCTTTTTTGCATCTCAGGGGAAAATGTTTGCTTGGGTGAGTGTCCCTTAGTTGGTGGCAGGGCAGGGTCCGGCAGGTGGTTAAGTGAGAGAGTTTATGCTTGCTGGCTAACTGGCCGTAGACTAACTGGCTAACTGGGGGGTGGCGGCTGTACTTGGTTTGACGTGCAAAGCTCTGAGCTGTGGCCTCTGCCTCCCTCCCCACCTCCCTTACCAGCGGAGAGACCACCATTGCTATCTTAAGGATAAAAAGAATTGTTCTACTACCTCTGTATGTGTGTGTTTATTTTAATGTTGTTTTTGGCTACTTAGATGTGCAGCAGCCAAGGCCAGCACCTTGTAAGCGTTTTTTTTTAAAGTAACTGAAATTTAATTGTAGTGATTACTTTTGAGAAAAAGTAAAGTAATGTTACTTTCAGAGCAATTGTAATCGTAACAGTAATTACTACCTTTGGGGCCATGTAATTGTAACTGTAATTACTTTTTAAAAGTAATCTTCCAAGCTCTAAGCTTCCTGTCCCCTACATGAGTTGTGAAGCTTTTCCCCTGACAGTTCATAAAACTTCCCCTGATGAGTCGCCAACCTTTCTGCTTTGGAGGCCTCCTGAAGTTACCCCAGCCTGACACTGTCCCATTGTCCTGCTCTCCACCACCCAGGCCACAACTTAGTAGCTTGCAGTGCCACAAACTGTAGTGGCACCTGTCTGTGGGACTGAGAATGGATTCAGGGCTTACAAATATATAGAGATATAGATAGTTAAATATATACACAGATGATAAGAAAATACCTCTTTGTGGGCTTTTGGATGAGTGCCAAAGTTCATCAGTGTCTCCTGTATGGCATGAAAATGGGATGCCATCAAGAGTTCAGCTTGTGACATGTGCTGAAGAGATAAGATCTTTATTTTGTTTCTTACCTCCCAAATTAACATGCTAATACACTGTCCCCAAAGAAACTAGGAACATAATCAAGCCCTAAGTACATAATTATTCCTATTTCTAATTTAACTTTATCTAGCTGGGATGGTTTGAATTTGGGCAGGAAGCCAGTATTGACTTTCTTTTATATGTTCCCCATGCCAGTTGCCTAGGGTGCCTTCCTTTCTGCATTATGAGTATAATCTAGGCACTTGGTCCCCACCAGTATCATATATTTGGAATTTATTTTCTCAGATGGTGTGCAACTGAATATAATTCTTTGGCAGGAAAGCTGGTGGGGTGGGTGGGAGGGAGCAGGCACTTGTTTATGGCATCAAGTCTCCTGTTTGGATCCGTTTACTTTTAAACAAGGCACACATGTGATGCCACAGCTTAGAGTTGCACTCCTGAGCCATCATATATAAATTGTGCAGTTCACCGCAGGGATCACTGGCATGTTAATTATGTCAAATGAAGGACCCAGTGACTGATTTCAAGTTGTCAAAAGAGATAAGGTTGTATGCTAGTGAGATTGTGACAAAGTACCATTAGCTAGTTTCTCCTCCGTGCCTGGAATAACGTAAAAATAGGATAATACGAAATAAGTTTATTTATTTATTACATTTGTAACCCACCTTTTCTCCAGGGTGTTCAAGGTGGTGTACAAACATGGTTCTACCCCTTCCAATTTCATCCTCACAGCAACCCTGAGATACAATTATGTGTGTGGTTGTCACTGTCTGTAACAATATCTATTAACTTCATATAAGTTTACATGAGATAACCATTAAAAACTAGGGGTATATGCACGGGCCTCAAGATTCACCTTTTATCTGTATGTGTGCTATTGAAAAAAATCTGATCTGTTTCTGAGTCATTCTGTCCACCTTGAGCTGTAATTTGGGTTCTGAGACCCTCTGTATAAAACAAAACTCTTGTGTTCCCCACTCACTCTTATGGGGAATCTAAAAATGGCTAGAATCTCTCTCCCTGCCTTTCTCCCTTTTGGCAGAAGTAGGTTAAATTTGCTGATGCAGGAGCTCCTCCAGAGTGGATTAAGCTGGCCAAATTCCAACAAAGGATCCAGGGGTTATTTTTATTTATTTCATTTATGAATTGCTTCCTGTGAAACATCTCAAAGCTATTTTACAGTACAATAAATACTTATATAAAACAATTGCATATATAACAACTCCACAATATAAAAACAATAAAAACAATTACATATATAAACAGTTAAAAGAATTACATATATAAAAATATTTTCAAATCCAATACAGATATTGACCGGGATAAAAATCTCCGCATAGAAGGCTTGTTGAAAGTCTTCAACAAATGCTGAAAAAAACAATAGAGATGGTGTCTTTCTGATATGTAATGGGAAGGAATTCCAAAGGGTAGGTGTTGCCACACTAAATGCCTAACTCCTACATTGTATAGAATGGACCTCTTAATGAGATGGTATCTGCAGAAGGCACTCTCCTGCAGAGTGCAGTGATTGGTAGTCTATATAAGGATGAGATGATCTTTCAAGTATCCTGGTCCTCAGCTGTATAGAGCTCTGTACACTAGTACCAGCACCTTGAACTTAGCCCAGTAGCTAACTGACTGCCATGCAATTCTTTCAAATGTGTCGTAGTACAAGGGCAATATTCTGTTCTAATGGGTAGCCAGCCCCACACAGAGCTCATTGCAGGAGTCCAATCTGGAGGTTACCGGCACATGGATGACCATGGTCAGGTGATCCTGGCCCAGAAACAGCCATAGCCCTTGTGCCTGCTGAAGCTGGTAAAAAACTCTCCTGGTCAATGATGCCACTGGTATTGTATTGTTCTAGTATGGATTATGGAGAAAAGGGCATCCCATTTACTACCCCCACAAGTGCCCTTAACATGGCTCCTCAGGTGAGACTTGACTATCTTCACTTTATACATCTGGATGTATGTAGCAGAGCTGCAGAACCTCAGGTCTGAGGGCCATATGGGGCCATCCAGGCCTCTCTGACTGGCCCTTAGGACTTTCTCCAGTTCATGCCCCCCAAGCCACTCCCCTTCTTCCTAGGCCACTCCCCTTGCCAGCTCTGCTCTGAGGTTTCCTGAAGTACTATTGCCTGGCACGAATGTGATAAACTATAAACTTAAACTATGATAAGGCCTCTTGGTTGCCTGGATAGAACAGGATGGGGAACCTCTGGCCCACAAGCCAACCTGTGAGGGCATTTTCCCCAAACCACACAAACCTGTCAATTATGATGATGCCAGCTAATGGGTGGGGCTGTGCCCTCTGGTTCCACACAGGGAAATAGTACGTCATGCAGCTAAAGCAGAGGGATTTAATCCCTGCTCATCAGCTTATTAGTATGTACCTGTGTGTGTGTGTGTGTGTGTGTGTGAGAGAGAGAGAGAGAGAGAGAGAGAGTTAAATCCTGCTCAAGCCCCTGCAGAAAGGAGGATGGAACTCTCCGCTCATCAGCTGATCAGTCCCGCACAGTGTTCCTTCACCTGTGCATTCCCATTGTGGAACTTGCTGGTGAAGCAGATCCATGCACAGAGCAAGACTGAACTCTCCACTCATTAGCCGATGAGCAGAGAGTTCCATTCGTTCCATGCTGCATCAGTGGTGTGAGGGAACACACTGGCAAATCAGAGCCCTGTGGCTCAAGTTACAACATCAGATGATTGACAGGTAGATGGCCCCACCCACCTGTCAAAGTTCACCTGTGAGAGTGCAGGGAGACTGGTGTACTGGGCCAAAAAGATTCCCCAACTCTGGGATAGAGGATGGAAAGATGTGTAGGTATGTGTAGAAGCCTCTGACTTTTGCATAGTTGGAATAACCTTTGCATACCAAGGTTGAGAGTCACATGTTCTTGCTCTGCCTACTTTTGACTTTGGCACTGTACCCATGATTTCCCTCTGGCCACACACATTTTTTGCCTCTGACCACTGGCATCCAGCTTCTGGAAGGTTACCCAGGAGGGGAAAAGGTTTTCCACCCCGGTACAGAAGATACAAGATACAGAGAATCCTGTGCTAGTGGTAAATGTAGTTACTTAAACCTTAGATAGATTTCAATCACAAGGAACCTGAAACACACAAAGTTGTCTTATGTCAATGACTTTTTGCCCAAGCCCGTCAGGTGAAGATAGACCGGAGGAGTGTCCTGTAACTGCCTGAAACCCAATACTTCCTTCCTGGCAGGATTAGAGTCACATTGTCAATATCATGTCAATGTGAAATGGAAACAGCAGTGTTTACAAAATTAACAAATGGACTTCAAGTTAAACACTGGGCAATCTGTGAGACAGCATTGACCAGTCTCAAGGGGTTGCTTGCAGGTGAACATTCTGTTTTTCTTTCTGGATTGACTTACATTAACATCATGTCATTTTAAATTGCTTTTCTTGAGAAAATAGGCTGGCGGCATCATTTCATTACCCTGAGTGCTCCTTCTGTTAACTTTTCTTTCTGCCACAAAAAAAACTAGGGATGGGAAGAAATTCAGCTTTGTTTGCATTTAATTTGCTGTTTTCTAACCGATACACAAACTGAAATACAATTATTCTCAAAATTTGCAGTTTCTGAATTTTGCAATGTAGCTCCCCCAACCAATGTGTACAAAAATGTATATATATATATATATATATATATATACGGAGAAAGTGTGCATAAAATGCACACATTACTGAAAGTAACATACAAAAATGTATTATACTAATTAGGCCTTTGGTAATTAAGCTGCCTCCCACAGTGGTGCTCATCTTTTAGATGGGTGGGTAGGAGTTGTCCTTTATTAATATGTTTTTGGATGAGCATTTTATGTATTTTGTATTGTTCATTGTTTTATTTTTTTCTAGTTTTCAGTTGCTTTTATTTATGGTATTTTATCTTGTTAAGTTACTTTGTAATATTATTATTATTAATAATAATGATGATGATGCTTGAAAAATGCATATACAGTCAAAACTGCATTAAAATGTGTATATTGGGATAATTCACAATGCTGATGAATTTTCATGAGGATTTTTTTTTAAAAAAGAAAGTTACAAATTGCTGCAGAAATGTGAACTGAATTTAAAATTAGAAAAATGAGAAATTGAGAAAAACTGAAACTGACAGATTCCTTCATCCCTAGAAAGAAAAAAAATGCATGCACATCACACTGGGTGTATTTTGACAACCCCCAGCAATGCAGAGGAAGAACCTGATTATCACCTTGCAGACAATATACACCACATTGTATAGTTTTAACACTTTTCGGCTAGTACAGCATCTAAAATTCATTTTGGGCGATGTATAGATTGCTTGTCAGTAACTAGTTTTGCTGTGTGGGTCTGCTTTGAAAAAGGGGGTAAGTAAATAGGTGGGGAGGCCAAGGCTCAGCCCAATTCTTGAAAGCAGGCATAGGGAACTTTTTTCAGCCTGGGTAGCCACAGTCCCTCAAGGCTGTTTGCAAGGGCTGCATGTGAGTGGTGGATGGGGCCAGAGGCTAAACACTTGGTGCAGTAGGCAATATTCTAGCCTTGCAAAATTCAGAAGTGTTTATAAACACTAGGGATGGGACAGCATTTCAATCCAGTTTGCATTTCTTGGACTAGGACCTGGGAGAGTAGGATTCAAATTCCCCTATGGTCAGTTTCACCTATCCTAAGCATGATTGCAGGGGAGTAAATCCCACTGAATTCAATAAGCATGCAAATGATCAATCCATTCTCAGCAAACTTGCAGAGGATCCCATTTCTTACCTCCCAGATTTAGAAGTGGAGAAATTCACTCAGGCTAAAAACCTTGCGGTTTAAGAATATACCTACAGCTGACAGATATTTCTATCAAACTTTAAAAACAGAGAAATTGGGCAGCTATAGTGAATGCACCAGGGAGCAGGAGACCTGACCTCCTCTCTGAGATATTGTATTGCCCTACAAATTTGTCAAAATGCAAACACCATTTGGGTTGGTCTTTCATAGTCCAATCCACTTCCTTTGTGGCTTGGAAGAATTTGGTAACATGTGCCTCTGAGCATATGGTGAGTGGTGGCAACACCTGCCATCTCCAAAGATGTAGAATTATATTTTTGTATGTTTGTTGGTGTTCTTCTTACTTTGCTTCTTTTCTGTGTTACTACTGTTTCTACAGAGAATCTAATCTAGAAAATTATATTTCTCTCATTATTCATCCTAGAAATCTGTGTCAAAATTATTTTTATTAATTTCAAAGCCTTTTTATTGGTTGAAGTCATATGATGGTGAAGATAGCCTTTTGTGTTTCCAACTGGAGGTTATGCTCTATTTCTATTTTGGGCACATTAACAGTTGAATCTGAAACTGCAGTTTGATGTAAAATCAGACGGATTACAATATGTTTTCTTTAATAATATGTTTTTAACCTTTTTTTTAAAAAAATATGTTTTTAAAGCTTTAAAAAATGTTTTTAATGTTGTTTTGTTTTAATGTATTTTAAGGACCTTTAAAGATATTTTCAAGTGTTTTTAGCGTTTCTGTTTGCCACCCTGGGCTCCTGCTAGGAGGAAGAGCGGGATATAAATCAAATAATAAATAAATAAAATATGTTGCTACTTAAGCAATGACTCTAGCTGTTGGAAAAAACAAACTGGCCTGCCCAAGATGCATGTTTTCAGCCTGCTATGCTTAAACTACTCCATATAAGGAAAGTGGACATGGTCAATTAAAAACATAGAGCACACCTAGAATTTTGCTAGAATATATTTCACCTCCCACTGTTTTATCTTGTGCAAACTGAGGCACTCCTCATGTCCATTAGAAACGATTCTGCAGAACAGTCAGTGCCATTATTCCACAATTGTTTTTGGAGGTTTTTTTTAGTGTTGCAAAGTGTTGCTGTAGTTCACATATTCACAGAAACAGAAGCGAAAGAGAATGATTTACTATAGGAAACTTCACTAAAATTGCAATATAAATCAAACATATTTAAAGTGACTATCTGAACGATATCAACTGTTTTAATATAGTTGCTTCCTCCCTGCTAAAACAAGATCAGCACAGCACATGTCTTGTTTCTGTTATTTGGGCTGATTGTAGGTGTTGCCATCACTCACCATATGCTCAGAGGCATATGTTACCAAATTCTTCCAAGCTACACAGGAAGTGGATTGGACTGTGAAAGACCAACCCAAATTGTGTTTGCATTTTGACAAATTTGTAGGGCAGTACAATATCTCAGAGAGGTGGTCAGATCTCCTGCTCCCCTGGTACATTCACTATAGCTGCCCAATTTCCCTGCTTTTTAAAGTTTGATAGAAATATCTGTTGGCTATAGATACATTCTGATCTATAAATAAAATAAATAAATAAATTCTTAAACCGCAAGGTTTTTTGCCTATTAGTGAATTCTGGAATGAGCAGGAAAAGAAGGCTGTGTTTGATAAAGGAGGAGCAGACAGGTCAGAAAAGCTCACATTAGGGGTGACCTGATGAGGATGTGTAAAATCCCCTAAGAATAATTCTGTCCTGAAATCTATTTTTCTCACACTAAGAAATGAAATTTTATGGGGAATCCATTGGGATTGGCTTATTTGTGCTACCATCCTTTCAAATTTAGCCACTTCTCATTTTTATTACCCATTTCCCTCACAGTCACACTGCACTGTGGGTTTGGTAATCCTAAGGCTTCATAAATAGTAGTTTCCATGCATATTTGTCATGTACTCAGTTGCACAGCATCATGTATTTTGTCGTGTAAGGACTTCATGAACAGACATCCTTATTTCGCTCACAGTCTCACTGTATCATGTATGTGATTATCTAAGGTTGCATAACACTCACTTCCACGCATTATATCCTTAGTATTTACTAAACCAACATGCCACTGTTCCCAGAAAAGCAATGTGGGTTACAATAATTCTTACTACAATTTCAGTTGAAAGTACTGTTGTCCCAAAGTAAATTTCAGCTGGAATTAAATTGCAACTTGCAATCACAGAAAGTGGAGTTGGAGAGGGATTTGAGGGAGAGGAGGTGGTTGATGGGCAGAGGGGTAAGGTCTTTCCAGAAATGCCAAACAAAAGAAACAAAATGAAATGTTTTAAAAGCGGATTAGCTGATGAGCTCATACAATTCAGATGGAGTAAAAAGAGTGAGAAAAACAGCTGGAAGAAGCCCATTACAATGGGAGACTTGAGCATGAGGACTAGAAGCCTTATAGGCCCCTTCCAGCTCTACTATTTTATGATTATATTATGCTTTAATTGGGATTCCTGCACTGAGCAGGGGGTTGGACTCAATGGCCTTATAGGCTCCTTCCAACTCTATTATTCCATGATTCTGTGCTTGAAGTTGTTGTGGAAAGGGATAGTGACAGACTTGTAATGTGCGGTCAGGATTTTGAATACTCCAAGGCAAAGCTTTGTTCTATCAGAAAAACCTCCAGTGACAAGACAGTATGGAACAGATGGAACAAGGAAGGCTCTTCCTTCCCTCTACCATCTACTTCCTCTTCCACTTATTGCCATCTGCAGGTCACTTTGCGAGCTCCATCCATGAAAGGAAACTGCAGAGAGTCTCACCGGTCACTATCAGGTGACTTGGTTGAATATCTCAATAATCACACATGCTCAATGTATGAATTGGGGGGGGGGAGTAACCTGTAGAGAGAAAGCATCTCTTCTGTTTTAGACTCGCACAACCAAAGCATGGGATGGTTTCCATATGAAGTTGTTCAGTAAGTAAGGATTGATAATAGAAAGTAGCTTATTGAAAAGTAGTATGTTGCTGTTCCTGATAAACAAATACTAGTTTAATAGAATTGCCACATTTTTAGTTGTTGTGTGCCTCCAAGTCGATTTTGACTGATGGCAATCTTATGAATCCATGACCTCCAAGAACATCTGTCATGAACCACCCTGTTCAGATCTTGTAAGTTCAGGTCTGTGGCTTCCTTTATGGAATCAATCCATCTCTTGTTTGGTCTTCCTCTTTTTCTACTCCCTTCTGTTTTTCCCAGCATTATTGTTTTTTCTAATGAATCATGTCTTCTCATTATGTGTCCAAAGTATGAAAACCTCAGTTTCACCATTTTAGCTTCTAGTGATAGTTCTGGTTGAATTTGTTCTAACACCCAAGTATTTTGTGTTTTTCATGATCCATGGTATCCGCAAAGCTCTCCTCCAACACCACATTTCACATGAGATGATTTTATCCGCTTTTTAGTAGCCCTGCTTATTCCCCTTTAACAGTAACTGGTCCCAGAAGTAGAAACTGGTCCCAGGCTATGGTCTGAAGGCACATGTGGCCAGCTCCCTGCTGAGGGTCAGGCCTGGTCAGTGCCTGGATGGGAGACCACCTGGGAACCATATGTAAGCTGCCTTGGGTTTCAATCATGAAAAAGAAAGGCGAGGTAGAAATGTAATAAATAAATAATAAATAAACTTGATCTCCAGATATTAGTTGGTGATCATGCTTTTCTCCAACCTCTAGAAAGTTTTGTTTGCTGACCTCTGAATATCACACTGTTGTTAAGGTCCAAGGAGCAACTCATGCTATTTTTTTCTGGTCAGTTGGCAACCCTACACTGTGCCAGTTTCAACATGCAGCAGTTATGAAACTAAAATGAGGCGCAGCTGATGACCAGGCCTATGTACATGATTCCCCCTCCCCCAAGGATTACACCATAATTATGCTGCAGGGATTAAAGTGACATCCTGAAATCGTATTACAATGTACATGTCTTGTTTGTTTACTTTCAAGGTTTCCGTATGATCTTTGCTTGCTTGAATCTAATCATGCCATTTGCTAGCTTTTGTCACTCGCCTTCCTCCCTTTTATGTCTATCCTGCAAGTTTTCAAAAGCCCATCTATCAGCATCTTGAGAGTTTCTTCAAAAGATCATGCAGTGTCTAGAAAACAGATCTGCCAGACAGGCTTGTCGTATACACATATTTTGTTATTAAATGTGTTCAGGCATGAATTTTGGCAAGGTTTCTTCACAGCTCTCTTGAACTTTACTTGACACCTTTTGTAGCACGTAATATATCTGAGAAGCAATACTCAGGAAGGGTTTAGTTGGGTTTTTTTTCTTCATTATGAGCCCAATGTTCCCTTCTGTAAATATTGTCTGGAGGACATCACTGCCTAATCATTATACCAAATGGGCTCCAGGAGTTCTGGACCAAATTGACTGGTCCTGTGGTTTTAGTTAACTGCATGGTGTTGGAAAGTTAGGAATGTGTGGCTCTGTCACCACAGCACTATGACAGGAGAGACCATGTTTCTGAAACAGGAAATAGCTTGAGGTCCAGAATTGGTGGTAGGGTTGGCCAACCAACCAGAAAAATACTGGCTAAGCCAGTCCCATCCCCCATTCCCGTTTCTCACACATATAAAATGGATATAAATAAATTAGATAAAGACGTAGATTTATATCAATATTGGGTACTTCCCTAATAGATAGAAAGCTGGAATTTGTGGTGTGGACATACTCCAAGACAATGTGATCACTACTCATGTCTGAACATGAGACATTTAAGAGTAAGCTGCCCAATGCACGGTGCAGCCAACACACCAAGGTTCAGCAAGCCAAGCCGCATGCAGGAGAAGAATTTAGGCAACTCTGCACTGGCCTCAGATTAAGATGGGGTGGAGGAGGAAGAGGATTTGCAGTGACAGCCAGGAATAATAGGATCAGATCAGACAATGGCACCATCTGCACTATACATTTAAAGCAGTATCAAACCACTTTAAACAGCCATGGGATCCCCCAAATAATCATGGGTACTGTAGTTTGGGAAGGATGATGAGAGCTGTTAGGAGACCCCATTCCCCTCACAAAGCTGCAATTCCCAGAATGGTTTAACAGCCAATCCCTCTTTCTAGAGAACTCTGGGAATTGTAGCTCTGTGAGGGAGATAGGGGTCTCCTAACAACTCAGCACTCTTAAACTACAGTTCCTATGCTCCTTTGGGGGATGTCATGGCTGTTTAAAGTGGTATGATACTGCTTTAAATGTATAGTGTGGATGGGCCTAATCTTTTGAGCTGGATCATCCAGCCCATGGTTTAGAGACTTGTATTCCTTCCAGAGCTTGGAAAAGTTACTTTTTTGAACTACTACTCTCATCAGCACCAGCCAGCATGGCCACTGGATTGGGCTGGTGGGAGTTGTAGTTCAAAAAAGTAACTTTTCCAAGCTCTGACTTCATCTCCTTTTGCACATGCTTTCTATTTCTGTTTTCTGCTTAGCCCCCTAACAATAGTCTGTGATGGCTCATTTGTGTTTAGTGCTCGTCCCTTCAAACCGGAATCATAAAATGTGTGTTTTGTGAATAGGTGCATTCAAAGTGCAGTTTATTCCATTTTCCCAGAGTTTCTTTACCTGATAATGTCCACAGTGGCCAGTGGAAAGGCCTGAAACAGAGAGTTCCAACTTGAGGAAAGGGCTAGGATTCCAAACCAGCTCTGCTGCTGTCACATGACAGCATTGGGTTTGCCCTGGGCCTGCTTGCCGCACCATCTCCAGACTGGTGCAGAGATCTGCCGACTCCCACCTTCCATCCTGGCTCAACTGTGGGGGCAGTTAGGTTTGCATCCTTTGTTATCAGTGGTTCCCAAACCTGCCCTCCCATGGACTACGTGAAAATTGCTGATGGACTTGGTGGACCACATCATGATTTTTCTGCCTGTTGGAGAGATTGTAATGTGTTGTAATGCTGTATGATTTTTAATTGTATTTTATGGATTATTTTATTTCTTATATTGTTTTTTATTGTATTACAATTTGCATTCCATAGAATTCAAACTGTAATACAATAAGACATGAGAGAAGCAATAAAAAATCATTTAGAGATCAATATGAATATTTAATGTGGGCAAGCTGGGGACCACCTGAATGAAGTTCAAGGGCCACTGCTGGTCTACGGACCACAGTTTGGGAAGTCTTGCTTTATGTTATGAAGAAGATGTGTTTTGATCCTCAGCTACCACAGTGGCTTCCTGAGATTAAGGATTTTTCTCCTAAAACCTTCGACTGGATCTCTTTTTTGTCTATCCACTACATACATTTAAAGCACATTCCTCCAAAAGAATCCTAGGAACTGTAGCTTGCCCCTCACAGAGCTGCAATTCCCAGCACCCTTAACAAGCTATAATTCCCAGGATTCTTTGAGGTAACGCATGTGCCTTAAATGTGCTTTAAATGTATGGGGTGGATAGTGATCTAGTAAAGAATTAACTTCTAGACCCTAAGTGAACAAATGCTAGGTCCACCTAGCTAGCTCTTTACATATTCCCTAGCTCATAGTTTTACATATGCATATTACAAATGATCTCATTCCCTGACCCAAACCTACTCAGTAGCGAAAGCAAAAAAACCCAAAAAATAACAGCAGGACTTCCATTAAGATGCTGGATGCTGCTGTGATTATTTACAGCAGTATGTATGATATTTAACGGCAATGGGGACTATTTCCTGAGGGCTATATGTTGCAGCCCATTTTGTTGTTACGTGCCTTCAAGTCGATTACGACTTATGGTGACCCTATGAATCAGTGACCTCCAAGAGCATCTGTCATGAACCACCCTGTTCAGATCTTGTAAGTTCAGGTCTGTGGCTTCCTTTATGGAATCAATCCATCTCTTTTTTGGCCTTCCTGTTTTTCTACTCCCTTCTGTTTTTCCCAGCATTATTGTCTTTTCTAGTGAATCATGTCTTCTCATGATGTGTCCAAAGTATGATAACCTCAGTTTCATCATTTTAGCTTCTAGTGACAGTTCCGGTTTAATTTGTTCTAACACCCAATTATTTCTCTTTTTTGCAGTCCGTGGTATGCGCAAAGCTCTCCTCCAGCACCACATTTCAAATGAGTTGATTCTTCTCTTATCCGCCTTGTTGCAGCCCATACTTGCTACATTTCTTAGGACCCAATGGCCCGTCTCTTCACCACGAGCTTTTGCTGTGAGTCAATGTACAATCAGAAATGTCCAGCTTATGGTTGGCCACTATGGAATGCAAGATGGTGGACTACCCTTGATCTGACTCCAGCAGGACTCTTTTTATGTTGTGAAAGGGAAGAGGTGACAGGGGTGGACTATGTGCCATCTTTTGGCAGCAGCTCAGCTTTTTTTTTTTTTGAAATCTGTAATTCTGCCTTCAGCGTCTTAGAAAATTTATCAAGCAAGCAGGCAAGCCAGACAGCTTGTAACCAACTACCCAAATATGGATGTGGGCTGAGAAAAGGAATGGGGGAGAAATTCAAATCAGTTTGCTTTTAAAACTGAATCTATTAAACTTGCACTTTCGAAAACAACGTGAGAACTGAAGCACAGCCATCCTTTCAAATTAGCACTTATCCAAATTTTGCAGTGCAGTTCCCCAGCTAAGAGAGTCAGTGTGGCATAGCGGTTTGAGTGTTGGACTACGACCTGGGAGACCAAGGTTCGAATTCCCACACAGCCATGAAGCTCCCTGGGTGACCTTGGGCCAGTCACTACCTCTCAGCCTCAACATTTGCAGGAAGGGATTCTGAGGAACTGAGACAAATAGTGGTAACGAGAGAGGAAGTTCTAAGCTTAATGGACAATATAAAAACTGACAAATCACCGGGCCCGGATGGCATCCACCCGAGAGTTCTCAAAGAACTCAAAGGTGAAATTGCTGATCTGCTAACTAAAATATGTAACTTGTCCCTCGGGTCCTCCTCCATGCCTGAGGACTGGAAAGTGACAAATGTAACGCCAATCTTCAAAAAGGGATCCAGAGGGGATCCCAGAAATTACAGGCCAGTTAGCTTAATTTCTGTCCCTGGAAAACTGGTAGAAGGTATCATTAAAGCTAGATTAACTAAGCACATAGAAGAACAAGCCTTGCTGAAGCAGAGCCAGCATGGCTTCTGCAAGGGAAAGTCCTGTCTCAGTAACCTATTAGAATTCTTTGAGAGTGTCAACAAGCATATAGATAGGGGTGATCCAGTGGACATAGTGTACTTAGACTTTCAAAAAGCGTTTGACAAGGTACCTCACCAAAGGCTTCTGAGGAAGCTTAGCAGTCATGGAATAAGAGGAGAGGTCCTCTTGTGGATAAGGAATTGGTTAAGAAGCAGAAAGCAGAGAGTAGGAATAAACGGACAGTTCTCCCAATGGAGGGCTGTAGAAAGTGGAGTCCCTCAAGGATCGGTATTGGGACCTGTACTTTTCAACTTGTTCATTAATGACCTAGAATTAGGAGTGAGCAGTGAAGTGGCCAAGTTTGCTGACGACACTAAATTGTTCAGGGTTGTTAAAACAAAAAGGGATTGCGAAGAGCTCCAAAAAGACCTCTCCAAACTGAGTGAATGGGCGGAAAAATGGCAAATGCAATTCAATATAAACAAGTGTAAAATTATGCATATTGGAGCAAAAAATCTGAATTTCACATATACGCTCATGGGGTCTGAACTGGCGGTGACCAACCAGGAGAGAGACCTCGGGGTTGTAGTGGACAGCACGATGAAAATGTCGACCCAGTGTGCGGCAGCTGTGAAAAAGGCAAATTCCATGCTAGCCATAATTAGGAAAGGTATTGAAAATAAAACAGCCGATATCATAATGCCGTTGTATAAATCTATGGTGCGGCCGCATTTGGAATACTGTGTACAGTTCTGGTCGCCTCATCTCAAAAAGGATATTATAGAGTTGGAAAAGGTTCAGAAGAGGGCAACCAGAATGATCAAGCGGATGGAGCGACTCCCTTACGAGGAAAGGTTGCAGCATTTGGGGCTTTTTAGTTTAGAGAAAAGGCGGGTCAGAGGAGACATGATAGAAGTGTATAAAATTATGCATGGCATTGAGAAAGTGGATAGAGAAAAGTTCTTCTCCCTCTCTCATAATACTAGAACTCGTGGACATTCAAAGAAGCTGAATGTTGGAAGATTCAGGACAGACAAAAGGAAGTACTTCTTTACTCAGCGCATAGTTAAACTATGGAATTTGCTCCCACAAGATGCAGTAATGGCCACCAGCTTGGATGGCTTTAAAAGAAGATTAGACAAATTCATGGAGGACAGGGCTATCAATGGCTACTAGCCATGATGGCTGTGCTCTGCCACCCTAGTCAGAGGCAGCATGCTTCTGAAAACCAGTTGCCGGAAGCCTCAGGAGGGGAGAGTGTTCTTGCACTCGGGTCCTGCTTGCGGGCTTCCCCCAGGCACCTGGTTGGCCACTGTGAGAACAGGATGCTGGACTAGATGGGCCACTGGCCTGATCCAGCAGGCTCTTCTTATGTTCTTATGTTCTCTGAATACAGCTTACCGTGAAATTGACTTGAAGGCAGTCCATCCCCAACTATACAATGTTTACAAAAATACATCTATTTTAGGGAAAGGTGTGCATAAAAATGAATATGGTCATGAAAATGACATGCAAAACCACATTATATTAGGAGAAATTGCTTGCAAAAATGTGTACGTTAGTCCAGTGGTCCACAAACTTTTTTCGTCATGGACCGCCTTGGCAGGCCACTTAATTATTTTTCTTCCTGTTGTAGCAATTGGAATGGGCTATATGATTTTTAATTGTATTTTTACAGACATGCTGTGGACCACCTGAATGTAGCTTGCAGACCACTGGTGGTTCATGGACTTCAGTTGGAGAACCCTTGGATTAACCAAAACTGCATTAAAATGTGTTTATTCTAAGAAGGTGGCACTAAAACGCTGAAGAATTTTCATGAGGCTTTTTCGGGGGGGGGGAATTCACAGATTGCTGCAGAAATGTGGAGAACTGAATTTAAGATTGGAAAAATGAGAAACTGAGAGGACCGACGTGGGCAGATCCTTCTATCCCTAGTTGAGAATGTTAGTTTTCTAGACTTTCTTCTTCTTTGAACACGTGCTGTTGTTATAGCCACTGGCTAAAACAGCCATTTTTTGTTATATGTTCAAGCTGATTACAACTTATGGCAATCCTATGAATCTTTTTATATATATATTCATAGGGTTTTCATGGTAAGAGGTATTCAGAGGTTGTTTACCATTGCCCTCCTCTAACCCCACTGCACCTGGTATTCCCAGGCGGTCTCCCATCCAAGTACTAACCATGCCTGACCCTGCTTTATGTGCCTTATCTAAAACAATAACAACCCTGCCCAACTAGGAACAATGAGTGGGTATGTAGCTGTATTGGACACTCATTTGCAAGAAGATTGGCACAAATGGCTATCCAAATAGACATAGAGGCAAGGTATGCAAGTTTTCTGTTTGTTTCCTTAACCAAGAGAAGTGCTGTAGCTCTCAGCAATATGGGACCATCCATACCTAACTGCAAAATCCATGTTTTCCATATTCAGTTGGTGGCCTCAGTTGGTGGCCTCAAGATCCATACATGTCCTGTTTGTGGTCAGATTATTGTGAAAACCCGATTATCAAGCATCCATATGTGTGGGCTTTTTTGTGTGTCTCAATTGCTTTAGGTTGGCCACTCCTCTAAGTCCACCCCTTCTCAGTGATTGGTTCCATAACAGTCATTTGCTTTTCTCCACTTTTTCAGAAGAGCGCAGAAATGTATATCCTTTTTTAAAATTCCCATGCATGCACAGGTTTCTGGATGTGCTATTGGGTAGAAAGAAGACAGGGGGCTTGGCATAGGGAGGAACGGCCATGGAAAGCCTATTACAGGAAAGCCCACAGTATTGCGTCCGAGTGCATGGACATTCATGCGATTGATTATTGACACAGAAAAGCATATTGGTTTTTTGGTGATATTTCTAATGCGGATTTGTGAATGCAAAAATCTGTACTAGCTTGCAACGTCACATCGACGACAGAGAATTAATGAGGACACAAATCTATAACATTGCAGATTATACAGATTTATGGATGGGCCCGAAATTTATGATGCCCGTGTGCATCACTGTTAGTCTGTTGCCAAGCTCCACAAAGTTCACCCAATGGCTGCCATTCATAGAGCTATACACATTTGTTGAAGAATAGGAAAGTTTCCTACCTCCTGTTTTCCCTTCTCTTTCCTCATTTGCCCAGGCATATCAGCCTCCGCTCCCAGACAAATGCCGAGAGGTGATAAGAGATGTGGCTCCCCTTCAGGCTCTGAAGCTGAGAAGCTTATTGATAGATTTATTATGGAGTACTTTGTGCACTTGCGGAAACTATATTTAAACTCAACTTCAGCTTTCTTTTTGAAACTGAAACGGAAAGGTCAGGGATTAATGATAGGACCTCCTCTGTCTCTCCAAGGCAAGAGATGGGCTAGCACAAGACTACATCTCCTGTAAAACATGGGAGGAAGAGCAGGCGGGAGGGGGGAGAGATCTATTGGAAAGCTATACCTGATTTTCATTTGTGATTTGTTGCACGTTAGAGCTGAAACAAATTTGCTCCCAGATGCTTGATAGCACCAGCATGGCATTTTAGAGCAGCCTTCACCAGCCTGGCTCCCTCCAGATGTACTGTGCTGTGTGGGGCTGATGGCAATTGTAAACCAAAAGATCTAGAGGGTGAAGGCTGCTTAGGAGAGTATGAGAGGACAGGGGCCATGCCTTGAGGAGCTTATAGTCTAAAACCTCATTTTCTTTTCAGACATCTCTGTGAAGTTAACTGGCAGAGGGCCAGGAGTGCAATTCTATGCATGTCTACACAAAGGAAGAAGTAGAGTTAGAATGGACTTGCCCCTGCTCAATGCAGGAATCCACAGCATACCGAACAGTACAAAGTCTTGCTGTATGTCACTGAAGTGTTTGCCATACTTCTCTAGGGCTTCGTCAAACAAACTAGCCTCTGAAGCGGACCATTCTTCCACTTCATCTCTGCAAAGAACACACCCTCCAAGTGTAATAGCACTGCTCGGGTCATAATTATGCTTATTATCTCCAGGTAAACATGCATAGGATTGCAGCCTTAAAGGGCTCGCTAGTCTTACAGGATCCTGCCCATGTGCTCAAGTCATTGATGGAAAGCCCTGCTCAGTCTCCTCCTATCATAATTAGAGGTTTGGTTGGTGGATATGCAGGCAAGGTCTTCTTCACCATGATGCCCATGCTGGACCTCCTTGCTCCAGGATGCCTGGCTGGGCCACTCCCTGATGGCATGTAGATGCCAATGTAAAGCCATTGTGTTCCAGTGGATAGCTTTTTCTGGTTCAGTTGTAGCTTGTTCTTTTTATTTGCTGGCTGCTTTCTAGGCTTAAAAAATATTTTGTTGCTGTTGCTTTAAGCCATGTTGGTTTTAAGGTGTCATGGAAAGCGGGCTATAAACATTTTAAATAGACAATAGCACATGGTTAATAACAGACAAATAGTATTATCTGGATTTGTGAGTATTCATTAAATACTTGCTATTCAGCATTCAAACATCTCATAGTAGCAGGGTTTGACAGCAGCTCATATTTGATATTTTCTGATGGCAGATGAGCCACACCAGCCAGTATTTTACAGTATCTGCAGATTATGACTTTCATTTATAATTTAGTTGGTTTTGTTTTACAAACACAATTCATTCACCTGATCAAAATGGGTGAACATTAAGGTCGACATTTGGAGGGAAAATGTCAGGTTTGGAATCTTTGCAAAATTTCATTTTGGTAGTAATTGAACTTCTTTAATACTAAGGAGTTTACAAGCCTGCTGTCAGTGCATTTCCATGAACTGTACAATAGCTGATAGAGGAAATGGCAGCTGGGTAAGCTTTTTTCTACAAACACCAGTCCAAAAGGATTATACAGAGGAAAGAGGGATCTGAAGTAACCTGATCCTATAGCAAATTTCTCTCCCCAGCCCCAAATACCTTGTGCTGCTGTTTGGTGGTGGTGGGGGAAGAGCAATGAGAGATGTCCAAGCTCTGTCTCTCTTTACTACCTCCTCCAGCTGTTTGCAATAGTAAATGCATAATTATAATTATAAAAGAGCTGGACCTTCAGTTGCAGGAGTGTCAAGCAACATCTGCACAGAACTGAGAGTTTCTGTGCAGAGAAGGGTGAACGCAATATGTACACCCCTCGCAGCTGCCAACACCCCCTTTTGTGAAGATCATGTTGAAAAACTACAAGTCAACCCAGGTCCAACAAATGTACAGAAATCCTATTATGTGGATCTCAGAGCTATTGCACCTGATCACCATGGCTGTGTTTATTCTGTTTCTCCACCTCCCTGTGTCCATGTGGGCATCACCTTTCCCATCATAAACAAGACTGTGTGGCTTGTTCACCAAGATAGTTTACATGATCACAGGTTACAGTAAGAGTGGCTAGTTTCTGTGCTGCTGCTATTGCGTGTCGGAAAACAATGATAAATAGATGGACCAATGGTCTGACTCGATACAGTAGGGCCTAGCTTTACAGCGATTCACTAATACAATGGTCTCAGTTAGATGCAATTAGACTAAAGCCCCACTCATACGGCGCTTGTTCTGCTTTTAAGGCGGTTTTCTGGCATCACGCGCCATTCTATTCACTGGGTTCCGCTTTACAGCGGTTTTCACGTTACAGCAGGGGTCCGGAACTAACCCGCCGTATGATTGGGGCCCTACTGTATAAGGCAGCTTCCTATGCAACATTACTGGCATAACCAACAAGGTTGCATTAAGGATTACTGAGACAATGCATCTGATGTGCTCTGAATATTCCAAAAGTGCTGTTCCAATGCCATTGCTTGTTCATCTTCGAAATCCTACGGAAGACCCTAAGGTTAAGAAAATAGGGCAGGATATAAATGATGTTAGCAAACAAAATACATATTAAAAAGGACAGCTGGCAGTTGTCCTTGTCCTAGGTAGTCCGCTGCTAAAACATGGCTATGAAGTAACACTCCTGTTTGTCCAAATCCAGTTTATCCTGTTTATCTGATTATCCAGATGTTTTGTAGGCCACACAGGCCGTGTGACTGATTGGGGAATGCTTCAGAACTGGAGAGATACTCATATCAGGAGCACAGAAGGTAGCTGTTACCCACAAACACTCAGTTTAACTGGAGACAAGATGGTTTATTAGACAATTTCTAGACATATCAGTCCAGCAGAAAACTCAACAGCACACAGGCAATCACGCAAACAAACAAGGGATTTGGTGCATCAAGGAAGCAATGCTTGGATTCATTGCTCATATTTTGTCTATTCATAAAATGTCAATGAGTCAACACAGCTATTCCAGCACCAGCTTATAATCATACTGGGTGGCTTGATACGCATGAGATGAAGAAACTCACAAATGATTACAGGAAAAGCACCATAGAAAGCTGTGACTCAAGTTCCTTTCTGAAATAAAGAGAACAGAGGGTGCCTTCCAGAGCACTTTCTATCCCTGATTTTTCAGTTAATGAGGCCTGATGACATAGGCAAGCTGCTTGGTGCAGTGTCGACCACCTGTTTCCTTGACCCTTGCTCCTCCTGGCTCAAAACAGTTGACTGAGCAGTTGACTGCCTGGTTCCGGGAGGTGATAAATTCTTCTCGAAAGAAGAGGTTGTGAGAAAGCTCCTTGTTAAGAAAGCCTCCCTGGCTCCTGAAGATTATTCATTGGTGGCCATTTGCAAACATACTCCTTTTGAGCAAGGTGCTCAAATGAGTGGTTGTTGCACAATCCCAGACATTTTGGATGACACCAATTTTCTGAATCCATTTCAGCTCAAATTCCATCCTGGTTTTAGTACTGGAGCAGCTTTTATTGCCCTGATGGAAGACGTATGAAGGGGGAAAAATAGGGGGAATATAAACCTGTTGATTCCCCTTGACCTCTTAGCAGCTTTTGGTATCATTCTGCACTGGCTATCTGGGGTGAGAATTGGGAATACAGTCCCTTCTTATTTTGTGTACCTATCTAGAGTATTGTTTTTGCTGAGGGACTATTGCTCTGTCTCTTGGCAGTTATGCTATGGGGTACCACCTGGCTCTATTTTGTCACCCGTGCCTTGGGACCAGGATATCTCAAGGACCACTTTCCACCTGAACCTGCCTTCTGAAGCTCTCCCAGATGTGAGGTAGGTGGTGACTTGTGACTGGGTCTTTTCTATTATCTCACTTGGACTTTGGGATAGAATCACAGAGTTTGGAGGTGCCTATAAGGCCATCAAGTCCAACCCCTGCTCAATTGAGGAATCCAGCTTAAAGCATACCTGACAGATGGCTGTTCGGTTGCCTCTTGAATGTCTCCAGTGTTGGGGTGCTGCTTTCCCTGGGGAGTGGGGGGGATATCACCTGATGCCAAGTTTGATGTCCTTTCTCCCGAAAACCTTATTAACCCAAGCTTTTTAGCACACTCCAGTTCTGGGTGTTTATGTAGCTTTAGTTTTTCTGCTGCTCTGTGTTGTTTTTCTTACCCTATTTTTATAGCTTTATTACTCTTTTATCATGTTATGTGTAAGCCCTTCTTGAAGGCTTTGGCCTGAAAAAGCAACTTGCAAGAAATCCCAGGAGGTGTGATTGGATTTCAAGCAAGGCGGCCCAGAGTTGCAGCACCTTGGAGAGCTCCAAGAGAGCAACTTGCCCCAATTTAAGCTGGAAGGTGACTAAGGCCTTACACCTCCCTAGTCCAAACTATCCCTCCTGGGCTTCACCCCCTCCTGGCTTAATAACTCCCCTGGCCTGGAGGAAAGTGCTTCTACACTTCTCAGTGGCTTCTAGCCCGGTGTGTAGGTATTGTGGAGTGGGAGGTGATGGACTCCTCAGAGGAATAGGACTTCCAGGTTCATTGTCTGGAACCTGGTTGCATTCTTCCACCAGCAATAAGACAACCACAGGTTGGACAGGTCTTCATCCTCCATCTCAGAGCCATGTGTGCCTATGGGTACCACACTGGGGACCCCTGCAGTAAAAGATTCCCCAGGAATGGACTGACTGGCTATTGGTCTTCTCAACAGGATGGGATTATAGTGCAGTGGTTCCCAAACCTTTCTCCCCATGGGCCACTTGAAAATTGCTGAGGGTTTTAGTGGACCACTTTATGATTTTTTCTGCCTGTTGTACCAATTATAATTCTGTAGGAATACAATAAAATACTACATAAGAAGTAAAAGAAGCAATAAAAATACAATTCAAATCAATCTGAATATTCAGTATGTGCCATCTCCCATCTTCAACCACAAATCCACAGACACACTGTGGATCACCTGAATGAAGCTCATGGACCAGACCATAGCCTGGGACCGCCCTAAGTTATTGCCGTCCTAAGTTATACCAGTTTCCTATAATTAAGATTGCTCTGCAAGTTAAATTAAATAACTTTCCAGCTTCTGCCAGCGAAATCATATGAAAGCACAGAACGTAGGGATGCTCTCCCAGTGAGCTATGGGCCTTTTCCAGACAAAGCTGCTGTTTTGTCTCTACCATGTCTCATTTATTTATTTATTTATTTATTTATTTTATTTTATTTATATACCGCCCTAAGCCCAAAGGCTCTCTGGGCGGTGTACAAAAAGATAAAAAACAAGCAATGTATAAATACAATAAATACAATAAATCAAGAAAACAAAACAAACAAACAATAAAAGAACCAAACAACATGCAAAATACAAATAATGATGAAAATGCTATTAAAACACACTTTAAAATGCCTGGAAGTATAAAAAGGTTTTCACCTGGCGCCGAAAAGATAGTAGCGTCGGCGCCAGGTGCACCTCAGCAGAGAGGCTGTTCCACAGTTCGGGGGCCACCACGGAAAAGGCCCTGGTTCTAGTCACCACCCTCCGAGCTTCTTGATGGGATGGCACTCGGAGGAGGGCCTTAGATGTTGAGCGCAGTGTCCGGGTAGGTTCATATTGGGAGAGGCGGTCCACCAGGTATTGCGGTCCCATGCCGTGTAGGACTTTATAGGTCAAAACCAGCACTTTGAATCTAGCCCGGAAACAAACAGGAAGCCAGTGCAGACGGGCCAGAACAGGTGTTATATGAGCGGACCTTCTGGTCTGCGTCAGCAATCTGGCCGCTGCATTCTGGACTAGTTGTAGTTTCTGAACAGTCTTCAAGGGCAGCCCAACGTAGAGCGCACTGCAGTAGTCCAGTCTAGAAGTTACCAGAGCATGAACAACTGAGGTGAGGTCGTCACTGTCCAGATAGGGACATAGCTGGGCTACCAGGCGAAGATGGTAGAAAGCATTCCGTGCCACCGAGGCCACCTGGGCCTCAAGTGACAAGGAAGGATCAAAAAGAACCCCCAAGCTACGCACCTGTTCCTTCAAGGGGAGTGTAACCCCATCAAGAACAGGATGAACATCCTCCATCTGGGCAGAGAAGGCACTCACCAACAGCGTCTCGTCTTGTCTGGATTGAGCTTCAGTCTGTTAGCTCCCATCCAGTCCATTATCGTGGCCAGGCAACGGTTTAGCACGTTAACAGCCTCACCTGAAGAGGATGAAAAGGAGAAATAGAGCTGCGTGTCATCAGCGTACTGATGGCAACGCACCCCAAAACTCCTGATGACCGCACCCAGCGGCTTCATGTAGATGTTGAAAAGCATGGGGGACTGTACCGATCCCTGTGGGACTCCACAATGGAGATTCCAGGGCATCGAGCAATGTTCCCCAAGCACTACCTTCTGGTGGCGACCCACCAAGTAGGAGCGGAGCCACTGCCAAGCAGTACCCCCAACTCCCAACTCCGTGAGTCTTCCCAGAAGGATACCATGGTCGATGGTATCAAAAGCAGCTGAGAGATCAAGGAGAATCAACAGAGTCACACTCCCCCTGTCCCTCTCCCGACAAAGGTCATCATACAGGGCGACCAAGGCTGTTTCGGTGCCAAAACTGGGCCTGAAACCGGATTGAAATGGATCAAGATAATCAGTGTCATCCAAGAGCGCCTGCAGCTGGCCGGCAACCACCCTTTCTAGCACCTTGCCCAGGAACGGAACATTCGCCACAGGTCTATAGTTGTTCAGGTTATCTGGGTCCAAAGAGGGTTTCTTCAGGAGCGGTCTCACAACCGCCTCTTTTAGGCAGTCAGGGACCACTCCCTCTCTCAGAGAAGTGTTTATTATCTCCTTGGTCCAGCCAGCGGTTCCGGTCCTGCCAGCTTTCACCAGCCAAGAGGGGCAAGGGTCCAGTACAGATGTGGTCACCCGCACTAGTCCAAGGATCTTGTCATAAGAACATAAGAAGAGCCTGCTGGATCAGGCCAGTGGCCCATCTAGTCCAGCATCCTGTTCTCACAGTGGCCAACCAGGTGCCTGGGGGAAGCCCGCAAGCAGGACCCGAGTGCAAGAACACTCTCCCCTCCTGAGGCTTCCGGCAACTGGTTTTCAGAAGCATGCTGCGTCTGACTAGGGTGGCAGAGCACAGCCATCATGGCTGGTAGCCATTGATAGCCCTGTCCTCCATGAATTTGTCTAATCTTCTTTTAAAGCCATCCAAGCTGGTGGCCATTATTGCGTCTTGTGGGAGCAAATTCCATAGTTTAACTATGCGCTGAGTAAAGAAGTACTTCCTTTTGTCTGTCCTGAATCTTCCAACATTCAGCTTCTTTGAATGTCCATGAGTTCTAGCATTATGAGAGAGGGAGAAGAACTTTTCTCTATCCACTTTCTCAATGCCATGCATAATTTTATACACTTCTATCATGTCTCCTCTGACCCGCCTTTTCTCCAAACTAAAAAGCCCCAAATGCTGCAACCTTTCCTCGTAAGGGAGTCGCTCCATCCCCCTGATCATTCTGGTTGCCCTCCTCTGAACCTTTTCCAACTCTATAATATCCTTTTTGAGATGAGGCGACAAGAACTGTACACAGTATTCCAAATGCGGCCACACCATAGATTTATACAACGGCATTATGATATCGGCTGTTTTATTTTCAATACCTTTCCTAATTATCGCTAGCATGGAATTTGCCTTTTTCACAGCTGCCGCACACTGGGTCGACATTTTCATCGTGCTGTCCACTACAACCCCGAGGTCTCTCTCCTGGTCGGTCACCGCCAGTTCAGACCCCATGAGCGTATATGTGAAATTCAGATTTTTTGCTCCAATATGCATAATTTTACACTTGTTTATATTGAATTGCATTTGCCATTTTTCCGCCCATTCACTCAGTTTGGAGAGGTCTTTTTGGAGCTCTTCGCAATCCCTTTTTGTTTTAACAACCCTGAACAATTTAGTGTCGTCAGCAAACTTGGCCACTTCACTGCTCACTCCTAATTCTAGGTCATTAATGAACAAGTTGAAAAGTACAGGTCCCAATACCGATCCTTGAGGGACTCCACTTTCTACAGCCCTCCATTGGGAGAACTGTCCGTTTATTCCTACTCTCTGCTTTCTGCTTCTTAACCAATTCCTTATCCACAAGAGGACCTCTCCTCTTATTCCATGACTGCTAAGCTTCCTCAGAAGCCTTTGGTGAGGTACCTTGTCAAACGCTTTTTGAAAGTCTAAGTACACTATGTCCACTGGATCACCTCTATCTATATGCTTGTTGACACTCTCAAAGAATTCTAATAGGTTACTGAGACAGGACTTTCCCTTGCAGAAGCCATGCTGGCTCTGCTTCAGCAAGGCTTGTTCTTCTATGTGCTTAGTTAATCTAGCTTTAATAATACTTTCTACCAGTTTTCCAGGGACAGAAGTTAAGCTAACTGGCCTGTAATTTCCGGATCCCCTCTGGATCCCTTTTTGAAGATTGGCGTTACATTTGCCACTTTCCAGTCCTCAGGCACGGAGGAGGACCCGAGGGACAAGTTACATATTTTAGTTAGCAGATCAGCAATTTCACCTTTGAGTTCTTTGAGAACTCTCTGGTGGATGCCATCCGGGCCCGGTGATTTGTCAGTTTTTATATTGTCCATTAAGCTTAGAACTTCCTCTCTCGTTACCACTATTTGTCTCAGTTCCTCAGAATCCCTTCCTGCAAATGTGACCTCATGATCCCAAAAGGTTTTTTGTGCCCCCCCAAGATTCCTTGTGTGACCAGAATGCAGCTCTCATAGTTTTTCATTATGCAACAATATGCTGTAGTACTTAACTCTTTCCTTATTTTCCCATATATTGTTCTGAAGTTGAATGTTCCATCCTCGTAAGGTGTCAGTTCCATGGCTCTCATTATGGATAATTCCCTCTTCCTCCCCCACCCCATAAACACTACAGCAAGGCTGCCTCCTTTGGTTCACACTTTAAATCTTTTTGCTTTGCCTCAATGATTCCCAGTGAGTTCATTTCCGCAATGGACTTTGCCCCATTAACGTCCAAATTCTGGTGCCAAGCAATTAATCAAAATGGAGGGGAGGGTGAGACTCTTAACTCCAGAAAGAGTTGGCTTTTATATTTGAGATCTCTCCTTGTTTTATTGCTCCAAATCTCTCCCTGCTCGAGCTCCTCTGACCTCATCAATCTCCACATAAAACATCTCTTAAAAGAAATATTTTTGCTAGAATATTCAGGCCTCTTCAGTTGGGGATGTTGCCCCTTGCTGGTTACATAACATTTGCAAAGAACTGATTGTTTTCTTGCTGTATTCAGGGAACAGAGGAACATGGGGAACTGCCTTATAACAAGTCAGGCTATTGGTCTGTCTAGCTCAGTATTTTTGCTGACACTGACTGGCAGTGGCTCTCCATCACAAAGTTCAACCCATTTATAATACCATTTCATGGTTGTTTCCAAAGTTCTGTTTATCAAAGTGTTTCAGAGAGGTCCCCAATACCATGAACTTAGAGAGTCTCTTCTGAGCCAGCCTATGGGACGACATAACGATTGCCTTGCTGGATCAGACCAAAAGCCCATCTAGCCCAGCACCCTGAGTTGTATCCAGTGAAGTCATCCTGTTTGTGAAAGGATGTCCACTTGTGCAATGGAACTTCTCCTCCTTTCCCTTCACAGATCTGCTCCATGGGAATGTGGGGGCAGGCGGAGGAGAGGGGGGGGAAGCTCTGTTGCCCAACTGGAAATCCTTGCACAAGCGAGACAACTTTGTTGGTTACAACCCCTTGCTTCCAACAGTCCTGTTTCCAACATACAGTTTCTGTTCCAGCATCCTGTTGGACAACCAGTTGTTTATGGGAAGCCAACCAGCAGGATATGGGCACAGTAGCACTCTCCCACCCATGTTCTCCACCAACTGGCATTCAGAGGCATGATACCGCTGATCCTACAGGTAGTGCCATCATGAGTAATAGCCAAGGATAGCCTTATCCTTCATGAATTTCTCTAACCCTCTTGTAAAGTTGTCCAAGTTGCTCGAGTGGGCTGCACCCCTTTTTAAGGGCCCACACGATCCTTTTGCATTCAGGACCCTCTTTAACTCAATGGGAAA
This sequence comes from Rhineura floridana, assembly GCF_030035675.1. Classification (NCBI taxonomy): domain Eukaryota; kingdom Metazoa; phylum Chordata; class Lepidosauria; order Squamata; family Rhineuridae; genus Rhineura; species Rhineura floridana. The sequence goes on from NC_084483.1 coordinate 183,091,579, forward strand.
GTGGGAAGATCTTTGTCTGGCACCAGCACGCTTCAGGCTTGTTGCAATCACTCCTCTTTGTGTTTTACAAGAAAAAAAGTTATGTTCAGCAAGGTAAATGATCTAATATCTGTCTTGTTCCCCCTTTGGGGAATGCTAACAACTGCAAATAATTTTTAAAAAAGTGTTGAGATTACAGCTCGCACTAGTAGTGTTCCTCTCCTTGAACAAGCCACTCTAAAAAGTTGCCCCCCCCAACCTGCTATGGAAAAACCACACATTTGGATAGACTTTCTACATTAAGTGTTGCTGTTGACTGTTCCTAGTTCAGGAGCCTACCTCCTAGTCTTTAGCCTTCAGGGTATGTGTTGCATTCTTTTCACACGTTGCTATTGACAGCAGCTTCCTCACAAATTACAGCACCAGGGTTGACAACTTGGTGTTTTATTCTTCATCAGTAATTGACACCTACAATCTATGTGTGACATATTTAGTCCTTCAAAAGAAACTTTGAAAAGATGGGGAGAGGAATGCATTTTTTGTACAGAGAGGCAAAGCTATTCATTTTCTCTTTAATGAGGCAATATACCAACATCTGAATCTCATCCACCTTGCTTTATACATGATTGATATAGACTATGTACACCAATGAATGAAGTCAGGGTCTAAATAAACATAATATATAAATCTATCACATAGATACACAAAAATTTAAAAACTTTACAAAATAGGTCTATGGCTGATAGCCAATAGAATATACAATATTGACCAAATAATCTTATGTGGCTTTACAACATAGCAGTGCAAACATAGTGTGTGTTATGTGCTGAAATATCTGACTGTGCTGATTAAAAATGTCTTACAAATATTGATTATACCACAGCAAAAGAATCCAAAGATGTGCTAGCCCAAAACCTTGATCCAAAAGATGGTTACAAGTAATCTGCCAAACATGTTTTGTCTTCAAAAGGTCTTCATCAGTGGCATCTTGTGAAGGGTATCTCTGTGTCCATGTGTTCAGATAATGAATTCTTAAAATATGTAAAATCTATATTTTCATAGCTATGTGATAGAAATATATTATATTTATTTAGACCTTGACTTTATTCATTCATTGGTATCTATTAGTTGGTCAGGAATTATGTCCTATAGGCTGTGTACTATACATTTAAAGCATGTGATTTCCCCCAAAGAATCCTGGGAGCTGTAGTTTACCCTTCATAGAACTACAATTCCCACCACCTTTAACAAAACATAGTTCCCAGCATTCTTTGGAGGAAGTCATATGCTCTAAATGTCCCTTAAATGTATCATGCATATGTAGCCATAGTTCATGTTTGTGCTTTCCTAGCAGATGAGAGAGGGCTGCTCAACCTTACACCAATCAGATTATCAGTCCACCTACCATGTCCATCTAGCTATGCATTGTCTACTCTGACTGGCAGCAGCTCTCCAGAGTTTCAAGAAGAGATTTTCCCATCACTTTTGAGTGGAGATAGCAGGAATTGAACCTGAGAACTTCTGCATGCAAAGCAGATGCTCTTCCAGTGACCTATGCTTCCTTTTGCATCCTGTTCATTGATGCGCATGCACTTGGCTTCTTTGGTTGCACTTCTTCTATTTAGGGCTGTATTAACAGCCCCTCCTCCCAGAATCATATCTGGGCCAAAAATTACACAATTACTATATGAACATCTGGGGAAAAAATTGCTTCCCCACCACACCAAATTTCTTACTTGACTTGCAATGCTTTGGTTGCTTTACCTTCTTGCAATTGCTTTGGGTTCTGTAGCATTGGGAGCAGACAGGGGGCATTACCTAAGCAACTGTGCACTGCTCTTGTCCATCATGGATTACAATGCCCCAACTCCTGATTAGTTGCTAGAACATGAAGGAGGAGCATCAACAGATCTGGCTGCATGAGCAACAGCAGCAGGGAACAGGGTATCGCCAACACTATTTGCCTCCTCGAGCAGGTGCATCCTTTACTCTCTCACCAGTTCTTCTTCTCCCACCTGGGGTGGAGCCTGATGCCAGTAAGTGACAGCATAGGTTCTCAGGAGCAGGAGGAATCACAGTATGACTTGGAGATTCAAAGATGTGGATTGGGAAGACGCCCACCTCAAAGAAGCACTGGAAGCTGCCTTACACCGAGTTAGACCATTGGTCCACGTAATGTATTGTCTACACTGGCGTGCAGCAGCTCTCCTGGAATCCAGACAGGGACATTCCCAGTCCTACCAGAAGATGCCGGCGATTGAACTTGGGACCTCCTGCATGCAAAGTAGATCCTCTGCCACTGAGCTATGGCCATTTCCCAGGAATGAGGTTAGCAAGATTAGACTAAAATGCAGCTATCAGGAGGAACAGTTTTTTCACTGAGACCAAGTAAGGGGTTAAAATAATCGGGTTCTGAGCATCCACCCCCCATTGGCAATTGCTTTCACTGTCCTGGTCTGATGAATCCAGATAGCTCAGGTGCAAATACACTTGCAAACTCTTCAGAACTCTTGTTATTAAGTAAGAACTTTGGGGTAAGGGTAAGGATGGATGAATCCCAGTTTTGATTATGTCAGTTTCTCATTATTCCAGTCATAAGTTCAGCTCTCTGCACTTCTCCAGCAATTTATATATTTTTTTAAATCCTCATGAAAATTTATCAGCATTTTAGTGTGCATTTCTCCTAATAAACACATTTTTGTAGGCAGTTCAGTCTAATATAGACATTTTCGCAAAGCAATTTTCCTTTACATAGCATTTTGTACATCATTTTAGGAACATAAGAAGAGCCTGCTGGATCAGGCCAGTTGCTCATCTAGTCCAGCATCTTCTTCTCACAGTAGACAACCAGATACCTATGGGAAGCCCAAGCAGGACCTGACCACAAGAGCACTCTCAAGAGCATTATTTTCACTAATATATAATCATTTTTATGCACACCTTACCCTTGTAATGCATTTTGGTGCACATCACTTTGCTGGAGAACTGTATAGCAAAATTTGGGCAAGTGTAAATTGCAAAGGATGGCTGTGTTTCGCTTTGCACATGGTTTTGGAAAGTGCAAATTTGGTAGGTTTGCCTTTAAATGTGTTGAATTTCTCCCCTGTCCCTATGTATGGGTGCCTAACACATGAAAAAAATAGCATTATAGGCAGTGAAAAATGAGTATTTTACAAGCCTTTACTTTGCCAGCATCGTTCGATTAAAATTTATTTATTTATTTATTACATTTATATGCTGCCCCATAGCCAAAGCTCTCTGGGCAGTTTACAGCAATTAAAAACAAATATACAAATTTTAAAACACAAAAACAATTTTAAAACACAATTTAAAAAAATTTAAAAAACAATTTAAAAACACATGCTAAAATGCCTGGGAGAAGAGGAGATCAATACAAATGTTACTGGGACCCTGAGGCAAGTGACCCTGAGGCCAGTTGTATGCACTTAAGTTCTGTTGGCATCAGGAGGGATTTTATGCATGTGTGTAACCACACATATAGGACCACAGCTTTTATTGAGGCAGAATCGAGCCCACAATGTGAAAATCCCAAGGCATCCCAAATGATTTCTATATCATTTATTGTAAAGCCCACCTGCTTTTGGTGGTGAAGTAGATGAGCTGAAATCCAAGGACTATGGTTCGTTGGAGTTGTAGGTTGTGTTTATCATCAAGTTAAAATTCTTTTCTTTTTTTTAATCAAACGGGTGGGGAGAGTAAACAAAAGCATTGCATGTATATAAAAGCATAGTGTGAAGTTACCGAGACACCGAGAATGTGGACTTAAAAGGTATTAGCTGTGGCTCTGTTATTATTTGATGACAGATGCCAAAAAATCTTTTATATATATATATATATATATAATTATAAATGAGATAAGCACAAAGCAATGAAGAGTACATTAAAAATCTGGCAAGGCTAAGAAGGCAGGTGTTTCCCATGGCTGCCTATTAAAGGGCATGCTACACTTAACGAACCTGTGAAAGGTTGTGTGTAGACTAGAAACATATGAAACCACAGAAGACTAAAGCAAAGAAAGACCTGCAGGTATAAAATGGGTAGGGAAAACTGGATCTGCAGCCAACTGTGCTAATATGCAACATAGTTCCTCTTAAATCTGGAAGTGGCTTTGAACAAAATGAGCTGCACTTTGATTTATGCGTTCTCTGGTTACTAAGGAGCTAAGAACGCTACTAATTTTACTGCTAGAATACATTCCAAACATCAATGTTTGGGGGACCAGATTCCTAATCAATTGCTCTGGATCTCCTTTCTCCATACCTGTGCACAAGTTTTAAATGAAGCTGTGCAAATGATAGATCTGGTGCTATGCTGAGCCACAAAGCATTACTTGCCACAAAGAAGAGGCTCATCAGTGGCATGGGCTATGGTGTCATAGGACAATGGACGGGCTATCAGGAACTGCTGGATCCACGTGTAGCCACTCCATGTGGTGAACAACGGAACTGCACATTATCAGTGAGATATCAGGTCGCAGACTGCCTACCCAGGTTGTCTATTTGATTCTTTTGGACAGGAAGAAGTATAAATGGCTGCTCTGTGTTGGGCCTTGCTTGAGCAATGCAGTCTTCCTGAGCTCTGTGGCTGCATCCTTGATTATCCTTCAGTCCTGGCTTGCTCCCCAACCCAGCCTTCTGGTTTATCCTTTGGCCTTGGCTTGCTCTTTAGTTCAGGGCCCTGGCTTACTCCAGGACTTCACATTTTGGCTTGTCTTTCAGGCCTGACTTGCTCTTCAGTCTGGCTGGTTCCCAGATCCTCACTTGTCCTGGAAACACCCAGATTTAGAGTCGATTTTCCTTTCCTCTCTTTCCCCCTGGAAACGGTAACGGTGATCAACCTACTACTAACCCTGATCCTATCATATGAATGAGAGATTTGGGTAATGTTACAGCATGGCTCATTCTCTCCCACACAAGCAGCTCTGTACCCAAGGAAAGTGACCCACTGAGGGGTTTGAGTCCTGCCTCTAGCTCTCAGCCAGCTTTCTGCTGCTATGCCAGGTTCACAGCAATTTGCCTGGCCATTCCCAATCAAAGGAGTCCTTTCTGTACCTCACTTAAAGGAATCAAGTGAGGCAGCAGCACACAGGCTCCTCAAGGTAGCCTATATGCCAGAGGTCTAGGAAGGAATAGACTCCTTGGTACTTCCGTGTGATGCATAGAAGAGCCTCCATTTATTGGCAATATTGGAGAATAATGCTGTGGACCCAGCAGTGACAATATATTCAGAAGGGACGTAGAGGGGGAGTACACAATAGAATAACTTGCAGGAAGGGTTGGACTGTGGCATTACTCACAATGCAGATAAAAGTACTATTCAAACTCATAAGCAACACACCATTTACCATTTCACACCCTGAAACTCTAAAACAGTGGAGGATGGTACCCATTGGGACTGGTAGCTTGGAAGACAAGGAGGCCAGCAGAAAGTGGAGCCAGAACCAATGGCAGGCAGAGCCAACTAATTCTAGTTTTGTCCCCATCCTCCTCCCTGCTGACTTCTACAATGGTAACACTGTGACTAAGGAGAAAGAGGTTGACGGCCAGTGTCACCCCCTGAACAGGTTGTAAGTAAGGAGGCAGGCAGGTTGTGGCTGGCTGAGGTCAGACTTTTGGTATAGTGCCTCATTTGCCCTGATGCCCCAAAGGCTACATTGAGACAAAGCGAGGAAAGAAGAAGCAGAAAGGCAGAAGCGAATCATAGATGTGTATTAAAAGAATGAGCCACCGGAAAACCCCACTATAGCTTCAAGCATCAAGACCTCTGAAAGGGAAGAACAAACTTGTGCAGACATGGTGGGGAAGAATTCATTGTTTGTATGCAGCACACAATGGTTTCCTCTTTGCTGAAGACACATGTGAGCTGTGTCTATGTGTGTATTAAAGTATCAGGTCCAATGAGATGGTGCATATTATTATTGCCAATTGTTTACCGGGCCCAATTCAAGGTGTTGGTCTTGACCTTTAAAGCCCTATACGGTTTCGGCCCAGTTTATCTGAAGGAGCGCCTCCAGCATCACCAATTATGCCGCCTGACAAGATCAGCCACACAAGATCTCTCGATTCCACCGACTAAAACAGCAAGGTTGGTACGGACCAGAGAGAGGGCAGTTTCAATTGTGGCCCCCACCCTCTGGAATTCCCTCCCGCTTGATCTTCGTCATGCCCCCTCCTTAATTGGTTTCCGCCGGGCCTTGAAGACCTGGCTATTCAGGCAGGCCTCTGGGATTTCTGGGATGGGTTAGTTGTTAACATGTTATTAACTGGGAGAGTGGGTTAGATGATTGATGGTCTTATCTATTTTACATTGTATTTTATTGTATTTATGTACGTCGCCTAGAGTGGCCGTTAATTCGGCCAGATAGGCGACTCAGAAATAAAATTTTATTATTTTATTATTATTATGATTGCATTGCTTATCCATGGAGCTCAATGGATTTTGCTATATCAAAAGTCAGCTGACTGATTATTATTTATTGTATGTAAGGAAACATTCCCCTCATCATCACGCCAAAACACATCTAAGTTTTTTTCTTCCTAGAAAAACTCTCATTCACATTAGATACTTCTGTCTCTAGGAAAAGTCAGTGAAGTCAGGTATGTTCAGCTCTTTCATTTCTATTCCTGTTGTTGTCGTTGTGTGCCTTCAAGTCAATTATGACTTATGGAGATCCTATGAATCAGCAACCTCCAATAGCATCTGTCATGAACCACCCGGTTCAGACCTTGTAAGTTCAGGTCTGTGGCTTCCTTTATGGAATCAATCCATCTCTTGTTTGGCCTTCCTCTTTTTCTACTCCTTCCTGTTTTTCTCAGCATTATTGTCTTTTCTCGAGAATCATGTCTTCTCATTGTGTGTCCAAACTATGATAACCTCAGTTTCATCATTTTAGCTTCTAGTGACAGTTCTGATTTAATTTGTTCTGATTGTCCTGATGCTCAACCTATACTCTGGAGAAGAGGCTACTGTAAGGACAGAATATGGAAACTGACTGGTTCCCAATCAGGAAGGGTATGAGACAGAGGTGTATTTCATCACCCTATTTGCTTAATCTATATGCAGAACATATCATACAGAAAGAGGGATTGAACCAAGATGAAGGAGGTGTGAAAACTGGAGGCAGAAATATCAATAATTTAAGATATGCAGACGATACCATACTACTAGCAGAAACCAGTAATGATCTGAAACGAATACTGATGAAAGTTAAAGAGGAAAGCACAAAAGCAGGACTACAGCTGAACGTCAAAAAGACTAAAGTAATGACAACAGAAGATTTATGTAAGTTTAACGTTGACAATGAAGATATTGAACTTGTGAAGGATTATCAATACCTTGGCACAGTCATTAACCAAACTGAAGACAATAATCAAGAAATCAGAAGAAGGCTAGGACTGAGGAGGGCCGCTATGAGACAACTAGAAAAGGTCCTCAAATACAAATATGTATCACTGAACACTAAAGTCAGGATCATTCAGGCCATGGTATTCCTGATCTCTGTGTATGGGTGTGAAAGTTGGACAGTGAAAACAGTGGGTAAGAGAAAAATCAATTCATTTGAAATGTGGTGGTGGAGGAGAGTTTTGCGAATACCATGGACTACAAAAAAGACAAATAGCCAGCACTATTTTTAGAAGCTAAAATGAAGAAACTGAGGTTATCATACTTTGGACACATAATGAGAAGACATGATTCACTAGAAAAGACAATGGGGAAAAATGGAAAAATGGAAATGGTCTGCCTTCAAGTTGATCCCAACTTATGGTGACCCTATGAATAGGGTTTTCATGGTAAGCGGTATTCATAGGGGTTTACCATTGCCTTCCTCTGAGACTGAGATGCAGTGACTGGCCCAAGGTCACCCAGTGAGCTTCGTGGCTATGTGGGGATTCAAACCCTGGTCTCCCAGGTCGTAGTCCAACACTCTAACCACTATGCCACACTGGCTCTGTAGAAAAGACAATAATGCTGGGAAAAACAGAAGGAGTAGAAAAAGAGGAAGAGATGGATTGATTCCGTAAAGGAAGCCACAGACCTGAACTTACAAGGTATGAGCAGGGTGGTTTATCACAGATGCTATTGGAGGTCGCTGATTCATAGGGTCGCCATAAGTCGTAATCAACTTGAAGGCACATAACAACAATCTTGAAAAAGAGCCATTCACCAGCAAGAAGGAGCCTGAGGTGGAAAAAAAGAGAAGCTGCTAAGATAATGAATTTACATTAACTAAACCTGACAAATCTTTCTTATGTGGCTGCATTTTGCATGTTGTTGAAAAAGGAAAAACATGATTAGCCAATTTGCATGACCAGAGCCTCTGGTTTCAAGTTGCCTCCAACAGCTGAATTTGCAGTGCTGTAGGGGAAATAACTTTGCTTTGCATGCTTGACTCAGCTATGGAAAATCCTTCATCCACAGGCATGTTTCCTCCTTACATATTATATCTTTTCAATCTGACCTGAAGCATGAACACTGACCCATATTCTTTCTTTTGAATAGGCAAACATCCAACAACTGTTTTGGAAATATCCAGGTTTGGAAAACAAGCAGGGGAAAGTGCCAGCTCATTTTCCACTTCCCAGGCTTCTTTTGCTCAGCAGATTCATTTCTCTTCCATCAGGCAGGAGATTACAGCTATGAATCGGAGGGAGCACCAGAAAAAAACACAACCACGCAAAACCTGTTCAGTCAGTCAATATCTATGGCAGTGGCGTCACTAGGGTTGGTGTCACCCGGTGCGGTAACTCATGGTGTCACCCCATGGACCTCCTCCCGTACCAGACCATACAGAATCCTTAGTAATGTTTTTTGTACTAATGTTACTCATAAATCATAATTCCCGTATATCACTGAATGTAATAGCAATAGTAGTGACATAAACAACTAGCAAAATTAAAATTACACCTTTAAATTACAATATCATACGCACAGCCCAAATTCTTGCTCTTATCACCAATGGGAGTTAATTATCTTGCATATGCCCATAGTAAATTTTCAGATACTTTCAGACCCTCAGCAATTTTCAAGTGGTCTATGTAGAAGAAAAGTTTGGGAACCCCTGGAATAAGACATCTGCTTATGTCCCTATGCTGCTCTCACCCCTCATTTAGGTGCCTGGGATGCATGCGTGTGGACATACCTCCTTACAATTATGGAAAGTAATTTGTAATAAGAAGTCTCCAGACACAAAGTTACATAGGTATTTATCAGTTGTTTAGTAGAAAATTCAGAAGTGCAGAGTCCCTTCATGATAGTTGCAGCCACATACACCCTTTTTTACTCCTGGATTAAGAATGAGATCTTTGTTAATGCATTCTCTCACAACAAAAACATCTCTAGGAGCCAATCAGCATATAAGTGGAGAGCGTTAGCAATTGAGAAGAGTCTTCTCAGTGGCTGACTCACCTCCTTTCACTCTGATTGGCTCCAATCAGCAGGAAAGGCAAGGAAGCCTATTAGAAGACTCTTCTCAGTGACTAACACACTCCCTTTTCATGCTGACTGTAGGATACTTGGAGACATAGGGACCCTGCTCCAAAAGAGCAGAGGGACTAAGATCCCCTGGGCAACTACCCTCCTGGTGCTTATGGACATGACCGTAATATATTTTGTGATGTGCAAGTTTGATATTATTTATTAAGTGTGTTTAGGATTACACTGATGGCATTCCCAAATATGTACTTTCACACAGACTTTGGTTTTCCATAACACAATGTTTGTCCAAGCCTCCACACTTGGGGGGGCACTACTTGCACACCCCTTCCATAAGCACATCAAAGTTGGATACACACCTGAACCAAGACCCAGACAAAAGGGCACTCAAAACAAAAAGGTAATTACAGTGGCTGAGTAGATCTTGTACAGTGGTTATACTGACTGGGCAGCCACTGTCCTTCACATTTTACAAAATACTTTTTCCTATACAAAGATTAAATTTCTGTGTATGAAAAAGTAATATATGAAGTGGTCTCAATAGTGAGAAAAGTAAACAAGTGAATGGTGATCCAAATGTTTTTCATTATGAAGCTAGCTGCCAGATGATATATCACCTTCCCTACGCATGCAGCGTAGACTGAAAAAACAGCACCCAGGCCACCGTTCAATACGTGCACGTGTTCTTTCCAACATGAATCTACAGGTCTCAAAAAGTAATGTGTGACAAAGTCCTCAAACACCTTATAATATGCCTCAAACATGGTCTCTTGTTCTTCCAGCATGCCTTCACACCATCAATTTGCCAAAACATAAGAATAGGTAAATTGCTTTTAGGGAGGTTCACAATTATGATTTCCTATTTATTTAATCTAAAAATATTTAAAATACATAAAAACAGCCAGGGGAAGATATTGGAGAAATATAAAATAAATACAAATTAAAAAGGGGGGGAGGTGAAGAGACCTTAAATGTGCTACTCACCATCTCTCAGACTATTCTCCCCTCAGGATGAAAACAACGGAGAACCATGACCACCCTCAGGAAGAAGGGCACACTTAAAATGTAGAGGAAAAAATCATCTACAACCATAGTGTGAAATCAAATACTTATTGGGACACAGTATGAAGAAATATTTATATAAACATGACTCTCAAATATGTTTATGAATTACACAATCTGTAAATATATTTATAGTGCAATCCGATGTTTGTTTACTCAGAAGCAAGTCCCAATGTATTCAATGGGGCTTACTCAAACTGGGAAGTGTGCAGAGAACTACAACCTCAAGTGATAAGGAACTTGTTCTTTCAACTTGTTCTTTCAAGTTGAGACCTTATCCCAGTCTGAGTCTGTGTTGGAATTGCTTTTTAATATGTTTTTAAGCCTTTTCTTTTCTTTTTTTTTAAAAAAGTTTTTTTAAAGCTTTTAAAAAATATTTTCAAAGATGTTTTAATATATTTTAAAGTCTGTTTTTATGATGTTTTAAAGTGCTTTTAGTGCTTTTGTTTGCCGCCCTGGGCTCCTACTGCTACTACTCCTAAATAAATAAACTTTATTCACCCAACCCAAAATTCAGAATCATGCCTCTTTAGGCTGTTTTCCAACTGTTTATTCTTGCTTTATGGTTATTGGATTTTAAATGGCTTTATTTCTTGTTGTGAGCTGCCTTGGTTTCCAACCCTACCTCATAGAGTCGTTGGAAAGACTACACACACACACTGCAGATGTATAAATACATACAGCCCATTTAATAGTTTATTGTCAAACCAATTGGTCATTGCAGAAAAATCAGTATTAGTTTTTAAAAAATCAGTATTAGTTCCCTGCAGAATAAAAACTGTAATACCTATGTAAGCCCTGCCTACTTGCTTTAAAATAGGACTGGGGGGGGTTAAAATAGGACTGGAGGGGGGGGACAGAAAGAGAACACAAACACAATTCTTTTTTACATTCACTCCAAAGTCCCATTGATTTTCAGCACATTCATAACCATGTCTACTCAAAAGTAAATCCTATTGAATTCAATGGGATTTACTCTGGAGATATGTGATTAGCAATGCTTTTACCCCCACAAAAGCAAGTATTGGGAAGGTTTTCAAAACACTGCCCAGGATCTGACTCCTACCCACAAGAGGGGAAAAAACTGAAATGTATATACTTACCCAATTTATGAGATTTTCAGATAAACGGGGGGGGGGGAACCACCATTTTCTGGCCTTGCAATGAGGTTTACTAGACACTGCCACAGGTCAACCAAATGCTTCACTGATTGGCTGCAATCCTGAACGGGCAGGGTTAAAGCTACAAAGTGCTATACAGTAGTTTAAAAAAAGATTTAATGACGTTTTTATGTATATCTCGAGAACCGGACCACCTAGAAACTTAATTTTTTTTTAAATTAAAGCTGAGAATCACCCCCCTCTGATGGTGTCACTTGGTGCGGTCTGCACCCCCCACACCCCCTAGTGACGCCACTGATCTATGGGGATCAAATGTCGGAAGGGGCTCTCTAGAATGTCCCTGTCGAAAGGATAAAGGTGGGATGAGAGATGCACTGGGTATGGGTCCCAGCCATAGGGAAAGGGAAGGGACAGGAAGAGGGCTGAAATGTGGTAGTGAGCATGAAGCGCAGAGGAGGAGGAGCAAGCAGATAGCCAGGCAGTTAACAGGAAAAAGCAAGGGAATGTAACAAGAGATGCAGGTAAAGCTAGAGACACACTTCTAGAGGCGCATCTCCACCTCTGTCTTTTTTTAAGTGGGGGCATACGATGTTAGTCAAACTCTGCCTCTTTTTATGCTAAACCCTGGGAAATTGGAGATCGAGTGTGTTTTACCTTGAAGTCAGCTTCACACAGACTTCAGAACTGATTGGCCATCGACCCCATTGCCACTCCACATGTGCCCAATGGAAACACTTTGCTGTAAGGCTCAGGCAGAGACAGCAATTGGTGAAAAAAAGATTCAGCATAAATCTATGTAACAAACAATCTAAACACTACAATCTATGTATTGTTATGCTGAATTGTATATTTGGTGTCTTGGCATTGATTGACCACTGAAGAAGACTTGCATTTGGTCAAATGTTTTGATACTGCATTTTAGGAGTTGTTTGTCTATACTGGTTATATTGATTTTTGCTCATTCAGCTATGATAGATGAGTATAAGTTATCCATGTGCTTTTAATTTTTCGTGAAAGTATCCACATTCACATCATAAGCAGTTCGTTCCCAATACCTCTTTTTTTCACATTTCAGTTTGTTGGAACATATTTTTGGTGTGTTTGGTTTGTTGAGACAGCAAATGGTGCAATAGTTTGCTGTGGGCGGTCATATCTGATGGCAGAAGGGAGATGAGTCCAGCCATGGGCAAACATGTTTCAAACCCCAGCCAGACAAAGTGGTCTCGCTATTTTTGAAACAACTAGTGGGCATGTAGCTGGAGATACTGACCGAAGGAGGCATAAGGGAAAAGAGCATCACCTCTGGTGAATTAAGAGAAAAGAGATTTTAAAAAAGGGGATGGAGAGCATTACCGGAGGGGGGAGGCAGCAGAGGAGAAAGGCAGGCAGTTTGTAAAGCCAGCTGAAGCAGAAGCGGACAACAACCACCACCTCACTCCACCCCTCAGTATAAATAAACAAACCTAAGAGTGTGCCTGGAGATAAGAGCCCTAACCTTGAAAGGGGAGTGTTTGCCAGGTGGCTCTACCTGTGAGAGGTCCTGGTGCTCTGAAGGCATTTGGATCCACAAGGAAGACAGGAATCTTCACACCTACACATTCAAAACTGGCCAGCAAGGGAAAACACAAGGCTTGAACTTTTCTCCCTAAAAATTTATATCCTTGTTCAGATGTGCTAGAACTCATGCAATAAGGGAAGAGCCTTGTTCTGCTCTGTTACGTCCTCATCACCTGGCCCCACCACCCTCCGCACATGGAGGGGAAGGCCTGAAGCAGGAAGAATGCTCTAAGTGAAGGATGGGGGAACCTCTGGCCCTTGCCTTGCGAGGTCCTCCCCCCCAACCATGCCTGTCTGTCAATCAGCTGACACCTCACTCCAGTAGTTGTATAGCGGGGGTGGGGAACCTCAGGCCCGGGGGCTGAATGTGGCCCCCAGATGCCTCTATCTGGCCTTTGGGAAGCTTCTTAGGCCACACCCCTTACTCTCCTCTGTGACCTCCTTGAGTACTGCTGCCTGCCTAGAACTATGAAAATGCCTTTTGCTAACCTGGATGGAAAGATGAGCGTGTGTAGAAACCTGTGGCAGGAACGTAGCCTACTGTACAAAGGTAACAGTCATGTTGCTCCACCTGCTTTTGCCTCTGGCCCCACCCACAACTGGCATACAGCCCCCAGAAGGTTGCCCAAGAAGGAATGCAGCCCTCGGGCTGAAAAGGGTTCCCCACCCCTAGTGTGCAGGCCACTTATATGTCTTAGAACCCTCATTGTGCAGGATTCTAAACTAGGTGAAGAGCATACAGGTGCAGGTTCTTCACTACACACTTTTGTCCACAAACACATGAAGGGTGGTGGGGTCAGGCAGTGAGGATGCAACAGAGAGGGTGGGACCATGTGTGTATCCAATGGTGGCTGGTGGGCCCATGCCAGTGGGGCAGTGGAATCCACTCTGGGTTTTAGTCCAAACTTTCAAGGAGCTGTCCAAGGTGCTGAAGCTGACTGGCCACCACTTAGTGTATCCCTGCTCTCTCCTCACACAGTTCTAATCCCATGTGGGTTAGAACACCTGAAGAGGGTTTCTGATTCTTGAGACCCATGAGGAGATACCAAACATGGAATGTGAGAGAGGTGGAAGAAGGGGACCTGATTATACAACCTAGTCCCTTCATGTAATGATTTTGTCCAACCCAGTATACAATTTTTAAAATCTTTTTTATAATTGTAAGCTGCTTAGAAGCCACTTTGGCAATTAAGCAGTATATGAATTCAATAATAATAATATCTCTCATATATTCACCATCCTCTCATCAATCAGGGGAACAAGGCTGTCTAGAATGATTTAATTTTAAAAATGAAATCAATATTTTGCAGAGCACTTGCTGTATATTTGTTTTTAAGAAAAAGTCCATTCTTAACATTCTGGCAGCCTTTTTAAATGAGGAAAAATTCTGCAGGCTTGCAAGCAGTGTAACAGGATAATCAAAGGTGATGAATTCTTATCCAGCCTAGCCTCTTTTTTGCAAAGTCTACAGGGGAACTCTATTACAAATACATTTGTTTTCATTAGAACAATGATTCAGTCTCATATGATATCACAACTGTAAAAATGGTCATTATGGAGGGAAAGTCACTTGAGGTTCCTTGAGAGGAGATGCATGGTTGGAACACCATTTAGCTCATACACAGTTGGAGAAGATCAGGTGTACAATATTTATTTTATTTTTAGTTCAGAAAATGGATATCCTGCCCTTCCACTGAACATACAGTGGTCAGGGTGGCTTATAGTGGTGGAGGGGAGGGACGACTAAACAAGCATAACAAGAGACAGAGACAGGTGCAGAAAACAAAATAACTTAAGGGGGCTCAGCAGTCACTGAAAATCTTAGCCTGGCAGATTAAATGTCCACATATTTTTAAAAAAGAAAAAGACTGGGCAGAGGACAGAGAGGACAAGAACTCAAGAACAGAAGAAGAGCTCTCCTGGATTAGGTCCAAGGCCCATCTAGTCCAGCATCCTGTTCAAGCCAACCAGATGTCCATGGGAAGCCCACAAGCAGGACCTCAGCACAACAGCACTCTCCTCACCTGTGATTCCCAGCAACTGGGCTTCTGAGGCTGGAGGGAGAACATAGCCATCATGGCTAGTAGACTTTGATTGCCTTATCCTCCATGGATTTGTCTAAATCTCTTTTAAAGCCATTCAGGTTGGTGACCATCGCTATATCTTATGGGAGCAAATTCCGTCAGTAGCCAAATGGACCTCCTGAGATGAAAGAGTTCTATGGTTTAGGCACAGTCATGGAGGAGACCCCTCTCACACATTCCAAGTAGTCTTGCCTCAGCCACAGTTGGAACAAGAAGAACCACTCCAAACAGATCATTAGAGAAAGATGCAGGCAAAGACCACCTCAGAGGTTGCTCCAGATGGATTTTCCCTTCCTCACTCCACAGGGCCATCTTCCTTCAACAATCCTGTAGGAAGGATTCCAGAGAAGAGTGAAGAACACAAACAAGGATCACTGTGGAGCTTTCTCTAACTCCCTTCCAACTGGGACATCTGCCATCAGCTCTTCTGAGGCAAGGGCTGTAGCTCAGTGGTAGAATATAGAGCATCTCCAGCTAGGGTTGAAAGAGAACCTTGTCTGAAACCTCAGAGAGCCACCGTCTGTCAGTGTAGATAATACTGAGCTAGATGAACGAAATGTCTGACTCAATATAAAGCAGCTTCGTATGTTCCAGGAAAGAGATGGAGGCAGGCACAGACCACCTCAGGGCCTGCTTCTTCCTCTGCCCACAGGGCCATCTACCATCAGCTGCCCTGTGGGAAGAATCCCGGTAAAGAGAGGGACACAAGTGAAGAAGAACTATCAGAACTATCCCCTCCTCCAACCCCACAGAGGCATCTATCACCAACTGCCTTGTGGGGAGGATCCTGATAACATTTTATGTATTAATATCGTTTATTGTGTTGTTTTCAATGGGTGGTATTCACTGCTGGTCCTACTCAGAGTAAACCCACTGGAATTAATGAACCTAAGTTAATCATGTCTATTAATTTTGGTGGGCCTACTCTGTGTAAGACTTAGTTGAATGCAACCCAATGTAGTTTAATGTTTACTTCTAAGCCACCTTGGATGGACTGATATCCTCCAAGGTGGATTATAAATAGTTGTAATAAATAAAAATAAAATAATGTACAGGGAACAGGGAGGCTGGCATGGGCAGACTCCCCTTTACATGTTTTGTTTTGTTTGTTTTTTTACAATAATTTTTATTCAAATTTTCATAAAACATACAAAACAAAATCATAAAACATTCAAAGACAAAAAACAAAACAAAACAAAAATGATTAAACAAACAAAAAAAATGTTGACTTCCCATTTGTCACAGATCAAATCAGTTATAGGTCTACAATATATAACAATCCTGTCTCTTAAATTATATTATAAAATCACTTTCCTCCAGTAGTTATCTTAATTAATCATCAAATCTCATAAACATTACTTTATTCTTTCCACAAAAAGTCAAAGAGAGGTTTCAATTCTTTAAGAAATATATCTATCAATTTTCCTCCAAATAAACATGTCGATTAATCCATCTCATTAATAATAATAATAATCTTATTGTCATAACCATAGTCCAAATAAACATTTCGATTAATCCATCTCATCAAAATCTGTTAGGTCCAATAATTTCAATAGCCATTATTCCATTATCCCTATTAATTCCATCTTCCATCTTCAGTAGTCCTGTTAAGTCCAGTAATTTCAGTGTCCAATCTTCCATTATCAGTATTCCATAATAATCTTGCTGTCGTAGCCATAGTCATATAATAAGAGTCTGATGGGAATTTCCTCTATCCCAAATATTTTCTTGCCATCCATTCTGAATAAGTTGCTGAAATACTGTTGTAAAGACATATCTCTGTTCTTCTTTTTTACAAAATGCACTGGCTCATCTCTTGAGAATTTTTCCATTGTCACATGGCTGCAGTTAATTCCATAGATTTTCTCTATATCAAACTCCATCACGTCATTCCAGTCCAGAAGATTATCCAAGCCATTGATAACTTTATCTCTAATATCTTCATTAATTTCTTCAGAGATAACGTTAAATTCCAAACAGTAGATTTTATTTCTAATATCCATAAACTCCAGATCTTTTTCCAATTCCACATTTGTTCCAATCTCCAGAGCTTGTATCTTCCCTTTATTTTTTCTTTTCTTCTCATCTCTGTTCTCATTCTCCTCTCTCACAGGATCCCCTATTTCTTTAAGCTCCTGCATCATTTTGCTCAGTTCAATTTTCAGCTCCTTACTGCCCTGTCGCAGGGTTTGTTTCGTTATCTCAATCTCATCCATTATTTTCTGAAACATAATTACTTCCAGATTCTCAGCCACTTTCTTGATTGCCATTTTTAAAACCACGAAAACAAAGCAAAACAAAAATAAAGAACCACTTCTTATTTCAGCAACAATTGGGTTAATATTCCAGGCTTGATGACATCACAGTATAAACAGAGCAGCCTGCCTTATCTCTCTATGTTCAAGAACACAAAACAAATTTAGTTCCCAGCATCAAAACAGTTAGTGGCGTCGTGAAGAAGCAGATTCGTCAAAATAAAATAGACCAAAAAGAGAATAGTCCCAGACAATATAATGTTCCTCGGAATAGAAATCCCTCTTCTGTTTATATCTTTAGAATGCACATCCAGGACAGCTTTTTGCAACAAAAGCAGAGATAAGCTGTTAATTTCGTGAATAACAGAGAAGAGTTATAGCTCACCCAGAAGTTCTCCAGAGCCGATCAATCTGACAAATCTCCTTTTGCTGCAACAATTTAAACCAAGTAAATAAAATAATGGAAAGAAGGGTGCTTGCCTGTTAGTCTGTTTTCTCTTTGAAGAAAAGATAAACGTATCGCATTAAACAGATAGAGCATGTTCGGAAGTCCGTCCGGCATTGCTGGCTGGACCTTTTCTCATAAATTAATGAAATCCAGTCCTCCCAACAAAAACAGGCTTTTGAGGTTGATCTCTACGTTTCTCCCTGCCCGGGAGAAATTTCATCAGTCAAAAAAAAATGTTCTGACTGATTTATATCTGAATAAGCTTCTTTTGAGGCGGGAGCCCGTCTCAAAAGCAGGCACAAGCGAAGTCACCCTTCCCGGAAGTCACTCCCCTTTACATGTTATAATTATTGACCATTACATTTTATATAAATGAAGAAATATATCACATATATTCTTACTACTAAAATAATTTATTTAACCATTGTGTTTATTATGTGGTTGCATTAGAAATATGCTGGTTTTGTGTTTAAATGTTCTAAATGGCATTACTTTTAATCTTTTACAGTTGAATCCTACACATATCTGTTCAGAAGTAAGCCTCATTGAGCTCAATAGCTATGCACAGGATGACATGTGGGAATTTTTCATACACTTTCAAGCTTCTGTGAGTTTTCCTATGATTGAGTATGCTATCATTTTATTGTTGTTTTAGAAGTTATTGGGTTGTGGGGGTTTTGTTTTTCATAATATTGCATTTCTGTAAGGTGACCTGTAATCAGAATGCCAATTGCATTGAAGGGCATTATACACATTAAAATTTAATATTTTAAAAAAATAATGTCTGGTTTTATTTGCCCATGTTGTTACCTATCCCCAGACCCTAGGATAAGGCAGGTTAGAAATACAGGAATCAACGCTGCAATCACTTACCAAGAAACTTCAATCTGAGCAGACAGACATGCAATTGAACTGTAAAGAATAGTAGAGTTGGAAGGGGCCTATAAGGCCATGGAGTTGTTTCATTCGTGCAAATAAGAGAAAAGGTTGGAAATTATACACTCTCAAGATACAATTTAAAATAATAAAAATGGCCTCCAGTGATGTAAAAAGAGAGAAAGGCAATAAACACTCTGTGCTGTAAAAGAAGGGTGTAAACCAAATGAAGTATATCACTTTCAGTGAGGAGCTGCAAGAATAGAGTGGTAATAAAATCCATGCAAACATAGTCATGTATTGCTAGAGTAATGAAGTTGATTTATGAAGTCAGTTAACAAGGATTCAGACCAATGCAGCTGGTGAGTCACCTAGATATCTTCCCCCTCACCAAACAAAGGAGGTACTTGTTATCTCTTATGGTGGCTTCAAAGGGCATTGCAAATGTGAAGTTTTACTGACCTGACACTGATAACTTAGGTAGAAGGAGAGTCACCACGCTTGGACCCTCACAGTTATAAGATCTACTGATTAGGGATGAAATCCACTTGCTGCAGGCCATCCAACTGCATTCCATTGGACTCACAGGTGGTTCCTTTCCATTTTAGTATGTTTTCTGCTCTATTCCACTTTTATCATTCTGATTACAGCATTTAGAGGGTTAATACTACAGAGATTAAAAGGCAACCCTAGAAAAATCTCCTGAACATGGGTGAGACTCTCTAGGCTTGCATTTTAAACTCGCTGTAGGCTTGGTTCACTCCCTCCCCACTTGGTGCTAACCTGGTGTTGGGAAAAGCCACTGAAGTTCAGAGCAAAGCGATTTTCTCTACAAAAGGTAAAGAATGTGCAGACTATTTAAAAATCCAGGGCTAAGTCTGAATTCAGCAGAATTCTGGCCCATCCCTGCTACCTACCTACCTACCCATTAATTTATTATTGTTGTTGTTAATTAGAATTTATTACCCACCCTTCACCCAGAGGTCCCAGGGCAGGTTACAACAATTTTAAAATGCATAATTAAAACAGTTTAAAACTAAACATCACAGAAAATAGGGTGGGTTCTAAAAATATACATCCCAAGTGTCAAAGGCTTACCACTGCCCCATGTGGGGAACTGCAAGACTGCAGCCTCTTATAAAAGAATCTTCTAGATCTGGCTTTGCTCCACCCACTCGAGCTGGCCATTGGCTCCTCCTAGTCAGGAAGGAGTATAAAAGACTTCCTTTTCTAGCTGAGCATTCTTTGCACAGCAAGCTGTATTTGAGCTCTGGTGCAGTGGTCCCCAAACTTCAAAATTGCTGAAGGTCTTAGCAGACCATTTTATTATTTTAAAATGATTTTTGATTGCTTCTTTTATGTTGTAATTTATTGTATTACAATTTGAATTCCATAGGATGAGTGTCACTATTAGTATACAGTAGGAGTGGAGACCCTCAGGGGGACAGCAAAAGTACCCCTCAAAGCTTCTTTTTTTGGCCCTTAGGACTCTCCCTGGGCATGCTCCCTCTCCAGGCCATACCTCTCACTGACCCTGTGCCACAGTCTCCTTGAGTGCTTGTGTCTTGCTGAAACATGGAGCAATGCCCCTATGAGGAAAGGTTGCAACAATTGGGGCTTTTCAGTCTGGAGAGAAAGCAAGTAAGAGTAGATATGATAGAGGTGTATAAAATTATACATGGTGTGGAGAAAGTGAACAAAGTTTTTCTCCCTTGGACTCAGGGATATCCAGTGAAGCTGAATGTTGGAAAATTTGGGAAAGACAAAAGGAAGTATTTCTTCACATAGCACTTTGCTCTCACAAGAAGCAGGGATGGCCACTAACTAGTACAGTTTTTATAAAGGATTAGACAAATTCATGGAGGATCAGGTTGTCAACAGCTACTAGTCATGACAACTGTGTTCTACTGCCACCATCAGAGGCAGTATGCTTCGGAATGCCTGTTGCTGGGATTTACAAGTAGCTACAGTGCTGTTGTGCTCAGGGCCTGCTTGTGGGCTTCCATAGGGATCTAGTTGGCCACTGTGCGAACAGGATGCTGGAATAGATGGACCTTAGGCCTGATCCAGCAGGGTCTTCTTATGTTCTTATGAATGCAGCTTTGAACTGTGACAATGTCGCCTCCTTCCCTGAATGAATGAGAGCCAGTGTGGTGTAGTGGTTAAGGTGTTGGACTATGACCTGGGAGACCAGGGTTCGAATCCCCACATAGCCATGAAGTGCACTGGATGACCTTGGGCCAGTCACTGCCTCTCAGCCTCATGAAAACCCTATTCAGAGGGTCGCCATAAGTCGGAATCGACTTGAAGGCAGTTCATTTACATTTTTTCTCTGAATGAAGAGATGTGAGAGTGCTGGCATAGAAACCTGTAACTTTTGCATGGCTGGGATTTAGCCTTCTGTATGAAGAGTTACATCCATTGACCTGTCCACATTTGTCTCTGGCCCTACCCACCAATGGCATGTGGTCCCCAGAAGATTGCCCATGAAGGAGTGCAGTCCTGGCAACAGGCTCCCCATCCCTACTGATTTCTATTGGCTGGGGAGCACAGAACAAAGGAGAGCTGTTACCTTCATGCCCTGCTATGAGCTTCCCAGAAACATCTGGTTGGCCACTGTGCAGAAAATAGGATGTTAAATAAGCAGAAACCTTGGTCTAACCCAGCACGACTCTTATATTCTTACTGCAGTTGCTACTTCAGCCACTACTTAAATAAATCCACAGGATTGAGCTGTGTTGGTTATAAATGGCTTAAAAAGAACACAGAGAATTGGTTTTATGTGCTTTTAATCTCTCCTTAAAATGAATATGAATTTGAACTCTAATTTGATGCAATAACCTTTGTTAATATGTAACATGAATTAGAATCAACACAGTTCATAAATTTTAGGCCATTCTCTTTATTAAATGCACTTGGAAAGACATATTTCACTGGAAGCCGTGAACACAATTTTGCCCATATGGTTCTGAAATCAAAATTATCTCCTTGTTTGTATGACTTACTGCCTGCTCCAAATCAATTTAAACTTAAACCAATAAGCATGAGTAAGTGATAGCTGTACTGAATAAATACAGAGGTAGCAAACCCTCTAATTCGAAAGTGTTTAGCTTTGGAGCACAAGAAGTTAAACACTTTCTTGCAACACGTTGTAAACATGTCAATGTGTTTAACATTTTTAATGTGCTCTGTTCTCCGGTCCGTGTGCTTAAGAATGAAACAGGTTATGTTGTTTAACTAGCAAATGGACGTATGTGCTCATTCCTAGTAACACTTTTTAAACACTTTGGGACGCTTAAAATTATGATGTACTTAAGATTTGAACACATTGGCTTTTCTACACTCTTAATTCAATGAATGGTTGGTGCATTTATTCTGACTAGCAGTGGCCAGTGCCAGAGAAGTTCAGTTAGATTACTGGATTTATGAAACACTTCTCACAACAAAGAAGTCCCCAAATGATTTACAAGAAATGATTTACACCCTTACTCCCAGCAGGTATGTCTCCAGCATCCTATGAGTCAATTGGCATGAAAGGGAAATGTGTTAGCCACTGAGAAGAACCTTCTAACATGCTTCCTTGTTCTTTCCTGTTGATTGAAGCCATTCAGAGCGAAAGGAGGTGAGAAGACTCTCCTCAGTAGCTAACACACTTCCTTGTCATGCTGATTGGCTCCTAGAGATGTCTGCTGTTGTGGGAGAAGGCACATGAGGGAAGGACTGAGGAGTGTGGAGATGAGAGCAACCAATTGAGTGAGGAGGTGTGGCTGTGAGGGGACATGGCATGAATATCATGAAGCTCCCTATGTACCTGTGGTCTCACCGCTTGAGAAATTCAGCAAATTTTTGAAATCAGAATTTCAATTGTTGATGTGAAATCCAATTCTGCTGAGCACCTTGGACAGCTCCTTGAAAGATCAGCCTAAAACCCAGAGCAGATTCACTGCCCTACTGACATCAGGACCACCAGTCTCCACTGACAGAGGACAGTCCTCTGTTTGAAAGAGCCCTGGTCCAAGTCTAGTTTAAAGATAAGGAACTATGAGAAGGGATAGCAGGAGAGGTCATGAAGTTGCCCGTCAACATTTAGCACCTGGGCAGCAGACTGATGAGGCGCACTGGTGATGTATTATCATTCTGTTTATAGAAATCATTTCTAAACTTGCATCTGAACATATAAATTCGCGTATGCAAAGTTTATGCGACTTTGTGACCTCTTTTATTCTGTCTCTTGGTGAAGCACCTCCTCTTTCTTGGCAATATATAATTAGCAGTCTCTTTCCTAATAACCTTGTCATCTAGCATGGAATTTGTCTTTTTGACAGCTGCTTTGGAACTGAGAAAAGGGACAATAACCATATTTGTTGGCAACTGCAAGTCCCCGTCTTCTCACAGCTGAGTAAAAACTGCCATTTAGAGAGAGAGAGACAGAGGAGAGAGAGATCATAAAATAAATTCTCTAGGTGTCACATACATTTTTAAAAAGAATAAACATAACAGTGAAGCCACAGTACAATAAAACGATATAACAACCAAATTCAAAACTAGCACAATAAAACATCATACACAGCACAGAACTAAAATAACCATAAAGGACATAAACTAAAACCACCGGCCACACCACTGTGACTTTAAGCAAGATCTCAAAACACCTGGGAGAACAAAAATGTCTTATCCTGGTGCTGAAAACAACAGCAGTGAGGGTACTTGACAAGCTACCCTAGGAGAGCTTTCCATAGCTAGGGAGCCACCACCAACAAAGCCTTACCTCTCATAGCCACCCCCCCAAGCTTTAGATAGAGGGGGCACATGGAGAAGGACCTCCACAGATTACCATTAAAGGATATTAATTACATATGGGTGGATGTGTACCATTAGTTATCAAAAATCCAAGCCATGTAAGGCTATGGATCAAAGCTAGAACCTTAAATTGGGCCCTTCAATTGACCCTGATAAAAAAACACATGTGTAATATGAATGCTTGCACACTCCTGTACTTGCAAAAGTTCAGAAGTGAAACTTCTAGGGGTACTTGCCTTGCCTGGACAGGTCAAGGTTGCAAAATCAGCATCAAAGCTCATGTAATATAATGGTATCTAACATTTAATTATGTAATATTTTAAGCATGATCTCAGGGCGGTTGATGAAAGCTCAGCTTGCTCTGAGGCTTAGTGAGGGCAGAGGACTGGGCAACTTTTCACTGCCCCTGTGCCTGCAGCCTAACATAGAATAGCACATTCAGCCACCAAATACTTTTGGTGGAAAAAGGAGAAAATCAGAGATATGGTACTCTTCCCAGGTTTGTAATCACTCCCTAAAGAGGCTGGTCCAGAATTAATTCCTCCTAGGGTGCAGGGAACACTGGCATAAAATTAACTTAATTATGGCGCTAGAAAGTTGGCTTAATAACAAAAAAAGTTGCCATACCTATTTGATATAACGAACTAGTCAACTTCAACTATGTGGATCCTTTGCCCAGATTGTCTATTGAAATGACCAGTTCCTTAGAGGCCACAAGCATTAAGGGCCTGATTCAAATGGCTCCCCAATCCGAGCTCTGCAATATTTGCAGAACACCACATCTGTAGCACAGCTGGAACAGCTGTGTTGGAAAATCAATCATTTTCTGGGAACTGAGTAACTGATTTCCCATCAATCACTACATGAGGCATTCTGTTCGCTTTATAAAACACATAAATTCTGCAAATGCAATAAGTGGGCTGAGGGCTCAAACTGCTGAAGCAAGAGATAAAAGACAGCTTGAAAGCTGCTATCAGAGTTAATTTGAAAGACGCTGTATTTATACGCACCTGAAATTCTGCATTACAATAATAAACAGATGAACAGCTCGACAAGATTAGGATTTTTTTTTTAAGTGGGATACGTAGAGCCAAGAAAGAAACAGAAATGAAGGTTTTTCTCCTCCATTACAAACATCTTGTGCTACGACTATGTAATTTCTCTTTCTGATAAAACAGCCATTCATGGAAACAGTTATTTCTGAGCATGCCAAGATCTCATAAATCCCCCTGCAAATTCCTCCAGTGTTTTCTAGTGTTTTATTGGTCTATCACATCCCATCACACTGTCCTGCAAATCTTTTCATTCTGTTGAGATTACACCAGCTAATGTAATAATTTCAGTTACTTTCTTTCTAAAGAAAAATAAATAGAAAATTGTTTCTTGCTGCATACACATGAAAAGGAGAAATGTGTAATATCCAGCTAAATCATACTCAGAGTAGACCCATAGATTTCAGTGGGTTTACTCTAATATTGGGTATCACCCAATATTTTTAATCAGTTGGTGTTATAAGGCAGTATAAGAGGCAACAATGAAATTTAATCTTTTAGTCACGCTGAACTTCTGGAACATTCCAGAATCTTCAGTATGGGCAAGTGACAGAGAAGCAACTTTGAAATTACCTCTTCACATAGAAGAAGGCAACCTCAATGTGCTGCTAACACTTGTTGCTTTAAGAGCTTACGGAAAGGGAAAGTGGCATAAATTATACCCACCTACCTGCTGTTTGATAAACTACTCACCTCTTCCTCCCCCACGGGTGTTCTGAGAGGACACCAGTAGCAATAATCTACTAAATTCTGCAACTGCACATAAACAAAGGATTGATCTCAGTGTCAGGGATGCTAAAATACAAAGCAGTCAAATTCCATATTTTTAAAATGATGATGTCTATACTGCTTGTTATTAGTAGTTAGGGATGGGGGAGGAATTCAGTTCCGTTCACACTGAAAGCTGAATCTATCAAATCCACACTTTCCAAAACAATTTGAGAAGTGAAACACAGCCATTCTTCCAAATCTGCACTTATCCAAATTTTGCAATGCAACCAAATGTTTACAAAAATGCATATATTAGGAGAATGTGCATGTAAAAATAAATGTATTAGTAAAAGAAAATACAGAAATGCATTATATTATGAGAAAGTGCTTGCAAAAATGTGTACATTAGTCAAAACTGTACACAAAAACTGGTTATTTGGAGAAATTTGCACTAAAATGCTTTAGAATTGTCATGAGGATTTTTTTAAAAACAACAACAATGCTGGAGAAATCTGGAGAACTGAATTTACAACTGGAAAAATGAGAAACTGAGAAAAACAAAATTGATAGATCCTTCCATCCTTAATGATAGCGATCATCAAATTCACCAGAAGGACCGAAAGCAGCACTTCACAAGAAGCAATTAAACTAAGGGTAGAAACACGCTGTTCTGCTGGTTCCAGTGCATCTCCACCTTTCTCTTCTGAAAACTGGGGCACATAGCATTAGTGAGACCCCAACCCTTTTTACTGTAAAACCTGGTGGGAGCTGCTTGAGTGCATTTAAAAAAAACAAAAAAACTCCACTTCAAAGTGATTTCGCAATTGATCGGCAGACCAACCTGTTCCCCCTCCAGGTGTGGCTACTGGAAGAGTTTTGCTCCGGCGACTAGTGTGTTCACAGCCTAATTCTTGTATTTTAAGCATTAAGCCTCTCATAAGAGAACTTGCATAATGCAGCTTCTGCTACTATGTCTAGGACTGTAAAATACATTTAAAAGAAACAGCGTATTGTTTTTAAACATATGAGGAGACTTTTTTGGCTGGGGAGTAGGCAAACTTCTGTCATGCAATGCAGCAGCCTCCGCGAGTTTTTTGCCTCTTTGTGCCAAAAATGTTTATGTCATTAAAAAATAGGGATGGTCCGTAGCTCCACAGCAGGGCACAAGCTTTATGTGCCAAAAGATCCAAGGTTCAATCCCTGGCATCTCTAGGTAGAGCTGGGAAAGACTGCTCACTAAAACCCTAGAGTTACTCTGAGCAAGAGTAGAGCAGGATCTGGGAGCCTGTGACTCTTGTGATGTGAGCTCTGACTCTCATCAGCCCCAACTAATATGGCCAATGGTCAGCTGATGGGAGTTGTAGTCCAACTAAAACTGGAAGGCCACAGGTTCCCCATCTTTGGCATAGATAGCCCAGAACTGGATTTGGCTTGATACAGATGTAATTTCCTACATTCCATTAGTGATATTGTGCGATCTATCAAGTTTTGAGAGTTAGTAGAGAAATGTAACATGAAAATTAACAAGAGTGGGAAAAAAATCTCACCAAGAAAACGTTTCCCAGGTCCAAGGATCAATCCCTGGCATCTAAAGGATCAGGTAGACCCCTGTCTGAACCCATGAAAAGCTGTTGCTAATTAGCATAGACCATTGGTGGGGAACTGGATCCGGCCAGAGGCAAAAGCATTTGAGGAGAGCATAGGACAGGCCCAGTGAGGGGAGTGACCTAGTGAGAGTCCCAAGGGCCAGATAAGGAGGCCTGGAGAGCCACATTTGGCCCCTGAACATGAGGTGCCTCATGTCTGCTATACACGCATGCATGATTCTCCCCATCCCACCCCGCTACCATTGGTCACATAGATGTGGCAAGTTTTTGAAACAATTCAAAAAACCTCCCACACCTGTTTGTTAGAGGCAAAAGTGGGGTGGAATGTGCAACATTGTTTCTTTAAAAAAACCTAACAGTCTGTCTCCACTCTTGGAATGTTGCTGGAGCTGAATGACAGCTGGTGTTGTTGGAAGAATGAAATTCAAGGCCCCAAATGTTAAATGTGACTCGTTCTTTCCACTGAGTGCAGATCTCCATTTGCAATGGCACAGCCTAGAAGGAGAAATTAGGTTCTACTGCATTAGCAAAATAACTGTACCTTTCAGAAATTCAGATGACAGGTCCTTTCTGCTCTACAAAAGACACAAACCAAGGCACATTTTAATTACCTGTCAAGGACTAAATAAAAGATTTGTTTTATTGAATTCTCTTTCGGTGTGTAACACAATTATGGGGGGAAATCGAAAACCTCTTTATTTACAGGCGCCTAAAGAGCTATTAAAACATAACTGAACTATATAAAACCTTTTTGAAATTTTATTTCTCTTTTAATGTTGGAACTTTCTTTTCACCTGTATGACAATTGCTTGTGTAAATAAATACTCTCTACAGCTTGATGAACTGTGGCATTTGGAACTTCTTTTTTTCCTTTCTAGGTAATATTTAAAATTATAATAAAACAGCAATTTGCACCAATTATGGCTCTTGGTTCAGAGAACCACATGAGTGAACAATAGCTGGTCTCCTCTCAACCAAATATTGGTCTCTAGGGGGCCTTACGATTCTGTTTATCATGGAAAAAAGAACTATTAAACCATCATAACAGAATAAAACAGCTGCCTCTGTCACCTTTATTTTTCCCTGTTGTCTCCCCAGCATAAATGTTTGGATTATTTTTTTATTACCTTTATATGCTGCCTTTCCTCCAAACAACTCAGGGATGAAACATGGTTCTCCTCCCACCTCCATTTTAGCCTCACAACAGCCCTATGAGGTAGATTACATTCAACAAGTGTCAGTTTGTGTACCTGTGTCCATAAATAGTTGAGCTGTACATTCACAGAGGCCCTGTTTGCATGTTACATTCAACAAGTGTTAGGGATGGGGGAGGAATTTGATTCAGGTCACATTTAAAGATGAATTTATCAAATTCAGTTTCCAAAACAATATAAGAACTGAAACACAGCCATCCTTAGAAATTCACACTTATCTGAATTTTGCAATGCAGGTCTCCAAACAATCAATGTTTACAAAAATGTATATTATAGGGGGAAATTTGCCTAAAAATGAATATATTAGTGAAAATAATATGCAAAGTGCATTGCAAAGATGAGCACATTAGTCAAAACTGCATACAAAATGTCTTTAGTAGGAGAAATTCACACTAAAATACTGAAGATTTTTATGAGAGTTTTTTAAAAAAAGCAAATTGCTGCAGAAATATGGAGAACTGATTTTAAGACTGGTCAAATGAGAAACTGATAGAACCACAATTGACAGCTCATTCCATCCCTAACAAGTATGCAATCTGTGTACCTGCGTACACAAGTAGATGAGCTGTACACTCATAGTTACTCACATGTAATGTTCAATGAATGTGCAGTCTATATAGCTGTGCACACAACAGCTGAGTTATACAAACCAACAAGTGTACCCTCTTTCACACAAACACTTATATATGTGTAGAGACAGCTTGCACCTGTGTGCAGTGTAACAGGCAGGGTTTATTTTAATGTGTAGCTAGACACATTTTGTGCAGTGTCAAAAACGTGCACTCTGAAATACGTTTTTGTGAAGATGGGCATATGGAATTTAATAAGGAGCTAGGTAGTTTCTAAAAAAAGAAATAGAAAAGAAAAAGAAATAGAAAATGAAGGTAAATATTGGTTCCTTTAAAAACTCATAATCTTATATTAATAGTATATCACTGAACTAATTACTTGACTAGTCTGGCGTTGGGCAGTGTGCTTGGCTGCTTGTGCAATAAGGAAAAAAAGCTTGGAATAAACCTTGCTAACTGGGGAACAATGCTCCTTCCCCTCTCCAGACACATTGTTACCAGAAAATACAATGAAGCACTCCAGTCTGTAGTGAATAGAAAACTAGATGTGAATGGCAGAATTTAAACTCTTGTTTCACCATAAAGCTCCCACAGTTGCCTTGGGAGAGTCATTCCCTCCTAGCCCAACATTCCTCACATGGAATCCAGCTGTGGTAAATAAATAACTAAGCAGTCAGTTTAAAAGTCAGCATGATGTAGAAGTTAAAGCAGGAGTAGGGAATATGCTAGATCCTGAGCTCACCCCCCCCACAGGCCATTTTGACAGGTGAGTGGGGCTGCCCATCTGTCAATCATTTGGCATTACCATGATGATCATCATCATCACTGTCATCTTTGAGGGCCTCTTCACGCATTACATTTTCTATATTATTATTATTATTATTATTATTATTATTATTATTATTATTATTATTGCTGTGAACTATTTTCAGGACTCCTTCAGGAGAATAAGTGGGGTGTAAATCAAATTCTTCATCATAATCACCTTTAATGAAAAGCTGCCTAAAAATTATTTTAAATAAATAAAAAATACTAAGTTGTATCCAATATTCCTTCCATTAACAGAAGAGTCTTTGATTTATGGGAGACCTCCACTAACAGTAGAGGAAGGGAGATACTTTACACTGGTTCCCCCTTTTTCCTTCAGCCCCCCAATCACCACCCCAAAAAAATTGCTCCAGAGGGCTGGGAGACTATCCTGAACATTGAACTGCAGCAAAGGGAACTGCAGAATGAAGGTAGAATCAGCAAAAAAATCGCATCTCTTCTCTTCCATTAGCTAACATGTCCCCAAATGGAAGGGCACAATTGGATTCAACAGAACATAATATGTTATTATATCCCTTCCTTGGCTTACAAAATTCTCTCTCCCTCCCTGTCCCAGCTGTACAATCGCCAAATGTACCTAAGGAAATAATTTGCACACTTCGATGTTCACATGTGGATAAGCCTTCCTCCCCCTCCGCTGTGCATAGGTAAATGCACTCCCCAGAGAGATCCTGATTATCAGATTATCTCAAAGATGCCTCGTTTTTAATTTCTCTCAGTTTCTTATAAACTCTTCTAATAAAATCCGCAGCCTGTGGAACCCCCTCTGCTCATTAGCTATTATCCACCCTCCAGCGACAAAAGTCTGTTTACATTACAAAAGAGATGATAAAATATGCTCGTTGCCAGCTTGCCTGCCCCTGTGGGAGACCCATCAGGAGACTCTCCCTAGCTAAGTATCTCTTCACCTGACTTTCAGCCGCCCTAGGATAGATTTCCTTCATTTAGCTCATTCGGACTTTTAACAAACCACTACAACTACCTTGATCAATTTCTTAAATCACGGTTTAATTATTTAAAGGGAGTGAGCTTTTGCTCTCTGTTGCAATCACAATCCCTACCCCCCATAGAACAACATTAAATCATTGTTTAATCCTTATTACTGCCTTAGGGCTCCTTTGCCTTCCACCGCACTACAGAAACTTAATTTCAATATTTACCACTTAGATCACTTAAGGGCTGTCAGCTTTAATAACATTTTATCAATTGGATACTTATATTATTCACAGTTTCATAAAAATAACAAGGCCGGGTTCTGCATTTCAATCATATCCAAGCTAACTCTCTCGACTGCTCAGGGAGTTTATTAATGCTTGTCTGTAACGTGAGTGTTTTTCTTAAGCAATCCATGTAGTACAGGACTTACCAAAGAGTAAATTAGTGTTATAGTTTAAGATTACAGTGGCAAAACACGAGTATAGACAGAATCAATTCTGCAAATGTTCATCAAAACTGTCTTGTCTGAGCAGGGGTATTCCGCAAGCCCAGCATCATTTGAGGATACAGATCTATCTTTCCATTTTCCTCTTGATCTAATATGGCATTCCTCAGTTAGTGTGCCATCAGTGTTGTGTTGCACGAATAGCAAAAGTAATCTGAGATGCTCCAAAGTAGGGATAGGCAATTTCAGTTTCTCTCATTTTTGTTGTATCAGTTCTCCATATTTACACGTTGGCATTTTTTTAAAAAAATTCACCGGCACTTTAGTGTAAATTTCTCTGAAAATACACATTTTCATATGCAATTTTGCCGATAGATAGATAGATAGATAGATAGATAGATAGATTGCAAGCAATGTTGTCTAATCAACTGCATTTTTGTACCTTATTTTCGCTAATATATGCATTCTTAAATACACTTTACCCTGGTATATGCGTTTCTGCACCTATTACCTGGCTAGAGAACTGCATTGCAAAATTCAGAGTGTGAATTTCAAAGGATGGCTACATTTTGGTTCACGTATTGTTCTGGGAAGTTTGAATTAGATAGGTTTGCCTTTAAATAAAAACTGAACCAATTTTCTCCGTCATCCCTACTCCAAAGTTTAGAAAAGCAGAGTGAGGATTAGAATGGTGTGATACAGAACAACAAAAAACCTTTCTGCTTTTGGCCTAGCACCATCCCATGTGTGCTTGAGACAATGCTGTGGCAGTTGAAAACTTCCTGAAAGCTGTGAGTACATTATATACTAAATCCAAGTGCTGCAAAACAGTAGTAAAAGTACTTGAACTTTGCATTGAAGTTTTCTGCCATAAAGCCCTTCTTAAAAAAAGGAGGTAAAACAAAAGGTCCACCAGTAGGGGGTCAGCACGGCAGAACAGCAACCCTTACCTGACCTCCTGTCACCGGTGTGGCTGCAGCTTACCAGGAGGGGGAGGTGGCAGCAAGGTCAGCATGGTGTAAACATACCGGTGGCAGCACTGTATTAGCTCCGCTGCTTCATTTGCGCTGTGCCAGCCTCACTGCCACTTTGCCCCTCTCTTCCCAGTAAGCCATAGTGATGCTGGTGATGGGAGGTCAGGTAAGTGCCATCACTCCCCTGCCTGCTACTGAGATCTACTAGTAGCCAGGTGCCATGTGTCCTTGCTTCCAAGATGTGTTTCGTGTCAATGCAAGAAATGAGATTTGTTTTTTTTTTGTAATATAACCCAGTATGCAGAACATCTTTCCAGGGAAGTTTAGGTTATTGGTGTTTCATCATTTAAGAACTTTTCTTTTTTAGCAATTACCGTTTCTTCTACTGCTTGGATTCTTTTTTTTTAATTGGTTCTTTTCTTCATTATTAGTTGTTGATGTTTTGCTGCTATTTGTTATTTCAATTGTCAGAAAGAAAGAGGGCATTTCTTTCAAATGGGGGGAAATGTGAGGTGTCAAATACTGGAAAAAATAAGAAATCAAGTGAAAAAGATACTGGGTTATGATATTCCATTACACCCAGTAGTCTTCTTATTAAATTATGTGAATGGATTAGTATGATCTGAATTAGCTTCTTATTTGCTAGCTGCTACTACAATACTTTTTGCAAACAAATGGAGACAATTAATGACACTGAATATTACCACCCTGGGCTCCTACCTGGACGAAGGGCAGGATATAAATAAATAAATAACAGAGTGGATTGACAAAATGTGCGAGTTTGCAGATATGGCCAAACAGGCACACTTTCTTAAGATCCAGAGAAGGCAGGCAGAGATAACATAACTTTTTGACACACGGACAAAACTTTATTGACTGTAGCAGAAGATCTGAGATATAGCCAATGATGAATTATGGATTTATATTATTTAATTAGCTAAGACAATATGCTCAGTAGTGGCTGGTGGCTCCTGTCAGTGGGACAGTGGAATCCGTTCTGTGTGTTAGACAGCTCCTCAAACATTTGTACAAAAACCCGGAGCAGATTCCACTGCCCCACTAACATGGAGCCACCAGCCACAACTGCATATGACATGACAGTCTCCGGGGAGAACATAGTTTGTATTTATAAATACATCCTAAGACCAACTGTATATATTAGCTTGTATTATGTGTGCAATTTATTTTGAAATAAATTATTTTTAAAATTATTAAAAAGTTATTCTTCTCTCAGAATGGGATTTTGTTGTCTTTATCATTGTTGTGAGCTGCTTTGGACATCACTCTTAAGGCACCCAGGAAATGTGGCTGGTGGGAAGGAGCACAACTTCCTAGTAATTCCACTTCCCAGTGAGGCCCTGTAAGAAACTCCCCTCTCCTTAACATTTCTGCCACAAATTCAGCAGGTGAACTTAAAAGGCCTTAAGAGGTACTTAAGAGGCAGGTCAGTCACAACATGTTGTTGTTGTTATGTGCCTTCAAGTCGATCATGACTTATGGCGACCCTATGAATCAGTGACCTCCAACAGCATCTGTCATGAACCACCCTGTTCAGATCTTGTAAGTTCAGGTCTGTGCTTTCCTTTATGGAATCAATCCATCTCTTGTTTGGCCTTCCTCTTTTTCTACTTCCTTCTGTTTTTCCCAGCATTATTGTCTTTTCTAGTGAATCAGGTCTTCTCATGATGTGTCCAAAGTATGATAACCTCAGTTTCATCATTTTAGCTTCTAGTGACAGTTCTGGTTTAATTTGTTCCAACACCCAATTATTTGTCTTTTTTGAGGTCCACGGTATGCGCAAAGCTGTCCTCCAGCACCACATTTCAAATGAGTTGATTTTTCTCTTATCTGCTTTTTTCACTGTCCACCTTTCACATCAATACATAGAGATTGGGAATACCATGGTCTGAATAATCCTGACTTTGGTGTTCAGTGATACATCTTTGCCTTTTAGGACCTTTTCTAGTTCTCTCACAGCTGCCCTCCCCAGTCCTAGCCTTCTTCTGATTTCTTGACTATTGTCTCCATTTTGGTTAATGATTGTGCCAAGGTATTGATAATCCTTGACAAGTTCAATGCCCTCATTGTCAACTGTAAAGTTACATAAATCTTCTGTTGTCATTACTTT
Organism: Rhineura floridana; assembly: GCF_030035675.1. Taxonomy (NCBI): domain Eukaryota; kingdom Metazoa; phylum Chordata; class Lepidosauria; order Squamata; family Rhineuridae; genus Rhineura; species Rhineura floridana. Next base: position 183,125,678 of record NC_084483.1, read on the forward strand.
AGTCTTTTTGACGTTCAGCTGTAGTCCTGCTTTTGTGCTTTCCTCTTTAACTTTCATCAGTATTCGTTTCAGATCATTACTGGTTTCTGCTAGTAGTATGGTATCGTCTGCATATCTTAAATTATTGATATTTCTCCCTCCAATTTTCACACCTCCTTCATCTTGGTCCAATCCTGCTTTCCGTATATGTTCTGCGTAGAGATTAAACAAATAGGGTGATAAAATACACCCCTGTCTCACACCCTTTCCGATGGGGAACCAATCGTTTTCTCCATATTCTGTCCTTACAGTAGCCTCTTCTCCAGAGTATAGGTTGCGCATCAGGACAATCAGATGCTGTGGCACCCCCATTTCTTTTAAAGCATTCCATAGTTTTTCATGATCTACAAAGTCAAAGGCTTTGCTGTAGTCTGTAAAGCACAGGGTGATTTGCTTCTGAAATTCCTTGTTCCATACCATTATCCAACGTACATTTGCAATATGATCTCTGGTGCCTCTTCCCTTTCTAAATCCAGCTTGGACGTCTGGCATTTCTCGCTCCATATATAGTAAGAGCCTTTGTTGTAGAATCTTGAGCATTACTTTACTTGCATGGGATATTAAGGCAATAGTTCGGTAATTACTGCATTCTCTGGGATCTCCTTTCTTTGGAATTGGGATATATATTGAACGCTTCCAGTCTGTGGGCCATTGTCTAGTTTTCCATATTTCTTGACCAATTTTTGTCAAAATTTGGACAGATACAGTCTCAGTAGCTTGTAGCAACTCTATTGATATGCCATCTGTTCCCCGTGATTTGTTTCTTCCAAGTATTTTAAGAGCAACTTTCACCTCACATTCTAAAATTTCTGGTTCTTCATCATATGGTTCCTCTGTGAATAAATTTGTCATCCTTGCATCTCTTTTATAGAGTTCTTCAGTGTATTGCTTCCATCTTCCTTTTATTTCATCTCGGTCAGTCAGTGTGTTCCCCTGTTGATTATTCAACATCCCTACTCTTGGTTTAAATTTCCCTTTTATTTCTCTAATCTTTTGGAATAGGGCTCTTGTTCTTCCCATTTTGTTGTCCTCTTCTATTTCTATACAATAACTATTGTAATAGTTTTCTTTGTCCCTACGTACTAGTCGTTGTATAGTTGCATTTAGGGTTCTGACTGTGTTTCTATCTCCTTTTGCTTTTGCTTTCCTTCTCTCTTTAACCATTTTAAGAGTTTCTTCAGTCATCCATTGAGGTCTTTCTCTCTTTTTAACTAGAGGTATTGCCTATTTGCATTCTTCCCTGATAATGTCTCTGACTTCATTCCATAGTTCTTCTGGTTCTCTGTCAACTAAGTTTAAAGCCTCAAACCTGTTCCTTATTTTGAGCTTTATATTCTTCTGGGATGTTATTTAAATTGTATTTTGGCATTATGATTGCTTTGTTCTTCTTTAGCTTTACTCTGATTTTCAATATGATCAGTTCATGATCTGTACCGCAGTGTGCTCCTGATCTTGTTTTTGCAGAGAGTATGGAACTTCTCCATCTTCTGTTTCCAATTATATAATCAATTTGATTCCTATATTGACCATCTGGTGATGTCCACGTGTACAGTCGTCTTTTTGGTTGCTCAAAAAATGTGTTGGCAAGAAACAAATTATTGGCTTCACAGAATTCAATAAGTCTTTCTCCTGCTTCATTTCTGTTTCCTAAGCCCCATTTCTCCACAGTTCCTAGTTCCTCTCTGTTCCCTACTTTTGCATTCCAGTCCCCCATGATTATCATCATATCTTGTTTTGGTGTGTGATCAATTTCTTCCTCTACTTCTGCGTAAAATCTCTCCGATTCTTCTTCTTCTGCGTTTGACGTTGGAGCGTAGACTTGGATGATGGTTATGTTAATAGGTTTCCCATTTAATCTCATTGATATCACTCGCTCAGACCTTGCGTTGTACCTCCTAATTGCTTTCGCTACATCACTTCTCACTATTGAAGCAACCCCGTTTCTTCTTAATTTCTCATTTCCTGCATAAAATATTTTGTAGTTGCCTGATTGGAAATGTCCCATTCCTGTCCATTTTAATTCACTCACCCCAAGTATTGTAATGTTGATACGCTCCATTTCTTGCTTGACAATTTCTACCTTTTCCTGGTTCATGCTTCTCACATTCCATGTTCCTATTGTGTGCGTCATACAACTCCGGACTCTCCTTTCGCATCTGTGTGCATCAGCATCTGGGCTTCCTTTTGGCTTTGACCCAGCTGCGTCATTAGTCACAGCGCTACTCGTACTTGTCCTTTGTTCTTCCCCAGTAGCTCGGTGAGTGCTTTCTGACCTGGGGGTCTCATCTTCCAGCACTATCTCGTGTTGCATTTTGGATACTCTGTTCATAGGGGTTTCGTGGTAAGAGGTATTCAGAGGTGGTTTACCATTGCCTTCCTCTGAGTTTGGATGCATCTTAGTCTGGTGTCTCAGCTTTGACCATTCCGCCATGGGTGCCCCTGCTAGGAGTCTAGCCTCTTGGTCTAGACTCCTGATGGCATTGCTCTCAGCTTCTTCAACACTCTCAAACCCCCTCACCACATTAAGGTGTGCATCCTAAAGGGGGAGTTGCAACATAGGGAATAATAATACTGTCCTATTTTACAGGGCTGTTTTACTGAGATGATATCTGAACTTCTGAGAGCACATTCCTTGCTAATAATTGGATAGACTGTATGTGTCAGAAATGTATTATATGGCTATCACCTTTCTTCTTCTTGTGGGATAGGGAAAGATTACACATGACACAATGACTGTGGGAAGTTACACTGAATTATATGAGCGGCATTTGTATGATAACACTATTTTTTTGATAACCCATAACAAACTGCCAACATTCTCTCTATTTGCAACGTTCAAGCTCTGAGTGCCATTGCTTATGTAGCCAAAGTGGCATCACCCACACACAAGAAAGGTGGCATCGTCAGGCCTGGGAGAATCCCAAGATATGCAAACATACACACAATCTTTGGGGAGGGGTAATGTAAGAAGGGAGAATCCCCAAAACAGATGAATGAGGACTGAGCATGCCCAGAGGCCACAAAATGCTGTCTCCAGTTTGTTCAGGAAGTAAAATGAGAAGCTGAAGGTGGGGGAGGGGGAGAGGAATGGAATGGAATGGATGGAAACCTGAACAGCAGCACTCCACACTGCAAAATTTTGTTGCAGGTCCCATTTGTTAATGTATTGTCATTATCTGTGAGCCCTAGTTTTTAGTTAGTTACAATATTTATAAACCTCTCATTCATCAAAAATATAACAAGGCAATGTACAACATAAAAACACAATACTATGATAACAACAGTGAAAACATCAGTATCATATCAGTAGCAACTGGTTGGTTAAAAGCACACACACATTCCAAACGCCTGTCTGAATAACAGAGTTGCTAGGAGACATCTCAACAAAGGCAAGAACGTTTCCTGTCAAACCTCTGCTGTTAGGGAGTTCCACAGGGCAGGACCTGCCACACTAAATGCTTGATCCCTGGTAAAGGCTGACCAAACCTCAGGGGCATGAGGAACCAACAAAAGTGCCCCAGCTGAGGCTATCAGTGACTGAGGTGGAGCATAATCAGGTGATTCTTAAGACATTTGGGGCCCAAGTGGCTGAGAGCTTTGTGAATGAACATGAGAACCTTGAACCTGGTCCAGGTGCAGATCAGCCACAGCCTTAAATCAAGTTATCTAACAAGTGAAAAAGCAACCTCAGAGATATGTCAGAAGAGCTCCTTGATCAGATCAAAGATTCATTTAGGTTCTGAAAAATAACCAGCCAGAAGTGAGACATTCTAATGTGTTCAATCATTTTCTCTGCCCCCGGAGTGCAAGGCACTGTGGTGGTTTGATTAAAAAATATTAAAGAAATCCATTGCACATTTAAGTGAAGGAACTGAATCACAAGTCAGTAATAAAGTACTACTATATGAAACTTTTTAATGGTCAGTGGGACGTAGGAGAGGAGGCTCCATGTGTTGGTTAGCAAACCAAGCATGCCTTTAACAAAAAGCAGGTGCTTCCAAAGGGAAGTCGTGTAATTTGCTGGTTTATTCACGTCATGCTCAATTCCCCACCATTTTCTCAGAATGCACCTCCAGCAGAGACTGTTCATGTGGCCTAAATTGAATGCAACAGTCCAGATGGCACTCCAGCTAGTCTGCCTCCTCTCAACCCATGAGTTAGATTGCTCATGTTTCCTGCTTAAAAACATGTAAAAAGGAGAGCTGTGCTGTGTACAGATTGGAGCATAGAAGGTGACCTCAAAAGTTGACATTGTCCATGGATGTTCTTTGGAACCTCCTAATTATGCTAAGGAATGTTTCTTAAAAATCAAATCAGCAAAAGTAAATTAAAGGCATCACATAAATGGGAGATCAGTTGGGTGATTTGAGAGTCTTATCAATCTATCTTGTATCAGGGCTAAATTCCCATCACAAACATTTATTTGAAATTCTGCAAGTGGGTGAGAGTTCAACATTGTCTACACCAGGCTTGGGGAACCTTTGGCCCTCCAGATGTTGCTGAACTACAACTCCCATGATTCCTGCCCATCGGCCATGCTTGCTAGGGCTGGTGGAAGTGGTAGTTCAGCAACAGAGCCAGGGGTTCACCATACCTACACTGATCAGCACCCACTCTCCAGAGTTTCAGGCAGGAGGTCTCTCCCAGCCCTACCTGGAGATGCCAGGGGTTGTACTTGGGATATTCTGCATGCAAAGCAAATGTTCTACCATGGAGCTACAGCCCTACTTCAAAGAGACTAGTGATTGCTAGTTTCCTTCTTCTGTCTCCACCTGCCCAAGGGACAAAGAAAGAGAAAGCCAGCTTCTCCAGGGCTGTGAAGCCTTTCCCAGCAGCACCAGGACTAGGTGCTGCCTTACCACCACTTCGCCACTGGCTGAATTCCTACTGGCTTAGAAGCTGCTCCCTTGGACTGGTGCTCGGTTTCTTGAACCCCTCCTATGCTCTGCTGTCACTGCACACTCACCTTGTCAAGCCAAGGAAGGAAGTTTGGCAGTCAACAGAAGAGTCCCAGTCCCAGGTTTACCTCTGGAAGACAGATGCTGCGGGGGGAGGGAAGGGCTACTTAACCCTTACTCTACCTGTGACTTTTCATTTACACACACTCACTCCTCCCCATACCTTTTCCAAATTGAATATACACCCCCATAACTTGGAACCAGGCAGGAAGAGAGCAGCAATGGGGAGGGGCTGGGAAAGGGTTAAGGGATCCTCTACCTGCTCCTCTTCTGATTCAGACATCTCCCTTTTCCACCTTTGCACATCCAAGACAAACACCAGACTGAGAATCTCATGTTGGCTTCCTAACGTCTGGAATTATCGATCATTTTTGTGAATTTTGAGAGCTGCTGCCAAAAGAAAAAAAGACAAATGAAGAAGAAATATTTAGGAGAATATCACTAAGGCTCCAAAATCAGATTTATCTTCCCTCTCACTTTCTGTGCAGCCAACTTTGAAACAAGGCCTAATGTTCATTCATACATTTAGTGAAGATTAAAAAAGATGACTGTTTACGTTTATGAGCTGGCATCTTATTTTGAAGCAGGAGTTTTGAGTAGCTATCCTCTCCTTTAAAGAAACTAATTGTAAGCCACTTTCAATATGTCTCTTTTTCTTAATTTAATACCCTTGGAAAGACATAATTGGGCCGGAGGGGAGCGCTTCCCCCCAAATTGTGAATTTCCTCCATAAACACAAACACGAAGGCAAGCTAATACAGTGAGGGAATATGGGATTAATTTTGAAATTGTCTGATTAGTGCGTTGCTGCCCATCAATAATTGCCTTATATTTTCCCAAGGCCCCCAGCTTTATTGGAATCTGGCAAGAGCATCTGCCTACAGAGTCTCTCAATCAGTTCTTGCAGCTGGAAGGGTCTTTGGAGAAGCTACAATTGCCATGCCCATGGGAGCACACAGTTATTCAAAGCAATATAGACCAGGCCTGTGAATTGGAACGCACTATCTGCCACATTTTTCTTGCTAAACACTTTCCTCTGTATATGACGGGGGGAGACTTTTCTTTTCTGAATGGAGACACACTACTGCTATTTTTTGCCGGCATGAATTAACGCTAAAGGTAATGATCCCAGGGCATGGGGTCGAATCCCAGCATAAACTTTCACGTTACTGTGAGTTATGGCAGGATCGCTTCTCCCACAGCAAGATTTATTCCCTTGGGGTGTTGTTATCAGGAGCATGCAACAGCTAGGATTTTACAAGCAGCCCCGAGGCCAACAGGAGCATAAAACAAAAATTAAGCAACGAGCCAAGAATCAATGAAGTTATAGAACAGCCTGGTTTAAGTGATAAACAATTCCCTGGGTGAGTTAGGGGAATTACCCTCTTCTTTTAGAAACTTCACTTGTGTGCATAGAGGACTGATTTAGCACCTCATCTACCAGAATCCTCTCATGCTCATTTGAAAAGAATGGGACAACTCAAGAGCAAAGTAATCTATTTTCTTTTAAACATTTAGTTCTAGGCTGTACACTCCCCCCATCTGGAACTAAAGTGCACAGTTAAGCTTTTTGATGATACTTTTAAAAGAAACAGATAGTCACCAGGCAATTGCTCTCTATCCCCTTCCCCAACAATTCATCCATACATTGTATAACATGATAGTTATTTATTTTTTTATATCGTGTTTGTCAAAAATCATGTTCAGGATTTGGAGATCATAAATGATACACAGGGTCCAATTGCCTGTCCATTGGGCAGTACTGATATAGAATGCATCTGGGCTCTATGATGGACCTATTACTGGGGTTGTTGGACTTCAACTCCCATCAGCCCATAAACATACTGGGGAAGTGAAAATGCTACACACCCAACATTTCTCTTTGTAGTTCTGGATGGTAAAAAAAGAGAAGGGAAAACAAAAACAAAAAAGGAGGCCAGAGTCAGCAGCAGTGGGTCCTCTGGGGCCCCTTGGCCATCCTAACATTTGGCCCACTGTGGGCGGTACTGCAATTGGCCCTGGTAGGGAGGCTTGTAATAGAAGAAAGATGCTCCAATGCCTGCACTTCATTTTCTTTACATGTTCTTGCCTTGAATTGTGCTTGTTGAATGATGCTTTCCAGCCGCTGCTACTACAGGATAATTATACTTTAAAGACAGTAAATAATTACAGAACAAATATTCCTTCCCATCCCCTTATGCAAAATGGATGCAACATATATCCAGTCCAGAACTCCTTTAAGAAGAAGCAGAGGCACACTGAGAGGAATCACATGCATTCCACTTTTTTTAAAAAAAGAGCCACAAACACATGTTTTTCACTTAAGTTAAATGCCATAAAATAAATGACATCACTTCTTACTTCTCACCATCTCTCCCAAGGGGGAAAACGCCAACATTTGGCCCCAAGAAAGCTTGCAAAATGTTAAGCAACAACATTCTCCAGCTACTTATTTGCTTACACTCCTATTAAAATCAAATATAGGATCTGAAGACTGCATTCCTTGGACACAGTTCACCAGGACCAATTCATGAGTTGCTTACTTTTTATACTACTACTACTATTTGCTTGTTACCCAAAGGTTTCCAAGTGACATATATCATTGTTAAAAACAAATACAAATGCATCATACTATAAAAACAAAATAGTAAAATAACAAAACAATAAAACAGCAACAACCCCATACAGTCACAGGAAGCTTTGGCAGCATACTAATAACAGACACTATCATCTCAGCCTATCAAATGCCTGGGGGGGAAAGGTAAGTCTTTAACTGGTGCCAAAACAATGTCAACAAAGGTGTCAGGTGGACATCGCTGGGGAGCATATTCCACAGATGGGGAGCCACAACGGAAAAGGCCCTATCCTTGTCACCACCCTCTGAGACTCCTTCAGGGGGGTGACCTGGAGAAGGGACTCAGAAGAAGATCTAAGGATCTGGGTAGGTTCATATAGGGAGAGGCGGTCCAAAGGATATTAGGGTCCTAAGCCATAGAGAGCTTTATAGGTCAAAACCAGTATTTTGATCTGGGCTCAGAATCATACAGGAACTGGCCTCAGAATCATACAGGCAGCCAGTATAACTGGCACAGGAGTGGTGATATGCTCAGTTTGCCTTGAACCCATCAACAATTAAGCAGCCACATTTTGCACTAAGCTTCTGAACCATTTTCAAAGGCAGCCCCAAGTAAAGTGCATTTCAATAATTGAAGTCTGAGGTTACCAGAGCATAGATGATGTACTATGATTACAATTCATTTCAAAGTGACTTGAAAATGTGCCTCTAAGAGTGGAAACACCATGTTCATAGGGACACGGGAAGATGTGTCAGACCAGTGGTCCATCGAGCTCAGTACTGTCTAGACCAGGGGTTGTGGGCCTGTGGGCACATTGAAAATGGAAAAACTGTCGTGAACATCACCCACACCTCACAACCATGTACATACTACAGCCTATTCTATGGCCTACGACAGAATGCTTCTTTCAATCCTTGTTTCAGGGGGGGAAGGGGACTCTGTGGGCACCAGGAAAGGCCTCTCTGTGTCCATGGGTGTCATGTTGGTGACTGCTGGTCTACAGTGACTGGCAATGGTTCTCCAAGTTTTCAAGCAGGGGCTTTCAGCGGCCTACCTGGAGATTCTGGGGGCTGAACCTGTGACCTTCTTCATGCAAAAGCAGATGTTATAATGCTGAGCCACTGTCTTCCCTAGCAATGATAAATAGTAGTTATCAGCAGCATTCATACAATGCCTTAAAGCAGGAGTGGGGAAGCCGTGGCTCTCCACATGTTGCTGGACTACAGCTCCTATCATCCCCCTGACCATTGGCAATGCTGGCTGGGGTTGATGAGAGTGGAGTCCAACAATATCTGCTGCAACTTCTTGGGAATGGTTTCAGTTGATGCGGCCCGATGACTTGAACAAGGTGCTTGCAATGATGCAGCCAGCAATGTGTCCTCTTGACCCTTGCCCTTCTTGACTGGCTTATTAAAGCTTGCCAAGGGGGTTTGACCCAGTGGATCCAGAGTGTGGTCAATGCATCATTGCGGGAGGGAGTGGTTCCAGCTGCCTTGAAAGAGGCGGTGATTTGACCATTCTTGAAAAAGCCCACCCTGGACCCATTGGTTTGTGACAACTACCAACCGGTTGCAAATACCCCCTTTTTAGGAAAGGTGATTGAGAGCGTTGTGGGGCAGCAATTGCAAGTACTCTTGGATGAAACAGATTATCTTGACCCATCCCAGTCTGGGTTCAGGCCTGGTTATGGGACTGAATCAGCTTTGGTTGCCCTGATGGATGGCCTTTATCAGGAGAAGGACAGGGGGAGTGCGACCCTGTTATTCTTACTTGATCTGTCAGAAGCTTTTGATACCATTAACCATGGTATCCTTCTGGGCCGACTTGGTGAGATGGGTATTGGAGGAACTGTTTTACAGTGGTTCCAATCCTATCTCCAGGGTCGTTTTCAGATAACAGCATTGGGTGATTGTCTTTTGCTCCCCTGGCAATTGTGCTGTGGGGTGCCACAGGGTACCATCTTGTCCCCCATGCTATTTAACATCTATATGAAGCCCTTGGGAGCGATCATCAGGAGATTTGGGGCAAGGTGTCGGCAGTATGCTGACGATACCCAGCTCTGTTTCTCTGTAACATCTGAATCGGGAGAGGCCGTGCAAGCTTTGGACCGCTGCCTGGACTCCGTGGTGGGCTGGATGAGGGTAGGTAACCTGAGTTTGAATCCTAGCAAGATGGAGGCGCTGTGGGTTGGTGGTTCCCAAGTTCGGATGATTGGTCAGTTGCCTGCTTTGGATGGGGTTGTACTCCCTCTGAAAGAGCAGGTCCATAGTCTGGGGGTGCTCCTGGACCCATCTTTTTCGCTAGACGCCCAGGTGACCTCCGTGGCTAGGGGTGCCTTTTACCAGCTTTGGCTGGTAAGACAGCTTCGGCTGTTTCTGGACCGGGATAGCCTGACCACTGTTGTCCACGCACTGGTAACCTCCAGGCTGGATTATTGTAATGCGCTCTATGTGGGGTTGCCCTTGAGGTTGATCCGGAAGCTGCAGCTGGTGCAAAATGCGGTGGTGGGACTGCTCACTGGGGCAGGGTATCACCAACATGTCACCCTGCTGCTGAAAGAATTGCACTGGCTGCCCATTTGTTACTGGCCCAAGTTCAAGGTTCTAGTTCTGGTGTACAAAGCTCTATACAGCTTGGGACCAGGATACCTGAAAGACCATCTTACCCCTTATATACCCAGTCAATCACTGCTCTCTGCAGGCGAGGGCCTCCTGCAGATACCATCTTATGAGGAGGTCCATTCTGCACAACATAGGAAATGGACCTTTAGTGTGTTGTCACCTACCCTGTGGAATTCCCTCCCCTTAAATATTAGGCAGGCGCCGTCTCTGTTATCTTTTTGAAGCCTATTGAAGACTTTCCTCTTTCAACAAGCCTTTTAAGTTAAGAGCTATCCCAGTCTGCGTCTGTGTTGGAATTGCTTTTAATATTTTTTAAAAACTTTTTCCCCTAAACAGTATGTTTTTTTAACCCTTTTTATTTAAGCTGTTTTTAAAGCTTTTTTAAAGAATGTTTGTAAAGTTGTTTTGTTTTAATGTATTTTAAGGTCTGTTTTTATCATGTTGTTTGCCACCTTGTGGGAGGAAGGGTGAGATATAAATTAAATAATAAATAAAATAAACAAATAAAATACCTGGAGGGCCACAGCTCCCCCATCCCTGCTTTAGAGTGTCCAAGGCACAGCAAATCAGGTTTCCCTGAGCCTGCTGATCCCTACATCCTATGGTGCTGTTTGGCTACATAAGCCTTGGCACTCAGCCTGAACATCAAGAAATAGAAGGAATGACCAAATATTTAAATTGAACCAACTTATACTTAAAACAGTTGAAAATGTTGTGATGTGGTACAATATATTAAACCACTAGTCTTCAGCCTTGTGCACCCAGATATTGATGGACAAAACTTCCATCGTCCCTGACCACTGACCATGCTGTCTGGGGATGGTGGGAGTTGTCGTTCAACAATATCTGGGGACCCAAATGTTGAATACCAGTGTATCAAGCCGTTGAAAGGAAAAAAGGGGATGTAACTTTGGTTGTAATCCTGCCTATGCACTCTTATTGGGGACTAAGTATTAAAATTAGTGGTACATACTGAGGAAACATGCAGGGGATTGTGCTTTTAGAAGTTCTCTTTTTAGAATGAGTGTGCAGAACCTTTGACCCCCACCTGATGTCGCTGAACTACAACTTTCAGCAGCCCCAGCAAGCATGGCCAATGGGCAGGGATGATGGAAGCTGTAGTTCAATAACATTAGGAGGGCCAAAGGTTCCCCACACCTGCTTTAGAACAATGGTGACACACACACACACACAGAGTGTGTGTAAACGTGTTGCTCAGATTGCTCCCAATTGCATTGAGTGCAATGTGTGAAAAACTGCAATTGCCCTTCACACAAGTAACAAATGAATAATAGAATGACTTCTTCATCTGCCAAATAGAAATCTACAATTCGTATGGGAAAGGTTATTGCAGAACCACAACAAATAATTTGTGCATGAATTGGAGGGCTATGGTGGCATTGAATAAATAATAAATGCAAAAAATCTCACAACATCCTCCTCGCTAGTTCATGCATACACCAGATCCCTCCAATTCATGCACAAACATTTAACAATTCACCATTTACAAAGAAATGTGCCATCTGTTCCCATATGATAAGTCATGTAGCTGTGATTTCTTACTAGTACATCCTTCACTTGTAATACCTATCCTGCAAAGAAGTGGTCTGGGCTGCACAGTGTTAAATGTGGCATTCACCTCTTGGTACAGCAGCGACCCAATGAGTGGAGGCTGGTGGCTCCAATGTCAGTGGGGCAGTGAATCTGTTCTGAGTTTTAGTCCAAATTTCCCAGAAGCTTTCCAAGATGCTTCAGAAAGTTTGGACTAAAACCCAGAGTGGATTCACTGCCCTGCTAACATTGGAGCCACCAGCCTCCACTGGACCCAATATATTTGCAAACCCAGAGGCTCCTTGTCACTCTTTTTATTCAAAGTTCTACTTGTTTTACATCCTTATTTGCCATTGGTTAAAAGTTTAATCATTGAAGATATCATTCACCCCATTTGGCAGTCTACCTGTCTTAGAAACAAACACTGGAACTCATCTTTACAATGCATCTTTGTCCCTTCACAACAAAGGATAAATTCCAGACTCCAGTGTGATAAGGGGCCAGTTTAATGGGGGCTTCAAAACACCAGCAGAATGCCAGTACAGATTTCAGCAGGGAGTGCATTCCATAGCACCAGTGAAAAATCCCGCCTCCACATCACCACAAGCCGATAATCATTAGGTCATGGAATGACTAATCAGATTATTATTATTATTAAATTTATATCCCACCCTTCCATAAAATATCATACAAACATTAAAATATATTAAAACAAACAACTTTAAAAACATATTAAAACATCTTTTTTTAAAAAAGCTTTAAAAACATCTTAAAAAACAATTCCAACACAGACACAGACTGAGATAAGGTCTCTATTTAAAAGGTTTGTTGAAGGAGGAAGGTTCCATTTGTTGATCTTCATGCCTTTATCAGCCAAAGGGGGGGGGAGAGTTGGTCTCTCAGGTAACTTGGTCCAGAATTGTTTAGGGCTTTATATGAAGTAACAAGAACTTAAACCTGGCTTAGTAGTTAACAGGCAGCCAGTGCAGATTCCTTAACATGAGTACGATGTGTGTCTGGTGAAGGGCACCATTCATCACCTGAGCTGCAGCATTGCACCAGCTGCTGCTTCCAGACCAGACCCACATACAGTGCATTACAGTAGTATAAACGTGAGGTTACAGGGCATGAGTCATAGTGGCCAAGCTATCCCAGTCCAGAAAAGAATGCAGCTGATGTGCCTGCCAAAGCTGGTGATAAGCACTCTTTGCTATGCCACAAACATGGGAAGTGGAGATGTTTCTGTCCAGACACCTCTGTATCTTCAGCTCATTTGCTTACTTGCTTAGGCTTATCTGAGATAGATAGGCAGCTGTCTTATACCAGGTCAGGCTATTTGTCCATTCAGTATTGTCTGCTCTGACTGGTAGTAGAACATCAGGATCTCAGGGAGATGTCTTCCCCATCACGGGCTATCTGAACTTTTTATCAGGAAAAATGTCTTTTGCTGAGGCTAGGTAGGAATGCAAGCAGGGTCTCACTAGAGTGGCCTCATGAATCCCGTAAGCAGCTGTGAATCTCACACTCACAACTAGTATATGTACAGAAATTAAAATGGGATCAATTACTCTTTGCGTCTATCACTTTAGGCTGTATTCGGGCAGCACTTTATTCCCTTTTTCTAACATTTCCTTACCTGATTTTTTTGGTGTTTTATGTGATCTTTTACACAACATAAAAGCCATGTCTTATTTCATGTTAATTGCTGAAAAAAATTGTTAATCCAGAAACTCGTGGGACTTTTGAGCTGTAATTTTCTCATGGTTTTCAAGCCACCACCGCCATTCACATGATGAAATTTTGGGAAGTATCCTGGCATACAGCTCTTTCCTACCGTTTTCATGGGGGAATAGAAGCATGCATACACAGAAAGAGGGGGGAATGACAATATGTCTGATGACATCTGTTGTTGTGTCACACTATGTCTACAGGTATGAATGCTTGTTAGTATGACATGGTGGTATGTCAATCGAAAAGCCGCAGTTCCATCATGCAACAGGTAATGCAGTATGTTAGAAAATTCCATTCGCTGCATCGTAGTGGTAAGTGGGCTTGTGTGTTCCAATGAACCCTGTGAGTAATGCCTTCGGGAGTCATGTACTCCCAGCAGGGGGCCCCATGGCGGTAAGGTCAAGAGAGAGGAACCAGACAATGATCCAAGAATATCCTGAAGGGCAGAACAGGAAGAGGATAACAACATGTATGTTACTACGGCTGTGAAGGCAGATGAAGGCTGCAGCAGATAAAAGCCTACTAATCATCATGGTAACCATGCCAATGGACCAAAGCCTTTTTCTGCCAAGGGTGTGTGTTGATCGTTGTGCGCCCATCTCCCCACATAAAACAAATTCACGCACAGATGTCTCCCAGTATTTTGGAGACAATCATACTTGGTCATGGGTGATGGCCACTGTTAGAAACTAGGACAGAAGGGCTAGCATTATAACCAGGAAAGCTAAAGCCATAATTCCCACACCTGAATACACCCTCAGTCTCTTCATACAAGGGCTATTTCTAGATTGGCACATGGAACTGCATGCAGGGAAGGGCCATGGCTCAGCTGCAGAGCTTCTGCTTTGCGCACAGAAGGTCCAAGATTCAAACCCTGGTATCTCCAGGTAGGGCTGGGAGAGTTCCCTGCCTGAAACCCTGGAAAGCTGTTGCTAGTCAGTGTAGACAATACTGAGCAAGAGGGATCAATGGTCTGAGTTGGTATAAGGTAGCTTGCTAGGTTCGTGTGCTATGCATCTCACAGAATCATAGAACAGTAGAGTTGGAAAGGGCCTATAAGGCCATTGAGTCCAACCCCCTGCTCAATGCAGGAATCCAAATCAAAGCATATGTGACAGGTGGCTGTCCAGCTGCCTCTTGAATGCCTCCAGTGTTGGAGAGCCCATCACCTCCCTAGGTCATTGGTTCGATTGTTGTACCACTGTAATAGTTAGGAAGATTTTCATGATGTTCAGTCAAAATCTGGCTTCCTTTAACTTGAGTCCATTATTCCATATCCTGCACTCTGGGATGATCAGGAAGAGGTCCTGGCCCTCCCCTGGGTGACAACCTTTCAAGTACTTGAACACTACTTTCATATCTCCTCTTGGTCTTCTCTTCTCCAGGCTAAATATGCCCAGTTCTTTCAGTATCTCCTCATAGGGCTTTGTTTCCAGTCCCCTGATCATCCTTGCTGCCCTCCTCTGAACGTGTTCCAGTTTGTCTGCATTCATCTTAATGTGTGGCATCCAGACGAGGCCCAACCAATGCCTAATAGAGGAGAACTAGTATGCGATTTGGAAACTATACTTCTATTAATGTGCCTTTTTGCAGCCATGGCACACTGTTGGCGCATATTCAGCTTGTGATCAACAACAATTCCAAGATCCTACTTGCATGTAGTATCGCTGAGCCACGTTTTCCCCATCTTATAACTAGTTTCTTTTTCCTAGGTGTAGAACTTTGCACTTATCCCTGTTAAATTTCATTCGGTTATTTTCAGCCCAATTCCAGCCTATCAAGATCACTTTGAATTTTGTTTTTGTCTTCCACGTTATTAGATACCCCTCCCACTTTTGTATCTTCTCCAGATTTGATAAGCATTCCCTACACCTCCTCATCCAAGTCATTAATAAAAACATTGAAGAGCGCTGAGCCTAGGAGTGAGTCCTGTGGTACCCCGCTTGTTACCTCTCCCCAGTTTGAGAAGGAATCATTGATGAACACTCTTTGAGTACGATTCTGGAGCCAACTGTGGATCCAACTAGTAATTGTTCCATCCGGCTCACATTTAGCTAGTTTGCTAATCAGAATATCATGAAACACTTTGTCAAAAGCTTTGCTTCGAGATATATTATATCTACAGCATTCCTACAGTCTATGAGGGAGGTTACCTGATCAAAAAATGAGATGAGATTAGTTTGGAAGGATTTGTTCTTGATAAATCCATATGGGCTTCCAGTAATTACTGCATTGTTTTCAAAGCGCTTACAGACTGACTGCTTTATAATCTGCTCCAGAATTTTCCCAGGGATTGATGTCAGGCTGACTGGTCTGCAGTTCCCAGATTCCTTCTTTTTGCCCATTTTGAAAATGGGGACTACATCAGCCCTCCTCTAGTCATCTGGCACTTCACCAGTCCTCCAGATTTCACAAAGATAATAGACAGTGGTTCTGCGAGTTCTTCAGCCAGTTCCATCAATACTCTAGGGTGTAGTTCATCAGGCTCTAGAGATTTGAACTCATTCAAAGTGATTAGGTATTCCTTGACCATTTGTCTATTTGTCTGAAGCTGCAATCCTGTCTCTTCAACTTCACGTTTGCCAGGAGGGTCATAGACCTTGTTTTGGGAGAAGATTAAGCCAAAGTAGGAATTGAACACTTCTGCCTTTTCTTTGCCATCTGTTATCATTTTGCCATCCTCATGGAGTAGCTGTTCCAGCATTTCTTTTCTCTGACTTTTACTGTGGATGCACCTGAAGAGCACTTTTTTTTTGCTTTTGGCATCTCTCACTAACCTCACCTCATTCCCATCTTTAGCCTTCTAACGCCATCCCTGCAATTCTATGCTACCTGTCTGTACTCTTCCTTTGTGGCCTGGTCATCCTTCCACTTCCTGTATGTGTCGTTTGTTTTCAGGTCATCTCTAAGCTTTTTGTGAAACCACATTGGCCTCTTCTGCTGTCTTTTCCCTTGTTTCCTTGTTGGAATTGTTTGCCATTGTGCCTTTAGAATTTCCTCTTTTAGAAACTCCCACCCATCCTTTTCTCATTAGGGTCACTTGCCATGGAACCTTACTTGTCATTGCTCTGAGTTTATTAAAACTGGCTTTCCTGAAGTCCAGGGTATGGCTATACTCCCCTTTTGCTTCCTTTAAAATCAAGAACTCAGTTGATAGACTTCAACCTCCTACCCCCAATTCCAGTGCATCCATGCGCTTCATGGATTGGCTGCTCTGTGTCTCATTCAAATCCTATTTGTTCTTTCACTAGTGGGTTTTATTATCTTAACTGCATACTAAATCATTGCTGGGGATGGCAAGCACTGGGCAAATTAAGAGAAGCTGTCTAAAATTGCCTGAAGACAAGAATAAAACCAAACCAAATGGCTACTTTAAACCTCATGGTTTACATCAGACAAAGTCACGAATGCAGGTGCCATCCTGTTTGGACAAAGACATAGTGGAGTTGCCTCCCCCCATTTTTCCCCCATGTGCCCAACTTCAAAAGAAAAAGAAATCTTTGGAAAGCGTTCTCCTCCCCTTCACAAGAGTTAGACCTTGCCTACTGAGACAGGGAGAGATAGCTGGAAGCTCTGCTTTCTCCTTTCCACTAGAAGATGTATAGGAGGTGAGCAAAGGGCAGGGCTGGATTAAGCTGAGGAGGGCCCCTAGGCTGATTCTGAGCCACCTGCCATCCTGTCCCATCCCATCCCCCCGCTTCACCTACCTTTCTGCTTTTTTTTGCAGCTCCGCGCACTGTGTGCACAGGTTTGCCATCAATCAAGATGGCGGCTGAGGTTTCCCTAAGGAGCTGAAGCCTCTGCTGCCATCTTGGTTGATGGCAGCAATGCTGGCATGTAGCACACATGCGTGCCATCAACCAAGATGGCGGCAGATGCTTCAGCCCCTTAGGGAAACCTCAGCCGCCATCTTGATTGATGGCAAACCGCAAAAAACAGTGGAGAAAAAGGTAAGTGAAGTGGGGGGATGGCGGGCGGTTCGGAAGCTCTTGTCCCGTGATCCGTGGCTCCTGTCCTGCTTCCGCGGATTGCGGGCCCCCAAGAGCTCTGGGCCCCTAGGCTTCAGCCTACTAAGCCTAATGGATAATCCTGCCCTGGCAAAGGGGCAGCATTTAGGGAGGGCATGGAGACACCTTCCTGGGCTTTAGAACACAATGCTCTTATTCCTCTGGAGTACCCTTTATTTCAATGGCATTGGCTCAACATTACAGAAATATGGGAATAAGGCAAATCGAATGAAGGTTAAGGGTATCATTGGCTACCAGTTATGATACCTATGTGCTACCTTCCAGGATCAGAAGCAGTTTGGATGCGTCTTGGTGCCAGAGGCTGGAGAAATGACTGGGAGAGGGCTATTGCCCTCCTGTTCTGCTTGTGGGTTTCCTGTAGCCATCTGGTTGGCCTCTGGGGGAAATTGGGATGTGGGACTAGAAAGGCCTTTGGGGTCTGACCCAGCAAGGCTCTTCCAATGTTCAGATGGTCAGAGCAGTGATGACAGGGGCTCTTCGGGAACGGTAGGATGGAAGGCAGGGAGCCCAGCAGTAGGTAGAGCCAGAGCCAACGACAGGCAGAGCCAATTCTACTTTGGTCCACATCCTCCTCCCTACTGAGTTCTACATGGGCAGCACAGGAGCCACATTCACACCAGGCATTTATTCCACTATTATTCCACTTTCAACAGTCATGGATTCCCCCAAAGAATCCTGGGAAGTGTAGTTTGTGAAGGGTGCTGAAAGCTGATAGAAAACTCCTGTTCCCCTCACAGAGCTATAATTCTCAGAGTTTTCTGGGAAGAGGAAATGACTGTTAAATTACTGTGGCAAACTATAGCTCCATGAGAATAGGAGTTTCCTAACAGCTCTCAGCCTCTGGCCACATTCACGCCAGGCATTTATTCCACTGTTATTCCACTTTCAACAGTCATGGCTTCCCCCAAAGAATCATGGGAAGTATAGTCTGGCGTGAATGTGGCCAGAGGCTGAGGAAGAGGAGGAGGAAGGTGATAGCCAGGGCTTCCCCCGGGCCACTCTCAGTGAGAAACAGGCAAACAGGGACTGGCTGAGGTTGGTGTGGCACCGGACCAGCCTCCTCTCGTTCAGAGTGATGGCAATCAACACTAACATAGGCATACATGCTAGTTTAAAACAAGACGTAGTCCTTTGCTTAAATAAAGGTAGTTGGCCTATATGGATGGCTATATCTATTAGATATGAAACAGCAGGTGCCAAAAATGCTCTTAAAAGACACAATTGTCAGTTTTGTTAGAGTTGAATTTCATATCTTTAAAGCAGGAATAGTTCATAGACTCCAAGAAGTATTTTTTTTACAAAATCCACTGCACAAGGGACCACACAATGGAAGGAGTTCCCAAAGCTTATTGAAAAAGCATGTGGTACAATTGTTCTTGAAGTCTCAAAGCAAGGGAGAAAGGGGGGGAGCTATAATAATCAAACTATGATGTCAGGAACCCCAAAACCACAATGTCTAAAGAGGAAATTTATGCTGAAGAGAAATTGCCAATTCCCAACCTTAAGCCAGCATGGAAAGTAAGGTGTTTGCTTCAGGTTTTTCCCCACCCCACCCCGGGGGGGGGAGAGATGACATAAAGCATTTTCTTAAGGTTTGATTCTCTGCAAAACGTTGGCAAGCATATTTCATGGAGCAATGTTTGTTAAAAGAAGGAATGCAGGCAGCTCTTGTAAGAGGGATGTCAGCAAAGCTCACTGTGCTTAGGCCTAGATGTAAAGCCAGCCTCAGCTGAGAGTTTTTTGAGCTCCTAAACTCTTCTCTGACTCTGACTGGTCAGTGAAGCTACTGTAGGCATGGGGAACCTTTGGCCCTCCATATGCTGCGGAACTATAACTCCCAATAAGCATGGCCAATGGGCAGGGATCGTGGGAGCTGTAGTTCAGCAACATCTGGAAGGCCAGAGGTTCCCCAAGCCTGGTGCGGAAAATGCTGATCTTCCCCCCACCCTTGCAGAATTTCATATACATATATGTGATGGGAATTTAGTTCTGATTCCATGTGGGTTGAAAGACTCTCATACCATGATCATGCAGAGAACATAAGAACATAAGAAGAGCCTGCTGGATCAGGCCAGTGGCCCATCTAGTCCAGCATCCCGTTCTCACAGTGGCCAACCAGGTGCCTGGGGGAAGCCCGCAAGCAGGACCCGAGTGCAAGAACACTCTCCCCTCCTGAGGCTTCCGGCAACTGGTTTTCAGAAGCATGCTGCCTCTGACTAGGGTGGCAGAGCACAGCCATCACAGCTAGTAGCCATTGATAGCCCTGTCCTCCATGAATTTGTCTAATCTTCTCTTAAAGCCATCCAAGCTGGTGGCCATTACTGCATCTTGTGGGAGCAAATTCCATAGTTTAACTATGCGCTGAATAAAGAAGTACTTCCTTTTGTCTGTCCTGAATCTTCCAACATTCAGCTTCTTTGAATGTCCACGAGTTCTAGTATTATGAGAGAGGGAGAAGAACTTTTCTCTATCCACAATGCCATGCATAATTTTATTCACTTCTATCATGTCTCCTCTGACCCGCCTTTTCTCTAAACTAAAAAGCCCCAAATGCTGCAACCTTTCCTCGTAAGGGAGTCGCTCCATCCCCTTGATCATTCTGGTTGCCCTCTTCTGAACCTTTTCCAACTCTAGAATATCCTTTCTGAGATGAGGCGACCAGAACTGTACACAGTATTCCAAATGCGGCCGCACCATAGATTTATACAATGGCATTATGATATCGGCTGTTTTATTTTCAATACCTTTCCTAATTATCGCTAGCATGGAATTTGCCTTTTTCACAGCTGCCGCACACTGGGTCGACATTTTCATCGTGCTGTCCACTACAACCCCGAGGTCTCTCTCCTGGTCGGTCATCGCCAGTTCAGACCCCATGAGCGTATATGTGAAATTCAGATTTTTTGCTCCAATATGCATAATTTTACACTTGTTTATATTGAATTGCATTTGCCATTTTCCCGCCCATTCACTCAGTTTGGAGAGATCTTTTTGGAGCTCTTCACAATCCCTTTTTGTTTTAACAACCCTGAACAATTTAGTGTCGTCAGCAAACTTGGCCACTTCACTGCTCACTCCTAATTCTAGGTCATTAATGAACAAGTTGAAAAGTACAGGTCCCAATACCGATCCTTGAGGGACTCCACTTTCTACAGCTCTCCATTGGGAGAACTGTCCGTTTATTCCTACTCTCTGCTTTCTGCTTCTTAACCAATTCCTTATCCACAAGAGGACCTCTCCTCTTATTCCATGACTGCTAAGCTTCCTCAGAAGTCTTTGGTGAGGTACCTTGTCAAACGCTTTTTGAAAGTCTAAGTACACTATGTCCACTGGATCACCTCTATCTATATGCTTGTTGACACTCTCAAAGAATTCTAATAGGTTACTGAGACAGGACTTTCCCTTGCAGAAGCCATGCTGGCTCTGCTTCAGCAAGGCTTGTTCTTCTATGTGCTTAGTTAATCTAGCTTTAATAATACTTTCTACCAGTTTTCCAGGGACAGAAGTTAAGCTAACTGGCCTGTAATTTCCGGGATCCCCTCTGGATCCCTTTTTGAATATTGGCGTTACATTTGCCACTTTCCAGTCCTCAGGCATGGAGGAGGACCCGAGGGACAAGTTACATATTTTAGTTAGCAGATCAGCAATTTCACCTTTGAGTTCTTTGAGAACTCTCGGGTGGATGCCATCCGGGCCCGGTGATTTGTCAGTTTTTATATTGTCCATTAAGCCTAGAACTTCCTCTCTCGTTACCACTATTTGTCTCAGTTCCTCAAAATCCCTTCCTGCAAATGTTAGTTCAGGTTCAGGGATCTGCCCTATATCTTCCACTGGGTCCAATTGCCTCCCTAGATGGTCTCCTGCTTTGAATGTATTTATAGAATTTTTTGTTGTTGGTTTTTATGTTCTTAGCAATGTGCTCCTCAAATTCTTTTTTATCATCCCTTATTGTCTTCTTGCATTTCTTTTGCCAGAGAAAGAGTGGAACAGTATCTGCTTTGCATGCAAAAGGTCCCCAGTTCAATCCCCAGCATCTCCAGGTAGGGCTGGGAGAGACCCCTGTCTGAAGTCCTGGAGAGGCACTGCCAATCAGTGTAGACAATACTGAGCTACATGGACACTGTATGAGGCAGCTTCCTGTGTTCCCATCTTCTACATCTTGCATGGGCCACCAGGCCTTTTGTCTATTGGTGAGGAAGTAGGGCTGCACATATACACAAGTACCCCATGGACATGAATATTTCTGGGTCTTTAACTGAGAGAGATGGTGTACCGTGGGGCAACTTACAATTATACCCAGGGAGGGGGATTAGTAACTAGACAAGAGACTTGAACTTTGAATCAAGGAATTGATCATTTAATATAAAAGGGTAATATGGTGGGCTGTTACAGAAATGAGAGATTGCTTAGACAGAATTCAACTTGAAATGCCAACTCTGAGGTTAAGTTTTAAGAGGCGGGATAGATAGGAGGAACCTAATGCTAAATATGGAAATGGGAGGGGCGCAGCAGGCATGGAGCTGAACAAGGGTATGATATAGGTAGCAACGTGTCCTCTTGACCCTTGCCCATCTTGGCTTATTAAAGCTTGCCGAGGGGGTTTGACCCAGTGGATCCAGAGTGTGGTCAATGCATCATTGCGGGAGGGAGTGGTCCCACCCACCTTGAAAGAGGCGGTGATTCGACCACTCCTGAAAAAGCCCACCCTGGACCCATTGGTTTGTGACAACTACCGACCGGCTGCAAATACCCCCTTCTTAGGGAAGGAGATTGAGGGTTGTGGTGCAGCAACTGCAAGTACTCTTGGATGAAACAGATTATCTTGACCCATTCCAGTCTGGGTTCAGGCCTGGTTATGAGACTGAATCGGCTTTGGTCGCCCTGATGAATGACCTTTATCGGGAGAAGGACAGGGGGAGTGCGACCCTGTTATTCTTACTTGATCTCTCAGAGCCTTTTGATACCATTGACCATGGTATCCTTCTGGGCCGACTTGGTGAGATGGGTATTGGAGGAACTGTTTTACAGTGGTTCCGATCCTATCTCCAAGGTGGCTCTCAGAGAATAGCATTGGGTGACTGTCTTTCACTCCCCTGGCAGTTGTGCTGTGGGGTGCCGCAGGGTACTATCTTGTCCCCCATGCTGTTTAACATCTATATGAAGCCCTTGGGAGCAGTCCTCAGGAGCTTTGGGGCGAAGTGTCAGCAGTATGCTGACGATACCCAGCTCTATTTCTCCATAACATCTGAATCGGGAGCCCTGGACTACTGCCTGGACTCAGTGGTGGGCTGGATGAGGGCCAATAAACTGAGTCTGAATCCTAGCAAGACAGAGGCGCTGTGGGTTGGTTCTCGAGTTCGGATAATTGGTCAGTTGCCTGCTTTGGATGGGGTCGTACTCCCTCTGAAAGAGCAGGTCCATAGTCTGGGAGTGCTCCTGGATCCATCTTCGTCGCTAGAGGCCCAGGTGACCTCCGTAGCTAGGAGTGCCTTTTACCAGCTTCGGCTAAGACAGCTGTGGCCATTTCTGGACTGGGATAGCCTGAGTACTGTTGTCCATGCACTTGTAACCTCCAGGCTGGATTACTGTAATGTGCTCTATGTGGGGCTGCCCTTGAGGTTGGTCTGGAAGCTGCAGCTGGTGCAAAATGCAGGAGCGAAACTGCTCACTGGGGCAGGGTATCACCAACATGTCACCCCGCTGCTGAAAGAATTGCACTGGCTGCCCATTTGCTACCGGGCCAAGTTCAAGGTTCTAGTTTTGATATACAAAGCTCTATATAACTTGGGACCAGGATACCTGAAAGACCGTCTTACCCCTTATATACCCAGTCGATCACTGCGCTCTGCAGGCGAGGGCCTCCTGCAGATACCATCTTATCAGGAGGTTCGTTGTGCACAATATAGGAAACGGACCTTTAGTGTGTTGTCACCTACCCTGT
The DNA here is from genome assembly GCF_030035675.1 of Rhineura floridana. Classification (NCBI taxonomy): domain Eukaryota; kingdom Metazoa; phylum Chordata; class Lepidosauria; order Squamata; family Rhineuridae; genus Rhineura; species Rhineura floridana. The sequence continues at coordinate 183,149,123 of NC_084483.1, forward strand.
GGAATTCCCTCCCCTTAAATATCAGGCAGATGCCATCTCTGCTATCTTTTCGGTGCCTTTTGAAGACTTTCCTCTTTCAACAAGCCTTTTAAGTTGACACCTATCCCAGTCTGTGTCTGTGTTAGAATTGCTTTAATATATTTTTAAATATGCTTTTAACCTTTTTTTTCCCGTTTTTTAAAAAAGATGTTTTTAAAGCTTTTAAAAATGTTTGTAACTTCTTTTGTTTTACTGTATTTTAAGGTCTTTTAATGTTGTTTTGAAGTGTTTTTAGCGTTTCTGTTTGCCGCCCTGGGCTCCTACTGGGAGGAAGGGCAGGATATAAATCAAATAATGATGATGATGATGATGATGATGATGATGATGATAATAATAATAATAATAAACAGTGCCGGCCTGAAGCAGCTAACCTGCTGTGGGACTTGGGCAGAAAGACAGAAACCAAATAGGAAAAAGGAAACCAGAATGCAGACATTACCTCTGCTACAATGGAGAGAGAGAGATTGAACCTGGGACCTGATGCATGTAAGGCAGAAGCTCTGCCACTAAGCTATGCCCCTCACTTCCAGACAGAGCATTTATTTGTTATTATATTACATTTATATCCCACCCTTCCTCCCAGAAGGAGCCCAGGGTGGCAAACAAGAGGCAAAACACTAAAAACATCTACAATACATCTTAAATTGTGTTTTAAATTGTGTTTAACATATTTGTTTTAAATTGTATATTTGTTTTAATGTTTTTGATTGCTGTAAACCGCCCAGAGAGCTTCAGCTATGGGGCGGTATACAAGTGCAATAAATAAATAAATAAACAAATAAAATTAAAAACAAAGGATTATCAATACCTTGGCACAATCATTAACCAAAATGGAGACAATAGTCAAGAAATCAGAAGAAGGCTAGGATTGGGGAGGGCAGCTGTGAGAGAACTAGAAAAGGTCCTCAAATGTAAAGATGTATCACTGAACACTAAAGTCAGCATCATTCAGACCATGGTATGTCCGATCTCTATGTATGGATGTGAAAGTTGGACAGTGAAAAAAGCTGATAAGAGAAAAATCAATGCATTTGAAATGTGGTGTTGGAGAAGAGCTTTGCGGATACCATAGACTGCAAAAAAGACAAATAATTGGGTGTTAGAACAAATTAAACCAGAACTATCACTAGAAGCTAAAATGATGAAACTGAGGTTATCGTACTTTGGACACATAATGAGAAGACATGATTCACTAGAAAAGACAATAATGCTGGGAAAAACAGAAGGAAGTAGAAAAAGAGGAAGACCAAACAAGAGATGGATTGATTCCATAAAGGAAGCCACAGACCTGAGTTTATAAGATCTGAACAGAGTGGTTCATGACAGATGCTAGTGGAGATCACTGATTCATAGGGTCGCCATAAGTTGTAGTCGACTTGGAGGCACATAACAACAACAACAACAAAAACAAAGCATCTTAAAATGTATTTTTAAAAAAATCTTTAGAAACATCTTAAAAACAATTCCAACAGAGATGCAGACTGGGATAAAGCCTACACTGGAAAGGCTTGTTGAAAGAGGAAGGTTTTCAGAAGGTGCCAAAAAGACAACAGAAGTGGTGCCTCTTTAATATTTAAGGGGAGGGAATTTCACAGGGTAGGTGCCACAACGTTAAAGGTCTGCTTCCTATGTTGTGCAGAACAGACCTCCTGATGAGATGGTATTTACTGGAGGCCCTCACCTGCACAGTGAAATGATAAATTGGGTATGTAAAGGAGGGAGATGATCTTTCAGGTATCCTGGTCCTTAGCCCAGTAAACAATGGCAGTCATAACCTGAAGATCAGAAACAGGAAATGATTGCATCTATTCATTCAGAGGCAGTGTGCTTTTGAATACCACTTGCTGGGAAGCAACAACAGGAGAAGACAGTTATCTTCATAGCCTGTTGATGAGCTCCCCAAAAGTAGTTAACTGACCACCATTAGAAGCATGATGCTGGAGGAGAAAGCTCTTTGGATCTGATCCAGTAAGGCTCTACATTCTTAGGCTTTAAAAAAATTGGATGGTGCTCAGTTCCACATTCTCCCCCCCCCAGTCCCATAAAATAGTAGCAATACCTCCAATCCTGATTAAACACCGCAAAGGACAGTGCCAGCAGCTGCCAAGGCAGAGCCCCTTAATTTCCAATGGCTTTCTTTCCATGCACAGCACATTTTCAAATAAAGCGAGGCTGGAAGTTATAAACACAGACTTCGGCATGTCTACTTTTTGCATCTTGCTAGGACAGGCTGTAGTTTGGCCACTTGAAGTCAGAAAGTGCTTTTAGCAGCTGTAGCTAATTAAGCAGGAGAATCAAAGACAAATCCAAGAGGATCCAGAGACTGTGCACAGGCAACTGAGGTGGCGTTGTGGATATAGGCTGTCTAGAGAAAATGATATTGTATTGCTGAGGTCATCAAAAATGCACATTATCATCTCCCACCTGGGATTCTTTGTTGTCTGAATTTAGCTCCAGCCAGCTTGTCTTCAGCCAACTGATGATCTCATTCAAGGAAGGAAAGAAGCTCAATAACGATAACAGCAGGTGATGTCAAGGAGTGTTTGTCCCCCAATAAAATTAGCTCTGGCCCAGAACAGGCATTATGGAAGCTGCAAGACAGCCCCCAAAACAGCAGCCCCACACTCTCACTTCCTCTCCCCAGCGATGTTTTGTAACATGTCACAATGTGCCAAGTTTCTCCACCCTTGCAAGCAACAGGTAATGAAATAAAACAGGGGTGGGGATATGACATCACGTGATATGATTTGTGTTACTAGTAGGGATGGAAAGATCTGACAGTTTCGGTTCTCTGTTTCTCAGTTTTCAATCTTAAATCCAGTTTGCCACACACCTACAGCAATTTGCCCTTGAAGACAACTTGGAAACTTCAACTGGTCCAAAATACAGCAGCCAGATTACTGGCTGGGGTTTCCTTTAGATCTCATACAACCCCTGTTTTAAAACAGCTGCATTGGTTTCCAGTTTGTTTCTGGATTTAATTGAAGATGCTCACGCTAGTGTTTAAACAATGTAGGCCCCAAATATCTGAAAGACCGCCTCCTTCCTTACAGGCCCTCTCGAGTGTTGAGATCAGCAGAGGGGCCCCTTGGGTAATTCCTCCACCTTTGGAAGCTTGGGGAGGGGGTGTAGCCCAGGACAAGGCATTCTCTGTAGTAGCCCTTAAGTTGTGGAACTCCTTCTCCACTGAGGTGTGTCTAGCAACTTCACTGTACAGTTTTCAGCAAAAGCTGAAGATGAACCTCTTTGCCCTGGACTTTGACACATGAGACATGTAATTGCAGGACCCATCTTATTTTGGGATTTTAGGTTGTTTTTAATGTATAGTTTTTAATTGTTGTAACCCACTATGTATGGCATCTTTGGGTGAAGGGAAGGTAATAAATAAATAAATAAATAAATTGCAATGTTTAAAAAATCCTCATGAAAATTGTTTCTAATAAACACATTTTTGTATGCAGTTTTGACTATGTACATATTTTTTCAAGCAATTTCTCCTAATATAATGCATTTTTGTATGTTTTTTCAGTAATAATTAATTTTTATCCACACTTTCCCCTAATATATGCATGCCTGTAAACATTTGTTGGTTCGAGAACTGCATTGCAAAATTTGGATGTGCAAATTTCAAAGGATGGCTGTGTTCCGGTTCTCATACTGTTTTGGAAAGTGTGGATTTGATAGATTTGGCTTTAAATGCAAAACTGAATCGGATTTCTTCCCCATCCCTAGTTACTAGGCTTTGCCAGGGGGGAGAGAGAGGAGAAGGAGAAGATGGAGGGATGGCTTTTTTACAATGTTTGCTTAGTGTTCAGGTTTTTAATGGATCAGATTGTCTGGAAGTTGGGAAGCAATTAGACCCCCACAACTGGTTAGAAGGACCACAGTTGTAGAGCAGATGCTTTGCATGCAGGAATCAAATCTCTGGCCTCTCCAGGTAGGACTGGGAGTGTCTCTTGTATGAAATTCTGGAGAGCCACCGCCAATCAGTGTAGACCATACAATGCTAGATGGACTAATGGTCTGACTCACTATAAGGCAGTTTCCTATGTTAACTAATGAATATTTTAGTTTTCCTCTGCAGTGTCCAGGAACAAGAGCACAATATGCTGGGAATATAGGAAGCTGCCATATACAGAGTCAGACCATTAGTGTATAGAGTCACCCAACACTGACTGACAGCAGCTCTCCAGGATATCAGATAGGAGACTTTTCTAGCTCTTCCTGGAGATGCCAGGAATTAAACTTGGGACCTTTTGCATGTAAAGCATGTGCTCTTCCACAAAGGTACAGCCCTGGGAGGTACAGCTGTACCATGAAGGTATAGCCAATGACTTCAGGGTTGCCAGGGATAGAACCTTTCAGCTGCCAAATGCCTGTGTAAACAGGAAATGTTTTAAAATTCCTCTTAAATGTCAATCATGAGGGAGACAGATGCACATCAGCAATGAGGGCATTCCACAAGTGGGGAATCACCACTGAGAAGGCCCTACAAAGCCATGTGACTTGTAACATTTATTTATTTTTTCCTCCCAAAGGAGCCCAGGGTGGCAAACTTTAAAACAGTACTATTCAAAATAAAATAAAAAAGATTTAAAAACAATTACAAGCATCTAAAAACATTAAAAACAGACTGATAAATTAAGCTACGTAGGTTGATAAATTAAGCCACGCTTGGTTTCTAAATGCAAGTAAATGATTTGGCAAATTTATTATTCTTTTCAAAGCTGATTTCAGAGATAAATTTAAATATCCAGCAACTTCTAAGTTTGTATGTGCTGTAAAAACACTTTAGTTAATATATTGCACAAGAAATATTTTTAAAGGCTACTGTCCTATGCCACTTATTTAAGAGTAAATCCAATTGAACTTACTTCTGAGTCACCTTGCATAGGACTGAAGTGTTAAAAAAGAAAGCTGTATTTTATTGCAAAACTCAATTTTGTTTCCTGCAAAACCCAAGAAGACAGTTTTATCAAACTAAATGCTATTTCAAATTTGTTTCTTCCAATAGTTCCAAACACAAAAACACTATTGTCAGTTCAAAGGACAACTGTTTTTCATAGTTGGTCACAAGTCCAGATCATATAATTGTTCAAAATACAAAACGAATCAATGGTCTCTATGGTAGCCTCTCTCAAGAAATAAATCAGAAGTACTTCCTGAACTCCTTTTTACTAATCTTCTGTAGTGGAGGGAAGAGAAAGGGTTAACTCTGAATATCAGATTGAAAACAAAGTCTAGCTTTGAAGGAAACAGTTGTTAATGTTGCATCCATTTTGGAATAAACATATCAAATTAAGGATTCTTAGATGAGAAGTTAATCATCTGTGTAATGCTCCAAACACACATTTCTTTGTTGTGTTTATATAAACGTTTTATTGCCTGGTATAAATTACATGGAACTCACCTGTCCTCTTATGAAGCAAATCATGTGTTTCCAGGTGCAGTTTTCCATTAGCTGCGAAAGGGCAGAAGGAGTAGCAAAACCAGTTCTTTTATTAATCTTCAGCTCTGGCAGTTTGTTTTTCACACTATCCTGCTAATCATGACTGCAACCATAATCTAAATGGCCTATCCCCAAAATGTATGTAGAGGGAGTGAGAAATAATTTATACCTCTTTTTCTGTGGAACTGATAGGTTTTGGCAATCATCCCAGGTCATTTAGAAGTGTATTTCCATGAGACAAAGTTGCTTAAAACAGGCTCTGCACTACTTAGAATCCAATTTATTACATCTTACTTTAGGTGACCAGTGTATGTGATACACGGGGTAGGATTTAATCATTACCTTTTAACTGACTTGCATTAATTGAATAGCTTATTGATTACTTTACCAGATCATCTCGTAAGTGGCCTGTACCTTATGGAAGTGCCTGCCAGAAACACTTTAGCATGGTTTGCATTGATCCTGATTAAGATAGCAAACATAAGAGTGAAAATTAGGGCTGTCACCCAGTTTAGTTTTTAAGTGTATGGGTTTCAATAGGTTTATTTATTTAAAGCATTTTTTTACCCCGCTCTTCAGCCAAAAAAGCTCCCAGAGAATTTTTATATGTTTCTGGTGTTTTTACCCACCCTTCATTCAAGGGTGGGTTACACAGAATAAAAATACAATTACAAAAGAATCAAGAAGCAGTAAATCATAAAACAGCAACAATAAAACAACTAATAATTCCATGTGGAGGGACGACAACTAAAAAATCATACTTGACTTCCAAAGGCCATGGTAAACAGGTGCATCTTAAGTGCTCAACTAAAGGGGTATAGGTTTGATGCCAGACACACCTCTATGGGGAGACAGTTTAGGGGTTGCCACAGTGAAGTCCCTGTCATGAGCCACCGCCACCAACCCCTGGCTCTCTGATGGGAGCAGTACTCACTGATCTCAATACCTGGACTGGTTCATATAGGAGGAAGCACTCCTTCAGGTATTCGGGGCCCAAGTCATTTAGGACTTTATACATCATAATAAGCACCTTGAATTGGGCTTGGAAGTGAATAGGCAACCAGTGCTGATATTTCAGGACAGGTATAATATCAAACAACCATATCATACAGCATAAGATCATTTAAAAATTCTTACAATAAAAAGACACAAAAGGAAAAAGGGAAGGCAATTGCCTATTCACTCAGTAAGACTTCCAAATTAATTATCAAAAAGTTGTTCTAACTAACTTTGCTATATTTTACCTATTTGAGTGGAGTACTGGATTTAAAGAACATGTGAGCTCCTTGTAGAAAAGAAGTTCAGAAAAATTTGCTCTACAGAGCATCTTTGTCTGAATTGGATGGTTCCAACTGATGAAATGCCTGACATATTTATAAGAATTAGAGTCCAGGAAAACCAACTTCTTCCTTATACGGAGAGTAGGGTGCACCAATAGAGAAAGAAGTTCAGTTTCTGATGTAAGCAACCTAACCAGCCAATCAGGAATTTACTTGGTAGCTGCTTCTTTCTTAATGAATCTGAACTTCCATTACAAAAGAACTAGACAGTTTAGACCAGCTTGGTCATTGTAAAAAAGGGGATTAAACTGGGAATGTAGATTTAGAAATAAAACCTAGGATATTCAGGAGTCATCTGCAGGGTTACCAAATCCCAGATACTCTAGATGGTGCTGTTGGTCTACATAAGAATACAGGGGTTTGCCATATCACATTATGTGAGGAGGAGCTTTAACATAAGGGACAGTTCTGAACGTATATCTGACGTGCTCTGTGACAACTGATTCCCTTCTATTCTTCCAGTATTCATTATAAATTCCTGATTTTTCTACCTATTTTCCTGTATTATCTAATTAAATGTACAGTATAGGCCAGAAGTGACCAACATGTTGCCTTCCAGATGTTGAGGGCTAGAAATCCCATAGCTCCTTACCACCGGCCATACCCGTTGGAGCTGATGGCAACAGTAGTCCAAAACATTTGAAGGACACCAGTTGGCTACCCTGTCACAGGCCATTTGCCAAGGAATTAGTCCACTTTTGTGTTCTGTTCAGTAACAAACTACAAGGCAATATTGTTTCTCTCAAACCGGGCCTCCTAGCAACCAGGCGCCAGCACCTTAGCTCCTAAGCCACCATGGCCAAATTTGTGCCAGAAGTCTTTCTCAGGGGTGGGTCTGGGCTGCAGCAGCACCCAGTCAGCTGACCACAAGAACCAATCTGGCTCCAAGCATTGGAAAATCCCTGCCTCAGACCTTCAGTTTGAGCAACTTGTCTCACTGGAAAGGAAACCCTTCGGATTAGCTCCTGGCCCCTTCCCCGACTACTGCTTTTGAAATTCAACCTCCTCCTGCCTTTGGAACTGGGCCTCCTGCTTGTCTTGGAAGCTGTTATCACAGCCTTCACCAACTTAGCGCCCTCCAGATGTTTTGGGTTATAATTCCCATCATCCCCAGCCAACACAGTGCTCTGCAGGGGTGTAGTTGTGATGACAATGAGACTTGTCGGTAGGAGAAATAGGGATTGGAGCCATGCCCCGACTGCATCCAATAGGAGGGCTTCTTAAAGTGGCCGTCCAGCAAAATGAGTTGCTGAAAGAGGTTTGTATACAAAGATCGTGGCAGAGTATTAGTTAACCGAGTCAGTTAATAGGAAAAAAGGTACTCAAGCAATGAATAAAGTTGATTTTTTTTTAATTAAAAAAGACTCCAAAAGAAACCATTGGACAAAGATTTTTCCTTAACAAAAACATGACCCTGTTGTTTATCAACAAGATAATTGAAAAATAAAATAAAATAATAATAATTGTAGCTCAAACCATTAAAAAAAGTCTGCATTTGTTGATTACAAATCCCATTTTTATAGCTTGGCACTGCAATTCCTCCAGTTATTCTGCATTTCATAACTTTTTTTTAAAGTTTTAAACTAACAACCCCCTCCCCTCTACATATAGAGAAACATCATACAAACAGATTCATGAAACGTTCTTTTCTGAAGCTGAGCCGAATGTAATGATCAACTTTATCCACAACAAAACAAGTGAGCAATTGTCTGGGATAGGGTTGCCAGGTTCAGAACCTGATCCTGAGAAGAGAAAGTCAGCCAAGTGCAGGTGTTCTTGCAACTCTGTAATGGGAAAAAGCACAAGGTGGAATTCTCCCCCCTGCACAACTTTTAAAGACACAGAAGACCTCTTGGTTGCCAGGCCCAGCCTCTAAGACAGACTTTCCCAACCAGTGTGCCTCCAGATGTTGTTGGACCACAACTCCCATCTTTCCTGACCATTGGCAATGCTGGCTGAGGCTGATGGGAGTTGTGGTCCAACAACATCTGGAGGCACACTGGTTGGGAAAGGCTGCTCTAAGAGGTCTTCTGTATATTTAAAAGTTGTGCAAGGGGAAGGGAGAATTCCACCTTGTGGTTTTTCCCATTACAGGGTTGGCAAGAACACCTGCAACTTGGCTGACTTTCTCTTCTGCTAAAGATACAGGATCAGCCTCAGGCCCTGAACCTGGCAACCCTAGTCTGGGAGTATGCATTTATATTAAAATTTGCCTTACTTCGTAACAGGAATCCAAAAGTAATGTTATTACTCAACTCAGAAAAAGTGCTAAAGTCATTTGCTGAAGCCACCACTGCAACCTACCTAGTAGCTAATAACCTCTGTCTGGGCTGTACCACTTCACATTGCAGGTGAGGGAATTTTGTTTAAATGGAAGAACATTCAGCCTTAATTCCCCCTCAGCTACAGCGTGAAATGGTATGCCAAGGCACAGGTTTATCACCTCATTGATTCCTCCTACAGTAATTAATGAGGTGATATGCCTGTGCCTAGACTATACCACTTCACAATCAGAGCTTGGAAAAGTTACTTTTTTGAACTACAACTCCCATCAGCCCAATCCAGTGGCCATGCTGGCTGGGGCTGATTGGAGTTGTAGTTTTAAAAAAGTAACTTTTCCAAGCTCTGTTCACAATGCAGGGGAAGGGATAATATAGCTGAATGTTACTCTATAAAAAGAAAACAAAATCCTCATAGAAAACTAGCTTGTCAGAGAGAAAGATAGGTGGTTAGAATACATTTTTCTATAGGCAGATTTTTTTAAAATAACAAATATGGAAGAGCAGGGATGGGGAACATTTGGCCCACAAGACATTGTTGGACTCCAACTCCCACGATCCCCAGCCATCATGGTAAACGGTCAGAGATGATGGGAGTTGGAGTCCAACAACTTCTGGAGGGCCATAGGTTTCTCATCCCTGTGGAGTAGCATTCTGTCATGTGAGGCCATACCTGAAAGCTTGAAGTGCTATACCAAAGTGAGAACTAGGCAGAAGGATCCCTCTGACATGTCTTAAGAAAATGGGTACAAAAATGAGGTTGGCTCAGGGGGCAGGGAAATTGGGGACATGGTGGCCAAAGACATGACCTTTCCTAATGTCAGAATTGTCAAGTGAAAAATGTGGAACCTGCTGACCATGTTCTGGAGCTCTTTATATTCTATATGTCTTAAATCTGTTGAATTGTTCCAACATTACATTTTTGCCTTTCTCTTTAAGTAAAGACACACAAGTAAGGAAAAAGAAAGTAGATAAACCCTTAGAAATAAGAATTCCTATTGTTAAAAAATCATTTGACCATTTTAAATTGCTGGATTTACTGATGTTTCTCCACTGGAGAAACTAACGCTCAGTTCAGACACTTGCTGCCACCCCCACCCCCATAACCCCTTCCAGGAGATCCAAGGCCCCCAGTGGGTTTGAATCTTAGTCATGGCTGTGTGGAACTGCTGCCCCACACAGGTGTTACATACACACTCAGTGAGATTTTCACAATTTGTAATGGCTTGGAAAAGGGCCACCACAATTTTATGAATTACAGTGTGGCCACATACATAGCCTCCCACATAATAAATCAGGGATAGCCCTAAAGATCTTGTTGGACTACAACTCCTTTCATCTCTGACCATTGGCCATGCTGGCTGAGACAGATCAGAGTTCAAGTAACAACATCTTGGGGGTGGGGGCAGGTTTCCTATTCCTGATACAAAGCCTAGAATTGTTCATAGAATTGTTCTTACAGTCAGAGTCTCTGTATTTTTTGGCCCTTTTCTGAGCTTCTAGGTAGCCCAACACACTCCTAGGAGTGTAGAAATTGTAGAGAGTCTGATCTGATCCCCATGTTTCAGGTGCATTCTGCTCATCATGATGAAATGGTAGCCCTTAAAATGAAAGGTGCCAACAAAGAGCTCACAACACACGTATAAGGTCCAATGATAGCCTGGATCGTGGAATGTCAATTTCACGTACTCTGACTTCTACTTTTTCTCCCGGGCCCAGGCTAAGACTTCTTCTTTGCTTTGCTTTTGAAAGCTTGTCTTCTGTTATGCTCCGAATTGGAATCAATCCTGCTCTACCAACACCGACGTCAACGAAGACTCCAAATAGAGTAGCATTTTCAACTCTTCCCGTCAAAATAGTTCCAACTTTTAAGTCTTCCAGACAGACAATACTCCTCTTGAAATCAGGTTTATCAAAATCTGTTACGAAAATGTAAGAATTTAAAAAAAATAAAAAACAGACATTACAAAGGGAGGTTGAACAACAGGCTAGCTACAGATGGTCATGCGCTTGACTTTACATAACTTTACATGCTTTAACTTGGATTCCTGCATTGAGCAGGATTCGATGGCCTTACAGACTCCTTCCAAGTCTATTATGCTATGATTCTATTTAGAAAATATGCTCAGCATCTCAGCTAAGGGTCAAACTATATGCAACATTTGTTATGCAGTTTGTCCTAGCGTAGTTGATTTTTTTTAAAAAAAAGTTAGTAAGAGGAAATGAGTTTGATCAGAATCGTGAAATGGAAGAAGGGTGTTTCTTTTTTTAATCTTCCCTCCTCCCCAGTCCAGACTGGAATCACCACCTCTCCATGCCTTCTATTTGCAATGGGAGGAAAGCCTTTGGTGCCAGTGAAGGTTTTCTTTCCATTATGTATGCCAGACATATTAGGAGATGGCAGGGGCAAAGGGTTAAAGCCTCCCCTTGCTCACTTCATAGTTCTGCTTTGGCTCTCCTCCCAACCCCATACCAGCAATTAAAACAAAAACCAACCATATAATGGCAAACTACATGAAAAACATCTAGTTTGGCCTTAAGCGTTTGGCTTTCCATAAAGAATAAAAGATATAACTGAACAGTGGTTATCACACATATTTTGGATCTATAGACTGTGGAAATTTTTAATCATTTTTCCCTTTCCTTTATCATCTAAAACAGATAAAGTTAAAACTTTTGTAATATAGATATTTGTTTTCTTTTGTTAATATGCTCTATGTTATGCTATAGGTTAATTTCAAAGATAAGTTTAATACAATGCTTTATTTGCTGTTTCTCACTCTGTAAAAATTTCCAAAGGATGTACTGGTTACCAGCTACCAGGGCCGGCACCAAAGAGTGGTCAGGTTGGGCCCTGGCTGAGGGCCCCTCCTTAGCGTGTGGGGGTAGTGCTCCCCTTCCGCGATCCTTGGCAGGGTTGACTCCCAACCCTGCTGCAGATTGCACAGATGGAGCTCCCAGCCCACCCTACAGACTGTGCGGGCCTGCAACACCCGCCCACTCCACCTACCTGACTTTCTGTGAATGCCCTGTGCACACAGGTGCCATCAACTAAGATGGCAGCAGAGGCTTCTATAATACGCTGATGCCCCTACTGCCTACTTGATTGATGGCAGGCATGTGAGTGCACGCAGTGTAGCGTACATGTGTGCCATCAACAAAGATGGCGGCAGGGATATCAGCCCCATAGAGAAGTCTCTGCCACCATCTTGGTTGATGGCAGTGACCTCTGCACCCAGCGTGCAGGTCATTCACAGAAAGAGAGAGAAGAGGTAGATGGAGCAGTCCTGCACAGTTGGGGGGGCTGGGAGCAGGGGGCCTGGGGCAGGCTGGCACCCAAGGGCCCAGTCATACCTGGTGCCAGACCTCCTTGTTACAATAGGCTGGAGATGTAGTCTATACCAAATTCAGTCATATCTGGTGAGAATAAAAATATACACAGTTTTTGGACTAGAATTGTAAGGAAAATTGAGCAAATTGCCGCTAAATTAAAAATGGGTCTGTATTGTTTTTAAGTGTGTTTATGTTGCTGTACACTGCCCTGATGCTTTGCAAGAGGGTAGCATAGAAATATTTTTAAAAACATATATAAACAACACAAAATAAATGAACAACATAATGTTTTGTTTTGGGGAAAATAAAGAATATAGCTGTTAGCTGTAGTACACGTAGTCATAGCAAAATATTAAACAAAACAGTACATCCCCATTGCTTTGTGAATGGGGAAATTAAAAATGGCATAAAGTGCTCATGCAAAAGCCAACTTATTATAAAAGACAATGGGAATGCACAACAAATATCCTAAAAGACTCATTCAAGTGTTGGCATAGGTTTATACAGCAATGTAATTGTAACCCCCATTTTTTTGGTAGGGGAGGCACTATTAGAGGTGATATGATTAGAGATGAAACAGTATAACATAATTTTATTTATTTATTTATTATTTAATTTATATCCCGTCCTTCCTCCCAGCAGGAGCCCAGGGCAGCAAACAAAAGCAGTAAAAACACTTTAAAACCCTCAAGACTCTATCCAGCTTCAAATATTTATTTTAAATCTTTCCCCGATCACTGAGCCAAAACTCTCTTTGTGTTATTTAACATACGACCAGTTAAAACTTATTTAACACAGTTTACTGTGAAACTAGCTTGGAAAAGTTACTTTTTTGAACTACAACTCCCATCAGCCCAATCCAATGGCCATGCTGGCTGTGGCTGATGGGAGTTGTAGTTCAAAAAAGTAACTTTTCCAAGCTCTGAACTTAACATGGAATGGAATGAAGCATTCTGGAAGAGGGCATTGCTGGTAGGCTGGCACACTGAATGGAAGCACTCCACACTGCAACATTTTGTTTATTTATTTATTTGATTTATTATTTGAGCCCATTTTTTTGCAGGTCTCACTTATACAGTAGAGTTATACTGTGTTTTTAAGGTGTTGTTCTCCATTGACATAGTTGTAAATGCTTTTCAGAATCACATCTGGAGTCTTAAGAGCACATTGGTCTGCACATTTAGATAAATCACATGCTACAGATAAATTACACTGGTGCCCTGAGTGCCTTTGGGAGGAAGGGCAGGATACAAATTTGATAAGATAAAATAAAAATACAAGAGTACAATTTCAAACTGCTGGCAAGGGGGTCATGTTTCAAAATCTCTCTTGATATGGAAAACTAACACATCCATGATGGAAGTCCAACTTGGTCTTCTCTCTTCTGCATGAAAGGTATTCTTTTTTCTTTCTGTTCCTAAATCCAAAATGGTACAGTCCCAAGAACTGCATAACATGCAATTTATGTGCATGTGTAGAACAGTTCTACCTGTCAACTACATGAGGAAGTACAGAACTACCCTTGAGACTCTCTTTGTTCAGTTTCACCAACTACTTCTTATTTTTGGACCCCAACTTTATACTCCCTTTATCCCCCCCTTCTCAACGCACTGTTACTGTGAGTTTAGCAGAGACATGTTCAAATTTCCCAGCAGAAGATACTCAAATCCTAAGTCTCAGAATCAAATGCGATGCTTGAAACATGTATTTATTTTTAAATACAAGGTGTCGTCGTCACCTAAAATCAGTGGGAATGTTTCTAATGTTTTCTGGAACACTTTGCGGAAGAACTAAAAAAATATAAAAAAAGACCCTGTGCAGTCAAGTCCAGCAGTGGTACCGGAAGAATGAATGACATCAAAGTTTCCAGTGAAGGAATGAACCTAATTCCTCCAATCACAAACAGTTAAGCTTCTTGCAGTATTACGCTATGCAGTGCAGGCATTTTTCAGTTTTATTCTTAATAATAATAACAAAAACCCTAAACTCTAAAAGGACATAAATGGTTATAGCGGAGGTGGGCATAGGCAGCAACTCATATATATTACAAACTGCTGTTTAGAAAAAAACTATTCCCGGCATGCCCGAGAGGCTCCGTATCCCCTGCCCATATATGATTTGCACACAAAAAAGGTTCTATTTTTGTGCAGTCTATTGCATAATTAAAACATAGGCTTTACTATATTTTCCATTAGTTTTATTAGTCCTCTTGATTGATGCTGGCAGCTTAAAATTTATTTCTTAAGCTTGTTGAAGCACATAACAGAGAGTTTTAAAATATAAGCTGGTACGGCTTTTACAGAGTTACGCATCTGTTCACTGTTTGTGAATTGTATTGCTGAGACATGGCAGTACCTCAGTAAATACAGTTGCAACAAGGGTCCAATGATAAAGGGTTTGATGGGCTTGTTTGGGGCACTGTTTCCTCTTTCTTGAGATTTTTTTTGGGGGGGGAGGATGATAGAGAAATGAGAAGTGATTTTTTTAATAAAAAATTGCCTGTGTTTCATTTGGTTAGATCCAGACTTCCTGTGAGCAGGGTTTAACTCATGAGACACTCTACTGGAAGAAGGGAGGAAGCAATTTTCACTGGTTCCTTCTTTTCCCTTCAGTCCTTGGTGCCACCTCCCATGCTATTCTGGAGGGTCCCCCAACCTCTCAGAGTAGCATGGTGGGGGGGCTCTGTTCATGTAAGGGCATGTCTGGATCCAACCCAATACATCCCTGTTCTTGAGAGTGTGCACTTAATTCTTTATTGTTATTTCCTAAACAAACAACTGTGTAGGGAAGATCTAAGCATTAAGGATGTACTAACCTCCAGGAAATATGCAACCCAGCCTCCAACAAAAACAGAGCATTACACTGGTGCACAACACAAACAATTTGCTTCTTAGCTTCGCACTTTCTGTGTTATTCAAGCAGGAAAAAAGGAGATTTACAGTCCATCTTCAAAGAATGTTGGACAGTAGAGCTCCTCCGAGCAGGTTAGGGATCACAAGCTCACCCACTGTGGAAACATACTAAAGTGCTCTAATTTGTGAGGAGCTAGAAAGACTGTCCTCCTATGGTTTTAAAGGAGCATGATTTAGAGACAGGATTCACATTTCTTAATTATAAAACTAAACCATGCTACCCAGTCTACAGAGTAATACAATGCTTTCTTGCCCCAGACAGCTTAAAGAGAGTTGTCCGATCAATCCATCTATCTAAACATGACACTGGCTTAAAAATAAAAATAAAATAATCAGACAAAATGGGGAATTGGAGATTACAGAACTAATGTCGTCAAATGTCTTACCTTTTCGGATGTCAAAGCCTTCAGGTTGAGTTAATCCATCAGTTATTATTTGTAATGTTTGCCCTGTTGTATTCAGTCTTTTTGCTACACCTTCCATCCCTTCTTTTTCAATTACTGCATTCACTTTTTGCTGCATGTCTGACTTTCCTGTATCGCTGAGGCTTCCTCCAATGAGAGTTAAAAACCTTATATGTAAAAATAAAAAGAGGGAGCAGTGAAGGGAGAATTCTATAGATTAGAACATTTTTGGAAATAAATTCATACTTTTTTCAAATCTGGGGTACATGGAAGTTTTTATGTAGTCAGAACAGAAGTGTTACCCCATATGGACTTTAGGAGTGGGGAACTCATGGCCCTCTGGATGTTTGCTGGACACCCAATAGCCCTAGCCAGCATGGCCAATGGTGGGGAACAATGTAGTCCAGCAACATCTGGAGCATCAGATTGGGAATTGGAGTCCAGCTGGTTTTCCACCCACTGCTCTAGATAAAAACAAGTTTCAGTTGAAGCAACATTTGATACTTGATGTTAGAAAACAGAAAAAAATGCATAGGCTGTCAAAGTCAATATCCCACCCAAGCCACTGAATTTGGAAGGTGATAATTTTTTTGCTTTTTAGTTTTTTTTTTTTATGGTCAAACAGTTCATGAGGATATTCTGTGGTCAACTGTACCACGTCCAACTGCTTCCATAAAAATATTCTGCCTTTCAGGATACAAATCTTTCCAAAGCAAAGTAACATAAAATACATTTTACAAGTAACATAAAATACATTTTAAAAAATCTACTAAGCAATATCAACACATAAAAAGTCATCCAGACCTTTCTCACAGGACAGCTGGTGGCAGATGATCCTGGAGTAGAAGTGGACCACATTCACACCACACATTTATTCCATTTTTAACAATCATGGTTCCCCCCACAAATAATCCTGGGAAGTGTAGTTTGTGAAGTGTGCTGAGAGTTGTTAGGAGACTTCTATTCTCTCACAGGGTTACAATTCCCAGAGTTCATTCGGAAAAGAGATTGGTTGTTAAACCACTGTGGGAATTGTACCTCTGTGAGGAGAATAGGAAGTCTCCTAACTCTCAGAGGTCTTAACAAACTACACTTTCCAAGATTCTTTGGGAATGACTGTTTAAAGTTAAATAAATGTATGGTGTGAATTAGGGTTACCAGGTGTCTGGATTTTAGCCAGATACTCCAGCTTTTGGGGGTCCTCTCCAGGTCTCCAGGTGACTCAGCTTAATCTCTGGACTCTCAGCTTCAATTAAAAAAAAACCCTTAAGTTTCTAGGTGGTCTGTTTCCCAAGATATACACCAAAATGTCAGCCACCCCCCTGCGACTGTTAAATCTGTTAGGATCTGTTACAGTAGCTCATAGCTCTAACCCTGCCCTTTCAGGATTGTAGCCAATAGTGAAGCAAGGGTTGTGATTTGTTGACCTCCAGGTGGGGCAGGGCTTCAAAGGGTGGCCAGGTGGGGCCCTGGCCGAGGGCCCCTGGGGTTACAGCGGCCCCTCCCCTCTCCTTCCACAATTCGAGGCAAGATCACTGCCATGGATCTCTGAGTGGGAGCTTCAGAGCCCCCGCCATTCCCTTGTTCAACCTACCTTTCTTGGCTGTGTTTTGAGGCTGTGCACACAGCGCACGCAGGACTGCCCTTAACCAAGATGGCAGCTGAGGTTTCTCTAAGGGGCTGAAGCCTGTGCAACCATCTTGGTTGATGGCACGCATGCATGCTACGCGTGTACATTCCTGCCATCAGCCAAGATGGCAGCAGAGGCTTCAGTCCCTTACAGAAACCTCGGCTGCCATCTTAGTTAAGGGTAGCCCTGTGCGCACATCACGCACAGCTGCAAAACACAGCCATGGAAGCTCAGGTTTTGGCTGTGAGCCGGGCAGCACTGTATCAACTCCATCTGATACGGAGGCTACGCCCCACCTTCCCAATCATCTGCTCCCATTGGTCCCTCTCTCCTTGACTACTGTAATGCGCTCTATGTAGGGCTACCCTTGAAAATGGTCCACAAGCTGAAACTGGTACAGAATGCGACGGCGTGCCTGATTAAAGGCAGCCGCTGGAGAGATCACGTAACTCCAGTGCTCAAAGAGTTGCACTGGCTACCAGTTGCTTGCCGGGCCCAATTCAAGGTGTTGGTTTTGACCTTTAAATCCCTACACGGTTTCGGCCCAGCCTATCTGAAGTAGCGCCTCCAGCATCATCAGCTATGCCGCCTAACAAGATCGGTCTCAAAAGACCTTCTCTCTATCCCACCAGTCAAAACAGCTAGACTGGTGAGGACTAGAGAAAGGGCTTTTTCAATTGTGGCCCCCACCCTATGTAACTCCCTTCCAAATGATCTCCACCAGGCCCCCTCTACAACGAGTTTCCGCTGGGCCGTGAAGACCTGGCTCTTCAGGCAGGCCTTTGGGGTGGGCTAGTTTTTAACATCATTGCTTTTAGATTTTAATGTTATTGTATTGATGTGTCATTTTGTACGTCACCCAGACTGACTTGTTAGCCAGCCAGATGGGCGACTAAGAAATCCAATAAATAATAATAATAAGGTTTAGCGAGGGAATGGCGAATCGTGGAAGGGGAGCACGGGGGCAGGGTGGTGCCCAAGGGCCCCAGCATGCTTGCGGCCGGCCCTGCCTCCAGGCAGTGCCTAGACCTCATTGCGACGCCAGAAAATGGTGGTTTTTCCCGTTTATCTTAAAATCTCATAAATTGGGTAAGTATATAGCTTTCAAGTTTTTTTTTCTCTTGTGTGCAAGAGTCAAACCCTGGGCTGTTGAAGAGGGCAATGCTTTGAAAACCTTTCCAATATGAAAGCTTTAATCCAACACTTGTGTTTCTGGGAGTAAAGCAATGCTAATCCCACGTACCTGGCGTAAACCCCATTGAATTCAATAGGACTTACTTTTGAGTAGACTTTTGGAACTTTTGAGTGAACATAGCAAAGAATTGTGTTTGCGTTGTAAATCTTTCTCTCCTCCTCCAATCCTATTTTTTAATGCAATTTGGCAGGGCTTACTTAGGTATCACAGTTTTTATTATGTAGGAAACTAATACTGATTTTTAAAAAATGTTCTGCAATGACCAACTGGTTTGACAATAAACTATTATATGGGGTGTATTTTTACATCTGCAATGTGTGTGTGTGTGTAGTCTTTCCAACAACCCTGTAAGGTAGGGTTGGTGATTGGAAACCAAGGCAGCTCACAATAAGAAATAAATCCCTTTAAAATCCAATAACCATCAAACAAGTATAAACAGTTGCAAAACAACTTAAAGTGGCATGATTATGAATTAATTTGTTTCTTGCGAACACAACATTTGAGCAACCAAAAAATTACTGTACACGTGGACATCACCAAATGGTCAATATAGGAATCAAATTGATTATATAATTGGTAGCAGAAGATGGAGAAGTTCCATACTTTCTGCAAAAACAAGACCAGGAGCAGACTGCGGTACTGGTCGTATCGAAGATCAGAGTAAAGCTAAAGAAGAACAACAAAGCAATCATAATGCCAAAATATAATTTAAATAACATCCCAGAAGCATATAAAGATCAAATAAGGAACAGGTTTGAGGCTTTAAACTTAGTTGACACAGAACCAGAAGAACTATGGAATGAAGTCAGAGACGTTATCAGGGAAGAATGCAAAAAGACAATACCTCTAGTTAAAAAGAAAGACCTCAATGGATGACTGCTTGGATATGGATGTCTTTGCAGAGGATCCCTAGTCAAGCTTTACAGCACAATCCAAACTATATCTACTCAGAAGTAAGTTCTGTTGAGTTCTATGGGGCTTAGTCCCTTAGTAAGTGTGTTTAGAATTGCAGCCTTCAGGGGCATCCATCTTTACTCCTAAATGCTCCCATCTAACATCTCCACAACACTAGGCTCCTTTCTTTCTGCAATGGCCTTCTGGTGACGGGCCTGACCTGAGGGCACTTAAACCCTTCTGGCTGAAAGCAAGTAGGCTAGATTAAATGTTCCCTACCCAGGCTCCATACTTTAGCTAAGATTTCTATCTTAATTTCCAATCAGAGAAAAAAAAATTAATTGTATGCTCCAAGCAACTGTGATTGATGCTTAATGTATCATGCTTAATGACATCAGTAGGGTTTTGGGATACTTCTGACCTGGCAACCCTTGTGTGAATGTGGTCTAACAGAAGGCTCATTCTCAAGCCTAATTAAGGTGTGGGGGGCATTTTTGAGTGGAATAACAGTAGAGTAAATGTATGGTATGAATGCATTCTGAGTTAAAGAAAACTTTCAATGGATGGAGGAGAGGGGAATAGGACACTGAGGAAAGCCTTTGAGGGTGCATGCGCGTCTGTGGTTGCCACATGATATATAGAGTCCAAATATCAGAGAATCTGCCAGTCTGCTGTCTCCTACAAAAAGCTGCCAGTGTAGACAGATCTTCTGACCATTCTACTAGGGTTTAATGCTCTTTCCAATATTGTACCATCTGCTAAGATTAAGAGCTGGGGAAAAAAACCAAAGATCAAGCATAGATAAAAACTAGGAAAGACAAAAAGCTAGGGTTTTAAGATCAAAAAATATATATGCCAGAGAGAGAGAGAGAGAGAATTTTAATGAGGAAACTCCAAATTGTTTATCTGTATTGGCTGGCTGGCTAGAAGGAACAGTCATTGATAGATTTCATTTATGTTCACATATAAAATTATATGAACAGTGGGCTCTTCTTATGTTCTTGTGGCATGAGAGCTGGGTATTTAAAGGAGGATGGTTAAAAATGCACTAGAGATGCCCCAAGGCTTAAGATGCACCTGAATCTTATCAGGAGGTCCATTCCGCACAACGTAGGAAGCGGACCATTAGTGTTTGGCACCGACCCTTTGGAATTCCTTCCCCTTAAATATTAGACAGGCATCATCTCTGTTATCTTTTCAGTGCCCATTGAGGACCTTTCTCTTTCAACAAGCCTTTTATGTAGAGACCTTATCCCAGTCTGCGTTGCAATTATTTTTAAAAATGTTTTTAAAGCTGTTTTTTAAAAGATGTCTTTAAGATATATTGTTATGTTTTTAAAGATGTTTTGTTTTAATATCTTTTAAAGTCTTATGTTTGTAAGATGTTTTAAGAGTGGTTTTAGTGTTTTTGTTTGCCGCCCTGGCCTCCTTCTGGGAGGAAGGGCGAGATATACATTTAATAAATGAATAAATAATGTGGGGGAAATGCTTTGTTGTTCCCAACCAATCTTTCCTTAGCTGTGAAGGGGAGCATTGATTCAAAATGACTTTTGGCCTTGGCCCTTCCTAAGTGGTTGCAGTATATCAGCCTTTATCAGCCTGGTGCTTCTGGAATAACCCTACATATCTTTGCATACATTTTCTTTATTAACAGCTTGCAAGCAGAAAAGGAACTTCCATTGGGCATGCAGAAGTCTGTTGTGCTAATAGAACTTCAAAGTTGGATACATTTTCTTTGCTAGCAGCTTGCAAGACTATAAGAATTCTAGAAATATTTTAAAAACTTCAAAGGCACCCCAGAATTAACAAATTAAACAACATAAAATCTTCTTCAAAGAAACAATACAATTTTCTTGCTCCTTTGTAATGCCTCGTTCAGCTAAAGGGAAGCAGTCATTTCCATGTCAACAGTGTCCTTAGTGATTGCAGATGTATTTCCCCCCGTTTTCACCCAAATAAACGTGCTTGGAGGGCACTTGGAACAGAAATCAATATTAAACAGAAAGATCCCTCTCAGCAGTAATGCATATTGACCATCTCTATTTTTAGATGTCATTGGTAAGAACAAAGCGAAATACTTTTGCATGTAGAAAAAGTCCTTGGAGTTATGGCAAGGTAACTGAAAATGGAGCCAGAATAGATGGATATTATATGTTAAAAGAAAGGAAGAAAAATAGACTGTGTCACAAGCAACTTCCTCTTCTCCCTGCCCTCATTTGATTTTTGCTGGGTTGAACAACATGCGCTGGCATTCTCTATTTGACACAGAAATGTTAATGGACAACTTCTGATTAAATTGGAGGGTGCAGGGAAGGATCACTATTGTGATCGACACTGTTAGGCTGGCTGTTATGATTTGTAATTTTTTTAAGGCTGTTTTGTTTTAGATTTAGTTTTAGATTTTTAAAATCTTTAATTTATGTGTGTGGCACATACATTGAAACTCCACTATGAACAACTTTCAGTTGGCTACATTTGCAGAGGGGTAGAGCAATCCATCTTGGTGAAGGGCGGCGGGAATGAAGCCAGTGAAGGCAGAGCTGGTGGAAGGGGCTGCCACATCCAGCTGAGGCCTCTTGGAGGGGAGGATGCTGGCTGCACCGGCAGAATACAGTAGAAGGAAACAAAATACAGCTTTCCTTCCACCATCCCTTTTCCTGGCATACCAGCTGCTAGGAGAGAGGGCCACAGGAGGGAGCTGAATGGGACATAGATATAGCGTAAGTCCCTTCCCTCAGCCCCTCCCCTGACATGTTCCCAGAACACACCAGCTTACAGTGGCTCCCCTTATACCAGGCTGGGCTTCTCCAGAGGATCTCTGGCTGAGCCAGGGTGAGGGACTTATGCCAGCACAGCCCGGCTGAGCCATATCCAACTCCCCTCAGACCGATGTAAACAGCAGTTGGATTGTGCCCTAAATTATAGGGCCTACAATAAATAATCATCCCTTCTCACTGGTAAATTTATTGATAATTTTAATGTATTACTATTACTATCATCATTATCATTCTAAACCACTTAGGGGGGTTATTGCAGTATATACATTTTGTTAAATAAAATAAATAAGTATTGCATTTTTGTTTGTGTTTATAACTAAGTTGGCATTTGCTAATGACAAATTACAATTTTGTTGCCATGCAGCAAGCTGTTTACTGGCCACTGATCAGTATCAAACAAGCATATTTTAGTTTTTTTAGTTTTTTAAAAAACCTGCATGGAAAAAACATTTAGTTTTCTGAAAATAAATATGCAATAAGCTTTTAACACAAAATTCAACATATATGCACGCCTGTTTTGAGCAGATAAATCCAGCAAACTCTTTCTCTGTTACATCCTTTATGAATATCCCAATTCTGATTAATGCTGGCATTCAGTATGCAAACCCACATATTTATTTATTTATTTATTTATTTTATATCCCACCTTTCCTCCCAGTAGGATGGAGACAATGTCTGAAATATGTAAGGAATATCCATATTCCACTTTTTGGAATATGCCAGTGGATGCTGATATTCACTGGAATGAATGAAAATTATCATCTCCAGAAAAGTTTCTGTAGGCTAGAGATCTGCCAACAATGGCCATGTTTAATACAGAAAATAGGCAAATTATTCTTGCAGTGTACACATCTGAATGCAATTACTACCACAGATGCAGCAGATATGTTGATAAATAAAGGCTGCTGTGTGTGTTATGTGCCTTCAAGTTGATTACGACTTATAGTGAACCTATGAATCAGTGACCTCCAGTAGCATCTGTTGTAAACCACCCTGTTCAGATCTTGTAAGTTCAGGTCTGTAAGCAGAATAAAATAGGCTAGTTTAATACATATTTTTGAAAAGTTATGTTTTAAAAGTGTGATGGACATTATTTCAAGGGCTATCCAAAATATATCACTGCTCTATTCCAAGGAATTAGCTAGCCAGTAACAGATTAAATGGTGAGAGTACAAATTCCTTTGGCTGCATTCAAAGCTATGTGAGTGGACTTCTGTTCCCACCTCTTTCTGCTTTCCCACTTCCTCCTCCCTGCTGTAGTCGCCAATGACCCTTTCTTGAGGACCACAGGACCCTCACAGAAGGCCTAGAATATAGCACAGGGACCTGTCTTGGGAAGGAGAAAGCATCCTAGATCTGGCAGATACAGCTTGTGCGAGCAAATCTCCTGCAAGTTGCCTCCACCCAAGTTGCGGTTGTTCCTCCCTACAAATGCAGCCCCCCACACACACCACACATCTCATGCCTTTCAGGAAAGTTCCTCAGCCCCCACAAGAGGGTTTTCATGGGGCACTGTGGGCTGTAGTAGGGAGAAAAGGATGGGAAAACTCTTTTTGCAAGCTGACTTCCACTTGCCTTGTATTGGATGCAACCCATTATGTTTATGCAAGATGCTAAGTTACAAACATGCAATCTCAGTGAATTTAAAAAGTTGCAGTTGGTAAGCAGCCACACAAAACAACCTCAAATTAACAAATTAAACACGATTCCCCCCCCCCCAGTTAAAAAGAATAATAAAGTTAAGCTTTGAAACCTAGCAGTATATTTGGAAGGGGGGGTATTTGAAAGAGTCCAGCAAATCTAGGTGTATGTTTCCACATGACATGTTGCTGACCTAATGACAGCAACATCATGTGATGGGCTGACTGCATGAATTGACTGCTAATCAAACTCCACAGACAGATCTATGCTTGAAGCAACCCAAAGATTACTAAAATGCCTGCACTAGCAGTTCCTTATTATCCTGTGGCTGCAGTCACAGGGTAATTAAATTATTTATTGAGAGATTCTATCCTATACTTCACCAAATTTGTGGTTTGCAAAAACAAGATAATATAAAACAAAATGGATAATAAGCAAAAACATTAAAAATCAGTCAAATAACCTAGTTAGCAACATCATAAAAATGACTGAACTTATAAAAATGACTTATAATAATGACTTAATTTACAATGCCATTTAGGGACTACCATTTTAGCAATAGCATTACACTTAGGGAAGCACCATACCTCATTGGTACAGCACATGTTTTACACACAGAAGGTCCCACATTCAATCTATGGCAACTCAGGAAGGTCTGGGAAAGCTCCTGTGCAAGGCTCCTGTTGAAGCCCTGGAGAGCACCTGCCAATTAGTTTAGACAATACTGAGCTTGATGGACCAATGGCAGCTAAATATGTACTTCAAGCACTTGGCTGTCCACATGTAATCATGCTTCTTTCCAATTTATGGAAAATTAATGAAGCTTTCCATGAAAGAATGATGTAGTTATTATAGGGTCCTATCCAATGGTATCCCTCTGATGACAGAAGGCTCTTTGATGCAATGGAGGCTTCTGTCAGTGGAACAGAAAAAATAAAGCCATTTTTGAATGTACATCTTCCCTCCTGCATCTTTCTCTTGCCCTTCAAATCTGCTCCAGAGGGTTGGAAGACCCATTGGAACTGCATGGGTAGAGGGCAAATCCTGTCCTGCTTCTGGGAGCCTCTACTGGACCAAAGAGGTGTCTGTCAGTACAAGGAGGATTACAACCCCATATTTATATTGCACCAGAGGCATGGATGGTGAGCACTCCCTATGCTAAGGAGGTTTTTATCTATAATTCAACACAACAATGGAGGAAATTACAGAGAAAAGGGAAGGAAATGAAAGGAGGGATAAAATAGGTGAAGAACATGCATCTGTTTCACTTACATTAGAGTACAGGGAGTAAGAGGCTGTGTCAAATATATTCTAGTCTATAATATGCAGAACATGGCTTTGTGGCATTCTCTCTCTCTCTTTCTCTCTGATATAGTAGGGAATAGTGGCATAGGAAAAGAAGGAAATACTCAAACAAGATTAACTGGTATTAATGGCACTTGGAGCTGTATAATTTACAAAAGAGATTCCCATATGTGCAGTACTAAATACTGTATTTTTTAATATGCCATGGCACAAGACTTCTAAAATATTAATCCACATGAAATGCAATCCATAAACCAGATGTTGCAATTTTGTCATATAATATATACATAATCTGCTTAACATCCTGTTTTAATGAGCATTTTCACCAGGATTTTCATTTGGCAAACATTTAGATCTAATTAATGAAAACCACCTCGCCCAGTAGACTAATGCAATGCAGCAAAGAAGAAGAAAATTATATTACTCTTCCAAGTTCCCCAAACAGGGAACTTGGGTCCATTACCTCACTATAATTTCTAAATGCTCCCATAGCTTTACTAGTAAAACTGGAGTTTGCCTGTGCAGTATCAATTGTCAGAGGAAGATCTGCCACTGAAGCCTGCTTTTTACATATAGACATTCTTCAGAATTTTAATATACAATCCTAAGATTCCAGGAAAATATACTGCCTTGAAAGTGCTTATGCAGAAATCTTTTTTTTAAAGTTTCTAAGTCCAAGAAGGGTTTGTATTACAGAACTTTAAAACATGAATATGCTTTATTTGCATTCAGAGCTATATTAAGTTTCTACAGGAAAAGGATTAATATATTCTAATAATATAAACACAGGCAAATTATCAATAAGATGTTTGCCTCATATTTTTCAGAACATTTATGGTAAGCGGATTATATCCTGACTATTGAAAATATAGCTACTATTTGGGTGTCCATTACAACCTTCTTATCCCTATTTTTGGGAGTTTTTAATTCAACCACAAAAAAGTGCCTGCCCATCAAAGCTGGGTAGAACAAGCCGCCACCTGGGAGAAATTTGGTTTAAAACCAAAACTTTAATGTAAAAAGGTCTGGTCTTGAAAGCATTAAAATCTGATTTCAAGGAAAAAACAGTTAGCAGTTTCAAATATTTGGTGGGCTTTTGATACTTCAATAGGTGTTGGACTTTAAATGGTAATTTCCATGCGTTGTACATGTATTATTTTGTTTTAATATATTTTAAAGTCTGTTTTTAATCTGTTAATGTTTTTATGTTACTGTTTATGTAATTTAATTGTGTATTCTTGGCTGTACGTCGCCCGAAGTGGTTGGACAACCTCCCAGATGAGTGACTAATAAATTCAATAAATAAATAAATAAAATTTTATGACATTTTAAAGTGGTTTTAGTGCTTTTGTTTGTCTACCTGGGCTCCTACTGGAAGGGTGGGATATAAATAAAATAATAAATAAATATTATACAGCCTTTTTATAGTGGATTAATGGCTCCCAAAGATGCATTATGGGGAGCAATTAATCACATTTGATATTTGTTAAGTGCCAAGTATTTGCACACTCTTCCTGGTGCCATCCCTTTAAGGAAAGGGCTGTAGCTGTCTGGTGGAGCAGATACTTCCCATGTGAAAGGTCCCACATTCAATCCCTGGAATTTCTATATAGGGCTAGAAAGGGCCTCTTCTGTGACCATGGAGAGCCAATGCAAGACAAAATGGAACTTGACTGTCCAATGGTCCATCTTCTTCTTTAACACCAACCAATAGTCTAACCTACACACATGTATTCTGCACAAACCATTGTTGGCTCATGAACAGTCATATGGACACCAGTGAAATTGACTTTACATTTGAGTGCAAACAGTTTCACATGACGACTATCATCCACAGAATGGTAAAACATACACACACAGGACATTAAAGGCTGAGCTGATACTATTCAGAATTCCTTGTAAACAATTTCAGCAGTGATAAAAAGTGTCTTCCTTTTCAGTACGTCTTTTTTGAGGGGGGGGGAATACAGTGCATCAGCAAATATCTCCTGTACAAATCCCACTGATGATGACAGTGATGATATGCCCTTCCTTCCAAAGGAGCCCAGGGCAGCAAAATAACGTGGGCTGTACAAATGGACCTTGCACAGGAGAAAATGTTATCTAGCTCTCCTCCCTGCTGCAAGAGGACCAATTCCAATGATATCCCCAAGGGATATCATTGGTGAAGCTTGCCAGCTGCATTGGCCCATAACAAGTGAAAGACACATTAACCCAGCAAAATGTTTTATGACCTATATGAAAAAATTAACCCCCAAAGGTCACATACTAAAAGTGAGGTGTTGCCTATCCATCTGCAGGCATCTTAATGAACTGCTATAAACCAGATCTTGCTGTTTAAGATTACAAGTAACTCCTTGTGTGAACCTAACATGGAAATATGAGAAGCTGGCAGCACTATCCATTTGCACTCAAGACTACTTTAGTTCACACACAACATCCCTATTTAAATGAGTCCATAGCTAGTTCAGTGGAAAACTATATTAGATAGATAGATAGATAGATAGATAGATAGATAGATAGATAGATAGATAGATAGATAGATAGATAGATAGATAGATAGATAGATAGATAGATAGATATAGATATAGATATATAGATATAGATATAGATATATATAGATATAGATATATAATATAGTTTTCCACTGAACTAGCTATATATTGTATTTTATGTATTTCAATTGCATTTTAGGTATTTTAATTTATTTTAATGTTTTTGTGATCTTTATTGTGTACAATTTTTATTATGTACATGTTCGATTTTATTGTAAGCTGCCCTGAGTGCCCTATTATAGGGTAGAAGGGTAGGATAGAAATATTTTAAATAAATAAATAAATAGAATATGTTTGTTGAAACAGAAATCTACGATTCCAAAATTAGAAAAGACTACTGGGTGATGTTCAACACTAGTCCTACTTAAGAGTAGACCCACTGAAGTTAATAGAAATAGCTTAGATTTATTTATTTATTATTTTATTAATATTCCACCAGGAGACCAGGGAGGCAAACAAAAGTACTAAAAACACTTTAAAACTTTATAAAAAACAGACTTTAAAATAAATTAAAATAAAACATCTTTAAAAACATTTTTAAAAAGCTTTGAAGACATCTTTTAAAAAAGAGGTTGAAAACATTTTTAAAAAGAAGTTTAAAAAATATTAAAAAACTATTCCAACACAGACGCAGACTGGGATAGGTCTCAACTTAAAAGGCTTGTTGAAAGACAAAGGTCTTCAGCAGGCCCTGAAAAGATAACAGAGATGGCACCTGTCTAATATTTAAGGGGAGAGAATTCCACAGGGTAGGTGCCACCACACTAAAGGTCTATTTCCTGTTGTGCGGAGTAGACCTCCTGATAAGATGGTAACTTCAGGAGGCCCTCACCTGCAGAGCACAGTGATCGAGGGATAAGACGGTCTTTCAGGTATCCTGGTGCCAAGCTGTACAGGGCTTTGTACACCAAGATTAGAACCTTGAACTTGGCCCGGTAGCAAATGGGCAGCCAGTGCAATTCTTTCAGCATCAGGGTGACATGTTGGCGATACCCTGCCCCAATAAGCAGTCTCACCACCGCATTTGCACCAGCTGCAGCTTCCGGATCAACCTCAAGGGCAACCCCACATAGAGCGCATTACAGTAATCCACCCTGGAGGTTACCAGTGCATGGACAACAGTGGTCAGGCTATCCCGGTCCAGAAACAGCCGAAGCTGTCTTACCAGCTAAAGCTGGCAAAAGGCACTCCTAGCCACGGAGGTCACCTGGGCCTCTAGCGACAAAAATGGATGCAGGAGCACCCCCAGACTATGGACCTGCTCTTTCAGAGGGAATACAACCCCATCCAAAGCAGGCAACTGACCAATTATCCAAACTCGGGAACCACCAACTCACAGTACCTCCATCTTGCTAGGATTCAGACTCAGTTTATTGGCCCTCATCCAGCTCACCACCGACTCCATACAGCGGTCCAGGGCTTGCATAGCCTCTCCTGATTCAGATGTTACAGAGAAACACAGCTGGGTATCATCAGCGTACTGCTGACACCTTGCCCCAAATCTCCTGATGACCGCTCGCAAGGGCTTCATATAGATGTTAAACAGCATGGGGGACAAGATGGTACCCTGAGGTAATTTCAAGGGGATTTACTTTGAGTAGGACTTAGTTGAATACAATTCACTGTTATGTCCGTGATGCAAATACAAGCACGCTAATGTAAGCTCTATGACACAGTGAACATTACAATGACATCGTTATGGTACTTCTTCTGGGATGCACACCTTAATGTGGTGAGGGGGTTTGAGAGTGTCAAAGAAGCTGACAGCAATGCCATCAGGAGTCTAGACCAAGAGGCTAGACTCCTAGCAGGGTCACCCAAGGCAGAATGGTCAAAGCTGAGACACCAGACTAAGATGCATCCAGACTCATAGGAAGGCAATGGTAAACCACCTCTGAATACCTCTTACCACGAAAACCCTATGAACAGAGTATCCAAAATGCAACACGAGATAGTGCTAGAAGATGAGACCCCCAGGTCAGATGGCACTCAGTGAACTACTGGGGAAGCCACAGACCTGAACTTACAAGATCTGAACAGGGTGGTTTATAACAGACGATATTGGAGGTTGCTGATTCATAGGGTTGCCATAAGTCGATAGCGACTACAACAACATTGTGGTAAGTCGCAGTTGAGGCATAGACATTGTTCCTCTCTCCTCTGACTTTAAATAGTGGCTGAGGAGTGGGACGACTAAGGCTGAAACCCTAACCTCATTTATTTGTGAGGAAATTCTATGGAACAGAGGAGGCATTGAGTCCAACATGTGGATTTTTTGAAAACATATACTGCATCAGCTAGGGGGAGCCCGTGAAAATTAAAGTGATCAGAGCAAGCATGGAGGGAGAATTGTTATCCTTTTCTCCCTTGCTGTGGTCCTGTGGAAAATCCATTTTCTGAAGCTAGCATACAATAGCGCACTGCCTTGAAATTTTATATGAATTGGCAGTATATAAATATATTTATAAAAAAATAAAATAAATACTATTTACACCGGGAGGAAATGCCCCCATTGGTGGCAAGATTTTGCTGTTTGCTGTATATATTGTGAATCATTTTAAATATAAAGGTTTGTGTGGCAAAGTGGTTAGAGTGTTGGTCTAGGGCCCAGAAGATCAGAGTTCAAATCCCCACTCAGCCACGAAGCTCACTGGGTGACCTTGGGCTAGTCACTAACTGTCACCCTAGGATTACTGTGAGAACTATGTATGCCACCTTGAGCTCCTTGGAGGAAAGGTGGGATATAAATGCAATAATAAATAAATAATATAAATACATTTTTATTTTTATTTTTTAAAGTCAAATGTGACTGGTGGTGAACGACAATTGGGGAACTTTTTACAGCCTGAGGTCTGCATGCCAATGGTGGCGGGCAACACTAGATACAGAAGTGGATGGGTCAATGGATTTCACTCTTACTTTTGTTACATGTAGGTTGCATTCCAGCCACATAAAAGTCAGGATTGGGACATGGGAAGGGCCTTCTCTGTGGCCACACCACACCTTTGGAACTCCCTACTCAGCTTGCCTTGCGCCTCTGGGACAGCCTGAGGTCACTGTGTGAAGAGCTTTATATTTTGGCATGCCTTTGCCTCGTCAAGTTGCTACTTTTTAATCTCCCTGAAATGTTAGTTTTCAAATTGTTTTATTTCACCTGCACTCTCTCTCTCTCTCATCTGCCATTGGTTTGTACTGACACTGGTATTTTAAATTAAGTACAAAAATCTGCCATTTATGGCTGTAATGTTGAATGATTCTAAGAGCTCAGTTGGAATGATGAAGTGTGTTGGGGCAGAGGGAGCAACGGATGTGTTTTGCCATAGATAATGGTGGGATGTCAGCAAGGGTTTGGAGGACAAGACAACGCACAGAGATACTGAAAGCAGGGATGCACAATGAGGAAGGAACAGTAGCTGGAAAAGAGATTCTAAATTCAGTGGAGAAAAGATAAAGAAGAACAGGATACAAGAGGTAGGGAACCTGTGGCCCACAGGCTGAATGTGGCCCTTCAGGCCACTCTTATCTGGCCCCTGGGACTCTCCCTGAGCCACACTCCTTACCAGCCCTATGCAGCTCAAGTATTCTTGCCTGGCTGAATGGTAACAAAGTTTGTTACCTGCCTGGATGGAGGATGAAGGGAAGTGTGGGGAGGGGCATGTAGAAACTTCTTGCTTGCATGTAGAAAAGTAAGAGTTGCCTCTGTTGCTCCGCTCATTTTTGCTTCTGCCCCCTTCCACCATTGGCATGTGGTCCCTAGATGGCTGCCCATGAGGGAACGTGGCCCTCAGGCTGAAAAAGGTTATCCACCCGTGAGAGAGCACATCGTGGGATAAGAAAAGAAAACCAGAAAGGTACCAAAAAGGTACAGGGAAAAGGAAGGAAGGAGACTTCCAGGTGCACAAGAGAAAAATGTATCGACCGCAAAGCATTTTAAACTGAGTTGCTCCTCAGCAACATCAAGTTTTAGTCCTAGTCTCTTCACAATATTGCAAAATTGGGTTCAATTTTTTTGTTTGCTTCTTTCCTTTTTAGCTTTGGCACCTGAAAGTCTCCATCATGGGACAAGAACACTTGACATTGTGTTAACTTCCTATGGCAGAATGCCATTTCTATACAAATATTGGAATGTATGCTTGATACTGAAATAACATAAGGAGTACATATGACAAAAAGCTCTTAAAACTGTTTTGTACATATATCGCCTTCCAGAAAGGTTATCAAATGATCACCATGCAAAATACCTTACAATTTAGCACCCCGGTTTCTGGGCTCCAATGAGACTGTGAAGGTCCCAGTGCACACACAGAGCTCTATACAAGTAGGAACAGGCATAGTTTCTTTCCTATGGGTGAAGGAATACCTTGTGTGTGCAAACAAATGTTGAACAGTGCTTGGGATTGGAGCCGACTTTTTACTTTACCATCATTATAGCACAAGCCTTATGAAATTCAATGTATTGCTGCCTAGATTTTTCCATTATCCAGGAAAAATGACTTTTTCCTAGATTAAAAGCTAAATTAGTTAACTGTAGACTCATTGTATTATTGCTTACCTCATTGCAATATTATACGATTCTGGGTGGATACAAGTTTGATCCAAAGGATTTGGCCGTCGAATGATGTTTATTGCGGCTTTGGTTTTTTTTTTACCTTGCTTCTCATTTGTGGCTGCTTTATGACCCTCAGCTGCAAGCTCACTCTGTTGACTTATGTCCAAAATCATGAGAGAAAGAAAAAAATGTACCTACAGTTAGAACGGGTGTCCCTAAAATGAACATTTGCCCTCCCCGCTAGCATCACCAAGGGCAAACAAAGTGTGATTTTATGAGTGGAAATGAATTTCATAATTAACCATTTGAAAAATTAGGCCACAGCAAACCCACAAATATCATAATCACACAGCAGCTATCATGCTACCTTCACTTCAAAGATGTCTGCAGCAAACCTGGACAGAAACATCCTCTTAGGGGAAGACCCATAACTCAGTGATAAAGAGCATGTTTTGAGTACACAGAATGTCCTAGGTTCAACCTATGACATCTCCAGCTAAAGGATTATAGGTTGGTGGTGGAACCCTGCTTTGTTCAACCCCAAGCACCTCCAGGTAGGGCTGACAGAGTCCCCTCTCTGAAAGCCTGGAGTCTTGTACTGAGTTAGATGGACCAATAATCCGACGGAGTCCTATGTTCTCTAAACAAGTTTCAAACAGCAGATGGGGAAGCCCCCCACCTTCGCTTCCAGCCAGAGTAGTCAGTACTGGGCTGGTGGGCAAATGGTCTCTAACAGTACAAGTCAGCTTCATAGGTTTTCTTGTACTTCCTCAGCTAACACTTGGGGCCAACACCTTCCCTGGAGTTCCTTGGTTCCAATCCATTGCACAGTGGCTCTGGTTTTGTACTGTTTGTTTCTTCTTAGGAACACAGGGACATTGGGAACTGCCTCATACTAAGCCAGATACTAAGCCAGAGTCTTGGGTCTATTTAGCTCAGAACTGTCTACACTGATTAGCAAGGGTTTCAAGCAGGGGTCTCTCCCAGGCCTACCTAGAGATGCTAGGTAGGGACTGGACCTGGGAGCTGTTTTTCAAAAGTTGGCCAAGACCATTTCTTTCCACACACTCTTTTTACCTTGTTATTGCAGGCTTCTTGACCTGACCATATTTTATGGTATTGTGGGAGCGTTCAGGCCAAAAAAGTGGCACAGAAAAGCTTGATTTACTTGAAGAGAAATGTATTTGATGGCATCTTGAGATGATTAATAATCATTTTTTTAATTACAAAATGGCAATTAGCGGAAATCATCTTCTTCAGATCCTGAGCTGGAACTTCTGTTGCAACTTAGCATCTGAAGAAGTAAATTGTCACCTATGAAAGCTCATGCTATTTTGTAATAAAAAGATTATGTGTTAATTAACTCAAGGTGCAACCAAACACACATCTTTTTATTATAAAAGACCAACATAGCTTTCATAGTATTGAAACTGACTTTACTTTCTTACTATTAATCTGCTACAACGAATGGGTGTGCAGGTATTTCCAACTTACATTCTTACTTAATTGTTACGGCTGCTCACATGAGCTACAAGTCCAGTCTGAGATTGGTAGGCATGATTGCATATGTTAAAAGCAGATGTATCAGCCTGAGGGCCAGAGGGAATAACACTGGCCTTCCAGCATGCTCTTTTCTCCTGTAGAGACTACCTAAGTCGCTCCTCCAACGTAGATAAGACCTCATGACACAGACATTTCCATCTAAGGTTCGCCGGTTCCACAAGCTCACAGGTTTTAACATCTAATCTGTGTACTTTGAAGTTGGCCTTCAATGTATCCTTATGTCTAAGGGTGGGTTGGCCTTTGGAGTGAGCTCCTATGCTCCGTTCCAGACTTAGTTCAGCCGAGTTGTTATTACATCACTGCCCTATTTAAAATTTAATTGAACTGTCGTATGGAGTTTCTTCCACTAGACATGATGGGAACATTTTATTATGACACATAGCCCGCACTTCCAGAGAATGTCTGCAGCTGCCAAGGTCAAAACAGCATTGTACGGACAGAGCAACATACTAAAAACTCCACATTTGTTATTACAAATTGGGGTCTGCAATAATTCATAGTGTATGTATAGGATGATGCTGAGGGGGGAAGAAGAGACTCTTCACTTTTCCCTCCCTCCCCAGAGTGTCCCAAGTGTGTCCTTCTACAATGTGGCTCCACCCTCTTAAGATCTATGTGAACACATTATTATTTATTATTATTATAACATTTTTATATTGCTCTTTCCTGCAAGAAGCTTATAGCAGTGAGCATGGTTCTCCTTCTCATTTTATTCTATTAGGCTGAGAGATGGAGAGTAAGATTCATGACTGAGCTGGGATTTAAACCCGAGTCTCCCCTTGTCCTAGTCTGACACTCTAATGCAGGGATGGAGAACTTGTGGCCCTCCAGAGGTTGCTGGACTGCAACTCCCATCAGCCCAAGGCAGCATGGCCAATATTTGGGGTGATGGGGAGCTGTAGCCCAGCAACATCTGAAGGACTGCAGGTTCCCTCATCCCAGATGTAACCCCTACACCAGTGGTTCCCAAATTTCCTCCTCCTCCATGGACCACTTGAAAATGCTGAGGGTCTTGGCAGACCACTTAATGATTTTTCTGCCTGTTGTAGCAATTGTAATGCGCTGCACTAGATGGTGTATAGTTTCTAACTGTATTTTTACACATGTGCTGTGGATCATCCGAATGAAGTTCTGGTCCACGGACCACAGTTTGGAAACCCAGCCCCTACACCACATTGGTACAATACAGAATTCCTTAAATCAGAGACTAGTAACGTGATAGCTTCAAAAGAATCCAGGGTACACAATCTCTTTCTTCTGGGAGGTACAGTCTCAGGGCAGGGAAAAAGAAGGCTTCTAACCTGTTGCCTATTACTGGGGCTCTTTTTTCTTTTTTTTAAACCAAACCCCCGCCTCTGAAGATGAGGGATTTTCTACCTTCATCCGACTGTTACTGAAAACAAATAGGTGAGAAAGAAATAACCATGTAATCTGTTGTCCACCACACACCATAACACTCTACCTGCAAAACATTCTGATGTATTCCTGGTTAATCCTGATAAAGCCAGCACATTGTTGAAAGGATTTTGGACCTAGTCCTTTGACATCCTTGAGCTGCTCCCGATTGACAAACGGTCCGTTCTTCTCTCGCCATTCAATTATATTTTTAGCCCTGTTGGCATTCAGTCCTGCAATATGTCTAAGAAGCATAGAGAGAAAAAGTGTCCCCCCATCAAATACAAGTATTGAATTACATGTGCTAAAATTAAGCAACAACTAATGCAAAGGAACAATGTTAATGCTGCAGGGGATGGGGGAAAACAGTATTCTAAAAAATGTAGCGTTAAGCTTCAGTCTAGTTGGTTCACTATATAAGTGAGCTCCATGCAAACAGAAACAAATCCATTCATTTGAATGGCAGGGAAGTGGTGTCCCTGCTGGCTAATACCAAATACAAAAAGGCCTGGTTGTACAGAGCCCTGCAGAACTTCAAAATGCTATAGTAACATCACAAAACAAGTCTAAGCTACGAAGTTGCAATGGCAAGGAGGAAAGTCACCTAAGCCAATTTACCTGAACCTGTAAAGTACAACCAAAGGAGGAACCTCTGGGGTCCAGACTGTGGCTGCAGGAATGCTTAGATGGATACATGGGACTTGATTCCATGCTCACAAACATCTCCAACCTACCAGAATTTCTGATAATATAACTAGCAACATTTCCTCCAAAAGACTGAGGCACGAGGAGTGGGAAGCCAGTTTATTCTCATTGGGCCCCACTGAGTTTTATGGCCCAAACTACACATTAGAACAAACACTTTTCTTTCTTTTCTAGTTTTTTTTAAGTATGCTTAAACTGCCCACTTATGTTTTGAAGGAAAAGCAGATGTGGAGTCCCTCTCCAGAATGTGCTCCTGATAAGGGCCTTCCCCAGCTCTGTGCCAACCTCAACGGCTGGTAATTGCCTCTAAATGTTTGGTTAGCAGTAGACAGCACCTTTCTGGGAGGGTGGAATGGAGGGTGGGAAATAACAACCAGTTAGGAGATTTTTTGGAAGAAAACTGGTTCCCACCCCCCAATCCAGATCAAGAATGTGTTCTGGATCAGGGCCTCATGGCTGCTCTGCCTTCAAAATAAAAAATAGCCAGTTAAAGCATGCTTTCTTTCTTTTTCAAAAAAATCATGTTTATCATAACGGGCAGTTTGACTTCATGTGATAAAATAAATTGGCTGCAATCTGGGACACACTCTGTATGTCTGTCTGGAGCAAAATCTGGTTCTTCCTCCAAATATTGGGATCAACATGGACAATGAGCCAACATAGCCCCATTGTAGTATGTGGAATAAGGATCATGGCAGTGGACATGGTGAACAGGATTGGGAAAAGGACAAAAACTTTATTTTTCTTAATGTATTGTCATACACAATAGTTGAACTTAAAAAGACGTAAGGTGATATCCAACAACGGTATTAGAGTAGACCCACTGAAATAAAATAGACTTAAGTGATTTAAGCCCACCTATTTCAATGGGTCTGCTCTCAAAATGGCTAATGTTGGGTATCACCCACAGGCATAGGACCTCACTTTTAGCTTGCTGAATGCAAGGACGGGACATTCGTGGAAGGAGAGTAGCACTCACGGAAGAAGAGCGTAATACTTGTTCTGTGGATGATAGACCCTTCCATTCATGGAGCTAAAAGTGAGGGTCTAAGCCATTGGTCTCAAGATACATTTGAGAGCCACAGCAGGTTTGAACACATGATCCAAATTCATGTGGTTACTAAAGCACAAAAGTCTACAAAGCTCACCTTAATAGTATTTCTGAGCAGATGTTAATATCAACTCCTACAAAGCTGACGCATTCCTCCACCACGCTGTCCAGGGTTGCTTTGAGCAAGGTCTGAGATACGTCATGCTGCAAGATTGGGGATGTGGGAGAGAGAGACAAAAAGAATCCAACATCAACTGAGCTATATCAGATTACTGAAATATGGAAGCCACACAGAAATGAGAATTCAAAAAAATGGCAATTTTAATAAAACATTTGCTAGTATAATAGTAACATGTGAAAGAGCACAGGAAAAGAACATCTGATGTATTGCCACTGTTTGTACTGCAGAATTATTTTCCAGCTGTCCTCCCCTGCCTTTTAAAAATCAGTTTGCAAGAACTCCAGATACGTGCTGTACACATGACAGACTGCCTATCATATTTCTTCTCAAAACCAAGACCTGTTACGGAGCAAGCACTTGCATGTTTTTCTCTAAAAAGGGGAAAAAAGGAAATGGATTATTGCAATGCACTGGTTTTGCTCATGTGTTCTCCCTCCAAGTTTGTATTTACAGTGCATACTACAATACATAGTAATTTTTAAATAGATTGCTCATTGCAAAATCTGCCAGTGAATAATCATCTGCATCCTGATCCAACTAATAGCCACAGGTATGCTGGGGAATACGTGCTGGGGAAGCTATATGGAGAATCAGATATGATGTACAAATTATTCCTAGCTAGATCAAGCAGCAGGAGTAATATTGTGGAAGGAGGAATAGAGGACTGGGCGTAGCACCTCTTCCAAGCAACTGATTGGTGCGATTCCAACTGCTGGACATGTGTGGCGTGTTGGATCAAAATGTTGCCTTTTAACCAATTAGTCAATCTATTAATTTTAAACTTTGCATATAATCAAAACCACAATTATAGGTGCCTCTTTGTTCTACTGAAGGAAGTGCGAGACAATTTAATATTTAATCAGCAGAAGCTACCAGTGTTAAAATAAAAGGTTGCATCTATTATTTACTTCCCCACTGTCTATTAGAGCAACACAGAAAAACAGATTAAAAAAAGGGAAGATGCCACCTTAACTCACAGCTTCAGGCATTAAAATTTGATCCTCCCCAATTAAAATGCACCCTAGTGATTAAACCAATTAAACATGACATCTAAAATACCGTTCCTTACCATTCCTAGCTGGACAAACTAAGTTTAGACAAGAGAGGGGTAATTTGAATTAGCTGAAGAATGTGTTAATATCACACACAAACACCCACCACAGTTTTTCAGCACCTCCCCCCCAGCTAATTGCTCCTCCTGAAAAGCCATTTCTGAAGGAGAAGGGACCCCTGGGGCAACATCCTATGTGATGCAATGGGCTGTGCGCACCCCTTCCATGCACACAAAGCCTCTTTGAAGCCCAGCCTATGTGCCATTTTTCTTCACACTGTTGCCAATTAAATATTTGTAATTTTATTGTTTCAAAATGTGAGCCATCCTGGGAGTTTTACACTGAAGTGTAGCACAGAAAGTTACATAACATAAAAGAGGAGGGACACCAGGGAGGGCCCCCTTCTGTTATCATGTTCAAATGAGAAGGGCATGTAAACACACAGTGGCCAAGATCCAAAAGCTCCATTTACACCCACAAAGACATTTCACGGGTATACAAGGTTTTTCCTGGTTTCCTACACAAAGAGCTATTCCTCATTATGTTCATTACTATTTTCTCTCTCTCCACAACTCTGTAACTTTTAGTGTGTATTATTTTGTTCTGTATTAATATGAGACTAAATGGTTATAGAGAAATTTTTATACTAAAACTGTATGACAATTGGCTGGTACAAATACAATGAAACCTGCTTATGCACATGAGAAGGGCCCGGCTGGATCAGACAAAATGCCTAATTGGTCCAAGCATCCTGTTTCCCATAGTGGCCAAATAGTTGCCTATGGGCTGGACACAAAGCCAACAAGCTGAACATGAAGGCAATAGCCCTCTTCTGCTGCTGTTCCCCTGCCTGATACAGGAGAGAATATTTAGCCATTGCGACCAGGAACCACTGATAGCCTTACCCTCCATTAATCTGTATAAGCTCTTTTTGAAACTGTCTAGGTGGATGGCCATCACTATACCTTGTGGTGGCAAATTCCATTGTTTTAACTATGTGCTGTGTAAAGAGCTACATCTGGTTTGTCCTGAATCCCCCACCATTCATCTTCATTGGATGACCTGGGTTCCTGGTTGCTTAGGAAGCTGCCTTAAGCCGAGTCAGACCATTGGTTCTTCTAGCTCAGTATCATGTACACTAACTAGTAGCGGCTCTCCAGGGTTTCAGACAGGAGTCTCTCCCAGCCCTACCTGAAAATGCCAGGGATTGAACCTGGGATCTTTTGCATGCAAAGCACATGTTCTACCACTGACCTATGGCCCTTCCCCCAACTTGTTTGCTATTCCATATTCTGTACCCAAGGATGCTCTGGAGTAATTTTCCCCAGCCTGGTTACCTTCCAGATGTTGTTGGGACTCCAATCCCCATAAGCTTCAGTCCACATGGCCAATGATGGTTGGAACTGTAGTCCAAAGGACATGGAGGGCACTAGGTTGCAGAAGTGTCTCCCAACTTTGGTGAGAGCTTTTTAGGGAGCATGAGAAAGATGACTGGATGGTGGAAGGGGACCTTAGAAGCTCATGTTGGTTGTCTGTGGCTCTTTTCATTGGCCTGCAGGGACTGTATCTGAGTTCCTCAGGATGGTATTTAGAAATTTGACATTCAGGGTTAAATTAAGAAAATAAGAACATAAGAGCCTGCTGAATCAGGCCAATGGCCCATCTGTTCCAGCATCCTGTTCTCACAGTGGCCAACCAAATTAGCCAAATTAGTGGGAGATTGCTTTTGAATGCTACATTTTTGTATTCCAAACACAGTTAAGCACCCCAAGTCTTTAGGATAGGGTCCAATGCAAAAGTAAGCAAGTTAATAAATTGTACTTGCGGATTAATATAGGCAGGACACATTTCAACCCCATGGCAATAAAAAAATCAAACTGAAAATAAATAACAACATTGGAAAGATGGACAAGGCCTTTTGCTACTCTCTCAGTGCACATTGTTCTGTTATTGTTTTTCAATGCTTATTCCTGTTTTAAAAGTTACTCACACTTTTCAAAAGCTGAAGTGTTCTAAACCTACCTAATTCTCTTTTTCTATACAGAGCACATGCACTTCAGGCAACAATAATGTCACCTTTACTGCCCAAGCCCACCAGAGTCAAGAAGCCTGAATGCTTTGTAAATGT
Organism: Rhineura floridana; assembly: GCF_030035675.1. Lineage (NCBI taxonomy): Eukaryota > Metazoa > Chordata > Lepidosauria > Squamata > Rhineuridae > Rhineura > Rhineura floridana. Next base: position 183,189,500 of record NC_084483.1, read on the forward strand.
AGGAGCTAATTCAATCACCATGTTAGCTTAGCTCAGGGGCTCTTATAAGTCACTCATATAAATCTTGGTTGATCTGCAATGGTTTTGTGATGCATCTGTTTGGGACATCATGCTGGCTTTGAACCAAGATCCCAGATTATTTCACCAAATAGTTTGTTTTACCTTATAAGTCACTAAGCACTTTTGAAGTTATTTTAACAAAATATGACATGCTACCAGCATCAGCCTCCTTTGACTCGAATTTGTAATTCATTAAATTGTGGTTAATATCCAGTTGGTACCCTAAGACATATTCCAGCAAGTCCCCATTCCTTTATCACAGTTTATCTAAACATGCAATGACCATAATGAATAGCAAAATGATGAGATGCATATGATAGGAGAACCTTCTAAGCTTACAATAATACCAACTGTCATTGATGTTTCAAATGAAGATGATGTCATGCATGCACCATAACACTCATCTGTGTATTCAGCTAGATAATCTGATCACACAAAATAGAAACTGAAGCTCCGGCATCAAGAGCCTGTTGAAAAATATTCTGGACACCAAAAATACGTCCTTTATAAAATGACATATATTGCTTATATGTGCAGGGGTAGCCAATGTGATGCCTTCCAGATGTTGTTGGGCTACAACCTCATCCTCCCTGACCACTAGCCATGCTGCCTGAGGCTGATGGGAGTTGGAATTCAACAACATCTGGAAGGCACTACATTGGCAACCCCTCAATATCTATATTTAGATCAGGAATACTTCAGCTCAAATACCCACATTGGGTTGAGTGATCTTGGGCTCAAGTGAGCTCATGTAAGAATAAGGGCAAGCGACGTTATGCATACCATCCTGAGCTCTTCAGAGGAATGGATAATTATCTTAAATAATAATTTAAAGTATTGGTGCTGACCTACAGAACCCTAAAACTACTAGACCAATTTTTGAAAGACTTGTGGATTAAGGGCCCACTCTGCTTCCCGAATTGATCTCCTGCTATGCCAGTCCACCAGGTTGTTAGATGATCTAAGTACTCGATCTTGATGGATAACAGGTTGGACTCCACCTGTTTTTACATTGTACATGAAAGAGAACAGTGTCAGCAGTGCCATATAGTTGGGCCTGAGTTTCAGCCAGTTGATGCTCCACTCCTTCTCCTCCTGAGACCAGGTCCCTTGGACTGTCTTCTCACCCAGACGCCCCCCCAAGCCAAAGAAGCAGGCATCACTGTTATGACAACCCTCTCTGCTTCCTTCAGACTTTTGAGGGACAGGACTGGTCTATCCTCCACCTCAGGGACAGACGGAGTTGAAACAGGACCAAGACTTGCAGGTGCATCTGTATGGTTATCTGGTTCCAAATATGAGAACCCATTGTAGCAGTCTCATTTGGAAGCACACCCAATGAATTAGGTCCTGGCAGGACAGAATCATCCCCTTGAAACATACCGTGTCCAATGTTACTCTCAGGTGTACCAGGCATTGGGTGGGAACTAGTGAACTTTTCTTCGTTCACCATGGACCCATGGGTAGCTGGAACAATTGTTTGGATATCCCTCTTGCTTCTCTTCCTCAAGGGTGATCAGATGAACATGTCCAGATAAGGATGAACAGTCTCCATGCATTCTGAAATGAGCCACTAGTGCCACCAGAACCTTGGTGAATACCTTTGAAGCAGACATCAGTCTTAAAGACAACACCCTGTACTGGAAGTCGTTGCTGTTGCAGCAGAACCTGAGGAACATCCTATGGTTTACCCTCATGGAAATTTCCAGGTGTGTCTTGATAAATCAGTGGAGGCCAGAAACTCCCCTTCAGAGATCGCCACTATAATTGACTTCAGGGTGTTCATTTTGAACTGTTTCTTTTTGAGACATTTCAGGTTTAGGATTATTCTGATGCCCCTATTCTTGGAAACCAAGAAAAAAATGGGCAAACCCCTAAGTGGATGGATTCCTTGTATACTGGTTTTATTGTGTCAATAAATCCTTGTAAAAAGGCATGATGCTTCACTGGATCATTTGATTGGGTGAAATGAATCAGAGAACTTTAATTCTGGCAACCTCCAAAGCCAGTAAGATGGCAAAGCCACTTCTGCCTCCTGCATCTTGAAGGGAAAAAAAGGAAGGCAGCACTGCATTAATTGCCCTTGTTTTTATCTCAGGCTAGGGTGGAATTTTCAACAGCCAAATGTACTAGGCACAGTGCATTCAGTAATGCTGTTGAACACCTTCTGGAGACAAAAATGAGGCATTTGACAGTCAAAGGCCATTATAGTTTCTACTGCACAGCCAACACCCGCTTGAGCACCAGCAGCTTTCAATGGGGATTAGATAAATTAATGGGGGGATAAGGCTATCAATAGTAACTCATCATGGTTATGGTACACTACCTCCAGGGTCAGAGTTAACAAGCCTCTGAATACCAGTTTCTGAGAAACAACAGCAGAAAACAGCTATTGCCTTCATGTCCTACTTGTGGGCTTCCTGGCTGGCAAAACACTAGACTAGATAGGTTTTTGATCAAATCCAGTGGGACCGTTTTTATGTTCTTACAAGCAGACAGTACCCAGCATTTCTTGGGAATTCTAAGAAACAAAAAAAATACTAGGTGGTATTCAATGCTAGTCCTACTCAGAGTAGACCCACTGAAGTCCACTCACAGGGCCAATCCAAAAATAAAGGTCTGGTCACAGTCTAAATTCAAAACACAGGGGTAACACCAGAGATAAGGTCCAGAAATGGTCCAAGGTCAAAACACAGGAAAATCCAGACATCAGCTAGGTTACATAGCAAGGATGTTGCTCCAGCACTCTCTGCCAGGAACTGGAGGCTTTTACTCATGAGCTTCGGAATCCCATCCAAAGCACAGCTGCAGGCCATCTGGATTGCCTGAGGAGCTTGGTAATATTGTGGGGAGCAGTGCCCTTATGAGTAGCCCCTTAGCCCTGAGAAGTCCTTATTCTTCAGGTGGGCACTCTATCATCTGACTGGGACAGCAGCTTTAGGTGTTGGTGCTCCCGCAAACTCAGCAGCAGCTCAGCTACTGCCTAGGGACTATCTGTGCCTAATGAAGGAGACTGGGGTGCCATGACCCCTGAAGGTCCTGTGTTCCCTTGCTGTGTCCATTGAAAGAACCTGCTCCTCTGTAACATTTGCTTTGGGGAGCACCAGGTCCTCCTCTATAGAGGATTCCTCCAGCAGGGGCTTGCTGGTTTGGATACCTTAAACGTGTCCAAATCAATGCAGTTTGCAAAGGTTCAGTACACCATCTTGATTCAAAATGGTGCCATTTGTATTCAAATATAAACCTAAACCTGATCTCGATATCCAGAACCATCATGTCAAGTTTGGTGATGATATTTAATAGGTGACCAAATCAGTGCGATTTTGAAAGGCTCAGCTCACTGAACACTAAAGTCAGGATTATTCAGACCATGGTATTTCCGATCTCATGTATGGATGTGAAAGTTGGACAGTGAAAAAAGCTGATAAGAGAAAAATCAACTCATTTGAAATGTGGTGTTGGAGGAGTTCTGCGGATACCATGGACTGCAAAAAAGACAAATAATTGGGTGTTAGAACAAATTAAACCAGAACTATCACTAGAAGCTAAAATGATGAAACTGAGGTTATCATACCTTGGACACATAATGAGAAGACATGATTCATTAGAAAAGATAATAATGCTCGGAAAAACAGAACGGGGTAGAAAAAGAGGAAGGCCAAACAGGAGATGGATTGATTCCATAAAGGAAGCCACAGACCTGAACTTACAAGATCTGAACAGGGTGATTCATGATAGATGCTGTTGGAGGTCACTGATTCATAGGGTCACCATAAGTCGTAGTTGACTTGGAGGCACATAACAATAACAGCTCGCCATCTTGTTTCAAAGTGGCATTCAATGGCATCCAAACATTTATTTATTTATTTATTTATTTATTTATTTATTTATTAAATTTATATACCGCCCGACTAGCAATAGCTCTCTGGGCGGTGAACATAAAATAGCATAAAAATACAATGAATAACAAAATAATACTAAAATACAATCATCAATCCAATACAATAAACATTTTAAAAAGTAAATCAGTGTAACTTAAAATGCTTCAGAGAATAGGAAGGTTTTGACCTGGCGCCGGAAGGAGAGCAGAGTCGGCGCCAGGCGTACTTCCTCGGGGAGACTGTTCCATAGTTCGGGTGCCACCACTGAGAAGGCCCTAGATCTTGTCATCACCCTCCGGGCCAACATAGGCCAAAGCCTGTTCCTCAATCTCAGGAACCATCATGCCAAATCTGGTTATGATATCTTAAGAGATGTCCAAATGCATAGAGAACAGATGGACAGACAGGCCAACTTTCCAAAATATAGATGTTCACCTACACTGTATTTGTTGAGGGCAGGACAGGATCAATGCAACCGTAGAGAAGCATAACATAGACATGCACTTGGGAAGGTGAAATCAAATGAAGAGGACAGGACAGTGTTGACCAAAAATAACTACTGGCTACCAACCTCAGCCAAATTTGGAGGCACCTAAAAACACAGCTGAGGTTCTGGCCCCGTCATTTAGAAACAAATATAAAGCAATATTTGTTTTTGATACCATAAGCTAACAATATTGACATAACAGTGAAGGCTTTCATTAATAGGCTCAAAAATTTTGGAATAAGCATGTAAACTGTACAGTAGGGCCCCACTCACATGGCGGGTTACATTCCGGACCCCCGCTGTAAAGTGAAAACCGCTGTAAAGCAGAACTCATTGAATAGAATGGTGCGCAATGCCCGAAAACCGCTGTAAAAGTGGAACAAGCACCTTATGAGTGGGGCTTTAGTCTAATTGCGTCTAATTGCGACCGCTCTATTAGTGAATCGCTGTAAAGTGGGCCCTACTGTATTGGGTTTTCTTACACATTCACCCTCTTAAAAAATAACTTGACCTAAACCTGTTTAGAAGTGGTTTTCATTTTTTCTCCCAGATACAGTTGGCAAATGCTACACTAATGTCTCCAGAGTAAACAGACTTAGGACACAGGGTTCAAAGCTGTGAATGATCTGTGCAGAACATTTAATTAGTTGGAAGCAGAAGATACTCAAAGGCCAAAGGGTAGTTAGCTAGAGCCAACCAACTTTGCGGGGAATCTAGGGCACAATCCCCACCCTTCTAGTCAGTGACTCTTCATTTCAAGAAGGCTTCTGCAGCATATAGATGAAAGCCTGACAGAAATCAGTGGAGACTGGAGAAATCAATCAAGACTCCTTAGGTGCACAATTTCCAGCACATGTTGTAGAATTCACAGCCTAAGTTGTAGAATTCCCTCCACCCAGAGATGTGCCCTCACTGTATAGTTTCTGTCGTATGCTGAAGCTGCACCTCTTTACCCTGGGCTTTGACACTTGATACATTTTTTCCAAGACTTAGCTTATTCCTGTGACTGTAATCTGTTTTAAACTGTTTTTAGTCTTGCAGTTTAAATTGCTGAAAACTTACGGTGAAGGGAGAGTAAGACTCAAAAAGCCCACCGACAGATATCCCTTTCTTCTCATCCATGTGGGAATGAATGATATTGTCAAGCAGAACTACAAAGAAATCATGTCAGACTTTGAAGCTCTGAGAAGGAAACTCAAGGGCTTTGGGGCCCAGATAGAGTTGAAAAGGAGTAGAAAGGGAAAGAAAATGTTAGAAAATGGAACCAATTACCTAAGGAGGTGGTGGACTCTCCAACACTGGAGGCATTCAAGAGGCAGCTGGACAGCCACCTGTTGGGGATGTTTGAATTTCGATCCCTGCATTGAGCAGGGGGCTGGGCTCGATGGCCTTATAGGCCCCTTCCAATTCGACGATTCCATGAAGACAATGAAATCATCATCATCATCATCATCATCCCACTCTTCCAGCATGCACTACACTTTGATCCATGCTATCCCCACCAAGGAAAACAGCTGATAGGGGTCAGAATGGGCAGTGCAATAAGCATAGGTTGCTCCTTACATATGCATCTGGGTTATCTGCTCTTCTTGCACCGCCAGCAACAAACTATAGTGCTGAAAACCACCACAAGTTTTATTTATACAATGTCCAAATTGCTATTCCATATTTTCTTTGCTAAATTCCCTACTCATAGGTAGAAAGAGAGGTACAGTTAGGTAATTTTAGACTGGGGAGTTAATGGTGTAAAGGAAGCCCTGTCCCCTTTTAGGTGGCAATAGTTATCACTTTTCTTACTTTAAAATGTGGTAAGCCAGCCCCTGCTGCAATTGGGGGCCCTTCTGCTCATTCTGCTGAATGGGGCCTTTGACTTCTGCCCCAAAGTCCTGACCTGACAGTACCACTGGGTAGGAAGGCTAAAGAGGTGGGCTGGGAAAGAACCCAAACAAAATGTGATAGAATGGATTGTGAACATAAAATGGAAAGCTTAAGAGTTTATAGAATGAACAAGTGGTTTTTAAAAACCTTTGAAGAAAGGAGAGGCAAGAGGACAGATGGTACGCCTAATATAGTATTTCCTGGAAGACTTGCCTCTGCCAGACAAGCTGTGGCTCCTGATGAGGGGCAGGAGAGTATGGATGCAAGAAAACGTTGTTTTCAATTCCACCCCCAATCTTCTGCCAAAGCCAATGTTATTCATCTTGCACTCTGTTGTGGCAAAATTATGTAACTCATATTACATTGTCATTATGTTATTCCACCCCATTCATTTCAGTGCAAAGGAAATGCAATGCAAATAAGGGAGAAACATAGGGTTGTAGTAAACTAAGTCCTACTCAGAGTAAACCAATACATCCCTACTCAGGAGTAAGGAGAACTTGCTGGAAAAGACCCTATTTCATGCTGCCTCAAAAGAGCTCTTCTTCTCGGAGTTTAATGGCGTTACAAGGCCAGAGGATAAGAACTCAGGCTGTTGTCGCTTAAGATATCGGCAGTCTACAGGAAATGAGGCAGTGGAAGAAAGAACAGATGGTACACCTAGATAGTCTCTCCTGGAGGGCTTTCCACTGCCAGATAAGCTGCTGTTCCTGGAGGTGGTCTCTTCAGGAGTAATGAGGGCTTGGTAGAAAAGGACCTTCTTCACCCAGCAAGAGGAGAGGAAAGATATTAAGGAGAGAGTTCCAAACACCAGAGCAAATGTCAGAAAACAAGCCAGCCGAAGGTCTCTCTGTTCCGTCTAAAGCAGCGATTCCCAATGTGGGCTGTAGGGCCCCCCTAGGGGGCGTTACAGCCTTTCAGGGGGGCATTGGTGTGACTACAAACTTTAGGGGGGCATTTGGGTTCATTAGGGAGGCGTTGACATTTGGCGGTCTGATGTGACAGTTGAAGCATTTTTTGTCCCCCGTTAGAATGTATTTAATACTCTCAATTCATGGAAATAACACTAAGTGTGTGCTCATTAGTACAGAAATTCTGAATAGAGGCCAGTGTCATATCAAGGAATGGGGATATTAGCCACGCCCTGGCACTAGGTAATGTTCCGATGCTGTCTTGAGGAATGTTGGAACCAATCACGAGAGAGTGTTCGATAAGCTGGGTGTAACTTTTCCAAGTCCCCACCCTTTCAGGATTGTAGCCAATAAGGGAAGCCAGGGTTGTGTTTTGTTGACCCAGGCAGTGCCTAGACTTCATTGCAACGTCAGAAAACTTTGAGATTCTCAGTTTGAGTAAGTAAGAATATGGCTTACAGTTTTTTTCCTCTTGCGTGCAACTTAGAGTCAGACCCTGGGGGCTATTGAAGAGGGCAGTGCTTTGAAAACCTTTGCAATATGAAACTATTTCCAATACTTGCTTTCCATGTACCTGGAGTAAACTCCATTGAACTCCATTAGGAATTATATCCCACCTGTTCTGAGCCTGTGGTTCTGAAACCCACTTTGCCAGACAGTCAACTCAATCTCTCTCTTTTAATCAGAACTACTTTATTAAACCAGAAAACACAAATGCACACAGAAACTTCAAAGAAAGCGTACAGTCTCTGGGGATGGTGAACTCTGGCAGAGAAATATCTTCTGAGAGAGAGAGATAGGTAAAAAAAGGAGTATTGTCCTCTGAGGCTACTAGGCCTGCTGCTAGCTTCACTGATGACTGAAACAAACTGAGGCAGGTTTTGGAGGGAAAACTAACTAACCAGATAAAGAGAGGGGTGATGTCACCTGACAGGAAGTTACTGTAAGGCTAAGGGAGCATAGAGACAGACCTTTAGAGTTCCATAACTCTCTACCTAATAAATGCCTTGTTCAGCACAACAGAAGGAGTCTCTCTCTATACAATCCTAAACCCTGCGGAAGCAGCACACCACCCTTCCTCTCAGTAGGAGCCCAGGGCGGCAAACAAAAGCACTAAAAACACTTTAAAAATAATAAAAACAGACTTTAAAACACTAGGCTCCTTTCTTCCTACAGAGGCCTTCTGGTGACTGGCCTAGCCTGAAGACACTTAAACCCTTCTTGCCTAAAGCAAGTAGGCTTTGTTGTTATGTGCCTCCAGGTCGACTACGACTTATGGCGACCCTATGAATCAGTGACCTCCACTAGCATCTGTCATGAACCACTCTGTTCAGATCTTATAAACTCAGGTCTGTGGCTTCCTTTATGGAATCAATCCATCTCTTGTTTGGCCTTCCTCTTTTTCTACTTCCTTCTGTTTTTCCAAGCATTATTATATTTTCTAATGAATCATGTCTTCTCATTATGTGTCCAAAGTATGATAACCTCAGTTTCATCATTTTAGCTTCTAGTGATAGTTCTGGTTTAATTTGTTCTAACACCCAATTATTTGTCTTTTTTGCAGTCCATGGTATCTGCAAAGCTCTTCTCCAACACCACATTTCAAATGTGTTGATTTTTCTCTTATCAGCTTTTTTCACTGTCCAACTTTCAAATCCATACATGAGATCGGAAATACCATGGTCTGAATTATCCTGACTTTAGTGTTCAGTGATACATCTTTACATTTGAGGACCTTTTCTAGTTCTCTCACAACTGCCCTCCCCAGTCCTAGCCTTCTTCTGATTTCTTGACTATTGTCTCCATTTTGGTTAATGATTGTGCCAAGATATTGATAATCCTTGACAAGTTCAATGTCCTCATTGTCAACTGTAAAGTTGCATAAATCTTCTGTTGTCATTACTTTAGTAGCAAGTAGGCTAGATTGTGCAAATTTTGCATAATTTTTGTTTCTGTGATGTTTACATGAACTTGTTTAACGAAACAATGCTGGTAAACTGAATGAGTTTGTTGTTAAGTAACACAGTGTATTCTATTGGTTCATACTGTGTGGACTTAATTAGTTTTTGCTTATGTTTTTAGGATTTGTGAAATAAGAAACAACTCCTATATCTGCAATTTGTTTCTTGCGTTAGTATTTTATAATAAATCTCATTTTATTTACTTTTCTATAACTATGTATGTATATTAATAAATCATACTAAGTATTCAATGTGTAATCTAAGTGCAATAAAAAGGCATGATAAAAACGATTAGTAATAATCACTGAAAATACCTTTTATGCATTACTCATATTTTAAGTGAAGAATAGGAAGCAGTGACATATAGTTAATTTGAGGGGGGCGTTGGGCACAAAAAGATTTTGCAAAGGGGCGTTGGGTCAAAAATGTTTGGGTAACACTGGTCTAAAGGGTACACAAAGAAAAATCTAGGAGAACACATAGGGAGGAGCAAGAGAATGATGAATTTTAAAAGAAATGAAGTTTATAATGAATAAAGACAGGAAAAGGTAATCAGCAAAGAAGAAAAAATGGAGAGGTGATACATGACCAGAATGACAAGTCATGAAAACAAGAGGAGCAGTAGAACTGAGGCTGAAATAAGAGGTGAAAGATGAGAATCTTGGAGACCAAGAAGAAGAATATTAGCGTAACTGGGATGAGAAGTGATTATGACACAAGCTGCCTTTCAGACATCTTCATTTACTCCCTGGCAAAATATAGATCAGGCCTGGGTTGAGGGCGCCTTACTTGACTCTCCTGGGTACAGTAGCAATTTGCTGATGATGACTGAGATGCAGTTACCGCAAGCGGAAGCAGTCATGTGAGGTGATGGTGCATGACTAGCTCTGTGTGCACAGATTATTAGAATGCCACGGCAAACAGACAGAAGCATGGCCTATTAAAACTCAAGACTTCTTCATGTGCCATCACTCTTACATATTATTGCTTTCACCTGTGGTAGTAACAGCAGCTTGCCTTGTGGCTAGAATGTTAGTGAAGGTTGTTAAAAAGAGACGTTAATCTGTAATGTCTGACTGAATTTATTTTGTGTGAAACATGAAGAAAAGCTCCAGGGATGACATACTCCAACATTCATTTCTCCAGATCACCTCAATTTTTAAAGCCAAGAGCTAATTATTGTGGGTTGATCTTGTGATGCTGGAAAGTACACCAGCTTTCCTCCCAGTGCCCTATCCTGAGAGCAACATACTTGATGCCATTAACTAATCTTAATCATCACCATCATTTTATTTCTATTCACCCTTCCTCCCATGGGAGCCCACAGCAGCAACTGAGGTGCTGCCATGGAGAAGGCTATGCTTTAAGTCATGGCCTCATAGAACATAACCAGCAGGGTCTTACTCACGGATCCTAAACCATGGTTTGCTATGTATTGGGGGAAATAGTCTTTTTTAATTTTAATTTTAAAATCAATTGACTACCCAACCAAATACATTAATTTAACCTTATTGATAGGTGAGACTCAACTGAAATTGGTATGGTATAATGGTAGTTTCTTTTACACAGATGACAAGCAAAGTCACAGTCACAGGAGTGTTGCACTTGACACAACGTCCAATGTAATAGCCATCGGAATACTGGCATATATGTTATCCTGATTATAAAAGACTCGTAAAGTTGGAGGGAGTTAAAATGGAAATGAGTTCAAACAGTTTTAAAACCATACAAATGCAAATACCTAGATCTGATGGTCCATTATCTATCAATCAATCGATCAGTATAGATATTATACATTCACAGATATATAATCTATTCACTAATAGGCAAAAAAACTTGCGGTTTAAGAACGTACCTAAAGCCCACAGATATTTCTATCAAACTTTAAAAGCAGGGAAATTGGGTAGCTATAGTGAATGCACCAGGAGAGCAGGAGACCTGACCTCCTCTCTAAGATATTGTACTGCCCTACAAATTTGTCAAAATGCAAACACAAATTGGGTTGGTCTTTCCCAGTCCAATACACTTGCTGTGCAGGTTGGAAGAATTGGGTAACACGTGGCTCTGAGCAGATGGTGAGTGGTGGCAACACCTGCCATCTCCAAAAATGGAGAATTACATTTTTGTAAGTTTTTTGGTGTTCTTACTTTGATTTTTTCCTGTTTACTACTGTTTCTACAGAGAATCTAATATAGAAAATTTTATTTCCCTCATTATTCATCCTAGAAATCTGTGTCAAATTTATTTTTATTAATTTCAAAGCCTTTTGATTGGTCAGTGTCATATGATGGTGAAGACAGCCTTTTGTGTTTCAAATTGGAGGTAATGTTCTCTTTCTACTCTGGGTGCATTGACAGTTGAATGTGAAACTGCAGTTTGATGTAAAATCAGACTGATTACAATACGTTGCTACTTAAGCAATGATTCTAGCTGTTGGGAAAAAGAGGTTGCATGCTTTTAGCCTGCTATGTTTAAATCATTTCATTTAAGGCAAGGTGGGCATGGTCAATTAATTATTGTTGTTGTTGTTGTTGTTGTTGTCGTCTTTATTTATGCCCCACCATTTTTCCAAAACTGGAACTCACGGCGGCTTCCAGATAAAAATACATATAATTAAAAACATACAAAGTCTACATTAAAATAAAATTAAACTATTTCCAATATTAAAATCACACACATATAGCTAAAAGAGTTCAAAATTAGTTTAAAAATAATATAATAGACATTAGCAATGCAGCACCCTTCACACCCTATCCTTAACAGTCTTCAATTCCAAAGGCTTGTTGGAATAAGAAGGTATTTGCTTGTCGGCGGAAGGACTGCAAGGAGGGGGTCATTCTTACCTCCCTAGGAAGGGAATTCCAAAGTCTAGGGGCAGCCACCGAGAAGGCCCTCTCACACTTCCCCACTAGTCGTACTTGAGAAGATGTGGGTACTGAGAGAAGGGCCTCTCCTGAGGATCTCAGGGCCCAGGCAGGCTCATACAGGGAGATACGGTCTGATAAATAGCCTATGTTAAAAACATAGAACACACCTAGAATTTTGCTAGAATATATTTCACCTCCCACTGTTTTATCTTCTGCAAACTGAGACACTCCTCATGTCCACTGGAGACTATTCTGCAAAATAGTCAGTGCCATTATTCCACAATTATTTTTGGAGTTTTTTAAGTGTATATTTTGCAAAGTGTTGCTGTACTTCACATATTCACAGAAATAGAAGCAAAAGAAAATTATTTCCTATAGGAAAATTGACTGAAATTGCAAAGTAAATCAGACATATTTAAAGTGACCTTCTGAACTATGTCAACTGTTTTAATAATGTTGCTTCCTCCCTGCTAAAACAGGATCAGCACAGCACATGTCTTCTTTCTATTATCTGAGCTGATTGCAGGTGTTGCCACTACTCACCATATGCTCAGAGGCACATGTTATTAAATTCTTCCAAGCTACACAGGCAGTGGATTGGACTGTGAAAGACCAACCCAAATGGCATTTGCATTTTGACAAATTTGTAGGGCAATACAATATCTCAGAGAGGAGGTCAGGCCTCCTGCTCCCCTGGTGCATTCACTATAGCTACCCAATTTCCCTGCTTTTTAAAGTTTGGTAGAAATATCTGTGGGCTATAGGTACATTCTTTTTTTTTTTTTAATAATTTTTATTCAAATTTTTCAAAAAAAACAAACAAAACAAAGTAAAAAAAACATACAACAACAAAAAATAAAAATAAAATAATTGACTTCCGATTTGTCGCAGATCAGCTATAAGTATATAATATACATCAAACCTGTCCCTTAATATGTACATACAGAATTCCTTTTCTCCATAGGCTGTCTTAGTTAATCGTCAAATCCCAGTATCATCATTTTATTTTGATCTTTCAACAAAAAGTCTAAGAGAGGCTTCCATTCCTTAAGAAATGTATCTGTCGATTTTTCTCTAAGTAGACATGTCAATTTATCCATTTCTACTAAGTCCATTAATTTCAATAGCCATTCTTCCATTGTTGGTGTTGATGGGCTATAGGTACATTCTTAAACCACAAGGTTTTTTGCCTATTAGTGAATTTCTCTGCTTTTTAATCCGGGAGATTAGAAATGGGATCCTGTGCAAGTTTGCTGAGAATGGATTAATCATTTGCATGGTTATTAAATTCAGTGGGATTTAGTCCCCTGCAATCATGCTTAGGATAGGTGAAACTGACCACAGGGGATGGGAGGAGGAAGGAGGGGAGGAAGGGCAGAGGGGAGGAGGTGGATGGGAGCAGGCAGCAAGGAGGGGAGTAGAAGGTCAGGTTTGATCATTTGAATGTTTATTGAGTTCAGTGGGATTTACTCCCATGCAATCATGCTTAGGATAGGTAAACCTGACCGGGGGGGAGGGAGGGAGGGCAGGAGTGGGCAGAGCAGGAGAAAGAAGGAAGAGGGGAGGGGAGAGGGGAAGGAGGGGAAAGGCAGGTCTGATCATTTGCATACTTACTGAATTCAATGGGATTTACTCCAATGCAATCATGGTTAGGATAGGTAAAACTGACCATGGGGGAGGAGGAGGGGGAAGGGGAAGGAGCACATTGGAGGGGGGCAAAGGAAGGGTGAGGGGAGGGCAGGTTTGATCATTTGCATGCTTATAGAGTTCAACGGTATTTACTCCTGTGCAATCATGCTTAAGATAGGTAAAACTGACCATGGGGAGGAGGAGGAAGGGGGGATTGGAAGGGGATGGGGAGGGAGGAGCAACGGAAGGGAGAGGGAAGGGGCAAGAGGGAGGGTGGGTTTGATCATTTGCATACTTTTTGAGTTCAATGGGATTTATTTCTGTGCAATCATGTTTGAAAATGGAAATGGACTGCCTTCAAGTTGATCCTGACTTATGAATAGGGTTTTCATGGCAAATGATATTCAGAGGTGGTTTTACCATTGCCTTCCTCTGAGGCTGAGAGGCAGTGACTGGCCCAAGGTCACCCAGTGAGCTTCATGGCTGTGTGGGGTTTCAAACCCTGGTCTCCCAGGTGGTAGTCCAACACTGACCGAGGGAGGAACAGGGAGGGGAGGAGGAGGGAGAGGAGATTGGGTGGGTGGGCACTGGGCAGAGGGGAAAACCCTTTTCTTTCCAAATGGAAAATATTGTGAGCAGTATCATTGATTTTCAGAGTTTCCCCCACCTTTTTATTCTACAGCAGGCACATGTAGCCTGCCACCCAAATTTAAACCAAAACTGTCCCTGGCCACATTCACACCAGACCTTTATTTCACTTTGGACAGTCATGGTTTCTCTCTAAAAATCCTGGGAAGTGTAGTTAGTGAAAGGTGCTGAGAGTTGCTAGGAGATGCCCTGTTCCCCTCACAGAACTTCAGTCAGAGCAGCTGATTGTTAAACCAGTCTGGGCATTGGAGCCCTATCAGTGGAATAGGAGTCTCCTCTCAGCACCCTTCACAAACTACACTTCCCAGGATTCTTTGGGGGAAGCCATGACTGTCTCATGTGAAATCAAGGTCTGGTGTGGCCCCCTGATTAGCCAAGCCCAGCAGCTGTGAGTCTGGCTTTTAGAACACTGACAGTTGGTTCTTACTGAGCATGCCCGACACTATCATTCAGTTCAATGCAAAATTTCTTAAATTAATTAAAAATCAGCCAGGCATTTTTTTTTAACTTTTAAACTGCAGCAGATGAAGGTCAGAGTATGAGGCAAGGTCAGTAATAGGATGAAAGGTACTCTGTGAACATGGCTGATTTTTAATGAACTTCAACGGATTATGAGAACTCTGACAGAAAAAAGTCCAAAAGGGGGCTGGGTTCCCCCCCCCACTTTTTAGATGTTGAACTCTCTATTCTCTCTGACTGTTTTGTGTATTGCCATGAAAATTTAGAGAGTTGTTAAGCAAGCGTTTCTGAGTTCAGGACTTTAAGTTTTGTAAGGTTTTGTTTTGAAATGAGCTTATGGGAAGCATCAGAATGGCATGGGGGTATTTTCAATTTAACATTGAAGAATGTGAAAAATCCACACTGCTGTATAAATCTTGTGGCTGTATAATTTTCATAATTTCTTTTACCCTTCCTCCTCCACACTCCTGCCACTCTTTCATAAGTAGAGCCTGCCATCTCAGTGCGAGGGTTCGTTGTACCTTCTAACCATGAATCTATTCTCAATTCCTTCACGCTGCTCACCCAACTGTTTATTTGTCATGTAATTCTGGGGAGTGTCTTGACTGTCTGTACAAACAGTCTGGTGAGCAAAGCATGAGAAAGAAGGAACAAGGAATCCTTTGAAAGGCCTAGCTATGTATATATTTCTGTCTTGCAAAACAGCTTATTAATTCTCCTTGTAAACGTGCCACAGCTTTGCCCAACAAATACACGCAGCTTAACACCTGCTAGAACATCTCTAAAGCCTCCATTAAGAAAGAGGCAGCCCACAAATTTCTAATATTCAAAAGATAACAGCTGTACCAAAAGGAACGGGCATCTGCTGTGCATCTAATGGATGCTGAGGGAGAGAGACAAAACCTGACATATTTATAGGAAACTTTAAAATTCTCCTCCCTCTCCCTGTCGTAGAGGATATGGCAAAACTCGGATTGCTGAAGAACTATTTTTGGCCATCACTATAACCTTTCAATTTCAGTATAAGACCACTGGGGATAAATGACTCATAAAAGAAATTTATCTTACCATGAATTTCTGTTTACTGGCAATAGGAACATAAGAAAATAGGAAGCTGCCTTATGCCAAGTCAGACCACTGGTGCATCTAGCTCAGCACTCCAGAGTGTCAGACAGCGATTGAACCAGAGATCTTCTGCATGCAAGGCATACGCTCTATCATTGAGCTATGGCCTTTCCCCAACATTGCCTGTGGATGGTGAAGGCTGGGTCCTTGTGTTTCTGTCATCCTTGTCTTGTCTAGTCCCAAATTTCCCTTGATTTTGTCTGTCTTCCTTGGGAAGTTTGTCTTCCTTGGGAATTGACTCCTGTCGCTGTTTATACAGCCACAAGAGGGGCTGCATGCTACAGCCAACATTGATTTTTCACCATCCACCATGCTAAACTGAAAATACTCCCATGCCATTCTGCTGCTTCCCATAAGCTCATTTCAAAATACAATCTTACAAAACTTTAGTCACCATAAGCCACCACTCACCATATGCTCAGAGGCACGTTATCAAATTCTTCCAAGCTACACAGGAAGTGAATTGGACTGTGAAAGACCAACCCAAATTGTGTTTATTTATTTATTTATTATTACATTTATATCCCACCTTTCCTCCAAGGAGCTCAAGGTGGCATACATGGGTCTCCTAGCTTTCCATTTTATCCTCACAAGAACCCTGTGAGGTAGGTTAGGCTGAGAGACTGTGACTGGGCCAAGTCACCCAGCGAGCTTCATGGCTGACTCAGGATTTGAACCGTGGTGTTCCAGGTCCTAGTCCAACACTCTAACCACTAAGCCACACTGCATTTTTACAAATTTGTAGGGCAGTATCATATCTCAGAGGTCAGTTCTCCTGCACCCCTGGTGCATTCATTATAGCTGCCCAATTTCCCTGCTTTTTAAAGTTTGATAGAAATACCTGTTGGCTATAGGTACATTCTTAAACCGCAAGGGTTTTTTGCCTATTAGTGAATTTATCTAAATAATAAAAATTTTCAGAGTCTTTCTGGTGTGTGTGAGTTCTTGGTGGGTGCTCTCTCTCTGTTGCCTGTGTGGATCTCTTTTCCCATGTGTTGTTTCTCCCTCCCGTGCATGTGTGTATGCATATGCATGTGCAAGAGAGAGACACAGAGAGAGTCATTTGACTTCATTAGTTGGAGTTAGTGGGGACAGCCTGCTGATGAGACCAACGCAATGATCCAATTTTCACCAGCCTCAGACAGGGTTGGTCTGATCAAGTGAGAGGGATGACTCCTCCCCCTGGAGAGGAGCAAAAAGGCTTTAGAGGACTCTGATCCCACCAGTGAATGGCATCATCCCTCTCAGAAGTGCCCTCTATCATTACAAGGCACATGCGAATACCTTATTGTGAATATTTGAGTTCTGAGCTATGATGACAAAGAATAAATTTCAGTTAAATCCACAAGAATTGGATCATTTCTGTCTACCTGGTTATATATGGTTTGTCTACCCAATAATGTCTTCCTGTGAACCTAATAATTTACCCAATGTTAAAATTTGTGATTTTGTTTTAACATGATGCCTTCTGCAAATTCCTAGAACTTCATCTGCCGAACAAAAACTCAGCACCATTCTGTTTCACAGAAAATTATGTACAGAGAGCCTTCGGGCTTAGGGCGGTATATAAATTAAATAAATAAATAAATAAATAAACAAAAATAAAATAGAAAAGCAAGGAAAGTATACTTGGTGTTCCTTTTCAAAGTGCTGTCATGAAGACCACAGGCCTACAATAAATACAACAACCTTCCTGAACGCCAGATGTTTTTGGACCACAACTTGCTAGTTTGAGAGGAGGCCATTGCTTTCAGTTTTTGACTGTTTTAAGAAGGCTATTTTTAAAAGGCTATTTTAACTGGTTTAAAAAGCTTTATTGTACTGTTTTAGTATTGTCATGTTTTCCACACTGGGCTCCTTTGGAGGAAGATGCAAGATGTACATTTAATAACCATAATCATAACAACAACTCCCATTAGCCCCAGCTAACATGACCAATAGTCGGGGATGATGGGAGTTGTAGTCCAAAACATATAGAGGCCTGGAGATTGGGGAAGGGTGAATTAGCTGAAGGGATAAAGACCACAGTCTTTGGGAGTGTTCTTTAATTTCTTTTTATTCTCCCCTGCCCCCAAATTATTTCTTGCTTTTAACCTGCCTTTAAGTAACTACAACTCTCAAAGTGAGGAACAACCATTTTAAAAACAAACCGTTAAAAGCCAAACACGTGTAAAATCAACTGAACTAACTAACTGAAGAGAAAATTGTGAGAGGAAATTATACAGCAGCCAAACGCACAGAAAACCTGCCTAAATAAACAAGCCATGAACTCAAAGCCAATGATCTCTGCAGGTTCCAAAACTTTAGATCCATGATCAAAAAGGTATACCAAACTATGAAGGGGCTGCCAATCTACGAGGTAGATCATCAGAACATTTTTAATACTATGTCTTAAAGCAGGGATGGGGCCTGTGGCTGTCCAGATGCTGCTGGACGTCATCATCCCTGACCACTGACAATGCTGACTGGGAGTTCAAGTCAAACAACATCTGAAGGGCCACCGTTGTCCCACCCCTGTCTTAGAGAGCAGGAAAGCATATAAACTAGGATTGGGTTTGTGCTCAGGACTAAATGGTTTGGGAAGAGGAGGGGTTGCCATTGGGTTATATTCAGCTAAATTAGAGAAGACTCACTGAAATTAACGAGTCTACGTTAGTCATATCCATTAACTTCAATGGGTCTACTTCATGTAGATTGGCCTTTTGACACTTGAGATGTATGTTTTTAGGACCCACCCTGTGTTTTTTTGTGATTTCAGGCTGTTTTAAATATTTTTAAATAAGTATTTTAAAACTGGTGTAACCCGCCTTGGACCTCTGAGTGAAGGGCGGGTAATAAATTTAAATAATAGTAATAATAAATTGAAACAACAACAACCACCCAGTGTGTCAGGCCTCCTTGTCTCTTTCTAGTCAGCAAAGGGTGCACTGGAAGACTAACACAGCAATCCAATGCATGTTTACTCAAAAGTAAGCTCCACTGTGCTCAATGGAGCTTACTCTCAGGTGTGTGTGCATAGAATTGCAACTTAAGTCTCTGACTCTCAGCCACAAAGTCCCTTGTGAGTTTGTAAAAAAGAAAAATGAAGTGTCAGAGAACTGAATGCATCCCTTCTCTCTAACAGACAAAACAAAACAAAAAATCACCATAACTAGCATCAGGAAAACAATGCAATCTATACACATTTTTACAGACAGAGCCCCTCAAAGAAAATAATTCCAAATAAATATCTTGTCACCTCACCCATCCCTTTTGAGGGATAAAGTATTAGAAAATATGTCATGTCATTTTTATGATAGGGCAGTAGTTTAAAGAAGTAGGTATTCATAATAAACCATTTTGCTGAAATCACATTTTTTCACCTGGATTCCAAGTGAGACTTTTGGCTCTCACAATTTAAGGTTATTCCCAGTGAAACAGGAAATACCACAGGACATAATTAGGCATTCCAATGTCTGATTACGGCTACAGCAATAAAAAATGAAAGTGTTACACACTGTAAATGAGTTCAAATGAACTGCATCCCAGAGTATTGAAGGAACTTGCGGATGTACTCTCGGAACCTCTTGCCATCATCTTTCAGAAATCCTGGAGAACGGGAGAGGTGCCGGAGGATTGGAGACGGGCAAACGTCATCCCGCTCTTTAAAAAGGGTAAAAAAGAAGATCCGGGGAATTACAGGCCAGTCAGTCTGACTTCAATACCGGGAAAGATATTAGAACGGATAATAAAAGAGTCAATTGGCAACTATCTAGATGACAATGCTGTGATTAGTAGGAGCCAGCATGGGTTTGTCAAGAAAAAATCCTGTCAAACTAATCTCATCTCTTTTTTTGATCGGGTCACTAGCCTAGTAGATGGTGGAAATGCTGTAGATGTCATCTATCTAGATTTCAGCAAAGCGTTTGACAAAGTCCCCCACGACCTTTTGATTAGCAAACTCGTTAAATGCGGACTACATGGGAATACTGTCAGGTGGATTCACAACTGGTTGGAAAACCGTACTCAAAGAGTGGTCGTCGGTGGCTCTGCTTCGGACTGGAAGGAGGTTTCGAGTGGAGTGCCACAGGGTTCTGTCCTGGGGCCGATACTCTTCAACATTTTTATCAATGACTTAGATGATGGGGTGGAGGGAAGCCTTATGAAGTTTGCGGATGATACGAAACTGGGAGGGATAGCTAACACAATGGAAGACAGGAATAAAATCCAAAGGGACCTGGATAGACTAGAAAATTGGGCTGAAATTAATAAAATGACATTCAATAAAGACAAATGCAAGATTCTGCATTTAGGCCACAAAAACAAAATGCATGGGTACAGGATGGGAAATACCCGGCTTAGCAGTAGTGCGTGTGAGAAGGACCTTGGAATTGTAGTGGATCACAAGTTGAACATGACCCAGCAGTGTGATGCTGCAGCAAAAAAGGCAAATGCGGTTTTGGGCTGCATAAACAGAGCTATAGTTTCCAGGTCGAGGGAAGTAATAGTCCCACTATATTCTGCATTAGTCAGGCCTCATCTGGAATACTGCGTTCAGTTCTGGGCGCCTCATTTTAAGAAAGATATAGACAAGTTAGAGCGGGTTCAGAAGAGGGCGATGAGGATGATAGCCGGTATGAGGAAAGGTTGAAGGAACTTGGCATGTTCAGTCTGGTGAAGAGAAGGCTGAGGGGCGACATGATTACACTCTTTAAGTACCTGAAGGGCTGTCACATAGAGGAGGGTACAGATTTGTTCACTGCTGCCCCAGAGGGTAGGACTAGGTCTAATGGTTTTAAGTTGCAGGAGCGTAGATTCAGATTGGACATTAGAAGGAACTTCTTGACAGTAAGGGCAGTTTGGCAATGGAACCAACTGCCTAGGGAGGTGGTGGGATCCCCTTCGCTGGATGTCTTCAAGCAGAGGCTGGACAGCTATCTGCGGGAGATGCTCTAGCTGTGGATTTCCTGCTGTGAGCAGGAGGTTGGACTCGATGGCCTACAAGGCCCCTTCCAACTCTATGATACTATGATTCCACCACTGGTTTTACATGGCTGGAATGCACAAAGCTAATGGTCACATCCATTGCTCCACCCACTCTTGCCTGTAGCCTTATCTACTTTTGCCTCTGGCACACTCTCTACTGGCATGCAGCCCCCAGACAGTTGTCCACATGGGAATATAGCCCTTAGGCTGAATAAGTTTCCCCACCCCGGACCAAGGGAATTCTTCCTGAGGCCCTTTGGGCAACCAGAATGCATCTGACTGAAGTTTCGCCCGTACAAGATATGATATTGCCCCTCTGCACAAAAACCAAACCTTATAATCAAAACATATGAAGAGGCTGATGTGCTATACAACACGTAGCATCCTTTCATGTGGAGAATTAAAAGACAACCAACAAAAGGAAAGCACCTTATATCTCAGGTAGAAGTCTCTGAAAAGTTCAGACCAGAGGTTTTAATCTGTAGCGTCTCCTTCAGAAAACCCCTTTCAATTAGATTCTAAGAACCAAAGCTTAACCTCTCTGATGTTTGATAAAAGAGCCTTACTTCAAGACTCTCTTTTGAAGATTTTTTTTCTTGTATGTGGTTTCTCTCTCCCCCTCCTCTCCCCCTGGTCACAAAATGGGATATTTTTTGTTCTAGTTTGTACTTTTTAGTCTGACTCATTTCTGGTTCTTTTAAAGTGAAATGCTGTTTGTTTTTAGCAGCAATACGTTACCCTGAAATATCCCCAGAGGCAAAGAATTTTTTTTATTTCAATCAATCAAAACACTTGACAAACCTGAAAATACCCATTACGTTTTAAACTGCATTTTGGATTATCCATCTGAGTTGAATTTATCGTAGCCATTCAAAACAAAACAAAACAATAGCCACCCTTATGATTGTCACAAATGCAATGATGTTGCAAAATTAGCAATGGAATTTAATTCATGTACTACTAATGTTGATGCATCCAGTTTAGGGCCTCTATCTCTAACAGCTAAAAGTAAGAGAAAGAATGTGGGAAAAAGGCATTGAAACATATGCACCATCTCTGAGATCATCTGCAGGAGCGGCTTTGGTCGTCCCCCGAGTTGGCGAGGCTCATTTAGCATCAACGTGAAATTGAGCATTCAGTGTCATCGGCCCAGTTCCTGGAATGCTCTGCCAACAGAGATTCAGCAGATGCTTTTTGTTTTAACTTTTAAACACCTGCTGAAAACCTTTCTGTTGTGTCAGGCTTATGCAGGCAATTAAGAAGATGTCTTTTTGCAATAGTTGACCTTTGTTTTTATTGTATTTTTAATGTTTTTATTGTACGGTGTGCGTTTTTTAACTTCCTGTAAACCATTTTGATGTTTCTAACGAAATAGTGGCACACAAATATATTTATAAATAAATTACCACATTACTCAGTCTCCTACACCTAACTACTTATTTTAAATCTTTTGACAATGTAGAGAATATTAAACCTAACCAGTGAGAGCAATCTGTAAGGATTTCTTCACAGTGGCCCTTACTCCTGTAAAAAGAAGTCTAAACAGGATAAACCTGTACGGGGGGCGGGGGGGGCATCCAAAGCTCAGTGCTTCACATGCAGAAGGTCCCATGCTCAATCCCTTGCAATGCCAGGTGAGAAAAGGATCAGGTAGATGTGATGGGAGAGACTTCTGCCTGAGTTCCTGGAAAGCTGATGTCAGTCATTGTAGAAAACACTGGGCTAGATGGATCAATATTGTGCTCGTCAGGCACCATCCTATGTGTACCTAACATAATCACCTGCATCTCTTCCAGTCTGTGTCTATGTTGGAATAGTATTAAAGATGTTTTCATTGCTTTATCATTTGTTGTTTGCGGTCCTAGGCTCCTTTGGGAGGAAGAGCAGGATACAAAATTCAATTAATAGCAATAGCAATAACAATAATTAATTTAAAGCCAGCATCCCATTGGTGCCCTACAGTCCCAGGTTCAGTCCTGTGCATCTCCGGTTAAAAGCCTTCAACTCGATTACGACTTATGGCGACCCTATGAATCTAATAGCATCTGTCGTGAACTACCTTGTTCAGATCTTGTAAGTTTAAGTCTGTGGCTTCCTTTATGGAATCAATCCATCTCTTGTTTGGCCTTCCTCTTTTTCTACTCCCTGCTGTTTTTCCCAGCATTATTGTATTTTCTAGTGAATCATGTCTTCTCATTATGTGGCCAAAGTAGGATAACCTCAGTTTCATCATTTTAGCTTCTAGTGATAGTTCCGGTTTAATTTGCTCTAACACCCAATTATTTGTCTTTTTCACAGTCCGTGGTATGCACAAAGCTCTCCTCCAACACCACATTTCAAATGAGTTGATTTTTCTTTTATCTGTTTTTTTCACTGTCCAACTTTCACATCCATATATACAAATCAGGGATACCATGGTCTGAATGATCCTGACTTTAGTGTTCAGTGATACGTCTTTGCATTTGAGGACCTTTTCTAGTTCTCTCACAGCTGCCCTCCCCAGTCCTAGCCTTCTTCTGATTTCTTGACTATTGTCTTCATTTTGCTTAATGACTGTGCCGAGGTATTGATAATCCTTGACAAGTTCAATGTCCTCATTGTCAACTTTATAGTTACATAAATCTTCTGTTGTCATTACTTTAGTCTTCTTGACATTCAGCTGTAGTCCTGCTTTTGTGCTTTCCTCTTTAACTTTTAACAGCATTTGTTTCAAATCATTACTGGTTTCTGCTAAGAGTATGGTAGTGTCTGCATATCTTACATTATTGATATTTCTCCCTCCAATTTTCACACCTCCTTCATCTTGGTCCAATCCTGCTTTCCATATGATATGTTTTGCGTATAGATTAAACAAATAGGGTGATAAAATACACCCCTGTCTCACACCCTTTCCGATGGGGAACCAATCGTTTTCTCCATATTCTGTCCTTACAGTAGCCTCTTGTGCAAAGTATAGGTTGCACATCAGGACAATCTGATGCTGTGGCACCCCCATTTCTTTTAAAGCATTCCATAGTTTTTCATGATCTACACAGGGTGATTTTCTTCTGAAATTCCTTGCTCCGTTCCATTATCCAACGTATGTTTGCGATATGATCTCTGGTGCCTCTTCCCTTTCTAAATCCAGCTTGGATGTCTGGCATTTCTTGCTCCCTATATGGTAAGAATCTTTTGTTGTAGAATCTTGAGCATTACTTTACTTGCATGGGATATTACGGCAATAGTTTGATAATTACTGCATTCCCTGGGATTCCCTTTCTTTGGAATTGGGATGTATATTGAATGCTTCCAGTCTGTGGGCCATTGTTTAGTTTTCCATATTTCTTGACAAAATTTGGACAGATTCAGGCTCAGTTGTTTGTAGCAACTCTATTGGTATGCCATCTGTTCCTGGTGATTTGTTTCTTCCAGGTATTTTAAGAGCGCCTTTCACCTCAAATTCTAAAATTTATTTATTCTGGTTCTTCATCATACAGTTCCTCCATGAATGAATCTGTCATCCTTGCACTTCTTTTATAGAGTTCTTCAGTGTAAGGGCTGAAGTGAAAGGCTAAACATAAGGGCCGCTTTTCTCCTACCAAGAAAGGCCCTCAGAACAGCTTAAAATATAGATGTTGTACCTAAGTCACAGAGTAGACCCACTGAAAGCAATAGACATTACTAACTTAGGCCCATTTATTTGAACGGATCTACTCTTGAGTATCGCTAAATTGGACAGAACCCTGTAATCTTAAACTATCACTTATTTTTAAACTATATATCTAAAACATAACAATAGCAATTAATCAGCCAAAACGCTGAAAGAGCACATTGGGATAAGTACTGCTGGGTAAGTTAAAAGTCTACCTAAGACATACTTTTAGGAACTTAACGATAAAACCATTTAGTTACCTTTTCTATAGTTTTTGGGAGAAAACACTGCTTGGAAAGTGTGAGTTACACATTCACAAAAAAGGAACAATATTCCAGAAGAGTCATTTGTAAAATAGCTTTTTTATTCATTAATCCTGAAAGCAATCCACATAGCCCAGAGCAATCTTCTTTTCAAGATTCTGTAATTTATTGAAACATCTGCATAGGAGGACACATTCCCAATTTCTCCACCACAGCATTTCCATGTGTAGTTTATTCATTCCTATGCAAAAACGATCAGGAAATTCTGATTGAGCTGCCTTTACATGCACTCTGCACCCATGTCATGTAGGTGTGAATGACAGCACAAGGTATACAGCAGGAGGGAATTAGATCATCACATCCACTTAACAATCCACAGTCATTTCAAGATGCTGATGACTCACTGATCTAATTAGGCAATTTGCTTCACGAGTCCAACCTGTGTGTTCTAGTAACATTTTAATTGCAGTAGCCATTAACTAATGCAATCATTTTCTAATTGCTTATTTTGTTTCATGGCATAAGAGGATTTTTCTTTTATTAGTGACCCACAGGCCTTAGTGAAGTCAGGGTGCCCAACATATCAACGCCAAGCACTTATATCTAACCTGGAGATGCATGTTAAAATTATGCTTCAATGGTGCCAGAGCTTAACCCCTTGGCTTCCTAGTGGCAAGAGCGGCTGGACAGCGGAACAGATTGTCTTGGGAAGTGGTGGGCTCTCCTGTCCTGGAGGTATTTAAGCAAAAGCTAGGCAGCTACCTGTCAGGGATCCAGTGGTTGCATCCTGCATCGAGCAAGGGGTTGAACTAGATTACCTCCAAGGTCTTTGCTTCTATTTGGAATACCATGGCACAACCCTGGGGAAACTCTGGCTTGAATTACAATATGCCACAAGCAGAACAGAGGCTAAAGGGTAAATAAGAGAAAGGAACTCAAAAGTTCTCGGAGGAGAATGCAGTTTGATCAAAAGTACTCAAATCACAACATTTAATTAACAACAGTATGTTCAGACTGCAGCTGGAATGCAAGCTTCATCTTTCTTTGGGCAGGCTTCTGGGTGAGGTATGATGCTTATTAACTAGACTATCTGGTTTTGTGTTTTAAAAATGGCTTTCAGGAGATCAGGGTAAACAGAACTACACACACACACACACACACGCACGCACGCACGCACGCACGCGCTTTTGAGGGGGAATCTAACTCTTCCTCATTTTTCTGCAGCAAGTTTCAGTGTCGTGTCATGACAATTGTGCAGAAAAAGATCTGTGTTCAAATACTACCTCTGAAGTTTGTGTTCCAAGTCCCAGCTTGCTTACTTTCAAGTACAATCTCCTCAAGAACCCCTCCCCGCCGAATACATGAAGTTGCCTGCAGTTCCTGAGGTTTTCCACATAAAAGGAATATAAAGTTCAAATAAATTTTTCACTAATTAAAAAAAAATTACCATGGCCAGGGTCCACAGGACTGCGTATGCACACACACACAACTTTGTCTTCAGATGCAGCTTTCTGAAAGTTATCCTTGCAGAATCACCAAAACAGCTCTTCAAGTAGTTCAGAGCAGGGGTCCTGCTTGCGGGCTTCCCCCAGGCACCTGGTTGGCCACTGTGAGAACAGGATGCTGGACTAGACGGGCCACTGGCCTGATCCAGCAGGCTCTTCTTATGTTCCTATGTTCCAAAATGTGGTCCGTAGACCATGCTTCATTCAGGTGGTCTGCAACATTTCTGTTGTTTTGTGGTTAGAGACAGGAAATTATATATCCAGCACATTAAATATTTATGTTGATTTTTAATTGTATTAATAAAAATACAATTAAAAATCATATCATATTTAGCACTGTGTATTACAACAGGCAGAAAAAAATACTAAGTGGTCCACCAAGACCCTCAGGAGTTTTCAAGTGGTTCGTGTGGGAAAAAGTTTGGGAACCCCTTGTTTAGAGGTTTTTGCACAAGCTTCTTAAAGGGAGAAGGGAGGGAACATAAGCGTGGCAGTTAAAGGAGCCCACAGAAGCACCTTCCAGCAGAGAAAAAATTCACCAACGGCTATAAATGTAAACGTACTTCCTTCAAGTCGATTCTGACTTATGGCGACCCTATGAATAGGGTTTTCATGAAGCTGAGAGGCGGTGACTGGCCCAAGGTCACCCAGTGAGCTCCATGGCTATGTGGGGATTCGAACCCTGGTCTCCCAGGTCATAGTCCAACACCTTAACCACTACACCACGCTGGCTCTCACCAATGGCTATAGATTCCGTATAAAGTGCATGTGCTAGGCGCATGGTTTTGTGTATGTGGGAAGAGCCCACAGTTCAGTGGCCAAGTGAATCCATTTCCAAGTTCAATCCCATTGCATGTCCAGTGAAAAGGACTTTAAGTAGCAGATGCTGAAAGGGATATTTGGAGATCATAGAATCATAGAGTTGGAAGGGGCCTATAAGGCCATTGAATCCAACCCCCTGCTAAATGCAAGAATCAAAATTAAAGCATACCTGACAGGTGGCTGTCCAGCTGCCTCTTGAATGCCTCCAGTATTGGAGAGCCCACCACCTCCCTAGGTAATTGGTTCCATTGTCATGACGCTCTAATAGTCAGGAAGTTTTTCCTGATGTTGTCGAAATATGGCTTCCTGTAACTTATTCCGTGTCCTGCACTCTGGGATGATCGAGAAGAGATCCTGGCGTTCCTCTGTGTGACAACCTTTCAAGTACTTGAAGAATGCTATCGTATCTCCGCTCAGTCTTCTCTTCTCAAAGCCAAACACACCCAGTTCTTTCAGTCTCTCCTCATTGAACTTTGTTTCCAGTGCCCTCATCATTCTTCTTACCTTCCTCTGCATCTGTTCCAGTTTGTCTGCATACTTCTTAAAGTGCTGTGTCCAGAACTGGATACAATACTCAAGATGAGGCCTAACCAGTGCCAAATAGAGGGGAACTGATACTTCACGCAATTTGAAAACATTACTTCTGTTAATACAGCCTAAAATAACATTTGCTTTTTTGCAGCTCCATTGTACTGTTGGTTCATATTCAGTTTGTGATCCCAGCAAGCCAGAATTGACAAACCCATGCAAAGAACATAGGAGGCTGCCTTATACCAAGGTATAAGGTAAATGTTCATTTCTGTTGCTTTAAAAACACCAGCAAAAAAGAACACTTCTAAAAGATATCTATTCAACAGAAGCCTCTCTTTCCCCTTCTGTTTCATTTTATTTTCTATTTTATTATACACTTGAAAAGAAAACAGCAGAAGCAAAAAAGCAACAATATTCCTAATTAGCAGTAGATATAAAAACAATGCTGCACTTCTACCATTCTGATTTTAAAAAACACATTTTTATTTATAGAATTTTATATAAAAATATACCCACATCCAGGCAGAGGTGCTGTTGTAAGAAGTAGCCATATTGCTCAGAATGTTCTTATGATGATTTTCTATTCAAACGTTAAGAAAATGATTTAGTTTGTTGTTTTAATTTGCTGTATCAGTTTCTAGGCTTTATTATAAGGTAATGTTAGTCATACTCTTAGACCCATTTAAATAAATGGACTTAAGTGCATTGATTTCAGCAGGTCTAGTCTGAGCTTGGCTTAATGTTGGATATCACCAATACTAATACTAATACGTAGGAGGAGGAAGAGGAGGAGGTTTAATTTTAGCTTCATACTACTGTTAGCTGCCCTGGGAACATAAATCTATATTGAAGATGTGGGATATAAATTGTAAGAATAACTAAATAAGTTATAAATATAACTTTAAGTATGTAAATTTTATGCAAATCTATGTGTTTTGTGGTGATACATTTCTTCTTTTTTGGCAATGCATAAGTGATCACCCTAACTACATCACAGTAGCTCCACTCAGGTAAAATATGAATCACAACCTATGCCTACCACTCTTATTTTTTCATCAGCCAGTGTCAAGATATTTGATCTTAAGGTATGTAAATTCTTGAATTTAAACGTCCTTAACCTTGGGTCCATTGATAGGCAATGTAATTCCTCTGAGGCATTTGGGATCATAAATGATAACCAAGGAGTATACTTTGTAAAACTTTCCCCATCCAGTCATACTCCATTAAATCTCCAATTATTAAGAGAATAATTACTCTGTGGTGTTCCAGTATCCCCTCCCCAGTTATTGTTCATTTACCAACCTTTTCTTTCATTTTCTATTATTATTTATTAATTTATATGGCGCTAACAAGCCAAAATATCTTCTACACCATTTACAAGTATAAAATCAATTGTACACATAATTAAAATACACAATAAAACAATTCCATCAAAACACTAAGAACATCCATACTGAAAACACACAATAAAACAAGCTTCTTAAAAAACATAACAATTAAAAGAGTTAAAAGAGTTATTAAAACAGTTAGCTCAAGAGGTTCAAGTTCAGGGAAAGGCTTATCTAAGAGTTGGCAGAATGCCTATACTGATGGGGCCTCTCACATTTCAGAGTGGGGGGACATTCCATAACACTGGTGCAACCAGTGAAAAAGCCCACCTCTGGGTTACTACATAGAGGGCTTCTAAAAAAGCATAGGGTGAATAGGGAAAAAACTTAAGTGCTCGACATGCAAGATATGGGGGCATATCCAACTGCAACTTAAAAATTCACCTTAAAACACAATAGCTACTTCGTATTGATGCACAAGTTAATACGAAGAGGTCTTAAAACACACAGGCTGCAATTCTATAAGTTACTTGGGAGTAAGTCCTATTGGTGTCCTTTGGCACTGCCTGAGGAGTCTGACTGATGTATTATAAACCAGGTATGGGGAATCCAGACAGTGTGCCAGGCCCCACCACCAGCTTTTGGGTTAGCACAAGAGGCTGCAATGGGGTGATGGGGGTGGGCAAGTCCCATTCTGTGGGCAGAAGTCTGTTCACGGATCGTCGGATCCAAGCCAAACAGGTGCAATTCAATTTCATATTTTAGATTAAACTTTGGTAATTTAGAAATGTAATATATATATAAAACCTAAACCAGGGACTATTTGACTCCACTATCAGATTAGTAGCATCTTCTGTATGAGTGTAGGAGAGTTAAATGTAAGATCATGACATTGATTATAGATTTGATTGATTTGAATGCATGGGTTTGTGTTCAAAAATGGTGACAGTTTGAACCAATCTGCGTTGAAAGTTGAAAGGGCAGCCAGGCTAGACTTATATTATGCAGCTTTCTCATAAGCAATTAGCTTTCCCCACAAGAATCTGATAAAAATAGGTTAGTTAGAAACCGTCTCATCCTCTTCCAATTCTACTTAAACACACATGAAATTTATGTTGCATTTTTTGCTTTTATGATTTATTTTCTTCTTCTTTTTCAGAAGACACATTCAATTAAGTTATAACCACCATCCCCCTAAGGCTTGCAGATTTAATGTTCTGGAGGGGGAAAACTATTAAAACAGCATTGGAGAAGTTTAAAGACCTGGCAGCTATAGGATATAAATATCTTCTCCGTCTGCTTCCAAACTCAAATCTACTATATTCCAGTAACAGCAGTGAAATTAGGCCACCCTTATAGAAAAAGTAAGATGAAGGCTTCTGAAACTTTGTTCACGGCTTTTCCTAAGGCAGTACTTGTGATAATTACAGATTGATATATTAAGCCTTTGGGATAGGATGGCTCAAACAATTAAAAAAGGAGGAGTGCAATCCCATGTATGTCTACTCAGAAGAAAGTACCACTGAGTTCAATGGGACTTGCTCGCAGGTAGGCATGTATGATTGGAACCTGAATGGATTAAACATGTAAGCCTTAGTAAAATATAGCTAGCTGTAAATCACAAAGACCTGAAACCTCTGCTAAACAACACCTGCTCCCTCATTCGGACAACCCATTCATTCACTTAAGCATTCAATGTGGAAATGTCACCACAAAGCGACTTTTCCATAAAACATGTGCATAGTGAAATATTCTTGAACATTTACTTATTTATTAAAAAAAGTCCTTTTTTTAAGATCTTCTTGCAAAAAACCAGCTTGTAATCTTCAGTAAAAAACCAATCCACCTGATAAAATATAAAAAATACAAAGTGTCATATTCAACATAGCACTAGGTAAGTACAGTAGGGCCCCGCATTACGGCGTTCCGCTTTAAGGCGTTCAGCTGATGCGGCGCCTTTCATTTTCAATTTTAAAGGTTTTTTTCCCCTTTTTGCGATGTTTTGCGCCATTTTCGCGTCATTTTTGCACGACGCGACCCATTAAAGTCAATGGGGTTCCACTTTACGGTGTTTTCCGCTTTACGGCGGGGGTCCAGAACAAAACCCGCCGTATAAGTGGGGCCCTACTGTAGTTCCATCAGCACAAGGATTTCTTTGTGCAATGGAACTTTCCCCCCTCTCCTCCCCCTGCAAGCCCCCTAAATCTGTTCGTTCCCCCAACTCTCTAGAGCAGATTTGGGGAAGTCATGGGGCACACATGAGAGGAGGGCGGAAGTCTGTACTGATGGGACGAGTTAGTTGAATACCACCCAAAATATCGTACCATGCTGACTGGGTCTAAGGTCCATTTAATCCAGCATCCTTCTTCCACAAGCAGCCAAACGGATGCCACTGGGAAGCAGGGTGTGAAGGCAGTTCCTAGTGGTACGGTACCTCTGGACCTGGAGGTTGCCTATAGCCATCATGAATGACAGCCAGCCATAGAATGATCTGACACAAATATGTCTAACCCCCTTTTAAAGTCATTTAAGGTAGTGGATATCACCTGACAAATATATCTGTGGGGATCATAAAACATCTTTAAAGGAAATACTAATTAATTTCTTAGACACTAGAAACAAATAGAATACTTTGCTCATGAAATCTATTAAAGAATGGTATGAGAAAGTATGGGAATATGCTATAATGTATATAATTTGCTACAAAGTTAACATATTATTTGAGATTGAGAGATGGCAAACAAAAACAAGATAATTTATGACAAGAGGGATAAATTTTATTAAACAGAGCAGGAGAAGGAGAATCCACAACCTAACAAATTCAGGTTATGGATTCACAGTATTTTGATGTTATTCAGTGGATTGCTTTATTAGATAATATCAATCAGGGCAAATAACACAGAAATATCTTTTTTGTGTTTATGTAAGAGTGTACACATTTTCATTCATGTACTAAGAAAAGTATGTGTTTGTGATATGTATGGTACATATAAAAATATTTGTATACCTCTATTCAAAAAAAAAATCAAGGTGGTTTACAACAATCATACCTAAATACAATAAAAACAATGTAACATTTTAAAACAAGAGATTATCGACTACCTCTTATAGAAAGATATTTCCTTAACTGCCTGCATAACTTGGCAGCATAGAAAAGTTTTCAGCAGACATTTAAAGGTTAAAACAGAAGGTACCTGCTGAATCTCTATTGGCAGAGCATTCCGCAGGACTGGGTTGATGACACGAAAGGCTCAACTTCTTGTTGCTGTCAAATGAGCCAACTCAGAGCACAAGCAACAAAGCTCCGTGATCAAGCTGAGATATAATGATTCAGGCGGTCCCCAAGTTACCTTGGACCAACTGTAAGTTGTTCAGGGCTTTTTAAATGAATACAAAGACTTTGAATCTGGCTTGGTAGCAGATGGACAACCAGTGCAGATGTTTTAACAATGGTGTCACACATTGTCGGCAATGTGCCCCCATCAGCAGTTTGACCACTGCATTCTGCAGCAGCTGGAGTTTCCGAACCAGGCCCAAGGGCAGCACCACATAGAGCACGTTGCAGTAATCCAGCCTCAAGGTTACCAATACATGGACCACAGTGCTCAGGCAATCCCTGTCCAGGAACAGTCACAGCTGGCAAACCAGATAACACTGGTAAAAGGCACTCCTAGCCAGAAAGGAGACTTGGGCCTCTTGTGAAAGAGATGTATCTAGGATTACCACCATGCTACACACCTGCTCCTTCAGAGGGAGTGCAACCCCATCCAGAATGAGTAACTTGCCTATCTCCCAGACACAGGAACCACCCACCCGAAGAGCCTCTGTCTTCCCAGGATTCAAGCACATATATACTACTACTGCTACTACTACTAATAATAACCAAGGAAACCTGCATTTCCTTCATTATGCAAACACTGAGGAACATCTAATACAGTAATGTCAGTTTAAATTCGCAAATGACCTGGAATTAAATATCAAGAGAACTGTTAATAGTTCTGACCATTTCAGCAGTTACCCAGAGCTTTAATTCTGCGGCCGGTTACATGCTTTTTTTAAAAAAATGGGGAACGTTGGAATTTCCACATTACTCTTCAGGCCAGAATCCAAAGTCATTTATTCTGTATTCCTGAAATCCTGTCTACCTGTAGGCAGCTTCTCTTTCTCCAACTTTCCACCAAGGAAAGTTGAGTTGGCATAGAGTTTCTGCTCCCTCCACTGTTCCATGGAAACAAGCAGTAAAGAGATTGCACCTTTCCTCCCTTTCTTCCTCTTTTGAGGATTGGCTATTTTGGAAGTCAAAACTTTCCTCTCAGGAACAGCAGTCGCAGAAATGCTGAGTGCAGCAGTGGCAGACAAGTCAACTCATCATCCATCCACTGTGAAAGAAACCGGGTGAATTCTTCAGGCAAAACTTGAAGGTGCTTAACGTAAGCCAAGAAAGTCCTCCTATCATTAATTACAGTATCTTAGCAAAATACTGGAAACTGCCATGATTTGTTAATGAGGAAAATGGGCAGGCATGCTGAATCTCAGGCTTCTTGCTGCTTTTCAGTGATTTCAGTTCCAGATACTGGAGGATGGCTATTTCAGTAGCACAACCAAAACAAAATCATCTACTCTGCAAAGCATCTGGACGTAGTTTCTACCATAGCTTTTAAAATGTCTCCACTTCATAATATGAACGAAAAGGAAGCATGGGTGTGTGTGTACCTTTTCCATTGGCTACAGAGGACCTATTCATACAATCATTTTCACCAAATACAGTAGGGCCCCGCTTATATGGTGGGTTAGGGACCAGGCCCCCGCTGTAAAGCGGAAATCGCTGTAAAGCGGAACCCATTGACTATAATGGGCCACGTCGCACGAAAATGATGCGAAAATGTCGCAAAATGCCATAAAATCGCAAAATCGGCTTTAAAACTGGGAATTTCCCCAAATTGAAAGCCACCACATCAGCGGAACGCCGCAAAATGGAACGCCGGTAAGCGGGGCCCTACTGTAGTTAAAACTATCAAATGATAGCTTGGTAGGGGGCTGTTCATAGATTTCATTTCAAAAATAGATGTCACCATGAGAGGGAACAGCAGAATGGGCAAGACTTACCACCTCCTAACTTGAATGGGCAAAGATGATCTCCTAGTTTGGCTCCCACTGATGAGTAATCACTTGAGGTGATAGCTCAGAATGATCCAGGATGATTGATCTAAATCATGGCTGAATATATCAGTTTACCAAAATGAAGAGATGCCTTGCTTTTTATTGTTTAAGACAAAATGCGCTTCATCTGTAAACTCCAAAAAGATCTGTGGTGCTTTAAAGGCACAGTTATATTGAGGCATACGCTTCCATAGACTAGACCTGCTCTATTCCACACAAGTTTATGCCTCAATAAACCTCGTAGTCTTTTTGTGTTTGCTGTAACAAACTCAGCTACCCTTCTGGAAATTTTAATTTGAACAAATGTTCCTAGCACCTTCCTCTTTTTTCTAACAAGCAGAGGATTTCAATCAAGTCCATTTTAAAAAATATTTCTTTTGAACATCCTAAGTCTGAAAAGTGTGGCATAACTTTTGAGCTTGCTTTTTGATTTTTTTCAAGCCTAATTAGCTCACTCATTTTACGAGACCTACAGTAACTGTGAAATAATCATGCAAATCACTTAAGAGTGACAGAATCTCACCAAAAGTTTCTTATGTTTTGAAAAAGCACAATGCATATTATGGCTAGTCAAATATAATGTGCAAATTACCAGGTAAGAAATTGTCAGAAGAATTGAATAAACTGTAGTGTGAAAGCAGCCTGGGTTTTTTTTCCAGGCCTTCACATCTCTAGGATATTGAGCTAGTTAGACCAATGGTTAAGAGGAAGGACCATAACTCAGTGGCAGAGCATCCGCTTTGCATGCAGAAGATCCCAGGTTCAATCCCTGCCATCTCCATATAGGACTGGAATTGTTCCCTGCCTGGAGAGCCACCACCAGTCAGTGTAGACAGCACTGACCTAGATGGACCAATGGTCTGACTTGGTATAAGGCAGCTTCCTATGTTCCAAAATGAGTCCAAATTACAAAACCAACTGCTGCACTGAAGGAATGCACTGTTAAGATAATAACAGCCGTGCTTGTTGGCAGGGAAGCTAATATATTTTGTTTTCCCAGCTGGTGAGAGGATACACTACCATTCCTTTTGCTGCCTGAAAATCATCCAGCATTTCTCTAATTTTCAAGCCCTAGCACACTGACCCTCACTCTTATCTGCACATATGTGCGGCATAAACTGTAGTGGAATGGATACCATTTTTGAAGCTACCAGTAATACCTGTAGGGAAGATCTCAGTTAGAAATAGGTTGAAGATTTTACACAGTTATCTCTGATTCAACTTGATACGGAAGAGATCCCCATAAAATAGAAAATGGAACCATGATATGGATAGCATGGTGGCTATCAGTGCAGCCTTCATAAGGACATAAAAAGAGCCTGCTGGATCAAACCAATGGCCCATCTAGTCCAGCATCCTGTTCTCACATGCTTATGGGAAGCTCACAAGAAGGACATGAGCACAACAGTATTCTCCTCACTTGTGATTCCCTGCAACTGGTGTAGTAGCTAGACTGTTGGACTACTATCTGGGAGACCAGAGTTCAAATCCCCAATCAGATATGATGCCTGCGCTGGTCACTGTCTCTCAGCCTAACAACTGAGTTGTTGTAAGGATCAAATGTAGAGATGGGGAGAGAACTATGTATGGCCTCTTGAGCTCCTTAGAGAAAAGGTGGAATGTAAGTGTGGGTAGTCAGTAAGTAGGAAATACTGCCTGACAGTGGAGGTTGAACACAGACATTGTGACTAGTAGCCATTGATACCCTTACCCTCCATGAATTTGTCTAATCCTCTTCCAAAGCCATCCAAGTTGGTGGCCATCACTAACTCTTGTGGGAACGAATCTCACCGTTTAACTATGTGCTGTGTGGAGAAGTACTTTTTTATTTTGTCTGTCCTGAATCTTCCAACATTCAGGATAATTGGATGGCCCCAAGTTCTACTATTATGAGAGAGGAAGAAAGCCTTTTCTCTAGTCAATTTCTCCATACCATGCATAGTTTTATACACCTCTATCATGTCTCCTCTTAATCTAATTCTACCTAGAACAAGGGTGGACAACATTTTTATGCCCATGGTCACATTCCCATAGAGCTACAGTTCCCAGAGTTCCCTGGGAAGAGGGACTGAAACCACCCTGGGAAGTGTAGCTCTGGGAGGGGAATAGGGGTCTCCTTGCAACTCTCAGAACCATTTAAAAACTACAGTTCCCAGGATTCTTTGTGGGATGTTATGACTGTTAAAGTGGTATCATAGTGCTTGCTGCCCTGGGCTGTTTCTGGGAGGGATATAAATTTAATAAATAAATGAATTAAACAAATGTATATTGAGGATGTGGCTTAATTCCCATCAGAATGGCCAGTAGTCAAGGAGTTGGACTTCAACAACATCTGGTAGGCCACAGGTTGCCCATTTCTGCTCTATATGATCTCAAGCAGATACCTTTCCCAGCACTGGGATCCCTGGAGATGTCAAGGATTGAACTGGGAACTTCCTGCATGGAATCCACTACACTGTGGAGCCTCACCTCTTCTTTTTGATAATCATCTCTTCAGCTGGACCACCAGTTCTAGAAAAAAAACTTGTTCCAGTTTCCTTATACCAACAGTTCTAGAAAAAACAGAAAAAACACTTTTTTCCACTTTCTTCACCAGGTAGGACTTAAAATGAACACATCTCCCTGAAAAAGTCATTCATCACTAAGATCCATTGACAAAACAAATTTTACTGGCATTTCAAAGATCCGAGTTCAAGTGTCCTCTCGGATTCCACATGTGGTCTGTCAAGAGAGTTTGCAGTTTCCAGTTCTCTATGTGTAAAACTTGTAATAAATGGAAATCTTCTGAGGAGGACCAAGCCACTTTGAACTGAATTTAGACAGAAATTAGTCTGCGGCACTGAAACATCTAGGATTCTGTGAATCCTCTCCAAGAAACTTTGTTTCTGTATTTCTGTGACCCCCTACCCACCATGTATAATTAGGAACATGGGAAGCTGCCTTATACTCAGTCAGACCATTGGTCAATCTAGGTCAGTATTGTCTGCACTGGTGGGCAGCAGTTACTGCAGGGCTTCAGACTGGGAGTCTTTCCCATCCCTACTTGGAGGTGCTGGGGATTGAACCTGGGACCTTCTGCATGCAAAGCAGATGCTCTACCAGTGAGCCACAATATGATTTAAAAAGATTAAGGGAGAGAATGAATGAATGTGTACTGCCTTCAAGTCGATTCTGACTTATGGCGACCCCATGAATAGGGTTTTCATGAGGCTGAGAGGCAGCGACTGGCCCAAGGTCACCCAGTGCGCTTCATGGCTGGAACCCCAAAATAGCCCAGGAGGACTAAGCATCCTCAGAGACCAAAAAATGCTAACTGATTGTTGGGACAGCGGGGAATGGGAATTTGGGTGGGAAGAGGAATGGAATAG
The DNA here is from genome assembly GCF_030035675.1 of Rhineura floridana. Taxonomy (NCBI): domain Eukaryota; kingdom Metazoa; phylum Chordata; class Lepidosauria; order Squamata; family Rhineuridae; genus Rhineura; species Rhineura floridana. The sequence continues at coordinate 183,226,979 of NC_084483.1, forward strand.
AGTATTCTGGAGGAAGGTAAGACTGGCTGATAGAAGAACTCCACATTGCAACAAACTTCTACATTACTGAATACCAAGGAGAAGGCACTGAAAGGAGTACCGTTTGTGCTTTCTGGTGACATGTCAGCAGCATCCAGCAAAACATAGTGATATGTGTGCATGTGTGTGTACACACACATAGATACATACATATATACAGAATTATGCTAGAAAGAGTTATTAAAACGACTGCTTTTGGCACCACAAATACAGCTACACAGATATACTAATTATGTGTCAATCAGGTAAAGTACAATGATCACAAGGTATAGATTATTTTTATTTGCTTGAGCTAGCTTTCAGAATAAGCAAGCAACAGGAAAGAAAATAATGATAGATAACTGGTATTTACTTTAAAAGCAAACATGAAATCACTTTTTTTAACGCTTTTGACAGGTGACAGTTGAAATGCCTTTTTCTACAGTCTTTTTACCAAGTTGTAGATCAGCCTCTTAATTTAAACTTCAAGAATCACACTGAAATTGTGAGAGATGGTGCAGCATAATAGCTAAAAGACTGAACTATGGACCTGGAAGTCCTGGTTCAAATCTCACCTCTGGCATGAATTCACACAGTGAACTTGGGCTGCCCATTCGCTCTCAGCCTCAGTCCTGCCCCCTCCCCCCACAATATGGGGGATTAAAATACTGGCTGACATTACAAGTCTGTTGTAAAGACTGCAAGACTGTTGATGGGGATTAAAATACTGGCTGACATTACAAGGCTGTTGTGAGGATTAGAACTAAATAAAATACTTAGAGGTTCTATTTACAACCAGGCAGTATATAAATTTTATTAAATAAATAGATAATACACGTGAAGCACTTTGAGTCCTTGCAAGTACTATATAAACGTTAAACATGACTATTTATTTTTTCTGTGCATCAGAAAGTTTTCTGTATACTGAATCATGTTCACCTTTTGTTAGGGCATGAGAACATGTGTCATTTCTAAATAAATACTGAATAGACAAAAGATACAGTTCTACAATTCAGGATTTGAAATGCAAGCCTTTTATGCACAATTAATACAATGCTGGTGGAACTGGAATGAACTGATGGAGATGTGGTTGCTTGATTTAATGAACCTAGTAGACTCTGGGAAAAGTACATTCAATTAATTACAATAAAAAGGCCTTAGTGGGATTTAACAGGTTGCAAGTCTTTTGCATCTCTTAAAGCATACTGACTATATTTCTTCATCCTGAGAGCAAATTTCTCTCAACAAGAAAATTATAACAGTGGCATGTTATCACCTCCATCATCAGTGTCAAAGTGGTAGCATTCCAATCTGGAATGAGTACTCACCAGTTTCATTTGATCAACATGTGTTTTATGCAAGGTCATGCATCAAAGAATGTAGGTCACACTTGAAAGAGGGGTACTGCATCCTGATGAGGGGATGACCAGAAATAGGCTCTAGGAGTTATGCTACATAACCACCCAAAGATGAGTTCTCAGTAGGGCCTAGGAATGCAAACTGCCATCCTGGGATGGATAAACAAGCAGAAGTCACACAGGAAATGGTATTATGGGTACAGACATTAAATACATCTTGTACTAAAAGGTGCACTATGTGCTTTAAAAAAATTGAAATGATGTAGATCCATGGGTAGCCAATGTGGTGCCCTCCAGATGTTTTGGATTCCAGCTGTCATCAACCTCAGCCAGCAAGGTCAATGGTCAGCAATGATGGCAGCTGTATTCTGGAGGGCACCACACTGGCTACCCCTGAGTAGCCACTGATCATATGGATTACAGTCTCTGCTACATGCAAGCAAGACTAAGAAAAGAGTTTGGTGCTTGAAAAGTTCTGAGGGTGTCTGTATTTTTTATAAAAGGGCTTCCACCAGCTAGCCTCCAGTGCCTTAACTCCAGTGCCATAATAGTCTAGTTTCTCAGAAGGTCACACAGACTAAGAAAATGTGTCTTTAGGATGTAGTTCCAGCCTGAAGAGAGCCAGCTGAACTCTTAGCCTTAATACTGGTCAGCTGATTCTTCAAGCTAATCAGGATACACCAGACCCTATAAAGCCCCTGTATGTAAAACCAGCTTATCAGCCTGTGCAACTTGTCTATGTGTCTCTGATGTTTCGTGTGGTTAAACTGGTGCTTGACTCCAGCCTGTCTCTGGCACATTTATTGCCTCTCTGGCCCTTCTGATCTACATTTGCCTGATCTAGCATCTGACTCCAGCCTGTCTCTGACAGTGTGTATTGTCATGGCCCCCAATTGTAGCCCATTTCGGAACTAGGACAAAACCTGACCTTGTTCAAGTGGAAGGAGGAGGAGTCAACAGGCAACAGAAAACAGATGCCAGTAGGACAGATTGATTCAAGGAAGGTTTTGCTGAAGAAATTGATCTTGAGGAGGGTTTTAAAGAAGATAACTAACAGGAAGGAGAAAACAGTACCAGGCACAGAAATCCATAGATACGGGCATAGAAGACGAGACAACAGATGGATTTGAGTGGGACAGAGAACATGTGTATCACTTTAAAAAAACCTCTGCACATACTCAATAAGAAAGCAGAAGCACAGAGCAGTCACCATTATGGGCAATTATATCAGTGCAGTTAGGATGGTGTCTGGCTATCTCCTCTCTGTAAGGCCCTGAACCCTTACACCCCACCTTTCTTTTCACCATAGAAACCCAAGGCGGCTTACATATGGTTCCCAGGCGGTCTCCCATCCAGGCACTGACCAGACCTGACCCTGCTTAGCTTCAGCAGGGAGGTGGCCTCATGTGCCTTAAACCCTTAAAAACAGGGCTATGAGTTTCAGCTTCCTGTGTGCCAGTCCTTTGGAGAAGACTGTTGCGGAGCTGAGGTGATGAGGAGAGGAAATTTTCCCTCTATGGTCTGCATAAAGATCAAGATTAGATTTTGTGGTGGCACTACCTGAAAGACAGAATTTTGGGATGACGGTGCTCTGCTTTATTGTTTTGTGACATTTATATTATATTATAATAAATATAATATATCCTTGTCTGATGTTGGAAAGTTATGTTACTTACCTTTGTATAAGTTCTTTGTAGTGAGTCCTTTCAGAGACCCTTAATAAAGAACTTTGTGTGTGTGTGTGTGTATAGGAATAGTAAATATCTTATAAAAGAGTTGCACAGAGATTTAATGGGTGATGAGAGATGAAATCTCTTGACCTGCCGTTGACATAAGAATCTCCATGTCCTCTTACTTATATTAGAAGACTGAAATATGTGATGAAGGCCTAAAAGCAACAAGGAGACTCCCAGAGAACAGAGGCAGTCTCAAGAGAGCATGAGCTCAAAACCAGTAATGCCCGCAGCTGCAGGATAAAGTATGCACAGACTGCATGAAGCAAACTCATCCCTCAAATTCAGAAAATAAATCCAAACACGTCTGATTTCCACCTACCATACGATGACCAACTGTCAATTAAAAATACACACACATAATCACAAACTTGACAGGCTGATGGTTTAAAAAGCAAAGCAAAACGCAACCGCCCCAAACCACTGAGTGCAATTATGACCCCAAACAATATACCACACAATTCTACTAATTCAGAATTCATAAGCTCAACCACTGTATTGCACTGACACTTAAGAAACTATAATGTTAAACTCTCTAGCAAAGTAAAGTACATATTGTATATCAGTACAGTAAAGATAATATTTGTAGAATTCTGCCATTTAATACACATGCAGGGCACTGCTATACATCAAGTAAAAGGACTCAGGGTGCTTAAATTTCTGTTTTATTTACTTTCTTTTACTTCTCTTGAGCAAATAAGGTCATGAATCTGAGATGTTAAAAATATACTTCCATGCATACTTTATTTTGGAGCATGGTAATAGATGCAGAAAAGGAAACTGAGCATTTGGACAGAGTCCCTCCCTTATATGCTTGACTTTCAAATAGCTGGCAGGCCATTAAAGGAGTGATTGGCAAAGATTAGGAGAAAATTATGATATATTACTCACTAGGCTCTCAGTTTTCAACTGGAAATTAAAATCTAATCTATGCTATGATGATTGGTTAAAACTATGACCCGTTGTTGTTAGCACCTCAAAAATAGTGGATTGAAGAAATATAAGCCAGCAAGAGGTTTTTGTTTTTTTAACTTTTAAGGGTTTTGGGTGATGCAATACATTGTAAAAGCTGAAAAGTGGTTTATATATTACAATACATATTCCATTGCTTAGACGAACAATGGAAGAAGTACCTGCTAAATAAAAGACAAGGAAAGAAGAAAATCCAGTAAAACTAATAATACAACAAAAATGTTTTCAGGAGGAATATTCATTGAGTCATGTTTAAAAACACATCAGAAGCACCACTGTTGGAACTGTGCTCTCTCTGGGCTGAGCAGCACTATTAAATTCAGATGCAAGGTTCTGTTTAGGTTGGACAGGCCCCAACAGTAGAACAAAGTCAGTCTGTCTTAGTACCATAACCAAATTCTACAAGTTAACAGCTTTTCATGAAAAGCTGCCATTTCAGAATGTCAATCAAAACGGAATATAAGTGGGAACTCCTGCAGAAATAACCAGCTGCAGGTTTGAAAAACATTTTTGTTCTTTTCCTTTTCTTTCTTTTTCCCCCCTCTGAAAGTGGAAACACAAAAGATATGTGAATAGGATCTCTTTTCAGTCATGTAACTGTAGACGACCATTTTCACAACATCAAGGGCAAAAACACAAGACAACGTCGCAAATGATGTCTTGAAAAGGACCATTTGTGGGGTGATGAATGATTCAAGTTACAAATGAAAGAATTATTAGCAAATGGAAACTCATTAATACGGAAAAGGTTTCTCTTTTATGAGATGGACAATGGAAGTAGCGATTTTTATTGCACCGGAATTATTATGATAAATTGAGTGGGTCCTGATTAGGGCTTATTATAGCCATTTTTTTTCTGTAAATGTAATGCAGTTCATACTGTTATTACCTTACATGGCACAAAATTCATACACCTCTGATTTATTTGAATGCCAAGCAATGGTAAACCGCCCTGTAATGCTGCCCTCAGCTCCTGCTGGGAGGAAGGGCAGGATATAAATAAAATAATAAAATAAATAAATAAACATGATCTATTAGAAACAACAACTGAGTTACAGGTAGATCATAATTTTATAAAAGCAGAACTAATACATATTAATTCATTGGAATGGATCCAAAGTTCTGCTTATGGAACATGTTTTTCCATTCACATGTCAGCCCTAAAAAGCCAATCCTAAAAGGGAGAATCCTCAGGTGTTACATAGGACATAGCACAGGGGACTGCAGCTAGAGGAGAAATGGTGAAAACCAGGGAAGAATCTTCTGCTCACTCAAGAAACCCTTGGGATTCAAATCCACTGGGCTGAAAAAGCTATGCCACTCAGATGAAAAGGCATAAGCTGTGACCTCCGCATTATAAAACAAAGAAGAAATGTTATTTGCACTTCCAACATGAAATACTATTGGTAAAATTAAGGTTTTCAATCCCACAGTGACTTTCTATTCAAGGAAGGGGCTTGAACTCAGGGGAGACTTAGCAATATTGGTTGATTGAATGATAAGATTGAAGTTGAATGATAAGATGGCGGCTTAGGCGGAGGAGCTTGTTTGGAGCTCCTGCTGCTTAATTTATTTTAACATCTTTTTAAGTCTTGTTATCACCATCTTTTACTATTTTTTAACATCTTTTTAAGTCCTGTTACCATCGTATGGCTTTCAGGGGAGTGTGTGGCTGAGCAAATTGTTTTTGGCACTACCACTTCCCTTGTTCTGCCAAACTTGGCGACTGCGGACAGACGGAGACAGCTGCAGCTGGAAGGTGTGGTAATTGAAGCTGGGGATTCGGCGAGGCCTTTTACCTTTCTGCTGGCCCGTTGCTGGGCCTCGCTGGGTTGGTCTCGCTCCTGCTCTTGCCTCGTTCTTGCTTCGGCTTGGGCTTCCTGCTGCTGCTGCTGCCGCCGTGGCGTGTGTGGGTCCTGCCTGCTTGCTGTCACCGGTTAGAGTCGTTGGGCTGCTTCTGCTGCTGTCGCCTGTCCCGCTGGCTGTGGGGGTCCTGCCTGCCCGTTGTCGCTGTCGCTTGGTGTCGTCGTCATCTGTTGTCGCCTGTCGCTGCTGCGTTATTCCTGTGCCTGCTGTGTTCCCGTGTTGCTGCTGCTGCTGGTTTGTCGGTCGTTGCTGCGGCCGGGTAACGTCTGTCGCTTGCCGGGACTGCGACTGGCCGTTGCTGGGTGGTCCGCCCGCTCCTGTTTCTGTCGCCGCGGCAGATCAGGCCCTTGTTGCTGCCCCTGCTAGGAGCTTCACCCTGCATTGCAGCCTGTGCCCCGTGGCGGTGGCGGCTTTGTTCCTTGCTACTTCTGGCGTTTTTGCGGCTGTGTTTATGTTTTTCCATCATCGCCGCTGCGGTTGTTGCTTCCTGTTGGTGGCCTATGTCTTTTGTCACCACTGCCATCTGACTGTTTAGGAGAGATCTCGGAGCCTGCTCCTACGCGCACAGAGTGCGGGATTGCGTTGGTGTGTTGATCTGGTTGAGATGAATGGCTATCATAACCCGGTTCCTGTTTTAAATTGGTGTATGTATGGATGTATAGTTGTATGAATGTGTGAATGTGTATGGACTGAAATGTATTGATTTAGTTAATTAATTTAATTTGATGTAATTTAATTAGTTTAATTAATTAATTGGTTTAATTACTTTATTTTAAATTAGTAAATACTGCTGCTATAGGGTACGGAGGCGGGTCTCCGGACTAATTTTATTAGGGTGGGTGGCCTGCTGATAAGCAGATAGGGATTGAGGCATGTGCAAGCCGGAGAGGGAGGTGGGGGGCCAAGTTATAGGAAGTTTGGGCGGCAGGCGCTGGAAGGGTGCTGCTAGCAGACCACGCCGGAATAGGGGAACACGGGACAGATGCATTATATCCATCCCATGTTCCGGGTCTGCTCAGAACCAGACGGAAACTGGGGGACGCAAGGTTCCTACCGACCTTCGACTGCTGTTATGTAATGCCAGGTCTGTGGCTCAGAAAACCTCGCTCATCCATGATATGATCTTGGATGGGCGCGCAGACCTGGCATGTATTACGGAGACTTGGCTGGACGAAGCCTCTGCTCCAATTCTAGAGGCCATGTGTCCGCCAGGTTTCCGTTACGCACAGCAGCCAAGGGTGGGAAGGCGGGGAGGGGGTGTGGCAGTCATCTATCGAGAGTCCTTGGTTTTTGCCAGACCTCCCCTCCATAGGACTCAATTTGTTGATTGTATGTACTGGAGGTTGGGCCCGAAGGGCAGTTTAGGGATCTTGCTGGTGTACCGCCCACCCCGCTGCACGGCAGATTCCCTGGCCGAGGTGCTGGAGGTGGTCTCGGCTATACGGGCATTGTCTCCAGAGCTGTTAGTTCTGGGTGACTTTAACTTGTATGCCGAGGCCGCTCTCATAGGAGCCCCTCGGGATTTCCTGGAAACCATGGCTTCCTGGGAACTGTACCTAAGTAATACTGGGCCCACCCATGTAGCCGGTCATGCTCTCGACCTAGTATTTGTCCTGGGAGAGGAGAGAAGTGGTCTGAAGTTGGGAGTGATTCTTGCCACTCCTGTGTCATGGTCAGACCACTACCTGGTAAATATGGACTTCTCGTTGCCATGCCCCCTCCGCAGGGGTGAAGGACCTATTAAAATGGTCCGCCCCAGACGCCTGATGGATCCGGATGGATTCCTGACTGTGCTTGGGGAATTGGAACCTGCTGAAGGTCGCCTGGTCGAAACCCTGGTGAAGGAGTGGAACGTGGGGATCATCAGGGCATTAGACCGGGTGGCTCCGAAACGTCCTCTCCCCCTGAATAGAACTCAGCTAGCACCATGGTATACACCACAGTTGCGTAGTCTGAGACAGGAGGTGAGACGACTAGAGCGCCGGTGGCGGAAATCCCGCTCCGAAGATGTCCGGACACAGGTTAGAGCAGCAGTAGCTGCCTACCAAGTGGCAATAAAGGTAGGAAAGAAGGCTTTCTTTGCTGCCTCTATTGCGTCTGCGGAGTGCTGTCCCAGGAGGCTGTTCCAGGTGGTCCGAAGCCTGGTCGGTCCAGTTGCTCAGGAACCCTTGGAACAGTCAAAGGCCTCCTGTGACTTATTAGCAAAACACTTCGCCAATAAAATCGAACACTTACGGAGCTCGATCCCGTGTGCCGTGGACACAGTGGATGAACCAGAGTTGGCCAGTTGCATGCCGGTAAATTGGGATCGGTTTCGGCTTCTCCCTTCTGAGGAAGTGGACAAGGTGCTTTCATCTGTGAAGCCAACCACTTGTCTTACTGATCCTTGCCCTTCATGGCTCCTTGTGAGCTCCAGAGAGAAATTGGGCAAGGGGATCAAAGCGGTGGTAAACGCATCCTTGAAAGAGGGTGTGATGCCATCAGCCTTCAAGGAGGCAATTGTAAAGCCCATCTTAAAGAAGCCCTCCTTGGATCCCCAAGTATTCGATAACTTCCGCCCAATTTCGAATCTACCATTTCTGGGCAAGGTCATTGAGCGAGTGGTGGCCAACCAGTTGTCAGCACACTTGGATGAAACGGATTATTTGGATCCATACCAATCGGGTTTCAGGACTGGTCACGGAACTGAAACAGCCTTGGTCGCTCTGGTAGATGATTTGAGGAGGGCATTAGATAGGGGAGAATCCACCTTTCTTGTCCTCCTCGATCTCTCAGCGGCTTTTGATACTGTCGACCACAGTATCCTTCTGCTTCGCCTGGAGGGATTGGGAATTGGAGGCACTGTATTACAGTGGTTCCATTCCTTTCTCTCCGACAGGTACCAACAGGTAGCGTTGGGGGAGGAGGTATCAGACCCTTGGCCTCTCAATTGTGGTGTGCCACAGGGCTCTATCCTCTCTCCCATGCTATTTAACATCTATACGAAGCCGCTGGGGGCAATCATCAGGAGATTTGGGCTGCAGTGTCATCAATATGCGGATGACACTCAGCTCTATCTCTCGTTTAAATCTTCACCAGAGTTGGCTGTGGAGACCTTGTCCAAGTGCCTGGAATCCATGAGTGGATGGATGGGAAGGAACAAGCTGAAGTTGAACCCTGATAAGACCGAGGTACTACTTGTGGGGGACAAGAGAAGGTTGGGCGACATTGACCTGAAGTTCAACGGGGTGAGTCTACCCCTAAAGGAGCAGGTCCGCAGCCTTGGGGTTGTGCTTGATTCCAGGCTGTCCATGGAGGCTCAGATTTCGGCAGTGAGCCAGGCAGCCTGGTACCAACTACACCTCATACGAAGGCTGCAACCCTACCTTCCTGTTCACCAGCTCCCACTAGTGGTACACGCCCTGGTCACCTCTCGTTTGGACTACTGTAATGCGCTCTACGTGGGGTTACCCTTGAAAACGGTCCGGAAATTACAACTGATACAAAATGCGGCGGCTCGACTACTTATGAATAGTCGCCGCCGAGATCACATCACACCAGTGTTGTTCGACCTACACTGGCTACCAGTTGTTTTCCGAGCCCAATTCAAGGTGTTGGTATTGACCTTTAAATCCCTACACGGTTTCGGCCCAGTTTATCTCACGGAGCGCCTTCAACGCCACCAATTATGCCGCCCGACAAGATCGGCCACACAAGGCCTTCTCTCAATCCCGCCAACAAAAACAGCCAGATTGGCGGGTACTAGAGAGAGGGCATTCTCAGTGGCGGCCCCCACTCTTTGGAACTCCCTCCCACAAGATCTCTGGCACACCTCTTCCCTAAATGTGTTTCGGAAAGCCTTAAAGACCTGGCTCTTTCAGCAGGCCTTCAGGGTATCCGGGGAGGGTTAATTGTTATAACTGTAATGCCTCCTGCCCAGTTTTAATATTGTTGCTGCAGATGTATTGTTTTTATATTGTATTATTATATTTTATCAATTGTATTCTAACAAATTTGTAAGTCGCCTAGAGTGGCCATCGGCCAGATAGGCAACGAAGAAATTAAATTTATTATTTATTATTATTATTATTATTGATTACCTCCAGCAGTCCCACCACCACTTCCCAGACTGTGGGTCCCCCAACTCTCTTGTTGCAGTTCTTCAGGGACTGCAGGATAATCCCCCCCTTTCCCTGTGGAAGCCCCTTCTCTGAGTGGCAGGGCACTGTTGGTTCCAGCTCAAGGTTAATATGATGCTGCATATGCCAGGTTTTCACACTGAGTTTTAGAACATGAAACATATTTTTGTAAAAGCTTTCGGTCATTTTTGAAAAAAATTCTGGCTTTTTAATCAATATAATTTAAATACACTAAAACCCTCAGACTTAGTTGCTCCTTTGAACAAAACTGAAGGCATATTCTCTCAAGGTTGAGAAGACTTATTTATCAAACTGATAAATAAATGGTTAGGGTGTTGGACTATGACCTGGGAGATCAGGGTTCAAATCCCCACTCAGCCATGAAGCTCGCTAGGTGACCTTGGGACAGTCACTGTCACTTAGTCTAACCTAAGGGTAATAAGATGGGGAGGAGAGACCCATGTATGCCACCTTGAGCTCCTTATAGGAAAGGTGGGATATAAATGTATTATAAAAAAATAAGCTATTGTCTGTTGTTCTCTGTTGCTGTACCAAACTGCTGCAGGCTGAAAATAAGGAAATGAACATTTGAATGCTTCCCCACAATGGATGGTATTCAATGCTAATCCCACTTAGAGTAGACCTATTGAAGTTAACAGACATGACTAACCTAGATTCATTAATCTCAGTGGCTTTACTTTGAGTAGGACTTAGTTGAATACAGCCCAAAATATTTCTTATGGAAACTAAAATCACATGTGAGCTAGAAAGTTCTAGGCCAGGATTTCTCCTCATTTTTAATGCATTTTGTGTAGAGGAAGATCCAAGATCCAATTCCCCCCACTTCCAGTCTTAAACGGAACAGCCAGGAGCTGACACACATGTAACATCTTTATGGGGTTTTTTTTCCACTTGGAAGGAGAAATACCTTTGATAATGTGAAGAAAAACTGTAGTCCTTTTGCTATAGAATAGAGATGGTTAACCCATAGCCCATGGGCAGCTTGGAACGCTCAGCCCCCTGAATGTGGCACTCAGTGCCCTTCAGTGTTTTCCATTCCTTAGAGATAGGCCTTCAACCTGTGGGCTGCAATCCTTATGTGGGTCGCAAGGCCATGCTGGCTGGTTCATGACAGATGCTATTGGAGGTCGCTGATTCATAGGGTTGTCATAAGTTGTAACTGACTTGAAGACACATAACAACAACAACAACAGCTAGTAGTATGGGATTGTCTGCATATCTTAAATTATTGATATTTCTCCTTTCAATTTTCACACCTCCTTCATCTTGGTCCAATCCTGCTTTCCATATGATATGATATGTTCTGCATATAGATTAAACAAATAGGGTGATAAAATACACCCTTGTCTCACACCCTTTCCGATTGGGAATGAATCAGTTTCTCCATAGTCTGTCCTTACAGTAGCCTCTTGTCCAAAGTACAGGTTGCGCATCAGGACAATCAGATGCTGTGGTACCCCCATTTCTTTTAAAACATTCCGTAGTTTTTCATGATCTACACAATCACAGGGTGATTTTCTTCTGAAATTCCTTGGCCTGTTCCATTATCCAATGTATGTTTGTGATATGATCTCTGGTACCTCTTCCTTTTCTAAATCCAGCTTGGACATCTGGTATTTCTTGCTTCATAAACGGTAAAAGCCTTTGTTGTAGAATCTTGAGCATTACTTTACTTGCCTGGGATATTAAGGCAATAGTTCAATAATTACTGCATTCCCTGAGATCCCCTTTCCTGGGAATTGGGATATGTATTGAACGCTTCCAATCCCTGGGCCATTGTTTAGTTTTCCATGTTTGTTGGCAATTTTTGTCAAATTTTGACAGATTCAGTCTCAGTAGCTTGTAGCAACTCTGTTGGTATGCCATCTGGTTCTGGTGATTTGTTTCTTCCAAGTATTTTAAGAGCAGGTTTCACCTCACATTCTAAAATTTCTGGTTCTTCATTATACGTTTCCTCCGTGAATGAATCTGTCATCCTGGCTTCTCTTTTATAGAGTTCTTCATTGTATTTGCTTCCATCTTCTTTTTATTTCATCTCGGTCAGTCAGTGTGTTCCCCTGTTGATTTTTTAACATCCCTACTCTTGGTTTAAATTTCCCTTTAAATTCTCTAATCTTTTGGAATAGGGATCTTGTTCTACCTTTTTTGTTGTCCTCTTCTATTTCTATACAATAACTATTGTAATAGTTCTCTTTGTCCCTATGTACTAGTCACTGTATTGTTGCATTTAGGGTTCTGACCGTGTTTCTATTTCCTTTTGCTTTTGCTTTCCTTCTCTCTTTAACCATTTTAAAAGTTTGTTCAGTCATTCACTGAGGTCTTTCTCTCTTTTTAACGAGAGGTATTGTCTTTTTGCATTCTTCGCTGATAATGTCTCTGACTTCACTCCATAGTTCTTCTGGTTCTCTGTCAACTAAATTTAAAGCCTAAAATCTGTTCCTTATTTGATATTTATATTCCTCTGGGATGTTATTTAAATTGTATTTTGGCATTATGATTGCTTTGTTGCTCTTTTTTAGCTTTACTCCGATTTTTGATATGACCAGTTCATGATCTGTACTGCAGTCTGCTCCTGATGTTGTTGTCGCAGAAAGTATGGAACTTCTCCATCTTCTGCTTCCAATTATATAATCAATTTGATTTCTATATTGATCATTTGGTTATGTCCACGAGTATAGTTGTGTTTCCACTTTCAGCGGGGGGGAAATTGCAAAAAAAATGCAAAAAAAAAGAAAAACTGCAGTATGGATATGTTTTTATTAAATAAACAAATAATGATAACATATCGCAGGAGCCCATCTGCCAAGTTCAAGGCAAGATAAGGACTCATCAAACATCTAAATAAATTGTGGAAACTATTGTTACATTAGCACTTCCATGAGTAAAGAAGTTGGTGTTACTTCTCATCAAATGGCTTTAGTCAGCACAGTTTTGCTGACACCATTTTGGCCCCACAAAAAGATCAGCCAAATTAACAGCACAACCTCAAAGGGCTACCTTTTGTTACTGGGCTGCCAGTGCAGCTAAAGGCAGCAATCCATTCCAGGTAACTGCCATAGTTAGCCTATTCTGCTCAAAACTGATGCTAAGACCTTCTAAAAACGCTTTTGCAAACACTTGGCACAATCTGTGATACCAGTATTAGGGAACCGAACCTGCTGTTGCAGAGTTCACAATGCCATAGAAAAGTTATCAATGGTCTCACCCATGCCAGGACAACCTATACAACACAATTTGGCTGTGCAAACATCAAGAGAAAGCATTTGCAAAGTTGCCTACTGATGGTGTCTGGGGTCTGGCTTTGCATGCTGGTACTTAGGTTGGTACTTGGATCCAACCAACCTTCCTACCCCATAAATATGCAAGCATGCTATGTTAACATGATTTGTGGCTCACAGCCAAAGTTTTCATAGTGTAGGTCAGGGATAGAGAACCTGTGGCCCTTCAGATGTTGCTGGATTCATAATCCCAGTCATCATGGTCAATGGTCATAGATCACGGGAGCTGTAGACCAACAATATCTAGAAGGCCACAGGTACCCCAGCCCTGCTATAAGAAGAAAACCTAGCATCAGCCCACAGCATACAAAACATATTTAATAACATTTTTTTAAAAAGCTTTAAAAACATCTTTAAAAAAACAAGGTTTAAAAACATATTTAAAAGCTTGAGGTGCCAGGTGGCACTGCAGCCACAGAGCTGCCCGTCACAACCCCTCTTTCACAGACAGGCTTAGCCAGCAGCACTTACGCTCTGGAGAAGAGGGTTGAGCAGCTGTTCAGACCCAACTGACACTGGGCAGCAGTCACATTATATTTCCAAAACTGTAATGCCTGATGCTGGCACCAACTGGAGCCAAACAGCTCCCTAGCTCCCATCTCAAAAACACAGGGGCTACCAAATAAATCCATCTGGGGGAGAGGATGAGTGACTGGCAGCTATAGTGCCACCAGGGGGTCCAAGTGGTAGCAGGTGCCAGTGGCAATGCCGGGCAGGTGCCTGATAGCAGCACTATGCCAACAGCTCACTCTGGCAGGGACTATCCCTGGGTAGAAGTTCAAATAGCCAAGGCTGTTGGTACTCTGCTTGAAAAAATGGCAAAGATTGTACTAAGTTAATGCAAAATCTGTAGATTATTCTCATTATCAGCCTATCATATTATGTTACTTAAGAAAACCAGCATGATCTCTCTTATTTTTCTAATTTGTTTTGCATTTTCTACTAATTTGCATGTTTTCTTCACTTCGTGAGTCAAGGAGTTTTATTTATTACATTTATATTCCACCTTTCTTCCAAAGAACTCAAGACACTGTACACCCCCCACTTTTATCTTTGCCACAGCTCTGCCAGATAGGCTAGGGTGAGAAACAGTGACTAGTCAAAAGTCAACCAGTGAGTTTACTAGCTAAGTGTGGGGATTTGAACCCAGGACTCCCCAACACTCTGATCACTATACCAGACTAGCTCTCACCATTCCAGCTATGGAGGCAAGAAGCTAAAGAGTACTCTATTAAGAATACATCTACATCTATAAAGATTAGAAGCCTGTTTTAAAATGAAAGGTAGATTCTTGGGAAGGTGAATTCTGCAACCAGTGCCGCATTCTGCAATTTTCCTGGGTTCTCATGGAACCATCCTTATTGTGTAACCAAGAATTTCTTGTGTAATCTATTTCAGCTACTTCAAAAAGTATGTCCTGCTACAGCCTAACCAAATTCAACACAATGGAAGTAAAAGCTCATTGAACACAGCTGGGTCTATGTCTAAATAAACATTCAACAGATTGTATGGAAGACTATGTTACTTGCCCAAGGTTTTCCAGTGAGCTTCATAGCTGAGCAGAGATTCAACCTAGAGTTCCCAGGCCCAAGTCAGCACTCCAGTTAGTGCACTATACCAGGGGTTGCCAGGGGCTTGTGGTACTCTCAGCAGATAGACCAGAATCCAAGCTTTCCTTTTTTTTTAAAGTGAGTCTATAGCCCTTCTAGAAAGAATGTTATGAAGCAAAATGTGCAGGTACCCTTCTAAGCAATTTCTGTGAAATGAGCCAGCCTGGCAGTTCCTAATTGTTAATGTTATTAGCCTGTGAGTGAAGTCAGAGGCATAATTGATAAGTGAGTTGTTTGGACACTAGGCAATAGGGTCCTAAAGAGTTGTGTGAGGGTTAATATGTGTACGTGTGTGTGTGTGAAGATGGAAGTGTTGTGTGAACCTCCCCATTAACATAATGGTTGGGCACAAAAATTGTGCCTACATTGGGGACTGCCTTTTCTGGGATAATCTGTCAGGCTCTACTTGTATTTAGGCACTCAGTTCCAGAAGGCTTTTCATTTTTGAGGATTGTTCCACTGTAGTGATGTTGCCTTCTGTGATTTGGATTAAGATTTTTTTTAAGGTGATTGTCATGACTTTGAGCACTATTTTATTGTTAGCTGCTTTGAATAGAACATGAAGAACAGTGGGATGCAAATATACTGAAATAAATAGCAGGCAGGCCCTACCATCAGGTAGAGTGAAGCTGATGCCTCAGGGTTGTAGGTTCTGGGGAGTTAGGAGAGCTGTGAGATGCTGGAGGCTACAGCTAGTGTGAACCACATGACCTGCCTTGTGCCCCCTAAGCTAGCCTGCTGACATGGAAGCTGGAAGAGGATTGCCATTTTATCCTTAGGCTGCAAAATATATAATGAATATATTTTTATCAGCCCTGATAAAAATACATATTCATTATATAAACCACATTTGCAGAACCTGCACCCTCCAGATGTTGCTGGATTCAACTCCCATCGTCTCTGACCACTGACCATGCTGGCTGGGGCTGATGGAAGTAGGAATCTTAACAACCTCTGAAAGGCCATAGGTTTTCTGCCCTTCATATAAATGTGAGGAGCACATTGCTAAGAACATAAAAGCCAACAACAAAAAATTATATAAATACATTCAAAGCAGGAGACCATCTAGGGAGGCAATTGGACCCTTGGATGATAAGGGAGTCAAAGGTGTGCTAAAGAACGATAAGGAGATTGCAGAGAAGCTAAATGAATTCTTTGCATCTGTCTTCACAGTGGACGATATAGGGCAGATCCCTGAACCTGAACTAACATTTGCAGGAAGGGATTCTGAGGAACTGAGACAAATAGTGGTAACGAGAGAGGAAGTTTTAGGCTTAATAGACAATATAAAAACTGGCAAATCATCCACCTGAGAGTTCTCCAAGAACTCAAATGTGAAATTGCTGATCTGCTAACTAAAATATGTAACTTGTCCCTCAGGTCCTCCTCCGTCCCTGAGGACTGGAAAGTGGCGGGACTTCCCGGAAGGATTGCTCCGCCTGTGGCTGCCTCTGAGATGAGCTCTGTCTCAGAGGAAGCTTTTTTCAGTTTAAAATCAGTCAAAAGGGAACTTTGACTGGTATAAATGTTCTCCCAGGCAAGGGTGAACCGAAGAGATTATCCACAGAAACTTCGTTGGGCTGTCGGTGGCTGGAATTGATCAGGAATTCCCTGGGAAAAGAAGGCATACCTAGCAGCTGAGGACGGAGTTAGGACTTCCAGCAAGCTGGGCTGAAAAAAAGCGAGACGTTTTTCTTTTAAACGATCCACAACGGGCGAGCTTTCTTCTGTCTAATCTTATCATTTGGCTTAAATTACTACAGCAAAAGAGATTTGTTTAAGAATCAGCAATCAAGATACCTGGGTGAGTTACACTTTTCTCTTTTATACAAGGAATTAAGGAGGAGGAAAGAAAATTTAAAAAGCTTATCTTATTTTTTTATGGCAAAAAGCTGGCCTGAATTTGGAAACTATAAAGATTAAAACGGATGAGGGGCAACTTACCCGAAGAGAAAATCTGATTTAGATGATTATTTGATTGATATATGTCTGGGACTACTTTTTCTTGGACGACTTTCTTTAGACGAATCTGCTGTTCGTGTATGTTATTAATTGTTCGGTGCTGTGAACCAAATTTGTTTAGCATTCTTGGACGTGCGGGAGGTAAGAACTGTGCTGGCCAGATGATGTCAACAGGCCTGGAATATTAACTCCCTTATTGCTGGAAAAAGAAGCAAATTACTCTTTGCTTGGGAATTGTGGTTATATTGGAAATTTGAAGGGTTTTTTCTTCGGCTTTAAGAATGACAATCAAAGAAGTGGCAGAGACCCTGGATATACCCCTGGAAGGGTTTTCCCCTCTGGATATGTTTCAGAACATAATGGATGAGATTAAGATAACGCAACAAGAACTGAGACAGAGTAGACAAGAGATGGCAACTGAATTTGGTAAAGTGAAACAGGAGCTGAAAGAAATAAAGGATTATATGAGAAAAGAAGCAGATGGACAAGCAATAGAAGATGAAAAAGAAATTAAAGGGAAGGAGCAAATTCTGGAGATTGGATCAGATATATCAAATGTGGAATTGGAAAAAGATTTGGACTTTATGTCCGTGATGGATATTAAAGACAAAGATTACTGTTTGGAATTTAGTGCTGTTCCTGAAGAAACTGGTGAAGATATCAGAGATAAAGTTATTACTGTCTTGATAAAATTTTTGGACTGGAATGATTTGATGGAACTTGAAATAGAGAAAATTTACAGAATTAATTTTAGATATGTGACAATGGAAAAATTCTCAAGAGATATGCTGGTGCATTTCGTAAAGAAGAGGAACAGAGACATGACCCTACAACAACATTTCAGTAATACATTCAGAATTGATTGCAAGGAAATATTTGTGATGAAGGAAATTCCCATCAGACTCTTACTATATGATTATGACAGCAAGATTAACATGTGTGCAAGGATGGCAGATGGATGATGGAACTAATACTGATAATAGAAGAATGGCTATTAAAATTACTGGACTTAGCTGACTTGGTAGGGATGGATCAACTGACATGTATATTTGGAGAAAAACTGATGGATATATTTCTCAAGGAGAGGAACCTCTCTTTGACTTTTTGCGGATAGAACAGAATGATATGATGTTAATGAGATTTGATGATTAATTAAGATAACTACTGGAGGAAAGTGATTTTGTAATATATTAAGGGACAGGTTTGTTACATACTATATACTTATAGCTGATCTGCGACAAATCGGAAGTCAATATTTTTTATTATATTAGTTATTAATTTGTTTTCCTTTTGTTTTGTTTTGTTTTTTTGAAACTTTGAATAAAAATTAATAAAAATAAATAAATAAATAAAAAAGGACTGGAAAGTGGCAAATGTAACGCCAATATTCAAAAAGGGATCCAGGGGGGATCCCGGAAATTACAGGCCAGTTAGCTTAATTTCTGTCCCTGGACAACTGGTAGAAAGTATTATTAAAGCTAGATTAACTAAGCACATAGAAGAACAAGCCTTGCTGAAGCAGAGCCAGCATGGCTTCTGCAAGGGAAAGTCCTGTCTCAGTAACCTATTAGAATTCTTTGAGAGTGTCAACAAGCATATAGAGGTGATCCAGTGGACATAGTGTACTTAGACTTTCAAAAAGCTTTTGACAAGGTACCTCACCAAAGACTTCTGAGGAAGCTTAGCAGTCAAGGAATAAGAGGAGAGGTCCTCTTGTGGATAAGGAATTGGTTAAGAAGCAGAAAGCAGACAGTAGGAATAAACGGACAGTTCTCCCAATGGAGGGCTGTAGAAGGTGGAGTCTCTCAAGGATCGGTATTGGGACCTGTACTTTTCAACTTGTTCATTAATGACCTGGAATTAGGAGTGAGCAGTGAAGTGGCCAAGTTTGCTGACGATACTAAATTGTTCAGGGTTGTTAAAACAAAAAGGGATTGCGAACAGCTCCAAACTCAGTGAATGGGTGGAAAAATGGCAAATGCAATTCAATATAAACAAGTGTAAAATTATGCATATTGGAGCAAAAAATCTGAATTTCACATATACGCTCATGGGGTCTGAACTGGCAGTGACCGACCAGGAGAGAGACCTCGGGGTTGTAGTGGACAGCACGATGAAAATGTCGACCCAGTGTGTGGCAGCTGTGAAAAAGGCAAATTCCATGCTAGGGATAATTAGGAAAGGTATTGAAAAAAAAACAGCCAATATCATAATGCCGTTGTATAAATCTATGGTGCGGCCACATTTGGAATACAGTGTACTGTTCTGATCGCCTCATCTCAAAAAGGATATTATAGAGTTGGAAAAGGTTCAGAAGTGGGCAACCAGAATGATCAAGGGGATGGAGCGACTCCCTTATGAGGAAAAGTTGCAGCATTTGGGGCTTTTTAGTTTAGAGAAAAGGCGGATCAGAGGAGACATGATAGAAGTGTATAAAAGTATGCATGGCATTGAGAAAGTGGATAGAGAAAAGTTTTTCTCCCTCTCTCATAATACTAGGAGTTGTGGACATTCAAAGAAGCTGAATGTTGGAAGATTCAGGACAGACAAAAGGAAGTACTTCTTTACTCAGCGCATAGTTAAACTATGGAATTTGCTCCAACAAGACACAGTAATGGCCACCAGCTTGGATAGCTTTAAAAGAAGATTAGACAAATTCATGGAGGACAGGACTGTCAATGGCTACTAGCCATGATGGCTGTGCTCTGCCACCCTAGTCAGAGCCAACATGCTTCTGAAAACCAGTTGCCGGAAGCCTCAGGAGGGGAGAGTGTTCTTGCACTCGGGTCCTGCTTGTGGGCTTCCCCCAGGCACCTGGTTGGCCACTGTGAGAACAGGATGCTGGACAAGATGGGCCACTGGCCTGATCCAGCAGGCTCTTCTTATGTTCTTAGTACCTATAATAAATGTACACACATTCTGGCTTACACATAAGATGTTCTGCAGTAAATTTTAAAATCTCATTTGTTACTTTATTGTCAAAGACTACCAATTTGCATCTGATGTCATACAAGCACTTGTCTGTATTGGTAAAAGTAGAGTTCAGCATAACTGTGTAAACATGAGGTAATACAGAACCCTGCAGACGGGCAAACATTTTCTTTATGGAAAACTGCCAATCTGATTACTATAAATGCATTTTTCAGTAAATAAGTATTTTTATACACACTCCTGAAAATTTCCCACAAGGCGAAGAAGCAATGTGCCCTCCCCCCCACTTTCTTAAAATGTTGGGAGTTAGCAACTGCAAGCCAAGATTACTATTCTGTTTACAGGGGTGTTAAGAATGCAAATGGTTAACAGTAGTATAAACTCTCTACTCGGTTTAAGTTTGAATGTCTAAAGCTATTACACGCGGCATTCATCTGCATTCCCTGTTTATGGGAATGAAATATGTAGTCATTTGAAGTCCACAATATGTATACTGTGTTTGTAATAACTGCAGATTTTACAAGCACATTATTCTTTCCATTAGGATTAAAACCTCACCGAATAGCAATTTGTGAAAGAATTCTAGCAGAGCCCTGAGCCCAGAACTCTGACCTCTGATGAGATGCTTGGCAGCAACGAACTCTACGTCTAGGCAAAACATCTGGTTTCAGTTAGACTTCCTAAAAAAAATAGCCCTTGTACTGGGGAAACTGGTATTCACTTAGCTTTGTCTATATACTTTGACTGACTTCAGTGCTGCCGCAGAAAAGGAAAAAAAATACTCAACCAGGATGGCTGTCAATCATTGCAGACTTCTTGGTGGCCCATGCGGAGGCAAACGTTTACATTAATGGACCCTGCATGCTATTTGTTCATTTTTCTTCTGTGCTTTCCTTCTATTTGGAGTTTACGGCTTCAATGTTTATTTCAGAAGTGATTGCCAACTCACAGCCATGCAGTCCAAAATGCATTTTGGTTTGCAAATGCGTGTCGTTCCATAAAAACCCTGATTTTTATCTATTGTAATGTTTCTCTTTTTTTACTTGTTCGGAATAACTAAATACATAAATATATAATCCTAAAGTATTTAAAAATCTGCGGAAGAATCATGTGTGAGTTTGAGTTCATGATGAACATGATGGTCAGCATAGCAAATTAAAGTTAAAAAATGAAACCCTACACAGAGAGAGAGAGAGGGAGAGAGAGAGGGAGAGCACTAGTGTAGCATTTTGGCTAATATACTGAGGTGTGACTTAGAAAGCCCCTGATTCAAATCATGTTTCTGCCACAAACTCACTGTCCTGCAACTAAGCCCTGTTTATCTCAATGGAGTAGCTTCTGAGTAGCCATGTATAGGACTGCAGCCTAAGCACCCCTTAGGCAAGCCTAAGTATCAGTATCATCATCATCACCACCACCAAGTATTATTATACAGCCACAAAAGTGGCCGTATACTATAACCAGCATGGATTTTTCACATTCCGCAATGTTAAAGTGAAAATACCCCCATGCCATTCTGATGCTTCCCATAAGTTCATTTCAAAACAGCATCGTACATAATTTACAGTCCTGAACTCAAAAACCCTTGCTTAACAACCCTTTAAATTTTCATGGCACTACACAAAACAGTCAGAGAGAATTGAGAGTTCAAAGTGTAAAAAGTGAGGGGGGAAACAGACCCCTTTTGACTTTTTTCTGTCAGTGTTCTTGTAATTTGTTGAAATTAATAAAAAATCAGCCATGTTGACAGAGTACCTGTACTCCTATTACTGACCTTGTCCCATACGCTGACCTTCATCTTATGCAGTTTAAAAGTTAACAAAATGCCTGGCTGATTTTTAAATAATTTAAGAAATTTAGCATTGGACTCAATTATAGTGTTGGGCATGCTAAGTAAGAACCAACTGCCAGTGTTCTAAAAGCCAGACTCACATCTGCAGGGCTTGGCTGATCAGGGGGTCACAGCCACACCAGACTTTGATTTGACTTTAGTTATGGCTTCCCCCAAAGAATCCTGGGAAGTGTAGTTTGTGAAGGGTACTGAGAGGAGACTCCTGTTCCCCTAACAAAGCTCCAGTGGCCAGCGTGGTTTAACAGTCAGCCCCTCTGACTGAAGCTCTGTGAGGGAAAAGTGTCTCCTAGCAACTCTCAGCACCCTTCACTAACTCCACTTCGCAGGATTCTTTGGGAGAAGCCATGACTGTCTAAAGTGAAATAAAGGTCTGGTGTGCACGTGGCCAGTGACAGCTTTGGTTTAAATTTGGGTAGCAAATGACATGTGCCTACTCTAGAATAAGAAGGTGGGGGAAACCCTGAAAAACAATGATACTGTTCACATTGTTTTCCTTTTGGAAAGGAAAGGGGCTTCCCCTCTGCCCAGTGACCACCCACCCAATCTCCTCCCCTCTCTGCCCCTCCCCCAGGTCAGTGTCACCTATCCTAAGCATGATTGCACAGGAGTAAATCCCACTGAACTCAATAAATAAGCAAATGATCAAACCTGCCCTCCTCCCTCCCTCCCTCCCTCCCGCTCCCATCCCCCTCCTCCCCTACCCCTGGCTCTTCCTCCTCCTCCTCCCACCCCCATCCCCTGTGGTCAGTTTCACCTATCCTAAGCATGATTGCAGGGGAGTAAATCCCATTGAACTCAATAGGCATACGGCATGGGACCACAATACCTGATGGAACGCCTCTCCCGATATGAACCTACCCGCACACTGCGCTCAACATCGAAGGCCCTCCTCCGGGTGCCTACTCAGAAAGATGCCCGGAAGGTGACAACAAGAAAAAGGGCCTTCTCAGTGGTGGCCCCCGAACTATGGAATATTCTTCCTGATGACATACACCTGGTGCCAACATTATTATCTTTTTGGCATCAGGTAAAAACCTTCCTCTTCTCCCAGGCATTTTCAGCATTTTAGTAGTATTTAATATGCATTTTAGTGTGTTTAATTATGTTTTAATTCCTGATATTTTTAACTTATTTCTAAACTGCTTAATATGAGGTTTTAATTGTATGTCAGATGTTTTTTTACCTGTTGTAAACCGCCCAGAGAGCTTCGGCTATGGGGCGGTATATAAATTGAATGAATGAATGAATAAATAAATAAATGATCAATCCATTCTCAGCAAACTTGCACAGGATCCCATTTCTTACCTCCCAGATTAAAAAGCAGAGAAATTCACTAATAGGCAAAAAAAAAACCTTGTAGTTTAAGAACATACCTATAGCCAACAGATATTTCTATCAAACTTTAAAAAGCAGGGAAATCGGGCAGCTATAGTGAATGCACTAGGGGAGCAAGAGACCTGACCTCCTGTCTTAGATATTGGACTGCCCACAAATTTGTCAAAATGCAAACACAATTTGGGTTGGTCTTTCACAGTCCAATCCACTTCCTGTGTAGCTTAGAAGAATTTGGTAACATGTGCCTCTGAGCATATGGTGAGTGGTGCCAACATCTGTCATCCCCAAAGATGGAGAATTACATTTTTGTTTGTTGGTGTTCTTCTTACTTTGCTTCTTTCCTGTGTTACTTCTGTTTCTACAGAGAATGTACCCCAGAAAATTATATTTCTCTCATTATTCATCCTAAAAACCAGTGTTTATTTTTATTAATTTCAAAGCCTTTTTAGTGGTCAGTGTCATATGATGGTGAAGACAGCCTTTTGTGTTTCAAACTGGTGGTTATGTTCTATTTCTATTTTGGGTGCATTAACAGTTGAATCTGAAATGTTGCTCCTTAAGCTGTTGGACAAAACAAACTTGGCCTGCCCAAGATGCATGTTTGTTCATTTCTCAAAGCCAGCTATGGCACCTTTATATTCAGGTTTTTTAAGTTCCCGAAGAACATGGTGTACCCGTGGCTGAAATTTTGCATATCACGTTAGATTCACAAAATTCATGGGTCCTTACATGAAAATAATGAGGCTTGAGGATTCAAATAAGATGTCCTTGGAGATTCAGAGGGAGAGTATTTATACACACAAGATTTCTATAGGTGCTTGGGCATTAAAATCACAAGAATGATTCCATCACCTGGAACATGAAACACATAAATTGGTTCCCAAGGGCCTTCTCTAACCTGTATAAGAGCCCTCTTGAATCTTGCAGGCAGCATTTTGCCCAACTGTGACTAGGGATGGAGAAAAAGTTTACTGAGCACCCACCAAATTCACACTTCCTGAATCAATAGCTGAACTGAAATCATGTTTTAAGCCTTCCTTGAGTGGTCTGAAGATTCTCCTGTACAGCCACCTCGAGACTTTTTTTTGCCTGAGGCAAAGGGAAAGTTGGCATCTCCCCATCCCGTCCCAAATATTTCCTATGCAAAAAGTAGCTTGTGTCTAGGCCCCATCTGCACTATACATTTAAAGCAGTATCATACCACTTTAAACAGTCATGGCTTTCCCGAAAGAATCCTGGGAACTGGAGTTTGTTAAGGGTGCTGAGAATTGTTAGAAGACCCCTATTTCCCACACAGAGATATAATTTTCAGAGTGGTTTAACTGTCATACCTTCTTCCCAGGGAACCCTGAAAACTGTAGCTCTGTGAGGTGAATGGGGGGTCTCCTAACAACCTCTTAACAAACTACAGTTCCTGGGATTCTTTGGGGGAAGCCACAACTGTTTAAAGTGGTTTGATACTGCTTTAAAAGTTAATTCAACACTGGTATTTAGGGTAGGGTTGCCATGTTCCAATTCCACAAATCCAGACAGGCTAATTTACATATCATGCAAATTGTTTTCTAATTATGCAAATTAAACATATTAAAAGTTGCACTGTCCAGTTGTTTTGCTTTTGTGCCTAGTAATTACTACCAAAAACAGGGGGAGGATGTGAGTTTTTTTTAAAAAAAAAACACTGACATTTTCAGCCTTAAATGCCTAGACCCTAGTTTCCAATACTATGGAATATTTATTTATTAAAAGGATTTATATCCTGCCCTTCCACTGTCAAAAAACAGATCTCAGGGCAGCTTACAAACATAATAAAAACAATAAAAATACACACTCAAAAACACAAAATAGAAACAAACTTAAAACAAGTCAAAGTAGCAATATAAAAATCCAGCATAAAACAACAGGCCAGCAAAGCATCAACTAAAATCAATATTGTGACTGAGATTGTGACTGTACCAACAATTAGGAAATGTGATATGAACACACCACTACAAATTGTAACGCAGATAGAATCAGGATTTTAATATTACCAGTACAGCCAGTCATCTTATCTAACGAGAGTCTGAGCATGTGAGAAGTATCTTTAGTACACTGATTCTCACGTACCAGATCATGGAGAGGAGAAACACTGCTTTCTATGATAAAGGCTGGGACATGATGGAGACTTGAGTACTGGCACCTCTTAAAAAAAAATGAGGTGAATTCTAGAGACCTGAAAAGCTGTGCTAGCAATTAGACAAAGTCTAATTGGTCTTAAGGGAGGAAAAGGTTATACACCACCCCCCGCACTGAATATATGTATACATTCCTCCATCGTCCATGATGGCAGGCAGACATTCCCATTGCATTCACCACTTGAGACACAGAGGCAGTTGAGATAAAGGCTGCTTCTCCTTGCTGCCTCAACAAGAAAGTCCAAGGATAAGGGGTGGAGCTACACATGTTGAACAAGTGAGCATGTGCAGTTTTCCAAACTGCATGGATTCTGCATATGCAGCAGACGGGCAGACTAAAATTCTTTTAGCTGTACTATCCTTCGTTGGCTAAAAACAATGGAAGGCAGGAATACACTGATTTCTCACAAAATGGGCAGAAAACTGCCTCCGCATTTTGCCTTGTATCTTTGGATCCTCAAGGGCTAGAGACTTGTTTTTTAAAAAAATAAAAGCTAAGAATCCAGGTCACCTAGTGGACTAAGCGGGCACAGGGTTGCATGGCTAGAATCTAGGTAAAACCTGGCTAACTGGGCAATATGACAACCCTAACTTAGGGGGCACAAGGTAGGCTCCAACACACACACAACTTTGCCTCTAGTACCTCACTGCTTTTCCTTGCCTCTCAGCATCTGCCGCCACCTCTCTCTGCCTAAATGTAGTGCCCGTCCTGTTCTCCTAACTTCATTTCAACATACATTGATCAGCTAAGTCTAGCCTAGCTTAGATGGGTTTGCATATGAATTTAGAGAACACTGTGTCATCATTCAGTGTTTACACAGTGCTTGCAGACTCCCATATTATCAATGTATTGGGCCTAAATGTAACCCTTACTCTAAAAAGAAATGATTCATGAAGAATTGACATATTCTCACAACATTATAGAATGTAGTGTAAGGGCTTTATTTCTCCCATTCACTCTAGCTGGTTGCTTGGGACATTAAGATTTATTTGAATCAAATTATTTTTGTTTCTTTCTTTGCATTTGCCAAGAGGTTGTTAGCCTGGAGAAATCTTTTTCAGGTTCACGCAGCTCCATAAAACATATAGTGTTTATTACTTTAGTTTATTTATATTTATTTAAGTCTCTGAGGTGAAACTCCAGTGGCGGCAGTGTTACAGTTCAAACAAGCCAAGACTTAAGTTATAAATGTGCCTTTGTGAACTGGTGGTTGCATTTTGTATCAGTGCAGGGGGGTTACTAATCAAGGTCTTGCTATTTATTCATCTGGGCGAGGGGTAGGTCGGAAGGAAAAAATCCAACTTCATTCTAGTATAAAATGTTACTGTTAGAACAGACCCAAAATCCTTACACTGACAATCAAGATTCAATACACTGGGAGAACGCTAACAAATCAGTAGCATCATAAAGATTGGCTTTTTGCAAAAAAAATATTAAGTATTCAGGGCTTCAGTGTGTATATTTAATGCAGGTCTTAATATACACTCTCCTAAAACGTATATTTTAATAGAAGCTAGAGGTCAAAAAGCCTACCACAGTTAAAAAAAATTATCTTTACAAATAATTCCACCAAGGCTCTTATATTAACTAGGCTTGTAAGTAACCATCCCTCCTGATCACCGGGAGCGATTAGGAATCACATTCACATGATCAAGCAGAGAACCTTTACCAAGCACTTTTCTTTTTTCTTTCTTGGTTTTTAATGTGTTTGACTGTATGCCATTTAAGATATTTAACAGAGAAGCAGCAAAGAAGTTTTCTAGAGAAACAACAATAAAAGTTTGCCAACAGATACAGGGACAGATAGACTAACACCCAGGCAGACTCTAAACTAGAGGTTAAGTGGGTGGCTGACAGGGGCAGGACCTTTCATGTGGTGATGCCTCAAATGGATCACCATCTTATATTCTTGCCTTTTGCCCACTTTAGTATCCATGAGGTACCAGCTTAAAATTTTTGGACCAAGAGCTGAGGTGAGGGTCTTTCCAAATTAAATTTAGGTAGCCTAAAGAATGGGTAGCATAAGCAGCTTTGGTCCAGAATCTGAAAGCATAAATCCAGGCAGAACATTCAATGGAATTTAAGCCCGCTTCAAGGCGGAGGGCAGCTGCCGAGGCACATGGAGGCATTCTAAATATAGAGCACAGGAAGATCGAAAGTATCGATTCCACTTTGGCATTAAAGCTAGAAACCCATAATGGAATACCATAGAGGAGTTGAGGGAGGATTTTAGCTTTAGAAGTCTTATTTGTAAAACTGATGTCAACATATACTACAAAACAGGATTGTCATCCAACAAAAGAAAAATTGGTTGATTAACCATATGAGTTTTAGCTGACTAATCAATTTATTCATTAGTTAAATCTGCATATATTGTCAGAAATACATAAACAGTTTTTCTTCATTTTTAAATGATGCATACGTGTGCTATGACATTATCTAGAAAACAAGAAGCATTTCCTTCTACGTATGAGAGAAAGGGAGAAATGAGAGGTGTTTGCTACCTGTAGTTTTTATAAGTAAACCCTATTCATAGGGTCACCATAAGTCGTGATTGACTTGAAGGCAGTCCACTTCATTTTTTCTATTTAAGAATAATGATTGTGCTTTTAAAACTCTTCTTAATTAAATTTTCCAAACCATCAATTAAATATTGCAGCCATACATGCAAAAATATACACTGCAGTGGTTAAGATTTATTTATTTATTTATTATATTTATATCCCGCTCTTCCTCCCAGAAGGAGCCCAGGGTGGCAAACAGAAACACTAAAAACACTGTAAAACACCTTAAAATCAAAAGATTTTAAAACATGTTAAAACAAAACAACTTTAAAAACATATTAAATAAAGTATCTTTTAAAAGCATCTTTTTTTAAAAAAAATCACAGCTTAAAAAACATCTTAAAAAGCAATTCCAATACAGACACAGACTGGGATAAGGTCTCAACTTAAAAGGCTCGTTGAAAGAGGAAAGTCTTCAGTAGGTGCGCAAAAGATAAGAGAGATGGTACCTGTCTCAATCACCTTCCATAAAAAGGTGGTATCTGCGACCAGGTAGTACATGTCACAAACCATGGGTCCAGGGTGGGCTTTTTCAGAAGCGGTCAGATCACTGCCTCTTTCAGGGTGACTGGGACCACTCCCTCTCGCAATGATGCATTGACCACATCCTGGATCCACTTGGTCATACTCCCTTCCAAAGCTTTAAGAAGCCTCCACAAACTACACTTCCCAGAATTCTTTGAGGGAAGCCATGACTGTTTCAAGTGGAACGACAGTGGAATAAATGTATGGTGCGAATGTGGCCATTGTGATGTCTGAACACACCCTGACTGTTACAGTTGCTCATAAGGAGTTTCTTGTTGTGATATCAGGAGCTGCCTGATACCATATAAATGTGGGCTAGAAAAGGACAAAATTTATAGTTCTCTACTAGACCCCCACCTGCTTTCTTGAAGCATGTAGAAGCTTCTACCAACTTCCCTTCAGATGCATCAAGAAGGCAGGACCGTCCTGACTGGCTCTTCCTAACTAGGCTGAACAGGTGGGTTCATCTAGAGCAGTGGTTCCCAACCTGGGGGCCATGACTTCCAAGGGGGCCACAAAGTAATCTGGGGAGGGGCATGAACAGTAAAGAAATGAATTATTATTATTTATTTTTAAAAAAGTCTTCCCTCCCTGGATGCTGTCTGTTCCCCACTGCCTCTGCAGATGACACCTCCCGCTTGCTCCAAACAAGAGGGGAGGACTTTTGCTGCACCAAGGGCAAGTGTCTGCCTATAAAACATGTGGCAGATGCTGAAGGAGGCTGAGGGTGGAGCTACCAGGAAGAAGAGGGAATTACTATCACCGACTCCCATCTCCTCGCACTGCCACTGCTGACGGCGCCCTTGCTCAGAACAAGAGGAGAGGGCTTTTCATGAAGCAAAAAGAAGCAAGGCTACAAGGAAAAGTTCTTTTCCCTTTCCTTCCTGACAGCCAGCCTACCTGCCTTTCTTGGCTCCTGCTTCGCTGCCACCTCCTTTTAAAAATTATTCTTATTTGCGATGCCATCCAGATCTTGCCTTCACCCAGACAAGAAGCAGTGAAGCAGCACAGGACTTGCTCACCTTTCATTTCTGAGGCTAAGTGTGTGTACCAGCGTCCCTCCTTTCTTCCATCTACATTCTGCCCCCTATTCTCTCTCTCCAACACACTGCAGCAGTTGAGGGCTTCCCCCCTCACGTGCCAGAATGCATGGACGCTTGCAGGAGGAGCAGATGTGCTTGTGCATGTGCATCTGTCTGCTGCTCAGCTTTCATTCCTCAATTGCAAGCTAACCAAGGCATCAATTCTGATGATCATCCCAAGGCCTAAAAGCACTAAGCCCCCTCCTCAATCTGTGCACCTTGTTGTATGCAGTGCACAATCTAGCATCTTTCATGTACTTAAACAGTGCTATCTTATCTCCCCTCAGTCTTCTCTTCTCCAAGCTAAACATGCACAGTTCATTCAGTGTCTCCTCATAGGACTTTGTTTCCAGTCCCCTGATCATCCTCGTTGCCTTCCTTTGAACCTGTTCCAGTTTGTCTGCATCCTTCTTGAAGTGTGGAGACCAGAACTGGATGCAGTATTCAAGATGAGGCTTAACCAGTGCTGAATAGAGGGGAACTAATACTTCACGTGATTTGGAAACTATACTTCTGTAAATGCAGCCTAATATAGTATTTGCCTTTTTTACAGCCACATCACACTGTTGGCTCATAGTCAGCTTGTGATCAACGACAATTCCAAGATCACAGAATCATAGAATAGTAGAGTTGGAAGGGGCCTATAAGGCCATCAAGTCCAACCCCCTGTGAAATGCAGGAATCCAAATCAAAGCATTCCTGACAGATGGCTGTCCAGCTGACTCTTGAATGCCTCCAGTGTTGGAGTGCCCACTACCTCTCTAGGTAATTGATTCCATTGTCATATAGCTCTAACAGTTTGGAAGTTTTTCCTGATGTCCAGTCGAAATCTGGCTTCCTGCAACTTGAGCCCATTATTCCTGTCCTGCACTCGGACAATCAGGAAGAGATCCCGGCCCTCCTCTGTGTGACAACCTTTCAAGTACTTGAAGAGTGCTATCATATCTCCCCTCAGTCTTCTCTTCTCCAGGCTAAACATGCCCAGTTCTTTCAGTCTCTCTTCACAGGGCTTTGTTTCCAGTCCCCTCATCATCCTTGTTGCCCTCCTTTGAATCTGTTCCAGTTTGTCGTCATCCTTCTTGAAGTGCGGGGACCAGAACTGGACACAGTACTCAAGATGAGGCCTAACCAGTGCTGAATAGAAGAGAACTAATACTTCACGCAATTTAGAAACTATATTTCTGTTAATGCAGGCTAATATAGCATTTGCCTTTTTTGCAGCCACATCACACTGTTGGCTCATATTCAGCTTATGATCAACGACAATTCTAAGATCCTTCTTACATGTCGTATTGCTGAGCCATGTACTCCCCATCTTATAACTGTGCATTTGGTTTCTTTTTCCTAAGTGTAGAACTTTGCATTAATCCCTGTTGAATTTCATTCTGTTGTTTTCAGCCCAATGCTCCAGCCTATCAAGATCCCTTTGAATTTTGTTTGTCTTCCATGGTATTAGCTATGCCCCCCAATTTTATATCATCTGCAAATTTAATAAGCATGCTCTGTACCTCCTCATCCAAGTCGTTAATAAAAATGTTGAAGAGCACTGGGCCCAGGACTGAGCCCTTTGGTACCCCACTCGTTACTTCCGCCCAGTTTGAGAAAGAACCATTGATAAGCACTCTTTGAGTAAAATTCTGGAGCCAACTGTGCATCCACCTGATAGCTGTTCCATCCAGCCCACATTTAGCTAGCTTGCTAATCAGAATATCATGGGGCACTTTGTCAAAAGCTTTGCTGAAGTCTAGATATATTATGTCCACAGCATTCCCACAGTCTACAATGGAGGTCACCCAATCAAAAAACAAGATAAGATTAGTTTGGCAGGATTTGTTCTTCAAAAATCCATGTTGGCTCCTAGTAATCACTGCACTGTTTGCAAGGTGCTTACAGATTGACTGCTTTATAATCTGCTCCAGAGTTTTTCCAGGGATTGATGTTAGGCTGACTGGTCTGTAGTTCCCCAGTTCCTCCTTTTTGCCCTTTTTGAAGATAGGGACAACATTAGCTCTCCTCCAGTCATCTGGCACTTCACCAGTCCTCCACAATTTCGTAAAGATAATAATGTTTCTGAGAGTTCTTCAACCAGTTCCTTCAACACTCTAGGATGCAGTTTATCGGGCCCTGCCAATTTGAACTCGTTCAAAGTGATTAGCTATTCCTTGACCATTTGTCTATCATTCCCAAGTTCCAATCCTGCCCCTTCTACTTCATGCTTCCCGGGAAGGTCATAGACCCTTTTTTGGGGAGAAGACTGTGCACAAGTAGGAATTGAGCACTTCTGCCTTTTCTTTGTCATCTGTTATCATTTTGCCATCCTCACTGAGTAGCTGTGCCACCATTTCCTTTCTCTGACTTTTACTATGGACATACCTAAAGAACACTTTTTTGTTGCTTATTATTTTGTTGCTTATTCAGTTCCATTTAGCTCTTTTTTTCCTAATTAATATTTGATTTATTGTCAAAAATGGTGCATTTGTCATTCTGACAATAAATCAGTTTTTGCCTTTTATTATCAGTTGCATCATGGCTTCTGTTAAGCCATGGAATGGGAAACTTTTACTCATATAATCCACAAAAGGATCACCTGTGTGTGTACAGAACTGAAACATATGTATGGAAGGTGGTAGCCAATGATGTTGTTCTGTTAGTGCCAGGACATCTGGCTGCACAATGGAACTTCTTTTCCCTGACTTTTTCCCACACAAACCCCTAAATCCTCCTGGGTTTTTCCCCAACCCTCTAGAATAGATTTGGGGAGGGCACGGGGAGAGGAGAGGACAGAGAAATTCTGTTCTGCAAACAGAACTTTGTTGGGTACCGCCTGGAATCTGAAAGGAGAATTACTGTGATACCAAAGGAAAAAACCCACCAACCAACAGAAGAGTGCAGGCCCATTGTGTACATTTGTATGGATATCATGTTAATTCTGTGTGATAAACACATGCAAGCTGTCATCCTTGTGCTCTTAAATAGTTCTTCTCACAGACACTGATTTCCATTGCTGGGAAGATTTAAATCATTTATTTATTTGAATTTATTTAAAATGTTCTTTTTCAAAATTGCTTGCTCAATTTACATTGATAACCCACAGAATTAGAATGGCAGGACTTGGGGGGGGGAACCTTGAAAATCCAGTGCAAGGGACTAGATGCAAAGGTTCCCTTCTGCCAATGGAAGGCACCTTCCTTTAACGGAGGAAGCTCTTTCTGTCAAAGGAAGGAAACCTTTGGATCCAACATAATTTTTTAAAAATATCACCCCTCTGTCAGCTTAACAGAAATCTCCCCAAAACAAGAAAATCATGTATGTTTTACCATATTTCTAAAAAATCCGAAGGCTTAAGTTTTGGTGAGCCTCCTTGTTTAGTCTTGTAATGGTCAACCTGTTAGCATGTACATTTCACAAAGAAGGAAAACCAGCCATGAAAGGGTTAACTGACAGTAAAAAGTAAATCAAAACCCTCAGGCGATACAGGTGCAGACCCTAAATCACCTAATGACTAAATGACCGTGATGGGCTATAAAGACAGGAAAAGGATGTGTTTTATGTGTGGGGAAGTAAAGAGGAGAAAGACGGACTGTGTAACTTGTGTATTCGATGCTGGAACTGCTTTATGTTAATCTGCTGATAAAAGACTGTATATTTCTACACGTGCGTTGCGTTATTCGTGGCAAGGTGCAAAGCAAGGGTCTGACTACGGTCGGGTACGCCAGTGTATGTCTGCCAGAGCAAACACCAACAAGGGTTATGGGCCCAGACTGCGAAGAATAGCTGAGGTGCAGAGAGGAATCCAGACCAAGGCAAGCACAAGTGGACAGCGTGTTTGGTAAACGCTGGAACGTGATGGCTCTATCCCTGAGTTCAGCAATGCCGCTGGAAAGGCTGAATGACACGAACTATACGATTTGGAAGGTAAAGATGGAGATGTTATTACGCCGGGAAGAGTTGTGGGTGTCCGTCGAAAGTGATCCCCCCACTGACCCCCCTTCTCCGGAATGGCTTCGCAAAGATGAAAAAGCGAGAGTGACCATTATTTTGGGTTTGGAGAATAACCAGCTGCTGTTGATAAGAGGGCTGGTACAGCAAAAGAAGTCTAGTCTGCTCTAAAGAATGTTTACGTGAGAAAAACTGCTGGCAGTAAAGTTTATTTGGCGAGACGGCTGTATCAAACACATTTAAGCGAAGGGGTAACTATGCCTGCACATCTGCAGACAATGAAAGGGCTTTTCGCGGAACTGCAGGAAAGAGATGTGGAGCATACGCCCCAGCAGCAGGTATATATTATATTGTCTTCTTTGGATGCTTCGTGGGACACTATTGTGTTCGCAATGGAAGCCATGACTGAGACTGAATTAACCCTGGACTATGTGACGGGAAAGCTCTTACAAGAATGGGATAGAAGACAAGAGCAGAATTGTTCCGCAGTAAGCAAGCAGTGCAGCGGAGAAACATCAGGAAAGCAGAGGGAAGGCGAGTCAAGATTATACGGTGCGCGACGGTGTTTTCGTTGTGGGTCCGAAAAACACAAAGAAAAATTGCCCGGTGATGAGAGGGCCTCTTAACGTGGCAGGAAGAGGTCGGCAGCGAAAGGAGCCGTTCTCTGTTCACGTGGTCAAAGCCAGCGTTAAGAAACCAGAGGAGAAAACTGGAACTTCCTGGGTGGTTGACTCAGGGGCTACCCATTTTCTAGCAAAAGACAAGAAGTTGTTTCAATCACTGTCCCCTACATGTGGACATGTCATACTTGCTGATGGAACCCATAGGGAGGTAAAAGGGAAGGGGACTGTATTTGTAAAATGCCTAAAAACAACTGTTACGAACGTTCTGTTTGTGCCCCAATTAGAGAATAACATCATGTCTGTGTCCACATTAAATGCAATGGAATTTGCGGTCCTGTTCAGAAAAGGCACATGTGAAATAAGAAAGCAGATAAGGTATATGCAGTAGGTATATTAGAAGATGCTTTATATGTTATAAAACAAACCTCAGAAGCTGTGGTAAGCACTATAGAGAACAACCCCCCCCATGATAAATGCATATATCTATACCATAGGAGGCTTGGGCATGCAGGTTTCAGCACCATAAGCAAAATGCTGAGATACAGTGCTGATTTAAGGATTAAACCCTGTGCTACGTTTGTAGACTGCGATATATGCCACGAACATAAATCAGTAGCCGCACCTATCAACATAAAATGTGAACGCAGCACTAAAAGAGTTTTAGAGCTGGTACATATGGATCACACCGGTCCATTCTGAAAAACACTAGGTGGCGCCAGATTTTATATGTTGCTCGTGGATGACTATTCCCATTTTTGTTTTGTGTACTTGTTGAAACACAAAGGGGAGGCAGAAAAGAAGTTCAGGCATTTCGTAAGGTGGGCTGAGGCAAAATATCACACGAGCATAGCCGAGGTGTTAACTGGTAGAGGAGGCGAGTTTACCTCACATACATTTGAAACCTATCTAACCACAAAAGGGATAAAGCATGCGTTAACCGCACCATATTCCCCACATCAAAACGGAACCGCAGAGAGAAGGAACAGATATATTCAGGACATGGTGAGAGCTATGCTAAATGATTCACCATTATCTCCAGCTTTTTGGAGTGAATGCATTGTTTTTGCGAATTATATACAAAACAAGTTGTTTTCTAGTGCTATGCTGTCTACTCCATTCGAAAGATTCCATGGAGTAAAACCAAGGTTAGAGCGCATAAAAGCGTCCGGGTCCGAGTGCTGGGTACACGTGCAAAAAGCACAAAGAAAAGGAAAGCAAGCACCCAGAGCAAAAAAGGGTATTTTATTAGGATTCGAAAAGGCTTACTATAGGGTGTGGTTGCCAACCGAAAGACGGGTGGTAGTGAGCAGAAGTGTCAAAACACATGAGGAAGATTGGCAGAACGTAGGACATTTTGTAGACGTAAACCTCAGTACCCCTAGTGACAAAATGCAAGAAACAGTGGATGCAATCCCACAAGGGAAGGGTTCTGACCAAGGTTTTGACATTAAGCAGGAAGAAGAAGGGGAAGCTGATATGTCTGAACAAGAGGGTACAGACGAAAAGGTTCACCCAGAACCAGAGCTGAGGAGGTCAGAAAGGGCTAATCTTGGCAAACCACCTGACAGATATAAAATAGGTGTGACAAAAGCGTTGTGTACTCAGGTAGAACCCTCTTCTTATGCTGATGTAAGCAAACTGTCCCCCAAGGAAGCCCAAAAGTGGCAAATAGCCATGAAGGAAGAGATAAGCACCATGAACAAAAATGCGACGTGGACTTTAGCACAGCTACCTCCAAATAGGAAAGCCATTGGTTGCAAATGGATATATAAAATTAAGTAAACAGTAAAGGGGAAGGTGGAAAGGTACAGAGCACAGCTGGTGGCTAAGGGATTCAATCAAAAGTATGGAGAGGATTTTGACGCTGTATTTGCGCCCGTAGTCAGACATGAGACCATAAGACTAATGTTGAAAGTTGCTGCAACACAGGACATGCAGGTATACCACTATGACATTAAAACTGTGTTTCTTTATGGTGAGTTAGAAGAATCTTTATTTATGGAGCAACCCCCTGGTTTTGTGCAGAATCCTGCACTAGTATGTAAACTGCATAAGTCAATATATGGTCTCAAGCAAAGCGCCAGGTGTTGGCACACCAAACTTAACAAGGTATTGGAGTCAATAGGATTCAAAAGGAGTGTTGCTGATCCTTGTTTGTATGTACAACAGCAAACTGAAACTGTATACTGTCTTGTATTCGTAGACGATATCCTGTACTTTTGCTATACAGACAGAGAGCAAGAGGAATTTTATGATCAATTAAAGCGACATGTTGACATGACATGCCTTGGGCCAGTAACCCACTATTTAGGCACAGAGATAGTGAGGAAAGATGACGGCAGCTTTATGCTCCACCAAACAAACAAAATAAAACAGCTCCTACAAGACTGTGGCATGGCAGACTGTAAACCAGTGAGAACGCCAATGCTAGTGGATTTCCAGAGAGAGCGTGAAAGCGAGGCATGTAAAGAACCAAAACTGTATAGAAGCATTATTGGAAGGTTACTGTACATAGCAAAAGTGACGAGACCAGATATATGTAATGCGGTCAGTATCCTCAGCAGAAAGGTAGAACACCCAACCCAGCATGACTGGGAAGGCATAAAAAGAATACTGAGATATCTAAAGGGCACCGCCACCAAAAGGGATGGCATAGTATGTTATACCGATGCAGATCATGCGTCTGATGAGACTTGTAGAAAATCGACCAGGAGTAGCAATAATGTTTCAAGGGTCGTTGATAGACTGGTGTAGCGTAAAGCAGAATGTTGTTGCTATATCAAGTACAGAAGCAGAATACATAAGTCTATCAACAGCCTGCAATGAACTATTATGGTATGAACAGTTGCTTCGAGATGCCTGTCTAAATGTACAGAAACCATTTGTTATATATGAGGACAATCAAGCCTGTATACGATTGGCGTTGGCAGAAGGTGGCACCAGAAAAACGAAACATGCGAGTGTGAGATACCACCACCTAAAAGACTGTGTACAACAAGGCCATGTTGATATCCGATATTGTGAAACGGGTAAAATGGCAGCAGATATCCTGACAAAACCACTGTGTGCTGACAAACATGACAAACTTGTACAACTATTAGACATGTATAATGTATGATATAAGACGTGCATGTATTCATTCTGTGTGAAATGAGGAGGGGCTGTTAGCATGTACATTTCACAAAGAAGGAAAACCAGCCATGAAAGGGTTAACTGACAGTAAAGAGTAAATCAAAACCCTCAGGCGATACAGGTGCAGACCCTAAATCACCTAATGACTAAATGACCGTGATGGGCTATAAAGACAGGAAAAGAAAAGGATATGTTTTATGTGTGGGGAAGTAAAGAGGAGAAAGATGGACTGTGTAACTTGTGTATTCGATGCTGGGACTGCTTTATGTTAATCTGCTGATAAAAGACTGTATATTTCTACACGTGCGTTGCGTTATTCGTGGCAAGGTGCAAAGCAAGGGTCTGACTACGGTCGGGTACGCCAGTGTATGTCTGCCAGAGCAAACACCAACACAACCTTGGTTTAGCTTAACATTGGAGGAAATGGAAACCAAAACAAAGAGATTGGCAACTGTCTGCAGGCATACAATTTTGCAAGGTTGAATGTAGTTTTAGAATCATCATCTGGATGACAGTAACAAGGACAATATTCTTCTGAAATAACCCTGAATGTATGTAGTTGAGAAAATTTGAATTTGTTTTGATTTATGGTCTTCAAAAGTTGAGGCCAACTTGCTGAAGAAAAACATTAAGCTATCTGTAATCCTGTGTCAACATATGATGCTACTGGGAATGGTAAGTGAATTAATTTTCCAAGGAAAATTAATTACTTATGACTTACAGTTGTAAAAGCAAACAACGTAACTTTGGATTACAGCACATTTAATTTTTGTTTAGAGTAGCGATTAATTTAATTTCACATAATTCATGGTATGTAATGGTAATGGAAAGCAGAACAAAGATGAAATTTTAGACAATGACTGACACAGAAAAAAGTATATATTTATGTTGGTGATCCAAAAATAAAGGTCAGATATGATAATCACTGTATAATAAAACAAGATATTCATTTCTATGGCAAGAGTGTTGCTAGGGGGAAACACTATTTGCAAAGACGTTACATTAGCAAGATGAAATCTAGAAAGAAATTGTTTTAAAAATGCTTTTTATAAACACTTAGAAAACGCACACTCCTTACGTTATATTTATTTCACAACAGATAATTCTGTGTTGCTAAAGTCATAGGATGAAGTGGGATATTTATTAAAATGGGAAATGCCAGAGAAATAGAAAAAGAATATTTTTAAAAAACACCTTAATAACTGTTCAAATGCTAAATTATACACCAGTGCAAAAGTATCAAGAATTTTTAGAACTTTGGGGACTTCCGGGAAGTGGTGCTGGCTGGTGGTTGTCTCTGAGGGAGCTCTGCCTCAGAGGAAGCTTTTTTCAGGTTAAAAGTCAGCCAAGAGGAATCTTGGACTGGCTTAAATGTTCTCCAAGGTACAGGAGAACCGATCAGATCTTCCACAAGACTTCGTTGAGCTGTCGGCGGCTGGAATTGATCAGGAAATTCCTGAGATAAGAAGGCAAGCCGATCGGCTGAAGACGGAGTCAGGATTTTCACGCAAGCTGGACTGGAATGAAGCGAAGCGTTTTTTCTTTTCTTAAAAAAAAAACGTTCTTAACCAGCGAGCCCACTTCTGCCTAAACCTTATCATTTGGCTTAAATTACTGCAATAAAAGGGATTTGTTTATGAATCAGCAATTGAGAAACCTGGGTGAGTCATACTTTTTCTCTTTTAAATATAATTAAGGAAGAAAGAAAATATAAACAACTTATTTACTTTTCTACGACAAAAAGCTGGCTTGAATTTGGACTTTTAAAGTTTAAAAACGGATGAGAGGTAATTATTATATTTTGGACTATTTTTCTCTTTGGACTATTTCTTGTTGGATGAATCCGCTGCTCGTATATGCTACTAATTGTTTAGTCTTGGCAACCAGAATTGTTTTGCATTCTTGGATGCAGATAAGGACTGTGTTGTGCTGGCTGGATTCCAATTACAGGCCTGGAATATTAACTCTTCTTTTTGGTGGAGGGAAAAAAAGAAGAAATAGACTGCCCTTAGGTTCTGAAACAGTGATTAATTTTAGAAATTAAAGGCCTCTTTTTGAAAATGACAACTAAAAAAACAACTAAGGCCCAGGGGCGAAGAGGTTCTATTGATACACAGGAAGAGGATATACCCCCAGAAATGTTTCAAAAAATAATGGAAGGGATTAATGCTATAAAACAGGAAATTAAACAGGAAATGAAAATTGAATTGACAGATATAAAAGACTATATTAAAACACAAGTGGATGAGATTAAAGGGACAATTGGGCAAATAAAGGAGGATGCAAAAAATACTAAAGAAAAGGTACAAACCTTGGAGAATAGAACAGATATACTAAATCTGGAACTAGAAAAAAATTTGGACTATTTAGCTATGACTGAAATGAGAAATAAAGAGCATTGTTTGAGATTCCGTGCAATCCCTGAGGAAACAGGTGAAGACATTAGAGACAAAATTGTTAATGCTTTAGTAAAATTTCTGGACTTGAATGAAGATAGGATGGAATTTGAAATAGACAAAGTTTATAGAATTAACTCCAGATATGCAACAATGAAAAAAATTCCAAGAGATGTGCTTGTTCACTTCGTAAAGAAAACGACCAGAGATATGGTTTTACAGCAACACTTTAAATATACCTTTAAAATTGATGGTAAGGAAATACTGGTGATGAAGGAAATTCCTATTAGACTTTTACGTAAGAGAAAAGAATATGCTTTCCTTACAGAAAAACTTAAGCAATGCAAAATTCAATTTAGGTGGGACGTTCCAGAAGGAGTGATTTTTACATTCAGACAACAGAAATATAGATTGAATACTGTTCAAAAAGCAAGGGACTTCTTGAGAAAAGCTTCAAAAGATATGGAAGAAGATAAACTCAAAGATATGGATACAGTTCCTGGGAAACAAAGTCAACAAGGATACGCAGAGGAGGGGAAGGAAGATGATGGATCAAAAGGAGCATCAGGCAAATTTTAAAATACACGCTTAACGATGGATTACAAATACCTAACTTGGAATATAAATGGAGCCAACACGGCGCAGAAGAGAAAGAAAGTGTTTCATTATTTGAAAAAATTAAAATTGGATATAATTTGTCTACAAGAAACTCATATTCAGAAGAAAGATTCTAAATATTTGATTTGTAAAAATTTGGGTGAAGAATTTATTTCAGCTGGACCAAAAAAAAAAAATGGAGTTGTTCTCTATATTAACCCACAATTGCTTCCTAAATTGGTATTATTGGACGATAGTGGTAGATTTGTGGGGGTTGAAATTACTTTACAAGGTACAAACATTTTGATAGTGGGTATTTATGCCCCCAATGAAGATAAAACAAGGTTTTATACAGGACTTATGGAAAAATTGTCAGAGTTTTCATATGAGCATTGGTGTGTCATGGGTGACTGGAATGGGGTAATCTCACCAAAAATTGATAGGCTTTCTGAAAAAAATATCAAAGAGACACAAGGTAAATTACCGAAGATTTGTTTTGAACTCATGGAACATCTAGAATTGGTGGATACCTGGAGATATATAAATGATAATGCAAAGGAATTTACTTATTTTTCAGAAAGACATAAAACATTTTCGAGGATTGATATGATTTGGATGTCAAAAATTTTAGCGAAGGATATTTTTAAAATGGATATATTACCAAAAACTTTTTCGGACCATAATCCTGTGATATTAACTTTAAAAAAAAAAAATCTTGGATTTAGATGGAGACTAAATGAATCTTTATTACAGAATGATAAAGTAGTACAAGAATGTAAGAAGAAATTAAAGGAGTTCTTTGAATATAATTTACATAAAGGAACAAGTGAAAATATTGTTTGGGATACAAGTAAGGCATTTATGAGGGGATACTTTATTAAATGTAATTCTGAATTAAAAAAAAAGAAACAACAGAAAATGCAATTAATTTTGGAAGAAATAAAACAAAAAGAGGAAGAATTGAAAAAGAATCCAGCTAAAGTTTCTATTGTAAATCAAATTAAAATGTTACAGAAGCAAGTATCAATGTTGACAGTTAGAGAAATTGAAAGGAAATTAAATTTTGCTAAACAAAGGACTTTTGAATTTGCAAATAAACCTGGGAAATGGTTAGCATATAAATTAAGAAAAGAACGTCAAAAAAATATTATTTTAAAGATACAAGAAGGAGATGAGACGCTGACAGACAATGTAAAAATTAAAAAGATTTTTCATCAATATTACTCAACATTGTATAAGTGTCAAGAAATTCCATCTGAAAAAATAGAAGAGTATTTATTTAAACAGAATTTGCCTAAAATTACAGATTTTCAGAGACAAGTTATTAATGGCCCTATTACGTCAAGAGAGATATCTGAAGCTATAAATAAAATTAAATTAGGAAAGGCACCAGGACCAGATGGGCTATCTGCAATGTATTATAAATGTTTGGAGGAAGAACTCCTGCTACCTTTACAGTCTACAATGAATTCTATTTTGCAAGAGGGAAAGATACCGGATAGTTGGAAAAATGCTAATATAACATTAATACCTAAAGAGGACCAAGATTTAACTAAAACAAAAAATTATCGGCCAATATCTCTACTGAACAATGACTATAAAATTTTTACAATGATTTTGGCTGAAAGATTGAAAATAATATTGCAACAATTTATTCAGGAAGATCAATCAGGGTTTTTACCTAAAAGACAATTACGTGACAACGTCAGGAATGTTTTGAATGTGTTGGAATATTTAGAACAACGAAATGATAAACAAGCAGCTCTGATTTTTTTAGATGCTGAAAAAGCATTTGATAATTTGAATTGGAAATTTATGTTCCAGGTTTTGGAGCAAATGGACTTTGGAGACAACTTTATAAAATGGATTAGATCGATTTATACATCACAGAAGGCCCAGATAATTGTTAATGGAGACTTAACGGACTCATGTGAAATACAAAAGGGTACAAGACAGGGATGTCCATTATCTCCCCTTTTATTTATTTTGGTTTTAGAAGTGTTGCTTAGAGATATAAGGCAAGATAAAAGGATTTCGGGATTAAAAATAAAAAAAGAAGAATATAAATTGAGAGCATTTGCTGATGATTTGATAATTGTACTAGAAAACCCTTTGGAAGGAATTCATATACTGATGGACAAATTAAAAGAATTTGGACCTTTAGCAGGATTTAAGATCAACAATCAAAAAACAAAGATGTTGGTGAAAAATTTAACTTTAAGGGAACAGAAAGAGTTAATGGACAAGACAGATTTTACAATAGAAAAAAAGTTGAAATATCTAGGCATCATCATGACAAATAAAAACTCAAAGTTGTTTCACAATAATTACGAAAAATTATGGACAGAGATTAAGAAAGACTTGCTAAGATGGGATAAACTACAACTGTCATTAATGGGTAGAATATCTGTGATAAAAATGAATGTATTACCGAGAATGATGTTTTTGTTTCGAGACTTCCGGGAAGGGTGACTTAGCCTGTGCCTGCTTTTGAGACGGGCTCCTGCCTCAAAAGAAGCTTATTCAGATATATCAGTCAGTTTTTTCTTTTTTTTTGACTGATTAAACTTCTCCCGGGTAGGGAGAAACGAAGAGATTAACCTCAAAGCCTATTTTTGTTGGGACGACCAGATCTCATTAATTTATGGGACGAGGTCCAGCCGACGAAGGTGGGACGGATTTTTAACAGCAAGCTCTATCTGATAAAGCGAACGTTCACCTTATCTTCTAAGAGAGAACGCACTAACAGGCAAGCACCCTTCTTTCTATATTTTTCTTTTACTTGACTTAAATTGTTGCTGTTTAAAAGAGATTTGCCAGATTGATCAGTTTTTGACATCTCACTGGGGAGCCATAACTTCTCTCTGCTACGCACTAATTAATAGCTTATCTCTGTTTTTGTTGCAAAAAGCTGTCCTGGATTTGCATTCTAAAGATATACACAGAAGAGGGATTTCTATTCCAGATTTTTATTTTGAAAAATATTATACTGTTTTGAGACTACTCTCTTTTTGGTCTATTTTATTTTGACGAATCTGTTTCTTGACGATTGCCATTAATTGTTTCGATCCTGGGAACTGCATTTTGTTTACTTAACTATTGGAGAGATAAGGCTGTCTGCTCTGTTTATACTGTGATGTCACCAAGTTTGGAGTATTAACCCAATTGTTGCTGAAATAAGAAGTGGTTTTCCTATATTTTTCTTTTAAAATGGCAATTAAGAAAGTGGCTGAAAATCTGGAAATAACTATGTTTCAGAAAATAATGGATGAGATTGAGATAATGAAAATTGAATTGAGTAAAATGAAGCAGGAGATTAAAGATATAAGGGTCCCTGTGAGAGAGGTGACCCTGGAAGGGGTCCCTGTGAGAGAGGAGACCCCGGAGATTGGAACAGGGGTCCCTGTGAGAGAGGTGACCCTGGAGACTGGAATAGGGGTCCCTGTGAGAGAGGAGATCCCGGAGATTGGAACCAACGTGGAACAGGAACAAGATTTGGAGTCTATGGACTTTAGAAATAAAATCTATTGTTTGGAACTCAATGTTATCTCTGAAGAAATGAATGAAGATTCTAGAGATAAAGTTATCAATGGCATGGATAATCTTCTGGATTGGAATGATGTGATGGAGCCCAATATAGAGAAAATCTATGGAATTAACTGCAGCCATGTGACAATGGAAAAACTTTTAAGAGATGACCCAGTGTATTTTGAAAAAAAGAACAGAGATATGATTTTACAGCAGTATTTCAGCAACCTATTCAGAATGGATGGCAAGAAAATATTTGGGATAGAGGTAATCCCCATCAGACTCTTACTATATGACTATGGCTTTGACAGCAAGATTATTATGGAATACTGATAATGGAAGATTGGATATTGAAATTACTGGACTTAACAAGACTACTGAAGATGGAAGATGGAAAATGGAACTAATAGAGATAATAGAACAATGGCTACTGAAATTATTGAACCTAACAGATTCTGATGTGATGGATTAATTGAAATGTTTATTTTGACTATGGTTATGACAATAAGATTATCATAATTAGTAATGAGATGGATTAATCGATATGCTTATCTGGAAAAAAAAATTGATAGATATATTTCTTAAAGAATTGAAACCTCTCTTTGACTTTTTGTGGAAAGAATAAAGTAATGTTTATGAGATTTGATGATTAAGTAAGATAAC
Organism: Rhineura floridana; assembly: GCF_030035675.1. Lineage (NCBI taxonomy): Eukaryota > Metazoa > Chordata > Lepidosauria > Squamata > Rhineuridae > Rhineura > Rhineura floridana. The sequence continues at coordinate 183,271,254 of NC_084483.1, forward strand.
TACTGGAGGAAAGTGATTTTATAATATGACTTAAGAGACAGGATTGTTATATATTATAGACTTATAACTGATTTGATCTTTGACAAATGGGAAGTCAATATTTTACTCTTTATTTTTTATTTTTGTTTTTTTTTTTCTTTTTTTCTTTTTGTTTAACTATTTTTGATTTTGTTTTTTGTCTTTGAATGTTTTATGATTTTGTCTTGTATGTTTTATGAAAATCTGAATAAAAATTATTGAAAAAAAAAAAGAGAATGATGTTTTTGTTTCAAACAATACCTGTAATATCCTCTGATTTACCTTTTAAACAATGGCAAAAAGATATTTCTAAATTTGTATGGCAAGGAAAAAAACCAAGAGTTAAATTTAAATTACTTCAAGACGCTAAAGAAAGAGGAGGACTGGGATTACCAAATTTGAGACTTTATTTTGCTGCCTGCTGTTTAGTCTGGATAAAGGAATGGATCTTATTGAGGAATAAAAGACTATTGGATTTGGAGGGCCACAATCTGAAGTGGGGATGGCATGGATATCTATGGTATGACAAAGTAAAAGTAAATGTAGACTTTAATAATCATTTTATAAGACGTCCTCTGTTGAAAATATGGAATAGATACAAACCAAGGTTTTATTCGAAAATACCATTATGTGTCTCAAGTCAAGAAGCTTTTTATAGAAGAGAAATGTCTGGAAAAGAGAAATGGTTAACTTATCAAGAACTATTAGAAAATGTACATGGAGAATACATAATGAAAGAGAGAGAACAATTGATAAAGGAAGGATATAGTTTTCATTGGTTTGCCTATTTACAATTGTTAGAAAGATATAAAATGGACAAGAAAATGTATGGGTTTGAAATAAATAAATCTGATTTTGAAATAGGTTTGTGTACAAATGATGAAAACATAATTGCAAAAATGTATAAACTTTTATTGAAAATGGATATGGAGGAAGAACAAGTAAAAGAGTGCATGGTAAAGTGGGCAAAAAATTTTGGTCATAACATACAAATGGATCAATGGGAAAATATGTGGAAAAAAGGCTTGAAATTTACATTATGTTATAATCTTAAAGAAAATTTTTATAAAATGATGTACCGTTGGTACATGACTCCAGAAAAGCTGTCAAAAATGTATAGTAATGTCTCTAATGTTTGTTGGAAATGTAAACAACAAGAAGGATCTTTTTATCATATGTGGTGGTCATGTAAAAAGGCGAAATTATTTTGGGCACAGATAGGTAGGAAGATGCAAAAAATTCTAAAGATAAATATTCGGTCAAAACCAGAATTTTTCTTATTGGGTTTTATGGATAAACAAATAGAAAAGAAATATGGAAGAATAATATTATATATGATTACGGCAGCAAGATTATTATATGCACAAAAGTGGAAAATGGAATCAACACCAACAATGGAAGAATGGTTATTGAAATTAATGGACTTAGTAGAAATGGATAAATTGACATGTTTACTTAGAGAAAAATCGACAGATACATTTCTTAAGGAATGGAAACCTCTCTTAGACTTTTTGTTGAAAGATCAAAATAAAATGATGATACTGGGATTTGACGATTAATTAAGACAGCCTATGGAGAAAAGGGACTCTGTATGTATACATTAAGGGACAGGTTTGATGTATATTATATACTTATAGCTGATCTGCGACAAATCGGAAGTCAACTATTTTATTTTCATTTTTTTGTTGATGTATTGTTATGTCTTTTTGACTTTGTTTTGTTTGTTTTTGGAAAAATTTGAATAAAAATTATTAAAAAAAAAAAAAAAAGAATTTTTAGAACTTTGGCCAAGATCCAAAGAATAGTTCAACCAGGTGTATGAGCCCAATGGGGCTTAGAGTTGATTTTCTGCTTCTAATAGTATTTCAGCAACAGATCTTTTTTTTAAAAAAAATTGTACAGCCATAGGAAAAAATATGCACTATAATAAAATGAAACAACAAATCATAAAAACAAAAACAAAAACAAATAACAGTACAATAAACAGCCAATTATAAAGAGAAGGGAACATAGCAGGGTTGTGTGTTGTATGAAAGCAGAGAAACAGTTTTATTTTTATTTATATATATATTATTTGATTTATATCCTGCCCTTCCTCCCAGCAGGAGCCCAGGGCAGCAAACAAAAGCACTAAAAACACTTAAAAACATCATAAAAACAGACTTTAAAATACATTAAAACAAAACAACTTTAAAAACATTTTTTAAAAGCTTTCAAGACATCTTAAAAAAAGGTTAAAAACATTGTGTGTGTTTTTAAAAAAAAGATTTTAAAACATATTAAAAAACAATTCCAACACAGATGCAGACTGGATTTGACTTGGAGGTCACTGTTCAAAGAAGTAAAGTAAAAAAATGGTATCAGGCTAAGCACCAGCCCCTTACATGAGCAGGGAGGGATGCTTGACAAATTCTAACTTCCCAGATTACTATAATGAAATGTCCTAATCCACACTCTTGAGCTAATGTATGGATCAGAACTTCTCCACTAAATCCCGCACTGTTTTGAATGCTGAAACAAAGACATGTAAGAATATAAGAAGAGCCTGGTGGATCAGGCCAAAGACTTGTCCAGTTTAGCATCTTGTTCTCACAGCGGCCAACCAGATGCCTATGGGAAGTCCACAAGCAGGACTGGAATATAACCACATTCTCCCCATTTATGATTCCCAATAACTGGTATTCAGAGGCATACTGCCTCCAACAGCAGAAGTAGAACACAGCCCTTGCATTTAGCTGTACAATCCCCAGGTGTGGGAAATAATCAGGTGGTATTGCATGGTTTGCTTTGCATTTCTCTGTCCATTTCTGACCTTAAAAACTTTTAAAGAAGATTTTATATTTAGTTTTTCCTCCCACTAGAAGCAATGAGAGGGAAAGGTTTAGACATGCTCAGAAGTGTGTCTAAATTTCTGATTTGTTTGAGGGAATGTCAGGGGACTGGTACAACTTTGGATCCATTCACTTTCTGGAACACTCCCTTTGTGCCCCACCAGCATCAGAATTCTCACATTGGCTGGGCCATGGTATCAGAGGAGCCATTGCCACCAGAGGTTTAAACCTCAGAGGTTTAAAAATCACTCAGCTACATGGCATCCCTCAAAATCACTTTTTGCAAACAACTGGCTCAAGACACCAGCCTTCTATTCTACCTGAAATACCTTGCAGTCCTATTCATATATATATATATTTCTAAGCACTAAGTGGAAAAACACACTTTATACACATAATTACTATCAGTTAGCTGGCATATGTAGTTTGGGACTACTAAAGTAAACACAGGGAATCTATGTACATTTATGCATTCATATGTAAATCAGCAGTAAACTGTAAAGATAAAAATACTTAATATCGTGTGTGTGCATGCATGCGTGCATGTAAAAAATACACATAAATGTATCTCTTTGCTCCTTAAAGAACAAGTTTTTTAGTATATGGGACTTCTAGAAAGAAGTATCTAAACTTGAACAGCACCCATTTTGCCTAACTGGCGTGCATGTGGAAATCCCTAAAAGTTGGAAAATCCATAACCTCCTCAGAGATTCATATTCACTTAATGATGAAACTTTTTAAATGTGTGTGTGTAAAATGTATGTGCATGTTTTAATATTTCCTCAGACTTGGAACGCTGTACTTTTAGTTCTGAAATTTTCTCTGTTTTGTATTCACTGAAGTTGAAAACATTCAAAATGAAGGTCAGTGAAAACCCATTGAAACCGATAATGTGCAACATACACGTGTACTCTCCATAATAAAAAATTCTGAGTGTTCAGATCTTTTCATTTGCTATCAGGTAAACAAACTAATATAATTGCTAGGTTAATCTTCTTAGTTTTTTTTAGAAGTGGCCTGGCACCTAGTATCAATTATTCTCCTCCTCTGAAAGAAGGTAGGGGGAAAAATGTTGTTGTTAGGAGACCCCTATTCCCTTCATAGAGCTACAATTCCCAGAGTTCTCTAGGAAGAGGGATTGATTGTTAAACCATTCTCACAATTGTAGCTCTGTGAGAGGAACAAGGGTCTCCTAACAACTCTGATCACCCTTCACAAACTACACTTCCCAGGAGTCTTTGGGGAAAGCCATGACTGTTTAAAGTGAAATAATAGTAGAATAAATGTATGGTGTGAATGTGGCCTCAGATTGCATCAGAGAGTGAGAGAATGCATGTGTGCGTACACGCATGCATGTACGGGTCCCAACTTTCTCTTATTCCTGTGCGGCTTCCAAACAAGTATTCTTTTTCTCCTCTGTGGAGGACTACAATATCCTAATTAGCATTCAGGCTAGCTAGCTTATGTTACTGCTCGGTATCATTACTTTGTGACTAATACATGTTTATATTTTTCTTGACTTGTACATATTTCTTGTGTTATTTTTTTCAAAAGATACTGAATCAGAGAGCTCCGACGAAACTTCGGCAAAAAGTATACAACACCATAGAATAAATGTGCAGAGCAATGTTAAAGTTTTGTTATTTTCAAAGCAAGTCCATTACAGATAACATATCAGACTCACTAACAAATTCACAAAAGTTACTAGCCCCCATTTTTTATTAGCCTTTTACTAGTCATTTGGAGTAAATCAACTGCTAGTTTGGACTAGAGGAAGTGGCCATCCAGATGTTCTTGAGAAGCCCACTAGCAGAGCATGAAGGCAGTAGTCCCCATCCACTTTTGTTGTCTCTGAGAATCTATTCTTTAGAGGTACCATACTTCTGAACATGGTCTCTCCATTTAGCGATAATAGCTAACCATTGTTGATAGACTTATCCCCCATGAATTTGTCTAATTCCCTTTTGAAACATCTATACCAGTGGCCATTAATACACCATATAGAATATTGTTGTGAGTTTGGGGGTTGGAATAGATAATTCCTGAGTCCCCTTCCAGCCTCTGTTTTGGAATCCTGTGCCTCAGGGTGAGAGGCTGGCTCTGCTGGCCAGATGAGTTTCTTTTGTTAAGCTAATAGAGTGGCCAGTTTGCTAATGGGTCTTTCAGGTGGCCAGTTTGCTAATGGGTCTTTCAGGTGCCCAGCAACTGGTGAATGGGCCAGGAACATCCTTTTGTCATTGAAACTCTTCAGGAGAGCCTTCCCGCCCCCTCCTGGTGGCTAGCTGAGGTTTGTGCTTTGAGCGTGTGTAGAGTTGTGTCTGGAGAAAAGCTGGGGACTAGAGTTAGGCAGAGAGGCTGTCTCTCTGCACCATGGCTTTAGGATGCCTCCTGTAACACTGATGGGAAAGCTGGATATTGGACTGCTGATGCCTTGAACCCCTCCATCCTAAGCTCAGGTTGGAATGTGTGTAAATAAACCATATTTCATAAAGACACCACAGTCTCCGCTGACCTTCTTCCCAAGGAAGCCAAACCCAGGACAAGTGCAGGGACCCCTGAAATCTCACCACTTGGAGATTGGGGAGGCGCACAACAATATGGATATTGATCTGAAACATTTTTATACCTCCCTCCTTTTCATGGATATAAAAGGAAGCTTACAAAAACATTGTAAAAGCTAATACAGTAGTCCAGAGGGAAAGCCACTAAAGCCACTGTTTCAATTAAAAGTTCAGGAAAATAGGACAGTCTTAGCATGGCACTGAAATGACAGTGGGTGGATCCAATTGGTGCCTTTGCACTCAAGGAAGGGCTTTGATCCATCAGATGCCTCTGCTAATAGAAGAGGAAGAGCATGTTTGCCAGTTACGTCCTGCAGCTCCCAGCATTCCTCTGAAAATCAGGTACAGAGTTGGGGGACCCTCCAGAACAGGTAAAAGGTGATGTGAGGGGTTGCAGACAGAAGGGAAAACTGGAAAAAATCACTTTCCTTCCTTCCATTAGTGGAGGTGTCCACTGGACCAAAAGCCGTTGACTCAGCACAAGGGCACCAACTGGATCCCACCCAGTAGCAATGGCCCCACAAGAACTTCCCTGGAGAGAGAGTTCCAAAGCCAAGGTGCCACAACACAAAAGGCCGTCTCTTCAGAAATCACTTGCCTCATTTCAAAGAGAGCCCAAAGTCCTTGGGGTCAAAAACACAGAGGTTTCTCCTGAGACAGCATTCTCATTCTGCAGTGCCATGATTTCCTTAAGGCAGCATGCATTTTTAAGTGGGTCATGATGACTTTTGTGTGACACAGCTTTCTGAGCAGCTCCTAAAATGCAATTCACATAAGTGCGAATGCTGCAATCAGTCCCACAATCTAGTAGGAGAGGGATCCTGATCCCGGGAAAGATATTAGAACGGATAATAAAAGAGTCAATTGGCAACTATCTAGATGACAATGCTGTGATTAGTAGGAGCCAGCATGGGTTTGTCAAGAAAAAATCCTGTCAAACTAATCTCATCTCTTTTTTTGATTGGGTCACTAGCCTAGTAGATGGTGGAAATGCTGTAGATGTCATCTATCTAGATTTCAGCAAAGCGTTTGACAAAGTCCCCCACGACCTTTTGATTAGCAAACTCGTTAAATGCGGACTACATGGAAATACTGTCAGGTGGATTCACAACTGGTTGGAAAACCGTACTCAAAGAGTGGTCGTCGGTGGCTCTGCTTCGGACTGGAAGGAGGTTTCGAGTGGAGTGCCACAGGGTTCTGTCCTGGGGCTGATACTCTTCAACATTTTTATCAATGACTTAGATGATGGGGTGGAGGGAAGCCTTATGAAGTTTGCGGATGATACGAAACTGGGAGGGATAGCTAACACAATGGAAGACAGGAATAAAATCCAAAGGGACCTGGATAGACTAGAAATTTGGGCTGAAATTAATAAAATGACATTCAATAAAGACAAATGCAGGATTCTGCATTTAGGCCACAAAAACAAAATGCACGGGTACAGGATGGGAAATGCCCAGCTTAGCAGTAGTGCGTGTGAGAAGGACCTTGGAATTGTAGTGGATCACAAGTTGAACATGACCCAGCAGTGTGATGCTGCAGCAAAAAAGGCAAACGTGGTTTTGGGCTGCATAAACAGAGCTATAGTTTCCAGGTCGAGGGAAGTAATAGTCCCACTATATTCTGCATTAGTCAGGCCTCATCTGGAATACTGCGTTCAGTTCTGGGCGCCTCATTTTAAGAAAGATATAGACAAGTTAGAGCGGGTTCAGAGGAGGGCGACAAGGATGATAACCGGTATGGAGAACAAGTCTTATGAGGAAAGGTTGAAGGAACTTGGCATGTTCAGTCTGGTGAAGAGAAGGCTGAGGGGTGACATGATTGCACTCTTTAAGTACCTGAAGGGCTGTCACATAGAGGAGGGTACAGATTTGTTCTCTGCTGCCCCAGAGGGTAGAACTAGGTCTAATGGTTTTAAGTTGCAGGAGCGTAGATTCAGATTGGACATTAGAAGGAACTTCTTGACAGTAAGGGCAGTTCGGCAATGGAACCAACTGCCTAGGGGTGGGTGAGATCCCCTTCGCTGGATGTCTTCAAGCAGAGGCTGGACAGCTATCTGCGGGAGATGCTCTAGCTATGGATTTCCTGCTGTGAGCAGGGGGTTGGACTCGATGGCCTACAAGGCCCCTTCCAACTCTACGATTCTATGATTCCCTTTCAACGAAGCCTGACTGAATGCATGCATGCCTATCACTGGCTTGGCCAAAGCATAAAAATCGCATACCAAGGGGAGGATTAGAAAACCTCCACTCCCCTTTGCCAGGAATGAAGAACTCTTGGCTTCCCACTGGGATTCAGCTGAGAAGGCCCAGCTACAATTATGAGCCTATTCATGGCATTAAATGTCTAAAGAATTAGGTGCAGAAGCTTTAAAACCCAGCCTAGATTCACATGACAGCAGTACAGGCAGGACACTTGAGATTATTAAAGGAAATCTCCCACTGTCAATTAAAGGGGAAGTGACCTTTCGTGAAACAATGTTCCCTTAACTTCCAATAGGTTATTTTAAGAAAATGGTCTCTAGCCCTTTTCCATCAATCTTGATTTTTTTTTCAGATACCAAAAAGCTTCACCGTGAAATATCCAGTTTCATTTTGGAATGGCAAAGCCCCCAGAACAAAATGTTTGAAAATGGAAGGGGGGGTACGGAACCCGCTACACATTAAACTACCAAGGGAAGAGGGAAAGGCCAGAACAAGAGCAAGAGGAGAAGGCATGGTGTTACACGCATTGTACTTAAACTTCACATTAGGTATTTCAATTATACTTTATAAAATCCTTCTTTGATCAGGACCCTGGAGCAATACATGTAAACTAGGGGGAGAAATTAGTTCAACTGTTTTCCCTTAAGGAGCCTACATATAAAAGCATTATTCGCAGATTTTATTTGACACAAAATGCTGCAGTTACATCTGGAACGAAGTATGCTTCCCTTCTGGGGGCTTGAAAAACTATACATATTATCTCTCATATGCTTAAAGGATGTTAATTTCCCAAACGTGCTAAGGAGATAAGATTTCAGAGCGTAGAACAAGGAGGAATTTATTACTGAAAAGAATTTTTTTTTTACTGTGTCTGCGAATATGGCTGGTCAATAAAATCTGCAACTTTAAAATGGTGTATATTCTTAACTCATGGTACATTTGTGGCATTGGAGCCTGCACAGGGCTGCTCCTTGCCGTGCCAAATGTGGTTGTAGTGGTAGAGTGTTGGGAACTGGGAGATGAGGGTTCAAATCCCCACTTAGCCACGAAGCTCACTGGGTAACCTTGGGCCAGTCACTGTCTCTCAGACTACCCTACCCCACAGGTTTGTTGTGAGGACAAAATTGGGAGAGGGGAACCGTGTTTGTGGCACTCTGAGGTCCTTGGAGGAAAGGTGGGAAATAAATAAATAGCCCTATGAAAACTGGGCCACATGGGAAGAGCCCACTTTGTGGCTCCACCCCACACTAGCCTGAACTCTCTTCTGAACTGGGCCAATGCTAGCACTTTGGTACCACAGAGCAACTATTACTGGTGTATTCTTGTTTTCATCCCAAGATCTGACTGAAAGCAAATAACTATGTGTGCTTAAAGGAAGAAAAGTCATAAAAAAATAATTCTCTCCCCTTAGACTTGCTCTGTTGCTGAAGGAGAATAACACTTTTGACACATGTGTTGAACAATTTGTCTCCCAAAGTGGCACTGATTCAGAATTGCTTTACATCACTGAGTAAGCATCTTATTTACCTTCTGGGACGATATTTTCACTTAAAAACTTATGACAAGAGGTTTTACCTATCTAAAGGTATTGTCTACTCTCCAGTGTCACTGAAGGAATGGGGAGGAACCAACAAGATACACTTGTCATCTTGTCTGTTTTGGTGTTGTTATGTGCCTTCAAGTCGATTACGAGCAACCCTAAGAATCAGTGACCTCCAATAGCATCTGTCATGAACCACCCTGTTCAGATCTTGCAAGTTCATGTCTGTAGCTTCCTTTATGGAATCAATCCATGTCTTGTTTGGTCTTCCTCTTTTTCTGCTCCCTTCTGTTTTTCCCAGCATTATTGTCTTTTCTAGTGAATCAGGTCTTCTCATTATGTGTCCTAACCTCAGTTCCAACATTTTAGCTTCTAATGACAGTTCTGGTTTAATTTGTTCTAACACCCAATTATTTGTCTTTTTGTGGTCCATGGTATGCGCAAAGCTCTCCTCCAACACCACATTTCAAATGAGTTGATCTTTCTCTTATCTGCTTTTTAAACTGTCCAACTTTCACATCCATAAACAGAGCTCGGGAATACAACCGTCTGAATGATCCTGACTTTAGTGTTGAGTGATACATCTTTGCATTTGAGGACCTTTTCTAGTTCTCTCATTGCTACCCTTCCCAGTCCTGGCCGCCTTCTGATTTCTTGACTATTGTCTCCATTTTGGTTAATAACTGTGCCGAGGTATTGATAATCCTTGACAAGTTCAATGTCCGCATTGTCAGCTTTAAAGTTACATAAATCTTCTGTTGTCATTACTTTAGTCTTCTTGACATTCAGCTGTAGTCCTGCTTTTGTGCTTTCCTCTTTAACTTTCAACAGCATTCGTTTCAAATCATTACAGGTTTCTGTTAGTAGTATGGTATTGTCTGCATACAATATTGATATTTCTCCCTCCAATTTTCACACCTCCTTCATCTTGGTCCAATCCCACTTTCCATATGATATGTTCTGCGTATAGGTTAAACAAATAGGGTGATAAAACACACCCCTGTCTCACATCCTTTCCAATTGGGAACTAATCGGTTTCTCCATATTCTGTCCTTACAAGTAGCCTCTTGTCCAGAGTATAGGTTGCGCATCAGGACAATCAGATACTGTGGCACCCCCATTTCTTTTAAAGCATTCCATAGTTTTTCATGATCTACACAGTCATAAGGCTTTGCAGTAATCTATAAAGCACAGGGTGATTTCCTTCTGTAATTCCTTGGTCCATTCCATCATCCAATTTATGTTTGTGATATGATCTCTGGTGCCTCTTCCCTTTCTAAATCCAGCTTGGACATCTGGCATTTCTCGATCCATATATGGTAAGAGCCTTTGTTGCAGAATCTTGAGCATTACTTTACTTGCATGGGATATTAAGGCAATAGCTCATCTTGTCTACTCTGGAGTATTTATTTCAGTACCCTGTGTCCTCAATAGGCCTGCACAGCTTTTAAAGCATCAGACAATGCTCTCAATGAGGTTCACGTCAATCTTCTATCAATTGGCGGCGGCATCAGCACATCACATATGCAAGGCCCTTCTGCTCCTTTGCTTTATATGCCCTCTCAAGAGATGTTGCTAACTTATTTTACCAAGCTTTTTTGAAAACCCTGTCCTCCACAATGCTTGGTGCCTACATTCATTCCTTTATCAAATGACACTCTGTGCTTAGCCATTAGTGGAAATTCCTTTTAGAAGTGTTTTAATCTGCTCCCTGATACAATAAGCACAAGATGTTTGATCATAGTTCCACAAAACTAGGAACAGCTTTTTTCTACTCTGCAAAGAAACAGCAGCTATCAAAATAGGGGTCAGCACGAGTCATGTGGGTTCCAAGCATCTGGCATGCCTAATCCATGCACCTGACTCTCAACAAACAACTCTTCATTTGGGAGTACTCTAGATATGACAGACTGCCTTCTCAACAGAGTCAACTCAGCAAGATGGATCTGTGATGTACATCTACCAATCTGTAGTCTGGACATTTCTGAAGAATTTAGTATCCAATAATAAATTAATAGGATTTTTGTGTTTTTAGCATAATATATTTTATATATTGTGGATAAAATCTAATCCTGCCATTCTGCTCATGGATCAGCTTTTGAACTAGTGGAGGCAACCAATATTGCTAGCATAAGAGAAGGAGAGATTATTTTTTTCATTACCTATTCTCCCTGCAGCCTGTCCTGCCACCTTCCACGCTGTCCCCAACCCCTCTGGAACAGAGTTTTTTTTGCGGCACAAGGGGTTTCAGCGGAAAGGGGCAATCAATGAAAATTGCCTCCTCTTCTCTTACTTCAGTGTAAGTAAGTAAGTAAGTAAGTAAAATTTAATTTTTGTGTCGCCTATCTGGCCGAAGCCACTCTAGGTGACGTACACATTGAAATTGATAAAATACAATATAAATACAGAATAAAATACAATGCAGTCAACCATAATCATTTTAAATAGCAGCAGTATAGAACAATGTAGGGCAGTCAATAAACAATTTAAAACAATCATAGAAAAATTACCCCACCCCGGGGATCCCGAAGGCCTGTCCAAAGAGCCAGGTTTTTAAGGCCCGGCGAAATGTATCCAGGGAAGGGGCATGGCGGAGATCGAACGGGAGGGGGTTCCAGAGAGTGGGGGCTGCCACTGAGAATGCCCTCTCTCTAGTCCCCACCAACCTAGCTGTTTTCATCGGTGGGACTGAGAGAAGGCCCTGTGTGGCTGATCTAGTCAGGCGGCTTAATTGGTGGTACTGGAGGTGCTCCTTCAGGTAAACTGGGCCGAGACCGTATAGGGATTTAAAGGTTAACACCAACACCTTGAATTGGGCCCGGAAAACAACTGGAAGCCAATGTAGATGAATTAACACTGGCGTGATGTGATCACGGCGGCGGCTGTTTGTAAGCAAACGAGCTGCCACATTCTGCACCAGTTGTAGTTTCTGGACTGTTTTCAAGGGTAACCCCACGTAGAGCGCATTGCAGTAGTCTAATCGAGAGGTGACCAGGGCATGTACTACCAGTGGGAGCTGATGAATTGGGAGGTAGGGTTGCAGCCTCCGTATGAGGTGTAGTTGATACCAAGCTGCCCGGCTCACTGCCGAAATCTGAGCCTCCATGGACAGCTTGGAATCGAGAACAACCCCGAGGCTGCGGACCTGATCTTTCAGGGGAAGTCTCACCCCATTAAGCTTCAGGTCAACAACACCCAACCTTCCCCTGTCACCCACAAGTAGCACCTCGGTTTTATCAGGATTGAGCTTCAGCCTGTTCCTTCCCATCCACCCACTCACCGATTCCAGGCACTTGGACAAGGTCTCCACAGCCAACTCCAGTGAGGATTTAAAAGAGAGATAAAGCTGCGTGTCATCAGCATATTGATGACACCGCAGCCCAAAACTCCTGATGATGGCTCCCAGTGGTTTTACATAGATGTTAAATAGCATGGGAGAGAGGATAGAACCCTGTGGCACTCCACAAGTGAGGGGCCAAGGGTCTGAAACCTCATCCCCCAATGCTACCTGTTGGTGCCTGTCAGAGAGAAAGGAACGGAACCACTGTAAAACAGTGCCTCCTATTCCCAATCCCTCCAGGCGATCCAACAGGATCAACAGCAAGTGGAATGACCTCATTGGATTTTACCTTATATTGGAAGGGCCGTAGCTCAGTGGCAGGGCATATGTTTTGTATGGAAAAGGTTTCAGGTTCAATCTCCAGCATCTCCAAGTAGGGCTGGCAATGTTCCCTGTTGCAAACCCTGGAGAGCCACTGCCAGTCAGGGTAAATACTGAGCTAGTTGGACCAATGGTCTGGTTCAGGATAAGGCAGCTTCCTATGTTCCTATGTGTTAATCATGTTTAACCACACCCTCATGAAAGCTGGCATGCAGCAGTGACTGAGACTGTTAGCTAGGAAGTGTCTGGACTAAATCCCATCACAGCCATAAATGCATTATTTATTTATTACATTTATACCCAGCCAGCGGCGTCACTAGGGAGGTGCAGGGGGTGCGGACCACACCGGGTGACACCATGAGAGGGGGGTGACACCCAGAGCCACCCCTAGGCACCGCCGCGGGAAGCAGGGCAGGTGGAGAGCTGCCCTGCTAACACGTGGAAGGTGTGCGCCACGGCCGACCTGGATCTCCCGCACAGCCAGTTAAATCTTCTGAGGCCGAGGCAGTGCGCAGACCGCCCTCCCACAGACCTTTGATCTTGCCCCTCGCCTTCCTTCGGCTGCGCACTCTGGCCAATGCAGGCAGGGGGAGGAGGAGGCGGGGGCATCGGCGGGAGCCCAGCCGCTCCTACGGTGGCGGGGAATGGGGGGGAGGCTGAAGGCGGTTCTTCGGCTCCAGCAGCCTCAGTGCTGTGGCAAAGGAGGCGAATTGGGGCATGCCAGGGCATGGCAGAGCCGGAGGAGGGGGGCGAGTTGGCCGGGGGCACTGTCCCCATCGAGATCCGTGTGGCTGCGGCCCCTGATGCGAGGATCGCCACAGCGGGCCTGTGCCTGACTCTGCTGGGAGGTGGCAGCTGCAGTGAAGACGATTCTGGCCGGTGCTACGGAGGTGGCGGCGGGAGATCCAGGTAGGGCACCCTCTCCCCACCTCATGGTTTGTTCCTTGGCACGCCCGCTGAACATGCACGCCCTTCGCCATCCCAGAGGAAGCCGCGGGCTCCCACCTCCGGCTTCTGGGTTTGCGAAATAATTTGTTCCACTTGGGTCCCCCTGGGGGAAGGTGGTTTTTTCGCTTGATTGTTCATTCCTTCGGATTAAGTTTGCTTGGAAGAATTGGATGGCTTCTGCGAGCTAGAACCGACCGAGGCAGGTTTGCTTTATTCGCCAGCATTTACAGCCCAAGCCTACTGGAGATGGGGGTTTAACCTCCCAAGCGGGACCTTGGCAACATGTTTTTATTTTTCCTGGAAAATCTGAATTAAATTGGAGGGGAAATGTGGCCTTGGCATTTTCATGCCAACGAGCTCATATGGATGCTGTAAAAGCCTTGCATGCATAAGTAGCACCCATTCTCTCATAAAACAGTTGTCTGGAAGCACCCACTCAGGCATTTCCCCCTCCACCATGGGGGCATTTATTTATATTACATGTATTAGTCCTTTCATAACCTGGTTTTTTTTTCTGGGCAAGGAATAATTAAAACAGTTTAATTTAAAAAAAAAACACAGTCAAAATCCTTTTACAAAAGTGTTAATGTTTACACCGAAGTAGATCCCACAACATTCAGTGGGCTGGTCTCCCTAGAGCTGTGTTTCAGGCTGCACCCTTACAGCAGAATCCTATGTATGTTTACACCATGTTCAGTACAACTTACTTTCTAATAAGTGTGCTTAGTGCTGCAGCCTGAAACACGCTGGACTAATATCTTGCATTCACTCCACAGTTTGTTTGTTTTTTATAGCAGAACAGGGGTTTTCTTCTCTCCCATGTCATTTCTCTGTTTCTGCACACCTTTGTAATTAGCTGCACACTAGTTAACGTGAATCTCAATCCACCTCTCCTGCTGTTGCTAGAGGTTGGACTAGATTCCCTCGAAGGTCCCTTCAAATTCAAAAATTCTATGATTCTCTGAATTTGGGAAATGGAAGATTGTTGGATCTTGTGCTGAGCTTTTGCAAAAAAGAAAAAAAAAGCCAGTGGTAAGGGAAAGCCATAAATGCTCCTTTGCTCTACAAAGCACAGGGTTTTTTCCACAAGCAGAGATTTCCACCCTCTGTTGGAGGGGCACTTACCACTGGAGAACAGGCGGATGAATCAGCGGACCCCTGGCCACAAGGCAAGTAGAATGAGACAGTTTGGAACTGGCACAAAGTACCCAGATTAGGTGAACAGTCACCATTTGATGCATGTACGGCCATGTGCCTGAGACTGTGTTTCATCTTGCATTCACACAGTAGCCAATGCCAATTCAATACACAAAAAGGTCAGTCTCCCTTTGGTGTGGGCCAAATGAGATGCGATGTTAAATGCATCTTTAGCAACCACATCAGGATTCTTGAGAACATTAGTGGTAGGTATGCATGTGTGTGTGTGAAAGAGAGAGACTCCATCAGGACAACAGCATGCTGAGACGGAAGGCTTAATCCTTTCCTCCCCCTCATGATCCCCAAAAAATCTCCCCACAAGTGCCGTTACACCAATAGTAGCTTCCCTGAAACTTGTGGCGGCGGGGGGGGGGGAGATATTTGTCAGACCACAGGGGGGAGCAAAGAGTTAAACCTCCCCTCCCTCTGTGCCATGGACCTGACAAGTGTCCCGCTCTGCTCACCTGTTATATAGGGATCTGCCTTATAGGGAGTCAGACCACTGATCCATCTAGCTCAGTATTGTTTGCACTGACTGGCAGCAGCTCTCCCAGCCTGACTTGGAGATGCCAGGGATTGCAGCTGAGATGCTCCTCCACTGAGCCGCAGCCAGTAAACTCTGTCATGATTGAGAAAGATGCATTTCACATCACGTCCCCATTTGGATCTAGGTGGATGTGAACAAAATGTGGTCCTTTTAAAAAAAACCAAATCCTCTGTATAGTTTTCCTTTGGGGGAAAGCACCCTGTCCCTGGGCATGAAGATGGCCCATGAAGCACCTTGCCCACCAAGACGTCGTATCTTTCTACCCCTGCCCCACTTCCTCATTCCCCTCCTAATCCCCCACCTTTATCCTTTTCCAGTTGCACCATCACCACCACCTCAGCACCGCTGAGACTTGGCCTTCCCTTCCCTCTGCTGTGCAGAAAAGGGGTTGTTGAGCCACATTGGAATTGTTTACCTGGGCAAAGCTGCCACTAGCTGCATCTCTCCACCAAGGCAGGAGTAGAATCCAAACCCTGGGTACAGAACCCGACTGTCAGGGATGGGGAATCGGTGACCCTCCAAATGTTACTGGAACGCATCAGCCCCAGCCAGCATGGCCAGTAGTCAGGGATGCTGGGAGGAGGACCAGCCCTGCCTGATCTTCTGCTGCAACTGATATAGAAAGGAGGGTAGCAATCCCCTTTCTTGCATTACCTGTTGCCGTATTCTCTCCTGGCATAGATGCTGTGAAAATACCCC
Source organism: Rhineura floridana (assembly GCF_030035675.1). Taxonomy (NCBI): domain Eukaryota; kingdom Metazoa; phylum Chordata; class Lepidosauria; order Squamata; family Rhineuridae; genus Rhineura; species Rhineura floridana. Next base: position 183,287,460 of record NC_084483.1, read on the forward strand.
CTTACATAAAAGAGGGAGAGGGTTCTCTGTAAATGGGCACGTGGAAGCTCCCTGCCCCCGGACCGAGGTCTTCAAGGAAGGAGCCTGGTTTGGGGGCCACCCCAAGCCCTCCCCGCTGGGGTGGGAGAGGATGGCTTCCCTCTTGACCCCCCCCCCAGGAAAGCAAGGCGGCCAGAGGCCCGTGAGATGGACAGACGCCATGAGTTACCGCACTGGGTGACACCAACCCTAGTGATGCCACTGTACCCCACCTTTCTTTTCATCATAGAAACCCAAGGCGGCTTACATATGGTTCCCAGGCAGTCTCCCATCCAGGCACTGACCAGACCTGACCTTGCTTAGCTTCAGCAGAGTGCTGGCCTCATGTGCCTTCAGACCATAGCCTGAGACATAGCATTGATCAACTGAAGATAACAAGCTGTTCTCTTAGACTCTGGGAAAGCTAGATATGATGCTCAATGTTTCATTAACAACCACATCTGTGGTTAAATTGGAATTTTCTGCTGGGCTAATACAAGATTGAGGGTGGCTAGTTTTAAACCTCTCCTCCTTGCCTGCTGCCATCCCAATGAAAATTGCACTCCCTGCAATCTAATATTAATTCAACCCCCTCCCTGCACACTCACAGTTGCTAAAGACATGTTAAGCATCCCATGTAGTTCCGCCTCCATCTGTGAGAACAGTAAAACGGGTTACCTTACATTCTTTTAAGGATAAATGAGTCAATGTTATGTTAAGTGCCTTCAGAATTCTGGGGGGAAAGTGCTATACAAATGCAAGATATTTTACTGCTGTCGTGGACTGATTTAAAGGAAAGATACAGATGAATATGCACACACACATATGCTTCCACTCAAGGGTGAAACACTTAAAAAGCTTTCATTCAACAGAATTATCACCAACACTACTAATAACTCATTCCCTCTTAAGAGGTACACTGATATTTCATTGAAGATTTGCCTGTGTCACAGTATTTATAAGGAAAAAGGAAACATTTAGCTTGCATTCATGTCTATGTCAGTTGAATGAAACCAAACTATATTGCTTGGTACAGCATCCACCATTGTACCCCCAAATGTTCCAGTATTCACTTATGCTGCAGGGAACAAATGTCAGTTTTACATTTTTGAGAGCAGCTTTTCATTGCAACAGATTGCATCAATTTCAACCACATACATGGTTACATACAATTTACTGCACTGCCAATCTCATTATCACTGGAAATCCCACCATGAGCTGACATACATATTTGCACAAATATTTTTATTATTAAATGTTTTCCCACTTCACATTTAATTAATTTTAAAGTATGTGGAAAAAAGGCTTCCATACATAATAGCTGAAGAAACATCATAGACAAGGACACAGACCAATAGCCTCTGTGTGAAGAATCAATATCTTCTATTATTTTCCCAAGAGAGCTTAAAAAAACCCATTGTTGCAGCTATGTGAAAGAGAGAAGGCTTTGCAGATCAAGTTACCAGCCTGATCTGATGTTTTTAATAGACAATAAATCTGGCTGCAGCCATTGCTAAGTCTTGGTCGCAATCGTTAAAGCCAGAGAATTTTTAAAGAAAAAACCTTCACAAGTTCTTATAAATATTTATTCCACAAATCTTTTAAAGCAGACATATAACTAGTTGACACTTAATTACCGAGCACTGTTTCAGTGTTCCTTCATATCATGTTGGATTATACTTAGATTAAAATGATCTGCATTGCCTTACCTGGTACATTCCAACTCCAATGTGTTTGGGCTCAATTTTCACTAGCTCAGCTAATGGGTCCTGTACACGTCTTGCAATGGAAACTGGAAAAAAAGGGGGGAGAAATTGATGTTCTGTGAAAATTAAGTACTTTTTATTGTGTTTGTCAGTGTTTGCTAACTTTCATTCTGTTCTTTGGTATAAGAAAAATAAAGTCATAACATAAGTAAAAATAAAGTTTCAAATAATGGCATTTTATTACAAGTAGCATGTTTTCATCAGTGCACCCTGAGAAAATCCCATCATGTAAACCAATTTTTAAAAAAAAAAAATGCAACAGATTAATAAAACCACATGCCACAGTAATCTGATATCAACATCCTCCACTAACTAACTTTTGAAGCTAACCTTAATCAGCTCAGGCAAATTATATAAACAGCTGATTTTTTTATTTTATACATGTTTTCACTCAAAATGTATGCAGTGACTTTGAAAGCATGGCATTACAGTAAAAAAGTTGTAGACAATTAAAACATAAAGGTTTGCAGTCAACAAAGTCTACCCAAAGTATATCCACTGAAATTAATACACCTAAGTTAGACATGTCTATTAATTTCAATGGATCTACTTTGAGTAGGACTAACTTTAAATACTATCCAAAACATCAGATTACTGCAGCACCTGGTCCTCTTAATCTGTTGCCTGCATTTTTAAAAAAGATATACAGCTAATATTTTTCAGTTGTACACCTCTTTGGAAACAGTTTATAAATGCTTAAATGAATATATAAAAGGCAATTGTTCAATGTGCTAATGGATGCTGTGGACAGATTAATTTTGTTCACTGAACATTTTAAAAATATGAATTTTAATTGTAGTTGCCACATTCCATGAAAGTGTCCAATGTTATAATATTACAAATATTCTAGCTAAATATCTTAAGTTAGACAATATGTGCAAGAATTGTTTACCTGAGTTGAAATGGTTGTTTTCAGTATATAGTGGCAAAACATAAATTTTGTGATGTATCATATCTTCCCTGCTGAATTATAGCGATCAATTACCTTTGTTACACATATTTACACTAACATAAACTGAATTTATGCATCTACTGCAGTTAGCTGTCTGACACTGGTCCAATCCCTCTGCTGCATTGCCCTTGCTAGTCCTGGGCACTTTATTTTGACATGTTTGTATTACTTATGTGCATATACAGAGAGACATGAGCACAGAAGCACACACACCTCATAAGATATCCTTAAATATTAGAAAGGCACCATCTTTGTTAGCTATCCGGCACCTACTGAAGACCTTCCTCTTTCAACAAGCTCTTTAGGTAAAAACCTTATCCCAGTCTGCATCTCTGTTGGAATTGCTTTTAAAGATTATTTTAAAGTTGTTTTTTAAAAGATGTTTTGTTTTAATATGTTTTAAGGTCTTTTGTTTTTAAGGTGTTTTAAAGTGCTTTTAGTGTTTTTGTTTGCTGCTCAGGGAAGGAAAGAAATGTAATAAATATAATAAAAAATAATAATAAAATGTCAATAATGTGATGTGACCGGAACCAGTAACTCAGCTTATTTCTCATCAAAGAGTAACATGACAGCACAGCTTTCTCAAAACAGTCTAATTTTGTTTCACTACAGAAGCCCAGGGCAGAACATTATTATTCTGCAACATTTAACAGGTTTATTACTTAATTAATCAAATAAAAACTACACACACACTGTTAGGGAAAATTGGTTTGCAAAAATGTATATATTAGGACTAGAGGAATTTGCACTGTAATGCTGAAGAATTTTCATGAGGACTTTTTTTCCCAAAGCAAACTGGTATGGAAATGAAGAGAACTGAAGATTGGAAAAACAAGAAACAGAGGGAAACCAAAACTGGCATATTTGCTCATCCCTACTGATAGTTCACCACATGAGGTAGCCGCACACAGAACCAAACAGTTCCTAGTTCAAGTCCTAGCAGCCCCTGTCAATCACAACAGAAACTTGGCCACGGGAAAAAATAGCAGAGTTTTGTAGAAGTAAGTAACTTTAGAAACTGTCCTTCCAAGTCATTCCATGACCATCATCTATAAAAGAATTTCAGAAAACCCAGAGGCATCACTGACAAGGTTTAACATAACATACATCATTATAAACACATTGCTTAGAGAGGGGCACAGGCGTTTTTATCAGAAACTGATACTTCAAGACAAGAGAACAAACCTAATACATAATTGTTTACATGAGATCTCTCAAATACCTCTAGGCACACTCGGAATGCGTCATGAGCCGTTTCACATTCAAAGGTATACATCCCCACCTTCCGAAAAAGATGCATAGTTAGTGTTAAGTTCACTGCTCGGTCACACACAAGTTTTCACATCCTTTATTACAAGTTTTAACATACACCAACAATGGCAGCTTGCAGGCTTGGCTTAGAAAGAACTACACTGGTGACATCTGATCCACCAGCTTCTATAACAGAAAACTTGTGAATTCAAAGGCTTTCACATATGCCTTTCTTGTCAAAATTACAAAAGGTTAAGCAGTGCAAGCACTACAGCTTACAAGAGAAAATGCTTTCCTATAATAATCACACGTATAATTACTAACTGGAGCTCCAGCGGTACAAATCAAGGACAGCCTTTAAAAAGACAGTATTATTTTACCAAAGAACAATGGAAGGAAAAGTACAAAAGGAAGGGGTGGAGGGTATGGGGGGGGGGGAAGGAGGAGAAAGATAAAGAACAAAGTTGTGAGGAAAGCCACAGTTGCAAACACTGTGTTGAACAAATTTACCTGAATATATACAGAGGACCATATATCTATTTGAAGTGAATTCTACCTTTACACCAGCATGCACAAAGAAATTACAACAAAAGAAAGAGACATGATATATACCAAAGACCAAATCATAATAATCTAATAGAAAAAATGATAGCAAGGTTTGAGTCCTCTTTCATCAGGCAACACTTGCTGTTCTCCAAATTCAAATGGCAAATGGAGAGGTGACTTCCCTGAACCCTCCCTCTGCCACCAACAATTAATGTTCTCCAAACTCAAACTGGCTCTGTTGGAACAGCTTCTGCTGCTGACAACTGACATTCTCTAGAGCCAGCAAAGGTTAATAAGAACATAAAATGTGCCCTGCTGGATCAGGCCAGCAGCCAATCCAGTCCAGTATTGTGTTCTCAAGGTGGCCAACCAGGTGCTTATGGGAGCCAGCAAGCAGAACCTGAGTGAAAGTGCACTCTCCTTATTTCAGATTCCCAGCAAGTGGTATTCAGAGGTATACTTCCTGTGACAGAGAACACAGCCAGAGTGGCTGCTAGCCATTGATAGCCTTATCCTCCATGGATTTGTCTAAACCTCTTTGACAAACAATGTCCTTCATAACAATCCTGTGAGCTAGTTTAGGATGAGAGATAAGCCCTCTTCAGAGTTTGTATGGAGAGCAGAGTGGGACTATACCTCTGGTCCTCTTCCCGACATCACATGCCAGCCTGGCCTTGCCTTTGACCTTCATGTACACGTAGTTGTCCGTTTTCAGACCTTTGGGGTCTATCACAGAGTTTGGGATCAGTGGCATATTCTCACTCCCCCCTCTCTACCGCACACACACACTGAACACATGGGGACATAATGAAGAGGACTGTTGTGACTTATGCAAGAGCGCCCAGCGAGCATCATGGCTGAGTAGCGATTTGAAGCTGGGTCTGCATATGTCATTGTGAACACTACCATAGGGATATGGGTTCTGGCCCACAAAAGCTTATACATTTGTTTGTCTTCATGACACAACAAGATTCTATGCTGTTGTTTCTGCCACAGACTAATGGACTATACCACAGGGATTCCTTCCCTGGGAAAGAAAAAAATAAATCGCATTTGTAACTATTTGAAAATATTGAATTAAAAAAATTAAAGGTGTCAAATAGCACTATTTATGATATATATTATCTGACTTCTGTATCAATTTTGGGAACACAGTAACACACACACTTTTTGGAAAAACATTTTGGAATGTTTTCATTCATAGATACTTGATTTTTCTTCCCAACAAAAAAAATACAAGTTAAAAATATGTATGTTGGTGAGGCTAGGGATTTTTTTAAAAAAAGTTTGCTTTAAAGGTCAGCCAGGGCAAACATCAAATAACATTCATAATCTTTAAAATACTGTTGTCGAAACAAGACATCTGAAGGCTGGAGGTGTGAAGAGAATCTTGTAAAGTTAAACATTAAACTTTTATATACTTTTTTTAAATGTACAAGAAATAAGAGTGAAACAGTGTTTTGACTTCTACATGCGGCTGTTTCAGTTTATTGAGAAAACATAACCTGAAGATTCCTCCTGTGAAGCTGAGGCAAAACCTTTTAGGTCATCAATTAGGAATAAAACATGATTGCAACATTTGGCCCGACAACAGCATATTGTGCTGTCATGCAGGAAACCCATGTAAAATTTCACAGCTGGAGGGGAGGGGAGGAGCCAGGTGGCAAAGCAAATTTCATACACACATTTTTCACCTCGGCATCTCTGGCATACACTGCGGATGTTTCAGCACAGATACCATCTTATCTTCCAGATAGCTTGGGGCACCGTGCAAAAGAGGTGATTTAAGAACAGTTTAGTGGTCTCAGTCCATCTCATGCTGCATATTTGACATGACAAAGCCAGCACATAGTTTAACAGTGAGCAGTGAAATGCATTGACAGCGCTGTTGGGGAGAAGGGAGGGAGGCTTTGAGTAGTTCATTTTAAGGAAGGGGGGGGGAAATCAAGCAAAGAATATCAGCTCCTTACCTCCAAGATGATTGCTAACAAATTAAGCTACATTCTCTTTCTCAAAGCACTGTTAATTCATTCTCTCTTAAGAATATTTTACACCCAGTTTTTACAGTAGCTGCAATACTGGTGCTACAAAGGAGTTAGATCACAACCAAAAGATGTGCAAGCAAAAGAGGTTCACATATCCAAATGCAGTGTGAGTTAATAAATCTGGAGTACTGATTTCTAAGGACAAAAGTGCAGAATAACTTTCCCAATTCTCTTTCCTTATCCTCCTTTTCCTCATGTGTTTTATCTATTTCCAAAATAGATTGCAAGCATGCAGACAGGTTTGGTCACTGTTAATCTTGCTATACACTGTATAGCAGGGGTAGCCAATGTGGTGCCCTTCAGATGTTGCTAGACTACAACTCTCATCAGACCTAGCCAGCACAGCCAATGGACAGGGATGACAGGAGATGGAATTTGACCACATCTGGAGGGCACCACATTGGCTACCCCTGATTTAAGACTTAAATGGAGCGCATCCTGCAAATTAAACTGGAACAGCAACTGCTACCTTGGCCTGGAAATAACAGCAATGGACCTGGAGTTGGGAAACCTGGGTCAAATCTGAGATAATAATACATTGTCTTGTTTTGAGGGGATTAAGCTATTTTGTTAAGGATTACGAATTATTCCATAGACACAGTCAAGAGAAAAAAATAAATACCACCATGCATGGTATAAAGTCTGCTTGATAACAAAAGGCAACAATACAGAACAGTTGGATTATGGAAGTTCTCCATGTCTCCTGGCAGTGGATAGGATCTGTACTGAGGCCTGATGGATCCCCATAAGGGATCTTGGGGTGTTGTTTCAAAGGCCCAGCCCAGTCCAGGGTTTAATGCAGATAGTATTTTGTTGCATATGCGGATTTTGAGGATGCTCTCAGACTATGTCCATTTTCCAAAGCAAACAGGTAAAGGTTGTGGCACAGACTTCCTCAACCTGATGCTCTCCAAACATTTTGGAAGACAACTCCCATTGTCCTTGACCACTGTACATGCTGGCTGGAGCTTAGGATAGTTCAAAATGTCTGGAGGGCACCAGGTTGAGGAAGCCTGATGTGGCACTATGTAGTGAGATGAGAGAGTCATTTGTGCTAGCAGCAGCAGGGAGTGGGGCAGGGCACAGAAGCAATAACTAGAGAGGCTGCCGTGGGTTAAAAATGGCCACAACTTATTAGTTACAACTCACAGCTGTTGATATGGCATAGGGTTGGAATGCAGCCATCCAGATGATAAGTGACTGATACCACCACTCTGGCCTGAGAGGTAGAAGTGGCAGAAATCTTGGACCAGCCACAGTGCACACCAATGCCATGGGCCCCTTCCTGCAACCTGGGTGCTTGGCAAAAGAACCAAACCCTGGACTGGGCTGGGCCTTTGAAACAACACCCCAAGATCCCTTATGGGGATCCATCAGGCCTCAGTACAGATCCTATCCACTGCCAGGAGACATGGAGAACTTCCATAATCCAACTGTTCTGTATTGTTGCCTTTTGTTATCAAGCAGACTTTATACCATGTTCAAGGTGCTTGTGTGAAATCACAAAGCTCTGAACAACTTGGGCCCAAAGTACCTTAAGGACGATCTGAGCCCTTATGCTCTGCCTCGACCACTGAGATCCTCTGATGGGAAAACTTCTGGTGGTTTGCCACACCCCTGAGGTTTGGATGGCCTTTACTTGGGGCACAGACTTTAGTGAGGCAGGCCCTGACCTGTGGAACTACCTTCCAGTAGAAGTTTAGCAGGAATCATCCCTGCCTTCTTTTAGGCATTTTCTGGAAATTGCATTGTTTAGACAGACCTTCGCAATGATTTTTCTTCTTTTTAACCAACCAGTATTTGCTGATGTTTTTACGATTTTATTACAATCTTGCATGTTATATATTGCTCTGATACACTTTGATGTATCAAATCAATCAATAATGGGGAGGACGGTAAATATGTTCCCCATTTCAAGATATTCCAGTTATAAGGAATATCTGGCTACTTGTACATCAGTCTTCTTTCTGCTGTGGAAGAGCCTTTACATCTTTACATATAATTTGTATTAAACATTTTTGGAATATTATGCATAGTACCCAGAGGATTGCTAATCAGAAAGAACAAGTGGGATCTGCAGCACAATTATGTAATCCAGTAGCGGATAGCATGGTGGCGCTGCGTAGCTTACCTGACCTTCCTCCAGTCAAGTTGCTGTTGCATGCCAGTATGCAGGAGGGGAGGGGCAAGGTGTCAGCACGTTCAGCACAAAGGAAACGCGCTGACAGGAGCACTGTATTGTGTTATAACAAGCTTATTTATTTATTAAATTTATATCTTGCCCTTCAACCCAGCAGGAGTCCAGGGCAGCGAACAAAAACACTAAAAAATACTCTAAAACATCATAAAAACAGACTTTAAAATACTTTAAAATAAAACATCTTTAACAACATATTTTAAAAAAATCTTCCAAAACATCTTTTTTTAAAAAGCTTTAAAAACATCTTAAAAAGCAGTTTCAGCACAGATGCAGACTGGGATAAGTAAATAAGATTTACTTAGAAGGCTTGTCGAAAGAGGAAGGCCTTCATTAGGCATAAAAAAGATAACAGAGATGGCGCCTGACTAATATTTAAGGGGAGGGAATTCCACAGGGTCGGCTCCACTATACTAAAGGTCCGCTTCCTATGTTGTGCAGAATGCACCTCCTAATAAGATGGTATCTGCAGGAGGCCCTCATCTGCAGAGCAGAGTGACTGACTGGATATATAAGGGGAAAGACCGTCTTTCAGGTATCCTTGTCCCGAGCTGTATAGGGCTTTGTATGCCAAAACTAGAACCTTGAACTTAGCCTGGTAGCTAATGGGCAGCCAGTGCAATTCTTTCAGCAGTGGGGTTACATGTTGCCAATACCCTGTCCCAGTGAGTAGTAGCGCCACTGCATTTTGCATCAGCTGCAGCTTCGGGACCAACCTCAAGGACAGCCCCACATACAGCGCATTATAATAACCCAGCCTGGAGGTTACTAGTGCATGGAAAACAGTGGTCAGGCTATCCCGATCCAGAATTGGCCACAGCTGTCTTACCAGCCAAAGTTGGTAAAAGGCACCCCTAGCCACTGAGGTTAGCTGGGCCTCTAACAACAAAGATGGATCCAGGAGCAACCCCAGACTACGGACCTGCTCTTTCAGAGGGAGTACAACCCCATCCAAAGCAGGCAACTGAACAACTGTCCAAACTCGGGAACCACCAACCCAGAGCGCTTCCATCTTGCTACAATTCAGACTCAGTTTATTGGCCCTCATCCAGCCCACCACCGAGTCCAGGCAGCGGTCCAGGACTTGCACAGCCTTTCTCGATTCAGATGTTAGAGAAATAAAGATGGGTATCAGCATGAGAGCCAGTGTGACATAGTGGTTAGAGTGTTGGACTATGACCTGGGAGACCAGCGTTTGAATCCCCACAGAGCCATGAAGTTCATTGGGTGACCTTGGGCAAGTCACTGCCTCTCAGCCTCAGAGTAAGGCAATGGTAAACCACCTCTGAATACCACTTACCATGAAAACCCTATTCATAGGGTTGCCATAAGTCGGAATCGACATTTCCATTTCATCATCAGCATACTGCATACTGACACTTCACCCCAAATCTTCTGATGAGCGCTCCCAAGGTCTTCATAAAGATGTTAAACAGCATTGGGGATAAGATGGTACCCCGAGGAACCCCACAGCACAACTGCCAGGGCGCCCAATGCTATTTTCTGAAAACAACCCTGGAGATAGAATTGGAACCACTGTAAAACAGTGCCTCCAATACCTATCTCACCAAGTTGGCCCAGAAGGATACCATGGTCAATAGTATCGAAAGCCGCAGAGAGATCAAGACTAACAGAGTTGCACTCCCCCTGTCCCTCTCCCGATAAAGGTCATCCATCAGGGTGACCAAGGCTGATTTAGTCCCATAACAAGGCCTGAACCCAGAATGGGTAGAGACGTTTCATTGCCCTTAGATCACTGGTGTACCAAGGTGCAAAACGGGCTCCACAACGCCGGAGAGGGTGCTCAGGGGCTACTGTGTTAAGAGTCCGACATGCCTCATTGTTCCACAGCATGACAAGAACTTCAACAAGGTCACCTGCTGCTCTGTCTATTGGGAACTCCTCCAGGGCATTCAGGAATCCAGTGGATTCCATTAGTCTCCAGGAGCGGACCATCTTAATCTGTCCACCACCCCTGCAGGGGAGGATCGGAGCCGTAAGCTTAAATTTCACCAGGAAGTGGTCTGACCATCATCTCTCGAACACCCCTTCCTCCATCTGGAGCAAAAACCAAGTTGAGTGTATCCCCTGTCCTATGAGTCGGGCCAGTGACAACTTGAGAAAGCCCCATGGTAGTCATGGAGACCATGAAATCCCGAGCCTGAACACTAGAGGCAGCCTCAGCATGCACACTGAAATTACCCAAGACGAATGTTCTGGGCTCCTTCAATACCACAGCCGAGACAGCAGGATGGATGGTACACCAGCACCAACCCTAGTTTACTGTCTCCTTGGCCTCACACCAGGTGCAGGCCCTCACAGCCAGCTCCAGGACAGAGTGGTTTCCTGGTGACAGAGATGGAAGTTCTGTAGACCACAGCAACTCCTCCCCCGCAGCCTGTGCTGGTGTTACACTGACTATCCAGATGGGCAAAGCTGGGTCAGATCAACTCCTCCCAGCTCACCCACCCAGGTCTCAGTAATGCACACCATGTCGGCACTCTCAAATCATAAGTGTGGCCATATTGTGTACCAATCTGGAGTTAAAAAAACAGCACACACGGGGCAGTGAGCACAGCAGATGAGCAACGAGAAACCCATCCATGGGGAGTGCAAGCAAGGAACAAGGCGTAGATAGTCTTGTCTTCATCTTCTATGGTAGCTCACTACCTCCCCATGGCTATACCTCCTTCCACCCATGATCTCCTTCCTTACTAAGACTCCTCCTAAACACCTGATACAGGCACATCAAGAGCCCACCAACAAAACCTACCTGAACAAGTTATCCCAGTAGATGTGAGAGAGAACTGGGAACAGTCAGACCCACTCAATATCTTTCACACAGAGCACATCTATTCCCCTCCCCATCTCACACCCAGGGAGGGCCAGCCTTCTGACAATTGTAGACTCTCATTCTGAAGGCATCTGGCAACTTTCTCCTATAATTCAGTTCATTGCACAGGATCTTACCCTGCACAGGAACTACACATGCACCGTATGCCCTCCCTGCTACCAATCTCCTCTAGATTGGTTTAAAAAAATAGAAGAGGTAGTGCCCTCGCCCTTGGGTCTCCCTAAGGAATGACTCCCTTTGGTGGTGACCCCACCATCAGCAGACCAGCTGCCCAAGGGCAGCCGGGCTTTTATGCCCCCTGACCCAGCCAGCTGATACAAGAGGCTGCAGGATTGAAGGCAGCCTCTCTCTCAATTCAGGGTCAGGCAGGGGGTCCTTGCAATACTTACCAGAGACCTCAGCTGTCTCGAGAGACAGCAACCCAGAGAAGCGAGCAAGCAAGCACCCAGATGCTCAGTTACTCATTCCCAGGGCAACTCTTCTCCAGTCTTCCACTGCTGAAGCTTGGTTTTGTATGTATATTTTAATTCCTTTCTATATTTTATTATACTGTAAGCCTTCGTGTGTGGGTTATTCCCCAAAAGGCAGCCTATTGTTTATTATTATTATTATTATTATTAGTTTAAATTCTCCTTACTCTGTAATCCACATGATTGGATGATGTACTGAAAAATAAAAATGCAAACATTACTTCATGCAATTGGGTGTGGGGCAAACTTCTCAGTATAAAAATGGCAAAAAACGCTTAGAGGGTTTTTTTAAAAAAATAAGAAAAAAAGCAGAGGGTGGCTAGCACCCAATGAGAATTCAAAAAGAGGAGGTCAAAGACCAAGATGCTGAAAAAAGGAACTTTTATCAAAAATAAAAGTTCCCTTTTTCAGCATCTTGGTCTTTGACCTCCTCTTTTTGAATTCTTTTTTTTTAAATAATCATACAGTATATACATTTTGTTAAATAAAAATCAATCAATCAATTAATTAAATATCTACAATAGTTTGCCTGTATTTCCATAACGTCTACAAAAAGAAATCCATGACAAATTTTAGAAGGCTCATAGGAAGATGAACCACCTCTAGGAGGTTCTCACTTGAAATACATTAATTTATTTATTTATTGAATTTATTAGTCGCCCATCTGGCTGGCTGTCCAGCCACTCTGGGCAACATACAACATAGGCATACAATACGTAGGCATTAAAAATCTAAAAACAATGAAGATAAAATCTAACCCACCCCAAAAGCCTGCCTGCCTGAAGAGCTTGGTCTTCAAGGCCCGGCAGAAGCTCATCATACAAGGGGCATGGCGGAGATCATTTGGAAGGGAGTTCCACAGGGTGGGGGCCACAACTGAAAATACATGAACAATTCAGAGACTGACCTAAAATATGCTTGCATATTTAGGCACGGGCGGGGGGGGAATACACCTAGAAAGGGAAGAACGAGGAAAACTGTTACTATAGCAGCCAGGAGCATTCTTGGCTTGTACTGTTAGGTAATAATATGCATAATAAACATTAAACACGCTTTTTTCCAATTTATATTTAAAAAGTAATAAAAGATTTGGCTCACTTACTTCCCCTTTCCCCATATAGTTTGATATTTTTAGTGGCAGGGAAAGTACTGTACTTCACTGGTTTCAAGAGATTAACAGAGGCTGCAATCCGGGGTTGTTAAAATTAGGCACAATGTGGTGAATATGGATAGGGAGATATTTCCCCACCCCCAGCCTTAAAATGCTTTCAGTCACCCAATGAATATGATTGGCAGGAGATTGGCAGGACAGACAAAAAGAAAGTACTTCTTCACATAATTCTGTGTAATTAATTTGAAGAATCTGCTGCCAGAAGACAGTAGTGGCCACTAGTTTAGATGACGAGAAGCCACAAAGGAGGCTAGGTCTATCAATGGTGATTAGTCATGATGGCTACATACAACCTCCACATCCAGAGTCAGCATACGTCTGACTATCAGCCTCTGGAGAACTGGGAGAGTGCGTCTGCTCTCATGTCCTGCTTGTGGGCTTCCCAGAGGCATCTTGTTGGCTACTGTGGAAAACAGGGTGCTGGACTAGACATGGCATGGGTCAGATCCAGCAGGGCTCTTCTTATGTCTCAGAATAGAAGGTGTCCCCATAGAATGCACAATACTCTCCCTCAAGTCACCTAAGTTCAAAATGCACCGAGGGTTTATAGTGATATTTTTTATCTAAAGGGAAAATGCCACCGGAGCAAACAAAACAAAGCAAAACAACTTTTCTCTGGTGCATTTGTCCTCTGGGTGCATGAGCTTCTTCTTAAGGATAAATAAAAAGATGTTCATTTCCTAGGTTCTGCCACACACTAGAACCACACTCTGATGTGAATACGAAATAGAACCCAGGGTGCTGCAGAGTTGATTCAAAACGGTTCCTATTAAGTTCTGTGCAATCATTCTACGCGGACTGTGGTGAGCAGGTTTGTTGAAGGAGAGGCAAAAAAGCTTTCTCACCGAGAAACAAGGAAGACATATTCCCCAGCCCAACAGCAACAATACACCTTAAAACCTACAGGTGAAGAGCTGCCATTCACTTATACATCAAAAATTAAAGTGCTGTTCTTCAGGAAACAAAATGACCCTGACACTAAGCAGGCTAGCAGCCACCAAGAGGAATGTCTTAGAATAGGGGTCGACAGCCTGCAGCCTGGATGGCTCCATATTTCTTTTTGCCAGAACTCTGGGGCCCACCAACTGCAGCTCATTACAAATGGCAGATACAGGAGGGGATGGAGCCAGTCACAAAATGGTGGTTCGGGGGACAGAACCAGTTGCAATCACTTGCTGTATCCCATGAACCACACACTGCAGGACTGGCTTCGCAAGTACAAATTCACACCCAAGCTGCTACAGATTAGGTTAGAGATATAGCAGCGCACATTACACCTTGGAAGTCCATGAAACGGATCTGCGCAGTTTGTGACTTGCCAAGCCAAACACGGCCTATTAGCTTATGTATGGTGACTCAGCAGAAGCTCTATAAGCTTCCTATTTTTGCTGTTTCTCTTAAGACTGCAAAAAATGGGGAGGGGTGCATGTCAAGCACCTGGTGAGCAACAAAACATGATTGATGGGATGCATTCAGCTTAGTAGGTCACAACCCCCCTCAGACTAACATTCCCACCACCCCTTGCATATCATAGTGGCAGGCTTTTTTCCTGCAATATCAACTCTTTCTTCACAGGTTTCCCCCCTTCTTGTGGTATTTAAGGCCAGGATAATAGGGGGAAATGCCTGAGGAAAAGAGCGAGAGAAGAATCTCAGTTTCTCACTTTTCTCCTTCTTAGTTGTTGAACATAGATCAAATGTTTGCAATCAGATATGCAAGCGTATTTGCTGGATTCTGTCTTTTAAACAAATACTTTGAAAGTAGTTACCCTACAAAGCGAAACCACTTGCCAGGCAACATCAACTAAAATGGCTTCACCATTCTAAGCCAACAAGAATGGTTGTGTACTGAAATATTATGAGCTTTCCAGATGGTAGTGGAACGGGTACGATTTTACAAATTATCATATAAACAAACATATGACAACCACAAGCTATTAGACTTGGATTAGCTCAACCTCAATCTTCCCTTAAATAAGAACATTTCGGGGGGAGGAGAGGGTTGTTTGAACCTTGGTCTTTTCTCCGTGTTGAAATGCACAAGTACAAAACATATGTTGCATGCCTGCGGATTATATTTCCTTTGCTTGAAAAACCTAGCTTGACATTTTTAAAAGGTGTCATTAAAAGAATTCTTAATTAAAGCTATATATACACACATCCTAAGGTACTCTGAGAAGGGAAAAAAGGGCAGCTGGCATCCTTTTAAGCACAAGATTTCAGCGTATAATCTAATGAAGTATTGGGAACGTTTAAGCCTATTTCTTGGGTTTGAGACTTAATTCAGTGCTGTAAGAAATGATATATAGTTCTCAATATTCCATCCCACCCCTTCAACATTCTGTCATATTTCAGAGTAACCAAGGAACAGAACTCAGGGTAGGACTCTGGCTAGGGTTCAGGGAATTCCTGACAGTCCTCTGAATTCTAGCAAAAGGGTCTGATATCTCTAGCAAAAGGCCACTGACCCCCACCCCTCAAGATCAACTTGCCAGATGCGGCACTGTCATTTTCTACTTGGGGAAAAATATTTTGATCCAATCTTGGTGCTATGTTTCTTGGAATGAACAAAGTAGGAATTCATCTCTGGCTACTGCCAAAGTTTCCGTGCTTTTGCATCACTAAATCAAAAGGTTGTTTTCTGAAAGAAGCTGACTTCTGCCTGAACATATGAATAAATTAGTAGGTTTACCAATTGATGGACCAAAACTACCAAACACACAAAAAGTACCAGAAAATGAATGTACTCATTTGAAAAGTAAATTCATAAAGCTGCCTGTGACTATAATGAAACAAGAATGATGTAAACATAGATGGTTCTTATCAAAAACTTAACAGCATGGCAATGATTGTGAAACTCTCCCCAGTGTTGTCATTTATTTACGTGCAGACATTTCTACTCCACCAAAACTGGTGGTGGGGAATATCAAAGCAGTGAACAGCATAAAAATCAACAATAAAATTACACTAAGAAAACAAATACAAAATACATCTGAGTGCACTCAAACACATCAGTTATACAGTGCTGAGCGCATCTGTTTACTTTCGGCAACGTAACCAAAGAGCTACCATTCATTCCTAAGGGGAAAAGTAAAGATTTGCAAATGGGAAGGAAAAAAAAAAACAGCAGCCACAGGAATACTAAAAAGAGGGGAGAGAAAAAGGTGGGGGAGAAGAATAAGAATACCAGATGGCTGTTGTGGAGGAGGGAGGAGAAAAGGAGAAAAAGCCAGGAGATTAGATCGGGGAAAGGGAGTGGAGAGACTGATGTGAAAAGCATTGGAATGAAGGCACCAAGTAGCCATAGGCAACAAGGAGTTCCATGTAGGTAAGGGAGCGGACTAGCAGAGGAGAAACGGATCTCTCTTTCCCTCCTCCACCAGATCACTGGCTTTCCATGCTGGCGACAGATAAAGGGAAGCCCATCCCTCCTCTACCAGTCTACTTTGTGGAAGGCATTTTTTCTTCCCTAGATGAGTTTCCATGATAGCCATAGAGGAGGATGCTTCTCCTGCTCCACGGCCAGCATGGAAATGCAGGCTAGTACCCTCTTACCAGGCTAGCAACTTTTTTTTTCTTTTCAAAAACTGTAGTCTAGTCATCTTTGTGGGCTTATTTTCAGTGATGGATGAAGAGTGGGAAGAGGATGGAGTGTGAGGACAGAGCCCTCCCTACACCCCAGTGAGATCCTAGGGCTTTTGCTGGCCCACAATAATATTTACTCAGTGATCGATTGTTCAGGTTTCTTGCGTCCCTGGAGACTTCTATCCTGTTGACCTGAATTTCACCTTCTATGTAAAAGATACAGTAAAGTATACAGTAGTCTTTATATTAAGAATTTGCTCTCAGTAGGGCAGGATTTGTGGCACAAATTTGATTCCTCTTGCATCTTCTTGGAGCGGTTAAAATGAAACTTATTTTAAGCAGCTGCTCAACAGCTGTACCTCATCCAAATCTATTCTGTAAAAGTTGTCAGGTTTTTGTTTTGAAAAGATTAGAATTTGGATTACTTCTGACACTATAAAATCGATAACCTGCAACACGGCTATGATTTATAGAAACAAAAATGACAGTTTTCTATTAACATACAATTCAAAAAAGGAAATTTAAAATAACTAATGGAATGTATGAATACAATGAATAAAATGTGGGGGGAAATAAAAATAAACGTAAGCAACATATATTTTGCAGGCTAGCAGCAAAAAAGTGAAAGAAATACGATTCTGCAAATGTCGACAACCTACTTAAAAGCAAAGTTGCATCTCTAACACTAGCATTTTAATCATCTTGGCTTGATAATGAAGCATTTCTGAATTGAAATGTACAAGTTCTGAACAGGATGATAAGTGACAGATTTTCAAAAGCTAAATTCTAATGTAGAAACTTCTTATTTAGTAAAACCCTAGTTACTTGGCTAATCAAAAGTTTCTCTCTCCTTTCTATTCAACTGTAATGCCAAATACACTTATTGAGGAGTATGCCCCATTGGATTTAGTGGGACTTCCAAGCAAGGCTCCAGGTACACAGAGCACAAAGGTATCCAACCATCATCACCCAAAATAAATAAACTAGTCCAGCAGATCCTTGATCCAGCTTGCATTGATCTAATTTGATGTTACATTAGAGCTTTCCCAATGCCTTTTGACATCTTTTAACATTTAACTATTACCTCTTACCATGAAATCCCTATTCATAGGGTCGCCATAAATTGGGATTGACTTGAAGGCAGTCCATTTTCATTTTTCAACATTTAACAACATTAACATGTTGTAATCACAATATTTTTCATGCTCGGCTTACAATGAATTGCTAATTTTAAGACCAATTTGAGTATCTGTATAAAACAACACTGAATCTTTCTGCAGAAAAAAAAGTGCTATGATTCCAATGTATAGACTGATTTCACGGTCTCAATTAAATCATTTTGTAGACTAAGGGTGTTCCTACAATGTGAATGTTCTACTGGTCATCATAAACCTAGTTTCCTAGCATTCTGTCCTTGTAGAATAAAAATGTAAATTGCAAGTTATACCAGTGTGTTTAGTGCTTCTGCAAGATATTATACACAAAGAAGCTTGTAAAAGTAATAAAGTACTTCAGGACATTTTAAACAAAGGATACTGTGCCACACAGAATTAAATCAGAAGTATGTAAAAATTATGTGTAAAAAAAATCATTATTAAATTTGTGCTGCTCACTATTTATTTTAGTGGTCAAATTTGACCTTTTAAAATTACCCTGGGCTTGCTCCAGTATCTCTCCTTTTTTCCTCCTTCACATAGCACACTGAAGAGATTTCCTCCTTGTTTGTTGCAATGCTTTCACCTGGTTGGTTTAGATCAGGAGTGGGAAATCTTTGGCCTTCCAGATGTTGCTGAACTACAACTGCCATCAGCTCTGGCAAGCATGGTCAATGGCCAGGAATGATGGGAGTTGTAGTTCAGCAACATCTGGAGGGCCAAAGATTCCCCACCTTTGGTTTAGATCATGCAATCCAATGTTCTTACCCCTTAATTTTTGTATTCTATTGCCCATTCATCTGACTTCAGATTCAGTAAGATTTAAATATTCTGTCTTCCACATATACATTCACACACACACAATGTGTGAAATATGTGACAGCAACAATTTCCCAGAAATAATTCAATCACAAGTTTTAGCAATTGTTGCTGAAAATGTCTTACGATGGGAACAGTGGGGTTGTGATCATGAAGTATGAATTAGTGAAAAATACCAAAAATGTTGAACTGAGGTTCAAATCAGAGCTTGGAAAAGTTACTTTTTTTGAACTACAACTCCCATCAGCCCCAGCCAGCATGGCCGCTGGATTGGGCTGATGGGAGTTGTAGTTCAAAAAAAGTAACTTTTCCAAGCTCTGGTTCAAATGTTGCCATTTCATTCTGCTAGTCCATTTGAGTAGACTATAGCGAGACTGGAGCCATCAGTACTGACATAAAATGGACCCACGTCTGGATCTAGGGCTTTAATGAAAATCTACAGACAGATCGTTCAACCTTACTCTGACAGATGCAGCCCCTGACCCCATTTCATGTGGCCCCTGGTGCCTCCAGAAGTTGCCCCAGTCTTCCATCCTGCCAGAGTTCAGTTTGTTTCTTCCTTATTGTTCCTGGCTTTTGAAAGAGTTTTTCTCCTCTTCCATGTAGTTTCAGAACAGTATTTTGATAACAAATAAACTGACTATTTTTTCCTCATTGCAAAATAGGTACATTTCTGCTGTGTGTGTGTGAATGTGGCACACTAAAGCCAGAAAAGAATCAACGCGTGCAAACCCAGTGGGCCTTACATCTGAGCTGACCTGCACAGGATTTTCTCAGGTGGAAATGGAAATGGACTGCCTTCAAGTCGATCCCGACTTATGGCTACCCTATGAATAGGGATTTCATGGTAAGCAGTATTCAGAGCGGGTTTACCATTGCCTCCCTCTGAAGCTAGTCCTCCCCAGCTGGCTAGGGCCTGCTCAGCTTGCCACAGCTGCACAAGCCAGCCCCTTCCTTGTCCGCAACTGCCACCTGGGGGGCAACTGGGCTCCTTGGGACTACGCCGCTTGCCCATGGCTGCAGAGGTGGCAGGGCACGTAACCCCTGAGCCACTCACTGTGGGGTGATCTTTAGCTGGCCCTTTACACCCAGGAGACACGAGCAGGGATTTGAACTCACAGACTCTGGACTCCCAGACAGGCTCTCCTCCCCATTGTGCTAGGTAGTTCTAGTAAAAATTGAAGCAGGACAGTCTTTATTCTGGATTAGTTAATCCAGAACACTTGTGTCTCTGGCACTGCCCATCATCAGCTCTGGCTCCATCCACTGTTAGACTGCAGCTCCTGACAGTTTACCCCTGAAGGAATAATACTAGTTTGCTTTGAGTCCAAACTATTATTATTTATTTACTTATTTAGGGAAGCTATATATCTCATCGACATTTTTAGCAAAATCTTCAAGCTGTTTATCCATATCATAAAATATTACAAATAGAAATCAAGATGACATAAATACATCATTTTAAAAATGTCACCCTTTAAAATAGCAGTCAGAAGCTGAACAGGATAACCCTCCTAAACATCAGAATAGACCTAAGTAATCAAAAGAGTTTCTAAGAGGTGTTTAAAACATCCAACCGATCTCTTGTCTACCCCAGAATAAACTTTGTCTATCCCACAGAAGACTTTAGCTATTTAGTATAGTACATAAAAATGGCTGTTTCATCTCTGTGTTAGAGTGTATGGCCCAATTTGCACCCCATGGTAAACCAATATTTAATGGTCTACTATGGGCTCGCCTATCTTGTGTGCTCTGCTCCTCCCTGCTACTGTAGAGGAGAAACAAGGCTACGATCCCTAACTTAGTGTTCCATCCAAACCAGGAATCATGGTTTGTTTTGTTCCAAAGAAATCATGATCTGTAGCCAAGGCTTGTTGGCTTATTGATCATGGTTTATTTGGACGAAGTAAGCTACAAACCCTGCTTCAGACATATAGTAGGGCCCCGCTTTATGGCGCTTCGCTAATGCAGTGGTCTCAATTAGACGCAATTAAGCTAAAGCACCACTCATACGGCGCTTGTTCCACTTTTATGGCGGTTTTTGGGCATCACACGCCATTCTATTCAGCGGGGGTCCGGAACATAACCCGCCATATGAGTGGGGCCCTACTGTAATGCTAAACCAGGAATTATGGTTTGCTTCTCCTGCATTCTAGTGGGGAGGAGGGAAATGAGTGAAATTGCCATGTTCACAGTAAACCATTATGGTTTATTGCAGCATGTGAATGAGGCCTATATCTACTCTTATCAACTTCAAGAAACAGCTAGTTTCACACTTGTGATGAATATGTTTGACAGCATATTACATTGATTTAGACCCTTGACTAATAATAATGTAGTTCTTTTAATATGTTTCTAACCTTCCATTATTCACATTGGCTCTCTGTGGTCATCTGCAAGTATTTTCCACTTAAAAACACCTCTCTCCAGTATGCTGTTCAGTGTATGACTTTTCTCTGGCAAAGTTTTCTAAACGTGACCTTCTCTTCTGAGCAGCCAAAGGGGAACAGTGCTCTTTTAAAGAAGCTGAAGAAATTAGCTCTAGTAGACATAAAGGCACTATGTCCCACACATCTAATCATCAAATGGTTTTACTTTCCCTGAGATAAAGTCAGAAGAAATTACATTGTCTCTAATCTTTACCTTCCATTTGTCGGGCACTGTGACAGCTCTGAACGGTACATCTCTATCTGTAAAAGCACCCAAGCCCCTGTAGCATGACAGCCCTCAAAGTCTTAACAAGCCCCAAACGGCTAAAAGGCATTCTCTTGCAATGGAAAGTGCAAATGGTTTGCTGAACTTTGAGTGTACAGTAATCCAGTGTATTCTGCCCTGTGGAGAGAAGACAAGCAGATGGGACTTGACAATCCTAAGCCAAGCTGTCTTGCATGACCTTTTGCTCTCTTTTTCTTTCCCTCAACTCAGGAGCCATCCGTGTTGTTTTGTTTCTTACAGCGCTTCCTTTTACCCATAGTCAGTACCTCCAACCAAGTACAAGAATGCATGCTCACCTCTGATGCACCCTGCAGAAGAACTTCACATCCTCTAACTTAAGACAAAAAAATCTGCCGCCAATAGGGAACTTGTCTCCATGGTCTTGCATGGTAGTCACAGCTGTGCAAAGTCAGACTCATCAAAAAAGGGCGGAAGAAATAAATGAGGGGAAGGGCCATAGCTCAGCGGTAGAGCATCTCGCCTTACATGCAGGAAGTCCAAGGTTCAATCCACAGCATCTCCAGGTAAGGCTGGGAATGCCCCTGTCTGAAACCCTGTAGAAGCCGCTGCCTCCCAGTGTACTGAGCTAGATGGACCAGTGGTCTGACTCAGTAAAGGCAGCTTCCTATGTTCCTATCTGCTGGTAAGCATTGCTGGACAGGGACAAAGATGGCTTGCATTTGTGACAAAGAATGCTGAGAGGCATTTGCCCAAACTCCAATAGGAGACATAATAGTAAACATGCAGTTTTATCCTGATGAGGTACTGTAGCTTCCAGACAAGTTGCCCAATTTACACATGGACGGCTATTTCTATGCAGAAATTATGGTGTAGTTTGCCTCTTGTGATGATACTACATGCAAGTGTTTGCTCCACTTTCCGGATATGCTGGTGATTTGTCTTCCAGTGCATGCACTGGCAGTAAAATTTCCATATGTATAATTATGAATGGGGTAATGGTTAGAGTGTAGGACTAGGATCAGGGAGAGCCAGGTTCAAATCCACACTCCGCAATGTAGCTCACAAGGTGGCCTTGGGCCATCACCATCTTTCAGCGTAACGTACCACAGAAGGTTGTTGTGATAATAAAATATGGTGAAGGAGCATTATGTGTGCTGCCTTGTGCTCCTTGAGGGAAAGGCAGGATACAAGCGCAATACATTAAACAGCATCGTTATTAGCTTCAAGCTATTATGAAGAGGGGAAAAAAGAAACCCATTTATTTCAAAAAGGGTTTCTCTCCTGCATTCAGTAGCTGAGGCAAATGTGCCACTTGATCAGTTGTTGTTCATGTAATACAAACAGGCAAATTAGTTAAGAATGTGTTGTTTCTTGTATGTAACCACACGTTTTCTCCCACGCCTGTCATACAAACCAGCACTATCCCTTGTGTGAAAAGGATCTGAATAGCATAATACATTCTTTAAAGAACGCAAGAATTGTCTGTGCTGGCTTGGTCTATCGCATCCAACACCCTCTCCGCAACAGTGGCAAACCAGATGCTTTATTTCATTTGCTATTTCTAAAAATATATTTTTTTTAATTAAAAAATGGAACTGGTATAGTGCTTCAAAGTACCACTAATGCACAATGGATGCAATCCAGGGAAAGTCAAGTATGCTTAAATTACATTGAAATCAGCGGGATGAAATTGCACTATTAAGTACTTGTGTCCTATCGATTTCAACGGGACTTGAGCTGGCTAACTTTCTCTGGATTGTACCCAGTGGCTGCTGCCAGAGAAAAAGAGTAGAAAAGCATAAATAGAGTAAAGTTAAAGACAAAAAACTAGCTTACAAAACTTGATAGTACCAAGGGATCTTTGAAGGAACTTGACCTGTCATAGGGAACCAAAACACATAGAACACTGAATAATGTTACAGGGGAAAATATCTCTATATCAGCGGTAGCCAATGTGGTGCCCTCCAGATGCCATGGACCTCAGCTCTCATCAGCCCCAGCAATCACGGCAAATGTCAGGGATGATGAGAGTTGGCAGTCCAATGACTAATGGAGAACACCACATTGGCTGCTGCTGGACTAGTAGTATGTGATAGAATCTAGGAAGCAAAACAGTTAGTTCACTAGACAGACAGAAAATGCAGGATGAAAATATTTTGACCCTTTCTCTCTGAAGAGAGCAGGCTTGCAGGATCTACTTCATCTTTTACTTAAACCCTGAGATCTACCAACTAGAGCCAGGTGCAAAAGAATACACAGCTACTATGATTCACCCATCTGGCTTTTTGGTCATTCCTGTTGAAACACTTGAAATTCAGGCTGTAGCTTTGTGCCTCTCCTAAGGCTATGACCTTAACTCTGAGTTAAAATCCAGCTAACCTAAAGGAGTCAATTTGGTGTGTCTTCTCTCATTCCGATTATTGAGTACAAACCACTTCCAAGTAAGAATCAACTGACTTTGCTTCCAAGTAGCAGCCACTAAGAATCACCAGTGTTGCTCCAGCATCTGGAAGAAATGTGCTGGTCAATAGTTTTTTATAAGGCAACACAGAAGCAATAGGGGGAAAATTCCTTTCCTTACTTCTCTCAAACAGCAGCTGCTCTAGATTATGGCAGACTCATCTGTACGACTTCATATTAGTGGGAGATTTCATTCTTTTTCAGAAGTCTACAAATCTGCAAACAAAAACATTTGGGATGCACACTGCACTAAAATAGTCATCTATCAAGCCACAGTTGCCTACAATCACTCTTTGCAATCCTTGGTCCTCCCTTTCCTCCCTTCTGTTTTTCAGCTCTCCCACTAGGAAAATGTAAACTGCATGCCCCTCAGTGCAGAGAACTTGTCCTTTTTGCTTCTAATACTCTGTAAAACAATGATGCTAAATTATTAACATTTCTAAGGAATTTTATGTAACGTTCAGTCTCAAGTAAATGCACTGGCCAGAAAATTTTAAGTGACTCAAGAGTTATGTTTCACACCTGCCTGCATATACATTTCACTTGATTTCTCATCATTTGCCGGCTGAACAGTTGACAATTCACAGTTGAATGCATGAAGTGACACCACTGAAAAGCATGGTGTAAAGGGAAGGACATAACTCAGTCATGGAATAAGAACATAAGAAGAGCCTGCTGGATCAGGCCAGTGCCCCATCTAATCCAGTATCCTGTTTTCACAGTGGCCAATCAGATGCCCATGGGAAGCCCGCAAGCAGGACCTGAGCGTGAGAGCACTCTCCCTTCCTGTGGCTTCCAGCAACTGGTTTCTAGAAGCATACTGCCTCTGATTATGGTGGCAGAACACAGCCAACATGGCTAGTAACCACTGATAGCCTTATCCCCCATGAATGTATCTAATCCTCTTTTCAAGCCATTCAAATTGGTGGGCATCACTGCCTCCTGTGGGGGCAAATTCCACAGTTTAACTATGCGCTGCATGAAATAGGGTGGTTTTTTTTGGTCTGTCCTGAATCTTTCAACATTCAGCTTCATTGAATGTCCAGGAGTTCTAGTGTTATGAGAGAAAAACGTTTCTCTGTCCACTTTCTCCACGCCATGCATAATTTTATACACTTCTATCACGTCACCTCTGACTCGCCTGTTCTCTAAACTAAAAAGCCCCAAATGCTGCAACCTTTCCTCGTGCTTTGCATACAAAAAAATCCCAGGTTCAGTTCCTAGCAACTGCAGATAGACCGGACAGGATCAAGGCCAGGATAGGCCCTGGGCTAGCAGGATGCAGGGTGTTCCTACTCCTACCCCGCTCCAAGCTCTGAACTCACACACATGGCCATTAGCACAGGCATCCAGAAAACAATGCTGTTTACAACAAGAACGCTCAGAGGACGGGGGAATTACTACATTTCTTAGTAGAACATCATATTATGTGCTTTCCTGGGAGCAAAAGACTTTTAAAGCCCCCCCCCACCGTCACATGTTAATCTCATGCGGGGATGTCTTGGAGTGTATAAGGGATTGTGAAGTCTCACTGCCTGTCTAGCTCTTGACATTACTTAAGTTCCATTGCCATGCCTTTGACATCTGCACATTGAACACAGGCTTTTGCATTGGGTAATCCTACATGGCTGTATATAAGTGGCACTACAAGATATTTTATCAACCAAAGACAGCATTTTAATTTAAAAGGGGTTGTTTATTTTAAAGAGCAAGGGATGCCAGCCAGCCCATCTCGGGGCAGTGGACTCTGGGTGGAAAGTTTGGACTCTCTGCATGCTTTTTGTGCATATTAGCGACAGTAGTGTAGTGGCAAATTTAAAAGTGCAGGGTCCCTTCATGCCACACCCACTTGGGCAGCCACACCACCTCACAGCCTCTCTCATTCTTTCTTTCTGACACACACAAACTGCGGGTTTGCCAGCGCAGTGGATCTGCCACCCCCTACTACCAGAAGGGAGTAGAGGGGCTGCTGCCAGCCTCGCCCACTCACTCACTCACCCACCTCGTTCCCTGATAGGCATGTGAGGGCCATGGAAGGGGTGAGGAGGATAAAGGAGAGGGGGGCACTACTGCTGCCTCCACCACCTATGCCAAGCCCTCCCTTGCCACTCCCCATGAAGGCAGATCACAGGAGGGAGAGACAGCACTGCTGCTCCTCTGCCACCATCGCTACCCAGGCCCAACCAGCCAGGCACTGGGAGCAGCTCAGCTTCCCCTCAGCTGGGAGTGTGAGCAGCTCAGATAGTCAGTGTGCCGCTGCCAAGTCTTCTTCACCACCATCCCTGGCCTGGCCTTGGCCTCTGTCCTCTCCTGGTCCCCCTCCAATCTGCCACCACCACACACCACGGAGAATGGGGAGGCAGGAGATGACACCCCCCCGAAAGCTGATCAATGGTGCGGAGATCACAGCAATAGCCTCCCCAGCAGTGCCTGATCGTGGAGGAGGAAGAGGAACGGAAAGAGGAGGCGACACACCATGTGGGGCAAGAGACAAGCTGTTAGCAGGGGTGGGCAAATATCTGCTTAATTCCAGCCTCCCATGGTCAGAATTAAGCAGATTTTTGCACACGCCTCAGCCTGCGTCTCATCCCACATGGTGTGGTGACTCCTCTTCCTGTTCCTTCTCCGTGGTCTGGCTGTGATCAGAGAAGCTGTTGCAGAGGCCTCTGTTGCATCAATTGACCGGGGGGAGGTTGACTCCTCTCCTGCCTCTTCCTTCTCCGTGTTGTGTGTGTGTGGGGCAACCTGGAGGGGGCCGGCAGGAGACCATCTGCAGAAAAAATAACGGAACAGTGTCTACCCGCATCCTGCCAGCAAAACACACCTGATTAGCAATAAATGTGGGAAAGCAGCTTTGGACCAGTTTACTTATGAAAACATTTTGCTCCATACATGCCTATTTGATAGCTTCAATCTGCAGAACTTGCATTTTTACAAGTGTCACATAATGTCTTTTCCTCATTTGCAAGAAGCTGTTGCTTTAGTGTGGCAGCAGCTGTGCTTCGGAACTCCCTGCCTATTGAAATTAGGCAGCAACCCTCACTATATTGTTTTGCACACTGAATTGTTTTGGCAAGCCTATCCAGACACATGATTTAGTTGCTTAAATTTGTTTTAAATGTTTTATTAGTTTTATCTTTGTTTTTAATGATGATGGTTTTATGCATTGTTGTTGTTAGGTGCCTTCAAGTCGATTACGACTTATGGCGACCCTATGAATCAGTGTGCATTTTGGATACTCTGTTCATAGGGTTTTCGTGGTAAGAAATATTCAGAGGTGGTTTACCATTGCCTTCCTCTGAGTTTGGATGCATCTTAGTCTGGTGTCTCAGCTTTGACCATTCCGCCTTGGGTGCCCCTGCTAGGAGTCTAGCCTCTTGGTCTAGACTCCTGACGGCTTTGCTCTCAGCTTCTTTGACACTCTCAAACCCCCTCACCACGTTAAGGTGTGCATCCTAGTGGTTTTAAATTGGTATGTGGATTTTAGGTGTGTTTTATCTATAATTTGATAACCATTTGGATCAAGTGGTTTATAATTTTTCTGAATTAATAACAAGACATGACAGAAAGAGGAAAAATCCTATGCTGTAAAAATGAACATGTGCATCCTATTTTGAAGGAGGGACTAAGACACTGGTGGTCCCCCTGAGAGAGCAGGTTCTGGACTGCAGCCCACTTAGTCCATGCGTTAAGCTGGTCTTGCAGGTAGGGCTGGGAAAAACACCCATCTGAAGAGATGCTGCCAACCAGTATAGACAATACTGAGCTACATGGACCAATGTAGGCCTTTGCCTGCTATCTAAATTGGCCTGGGGCAATTCACTATCTTTCAGCAGCAGTTCCTCACATTCAAAATAGGAATAAGAGCAACCTTCCTTACAGGATTTTTGCACTTTACAAGAGCTGAGGTGGGGTGGGTGGGGAATGTTGAATTAATCAACAAATAATCCTTTTGTCTGAGACAATTGATTTTGGTGGGTTTTATAAAAAGAATGCTATTATGCTGAATAAAAGCAGAGGCGGCTTTTAACAGAAACTAAAATCAGAATTATACATCTACAGAATTAGTGTTATAGATCTAAATGGCTATCAAATGGTGCACCATTACCATAAAAAGCATTATCTGATCATGTTTATATAAGTACTCTTTATTAGCAGATACAGGTCTTCTCACTTTATTTTGCCAAATTCCCTCCTCCTCTTTCTCCTCCCTATCTTATTTTGTACTGAGTGAAATGTTGAAGTGGCAAATCATGTTAGGATCACAGCTATCTTGTGTAACGCCTGCAAAACCTTTTATTTTAATTCTAAATGTCACACTTCACATGCAGCTGTCAGCTGTTGTTGCTGTTTCAATGTACTTAATTCAATCATATAGGCATAGAACTCGGCATGGATTAACGCAATTAAAACAAAAGGAGAAAAAAAGTCAGATTTCCTTCTTCCGTGTGTCCTCATAGTCTATCAAACGAAAATGGAGATCCAGTAAGCAAGAAAAACAAAATCACTACAGAAACTAATTTCGCCACAGACTAGACAGCCCACATGATGACCAGCCAAGTGCTGTCACTGCAGGCATTTAAAGCCACCCAACCACAGACATGGGTTTTATTCATTGCTCATTATAGGCATCCAAGTAACTTGAGCAACAACTGCTCACAGATTCTATTATTTACATATATGATTAAGTGCAGGGCTTTTGCAAATCTGTATTTGTGTGCGAGTGTTACGGTATAATGAAATCCATAATTGGAAATTGCATTCTTGCAGACAGCAAGAAGTAACATGCCCTGGCAAGGTTCAGGCCCATCATGAGGCCACCAAAGTGCTGACATCAGATCCACCTAAGGCTACCAAGAGACTGATTGGCTGGTACCATTTTGGGGTGCATGCATGCCTCTGTCCATCTCCCTTTCACTGCGAGTATTCATAGCCCCTGGAGGCAGAAAAAAAAATAAGAGCAGTATGCAACACACCCCTTATACAGCATACTCAATCAATGACCGTGCTTTGCAGGTGAGGGCCTCCTATAGATACCCTTTATCAGGTATTGTGTCCATTCTGTTCTCTTTATGATATGAGGATGTGAGGACATGTATTAATATTATTTCATCTATATTACTTTCCCTCTTGATAGTAACTGAGCAAAAGGACATTAGAGAATGAAGACAACAGTATATTTATTATTTCACATTTGAAAGTTATTATCCAATAAAAAGCCACTTTATCCTCCTCCAATACATAGATTTAAGTTAATAGGTTTTCTAACTATATAGACTACTAATTATTTCCTCTTATTTTCTTATTCAGTCTCTCCCTGACCTGGCTCAATCTCATCCATCCATCTATCCATCTATCCTCTCTATCTACCTATCTATCTATTGTATGTGTATACCGCCCCATACCGAAGCGCTCTGGGCGGTTTACAACAATTAAAAACATTAAAAACAAATATACAAATTTAAAAACACATTTTTAAAAAGCAATTCTTTTCATCTAAATCTTCAACTGCCACAGGTCTAACTGAACCTAAATCCTACCCATAGCTTTTTCTTCTCATCCCTCAAGCACCACTCAGCTCTACACATACCACACTTCTCCTCTTCCCAACTCTCTCAGCCTATCACCATCCATATGCAAATACTCCCTGTTACTCTCTCCATAGCACTAATCACCATGAATAATATACATCTAAACAGGTGACATTGCAGCCTCCACATCATGAAGTGTTTGAGTGGAGCGCCCAGATCACTTAAGATGTTAACTGTGCAGTGGAGAGGAAGGAGGCTGCTCCTCTGCCACGCGAAGAGAACACCGTCCCAAGTGACTGTATTGAACCCAACCCTAGTATCAGCACTGTTGAAGGGTGGAAATGATGATGATGATGATGCATTTGTGTTCCTTATTAGCTTGATTTCACGTTTCAGTTTTAAGCATAAATATGTGTAATGACAATATTGCTTATTATTTCTTATGAAGAATCTGGGTGCCGGACAGACCAAATTATAACCCTTGGGTTTATAATTTAGATAAAGAACAAATTACCCAAAACAAACAGTCAGTACCTAATCACTTTGAACGAGTTCAAATTTGCAGGGCCCGATAAACAGCATCCTAGAGTAATGAAGGAAGTGGCTGAAGAACTCTCAGAACTGCTCTCTATTATCTTTAAGAAATCATGGAGGACTGGTGAAGTGCCAGATGACTGGAGGAGAGCTAATGTTGTCCCTATCTTTAAAAAGGGCAAGAAGGAGGAACCGGGGAACTACAGACCAGTCAGCCTAACATCAATCCCTGGAAAAACTCTGGAGCAGATTATAAAGCAGTCAATCTATAAGCACCTTGAAAGCAGTGCAGTGATTACTAGGAGCCAACGTGGATTTTTGAAGAACAAATCCTGCCAAACTAATCTCATCTCATTTTTTGATCGGGTAACCTCCCTTTTAGATTGTGGGAATGCTGTGGACATAATATATCTCAACTTCAGCAAAGCTTTTGACAAAGTGCCCCATGATATTCTGATTAGCAAACTAGCTAAATGTGGGCTGGATGGAACAACTATCAGGTGGATCCACAGTTGGCTGCAGAATTGTACTCAAAGAGTGCTTATCAATGGTTCTTTCTCAAACTGGGCAGAGGTAACAAGTGGTGTACCACAGGGTTCGGTCCTGGGCTCAGTGCTCTTCAACATTTTTATTAACGACTTGGATGAGGAGGTACAGAGCATGCTTATCAAATTTGCAGATGATACAAAATTGGGGGGCATAGCTAATACCATGGAAGACCGAAAGAAAATTCAATGGGATCTTGATAGGCTGGAGCATTGGGCTGGAAACAACAAAATGAAATTCAACAGGGATAAATGCAAAGTTCTACACTTAGGAAAAAGAAACCAAATGCACAGTTATAAGATGGGGGATACGTGGCTCAGCAATACGAGATGTGAGAAGGATCTTGGAATTGTCATTGATCACAAGCTGAATATGAGCCAACAGTGCAACATGGCTTCAAAAAAGGCAAATGCTATATTAGGCTGCATTAAGAGAAGTATAGTTTCCAAATCGCGTGAAGTATTAGTTCCCCTCTATTCAGCACTGGTTAGGCCTCATCTTGAATACTGCGTCCAGTTGTGGTCTCCGCACTTCAAGAAAGATGCAGACAAACTGGAACAGGTTCAGAGGAGGGCAACAAGGATGATCAAGGGACTGGAAACAAAGTCCTATGAGGAGAGACTGAAAGAACTGGGCATGTTTAGCCTGGAGAAGAGAAGACTGAGGGGAGATATGATAGCACTCTTCAAGTACATGAAAGGTTGTCACAGAGAGGAGCCCGGGATCTCTTTTCGATCGTCCCAGAGTGCAGGACACTGAATAATGGGCTCAAGTTGCAGGAAGCCAGATTTCAACTGGACATCAGGAAAAAACTTCCCAACTGTTAGAGCCATACGACAATGGAATCAATTACCTAGAGAGGTAGTGGGCTCTCCAACAGTGGAGGCATTCAAGAGGCAGCTGGGCAGCCATCTGTCAGGAATGCTTTGTTTTGGATTTCTGCATTGAGCAAGGGGTTAGACTTGATGGCCTTATAGGCCCCTTCCAACTCTACTATTCTATGATTCTATGAAACATGGAACTAAAACTAAAAACCAGAGAAGAAAGCAAAATAATAATTATTACAGGACACAGGATTACAGTTCAATTACAGAAGAGCTAAGTAGCTTTCTAAAAAAGAAAAGAATTGATTGAACAAATACTAGCTGGTAAATAGTTCTACAGATAAGGAAAAGTAAGAGTAAAAAGCACAAAGACATGAAACAGAGGAAAAATGTAATGTTGTCTGGCAAGCAACCAATGACAAACAAAGTCTGAAGGGAAAAGGAGAGAAAGAGATGAAAGTTAAGCAGGAGCTAGAGATAAACATATTTGAATGTATAAATATTTTTTGTGTGTTCTAGTATTTGTTTAGCTTAGAAGCAGCCCTGAAGGAGCCCTAAAGGACATACAATCGAACATGTCAAAAGTCGAAAGACTCAAAATTATTATTACATTTTTCCAGTTGCAGTCCACAGGGAAGGGCAGCTCAGTTTATTTCTAATTTGAGACACTTTTGCATGTCTTCATTCATAAATCTGTTAAGTCCTGTTTCCTCATTAATCTGTAATTTTTTCAAACCCCCCTCCACAAGAGTTTGTATATAAATACACATTTCATCATAACATGCATATTTAAATACAAAGGGGTGATATTCAACTAAGTTTTATGCAGAGTAGACCTTTTGAAATGAATGAACATGACTAAGTTAGGTCCATTAATTTAAATGGGTCTACTCTGAGTATAAAATTTAGTTGAATACCACCCATATTATATCTTAATGTCCACAGTTCTAAATCTATTCTGAAATATGCAGTTTCTTTTATGCACTAAAAAAAAGAAAAGCCCAGAGCTATATTATAAAAGTTGGAGAAGTGAAAAATCCAAAAGATAATTGCATTCTGATGTGCACATTAGTCTAGGAAGACTGGATCTGGTCAGAGAGCTTTGGCTATGGGGCGGTATAGAAATGTAATAAATAAATAAATAAACAAATAAATAATTTCCATCAGTCTTCATAGAAATTGAGTTCTTCAGGTATCCCTAGCAGCAAACAGTTTGCATTGTGCAAGCTTAGATATGTTTCTGGTTCCCACTTTCACATTACAAAGATGGCTAAATTTGTGTAAGGAAGACTGTCCCAAGCACGATGGCTGATCCTCCTCTTGCTCTTATGTTTCTGGCTGCCAGTACAAAGCACTCATCCTCCTCCCAAGAGGAGATGGTCTTGCAAAAGTGCATTAAAAGGGAGGGGAAAACAGCACTTCTTTAGGACCCCAGGGATTCCTACTACCTTGTGTCCAAACAACTCACTTGTCACTCACAGCTCTGACTTCACTCATTGGCTAAAAACACTGATGGACAGGAGCAGCCAGGCCAGCTCATTTCACAGAAATTGTTTAGAAGGATACCTGCACATTTTGCTCTATAACTTTCTCTCTAGGAAGGCTAGAGACTTTTCTTTTTTAATGAAAGCTCAAATTCGGTGTGTGTGTGTGTGTGTGCCACTGAAGGCTACCTCCTTGTCTACCTGAATGGTGATCCTTGGTTTAGTACTACATGAGTGAGCCTAGACCCCTGATAAGTTAGCTCGCTCAGCCCCTCCCATCCACCCACAGAGATAAGAGGAGGCATTTGGAATATTTTGTTTTTAATTAATCCTGTCTGTTGTTTAGTCCAAACTGGGGATTTTGGTTAAATGCTAATTATGGTTAACGTCAACAAGTTGGCTTTATAACCCATGGTTTGAAATTGACTTGTTTGGAAATTAACCATAGTCAGCGTTTAACCACGATCCCCAGTTTAGATGAAACAAGAAACTGCGGTTTAACTAAAAGTAAAAGCTTTTAAATTCCTCCTCTAGGCCATGCAAGACAAGGGAAGGGGGACATGCAAGCTCAGGAGGAAAATGGGTTTGTTTATGTAGTGCTAACCAAGGTTTAACATTGGGTAATATTCAGTGCTAGCCCTACTCAGAACACACCCATTGAAGTTCAAAAACACAACTTCCTTAGGTTCATTAATTTCAATGGGTCTACTCTGAGTAGGATTTAGCTGAATTATGTCCAAATGCAGTCAGAGAGACCAATTGTGTAAAAAAAATCATATTCGGTTCTCCCTCCATTATCATGCCAATTGGAACTATTTCTTCTTAAGAAACAGATATAAAAGTCTTGTCAAACACACTGGATCTATTAGTACATATGTCATATGCTGGATATAGTAGGTATACCATCTGTAGCATTAAATGGTCCTTGTTCAGACAAATATTATGTTGGTTTCATATCATGTAACTATCATAAAGACTTGAATCCCAATTATGAGAAGGCTCATTCCAGTCAACTAGCAAGTTATCCAAGTATTTAGAATAAGAATTCTCAATTTATAATTTGTTTCTAGGACCACATTAAAAAATATGTTGAAGGAGCTCATGAAGAAAAAGTTAGAGTTATGGTGATCACAATAACTTAGTTTTACCTTGTTACCCATGAAAGCTCTAGCTTGATCATTTTGTCTTATCTTATGCAAACCGCTGTAATACATACATATTTTCTGACTGACATAGAAATCAAGTAACCAATAATTACCTGCACTTCTTAGATTAGGATCTAAATCGGGCATCTCTTTAGAAGCTTCTGGACTAACACTGTATATTGAGGCTCCTGCTTCGTTAGTAATACTGCAGAATAGAAATCAAACAATTAAAACCCTGCAGCACACATTATTTCAGGCAAAAATATTTTTTTGCATTTTAATAACATTAACACAAAATATGATACATTCAGACTTAATGCTTATAAAAACTGGGAGCTAACATTAGAGGTTAAAATGCATCAGCATATGGGAGTGCAGTTTTGTAAGACCTTGGGCTGTGATCCTAATCATACATACTTGAAAGTGCATTTCAAATGACATATATGGAATTTATTTCCAAAATGTGGGACCTGAATTCCAAACCTGTGATATTCAGTTATTTGAATGTCTCCACAGTACGCATCAGCTTTCACTCATGCCTTCCTCTCCTTTGATTTCAATATATAAAGTTAAATGAAAGAATGTTTGTTGAATTTTTATTAAAAAATAACCAAAAAAATCTGAAAATCTTTTCTTCCTCCTCCCTCCAATTTAAGCTGTTTACACACATACATATTCAACCGATTTCAACAAAACTGACAAGATTGCATCTTATCTTTGCAATACGTACTCCTCACACCAATTGTCATTTAACATAAAACGTTCTGAACACATAGAAAAAAGGGTGTATCTGAAGTATAAAGGTATCTAGATATGCAGCTGAATGAATCAGAGCTGAAAAGAAATTTGCAGACTGGAAAGTGACTTGTTAGAACTAATTATTTTTGTTTCTATTATATTCTCTGTTCAGGGAGCATTTTATAAAAAACTAAGATAACATGAGTAACAACATAAAATAGTCCTTCCACCAGAACTAGAGCCAGTGAGTTCCAAACTGCAGCATATGAATTCTAAACGGTAAATCGGAAATTATAGTAAACTGTAGTTGGTCGTCATTCAACTGCAAAAATAGCACTCTCCCCAATTCAGTATAGATCTACTGATCTGTGCTCTCTCTCTCTCTCTCTCTCTCACACACACACACACACAAGCAACCGGAACGCATGTTAATGCATTCCTAAATATAAAGCACAAGCCAGCTAACAAAACTGGAATAAAACCTGCCATTTCTGTTACTAGCCTGTCTTACCACAGGCACTGCCCCCTCCACAACTCTCCTTGGAAATCTACCAGCGTCACAACATCACATACAAGGCCAGCCTTAATAGATGAAGTTACCAATCCCAAAATGCATGTGTACAAGGCAGGAGTATCAACTTTCCTCTGCTTCAGCACACTCAAATGTCTACAAAGTCTGAATCAGAGTGAGATATGAAGGTAAACTGAAATAATAATCAAGGCTGTATCATATGTGAAATAGGCAAATAGACAAATCTCAAGGAGAGGAGGGGCTGAAAGAAAATGAACTCATTCCCACCTACTATTGAAAACCTTCAACTTAATACATTGAGAGAAACAATGAGATTTCTGTTCATAGCAAAAAAAAACACACAACCAGTCCCTTTAAAGATCTGTAGGTCAGAGGCAATTGGGCTCAATTTTACTCATATATTCAAAGTCCAAGCACCATACTGCTGCTGAAGTTGCCAAGAAACGATTGATTGAAAAGCTTTTAGAAGTAAATAAATAATGAAGATTCAGAGTCCCACCCCCACATCAAATTTGTTTGTAATTCTACTAACTTTAGGATAGGGGTGTAACAGGGATGAACCTGGTCAAAAAGGCACCTGGGTGGGAACCGACACCAAATAATTAACAAACTTTCAAAATGTTCTGAATTACAACACAGATTGCTAAGAATGAAACTGGAGAACAAACCCCTCCTCCTCTAAATCACAGGTTTGAAAATTTTAAAAATTAAAAAGAAAGGGAGAGAAGGAACTTTTAGTAGTGACAGCTGAAAGAAAAGTCATTTTTCTTACAAATGAATTTGTTTTTAAATTACTGTTTTTTAACTTTTCCAAGATTCCAATTCAAAAGACAAAAACAGCATTAATTAAAACGTATTTATTCTGATTCAAAAAGTCATTTTTCAGCATTCCATCCATCTTTAATGGCATTTACAGGCAACACTTTCCCAGACAAAAAGAAGTTTGTAGAGTCTCATCTGAAAATGCCCCAGATTACTAAAACTGCTAGTTTTTGCTGAACTTCAGTAAAATATGCAGTCCTAACTGAGATCACATAATAATGGTAAAGTTTTGTAGAGAAAACTTTTAAAATCCTATCTTAGGTAGCACAATAGGAAGCACTTTTCATGTAATTTCTCTCAACACTCTTGTCAGATACCTGGACATCGCTGCAAACCATTTCAAATGTGTATTTTGCATCTTAAATAAACTATGTTAAAACATGTACAAGTTAAACAGATTTTACCTCACAGCAGCAAAAAAAAAAAAGGATTGGAAATATACACAGTGATGTGATGCCTGGATTCTCACAACTATATACTATGGAAATATTTTTATTTATTTATTCATGATGTTTAAAAAAAGTAATTTAACAGGAATCCAAAGATAACTGACATCTTACTGATTTTCAACAGTGAATATTTCTTTGATGGGTTTATTTGATCTGTGAAGACTGGTTATTTTGCTCCTGGAACTAACCTTGCTATACATGACATGGAAAAATATCCACTCCTCACTAAAGGATATTATATTCATAAGTTACAGGCTTAAAAGCAAACAAAATAACAGAGACAGAAAAGGGGGGGACATTTAAATGGAAAAATGTATTTGCATGTTTTTGACCATTTTAATATATATATATAATACTTAAATGATATCAGATTCAAATGGGATATGCTCTCAAGCAAAGTGTATAATGGATTTAAAATTTTACAGTTATGGTAAAGTGACTTTTTCTCTATCCTTCAAAATCCCTTACAACCAGCAGAAACGGCGCATAAATATATACGATACACACATTGCCTAGAAAGTTTTTTCTTTCTTTTTTTGTGGGGACAAAATTTTGCATGCAACTGTCAGGAAGATGAAAGACATTACCGAGGATATATTTTCCACGGATGAAATGTGCTTTCATAATTTTTGCTGAACCCCCCCCCACACACACACACGTAATTGCATGTATTGAAGTTCAAATGGAAAAACTCCATCACATAACAGGAGGCTATTGTGAATAGGACAAGGTTATAACAAATGTATATATTTCATCCATTCTTAGATAAGTTTTTATAGACTTACATATGATTTAGTTTTTAATTAAAAAAAAAAGTAAAGGTGTCCCCGCACTTGTAGTGCGAGTCATTTCCGACTCTTAGGGTGACGTCTTGCGACGTTTACTAGGCAGACCATATATATGGGGTGGGATTGCCAGTTCCGTCCCCGGCCTTTCTTTGCCCCCCAGCATATGCCGGGTACTCATTTTACCGACCACGGATGGATGGAAGGCTGAGTGGACCTCGACCCCTTTTACCGGAGATTCGACTTCCTCCATGAAAACCCTATTCATAGGGTAGCCATAAGTCGGGATCGACAACATATTTATTCTCAGTCACAGCTATCAATCTTGTTATGTTTCAAACATCGTATATTGTATGAGCCATGAAGAGGAATCCCATTGTTCTGGGCAGTGCCTGAAGTGAGGTGGAACAAGGCGGGAGGGCAGGGAAGAAGAAATATTTACTCCAACAGAGAACATGGATATTTGGAAGCTTGATTGTTGGTAACAATTACACAAGAAATGCCTTTTCATCTTTTCTTAAAAAAATTAAGTGTACACATTATTCAGCTGGCTTCTTTAAATGATAAAAAACAAATGTCCTCACCAGAGAACTGTAAATACCACAGAAGGCTAAAGCCACTCATTCCCACTTCCCTGAATAATCAGGTTATCATTGGGGAGGTATATTGCATAAAGTGTTGGACTAGTTCCGGAGAGTCCCAGATTGAAATTCCCACTCAGCCATAAAACCTGGTGATCCTGGACCAGTCATTTCCTCTCAGCCTAAAATGGGATGGGGAAATGATATGCCCAGTCAGAGCTCACTGGAGGAGAAGAGCAGGATAAATTTGAAAAAAAAGTCACCCTCATAATTGCACCAGTGTCTGGGCCTGGCCTTAAAAATATGTGCCACAAAAACAAGATCAGCATTGCTGGATCACCTCTTCTAGGGCAAGGGAGGAGGGTGATATTGTTTTTGCACCACATGCGTACTGTAGGTGCATAGCACACAACTCCAACTGCTAGATTTAGGTAACTTTTCGCCATACAGAGCTACCTGCAAGTTTGGTATGGGAGGTCCAATCAAAGAACCCATTGTTTGCAATGTGGATTGGTACAAATGTGGACAATACAGCAGATCACTGGAATGAGATAAAGGTAAAGCTCTTCACACATTAACAGATCTGTACAAATGATAAATAAGTAGTACCAAATGGCTCAGATTTTTAAGAGGATTGTTAGAAGCAAATTCAAGGGATAGAGTAAGTAGAGATAAAAGTCATCAGGTTTCTAACATTAATTTAGTCCATACATTTTCTTCTTTGAAGTTCAAGATATGGAAGATAGTGATATTAAACAAATTTAAGAACAGGAGAAACAGCGTGCATCATCTGGATTTTAATCTTTTTATTTTTTCCTTTATTAAAGACTGGGGAAAAACTGAGCATGAATTTGGCATTCTTTATACATCTTACTCATAGTTGGTTGCCTCAGGATTAAAATATATAAAATAGGTGAAGGAGGAATCTTTTTAATGGATCCAGCTTCAATTTGTGCAGAACATGCAAGATTCCTTGGTATACAGAATTCATTCTAAAAAACTCATCCTGCTTGATGATTTGGTATGCAAAGGCTTACCAATAGTCCAATACAAAGATCTGGCTTTCTCTCTTGGACATGTTTCTCCTCAATCTCAGGTGCCATACTATGCAATGAAAATAAATTTTGCTACACGGAATTTGTTCACAGGAATGAAAGCAATGAAGACTGTAAAGCACTTTGTGCAATAAATGTGTTATATAAAACAAAAGGTTTAATGACAGGTGTCTAAAGCCCAAATTGCATATCCAACAGAAATTGGTAGTGGATGGTTTGGTAGGGCAGAGCTGTGGAGCCACCCTCCCCACACTATAGACTCACTGCAGCTTACCTAGATGGTTCTGTGGTGGGGCAAGGTGTCAGCAAGGTTGGAGCTGTGGAAGAACTTCATATATTCCATAGTAACTATAGACTACGCTACCACAAGATGACTACCAAGTTAGATAGTCTTTAAAAGGGGATTAGACAATACATGCATAATAAGGCTATCGGTGGTAACTAGTCAATAATGGCTCCAAGGTCAGAAGCAGCAGTCATTGAGGAACAGCAGCAGGAGAGGGCTAATGGCCTCATATCCTGCTTTGAGGTTTCCCCATAGACATGTGGTTGGCCACTGTGGGAAACAAGATGTTGGACTAGATACGCCTTTGGTGTGAGCCAGAAGGGCTCTTTGTATGTTGGTGGTAAACAGAAATTGGCCTGGATTCTAAAGGAACTAGTTCTATATGCCCTAAAACAGCCTTTCCCAACTAGTTGTTGGACCACAATTCTCATCTTTCCTGACCATTGGCAATGCTGGGTGAGGCTGATGGGAGTTGTGGTCCAACAACATCTGGTGGCCCACTAGTTGGGAAAGGCTGCCCTAGAACAACATTTTCCAATCTTTGGATCATAGAATCATAGAACAGTAGAGTTAGAAGGGGCCTATATGGCCATCAAGTCCAACGGCCTGCTCAATGCAGGAATCCAAATCAAAGCATTCCTGACAGATGTCCAGATGTTGCTGGACTACAAGGCCCATAATTTCTGACCAATGGCCATGCTGGCTGGAGCTGATGGGAGTTGCAGTTCAACATCACCTGGGAAACCAAAGGTTGGGAAAGGGTGCCCTAAAAGGCTTTGGAGTTGTGTTTCTAAAACAGCAAGCCCTTATTCCACATTGCAAACCAATTTTGAAACAGAAAGGCAGTTTTCAAAGCAACTTGGAATATGGCACAGAGGTCTGCCGCTCAATGTGGAAAATATACTACTACTACTACTACTACTACTACTACTACTACTAATAATAATAATAATATACTGCTTATGTGCCAAAATGGCTCTTAAGTGGTTTATGTTTTTATTTATGTTTTTATTATTAAATCAGTTTGAAATGTTTCATGGAAATCAATCGATCAGTCTATGGTAATCAGTGTACATATTGGTTGACGGAGCATGCTGCTGCCTCAAAAGAGCTTACAATATAAAATCTCACACTGTGGGTCCTGGCCTTAAATTCCTCACCTGTGTGCATTACCTTTTTCAGTTTTTTCAGGGACAAGCAAAGTTTCGGCAATGTCCAAAGGTCCATTCTTGATATATTCAAAGTTGGAATTAAAAAACAGTGTATATTAGAGCACTTGTTATTGTGGAGGGTTTTTCTTAATGCTTTGCAAAAATTCTTTTTAAGTGCAGGAATTTGTATCCTTGGCATGTATACCTAGTACCACTGTTTACAACAATTGTTGGCCAGAGCTGTAGATGTGTTTTGACAAATAAAATGAAAACATAGGGGAACGAGGATATATATACATACCTCTCCCCAAATGGGACCCAGAAAATGTACAACTAGAACTCATTTGAATTCCAATCAACTATTCCTTTCTCACTTATCTCACTTATTCTCAGGAAAAGGGTTGCTTTGTAAATCAAATCAAAGAAATGCTTGTCAACAGCATACATATCATCTTAGCTTATCAGATGGTAGCAAATGGAATTATTTGTAGCGCTGCTTCTCTAAATATGTTGCTTTGGCACCATCTGGTGACTGCCTATGCTTACTGCCGGAAATTCCAGAAATAAAGCTAAATTCTACCTTTCAGTATATTGCAAACACACAATACATTCAAAATTAAGGTAATTATTATTTTTCTTTATTATGTGTCAAGAACACTTGGATTTGCTTGTGCTGGCTGTCAGCGCTGGGGCAACATTTGTCTAACTTCTGGCTGACCTGGAGATATCCCAATATAACTCCTTCAACCTAGCTGAGCCGGAGCGATGCTGCTCTGCCGGTGGAATTTAAACTGGTGGAACTTATGCCAGCACAAGTCACCAAAAAGGAGAGCCTTACACCTCTTTCAAACCTCTTTCAGCTCAGTCACATGACCTGGAAACCTGGTAGTACACCAGTAAAAATGGTGTTACTGGGGGTAATGGGCGTAGACAAATTCATGGAGAATAAGGCCGTCAGTGGCTACAAGCCATAATAGCTATGTAAGAACACGAGCATATAAGAAGAGCCTACTGGATCAGCCCACCCATCCAGTCCACCATCAAATCACTACATCCTCTACCAGCAAATTCCAGATCAACTGT
The DNA here is from genome assembly GCF_030035675.1 of Rhineura floridana. NCBI lineage: Eukaryota > Metazoa > Chordata > Lepidosauria > Squamata > Rhineuridae > Rhineura > Rhineura floridana. The sequence continues at coordinate 183,328,969 of NC_084483.1, forward strand.
GCCAAACTTATTCATTTTGTCTGTCCTATACCTTATTGTTATTTATTAATTTATTAGTTGATTGTTACCCAGAGTTCTCCAAGCAACATACAACACTATTAAAGTGCTACTAAATATATTATACCATAAAACAGAACCAAAAAACCCCCGTTAACAGCCACAGGAATCTTTGACAGCACACTAATAACAACAATATCAATCTATCAAAAGCTTGGGGGAAAAGATAAATCTTTACCTGGTGCCGAAAATATGTCAACAAAGGCACCAGGTGGACCTTGCTAAGGAGTGCATTCCACAGATGGGGGGCCACAACTGCAAAGGCCCTCTCCCTTGTCATCACTCTCTGAGCCTTCCTCAGAGGGGAGACCTGGAAAAGGGCCTCAAAAGAAGATCTAAAGGCCCAGGTAGGTTCATATTAGGAGAAACATTTCAGACGATATTGGGGTTCTGAGGCATAAAGAGCTTTAAATATCACAACCAGTACTTTGAATTGGGTTTGGAAGTATACAGGCAGCCAAATGTAACTGGAAAAGGATTGGTGTTGTATGCTCTGTTTGCCTTGAACCCACCAACAATCAGGCAGCTGCATTTGGCACGAACTGAATCTTCTGAACCAATTTCAAAAGTAGCCCCTTGTAAAATACATTTCAATAATCCTACCTTGAAGTTACCAGAGCATACATTATGGTAGCCAAGCTATCCCTATATAGACAGGGTCATAGTTGGGCCACCAGCCTAAGGTGATGGAAGGCACTCCGTGTCACCAGTGCTTCAAGTGACAGCAACCTCCTGACTACAAACCCGCTCCTTCATTAGGAGTGTGACTCCATCTAGAGTAGGCCATACACCACTCAATTGGTCAGAGGAATCACCCACATCTCAGTCTTGTCTGAATTAAGCTTCAGTTTATAGGTCCTCATCCAGTCCATTATTGCAACTAAGCACTGATTCAGCACATCCACTGCCTCACCTGCAGAAGATGTAAAGGAGAAATAGGGCTGTGTGCCAGCAGCATAACAATGACAATGCACTACAAAACTCCGTATGAACCCATTCATTGGTTTCATGTAGATGTTAAACAGCATGGGGTTCAGAACTGACTCCTATGGGACCTCATACTAGAGAACCCACAGAGCTGAGCACTGTTCCCCAAGAACCACCTTCTGGAACTGGTCATCGAAGCAGGAATGGAACCACCACAATATTCAGACAGTTGCCCCAGAAGGATATCATTGTCGATTGTATGAAAAGCCCATTATCCAGTTTCCTCTGGTAAGAGGATTTGTCAAGTACTTTTTGAAAATCCAAGTATACAATGTCACTAGATCTGCATATTTCTTAACATTCTCAAGTTCATACAGTATGCCACCTCTTTGTAGAAACCTTGCTGATTCTGTCAGGAAGGCTTGTTCTTCTGCAGTATCTGACATTTCTAAAATTAACACTTTCACCAATTTACTGGGTCAGAGGTTAAGCTGACAGATTTGCATGTAATTCGGAGTCTCTTTTTTTAAAAAATTGCATTACATTGGCCACCTGTTAGTCCTCTGGTAAAGACTTTCAATCCCTATCCTGCTGCCCTCCAGCAATCAAAATATGCACATATATTTGCATATCTTCCTATCTATCCAGCATCCATCAAAAACACAAATGCATCCAATATGTGCATGCAAATGCATCCATAAAAAAGCAGGAGTGCAAGTTTGCCTGATTACAAAGCACTTAGATACAACCTTCATGGCAGAATTTGGTCAACCAGTTGCCTTGATTGGCCAAACAAATCAAACATAAATTGCTATGAGGGGTGGCTCTTTTTCCTCTTTTAGGCAAAGGATGTAATGAGTTCACTCCCACAAGAGGCAGTGACGACCAACCACTTGAATGGATTTAAAAGAGGATTAGACAAATTCATGGAGGACAAGGCTATCAATGGCTACTAGTCATGATGGCTATGCTCTGCCTCCATAGGTGGAGGCAGTATGCTTCCAAATATCAGTTGCTGGTAACGGCAGGAAAGGATAGTGCTCTTTGCACTCAGGGTACTTCCCATGGGCATCTGGTTGGCCACTGTGAGAACAGGTTACTGAACTAGATGGGCCACTGGCCTAATCCAGTAGGCTATTCTTATGATGCAACAGAAATTCAAAACTATTCTGGAAACATTTCAGTTCTGTGCTTTCACACAGTTGCACAATTCTGATACTTCCTTGTTGTTGTTATATGCCTTCAAGTCCATTACGACTTAAGGTAACCCTATGAATCTTTTGGATATATTCATAGGGTTTTCATGGTAAGGGGTATTCAGAGGTGGTTTACCATTGCCTTTCTCTAAGCCTACAGCACCCAGTATTCCCAGGCGGTCTCCAATTCAATTACTAACCAGGCCTGACCCTGCTTAGCTTCCGAGATCAGATGAGATCGGCCGTGTTTAGGGTAGTATGGCCATAGGCTGATACTTCCTTAGTCCTGCTTAATTTTCCCCTGATACTGTGCAGCGCTGCAGCACTTCACCTTTTCAACACACTGCCACCACCCCACTCCAAAATCACCAAAGACTGAAGTTGAGTACAATGTGCTCATCAGGCCTGCCTTTCTGTCTCTAGAATGCAGCCACATGACCTTCATCAAACAGACTCAAGCCCCAGCAGTCAGATGTCAGGAGCTTAAGCCTCTACTCTTTTGAGAAGGCTAACCTTCTTAATTTATTTCTTACGTGTAGCATGTGCTCTTGCAGACCATGGCACAATTCTAGAAAAGCATAACCCATGTGTATGCCAAAACAGGTGAAATGTAACTCCACCTCACTCATTTCTTTTCTCTAAGGTAGATTCTCAATATTTTAAAGTTGTTGTTTTTTTAAATCCTTCCCTCTTGTGAAGCAAATGCACTCCCATCTAGTCCTCCACTAGCTTTAAATCCCCACTTGAGCTTGCTCAACACTTTTCATTATTCTCCTCATAAAGCAATGCAAACATTTTGCAAATACACACTTTCAAGGTTATGTCAAGGGAGCTCTTGTAATGTTCAGTGGATGAAAAGGACATGGATTTGCAACTGTATTTCTGCATGCATGCAAGAGGAGAACTGGATTTCAGCCCTGTCCTCAATAGACATCAATAGGAAATAGAAAGAACACGAATGCTTCTTTCTAACATGGTTTCTGTCAATGTGAAGAATTCTCCAAAAATTCAATATAAAGTAAAGCTTTCACTGTAAATTGAAACAACATATTGGGCATACAACATTTATCAGGTGCAATCAGGACTCAAACCATGCTAAGAAAAGCATCAATGTTGGGCCCTCCTTTTAAAAACAACTTTAATCCAGTTGGGGCGTCAGAGGGGAAAAAATATAAGAACACTACAGATATCTAAGCACCATGAATGTAGGAACTGAACAAGTCAAACTATCGTTGGTGGTATATCGCATCAGCTAAATTCTACATAATTCTAAACCACACCTGCTCTTCTCAAAGGCAATTTCTTGCCAATTTCTTTTTGACAAAGTCAAACATATATTTTTTTGCCACATGTGTGCACAGATAAATATATGAATTCAACTCCAATTAGGTTAGCAAAATGTTGGACTGACAGTTTGCACTGCAAGAGCCAAACCCAGCCCCAGCGCAGAAGGGCCCTAGAGGCGATGCAGCGGCATCCACTTTCCCCAGGTCCCAATTTGGCAGCTAAACCTGAGAATGAATTTGGAGGCCAGCTATGGGTCAAGAGAGGTGGCATTTGGCTCAAAAATAATGCATCTCAGACATGGAGTGTCAGTCTTTCAGTGTGCCATCATCCTTGGTAAAACCCCATCATGGAAAAATGCATGTATTTTCATTTGTTTGGGAGAAAAGCATCATGATTTGACACACAATTTAAGGAAGGTTGGATTTATGCCCAATTTTATTATTTTGTTAACCTTAGGATCTTTTAGAATAACTCATATATCAAATACTGACATATTTAATCATTCTCTCATATTCTGTGGAGCTCTTGAAATCCCTCTTCACAATAACTTTTTAAAAGAGTCAAGGAAAGTTCATGCAAAACCATTTTTAAATTTTTAAAAAATCAGAGTACCCTGAAACTTGAGAAATTAAGAATGTAATGCCCTAATACGGTATTCCTTTTTTGCCCACCAAACACTCACTTTTGATATTCTCTAACCTTCAACTTTATATGGTGGAAATCATATTGGTTACCTGTCTACACTAAGGCAACCATCTACATGGTCCAGTAAAACAGTTTTATAAAGAAAGGGTGCAAGCAAATAGTTACAAAGCTGAAAACTAGTATATTGTATAAGTAGAGCAAATACCAACAATATTGCACCAAAACTCCTACTACACCCCAGTGGAGTTTCAGCTACATTGCCACCACTTCCACTTGATAGTGTTCATTTTCTATAGTATTATTCCTGCAATAATAAGTCTTTCACCACTTGCAATAATATTTCTTTGACTTAAATCCAACACAGAATTAAGCGTGCTTAAGCCCACTGATTTCAGTGGGCTTAAGCAAGCTTAATCGTGTGGTGGATTTAGCCTTTTATGTTTCAGGCATAAGAACTAACAGTGGATATCAACATCAAATAGCCCACTCCATCAGATGCATCCACTGTGGACCGTTATGCTTACTGATTAATAAAGCTTTAAGTGATAACTAGCCTATAAACCTGACAAAAAGGGACTTTGAAACACTCTGTTCAGCAAGTAAGGCTCAATGACGGGATATACTATCAGCTGTAAGGTGTTGGCAGGTTCATCTTGCATGCTGGCTACAGAAAGTGATACGTGTGTGAAAATGTACACAATCCCTCAGCAGCCATCTATATCACATGTGGAATCAGAAGTGCAGATTTGTGTCATGCTTAAGGGTCTCAAAGGAATAATTTGAATTATTTTGTGCATGCTTGGTCCACAAACTGCGGTTAGTGCAGAATGCTGAGCATAATTGCTGATAGGTGTGAGAGTGTCATGGACCCTGCAGGGGACTCCTGGCAGACTGGATCAGGAGGAAGAGGAGGAAGAAGAATGAGATCCTGGGGAGGGGCTCAGTAGACTGCAGCAGAAGGGAGAAGAAGCAGGAGAAGGCTTCAGCACTTTTGACATTGACAACTCCGCCCCTGTAGCTCCAGTTACAACTGAAGAAGAGCTGTCGGACATTCAGCTGGCCCCTGTCCCACCTCTCAGCACTGCCTTGTTGCTCAAGCGACCACTCGCACCTCCTCCCAAGGAGGTGGAGGAATCAGAGGCTCAACCAGAGGCAGAGTTAGAGGAGGATCTGACTGAAGAGCTGCTACCATCACCAAGGACATGCCGGCTGATGTGCACGTGCCAGCAAATGGTGCCAGCTTTTCAACCTGTTCACAGCAGTACTCGGTTACTCGCACAGTCCAGTTCAGAAAAACCTTCCCCACACAAATAGAAAGCCTGCCCCAAGCCTATTTAAAGGGTTTCTAGGTATGTGACTAATTGGTGCAGTAATGTCTTTGTTTGAGTAGCAATAACTAGTTATGCTGTATAGAGATGCAGAGTCCTGTATAATCTGTAAAATGATCTATGAAATGCTCTAAGCTGAGATTTCGCATTAAACATAACAGAGAAAAACACACCAGTGAGCATGAATAGGAATCCAACAAAAGTGGCCAGGACAGAGACTCTGTCACCATATTACACCTCTGCTGAAGGATCTGCGCTGGCTGCCACTTTGTTACCAGGCCAAATTCAAGGTGTTACTATCAGAGCTTGGAAGATTACTTTTAAAAAGTAATAAATTACAGTTACATGGCCCAAAAATGTAGTAATTACCGTTACAATTACAATTGCTCTGAAAGTAGCTGCTTACTTTACTTTTTCTCAAAAGTAATCACTACAGTTACATTTCAGTTATTTTTTAAAAAAATGCCTACAAGGTGCTGGCCTTGGCTGCTTGCACATCTAAGTAGCCTAAAACAACATTAAAAATAAGCACACACAGAGAGAGGGTAGTAGAATAAAAAAAATATCCGTCACATTAACAGAATGGTATAATATAATCTCACATCCCCCCACCCCACCCCACCCCCAGCAATGATGATACCCCAACACACATATTTGTTGTGGTTATATGCCTTCAAGTCAATTCTGACTTATATATATGTTACCTCCATTGCCATATATATATATCCAGTCTCGCTCTCCACCTCCTCCCTCATTGCCTCCTAGGCACCCATTCAGCACGAAGGAAGAGCGACGCTGCACAGAAGCCCAATTTGAAGCACATGATTTTTATCCACAAATCAGAGGAGCAGAAGACTTCCCCTGCTCCCCCTCCAAAGTAATGTCCAAAAGTAATGCTGGAAACATTACAATTACTCCTCATAAGTAATGAAGTTACTACTATTACCAGCAAAATGTAATGAAGTTACCCACTCGTTACTCAAAAAAAGTAATAAATTACAAGTAATTCGTTACTTGTAACTTGTTACTTCCAAGCTCTGGTTACTATTAGCATATACAGTCCTTAACAGCTTGGGACCAGTTTACTTGAAGGAGCTCCTTACCCCATATGTGCCCATTTGGCTGCTTCAATCTGTCAAACTGGCAAACTTTTATAAGTGCCACGTAATGTTCATGAAAGAAATCTATCTTTTATTGTGGTAGCACCTATTCTCTAGAACTCTGTCTTACACAGGTGCCTTCTATGTACTGTTTTCAATGACAGCTAAAAACTGTTTTCTTTAGCCTACCCAGCCATGTAATTTCCTGAAGTATATTTGTCTTTAAAAACTGTCGATTTCATCTATGTTTTGATCAATTTATTGCACGTGCTGTTTTTAATGCCTGTTTTTGCTGTTTTTATTAATATTCTTGATCAAGCTGTATATAAATCTTGCTAAATAAAAACAATAAAATGTCAAGAGAAAAAATATGTTTCCCAGGAGAAGGAAGAGGAGGAGGAGGAAAGCTGCCTTATACTGAGTCAGACCACTGGTCGTTCTATCTAGCTTGATACTGCCCACTCTGACTGTCAGTGGCTCTCCAGGGTTTCAGGCAAGGGATACTCCCAGCCATACCTGGAGATGGAACCTGGGACCTGCTGCATGCAAAGCAGATGCTCTACCACGGAGCGATGGCCCTTCCCCAAAGTATACAGAAAGTATACTAACAGCAAAGAACAGATACCTACTACAGAGAAGGCATCATATTTCTGACTTAACTGTCTATGGACACTTAATTTGTCAACCTGTTATACTTTTCTGGTAAAATAGTAGCTAAAAAATAAATGTCAGTCAAGTTTGGATCCATGCAATTACCACAGCCAGATCTGCAGTGCCAAATGGTTACGATATAGCTCACTTTCTTTAGAAGACATGAAGTTCCAACTATGCAGATAGAAGACACAATCAAAATATGCAAGGATGCATTGGCGTTCAGTCCGGAACCGCTTTCCAGCCACATTAATAAAACGTCAGGAGGGATGGCAAACCACACCACACACTTAATCCAGTACCCTTATAACTGTTTGATGATAGCATTTGAAAAATTGATAAATCGGTGTCAAGGAAGATAATGGAGACCTATGCAGCATTTGCAGAACAAATGGCTCCAAAGGTACCTTAAGTGACTCATATTTGCGGAAGGTCTATTTTACAACTTGTCCTGGAGCATTTCATAAGAAACGTGAAACAAGATCCCAAAGACATTCCGTTTCTGCAAGCAGAAGCATAACTGCTACGATTCTATTATTTATGCTGCTGCGTGAGCTTGTGCACAAGCATTTGCGGAGTATTTTCTCCAAGTTCATGGATCTTTGGATGAAACTCATTCCACATTGTGATACCAGGCCCACTAAAATTGACTACATATTTTTGAAAGTTTTTTGTTCACCACATGTATGGACAACTCTTAAGATAGTGTAACCAAATTTTTCATTATGGTTCCTGAGATCAAAGAGCAGGTTTTTGGCTATGCCTGGGTATTATCATCATCATCATCATCATCACTACTACTACTACTACTACTACTACTACTACTACTACTACTACTACTACTACTACTACTACTGAATTCATATTCCACCCTTCCTCCTGAAGGAGCCCAGGGCAGCAAACACACACAAAAATAACAAAAATAATTGTTCACCTTTTTGAATCAAGGTGCTTTCAAAGCCGCACTGATTTTAAGCACCGATTTCAAAAATGCACAGCTTTTTAAAGTTTCTTTCAATTCCCAAGAAACGTCTGGTACAAGACAGCTAGTCCCTTATAGGGTATCATTACTCATTTCTTGACAGATATTTACACACTGTACATCATATATTAAGCAACATTACATCAACCAGGCAATGATAATTTTCAATGAATATAGCACAGCAGAGGTGAAGAGCAACCGGGTCTATCGTCAGCAATGTATTATCTGATGACAACTTGAGAAACACCACCAAACAAAATTATTTTCTCAGCAATAAGTATAATAAGTGTATAAAAGCTTTGATATCTCACATGAGTAATGCTGACCATCATATTAACTGGATGATGCTGGTACAATGATTGGGCCCTTATGATTGCTAGGTGTGGTCAATATGTGATTGTGATTGATGAGGATACAGACTTGCTTGCACTACTAGTAATATATAGATCCTGCCTAGTGTGTTGTTTGTGCCAGCCTTTCTTCTGAAGAGCTCACCAGCACCACAAAGTAACAGAAAGTAAAGTGTTCCTTCATTGCTTGTGTTTATGCCCCTACAGAGTGTGATATAACATTAGCAATGTTCAGTCAAGGCAAGAAAAAGCATTCAAGCTCTTGCAGACACACTCATAGCTACATGCCAATCAGTTAAGTACTGTAAGTAATAAAACTTCACAATATAATGTCAGACAAATAAAACCAGTACATTCAATAATGACAGCACTGCGACGAACTTAGGTATTCTGACTATAACGGAGATCATTTCTATGTATTTTTCTCCATAATTTAACAAATACGTTAATTCATACAGTAATGGCCAGCCTGCCTTTCTAGCCAAAAAAATATCCAACGTGATGAAGTTTCTGCCTTCACATGCCAAGACCAACTCCACAGCAACTGTCATGTAGTTTTCTATGCTTGCTATGGCTCGTGCTCACACTAATGAGACTTTGAATGGAGCCAGATATTATATTTTTCAGAAGGTAAATGACTGTCAACCAAATAGCAGTCACGTTTCACATGGTTCCTTCTACAATGCTGTGTGGTGCAGCATCAGGGGAACGCAACCACCTCCCCTAAGTATAAATGGAATCACAAGAAATTCCAGCATCCAATGTTGTTTTCCTGTTCATGCCTGGATTTCCATTTGTGCACCAGAACTTCCCTTTCTTCACCTCTCCCAGCACCCCCCTCCCCAAATCTGCTCTGGAGGTTCCCCCAACTCTCCTAACCAGATTTTGGGAGTGAGGGCATGGGGGAAGAGAAGGTGGAGAGGAAGTTCTGTTGCACAAGTGGTAGTCCTTGTGCAAACAGGACAGCTTCATTGGATACAAACCAATGCCATAATTTTGATAATTTTGTAAATGATATTATTCAAAATTATGACATGGGTCATCTCCATCAAAGTTGCAAACATTATGAAAACATCTTTCATAGACTCACAGAATAGTAGAGTTGGAAGGGGCCTATAAGCCCATCAAGTCCAACCCCCTGCGCAATGCAGGAATCCAAATCAAAGCATTCCCGACAGATGGCTGTCCAACTACCTCTTGAATTCCTCCAGTGTCGGAGAGCCCACTACCTCTCTAGGTAATTGGTTCCATTGTCGTATGGCTCTAACAGTCAGGAAGTTTTTTTCCTGATGTCCAGTCGAAATCTGGCTTCCTGCAACTTGAGCCCATTATTCCTTTCCCGCCCATGTCTTCTTTTAAGGGCACTGCAATAAATGACAAGCTATTACACTTGCAATAATCTGTTTCCAGAAAAATTAGTGGGAACAGCAGGACAATTTTAGCGTCATAAAACTAAACCTCTCTGATATTTCACTTGGAAGAGGATCTTCCAGTACAAAGCACTACATCTTCCTCTGGCTTTGTAATCCAAACATAGCAAACTGTGCAACTGTGACACTGAAATCCTTTATCCATTCATCTATGAGCCATGCCCTCAGCACATCTCTGCAAAGAGAAGAACAATCAGATACCTGTCTTCATCTTGTCAGGAAATGATGACATTTTTCCATAGAAAAGGGTCCAAATGGCAGGTGTCAAAGACCTTTAGCTTCACATGCGGTGCTAGGAGGCAGAAAAAACAACAGCTGTGTGTGGCCATATCAGAACCACACAGTAGCTGCCGTAAGAATGCATATCTGAAAAGAGCAAACCTCAGAGTCTGTTAAATCAATCTAGTGCCAGATGCTGTTATCAGAACAAAGCTGGTGCTGGCAATTCATCTCCCAGCAGAAATACACATCCTAAGTCAGTGCCAAAAAGAGTAGTCCTGAACTGGCAGGTCTTGTGGTTAAAAGTTGACAGTTACCTGCATTTGCCCTCACCCATTGTTTTCTATTGACAGCATGAGAACATAGATGCCATCTTAAGGAATAAAGCCACTGTGATTTGAAGCTTCACTTTCCTTACTGAAAACAGCACCATAAATATGAACTTGCTTAGTTGACTTCTAAATTAATCATCCAGCTAACCAAAATATTTTTCCCGATTTATACTTTCAGGCCCTATAACAAATCATGATCAAACCATGGATTGTGTTAACAATAGTTTAGAAGCCAAAACACATTCAGAGTTTCCAAATGTATGACAGGCAAGCCATGGCATAGAGATGCTTACCTAATTTTTGTTTTTCTGTCTTCTCAGCACTCAGCTCCCTAAATTCACTCCTAACTCCATAGCACAAGTAAGCATCTTCTGGAAGCATAGCAATGACCATAACTCAGGTTTGTCCAAGCATCACACCAAACCATGGCTGGCACAAACCACTGTTTGCAAATCCACTTCAAACCATGCATTGCCAGCTGATCACAAATCATAGCTGGAAATTCTGGTGTTACACCAACCCACAGCTTAGTCTGCATTCATTTCTATAGAACAGGGCTGGCTAGCCTTCCAAGTGTTGCTGAACTTCAGCATCTATCACCCCTGGCCTTTGGGAAACATATGCCCCTGTCTATACTCATTAAAGACAACAGTTCCCTTGTAAACTGTTAGAATGATTGTGCCATGTATCCATTGTTGGCTTTAGCCTATATTAGTCTATGTTTATTTGTCTGATAGTAATGGGATTTTATTGATTGTTTTTAATGTATTTTAGTGATTGTAAACCACTTTGTGAGATGGTTGTTCTGAAAAGCAGCACATAAGCCAAATAAAAAAATGCACATATTAGCTTGCCACATAATGTTTGGAATGGCCCATATAGAACAAAGTCAAGTTGTAGTAGTAGTAGTAGTAAAATTTCTATCCCACCCTTCCTCCAAGGAGCCCAGGGTGGCAAATAAGGGACAAAACTCTAAAAACATCTCAAAAGCAAAACATCTTTAAAAATCTTAAAAACAAAAAATCTTAAAAACATCTTTTTTAAAGCAAAAACTTTAAAAACATCTTTAAAAGCAAGTAGTTCTTAATAAATGGTCCCAAGTACCCCCTTAGAGAAGTGAATCTCAAGTTGCTTTTGAAGCTCAGAGGAAATTTAAGAACTGTGTGTGGTATGACATGGAGGCCATCTGTCCAAAGAAGAGAAGTTAAAAAAGAAGTCCCAGTGGACACGTGCAACCCCTTAGGCATGCCTCAGATGGCCCATTGGTTCCATTCAAACCTAACAATCTTTATGAATCAGAGCAAGGATCCAGTTTGGCTTTCTTGTTCTTCAGGGAAGCATGATGCATAATTTGAGATCATGACAATGGTACAGTAAGGTTGCTTTGCTTTTCATTAAATGCCTCCATTATTTTATTTTAATTAAAAGAATACCAGCTTCAAGATGTCCGGATATTCTGAGAGGAAGGTGATACTCTGAGAGACTTGGGCGGTAATCCTAAGCTTTCTTACTTGGAAATATGTCCCCACTGAAATTAATGGGGATAAATTCCATGTAAACATGATCAGGAGGATCAGGGTGTTTGAAACAAAATTCTTGGCTAAGAGTAAAAACCAAGCAACAGGAAATATGGCAGAATATATGGCTATTTTTCCCCAGTAGTAATCTTTATTTCATTAGCTTTGGCCTCTCTTGTACATTATTCCACACGGGACAGGGACTGATGCAAGTTAGTTTGGCTTTACACTATTTTTCTCTATGGAGGCATTTTCAAATTTAGAGACTGACCTCTTTTTGACAACTACTTGCACTCTGGAAACGTTTACAAATGTAGCCCTTGCTTATGCATAGTATTAAGGCAGGGTTTATCAAATTATGGCTTATTAAACCATAGCTTAACTAACTCTGTCCAGCAGCTTAACTATAGCTAGTTTATTGTCAACAACCTATGAACTAAAGCCGTGGTTTGTTGTTGGCTTACGAGCCTTGGTTTAACTATGGCTTGGCATTAATTGCCAGTCAGGCCATTATGACACTTAACTTTTCATCTTCTTCTAAGAGACAAATGTATGCTACTTCATGACTGGGGCAACATACTAGGATCACATGGCCCTTTTGTTGTATCAGTTGCACCAACTTCCAGGCTGTATCCAAGTGCAATTCACAGTGCTGGATATTTCCTATAAAGCCCTAAAGGGCTTGGGACCAAGCTGCTCAAACAACTGTCTCCTCTTTTGTGAATCTGCTGAGCCTTAAGATGAGCTATTGCACTCCTCATGCATGTGCCATTTTTTTCTGAGGCAAGGTCAGTAGCAACACATGAGAGGTCTTTTTCTGTGATAACAACCCATATATGGAACTCGGGGTGGGGGTTAAAGCAGATTTTGCAACTGCACAAATTTCCCGTCAGATACCCCTCAGTACATACACGGGGGGGGGGGGGGCAAAAGGAGACAGGCTATAAAGTTTTTAAATCCAGAAAAATAAATACAATTCTGCATTCCTTATTTGACTTTGCTTATCAAATGCCAACAGAATGATCCAACAGCGCTTTTATTCCTTACCATATCTGTATGACAGAAACAGACTGCATGATTTTTAAAAATCCTGCCCCATCCGTCATAAAGAATATCACTGTTTGCTGGTAGGCAACAATGGGAATGGGCATATCCAGTCAATACATTTAATGTTCAGCAGAACAGCAAGAGAAGAGAAGGCTCAAAAGTGAAACTGCGTGTTCTGCTAGAAATATATCGCTGTGGAGTGAAAGAAAAGGAACAAAAACCAAAGAACAGAAAACAAATATATGACCAAATATATGTGGTGGGAGAGGCAGAGAGCCAAACCACCCACCAAAATATTATATATAAAATGTTTCTTCAAAACAGCTCCTGAAGTGTTTCCCACCAGTCCTAAAAATTTAACAGTCAGGAAAGATTATACTGATAGCTACAAAGCAACATAAATGGATTCCACAAAACACTCTAAAATCCTGCCATTGTCTTCCTTCAGGCCTCTTTTTCTGCCTTCTCTACCATTCCTTTGTCAGAGTTCTAAATATTATTTGTGCCAGTTATCAAACAAAGATGCTGATCTGAATCCAAACCGGCTCCAAATATCAGGAAATCTGATCATCGCCACTGCTCCGCTCCCGCCAAGACAACAGAGCAGAGATACAACCCTGCTTTCAGAGATCACACTTACTTCACATTAAAACAGTGTTAAATCAGCCCAGGGTGTTTCAATGACATCATACATTCAATCACGGTAGATCTTCAGACATTGGTTTAGTGCACCTTAGGAAATGATAAAACACAGGGCCTAGACAGAAATCCCTGGAAAGAGATGAATGCTGTATTCAGCCAGATCAGGACCAAACAATATATGACATGGGAAATCCACAATTAGGACTTCCTGAGGGTTTCTGTCTTATAAACTAGCAGACCCAAACAACTGCTTTGAAGATCAAGGAAGTGGTTAAAGGGAAGGGGTATTGTAACTCTTTCCTCCTATGTCATATCCCCAATTTAAATCCCACCAACCCCCATTCTTCTATTACATCAATGTGGGAAATAGCAGCATTGGGAGTTATTAAGATTAGTGGAATGGCATGGAAGAAAAGGGTCAAATCAGAAACCAGTATTGTTAGGCAGCTGTGGCGGCTTAAGCATCCCAGCAAAGGCCATTACTGGTGTCATCTATGGGCCACACCATTTAAATTTTCCCACTTTGCCTTCGAGTGCTCATCACGGGAAATTTAAAATGGCAGCCATGGGCCCACTGATATAGAAGGGATCTCACTGTGTCCAGACCCCCTTAGAGATGCGAAGGCCCAGGAAAAAACTGGACAAATTCAGGGAGGGGAGGATTTTGGGGGCAGTTCCCAGACCTTTACATCTTTAGGCCCTCCCAGATCTGAAGCTGTCCCTGGGCTGTAAATCCCCTGCCCCTATGACTCTTCTCCACTCTTAGAAGTGGCTGTGTGGGTCTGTTAATTAAATTGGGTTTTATTTGTTTTTTAGGAAAACATAACAACAGATCTTCCATGTTTCTTTCTGCACAAATTAGGGGGGAGGCACAAACAGACTCAAGTCTGAGACTCAGTCCCTTTTATTTTGGATTCAGAAGGCAACATGTGATCCACCCCAAAGCTAATGTACACATGGAGACTATGTGCACATAGATACTTGATTTACCTGTAAAAAAATGGATTTGGTTGCGAAATTGTTAAAATACTAAATCTTGAAACAAAGCAGTCACCACCAAAGGTGGGCATTGTTGGAGAGGCAAACACTGTGTCCATCATCCTGAGCTCCTTGGAAACAGGATGGGATACAAATGTGGAAAACAGAAAGGAAGAGCTTCTACAGATGCCCAAGTTTTCCAGAGTTGTAAAGATGTCAACAGCAAAGTGATCCTGCAGCTTTGACCTTGACAGCAAACCATGTCCGACCTTTCCAACTTCAGATGCACTTGTCATATATTTTGTTATTCTGCTCTTTCAAAGGATTAGCCCACGAACTCTTAACTTCCCTGCACCTTGCCACTCACTCTTACCCAGTATTAGTATGAGTCCGAATCTGCAATCATAATCCCGCAGCACGGGACGCATTACAACAGCCTGTTCCCAGGAAATCATGGCCACTGTCCCTAAGCCTGGCAGACACAGCAAGCATGTTTAGAGTTGGGGTGTGCCATTATACACACAAATGTTATTTTTTTTTTCAATAATTTTTATTCAAATTTTCATAAAACATACAAGACGAAATCATAAAACATTCAAAGACAAAAAACAAAATCAAAAATAGTTAAACAAAAAAAAATAAAAATAAAAATAAAAATAAAAAATAAAGAGTAAAATATTGACTTCCCATTTGTCAAAGATCAGATCAGTTATAAGTCTATAATATATAACAATCCTGTCTCTTAAGTCATATTATAAAATCACTTTCCTCCAATAGTTATCTTACTTAATCATCAAATCTCATAAACATTACTTTATTCTTTCCACAAAAAGTCAAAGAGAGGTTTCAATTCTTTAAGAAATATATCTATCAATTTTTTTTTCCAGATAAGCATATCGATTAATCCATCTCATTACTAATTATGATAATCTTATTGTCATAACCATAGTCAAAATAAACATTTCAATTAATCCATCACATCAGAATCTGTTAGGTTCAGTAATTTCAGTAGCCATTGTTCTATTATCCCTATTAGTTCCATTTTCCATCTTCCATCTTCAGTAGTCTTGTTAAGTCCAGTAATTTCAGTATCCAATCTTCCATTATCAGTATTCCATAATAATCTTGCTGTCAAAGCCATAGTCATATAGTAAGAGTCTGATGGGAATTACCTCTATCCCAAATATTTTCTTGCCATCCATTCTGAATAGGTTGCTGAAATACTGCTGTAAAATCATATCTCTGTTCTTTTTTTCAAAATACACTGGGTCATCTCTTGAAAGTTTTTCCATTGTCACATGGCTGCAGTTAATTCCATAGATTTTCTCTATATTGGGCTCCATCACGTCATTCCAGTCCAGAAGATTATCCATGCCATTGATAACTTTATCTCTAGAATCTTCATTAATTTCTTCAGAGATAACATTGAGTTCCAAACAATAGATTTTATTTCTAAAGTCCATAGACTCCAAATCTTTTTCCTGTTCCACGTTTGTTCCAATCTCCGGGGTCTCCTCTCTCACAGGGACCCCTGTTCCAGTCTCCAGGGTCTCCTCTCTCACAGGGACCCCTGTTCCAGTCTCCAGGGTCTCCTCTCTCACAAGGACCCCTATGTCTTTAATCTCCTGTGTCTCCAAACAATAGATTTTATTTCTAAAGTCCATAGACTCCAAATCTTTTTCCTGTTCCACGTTTGTTCCAATCTCCGGGGTCTCCTCTCTCACAGGGACCCCTTCCAGGGTCACCTCTCTCACAGGGACCCCTATATCTTTAATCTCCTGCGTCATTTTACTCAATTCAATTTTCAACTCCTTACAACCCTGTCGCAGGTTTTGTTTCGTTATCTCAATCTCATCCATTATTTTCTGAAACATAGTTATTTCCAGATTCTCAGCCACTTTCTTAATTGCCATTTTAAAAGAAAAATATAGGAAAACCACTTCTTATTTCAGCAACAATTGGGTTAATACTCCAAACTTGGTGACATCACAGTATAAACAGAGCAGACAGCCTTATCTCTCCATAGTTAAGTAAACAAAATGCAGTTCCCAGGATCGAAACAATTAATGGCAGTCGTCAGAAAACAGATTCGTCAAAATAAAATAGACCAAAAAGAGAGTAGTCTAAAAATCTGGAATAGAAATCCCTCTTCTGTGTATATCTTTAGAATGCAAATCCAGGACAGCTTTTTGCAACAAAAACAGAGATAAGCTATTAATTAGTGCGTAGCAGAGAGAAGTTATGGCTCCCCAGTGAGATGTCAAAAACCGATCAATCTGGCAAATCTCTTTTAAACAGCAACAATTTAAGTCAAGTAAAAGAAAAATATAGAAAGAAGGGTGCTTGCCTGTTAGTGCGTTCTCTCTTAGAAGATAAGATGAACGTTCGCTTTATCAGATAGAGCTTGCTGTTGAAAATCCGTCCCACCTTCGTCGGCTGGACCTCGTCCCATAAATTAATGAGATCTGGTCGTCCCAACAAAAATAGGCTTTGAGGTTAATCTCTTCGTTTCTCCCTACCCGGGAGAAGTTTAATCAGTCAAAAAAAAAGAAAAAACTGACTGATATATCTGAATAAGCTTCTTTTGAGGCAGGAGCCCGTCTCAAAAGCAGGCACAGGCTAAGTCACCCTTCCCGGAAGTCTATACACACAAATGTTAATGTGTAGTTCCGACAACTAGCAAGTGAAAATGCAGAAGCTCAGCTGAGACCCTTTCTCAAGTACCCTTTTAAAACCTTGCTTGTTTTCAATGAAAAATATCAGCCAAAAGGGAGGTTGGTATAAGCCAACAGTCTCCAAGCATGTCAAATGCATAGAGTAACTATGGAGTGAAGTCAGAGGCATTAGCAGGGAAGAACACAAAAAGACAATACCTCTGCTTAAAAAGAGAGAAAGACCTCAATGGATGACTGAAGAAACTCTTAAAATGGTTAAAGAGAGAAGGAAAGCAAAAGCAAGAGGAGATAGAAACACAGTCAGAACCCTAAATGCAACAATACAGCGACTAGTGCGTAGGGACAAAGAGAACTATTACAATAGTTATTGTATAGAAATACAAGAGAACAACAAAAAGGGAAGAACAAGAGCCTTGATCCAAAAGATTAGAGAAATGAAAGGGAAATTTAAACCAAGAGTAGGGATGTTGAATAACCAACGGGGGAGCACACTGACTGAATGAAATGAAATAAAAGGAAGACGGAAGCAATACACTGAAGAACTCTCTAAAAGAGAAGCCAAGATGACAGATTCATTCACGGAAGAACCGTAAGATGAAGAACCAGAAATTTTAGAATGTGAGGTGAAAGCTGCTCTTAAAATATTTGGAAGAAACAAATCACGGGGAACAGATGGCGTACCAATAGAGTTGCTACAAGCTACTGAGATTGAATCTGTCCAAATTTTGTCAACAAATATGGAAAATATGGCCCACAGACTGGAAGTGTTCAATATATATCCCAATTTCAAAGAAAGGGGATCCCAGAGAATGCAGTAACTATTAAACTATTGCCTTAATAGCCCATGCAAGTAAAGTAATGCTCAACATTCTACAACAAAGGCTCTTTACCATATATGGAGCAAGAAATGCCAGACGTCTAAGCTGGATTTAGAAAGGGAAGAGGCACCAGAGATCATATCGCAAACATAACGTTGGATAATGGAACGGAACAAGGAATTTCAGAAGAAAATCACCCTGTGCTTTATAGATTACAGCAAAGCCTTTGACTGTGTAGATCATGAAAAACTATGGAATGCTTTAAAAGAAATGGGGGTACCACAGTATCTGATTGTCCTGATGCACAACCTATACTCTGCACAAGAGGCTACTGTAAAGACAGAATATGGAGAAACTGATTGGTTCCCCATCGGAATGGGTGTCAGACAGGGGTGTATTTTATCAGCCTAGTTGTTTAATCTATACGCAGAACATATAATACGAAAAGCGGGATTAGACCAAGATGAAGGAGGTGTGAAAATTGGAGGGAGAAATATCAATAATTTAAGATATGCAGTTGATACCATACTACTAGCAGAAACCAGTAATGATTTGAAATGTATGCTGCTGAAAGTTAAAGAGGAAAGCACAAAAGCAGGGCTACAGCTGAACGTCAAGAAGATGAAAGTAATGACAACAGAAGATTTATGTAACTTTAAAGTTAACAATGAGGACATTGAACTTGTCAAGGATTGTCAATACTTCCACACAGTCATTAACCAAAATGGAGACAATAGTCAAGAAATCAGAAGAAGGACCAAATTTGAGACTCTACTTTGCTGCTTGTTGCTTATTCTGGATAAAAGAATGGATTGTATTGAGGAACAAAAGATTATTGGACTTGGAGGGTCATAACCTGAAGTGGGGATGGCATGGATATCTATGGTATGATAAAGTAAAAGTTAATGTGGATTTTAACAATCATTTTATAAGACGTCCTTTGTTGAAAATATGGAATAAATACAAAACAAGGTTTTTTTCGAAAATACCACTATGTGTTTCAAGTCAAGAAGCATTTTATAGAAGAGAAATGGCTGGAAAAGAGAAATGGTTAACTTACCAAGAATTATTAGAAAATGTGCATGGAGAATATATAATGAAAGAGAGAGAACAATTAATAAAGGAAGGATATAGTTCACAATGGTTTGCCTATTTACAATTGTTAGAAAGATACAAAATGGATAAAAAAATGTATGGGTTTGAAATAAATAAATCTGATTTTGAAGTAGATTTGTGTACAAATGATGAATGTATAATTGCAAAAATGTATAAATTTTTATTGAAAATGGATATGGAAGAAGAACAAGTAAAAGAGTGTATGGTTAAGTGGGCAAAAAATTTTGGTTATAATATACAAATGGATCAATGGGAAAATATGTGGAAAAAAGGTTTGAAATTTACATTATGTTATAATCTTAAAGAAGTTTTTTATAAAATGATGTATCGTTGGTATATGACACCAGAAAAGTTGTCAAAAATGTATAGTAATGTTTCTAATGTATGTTGGAAATGTAAACAACAAGAAGGATCTTTTTACCATATGTGGTGGTCGTGTAAACAGGCAAAATTATTCTGGGCACAGATAGGTAGGATGATGCAAAAAATTTTGAAGATAAATATTCAGTCAAAGCCAGAATTTTTTTTATTGGGCTTTATGGGTAAACAAAAAGAAAAGAAATATGGAAGAATAATATTATATATGATTACGGCAGCAAGATTATTATATGCACAAAAGTGGAAAATGGAATCAGTACCAACAATGGAAGAATGGCTATTGAAACTAATGGACTTAGTCGAGATGGACAAATCGACATGCCTTCTCAGAGAAAAAACGATAGATACATTTCTTAAGGAATGGAAGCCTCTTTTGGACTTTTTGTTGAAAGAAAAAAATGAAATGATGATAATGGGATTTGACGATTAATCAAGATAGACTATGGAAAAAAGTGAACTTTGTATGTTTTAGGGGTCAAGTTTGATATATATTATGTACCTATAGCTGATCTGTAACAAATCGGAAGTCAAGTTTTTTTTTGTATTGTTTTTGTTGTTTGATTTTGTTGTGTTTGTTTTATAAAAATTTGAATAATAAAAATTATTATAAAAAAAAAAGAAATCAGAAGAAGGCTAGGACTGGGGAGGGCAGCAATGAGAGAACTAGAAAAGGTCCTCAGATGCAAAGATGTATCACTGAACACTAAAGTCAGGATCATTTAGACCATGGTATTCCTGATCTCTATGTATGGATGTGAAAGTTGGACAGTGAAAAAATCAGGTAAGAGAAAAATCAATTCATTTGAAATGTTGGAGGAGAGCTTTGCGGATACCATGGACTGTGAAAAAGACACATAATTGGGTGTTAGAACAAATTAAACCAGAACTGTCACTACAAGCTAAAATGATGATACTTTGGACACATAATGAGAAGACATGATTCACTAGAAAAGATGATAATGCTGGGAAAAACAGGAGGGAGTAGAAAAAGAGGAAGGCAAAACAAGAGATGGATTGATTCCATAAAGGAAGCCATAGACCTGAACTTACAAGATCTGAACAGGGTGGTCCACGACAGATGCTACTGGAGGTCGCCGATTCATAGGGTTGCCATAAGTCGTAATTGACTTGAAGGCACATGACAACAACAACCTGTGACAGGCCAGGGGCATTGTGTGAAATCTCAAGAGGCAGTAACCTTTCAGAAGCTAAGCGGATCTGGACAACAGCTGTATGGACACCCAAGTGTCCCAAGTACACCAATCTGAGCTCCTTGGAGGAAAGAAGAGCTAGAAATCCCAAAATCTTTGATGTCCTGAGGACATCAGAAATATAGCTGGCTGGAAAACGTGAAATGACATTCTCAATTGCAGTGCTAAGGCTGTAGACCTCCCTGCCTCAGGATATCTGTTGAGCACCCTCTTTGAAGGCCTTACAAGTCAGACCCTGCAACAAATTGTTGTAGTGAGGACTGTCAATAAGATGGTTCTTTTTAACCTTTTTAATATCTATGTGCCTCTTCTAATCTTCTCTTCTGTAGAATGAGATCTCCACTGGGGAACAGCAGGCACCTATGGCCATTAGTGACCTTGCTAAGGGCTATTCAATATGCCATGCCTTTCTCATTATTGCAGAAGTTCCTGTAACTACTTTAAGTGAATGGTTGCAGCAAGTGAATTAGTGAGACAAGTCTCAGGATTACCAGCATGCAAGTGCCATGTCAAGAAGATTCACACAATAAATTCTTACTAGGATTATTCCAATAACTTATAACCCTGCTGAGTGTCCTTGGATTCATTTTAAGAACTCTTAAGAAATCAAAATGAGTTCAGAATACAAGAAAAACATCTAGGTTACGAACAGTAGGCTGACAGACTTCTTTTTTAAAAGGGGGGCAGCCAACATGGTGCCCTCCAGCTGGCACAGGACTCTCATCATTGCTTGACCGTGTTGGCTGGGACTGATGGGAACTGGAATCCTGCAATGTCTGGAGGGTCTCATCCCTGCACCATTTTAGTTACCTTTGCTTCAAAACAAAGTTATGACTATTAAAAAATATATCAGATCCACGTAAATGGACTGCTTATTTGAAGAGGTGTATTATGTTCTATAGTAAAGGGGAAAATCCATACAGAAATATCTTGAACTAAATGTATGCACATGGGCATACCTATGTAGGTGTCCCCATTTTATTTAATGAAAGGAACCTACCAGGACAAGGCAAGGAATCCAAGCATGGATTGGCTTCCTCCATGGAAATGATTTATTTATTTATTTATTAAATTTATATACCGCCCGACTAGCGATAGCTCTCTGGGCGGTGAACATAAAATAGTATAAAAATACAATGAATAACAAAATAATATTAAAATACAATCAACAATACAATAAACATTATTAAAATTAGATCAATGTAACTTAAAATGCTTCAGAGAATAGGAAGGTTTTGACCTGGCGCCGGAAGGAAAGCAGAGTCGGCGCCAGGCGTACTTCCTCAGGGAGACTGTTCCATAGTTCGGGGGCCACCACTGAGAAGGCCCTAGATCTTGTCATCACCCTCCGGGCCTCCCTGTGAGTTGGAACCCGGAGGAGGGCCTTCGTAGCAGAACGTAGTGCACGGGCCGGTTCATATCGGAAGAGGCGTTCCGCAAGGTATCGTGGTCCCGCACCGTATAAGGCTTTATAGGTTAATACCAACACTTTGAATCTAGCCCGGAAACATATTGGCAACCAGTGCAAGCTGGCCAGAACAGGTGTTATATGCTCGGACCGCTTGGTCCTTGTCAGCAATCTGGCCGCCGCATTTTGCACTAGTTGTAGCTTCCGAACTGTCTTCAAAGGTAGCCCTACGTAAAGCGCATTACAGTAATCCAAACGTGAGGTTACCAGAGCATGTACCACTGATGTAAGGTCCTCTTTACTCAAATAGGGACGTAGCTGGGCTACCAACCGAAGTTGGTAAAACGCATTCCTAACCACCGAGGCTACTTGAGCCTCAAGTGAGAGGGAAGAGTCTAAAAAGACTCCCAGACTACGAACCCGGTCCTTTAGGGGGAGTGTAACCCCGTCCAGGTCTAGGTCAGAAGTGTCAATAGGTGGGTGAACTCCCACTTTCATAAACAATTGCTTGATTGGGGTAAAAGGATGATCCAACTTACAACTACTGAGTGGATAAAGAAAGGTAGCAAGATATGTTTTGGTCTTGGTGTTGCTTGACCAAAATTATACAGAATAAACTCCACAAAGGAACTGCTATGTTGATCTCCCCGAAATTTCCCTTCCAAAGTTCTCCCTCACAGTAAAGGAATACAAGCACGATAAGGGTGTTCCAGTGAAGGCACATGGCTCAACCATTCCCCCAAACACTTCTTAACAGGTTCAAATGTCAAACAGTGTTTTATCAAATGTTAATTCTAGCGCATTCCAACCAAAAGCACTAAATAGCTTCCGATTTGCAGGATGACTAATTTGCTTACAGAAGAATTAATTACATTTAATTAAATGAGACAATTAAATTGTGCTAGAGAGGAAAAGGTTCATGTCAACTGCAAGAATACTTTTAGAAACAATGAAATAAGGACAGACACAGAAGTGTGTGCGTGGGGGGGGAATCAGCTCTTTTGAATAAGTTATTCAAACTGGCTTGGCTCCTGAAACCCCCACAAAGGTTCCCCAGATTCAAAACAAATTAGTTTTATAATGGAAAGACTCGTTTCAACTACAGATAGATAACAATTTTGTTTCCCATGCTGAATTAAAGACTTTTAAGGTTGTATTCAATGCTGGTCCTATCTAGAGTAGATCCACTGAAGTTAAGAAAAATGACTAACATAGGTTCATTTCAATGGGTCTGTTCTGAGTAGGACTTAGTTGAATATAACCCCCCCCCAAAGGCTATATGAAGGTGAAATCACACACAAGCATTTATAGGAGCAATTCAAAAATGCTGCTGGACAAAATGTTTTGTGTTTCAGGACTTCCTCTTTCCTCTGACTGTAAATAATATTTGGGAGTATCTCGTTTCCAAACCTTTAAAATGTCAAAACCTATCTGAGTACACATTTAATGCAGCCCAGTATATAGAAGTGTAACTGATCTAACCAATTTGTCACAAGGTCCATGAGAACTAGGTAGGCCTTTGCTTGCTAGACTACAAAAGTTAACATACTGGATTTTCATTAAGCATGTTTAAAATAAAGGCTTGCTACATAAGGCAGAAGAGTCTGAAGTCATTCATATGTATTAAGAGCTGGAAAGATATAAATACAATAGAGGCTGGCTAGTTAGGGTCAATGGGGCACTGCTCCACCAACCATAGTATGCCCTTAGTTGGCACCCATCTGCCTGCCATCTTACAACCAATCATGGGATAGCTTTGCCTGTCATTGGCTCAGGCCCCACCCACTGCTAATCTCCCTGCCTTCTCCCAATGGGAATCAGCCACCACTGAGTAAATATAAAAATCTACTGTTCTGCAAGAAGAGGGAAAGAAGCAACCCCAAGGCCAACCACCACCACCACCTTCACAGGCTACTTATTAGCTGAAACTGGGCCTCTTTTCCAGGCAGCCACTTAGAACCAACTGTCCTGTGCGCAGGAGAATGCGGAACAAACTAGGAAAAGGCCATAGCTGGTGGTACCACTGGAAAAGGTGGTAGAGCATGGGCTTTGCCTGTAGAAGGTCCCAAGCTCAATCCCTGGTAAGGCTGGGAGTGTCCCCTGGCTGAAACCCTGGAGAACCACTGGAGATTCAGTGTAGACAATGCAGAGCTAGATATACCAATGGTCTGATCTGGTATAAGGCAGCTTCCTGCAAACCTAAACTGCACATTAGGCTTAATGCACAGTGCACAGCTACATCTCTTGCTTTTCTTAAATTAATTATGGGGAAGTTATCAGAATTGCTGCACATAGGGAAGGGGGATGTTATTCCTTCCCTCTCCAGCTGCGATGTCTGTGAATATCAACCCCCAACTCATGTGGCTATGAAGCCCAGTTAAGAAATTTCCACAGGCATCAAACTCCCATTGGCTGCAACCTTGATAACAATCTCCAGCGCCTGGCAGCTGAAATCAATTTAAGGAAAAACAACAAACTTAGCTGCATGCTACACATAAGATGCTTAATGTGCTGCTGCTTGCAAGGGAGGGGTTCCATCCATGACTGAGTGAGACCAGCCCCACCCACCTTTGTGGCTGAAGCTATGGAAGAAGCTGCTGTCTGGGATTGTGCAGCAGGATTGGATGGAGAAGCCATTTCCCGGAGGGATTATGTCAGCTGGCACTGGACTGGTGCTCAGCAGCCATTGCTAATCAATTATGTTTGAATGATTATGCGCTTGCATTGGATTGCATTAATTATTGGTTGAATTGTTCACTTTTGCTTTACTCCTATGCTGTTACAATTTTTAAAATAAATTCATATTGATGAAAATGTTTACTTTCTAATGCTTTGTTATTATGGTGAGTCACATTGAGCTCAACATTGCAGTTGAAAAAGTGGCATGCAAATCATATAGGGTGTGATTCAACTAGCATGCCAAGACAACCCAAGGATTTCTTGCTTGCACAATAAGACTTACCCCCCTCTCTCCCCCCATGCACTCTGCACCCTCCCTAAATCTGTTCCGGCCGTTTGGGGGAACTCCTAGAACAGACTTAGGGGGCACATGGCAGGAGGAGAGGAAGGGAGATGTCCCATTGCGCAAGTAGAAATCCTTGTACTGATGGGATGGGATGTAGTACTATGTTTGATACAACCCATAGTCTGTTAGACAACGGAACAATGACAGCTTCCAACACCACCACCTCATTTGTTGCTGCTTCAAATGCTGGATTAATTTTAGCTCATGCTTATTTATTTCAGCTCCTATAACAGCTCATTTCATGATCTGTACAGAAGACTGCTCCTGGTCTTGTTTTCACCAAGAGTATGGAACTTCTCCATCTTCTGCTACCAATTATATAATCAATTTGATTCCTATATTCACCATTTGGTGATGGCCACGTGTACAATCATCTTTTCGGTTGCTCAAAAAATGTGTTTGCAAGAAACAAATCACTGGCTTAAAGCGAATTCAATAAGTCTTTCTCCTGCTTCATTTCTTGTCCTAGTTCTTCTCTGTTCCCTACTTTTGCATTCCAGTCCCCCATGATTATCAGCACCTCTTGTTTTGGTGTGTGATCAATTTCTTCCTGTACTTCTGCATAAAAGCTCTCCAATTCCTCTTCTTCTGTGTTTGCAATTGGAGCGTAGACCTGGATGATGGTTATGTTAATAGGTTTCCCATTTAATCTCACTGATATAACTCACTCAGACCTTGCATTATAGCTCCTAATTGCTTTTGCTACATCACTTCTCACTATTAAAGCAACCCCATTTCTTCTTATTTTCTCATGTCCTGCATAAAATATTTTGTAGTCGTCTGACTGAAAATGTCCCATTCCCATCCATTTTAATTCACTCACGCCACGTATTGTAATGTTGATACGTTCCATTTCTTGCTTGACAATGTCTAACTTTCCTTGGTTCATGCTTTTCACATTCCATGTTCCTACTGTGTGCGTCGTACAACTCCGGACTCTCCTTTTGCATCTGTGCGCATCAGCCTCTGGGTTTCCTTTCAGCTTTGACACAGTTGCATCATTAGTCACAGCGCTATTTGTCCTTTGTTCTTCCCCAGTAGTTCGGTGAGTGCCTTCTGACCTGGGGGTCTCATCTTCCAGCACTATCTCATGTTGCATTTTGGATACTCTGTTCATAGGGTTTTCATGGTAAAGGCATTTAGAGGTGGTTTACCATTGCCTTCCAGTGAGTTTGGGTGCATCTTAGTCTGGTGTCTCAGCTTTGACCATTCCGCCTTGGGTGCCCCTGCTAGGAGTCTAGCCTCTTGGTCTAGACTCCTGACGGCATTGCTCTTAGCTTCTTCAACACTCTCAAACCCCCTCACCACATTAAGGTGTGCACCCTAGAAGGGGATTACGACTTATGGCGACCCTATGAATCAGCAATCTCCAGTAGTATCTGTTGTAAACCACCCTGTTCAGATCTTGTAAGTTCAGGTCTGTGGCTTCCTTTATGGAATCAATCCATCTCTTGTTTGGTCTTCCTCTTTTTCTACTCCCTTCTGTTTTTCCTAGCATTATCGTCTTTTTTAGTGAATAATGTCTTCTCATTATGTGGCCAAAGTAGGATAACCTCAGTTTCATCATTTTAGCTTGTAGTGACAGTTCTGGTTTAATTTGTTCTAACCCAATTATTTGTCTTTTTCATGGTATGCGCGAAGGTCTCCTCCAACACCACATTTCAAATGAGTTGATTTTTCTCTTACCCGCTTTTTTCACTGTCCAACTTTCACACCCATATATAGAGATCAGGAATACCATGGTCTGAATGATCCTGCCTTTAGTGTTCAGTGATACATCTTTGCATTTGAGGTTCTTTTCTAGTTCTCTCATAGCTGCCCTCCCCAGGCCTAGTCTTCTTCTGATTTCTTGACTACTGTCTCCATTTTGGTTAATTACTATGATTTGGCTACATGACTTACACATCTAATCTTTCTCAGTGCTCACTGAGTTTTCCCTCAGTCTCTTTCAGCCTAACTATAAAACCACTTAGCTGGCTGATCTAGGAGCTGTTTGAAGTATTTGGGTCCAGTACAGACAGGCAACCAGTACAGATCCTGCAAAAACTGATGTTATATGGTTCCATGTTGAGGCACTGGTGAAAACTCTGACATTCTGTATTAGCTACAGTTTCTGGACCATTTTCAAGGGTAGCCCGAGGTAGAGCACACGACAGTAATCCAAACACAAGGTTAGCAGAGTGTACACTATTGTCACAAGGCTATCCCTATCCAGAAATGGCTGTAGCTGGTGAACTGGCTAGAAACACATAGTCTGTGCCACTGATACCTCCTGAGCTTCCAGTGACAATGCTCTGTCTAAAGGTATCTCCAAGCAACATATTATTTGTTTGTTTGTTTGTTTGTTTCCCGCCCTTCCTATGTGCTCCTTTGCAACTCCAACCAGAACAGGCCATTTCCCAATTCCCAAGCCCAAGAACCAACAAACACCAGTGCCTTCATCTTGTTGGGATTCAATTCCAGCTTATTAGCCCTCATCAAACCCTTTAATGCCTCCAGACCCCAGTCAAGCACCTGCACAGTCTCACATGGTTCAGTTAATATGGAGAAACAGACCAGAGTGTCATCTGCAGATTGGTGACACAGCACTCCAAATCCTCTGATGACTGCTCTCAGCAACTTCATGTAGGTATTAAATATGATAGGGGGCAAAATCCTGCTGGATCCCAAAGCATAACTGCCACAAGGCCAAGAGGAAATCCCTCAACACTCCTTTTTGAAAACAATATTGAAAGTAGGAGTGGAACCACTGCATCACCATGCCTCCAGCTCCCAACCCACTGAGATGCTCCAAGAGGATACCATGGTCAGTGGTATCAAAAGCCACTGAGAGAGATCAATGAGGATCAACAGAAACACATTCCCCTGACACACATCATCAACCAAGGTGACTAAGGCCATTTCAATACCAAAACCAAGCCTGAAGCCAGAGTTAATTGTGCCCAGCTAATTACCCTCCCCTATTATTTTCTATTTACTTCTCTTTAAAAAGAAATAAAAACAAACTAAAAAAAGAAAACAATGGTGGTACCACATCTGTTCACGGCACAACCTACTTACAGGTTCTACCCTATTTGGAAGCTGCAGCTAGGGCAAAATGCAGCTGCTAGGGTTCATGGGGGGAAACCCAGCTTTACATATATTACAAGGGTGTCGAAAGATTTGTGCTGGCAGCTAGAAACACATAGTCTGTGCCACTGATACCTCCTGAGCTTCCAGTGACAATGCTCTGTCTAAAGGTATCTCCAAGCAACATATTATTTGTTTGTTTGTTTGTTTCCCGCCCTTCCTACGTGTTCCTTTGCAACTCCAACCAGAACAGGCCATTTCCCAATTCCCAAGCCCAAGAACCAACAAACACCAGTGCCTTCATCTTGTTGGCAGCTACCAAGCCAAGTTCAAGATTTTGTTGTTGACATTTAAGGCCTTAAACAACTCAGGACCAGGATATCCAGCAAACTGCCTCCCCCAGCACAGATAAACCCCATCTTTTTAAAATCTTCGGGGGAGATCCTGCTGGTTGTTCTATGATCAGTGGATTGTCACTTGGTAACAAAGTGGGAACAGGCCTTCCCAGTGATAGCACCCAGCCTGTGGAATGCCCTCCCTTGGGCAATTTGTGAGGAGGAGACAGTAATGACTTTTAATCTCCTCTTTAAAATGTTTACCTAAGCTTTCCTGGACTCTGACTTTTAATTTTTAATTCTCTGTTTTGTACACTGTTCAGTTTTGTTTGCGATATATACTTTTGCTTTATTTCATTTTGGTTTTAGGGAATGTTATCGAAGGTTATTTTTTTGTTATTGGTTTATGTAAGCAACTCATATCATATTAAGCGGCATAATTTATATATATATATATATATAAATAAATAAATAAACAAACCTACCAGAACAGGGGTTCCCAAACTGTGATCCGTGGACCACCAGTGGTCTGTGAGCCTCATTCACAGCATATCCACATTAAATATTCACGTTGGTTTTAATTGTATTTTTATTGCATCTTTTATTTCTTATATTGCATTACAATTTGAATTCTACGGAATGTAAATTGTGATGCAATGTAATACAATACAAGAAACAAAAGAAGCAATAAAAATACAATTAAAAGTCATACAGCATCTAGTATACGGCATCACATTTTTTTTAAAAAAAAACCCATTAGGTAGTCCAGCAAGACCATCACGTTTTTAAGTGATCCTTGGGGGAAAAGGTTTGTGAACCACTGCACGAGTTCAAGTTAAAGATTGGTCATCTTATCACAGTGAGGTGAAAGCCTCCTTCTTCTGGTCTTTATTTCATTTATAAATAGAAATGGAAATGGACTGCCTTCAAGTCGATTCTGACTTATGGCAATCCTATGAATAGGGTTTTCATGGTAAGTGGTATTCAGAGGTGGTTTACCATTGCCTTCCTCTGAGGCTGAGAGGCAGTAACTGGCCCAAGGTCACCCAGTGAGTTTCATGGCTGTGTGGGGATTTGAACCCTGGTCTCCCAGGTTGTAGTCCAACACTCTAACCACTACATTATAGCCAACCTTTATTCCACAATTAAACTCAAAGTGCCGTATATAGCAATGCCAAGCGATCGTCCTTGCACATACTAACCAGACCTGGAGCTACTTAGCTTCAGCAAGGCTGCAACATCGTGTGTCTTCAACCTTGCTGCACTATATGTGTTCAGACCATGTCCTGGGACTTTTAATTCTTCCAAACATTCCCAACTAGTAGCTGATGAAATTTTCCATTTAAATCTTGCTGTTATTCATAATTCATTTTATCATTTTACAAATTTTAGACTGCTGATCTTTTTTTTCATCTTGTCGTTGTACCTGTTCCCGTAGCATCTTCGAAAGACAACTGCAATCCTATCTCACACACACACTTACTGAATTCAATGGACTTACTTCTGAGTAGAGATATCCGAATTGCACTGTAAATAGTCGATCATAAAAAAATTTAAAGTGAAAAAAAAAAATCAGCCTTTGCTCCTCTAATGGCTCCCAACCCACCTTGAAACAAACTGATTTACTGCAGCAAGCAAAAGCTTGTAAAAGGATGCAAGACAGCTGAAACATTTGACAGACATTATTAAATGCCAGGGGATTTGTATCAGCATTTTACTTTAAAAGGTGCTTTGAAGTTGGCTATCTTTCATGTACTTCTTTCATGGCACATTAACAAAGAAAACTGAGTGGAGGTAAATCAAGTCCCAAGGTCACCTCTAGAGTTACAGCACCCTAGGTACCCTGATGAATTATGAATTAATGCTGCATGAGTAGCAAATATAATAAAAACTATGGGCTGTTAACCAATCAAGTTTTACAAGTGGATCTGAACACTTTTTATCTGCAACCAGAGCAAAGACATCTTAATCCCTCCCACCGTGGTCTTGAAATATAATTATCATAATGCAAACCTAAACGTTAAATCACCCTTCAAACCGAGAGTGCTGTGAAGCAGAAAAGTAAAGGTAATTAGGCTGGGTGAAACATTAGAAACTGAGGAAGCAAGAGGACTTGAAAGTGGCAGTTCTTAAAGTCCAGAGAGAGTAATGCAGATATTGGCAATGTAACACAAACTAAAGTCAAAAGGGGCACATAAAGGTTTGCACAGACACATACAAAATACAAAAGAACGAGAACAGTAAACTAAAGCTTTCGCCAGTAAGGGGCCCACTTCAAAGCTAGGAAGTGACTCCATTAGAAAAGACCGGAGCATTTAATACTGATATTTCAGTTGCTTAAGAAGTGGAGAAGAATGCACTGGAAATTAGATGCACAGGGGATTTTGCTTAATCTCTTTTGGCATACTTAAATGCTCCCAGATGACCAATAGCTGCAAAAACTGCCCATTTCTAGAAAGCTTGGGGAGTGGGGGAGGAGGTGTATACCAAAGCTGAATGAGTAAGCACACGATTCAACAAAAATACAAACGAAACTAATAATACGGGCAAATTTCAAGGAACACAAAGGATAAATACAGGAAATCTGTACACATTATTTGATAAAACTGTTTTAATCAACAACAAGATTTAAAATTGTGTTAAAGATGCACTGAGGACGCAATCCTATGAATATCTACTCTGACACAAGTCCACTGAGATATTCCCGGGTAAATGTGGAAGAAGACTGTACACTCAAGTCCATCAAACCCATTCCTGTTTAACATAAATATTCTCAGAATCATCTCATATATTTCAATGAGACAGGCTGTAATTCCATTCAGTAGACGTAGGCTGAAATCCTATCTCCACTTACCTGGAAGGACGCCCCATAGAATTCAATAGAACTTGCTTCTGACTGGGTACGTTGAGGATTACATTGTTGGTCTATGGAACTCAGTGGGACTTCTCTAAGTAAACATGCAAAGAACTGCAGCCTTAGGCACATAACTTTCTCTTATTAATACTTTCTGTTATTAAGATGGATACGACTTAGAAAACTTGAATTTGGGTTGCATCGCCTATTCAAATCTATGATGATAGATTCCCATCATTTCTTTCAGGCGTCTCTTGAAAACCGAACTTTTTAGACAGGCCTTTCAGTGTGATTTTTTCTTCTTCCAACCAATGCAGTATTTGTTGATGCTTTTACTATTGTTTTTTAATGATGTTTTTACGGGTTATTAATTTTATATTGTTTTTGTATGATTTATGAGCCAGTGTGGTGTAGTGGTTAAGGTGTTGGACTATGACCTGGGAGACCAGGGTTCGAATCCCCACATAGCCATGAAGCTCACTGGGTGACCTTGGGCCAGTCGCTGCCTCTCAGCCTCATGAAAACCCTATCCATAGGGTCGCCATAAGTCGGAATCGATTTGAAGGCAGTACATTTTATATTTGTATGATTTAAGCCGCCTTGATGTACCTTTAAGAAAAGTGTGGCTTCGAAATACTTACATAAATAAATAATAAATACGAAGGCAGACAGACCTAAGTAAAAGTTTTGAAAACTTTTGATACTTGAGGCACACTTTTTTCTGAGTTAAAATTGGAGGCACAATTTAGTTACTTTCCAAAAGGTTTGCTTATAGGGTCAAATTACATCTGATGCCGGACATCCGCAGTTCTACTGTAGATTTAAAAAATAATAATTCTAAAGATGCCTTGGGCTAATGGAAGTAGCGCTGAATGGTTCTTTGGATCCCCACTGCACCCATGGTTTACAAATGAGGACTTAGGAGTTGTTTCCAGTGAAATCAGTGCAACTTGCTTACAAGTAGTAGGGTTTGGATCAGGATACCATTGTCCTTAGAAAGCCATCTGTAGCACATCCTGCCAAAATGGCGTTTTCTATCACTTCACTTCTAGTTGCTCAAGCAGCAAACAGATAGTTGTTTTAATAATGCTGTGGCATTTAATGCCTTTGGCACCAACCCAAAACAGGAAAGCTGGACGAACCTGAGCTGCTGCTATTTTCCCCCCTGAAGACTTAAACCAAGCAATTTGACCTAGCCTGTCTTTTACATATAAATGCTAAGAACTCTCATTGAAATCTAGAATTGACAAGAGGCCACCAGAAAGGTTTGCAATGGGAAACAGGACACCTTTGTTTCAGATTAAAAATAATTGAGGAAAGGCTTACAAAACACCAATATATATTACCTGTCATGACAATGCTATACAAATGCTACTGGTTCACTTACATTTTGGATTTGGTTAAAAAAATACACACACAAAACAGAACTGGTTACAATGCACAGAACTGGTTACAATGCACTGTGGGTGTGATCCAGCCAAAATGAAACCTTTTTAACCTCCATTTATTTCAAAGGGGGAAAGTTAAGCACTTGTTAACCTTTCCCATTAAACTAATAAGAGACCTCATTTTCGGATTTATTATATCTCATGGTTTGGTGGGAATTCATCACATAGTGACAAAAAAAGCAGGTATTTGTCCTTCACAGGCAAGAAAGGATGAGTTGGGCTAAGTAAAATCTAAAAGGCCTATTACAACTGTCTCTGGGCTCCAGTCCAGTTTAAGGGCCCATCTGCACTATACATTTAAAGTACTATCATACCATATCAGAATCCTGGAAACTGTAGTTTGTTAAAGGTGCTGAGAGTTGTTAGCAGACCCCCTCACAGAGTTACAATTTCCAAAGTTCCTTGGGAGGAGGCAATGACTGTTAAACTACTCTAGGAAATGTAGTTCTGTGAAGTGAACTCTCCGCACCTCTAACAACTCTCTGCACCCTTAACAAATTACAGTTCCCAGAATGTTTACGTGGAAGCCATGATTGTTTAAAGTGGTAAAGGTATAGTGTAGATGAGGCCAAGATCAATAAACAAGGATCTAGGACAAGGCTAGGCAACCTGTGGCCCTCCAGAGCTTGTTTGGACTCCTACTTTCATCATTCCTGACTATTGTTCATGATGGATGGGGCTGATTCACGTTGGTTTCCTGTCCCTGATCTAAGAGCAAAGCTGTATTTAAAAAAAAATAAGTTTGAAAATTTATTTATCTATTTGTTTATTTGTTAGATTTTTATACTGCCCGACTAGCATAGCTCTCTGGGCGGTGTACAGCAAAAATACAAAAATACAAATACATACAATAAAAACCCATAATAATACAACAAGAACACATATAAGAAAATGAAAAATCTAAAATCAGTTATAGCAGATTTTAAACTAGATTAGAATTAAAATTAAATTAAAATGCCTTAGAAAAGAGGAAGGATTTAACTTGGCGTCGAAAAGATAGCAAAGTCGGCGCCAAGTGCACCTCATCGGGGAGACTATTCCACAGTTCAGGGGCCACCACCGAGAAGGCCCTAGTTCTTGTTATCACCTTCCGAGCCTCTCTCTGAGTCGGGACTCGGAGGAGGGCCTTCGATGAAGAACGTAGTGTACGGGCAGGTTCATATCAGGAGAGGCGTTCCAGCAGATATTGTGGTCCCGTGCCGTGTAAGGCTTTATAAGTCAAAACCAACACTTTGAATCTGGCCCGGAAGCATATTGGCAGCCAGTGCAAGTGAGCCAGAACAGGTGTTATGTGTTCAGACTGCTTGGTCTTCGTTATCAATCTGGCCGCCGCATTTTGCACGAGCTGCAGCTTCCAAACTGTCTTCAAAGGTAGCCCTATGTAGAGCGCATTGCAGTAATCCAATCGTGAGGTTACCAGAGCATGTACTACTGATGTTAGATCCTCCCTTAATCTTAAATCGAGACATACATGAATGGGAAAGAGATGCATTGGCTGAAAAATGTGTGTCTTAAATCACAAAAGCATCAAGTTGGTCGAACATGGTTATTTAAGAGTAAGGCATGTGCACCTTACAAGCGAGTGCATGAACACACCACCTACAAATTGTGGATATTTTAATAGTTTGTATTGTATTTATTGTTTTGCTGGTGGTACGCTGCCTGATGAAGAGTTTTTTCTCTTGAAAAACAGTTTATAAATTTCTTTTATTATTATTATTAATTATCATAATATATCATGTATTTCATTTATATGATGCTTACTCACCAAAATAGTTTCTAAGTGATTTATAAATATAAAACCGGTTATGCAAATATTGCCACACATTATTAAAATAAACAATAAAACAATTTAATCAAAACATTGGCCTGATCCAGCAGGCTCTTCTTATGTTCTTAACATTGAAATCAATAAATGCTAGAATTTTAATCTGCTGTGATCTTTCCCTCTCTGCATGATCAGTCACTCCCCACTTGCCTATCTAACACAAGGTGTGATCTTGTTTTTTCTCTGTGCAGGAACTTGTTTGGGAGGTGGATGAAGGATCATTTAATCACATGAGCCCTCAACTGCAGCCTAATTGAAACAGTGTAGACCCTACCTCATATGCCATCAGGATTTCCCATAGGAGGAAAAAACCACAGATCTTATGTGTGACTAAATAAAGAAACGAGGATTTCAATTAGAGTTTGTCCTGCCTTACACTTGGTGGATGGTGTCCAAAATCTATAATATGGCCCCATTCAGATGTAATGTAAGCCATGGTTTATTGTCCTGGGAACAAGCTGTGTCCCCATGCTCTTTCCTCCCCTCATCAACCAGGCTTTAGCAAGGATGTTTTAGTTTCCAAACTGGGAAACTCTAAGAGCAATCTCCAAATCAGAATGTGAAACCACTTATGTCTGAACTGGGTCTATGATTTCTTGAAGAAGTGCAAAATTCTACACTGATTTGATTTGTTAGTAATGAAATCAGGCTTTCAACTCAAAGCTTCACATTTAGAAACAAAATTCTTGATTTTTTAAAAATGCTAATCCTTAAGAGAACATATAATTTATGAAGTTCACTTTTCATCTCTGGTTTCTGGTTTCATTTTTATATTCAGCTGACAGATCCAGCTGAGGTTCAAGGGGTTCTGTGCTTAAACATTAGTGCAGAAGCAGTAAGCCAGTGTGGTGTAGGCCCCGAGAGACCAGGGTTCAAATCCCCACTCAGCCATGAAGCATGCTGGGTAACCTTGGGCCAGTCACAATCTCTCAGCCTAACCTACCTCACAGGGTTGTTGTGAGGGGAGGGGAAGAGCCATGTTCATCTTGAAGGTGAACCCCCATCTGCCACCTACGTTTCCTATTAAGCCTGAGGATACCCAGCTGAAACCACATCTAGAACCCAGGAGTGATTCCCTCCCTACTTCTTAACTACTTTATTTAGTTATAATACTATTTATATGTTCATTTCTCTGCTCCCCTCCAATATAGTCAAAGCAGCTAACAAAATCAATAATAACAATATTAATACATATTTTTCATATTTATTTAATTAATAAATAAATAAATAATAACATGCCCTCCATATGTTGCTAGGCTACAACTCCCATTGTCATCAGGGAAGTGCCGTGGCTCAGTAAGCAGAGCATCGGCTTCTTGTACAAAAACTTCCAGGTTCGATCCCCAGCATCTCCCAGTAAGGCTAGGAGAGATTCCCTGCCTGAAATCTGGGAAAGCCGCTGCCAGTCACAGTAGACAATACTGAGCTAGGTGGACCAATGGTCCAACTCAGTATAAGGCAGCTTCCTATGTTCCTAAGTTAGTCAATAAAACCAGGCAAATATAACAGAAGCAGCATCAGAGACCTCACGACACAATTAAAACAGAACTAAACATGAAAAACACAGTAAGGGAGAATGGTCATCATCAGTAGTTGCAAGTGCCACAAACAGCAGCACCCCACAAATCCACCAGTGGCACTCTCAGTCCTGAAGGTGGCCTTGCCCATCTCATATCTTTAGCCAGTGCACTATACCAGGGGTGGAGGACTTTAGGCCCGGGGGCCAAATGCAGCACTACAGGCTTGTCTATCTGGCCCTTGGGACTCTTTCAAGGCCACACCCCCTCCCAGGCCACACCCTTTACTGGCCCACCTTCACACCCTCCTTGAGCGGAATGTGTCCTTGAACTCTGATAATTTCTCTTGCTTGCCTGGAGGGAGGATAGAGGCTGGTTAGTACGTGTAGAAACTAGCCTACTGAACAAAGGAAAAACCTACATTCATTGCTCCACACGCTTTTGCCTCTGACCTCACCGAGCACGGGCATGTGACCCTCAGAAGTTTCTCCACAAGGAAACACAGCCCTCAGGCTGAAAAGGGTTCCTCACCACTACACCCCTGCCCATAGTTATCGCAACTACCAAGGAACTGTGTCTTTCATTTTGTTTATACAGGCACTCTGGAGACAGTAAATAACAATAATAAAGTATCTCTCAATATACTCCAAGGTTTGTTCTTCCAGGCCTGAAAACAGCCTGATGCAGTAAAAAGAGACACATGGGGAAATTGCCACCTCAAAAATAAAATTCTTTTAAAAGCCAAACTCCTTCAAAAGCAAAGAAAATGTGGCATATATTTTCTTACCAGTAACTGATGTCCAAAGGCGCAAAGTATTTCTTCATAATCAAGTCAGCAAAGAAAGCTTCCGTTTCTCTACAGGCCGTTCCATTCCCAATCACAATAGTAGCACAGCTTTCAGTGGGAAGAAAAGAGGATTTTTAAGGTTAAGAAAGTATAAAGTCATCGCACCACCCATCCCAGGGGGGAGGGGGTCTGTTGTTTCTTCCACCATCATCCACCCAGAGGTCAGGGGAAAAGGAGGATGCACCTGCCTCAGCAATATGGAATAAATAAAATAAGGTCAACCTAACTGACTGAATGTGAAGAGGTCACCTTAGTACATTGTTTCAGACAATGGAGGTGCAAATATAGCTGGTATTTATTTATTTATTTATTTTAAAGGGCTTATAGGCTACCCTTCAGCAAAGCTTCCAGGGTATTTAACAACAACAAGATAAAGGATTATAGTA
Source organism: Rhineura floridana (assembly GCF_030035675.1). NCBI lineage: Eukaryota > Metazoa > Chordata > Lepidosauria > Squamata > Rhineuridae > Rhineura > Rhineura floridana. Next base: position 183,366,572 of record NC_084483.1, read on the forward strand.
ATCGACTTGAAGGCAGATAACAACAACAACAAAGTTTAACTCAAGAGTAGACCCACTGAATTTAAAGGACCTAAGTTAGTACACTGTGTATGACTAAAGCCCTATGGGTGGTATAGCTAGTCCTACCCAGAGTAGATCCACTGATGTTAATAGACATGACCAGTTTAGGTTCATTAATTTCAATGGGTTTACTCTGAGCTGGACTTAGTTAAATACAACCCTATAAATTTAAAGTATTATCATGCCACTTTAAACAGTTATGGCTTTCCCCAAACATCTTGGGAACTCCAATTTGTTAAGGTGCTGAGAGTTGTTAAGAGGTCACTATTCCTTTCACAGGGCTATATTCCCTGGGAAGAGGAATTGATTGTTAAACTATTCTCAGCACCCTTCACAAGCTGTAGGTCCCAGCATGCTTTGGGGAAAGCTACGGCTGTTTAAAGTGGTATAATACCGCTTTAAATGTACAGTGCAGATGGGGCCTAAGATTGAATAGAACCTAAACATTTTTAGAATGAAACATAATAAACACATGCTAGTAAGCTTGAACTTTTTCACCTCTTCCCCCTAGCTCTTTTTGTTTAAATTTATCTATTTATATCTCTCAATTAGATAAGAAAATGGAATGCAAGCTGTAAGTAGCAATCCGGGCCACCACAATTATTTCATGTGCTGGGAATGTGGCAGTATCTTCTCTTCAGAGAATGCACTATTAACATTCATAAGAAGAGGGGGGATTTGATTGACAGAATGGAAGTGGAGCCTACAGCCTGCTCACCTCTTAACCAGAAATGCATCAATGAGCAAATGCATCTGCCATGAATATCAGAATGAATAGAGATGTCTGAAAATTCCTTCACTTGGAATGGGGAAGGGAGCGCTGCACATCATCCCCCGTTACAGAAGCAACAGGAATAAAACTCCCTAGCCCAGCTGAGATGCCTCTGCTTCACAACACAACTGAATGAAATGTGGAAGTCTCCAATTAACCATGGCTTATCATTTCAAACTGGGAAACAATGGTTACCAGGTTCAGAACAAGCCATATCTTAAACCACTGTATGCAGTTGGTTTAAGGTGGAACAGGGAACTACGGTTAACTGAAAGTTTTCAAAATGCATTCAGGTGCACCAAAAAGGGAGAAAAGAAGCAGATATGTGCTTGGGCACAAGATTCTGTCATAACTCCGTTTAACAAGCCAAGATATGACTGGGCAAACATGGCCCCTTTCTTGCCCCACTGCACTGGTATTTTCGTTCTCCGCCAGCAGAGCAAGACAGGAAATGTTGGCACTGTTGCCTCAGCAAGAGACATGTGCTCCTCTGCCTTTCCCCAGTACCTTCATACACACACCAAATGGTTGAGAAAGGCTACCCAAAAGGTTTTCTGTGGGGGCCCAAAAAGATTGCGCGCACACACACACACAAACACAAAAGTCCGTTCATTTTAGTTCAGCTCTAATACAGACAGACAAAAAGAGTGAAGGCTTCTTTAACATACTTGTAATCCAGCAGAAGTTTCCGTATCTTCTCAGCTTCATGGAATCCTTTGGCAGAATGTAAGTAGACAACATCAGTATGGAGTATCTGGCCTAAGGTGATAAGAAAGGAAAAGCTAGCTAGTTAGGAAGAATAAACTTGGTGGCCCATTTCACATGTAACCCTAAACCATGGTTTAGTAATACAGGAACAAATCTCAACAAGCCTCAGATACTCCTCTCTGCTGCTGTGATGCAGCTGCAAAGAGGAGCTTTTGCTTCCTGTTTTAAACAAACCAGTTTCTCACTGTGTGCAGATAAGGGAAACTTTGGTTAACCAGGGATAGCCAGCATGGCACCCTCCAAATGCTGTCTGGCCATGCTAGCTGGGGATGATGTAAGTAGGAATCCAACAACATCTAGAAGGCACCACATTTATTATCCCTGCCTTCAACTATGGTTTGTTAAAACAAGCCAGGATCAAGCCCTGGTTAATCATCCTAGCTTGTTCATGAACTGTAAGTTAAAGTAACCAGAGTTCCCCAGTTCAAACATATTCAAGACCTCTAGCTACTTTAAAACAGGGAGTTAAAGCTTCCCATCTCCTTACAGCCAGATCAGAGGAGAAGAGGAACACTCAAGCCCAAAGCTTGTTCATGTAGCACTCAACTGTGATTCAGGGTTGCATCCAAAACAAGCCACTTTTTTAAGGAGAGGCTTGCAGTACAATTTGCAAGATGGGAAAGATTTGTGTTGCCATCTTCCTCTGAGTTTCCATTCAAGCATGTCCTTAAAACAAATCTGTTTACCCCGGCTTATCTTACTAACCTTTTAGTTTACTGTTTCTTCTCTTTTAATTTACTGTCCGTTCTTCCCTGATGTGCCTTTACCTGTAGAATGGTGACCTGTGTTATTTTTAATTTTTGTCTAGGGCTTAGCAACTTTGGGTGTTTTATAAACGATGTTGATGTTTCAAATGTGAGAATAAAATGTTTCCAGAAGCCAATGAAAAATCTTCACAGTCAAACCTAAATCCCAATTTATCCTAAAAAGAATTACAGCATGTGCAGCATAAAACATTAGCAGAAAATATCCATTTCCTAGTCTAGGGGTAGCCAAGGCGATGTCTTCCAAATCTCATTGGACTCCAATTCCTATCATTCCGCGTGAGCATGGCCAATGGTCAAGGATAATGTAAAATCAAGATTGCTAGTGACCAGCAGAGTATGTGACATTAGAGCTGGGGTGACAACCTGTTTTCTTGTGTTGGAATGCTTATTATGTTTGCCATTGACTGATATGTTTTAACTGATCAATATTTTCGTTTATGATGCCTTTAAATGTTCACATAATCAAATTGCATTATTTGTTGGATTATAATGAAATGATTTCATATTTGATTGTTACTGATGCAGTGATTAGCTTTTTTGTTCTGTCATGAGCCACTTTTAGCATATTTATATTATTATTATTTATCAAACTTCTATCCCACCCTTCCTCCCAGAAGGAGCCCAGGGCCGCAAACAAAGGACAAAACGCTAAAAACATCTTAAAACATCTCAAAAACAAAACATCTTAAAAACATGTAAAACATAAAGCATCTTTTTAAAATCTTAAAAAACAATTCCAACACAGACGCAGACTAGGATAAGGTCTCTACTTAAAAAGCTTCTTGAAAGAGAAAGGTCTTCAGTAGGCACCAAAAAGATAACAGAGATGGCGCCTGTCTAGTATTTAAGGGGAAGGAATTCCTAAGGGTAGGTGCCACTACACTAAACATCCTCTTCCTATGTTGTGTGGAACAGACCACAGAATAAGATGGTATCTGTAGGAGGCCCTCAACTTCAGAGCGCAGTGATCAACTGGGTATATATGGGGTAAGGCGGTCTTTCGGGTATCCTGGTCCCAAGCTGTATAGGGCTTTGTACCCCAAGACCAGCACCTTGAACTTGGCCCGGCAGCTAATAGGCAGCCAGTGCAATTCTTTCAACAGCAGGGTAACATGTTGGTAATATCCTGCCTCAGTGAGCAGTCACATCACCACATTTTGCTCCAGCTGCATCTTCCAGACCAACCTCAAGGGCAGCCCCACATAGAGCACATTACAGTAATCCAGCCTGGAGGTTACCAGTGCATGGACAACAGTGGTTTATATTTATATAGAAAAGTGGCATACCAATTTAAATAATAATAACAGTAATGGTAGTAGTAGTGCAACATCATCTGTAGGGCACCACGCTGGCTCAATTTGTCCTAGTAGCACAACTAGCACTTCTCACAGCTGAAGTACCACACTTACTGGTTGGTGAAATGATTGCTAGTTTGCAGCCATGTTTGTAGCCGGGATCAACTCCCATTAAGGTTCGTCCTCTTACAGGACTCGTAAGAAGCAACTGGCGGAGGTTCCTTCCAAACATCATTACAGATTCCTTCTCCGCGTCTGAAGTTAATTTTGACCTAAGAAAGTAGCAAAAACAAAGTTACTTCATCACATGTAGGCAAAATCACATTTCATCGCTTTTCTCATGGATTTTTTTTTAAAAATTCAATTTTAAAAATTTTGACTTCCCTTTACTTTTCCTTCTCTCCTTCTATTTATTACATAAGCAAACTATTGTTTTAAAAAAATTGCATAGGAGAAACCGTTTACAGACACTTAAAAACTGACAGCCCTCCTACAATAGAATATGACTGAGTGAAGTGCGGTGGAGACTGGTGGCTCCAATGTCAGTGAATCCGCTCTGGGTTTTAGTTTGAACTATCAAGGAGCTGAAAGTTTTCAGTACCTTGGAAAGCTCCTTGAAAGCTAAGATTAAAACCAGGAGCAGATTCACTGCCTCACTGACATTGGGGCCACTAGTCTCCACTAGTGGAGTGAATGACATTCTTAAGGAAACTTTATTCATGCCACAAAGCAAACTTTTGGCTCCTCCCTTGCTTGCAGTTTCGGAAGAAGTGAGGACCTCAAGCCCAGGGGACCAAATGAGGCCCTTCAGGTCTCTCTATCTTGCCCTCAAGACTCTCTCCAGGCCACAGCCCATGTCTGTGTAGAAACATCTGACTTTTGCATGGCTGGAATGCAGCATAGCACAGAAAGGTAAGACTCGCATCTGTTGCTCACTCACATTTGCCTCTGGCCACACCCACCACTGGCATGTGGCTCCCCAAGAAGGTTCCCTATTAGGGAATGCAGCCCTTAGGGTGAAAAAAGTTTGCTGCCATAATGAAAACACAATGCCAAAAATAAAACATTAAGAGGAAAAGCACAATGTAACATCATATCCCATGTTCCCATGACTAAACATTATGGGGAAAGAAAATGGAACGAGATGCATTAAATTGCTTATGGTCCTATGGTCTAGTTTTGCCGGCAGCATCCGTTTCCACAACTTTATCATGGGAGCATCAGTGAGTTGCCATCACAGGTTGGTTGAGAGAATGAATAAAATCAGCCCTAGAGTTGATGCAGTAATGAATACAAGTCAGTTGCACGCTACCTTCTAGACTCATAGTCCATGCCGGCCTGCTGAGACAGAAGTCTCATAGACCTAGAAACATAGAACTGGAGGGTTTCTTATCAGCTATCTAATCCAAACCCCTTTTCAGTGCTGGACATCAAGAGCTAAAGCATCTCAGATGACTGACCAGTTCCAGTTTGAAGATCTCCAGCAAAGCAAAGCTCACCACCACTTAGGTAATAAATGCCTTTTCCAAAAAGTGTGTGCATAGGACTGCAGACTAAATTGATCAAATCCAGGTACTTCTGCTTAACTAAGTACTTGTTATGCAGTTATGTCCAATATTAGTCATGCTCAGAGAAGATCCACTGAAATGGATGACCATGACTAACTTAGACGTTTAATTTCAGTGAGTCTACTCTGAGTAAACCGTAGCTGGCTATAACCCCAAACTTTCATTTTCAACAACCTTTTTAAGCAGGGATCTTTCCCAGGCTGCCTCCATATTGTTTTAATTGTTTTATTACTTGTGTGTTTGCCATCCAGGACTCCTTTGGAATGAAGAGTAGGATATATATATTATTAATAATGATGATGAGGTAATTCCATGCTAGTCCTAATCAGAGTTGACTCACTAAAATTAATGGACATGACCAACTCAGGTTCATGATTCCCAATGGGTCTACTCTTGAGTAAGACTTGGTTGAATACAACGCATTGTCATTTTATGACATGATTACTTAATTGTCATCTATTCGCTGACCCTTAAATGTATTTTTGGAACTACAAAATTAGAAGGATTGTACCCAATACTGTTCCTCTAACCCTCTGGAGCAGATTTTTTTTTTTTTTTACAATAATTTTTATTCAAATTTTCATAAAACATAGAAAACAAAATCATAAAACATTCAAAGACAAAAAACAAAACAAAACAAAAATGATTAAACAAAAAAAAATAAAATGTTGACTTCCCATTTGTCACATATCAAATCAGTTATAGGTCTACAATATATAACAATCCTGTCTCTTAAATCATATTATAAAATCACTTTCCTCCAGTAGTTATCTTAATTAATCATCAAATCTCATAAACATTACTTTATTCTTTCCACAAAAAGTCAAAGAGAGGTTTCAATTCTTTAAGAAATATATCTATCAATTTTTCTCCAAATAAACATGTCAATTAATCCATCTCGTTAATAATTATAATAATCTTATTGTCATAACCATAGTCCAAATAAACATTTCGATTAATCCATCTCATCAGAATCTGTTAGGTCCAATAATTTCAATAGCCATTATTCCATTATCCCTATTAGTTCCATCTTCCATCTTCAATAGTCCTGTTAAGTCCAGTAATTTCAGTGTCCAATCTTCCATTATCAGTATTCCATAATAATCTTGCTGTTGTAGCCATAGTCATATAATAAGAGTCTGATGGGAATTTCCTCTATCCCAAATATTTTCTTGCCATCCATTCTGAATAAGTTGCTGAAATACTGTTGTAAAGTCATATCTGTGTTCTTCTTTTTTACAAAATGCACTGGCTCATCTCTTAAGAGTTTTTCCATTGTCACATGGCTGCAGTTAATTCCATAGATTTTCTCTATATCAAGCTCCATCACATCATTCCAGTCCAGAAGATTATCCAAGCCATTGATAACTTTATCTCTAATATCTTCATTAATTTCTTCAGAGATAACGTTAAATTCCAAACAGTAGATTTTATTTCTAAAATCCATAAACTCCAGATCTTTTTCCAATTCCACATTTGTTCCAATCTCCAGGGCTTGTATCTTCCCTTTATTTTTTCTTTTCTCATCTCTGATCTCATTCTCCTCTCTCACAGGATCCCCTATTTCTTTAAGCTCCTGCGTCATTTTGCTCAGTTCAATTTTCAGCTCCTTACTACCCTGTCGCAGGGTTTGTTTCGTTATCTCAATCTCATCCATTATTTTCTGAAACATAATTACTTCCAGATTCTCAGCCACTTTCTTGATTGCCATTTTTAAAACCACGAAAACAAAGCAAAACAAAAATAAAGAAGAACCACTTCTTATTTCAGCAACAATTGGGTTAATATTCCAGGCTTGATGACATCACAGTATAAACAGAGCAACCTGCCTTATCTCTCTATGTTCAAGAATGCAAAACAAATTTAGTTCCCAGCATCAAAACAGTTAGTGGCGTCGTGAAGAAGCAGATTCGTCAAAATAAAATAGACCAAAAAGAGAATAGTCCCAGACAATATAATATTCCTCGGAATAGAAATCAGGAATAGAAATCCCTCTTCTGTTTATTATCTTTAGAATGCACTTCCAGGACAGCTTTTTGCGACAGAAACAGAGATAAGCTGTTAATTTCGTGAATAACAGAGAAGAGCTATATCTCACCCAGAAGTTGTCCAAAGCCGATCAATCTGACAAATCTCCTTTTGCTGCAACAATTTAAACCAAGTAAAAAAAATAATAGAAAGAAGGGTGCTTGCCTGTTAGTCCGTTCTCTCTTTAAAGAAAAGATAAACGTATCGCTTAAGCAGATAGAGCTTGTTAGGAAGTCCGTCCGGCATTGTTGGCTGGACCTTATCTCATAAATTAATGAAATCCAGTCCTCCCAACAAAAACAGGCTTTGAGGTTGATCTCTACATTTCTCCCTGCCCGGGAGAAATTTCATCAGTCAAAAAAAAAAAAATGTTCTGACTGATTTATATCTGAATAAGCTTCTTTTGAGGCGGGAGCCCGTCCCAAAAGCAGGCACAAGCGAAGTCACCCTTCCCGGAAGTCCCTCTGGAGCAGATTTTGAGGGCCTGCAGAGGAGAACATTCTATCGCACAAGTAGAAGTCAGCTGCTTTAGCAGAACAGCAGCACTGGATATGAATTTTAATCTGTATGCGTGGTTGAACACTTTGTCGTACATGTTTGTTGCCAACAAACCAAGCTACTGTTGAAAGAGGAAGAGGGGTAATTTTAGAGAGGTGTGGATGGGTTGTTGATTTTGAATGGTGATATTCCAAATAAACTAACAACATCTTTAAATTAAAAAACCCCAGAAAGCTTAAATTCCCTTTTTATTTCTACAGTGCCACAATGCCACTTCAGCTGGTTACAGAAAGCCATTATATAGTCATTGCTGAAACAGATCGCTTCTGAGCCTAGACAGTACAGCACCCATGACAGAGTTGAGCCCAATATTATGACTATGAGATTGTTAATTTAGGAAAGGGGGAAATGACAGATAAAAAGATACTTATAGCTAGAGCAATTAGCCTCCCCGATTCCCTCCAGAGAAGTATGAGAAATGGGATTAGAACGACATGATGGAGCACATTACAGAAACAGCAATTGTGAAATGGATACAATAAAACAATTTTAGCAGCACAGCAGTTTGCATCAAGACTATTATAACCATCTAATGTATTACTCAATACGAGGGGGGGAGGAGAGAGGCTCACAATATGGTGCTGTCATTAAAAATGTTAAGGAAATTGCAGTTTGCATACACAGACTGTCAAATTCCCCTCCCCTGTTTACAATGTATTTTTGATCATTGAATCCTTTTACACCGTCCTAGCTGCCAGGGGGTGAAATGCCTTTAACTTGTCATTTTTTTCATATTCTTAATATCTAAAAGAGCAAATTATGAAACTGTCACTGGTAAGACAGCATGTGTCAAAAACATATTGGTTAGATAGATTCTGCGCAGGTATACCAGGAAGTTCATCCTATGGATTGCGGTAGACTTTACTTCCAAATAAGTTCCAAGTAAATTTGCTTTCTTACATAAGAATGGAACTACAACATTTAAAAAATAAATTGGATTAATCAATCAACTAGGAACTTAGGAAGCTGCCTTACACAATTCCAGACCATTGGTCCATCTAGCTCAGTACTGTCTACACTGACTGGCAGCAGCTCTCCAGAGTTTCAGGCTGGGAACCTGAAGGGTTCAGACCCTTACCTGCCAGAGATTGAATCTGGGGCCTTCTGCATGCAAAGTAGATGCTCTGCCACTCAACTACCGCCCTTCAATTAATTAAAATCCCATCAATATACTAATTTAAAATATATTACCTCAGTTTTAAAAAATTTTTAAAAAGCATCTAAAGATTTAAGACAAGATTTGTTCTTAAAGTCACTAGGCTGGATCCAGAGTTTCTGTGAGCAGAACACCATTCACACACTGTTCCTGCGAGAGAAGGGGAGGGGAAATGCAAATGTGCCCTCCAGGCCTCTCTATTGAGCCCTCAGGACTCTCCCCAGACCATATCACTCACGGCCCAGCTCTATACCCTCCTTGTCTTGCTGAGATGTATCCTTGACCTGCAATAACATCCCTTGCTTGCCTGCATGGAGGCTGGAGAGTTGGGTGTGGGGTTGGTTAGAACTTTTTGCCACTTTTGCATGGCTGTACACAGGTAAGGGTTACATCCACTGCTCCACCCCCTTTTGCCTCTGGCACCACTAGCAAACGGCCCCTGGAAGCTTGCCTAGGACAGAATTCACATACTGAATTTTCAAAGCCCAGAGTGAGTGACAAATGCATATGGGCTGCAACACCCGTATGGAGCTCTGAAGAAAGGAGTGGTTAGAAAGAGGTCCTTTCCCAGCAGTAAAGCGAACGGGAGAGCACATCCTTCCATGGAGCTACAGGGACATACGGGATGCTAACAGCCTTCAGAATATTTATGCGAAACAAATCATCCAGGTTTCAGGGAAGGAATGGGCAAAATGCCTCCAGTGTCCATGGGCCTGCGTACGCTTAACTGGTGGTTGTGGGGCCTCTGGGCAGAACCACATGGCTGGATCTAGTCACCAATTTAATTTCCAACAATGCCCCAGAAGAACACTGCATCAAGACACTGCAAAAACTGAAATGGCGCTAAAGCCAGCTGGCTGGCACTTCTTGGAGTACCAGGCCTGAGAAGGCATCACCTTTGGGATCTTGACTGTGTGCCAGGCACCCAAGCATGCCATGTGCTTATGCTAGTCCTGATCAAGCTTAAGTGGCTTTGAAATGGGATTAGACCAAATGGGATTAGACCAAATGATGGAGGATAGGTCACCAAAAGCTAAATGGAACCTCCCATGCCCAGACACAGTATGCCACAGTATGATTCCCATTACCCTGGAAGGCAACATCAGGAGGTGTCCAGGTGCTTTGGCTTTCCCAGAGGCATCTGGTTGGTCATTCTAAGAAACAGGATGCTGCAGTAAATGAACCCTGGCAACAGTACTCAATCTGGTAGCTTCCAGATTGGATTACTGCAATGCGCTCTACGCAGGGCTGCCCTTGAAGACAATGGTGCCCTTCAGGCCTCTCTATTCAGTCTCTATTTAGCAGCAGCCAGATTACTGGCTGGGGATCCTTTTAGAAATCATGTAATCCCCGTTCTAAAACAGTTGCATTGGTGGCCAGTTCATTTCCCAATTCAAGGTACTCATGTTAGCATTTAAAGCTCTAAAAGACTTAGGCCCCAAATATCTTAAAGACTATCTCATTCCCTACAGACCCTCTAGGGTGTTAAGATCAGCAGAGAGAGCCTCCTTGGTAGTTCCACCACCCTCAGAGGTTCAGGGGATGGCGGCAGCCTCTAAATTGTGCAATTCCCTCCTACAGAGGTGTGTCTGGCACCTTCCCTTTACCGTTTTCGGTGAACGCTAAAGATGCACCTCTTTACCCTGGCCTTCAGCACTTGAGATGCATGTTTTCAGGAGCCACGCTATTCCTGTGAATGTAAAGTGCTTTAATTGATTTTAACACTGTATTTTAAATTTCTGTAACCTTTTAAATTTCTGTAACCTGCCTTGGGACGTACCGGTGAAGGGCAGGCTATAAATATAATAAGAGCAGCAGCAGTCTTACTAATCATTCCTTAGCGAAGATTTCATTTCAGTTCATTTTTAATTTACTACAAATTACTGTCCTTAAGGCAGTTTACAACCCATAGAAGCATTGCTTTACCTGAATTCTCTACAGAGGAGGGGATAAATAAGGCGTTTGTACGAGTCTTCTACTGAATAACGCAGGAGCTCCATTAATTCTGCATGCGCATAGGCCTTTGGTCTCCACCTGTGCACCAAAATGTTCAAAACTCAGGTTATTTGGCAACGTGTTAAAATGACAACCTGCCAAGAACCATACCACAGCTTTATCAAAACAGAACTGAAAGCTGTCTTGACAAAGTCCATTACAAGTGTCTTCCTCTTTATAGGACCTTGAATGCAACCTGTAAACCACCTTCTTCTTGAAATGTGCATGCATATAAGATGGTTAATAAAATCTACAAAACACAAGACAAAGACTTAGGTTGCTACAATCAACAAAATGTGTGGGGAATATCTCAAGGGATAACAGCCTTGAAACAGCTCAGCCCACAGAAGCAACCTTTGCTACACAGAACAAAAATGAGCACGCAACAGAAGAGAATTGGGGACACTTGTCACAATTTAGAGACCCAGTCAAATCTTCAGGGTAGCACCCATCATCTACTGGTTACCCAGCACATATCTTGCTACCTAATGGGAGCTGGCAGGTAGGCAGGCCGGCCAGGCAGCCGGCCAGCCAGCGCTTTCTGGGTAGTTTACAATAACTGAAAACATTAAAACAAATATACAAATTTAAAATACCTCTTTTAAAAACAATTTAAAACACAATTTAAAATAATATATTTAAATGTAAATCTGCTTAAGATCTATTACTGCTTTGTGTTTCCTGAAAAAAATCTTAGATCTACTATTGCTTTAAGTTTCCATGACACTTAGAATTCGAATAAAAAACACCAACCAGCCAACAACAGCAACAAATAACCATACAAAAAAACAATGCCAATCCAGGTAACTATTAACGATATAGTCAAGGGTTAATGGATGAGAGCCATAGGCCAGACAGTCACCAAGTTGCCTCACCTGGCCACTAGGTGCCCTTAAGCAAGTGAATGTTCTATCTGCTTCAAGCCTCATCCATCCCTGTGCAAAATGAGACAATACTGGCCTGCCATACAGGGTTCTTATTGAAATAGCACACTATATAGGTGTTAAGTATTATTATCTTGGATTTGACCCAGGTTCCCCCATCTCCAGGTCTATTTCCTGGCCAAGCTAGCAGTCACTGTTCCTGTTTACTTTGCAGGGCACATTCCCATTAGGTCTAGGGTTGCCAGATTCATGGCCTGAGACTTATCCTGTATCTTTAGGAGAAGAGAAAGTCAGCCAAGTGCAGGTGTTCTTGCAACTCTGTAATGGGAAAAACCACAAGGTGGAATTCTCCCTTCCCCCTGCACAACTTTTAAAGATACAGAAGACCTCTTGGTTGCCAGGACCGGCAACCTTGATTAGGTCTCTATTAGGTCTACAGCAGACATAGCCAGTGTGGTGCCCTCCAGATGTTGTTGGACTACAGCTCCTATCATATCATTCTATCAGCTGGCTGGGGCTGATGGGAGCTGGAGTCCAGGAACATCTGGAGGGCACCACATTGGCTGCCCCTGGTTTAAATAATGTTTCTAGACTAGTTCAAAATTTGCCCAGTAAAAAGCATAGATTTAACAGACATAAATTCATATGAACCAATGAATTTGGATTGTGGGGACAGAAACATTTTGTCTGTTTATGTTACTGCACAGGATGTACCAGTCCCAAAGCCAAGAATCAGAAACATTAATAGAGGATGCATCTGATAAACCTAATGCAAGAATAAGCAACGTAGGACCAAGAACCATATCTGGCTGGCCAAAGTCCTTTCTTAAAATGGCAGATCCCTGAGTAAACACCACAGGCTGGGGCTGAACTATTACAAAATTAAATAAGCCCTTCCCCGCTCCATACAAACTGCTGAAAATAGTAAGGATTCCCATGAAACATCTGAAATCATCTGGCTCGTATCACACGTCAAGCCACTGAAAAAAGATAACATGATCTCACGCTTACCAAACTTACAGCCCAGTCCTAACTACATTGACTCACACATCAGACAACTAGACGTTATTCACAAATAAGCCTGCAGAACACTGCAGCCTGAGATCAGGCAAATACAAAACTTATTTGGCCAAAGTGTTTTCCTTAATATACAGGGACATATAAAATGCATTCAGTGAACTATGTTTATGGGGAAAACAAATAAACCATCAACATGCAATGTCCTTGTGCCCTCATACAGACCTTACATTTACACACCACCTAGAGAATTCAAACTTCACCCCATCAGGAATGTTGGTCTTCACTGTCAGGACTTTCAGATTCTCCCCTCGGTTAATGGCTAGAATCTAAACGGCAAATATAAATGGAAAAAACATATGACACACAAAATAGACAGAAGGCACCTTCAAAATCCTACTGGTTCTATTGCTCATGTGAGTGTGCCAAGCCAGGTATAGTTTGACTGCATATCATGTAGCTTTCTATGTTCACATATAAAAGTGCTAATACAGATGCCATGAATCTGCAGAAGCAAAGAAGTGCAGAAATCGGTAGTAGTCAGCAACTTCAGATTCCTCAGATTTTTTTTTTGCTTATTTTTTTGTCAAGCAATTTTCTAGACCTTTGGGCATGCAAGTGGGCAATGCCTCCTGAAATCTCAAAACCTAAATGTGGATGAATTAAGTTTTCAGTGGTTGGGGCTCCTCAGTTTTGCCCCTTCCATAACTTGGCAAGATCGGAATTATGCAAAACAAAGTGTGTGAAACAAAAGAAAGAATACATATGTGATCACTTTGCCTGATTTATACTGGTTGTTGAATACAGCTTTTTTGCTGTGGCAAAAGTTAGATTACTGAGTGTAGAATTTTAATGTTATTGTTTTTAAAATCACAAGGTATACCCAGACCAGAATGCTGGTTTGTTTCTATACTGAGCATCCAGCTAACTCTGCAAGCTTACATTGTACATCAGGTATAAGGCGGGGGGGGGGCTTGGCTTGGCCAAAACCACCTTGTGGGCCAAACTGGGAGACCTGGTGAGTCTAATTGGGCCCGGGGACCAGAGGTTCCCCAACGCTAGACTATACGAAAGGTATTTCCAGAGTTTATGAGCCCCACAGTGTACTCTTATTCATCTACCCATGATACAGTGATTGGGCAGCAGGACATTTGGACAAGGTTGTTAAAATGTATTTAAATGTAAATGTACTGCCTTCAAGTCGATTCAGACTTATGGCGACCCTATGAATAGGGTTTTCATGAGGCTGAGAGGCAGTGACTGGCCCATGGTCACCCAGTGAGCTTCACGGCTATGTGGGGATTCGGACCCTGGTCTCCCAGGTCATATTCCAATACCTTAACCAATACACCACACTGGTATTTAAGCACTTTTTATCTTAGCTTTTAGTGCAAACTGCTCTCAGGGTAAGTTAGAAATCCAAAGGTTCTCTCCCAGCTACGTCTGCCCCTTCAATCCTCACAAGAATCCTTTGAGTTAGGCTAGACGGAGGTGAGGGAGGGCTTCAAGGCTGCGGGGTGATTTGAACTTGGTCTCCTTAGTTCACTCCACCGAATGTGTCAGGATCCCAGCCAATCCAGACCCCAGTGAGAAATCTTCTGAAGAAAAGACTTCAGACCCCATGGAGAATCGCAATACAGCTAAAGGCTTGGAGGAACCTGCAACGGTCCCAAGGCAGCCTGAAGTGCCCCGTCTCATGAATGTCTCACCCGGAAGCCCTGATAGCCACCACCATCCCTTCTGACCCCATCCCAAACTCTGCCTTGATCCCAGATTCTCCCCCTTTTTCCCCCAGGCCTCAAGAGCAAAGGCAGCAGCAGACACAGAGTCACCCTAAGAATGCCCATTTGGATGCCAGAAGGCTCTATCGCCAGGGGTCTCCTCAAGAGGAAGGGTCTACTCTGGAGGAGAAGGAAAATCCAACTGCAAACAATGACCCCAGCAGATGACCCGGAAGTGAAGAAAAGGTTACAACATTTGGGGCTTTTTAGTTTAGAAAAATGGACAGTAAAAGGTAGAGATGTGAAGGCCTGGGGGGGAAATGGAAAGCTGGAGGGTGGGAAGTGTGGAGGTTGTTCTTCCCCCCAAATGTTTTTGTTTGTTCATTTTTTCAGAAATATTGGGGGGGGGGACTGGAAAAATCTGATTTTTCCCAATTTTTTTCATGTTTTTTCCTAGGCCTTCACATCTCTAGTAAAGGAGGTCATGATAGAGAAGTTTATGCACAGCATAGAGAAAGTAGGTAAGGAGAAATTTTTCTCCTTCTCTCATACTAGACATCCAATGAAACTGAATGTTAAAAGATTCAGGCAGGTAAAAGAAAGTACTTCTTCACACAGCACTGAGTTAAACTTTGGAATTCTCTGCCACAAGAGGGAATGAGGTTATCCATGGCTACTAGTCACAATGGCCATACTGTGTCTCCATGGTCACAGCAGTATGTCTCTGAATACCAGTTGCCGGAAATCACAACTGGGGAGAGGGCTGTTGCAGCTCAGGTCCTGACTGCAAGCTTCCCACAGGTATCAGGTTGGCCACTGTGAGAACAGGATGCTGGACTTGGACCATAGCTCAGTGGTAGAGAATCTGCTTTGCATGCAGAAGGTCCCAGGTTCAATCCCCGACATCTCCAGGTAGGGCTGTGAAAGATTCCCTGCCTGAAAGCTTGGAGAGCAGCTGCCAGCCAGTGTAGACAATACTGAACTAGATGGACCAATGGTTTGACCCAGTATTGGACTGGTCCAGCAAGACTCTTTTTATGTTCTTATGACATACTTGACGGAAGATGAACATTTCCATGAAATAATAAGTATTCATTTTAACTGTCAGTGCAGAAAAAAACAGATGATTGCTATGTACGCTGCTGCCCATTCTCCTGAAAGTTAACAAAACCCTGCATTTCTGATACATTAGATGTGCAGAGAAACCATTAAAAAGCTGTTAAAAGTTGACATTCCTGTGTCGTTGCGCATGTTGATGTATGCTATAGGCCCTCATCCCTGTCACAAGCAGGCTTGCCGTGTCAATCACGCACTTTCATTCAATCACTAGCTAACTCAGACATGTCACATATGTTAAACACAATGGTCTAAAAATGACCGGGGGACATTGCACCAATTTGTATTCTTCAGCTTTTCCTGTGATTGTTGACATACCAGGCCTGACATATCACTGAACAAGACAGCAAATAATAAAAATTACATGTGAAATGTTATAGTGTCAGGTACCTTGACTGCCAAAGCAAATGCTTTCATGCAGGAATTAGGAGGAGACACATATTCTGAGCAAAGACAAAACTCTTCCATGGTTATTCCAGGCTGACAAGGGGAGGCAAAAGCTAAAACATCTATCTACAGTGAAATCAAAAATTACGTTTTTAAGCAAACAACTTCATCAGATAAAGCTCATAGTGTCACTCCTCCTGAATCATGGTGGTTCCCCCCCCCAAAAAAGCACCCTGTTTCCAACGCCCCTAAACAAACTTACTTGAAAACAATGTGTTGTACCTTCCCATTAATATTCCGTTCTAATTAAGTTATTTGTTAGATCAGAATATTAATGGGAATTCCAAATTTAACTTGGAAATTTAGAACTCTCTGTAGGAAACTGAGCAGGTTATAATCCCTTTTGGCCCAGTGGGAAAAATGGGGGAGTATTTAAGCTACCCAGCTGGATCAGAGCAAAGACTCATCTAGCCTAGCATTCTGTTTATTTTATTTATTTAAGGATCTACAAGCCACACTTTTCACAGAGGTGCATCAACGAGGCTTACAACATACAAAGACACAATAAAATTTAAAAACCAATTAAAACATCATAAAAAACAATAATAAAAGCATCAATAAATACTTCATTTATTGTACAAAGGCCTGTCTAAAAAGTCCCATTTTCAAGAGACCCCTGAAAGAGGGGAGGTATGGTTCTCACAGTGGCCAACTGCAGAAAGCTTATGAGGAGGGCCTGAGCACAAAGCATTCTCCTCACTTGTGATTCCCAGTAACGGGCATTTAGAGGTAGACTGCCTCTGACATTGGAGGTAAAACACAGCCTTATCCTCCCTGAAGTTCCCTCCCTGCAGCCCCTCTTTTCAGGCACTTTTCTCCCAGCTGAAGCTATAGTACCGGAGATCAGTCCAGCTGAAAGAAAAGCATTTGGCCAAAAATGTCAGCCATGGATGGAGGGGGGAGGGAGGTCAGCTCCCCTCATTTTGCAGATATTATGTTCCTTAGACACACACACACAACCAGTTGTCTACATGGTTCAGGTTTAAAAAATACAGATCTGTCACCATCATGTTAAGTTTGTTCCCAAATTCCAAAGGACGAGAGAAGAGCCCCAGGTGACATATGGGCTGACCCAGATAAAGCTTATATATGAATATATCAAGCTGCCATCTACTGTGTCAAACCATTAGGTTTATCTAGCCCAATCTTGACCACTCTGACTGGCAGCAGCTCTCCAAGGTCACAAGTGGAAACCTTTCTCAGCTCTGGTTCTTTCCAACGGAGATGCTGCTAACAAGCCAGAACCCTTTGCAGAGGTGGGCATGTGCCCTGACAGTGGGCCAAGCCCCTTTAGGGAAGCACAAGGAATTAACAGGCAGGCAGGAGCAACGGTAGTGGCCTTTGCTTTATCTGCCTTCTGCCATGACCATATTGTAGCTAAGTCTTGGGAGAAGTGCAGCTATTATTTTTATTTATTCATTTATTTCACATTTATATACCACTTGACTGTAATAAAACCTCTAACTGTTTTACAAAAAAAACCCCACAGAATTATAAATAAAAGACAGTTAAAAAGAGGCATTTAAGAACATTCAAAAATAACAATAATAAAATCAGCAGTAAGCACAAAGATTAAAACATGTCAGCGTTCTACATGTCTGGATAGGCTTGCCTAAATTAAAATGTTTTAAGCAGGCACAAAAAGAGTACAACAAAGGTGCCTACCTGATGTCAATTGGCAGGGAGTTCCAAAGTGTAGGTGCCACAGTAAAAGATCAATTTCTTATAAGCACAGAACTAGTATTATGTGGCACCTGTAACACTGCCAGTGCGGCAGATTGAAGTGGTCGAGTGGACATGTCTGTCTGATCCTATAGGGAGAAAGGGGGTGAGCAGAAGGGCCCAGAGAAGAAAGAGGAGCAGGAAAACAGGCTTAATAAAGGAGGAAGGAAATTTAGAAGGATGCTGACCAAGGCAGGTATGGGGAACCTGTAGACTTCCAGATGTTGGACTACAGCTCCCATCATCCCTGACCACTGGCCATGCTGGCTGGGGCCACAGGCTCCCCTACCCCTGGGTAAGACCTAAGATCAGGCTATCTGAAGAATAATGTTCTCCTGTATGAGGCTGTCTGTTTACTGAGGTCATCATTGGAGGCCCTGTTCTGGGTATGCCTACCTTCAGAGATTTGGTCATGACTACCAGGAGTAGGACCCATTGGGTTTAACTGCCTCTCTAGAGACATCCCTAGAGTTCCCTGTGTTTGTTATGGAGAGTTGTTTTGTGTATATATTTTAATGAATCATTTTTAAGAACAATTTCTTTATTATTAAATTCATATCCCATCCTTCTCCCCAAGGAGCCCTGGGTGCTATAATGTATTTGTTTATTATGTTTATGTTTTCATATGTGTTGTAAGTTACTTGGAAACCTTTGGAAAAGAAGTCACCCTCCTCATCATAATGTGCTTTACACCTATTCTTTGTTCAAATCAAAACTTTTGTTTGGAAGAATTTTTAATTACACTTGGAAGGGTTATTCTATGGCTCTTCTGCATCTGTTAAGTTATTGTTGCTGCACATTTTTTTAACATTTAGTTATTTTAATGTTTTATATTTTTATTTTTTAATCTTGAACTGTATTTTAGATACATGCCTTAGCTGTGCTGTGGAAAAGCAGGGTACCAATGTTTTAAACAAACAAACCATCCAAAATAAGGCCAGGACTGGAAGACAGAGCGCACCAGGGCAATGAAAGCAAGATGAGCCTGAAAGTGGGTGAAATTCTGGGAGAGGAAGAGAACAACCAGGGGCTGCAAGAGAGAGGAGAACTGAAGTTCACATATTGATTGACAGTAACCAGCAAAATTCTGGCTGCCAGCTGTTGTCTTTGCTTTTTCAGGTACAGGCTAGTTTCGAATCACAGCCCTTGTTCAAATAAGCATGCAGCACAGGAAATCCATTTGAAAAGACTCAGGAGAATTCAGGAGGAAGGTGAAAGTCAAGGTTAGCAACAAAATCCTCAAATGGCTTTTCATTTCTTAGCTGAAGGACAAATAAAAGCACAGACTGGAATCTGCATTCTGCTTCTTCAGACCCGCTGCAGTTGTAATGTTTCCCAGTCTCTTCACTGTGCACAAAAGATTGGGAGCACCCCACAGGATCATACACACCCTCTTCCTGTCTCTTGTGCAAATTTCAGACTCTCTTTCCCTTTCAGCATTATCTGTAGTGTGGCATTACCTTTGCAATGAGTTCAATACTAATGTGACTAGGTTTAAACCAGAGTCTAAAGACAGGATTTGAAGCTGATGAGCAAAACCCTGGTTCAAGGCTAACCATGGTTAGTATTAACCTTGGTGCACAGGTAACACTGCACCGTGGTTACCACTGCAAATGGAAGGCAGAAGTTCATGTGGAAAGAAGGAGGAGGAAACTCCTAAGATGGTCCTGAACAGTTAACCATGGCTAGCTCCAGGCTTGAGGGGGCCCGCAGCATAGTGCCCCTCCTCTGCCAGAGCCTGCCACAGCACGTTCATCCAGTAGTGGAGCTCCTCCAATCCCCACCAAGCAGCCGCTATTTTAATTTTTCACAATGTCCTAAACCAACACTGCATCAGGGCATTGTGGATAGTGGGTCAAGAATCAACTGTGAACCTTACTGGAAGATACCTGTGTGCGCTGCATTGTGGTACTGCCTTAATTTTGGCAATGACACTGGGAAACGTTACATCAGCATTGGAACTCTGCAGTGTTTTTGTCACAATATAGCTCTTGGAATCCAAGGGGGACTAATTTGGAATGGCTGCAAAAGAATAACAAACACTCAAACACAAACTATTACCTACAATATTATGATCCTTTATCAATTTTATTTTATTTTTACTTTGATATTGAAAACATATAGCACATGACTGAATGCGTGTGTGTATTACAGGCACACACACACACACACACACACACAGAGCCCTCCTTTCAAGTCACCTTTAATTGCAATTATCTAACCTTTTTTCACCACTTGAGACCAATTTCAGCTGACAGGTTTAATGCCACGCAACTCAGAACACTCTTCGATCATGGGGATGTTCTCCAAGCCATTTGGCAGAACAGCGGCGAATGACTCAGGAGACGTGACATCAGACAAAACGTCTGAGACTAGATTTAGAAGACAGTGAAGCAAAAACTGAACAACCAGGGGCTGAGGGCACAACTCAAAGGAGGAGGGAGTTAGAGGGAGAATGAAGTCAGCATTCCAAACTCTTGCTGGCCCCAGGAGGAAACTATTAAATGCTTCACTCTTCCTCAGCCACTGTCCTGGAAAAACAAGACATGCTCCCTTCTATCCTTGGAGAAACAGTTTTCCCATACTAAAAGGTCTCCTGCAAATCTTTCCACTGGGCTAATGAGAAACGACCTTGGCACAGTCCAGCTGCCCTCCATCACCTGCTCAAGGTGAGCAAAGGGCAGATGGGGGCGTAAGAACATAAAAAGAGCCTGGTTGCTGAATCAGGCCAATTGCCCATCTAGTCCAGCATCCTGTTCTCACAATGGCCAGCCAGATGCCTATGGAGAGTCTGCAAGCAAGACCTGAGTGCAACAGCACTGTCCCTGTTTGCGATTTCCAGCAACTGGTATTTAAAAATATACTGCTTCCATTAGTGGAGGTAGAACATAGCCATCATGGCTAGTAGCCGTTAATAGCCTTATCCTCCATGAATTTGTTTAGTCCTCTTTTAAAGCCATTCCAGTTGGTGACTGTGATGTTCCTATATTAATGTATATATGGTAAGTGTTGTTGTTTTAGAAGATACATGGTAAGTGGAGTGAAAGAGGAGGGGGAGTGAATGGGCAGTAGAATGCGAGATGATTGGCTGAGTGTTTAAAATGGCTGAATGTATAAAAGGAAGAGTGAGAGTGGAATCTGGGGGTAGGGGGAGAAGAGAACTGAGTGGGTTGCTTGGTGGGGTTTAGAGACTTGTTTGCCAGGAGGGAGGTGGAGTTCGGATTAGTATTGAGTAAAACCATATGCTTATGTGCCTTAAGAAGAAATCTTGTTAACCTTGTTAGCTTTGTTATCTGTAATAAATACTTAATTTGGTTTACCAAAGGCCTGATCCTTGGCTGGGGTTTCACAGACCAGAAGGGAGGGTAAGGTAATGACCAAGGCTGAAGGGGAACTGTAACAAATGGTGGCAGCGGTGAAGAGAGTAATGTGATGTTCCTATATTAATGTATATATGGTAAGTGTTGTTGTTTTAGAAGATACATGGTAAGTGGAGTGAAAGAGGAGGGGGAGTGAATGGGCAGTAGAATGCGAGATGATTGGCTGAGTGTTTAAAATGGCTGAATGTATAAAAGGAAGAGTGAGAGTGGAATCGGGGGGGAGAAGAGAACTGAGTGGGTTGGTTGGTGGGGTTTAGAGAGTTGTTTGCCAGGAGGGAGGTGGAGTTCGGATTAGTATTGAGTAAAACCATATGCTTATGTGCCTTAAGAAGAAATCTTGTTAATCTTGTTAGCTTTGTTATCTGTAATAAATACTTAATTTGGTTTACCAAAGGCCTGATCCTTGGCTGGAGTTTCACAGACCAGAAGGGAGGGTAAGGTAATGACCAAGGCTGAAGGGGAACTGTAACAAATGGTGGCAGCGGTGAAGAGAATAACAATACCAGTATTCAGAGTCTCTGGGAATACTAGTATTGGGACGTTACTGGTGGCTGCCTAGCAGGGGGATCTGTTGAGATCTGTGCTACAGCGGGGAGAGAAACCATAAGAGAGAGCGGTCCGGACTGGTGGAGTCCCTGGTGGTGCCTAGAGACAGGCAGTAACCACGAGCAGGTAGGAACCTGACAGGGAGAGCCAGGGAAGGACGCATCACACGTGGTGTCAGTAGCGGTGGGATACGAACAACAGAGAATCCAGATACAGTGGTGTGGCAAACAGAAATAACAAAACAAGATTTCTTGTGACAGTGACTGGCAAAGAGTGTGTGGCAAAGAGTGAGTGAACTCAAACACCATGGCTGAATATATAAAAATGAAAAGAGAGGAGCTGGTGGAGAAATGCATAACATTCAATTTACCTCACGAGGGTAAAGGGGTAGATGAATTGAGGGTAGCACTTATAGGATTTGCAACTGCCCAGCAAAAACAACCTGTCAGAGAAGAGACCCCAGAAGGCTATTTAAGCAATCCCGCTTATATAGAGTACTTGAGAGAGAAGTTAAGATGGGAGGCTGAGGAAAAAGACAAGCAGAGGGAGTTGGAAGCTGAGAGATTGAGGAGGGAGGCTGATGAGAAAGAAAAGCAGCAGATCTTTGAGGCTGAGGAAAAAGATAAACAGCGAGAGTTGGAAGCTGAGAGATTGAGGATGAAAGCTGAGAAGTTGAAGATGGAAACTGAGAGAATGAGAATGGGGTTTGAGGAGAGGGAGAAGCAACGAGCAGTGGATGCCGAATTACAAGTAGAAAAGTTAAAATTTGAAAGAGAGAAGTTTCATTCTGATGAAACAAGAAAGGACAGAGATGGAGCAAAAATAAAAATTACTCCAAAGCACTTTGCTGTCTATGAGCCTGGTCAAGATCCTCAAATTTACCTCAGCACCTTTGAAAAAGCAGCTCAGTTGTGGGGGCTACCTGAAGATAAATACATGCAGTATTTATCAAATCTGATTAAAGGGGAATTGGCTGAGGTATACCAATATTTCCCCTCAGACAGGCCCGTCACCTATGCTGAATTCAAAGAAGCAGTGTTTAAAAGATTCAGACTGGGGCCTGATCATTTTAGAAAGCTTTTCAGAAACTGCCAGATACAGACAGGGAGGTCTTTTGTGGAGCTGGGGGCAAAACTGATGGACATATTTGGGAAATGGCTGACAAGTGCAAAAGCTCAGTCTGTGGAGGAGGTGAAAAACCTCATGATATTGGATCAATTATACCATCAGTTACCATTAGAAATAAGGCTCCTGGTCAAAGACCGTTCCCCTACATCTGTGCAGGAGGCCGCAGAGATGGCGGATCACTTCGCCTCCAACAGAACTGGCTGGGTGGGGAAAACATCAAGAGAGTTTAAACCCAGACCATATAACGCTGGCAGAAGGGATGTGGTACCACAGAGAGTGAGTCCTCCAGTAAAATCTGAAGGGCACAGGACACCCCAGAGTGGATCTGTGTACCCTAAAAGTGAGGAGAAATTATGCTACAAATGTGATAGACCGGGGCACCTACGTTTTCAATGTGAGGTTGCCAACCCCATTAGTAATCCTGCTCAGACAAGGGCAGTGAAAACAGAGCCCAAGGCTTTAGAAACAGCGAAAAAGGTTCAGTTCTGCCAGATAAACTGGACAGAAGTAACAGACCTTGATTCAAGTCTGAGAGAGGAAGTGAGTGTACAAGGGGCAAATTATTGGGCATTGCTTGATACTGGTGCCGCTCAGACATTACTGAGGCCAGATTTAATAAAATCTGAGGTAATATTACCTCAGGAAACTGTGACTATCCAAGGAGTGAGAGGTCAACCAGAAAGTTTGCCTGTGGCCCTGGTGGAAATGACTTGGAGAGGCCGAGAGGGCCGATATAAAGTAGGCATTAATGCCCAGCAACAAGAACCAGTAATACTGGGAAGAGATGTAATGGGCGCCCAAGGAAAGATCTATGTAGTGACCAGACAGCAACTTGGCAGAGAAAAAGAAGCCATATTAAGGGGGGCTGAAACAAACAGGGTGGAATCTGTTAACCAGCCTCAGGTCACCATAGCAACCACTAGCAGGCCTGCTGAAGGAGACAAACTGTATCAAGTCGTCTCTGATAATGATGAGGCAGATCAATTCAGGGAAGAGCTGCATAAAGATATAAGTTTGAAGCAGATAAAGGAACAAGCCCTGACCCAACAGATTCCTTTCACTGACAAACTGAGGAATCAAGTTGTGTGTGAGAATGGGATTTTATATAGACTGTGGATGCCTGCTGAGAGAAAGGATGAATGTGAACCAGTGAAGCAATTGATAGTACCTAGCAAATACAGAACCAGATTGCTAGAGGTAGCCCACGATGTCCCATGTGCAGGACATCTGGGAATAAAAAAGACCAAGAGGAGATTGGCTGCACACTATTATTGGCCAAATATCTCCAAGGATGTAAAACAACATTGTCTATCTTGTGGAATATGCCAAAAGGTAGGAAAAAGTGGAGTAAAGACTAAGGCACCCTTAAAGCCCCTTCCTATAATTGGACAACCCTTTTATAGAGTGGGGATAGATTTGGTGGGCCCTTTTTCCAAACCCACAAGGCATGGCAAGAAATATCTAGTGGTGGTGGTGGATTTTGCCACCAGGTACCCAGACGCAGAAGCACTGAGATCTGTAGAAGCCCCTGTAGTGGCAGAGGCTTTATTAAAAATCTTTATGAGGCTGGGTTTCCCTCATGAAGTGCTGACAGATCAAGGCAGTGTATTCATGGGAGAAGTGATGCAATGTATGTGGAAATGTTGTGGTCTAAAACATCTAAAGACCACTACTTACCATCCCGCCACTAATGGGCTAACTGAGAGATTCAATGGAGTTTTGAAGGGCATGATCAGAAGCTATGTTCAAGATCACCCACAAGACTGGGATGAACGTTTGGGATGCTTCTTATTTGCATACAGAGAAGTCCCTCAGGAGTCAACAGGCTTCTCACCCTTTGAACTCATGTTTACTAGAAAAGTGAGGGGACCTTTGGAACTGCTAAAAAATTCATGGGAAGGAACTCTGGGAGAGTACAAAACTTCTGTAGTAGATTTTGTATTGGAATTCCGCAATAAATTAACATCAATGATGGAAGTAGTGAAAGAGAATTTGAGTCATGCAAGGAGAAGCAAAGTTACTGGTATGACAGAACAGCAAGAGAACGTGTGTATGATGTGGGAGATATGGTTATGGCGTTCATACCCAGGAAACATGACAAATTACAGGCTAACTGGGAAGGACCATATACCATCAGAGAAAGGCTTGACACAGTGACGTATGTAATCACCACAGACCAATTAAACAAAAGCAAAGTGGTTCATGTAAATATGTTAAAGCCTTACCATACCAGGGATGCAAAGGTGTTGCAAGTTACCTTATTCCCTGAGGGAAGTGGGCCTGAACTTCCAGATTTGGTACAGGAAAGCAAAGACAAAGGAGGGGTAGATCAAGTGGAATGGTCAGAGGAGGTAGAGGAGGAAGTAAAAGAAGAGATTCTGAGAGTTTTGAAAACCTATAGGAATCTCTTTAGCAACAAACCTGGCCGAACCAGTATAGTTATACATTCCATTGATACTGGAGATCATGCCCCAATCAGATCTGTTCCGTACCGTGTGAATGGGAAAGTTTTGAATGAGATCAAAAAGGAGGTGGAAGAGATGCTGGAATTAGGAGTGATCAGGGAATCCATCAGTCCCTGGGCCTCAAGTATTGTCCTGGTTCCGAAGAAAGATGGAACGACAAGGTTTTGCATTGATTATCGGCTAATCAATAAAATTACTGTCCCAGATGCGTATCCTATGCCTAGGGTAGACGCAATGTTAGAGTTATTGGGGGCAGCAACCATTATCTCTACACTAGATCTCTGTAAAGGATTTTGGCAAATGGAACTAGACGAGCAATCCAGAGCCAAAACTGCCTTCAGTACACCAGATGGGTTATATGAGTTTGTGACCTTACCCATGGGACTAAGGAACTCACCAAGTTCATTTCAGAGGCTAATCAATACTGTGTTGCGAGGCATGTCAGATTTTGCAGTGGCCTATATCGATGACGTGGCCATTTTTAGCAAATCGGTGCCTGAGCATGTCCAACACCTGACAACAGTATTGGAGGCCTTAAGAAAAGCAGGCCTCACAATAAAAGCTAAGAAATGCCAGTTTGGACTAAAGGAAGTAATCTATTTAGGACATAAGGTGGGGAGTGGGAAAATCACCCCCTTATGGAGCAAGGTGGAGGCAATACAAGCGTGGCCGATCCCCTTAACCAAAAAAACAAGTAAGGGCATTTCTGGGTGTGGCTGGATTTTATAGGAAGTTTGTGAGAAATTTTGGGGAAATAGCAACCCCCTTGCATGAATTAACAAAGAAGAAGTGTTCTGAGTGTGTGGTATGGACGGATGAATGTCAGAAGGCTTTTGATCTACTGAAGCAAGCCTTGTGCCAAGGACCCATATTAATAGCACCAGACTATGAGCAACCATTCATCGTGGCTACAGATGCGTCGGACCTGGCGCTGGGAGTCATCTTGCTACAGGAGAGAGAAGGCACCAGACATCCGGTGGCGTACCTGAGTTGCAAGCTGACGCCGAGGCAGAAAAATTATTCGTCGGTCCAGAAGGAGTGCCTAGCGGTCGTGTGGGGACTGAACAAGTTGCGCCCATACGTGTGGGGACGAAGATTCACAGTGACTATCGGTGATCATCGGGCCTTGTTATGGTTGCAGACTATGAAAAACCATAACACTATGCTGCAGAGGTGGTCCTGGGCCCTACAGTGGACTTCCAGTTCATCAAAGGCAAGGACAATGTACTGGCCGATGGACTTTCCAGGCAAGTGGCTGGGACTGCAGTGACATGACCAGACAGAGGAACAAAGAAAGACATTTTCCCCATAGAGACTTTTATTTGTTAACGCGACGTATAAATCCTGGAACAGGAATAATACTCTGCTGTTGTTTAAGGGGGGGGAAATGTGATGTTCCTATATTAATGTATATATGGTAAGTGTTGTTGTTTTAGAAGATACATGGTAAGTGGAGTGAAAGAGGAGGGGGAGTGAATGGGCAGTAGAATGCGAGATGATTGGCTGAGTGTTTAAAATGGCTGAATGTATAAAAGGAAGAGTGAGAGTGGAATCGGGGGGGAGAAGAGAACTGAGTGGGTTGGTTGGTGGGGTTTAGAGAGTTGTTTGCCAGGAGGGAGGTGGAGTTCGGATTAGTATTGAGTAAAACCATATGCTTATGTGCCTTAAGAAGAAATCTTGTTAATCTTGTTAGCTTTGTTATCTGTAATAAATACTTAATTTGGTTTACCAAAGGCCTGATCCTTGGCTGGGGTTTCACAGACCAGAAGGGAGGGTAAGGTAATGACCAAGGCTGAAGGGGAACTGTAACAAATGGTGGCAGCGGTGAAGAGAATAACAATACCAGTATTCAGAGTCTCTGGGAATACTAGTATTGGGACGTTACAGGTGGTTGCCTAGCAGGGGGATCTGTTGAGATCTGTGCTAGAGCGGGGAGAGAAACCATAAGAGAGAGCAGTCCGGACTGGTGGAGTCCCTGGTGGTGCCTAGAGACAGGCAGTAACCACGAGCAGGTAGGAACCTGACAGGGAGAGCCAGGGAAGGACGCCTCACAGTGACCATCACTCCATCTTGTGGGAACGAATTTCATAGTCCGACTATACGCTGTGTGATGAAATACTTCAAACTCCAGCAAAACCTTCCTCTCCTTTCTTGCCCACGGGCTGCAAGCATCACAAAATTGCCAGTTATGCACATCAACCCACAACAGGCCTCCCGCATTTCATCTTGAAGCATCCAGAAGACTAACTCATCTGCAGCCTCACACAGGCTAATCTCAGGAGTGGCATCGCATGCAGGGCCCAAGAAGGAGCAGATGTAAAAGATGCAGGAGGATGACTGAGATTGGGTGGAATTACATTGAGAAGACCTGAGTTCAAATGCCCATTCAGCCATGAAGCTCAACAGGGAAACCTGCACAAGTCATCTCTCTACCTAACCCTAACCCTCATAGGACTCTGGTGCATGTAAATGCCTGCCACTATGAGATTAGGAACACAGGAGACTGCCATACACCGAGTCAGTCCGTTGGTCCATCTGGCTCAGTCTTGTCTACACTGACCAACAGAGGCTCTCTAGGGCTTCAAGTAGGAGTCTTGCCCAGCCCTACCCTAGAGATGCCAGAGACTGAACCTGGGACCTTCTGCATGCAAAGCAGATGCTCTCCCAATGAGCCACGGCTCTTCCACTGAGTAACAGAGGAAGACGAGATATGTTGGAGGAAGAGGAGGATGTGTGTGAGAGAAAGAGAGAGGGAGGGTCTCTGTAAGGGGACTCAGACAGGGAAGCCTAAATTCATACGAACATAGGAAGCCACCTTATACTGAGTCAGACCATTGGTCCATCTTGCTCAGTATTGCCTACACTGACTGGCAGTGGCTCTCCAGGGTTTCAGGCAGGAGTGTCTCCCAGGCCTGCCTGGAGATGCCAGGGATTGAACTTGGGACCTTCTGCATGCAAAGCAGGTGCTCTACCACTGAGCTACAGCCCTTCCCCAGTTCCTTCCTGCACCACCAGGGCAGCTCTCAGCCTAATATCTGCATGTGCTGTAGCATCACTCTGGCAATGGCCAAGACCAGATGACCTGTGGAACCAAAAGACCCACACAACTGTTGCTCTCCATTCCTCATTCTGAGAAAGTCACCCACGAGAGAAGGGGCTAAGCAAACGCCTCTTGACTTGCTTCATCGTCTGCCTGATCCAGAGTCCAGTCTTAGGGTCACATCTGATATAAATTTGATAATTAAATAATAAATACCAGCCCTTTTTAAAACCATGACATCTGGCTCCGGATCTTTGTCTGCTGCTCCAGATACCTGACCACCAGCATGATCGGACCATGTTGTTTATCTCTGGCCCAGCTGGGTCCTGACCTCAGAGGGCCACAGCTTGAAGTGATGGCTTGGATGTACTGCAAAGTACACCTCTCAAAACCAAGAACTGTCCTTGGTTTACAGCTCATGGTTTGTCTGGAGGAGACAAAGCATAAGCCTAGGTTTGGACAACATGCCAAGCCAAACCATGACTTAAGTCCCAGGTAGTGCGGTAGCAGGAGGGCCTGGGAAGCAGTGCAGGAGCCACAATCTCCTCTCCAGGAACCAGCGCATTCGCACTAAGCTATAGTTTGTGAACTGTGTGACCTGGGTCAGTATATCAGATTGTTTTATTATCTGGTATGCTGCTTCGATTGTGCTGCTAAGAGGTCTAGAAATTTGTTAAATAAATAATATTCAATTGGGGGAAAACGATTACACACACATACCTGGTGATGCTGAATATTCTTTATATTGCAAGAAAAATTCTGGTAGAGATGAAATTTGTTGACATCTTTTTCATTGGCTTTTTTGGAGGTCGCTTTTGCCAAAGATGACTGAATACAAATGTACTTCCTTTGGCATCTATGTTTGAACAGCAAAGTGAACACAATTTGTACATAGACTCTAGAATAACACCAATATTTGCTTCATTCAGTTTGTAAATCAGGAGAAGGAGAAAAAATGTCTCGCTACCCAGTTCCTCCACATCACGCATGTTCTTGACAGTCTTATCAGGCAAGATGGTTGCCACCCAGGGCCAACTCCAGGTTTGAAAGGGTCCTCAGGAAAAGTACCCTCTGGTGGGTCCCCCCTTCTGTGGATAAGTCATGATGGGCTTACCAGGCAGAGGCGGCAAACAGCAGAAGTGTTCCAATCAGCATTAGGTGGCTGAAAGCCACCATTTTAATTTTGCACAGTGCCCCGGAATGACACTGTATTGGGAGCATTGTGGATAATTAAAATGGTGGCTCCCACACCCCACCTCTGATGCTGATTGGAAGCTGGAACAATAAATGAACAAATTCAAGGGAGGGGTTTGGGCAAGCTAACCTTCTGGGGGCCTGAAAGCTACCCAAGCATGCCAAGTGATGCTGATGAAGAAGAAGAATTAAATTTATAGCCTACCCTTCCTCCAAAGGAGCCCAGGGCAGCAAACAACCAGCAATAAAATAATAAAAGCATTCTAAAAACAACTCCAGTACAATGCAGACTAGGAAAGATTTCTACCTGAAAGGCTTGTTGGAAGGTTTTTGGTAGGCACCAAAAAGACAGTGTCTGTCTAATATTGAAAGGGAGGGAATTCCAAAGGGTAGGTGCCCCAACACTAAATCCTGGGCCTGCCACCGTTAAATAGAGAATCTCAAAATTGTCAGGAGTATGGATCAGGAAGGAGATGACACTGACCTTTTCAGTGGCATCCCCGTGGCCCTTGCAATATGTACAACAGGGCTAGGGAGCCTTTTTCAGCCCAAGGGCCATATTCCCTCATGAAAACCCTTTACATGCCAGCAGGGCCAGATGCAAAAGGAGGGGGGGGGATGCGATTCTTACCTAGGCTCTGCAAAAGTCAGAGGTTTCTACGCATACAAACATCTCTCCATCCTCAGCCGTACCAGACTGAGTCCCCCGCCCCCAGTCATTCCTTCTGTTGGAGATCAGAGCCACACACGCCGCAGGCCTGTGATATATCCCTGCTAAGTTAACCTGCCACCCAGAAGTGCACTGGAGGACACAATCATGTTGCCAGTCTTGAAGTAAGACTCAGCTGCCCGTCTCATGGAATGGATGAAGATCCACTGTGTGACAGCAAAGATGGATGGAGCAAAGAGGAATGGAGGTGACATCCTGTGGGAGCAAAGGTACGTGGAACGCATGGAGGTGCTCCCTGGTCCTTTGCCCCAGGCAACAAAATGTCTTCAGCTGGCCCTGTTAAATCTTCGGCAAATGTTTGGAACCTGCCTTATACCAGTCAGACCATTTGTCCATCTAGCCGAGTACTGACTGCTCTGGATTGCAGCAGCTCTCCAGGGTCTTGGGCGGAGGTCTTGCCCATTGCCTGATCCTTTTTAACAGGGGACTGAATCTGGGACCTTCTGCATGAAAGGGTGTGCTCTGCCACCGAGGGTTGGTTCCTCCTATTAACTAAAAACACAGGAGAACAAGCAAACTGTAACTGCACGCCCCCGTCTTAAAAAGGACAGACCTTGGGAATTCACTCACTGCTGCTACGCAACTGGCTGCAGGTGGCATGTTGGCACAATCTAAGAGGAAAGGCCATAGCTCAGTGGTGGAGTACCTGCTTTACATGGGGAAGGCCCCTAGTGTCTTAAGGTAGGGCTGTGAATGTCCCCCTGAAAGCCAAGAGAGCCGCTGCCAGTCAGTGTGGACAATACCGAGCTGACTCAGTACAACACAGCTGACTTTGGTCTGACTCAGTACAAAGCAACTTCGTATATTCCTAAGGAGCGTCAAAGTTACTCTCTCCCTGCACCAGTACCTAGACCCTTTTCACTGTGCATATAATGACAGACAAAAATGAATACATAAAAGCTGAAAAATAAGAATTTAGTGGCCTGTCATACAAGCAATCTGCCTGTACCAAAGACACTTACAAATCTCTGATGAAATCCAGCGTCTCTTTATCTTTAGCAATCATGTCAGCCAAGATGTGCTGCACTCCAGATTTTACTTCCTCAACAGTGGAAAGTCCTAAAAGAAAATGTGTGAGCGTCACATGATTCATTTTATTTTATTTTTTAAATTACCCTGCCAACACGGCTCCATATCACCCTCAGGGTGGCTTACAAAATCCAAGTAAAAGGTGGCAGACGGCACTGTTCATTACCACCAAATGTGGACTAATAAGAGAATCTGTTGCGATGACAAACCAACGCCGGTGTCGGCCCAGGGTCACTGGCAGCTATATTCATAAGAACAGCCTGCTGGATCAGGCCAAAGACTGCCTCCTGGCTTGTTCATTGATCTTGGCTCCTGACTTGGCCTTCAGTCCTGACTTGTTATTCAGTCCTGACTATTGACTTGTCCCATGGCTTCTAGCTTCTGGCTCTTGACTCTCCTCTGACTGCTGCCCACTGTCCAGCCATGATAGTAGGCTGGAGTGGGTCAGATTCACTTTTCCCCCCTCCTCCCTCCCAATCCCCTTTCCTTTTTTGCTGTGTCTTTTAGAAGCCAGAGGACACACACTGTATTGTTGCTGATCTATGTAAGCTACTCTGGGTGCCTCTTTTGGGTAAAAGCAGTATAAAAATGCTTCAAATAATGAATAATAATAAAAACAGCAGCATCATAAGCAAAACTCATCTTAAAGCAGCTTTTATGATCTTTCTAAAGGCTGGGACGGAACAGGTTAAACAAGCCTCCCAAAGAAGGGAGTTCCAGAGTTTAGATGCCACCACCAAGAAGGCATTATACTATGTATTCACCAAGAATACCTCAGATGATGATAAAATGCAATGCCTCCAAACAGGTGGGCAGAGTCATGCAGGAGTCAAATATCCTGGACCCAAACCTTAGAGGCCTTTAAAGTTTCCAGCTCAAGTTATTGATGTCAGAGATCCTGAGCTAGATATCCTCCAAGGCTAGATCTGGATTTCTGGAGAGAAGCTTTTCTCCCTCTCTTAGAACACAAGAACTTGGGGCCATCCAGTGAAGTGGAATGTTGGAAGATTCAGGACAGACTAAAGAAAATACTTGGTCACACAGCACATCGTCAAACTATGGGATTCACTCCCGCAAGAGGCAGTGATGGACACCAACTTGGATGGCCTTTAATGAGGACTGAGCACAGATTCATGGAGCAGGCTATCAATGACTACTAGCCATACTGGCTATGTTCTACCTCCATGGTCAGAGGCAGTATGCTTCTGAATATTAGTTGCTGGGAATTACAGGTGGGAAGAGTGCTGTTGCGCTCAGGTCCTGCTTGTGGGCTTCCCATGGGCATCTGGTAAGCCACTATGAGAACAGTGTTTATACTGTTCAGCACTCTGGTTCCTACAGCCAAATTATGCATCAGCCCACAGCAAATGAATGACCAATTTGCAGTTTAGGGGCAAAACCAGCCTTTGGATGTACAACACTGTCCTGGCATTTCACCATCAGCATTGGGTTGGAATAATTTAAATATCCTCAGTTTGCTAGACATCATCTAACAGGTACAAATTTAGAACTTATTCTAAAAGAAATGCTCAATACAAGCATTTTACAAAAAACCTCTCCAAAGGTGAACTAGAACAAGGTATTTAGTAGCTTCTCTTTAAAACATACACAAAAATCAGCCCATTTTATTGTCTAAGATTGCCCCCTACAGATTTATCTATAATTACACTATGAGAGACATAGCTAGATATGTGTCCCAAGCTTTTGATTCTTAAACTGATGTGATTTTTAGCCTATCTCGGTGTTCATCTTTTAAGTAGGGAGCGGAAGAATATTTTTTCCTGGTGGTTGTTGGATATACAGTCTTAGTATTATGTATGCTTTTATTTTTGTTTAGTTTATGGCATTTTTGTATTTTAAATCTTTGCAAGTCGCTTTGAAAGTCTTCTGTAAAAAAAATAAAATTTAAGAAATAATAATAAAATAAAATAAAAAACTTGCGATTTAACACAGAACAAACGGCCATTCATTTAAATGGTAATTTTCTCCTCCTCAAAAACAGACCATCATTCCCATTCTTCACTGCAACACTTGCCATCCATTTCATTATATTTGTCTCAGAAATTAACAAGAGTCTGTCTTCATACAAGTGATTCTCAACAAGTATCTCAGAGGCTACTAAGAGCCTATTTTCCAAGAATGCAGTTATGGCAATGATTAGCCACACAGGCAAAAAAACTCACTTAATGTCATTGTGATGTCAGGTGACTGACAGGTAGGCAGGATTGCCCAGCTGTCATATTTGGCTCCTGGTGGGTAAGGTAGATAAAGATCTGGCCCACCAGCCAGCTCTAGCTCCCAACCCCTGATAAAGAGAATATAAATTCCATAGTTTATATTAAGTTTAACTATGCGCTATGTGAAGAAGTACTTTTTTAGTCTATCCTGAATCTTCCAACATTCAGTCCACGAGTTCCAGTATTATGAGAAGGGGAGAAAAACGTCTTTGTCCATTTTTTCCACACCATGCATAATTTTATACACCTCTGTCATGTCCTCTCTTGCTCGCCTTTTCTCTAAATGTACATTATAGGTCATGTATTGTGGACATTTTGGACTGACGCCATATGTTCAGCTGAAGTCATTTCATTTCAGCCGATGGTCATGCATTAACGGCGCCAATCAAAATGGCCAACTGGACCAGATGCCTACTCAGAAAATAAAACAGAATTCCAACTGGACTCTAAATCTAAAGCTCTACTGAAGAGCCATATTTAAATCTCAAAGTAGATTTGAAGCGGGACATTATTGCCCATTGTATATTGCTATACTGAATTTTGATCCATGACCATTGAAATTTAATATGAGAGTAATGACATTTCATATTTCATTAGCAGAATCTTTTATACACCTATCAAATTTTTATATAAGCTGTGTCTTGACTTCTTTGTTGTGACCTCTCAAAGCACAGCAATATATCTCATTTTACTGTATTATAATATTGCCAGTCTTTTGCAACCTATATATATGGCAGTATGAAGCACAGTTGCATGCTGCAATTTCCACTGGAAACCACAGAGCAGATGACACATACGTTGACAAGAAAGGAGGAAGTTGATATTGCCAAGGTCAACCTGAGAGAGAAGAGGTGACCGCTCATTCCTAACAAAGAACATCCCAAGGCTTTCCTCCTCCTGATCTTGCTTTCTCCTGAAAGGGTGGGGGCATATGTGTGACTGAAAGGACCCATGTTCTACTAGAAGAGCATACAGGTCTGTTTTGACTGTGCACCTTTGCATATATGCGCATGCATAAGAGAGAATTCACATTCCTGTATACATAAGCAGGCATACGCTATGTACGTGCCCGTGGGAGGAAGGCTGTGGTGCATTTCTAAAAGAGGAAGAGACAAATATCACACGTACAAATGCAACTTTGGTGCAGCAGATTTGATATTTTTTAACTGACAATGGAGCCCATGGTACAGAACACCACCACCACCACCCAATTTCTTTTTATTTTGCCCCTTTTCAGCAGGTATCCAAAGAAAATATATCAGGAACACAGGGCGCTGATTCATACCAAGTCCATTGGTTCACCTAGCTCGGTATAGTCGGCACTGACTGGCAGTGGCTCTCCAGGGTTTCGGAAGTTCTGCCAAAGGCCCATCCTGTTCTGACAGTGGCCAACTATGGAAAGCCTGCAAGCAGAGCCTGAGTGCAAACTGCAGGGATCTTTCCCAACCCTACATGGAGATTCTGTAGATGGAACCTGGGAAAGTATGTGCTGAACTCAGAGAAGGGCCATAGCTCAGTGGAAGAGCACCTGCTTTGCATGCAGAAGGTCCCAGGTTTAATCCCCAGCATCTCCAGATAGGACCTGCAGAGAGCCCCATCTGAAATTTTGGACAGCTGCTGCCAGTCAGTGTAGACAGTACTAAGCTAGATGGACCAATGGTCTGACTCGGGATATGCCAGCTTCCTAGGTTCCTCCACTTCAAGGAAGTGGAGTCCACTGTTTCAAAGTTCCCACAAAACAACAAAACCAAACATACACAGTCTCTCTTTCTTGATGGCAGGAATGTTACAGATCATTTCACTGCTTCAGGAAGGCACCCACTTACCTTCAACACTGGGCTTTACATAAGAAAGGAGGTTGAGTTCTCTTGGGTTCTCAATGAGCAAATTGGCAGCCTGGTCTAATCCCAGCTGTCTGGCTCTTTGTGCCTTTGTTCCTTTGCTCCCAGTTTTATACGGTGCATACTAGGATAGATCACAGAGGCTGGGTGTGAGGAATACATTAAATTAAGAACAAGAAGGAATACGTGGCTATACGTGGCACCAGACCATACAGAAAATCAGAGGGCAGTGACCTGAAAATGGGCATTTTCGGTTGTTGCCCCGGTATTATGGAATGCCCTTCCCTCTGCCACATGTAAAGCAGCAACTAGCAGCTGTTTCGGACGCCTTGTAAAGACTGATCTTTTCTCCCAGGCTTTCCCTGACCCATAAGATCGGACCCTGTTTCTTACATTTGAATCCCCTGAATTCCTGTTTCATTTGTTTTTATATGTTTTAGTTGCTTTGATACTGCAGTTTTAATGGGGTCTTTTGTTGTTTTAATGATAGTGTTCATTTTTTATCTTGTACACCACTGAAGAGATTTTCAACTATTAAGCCGTTTATAAATGCTTTCAAATAAATAAAATAAATAGATATTACTTTGAATTTTGTTGCCACTAATATTTATGATCTTTTTGTGCTTTACTTATTCACAAGGAGCAGTCATAGAAAAAACACACAAGCATGGTCAACTGGTACACAGAGTGCTTTACGTAACAATCCTATAGGAAAAGCACATCCAGATTCCTTCTGAAAAACACTTTCTTCTAAAAAAAAACCACACGCAGAGAAATGACAATTAAAAGGGAAAGACACTCTGCAGTCCTAACCGTACTGACTTAGAAGAAAATCCTCCTGAAATAAACTGGCATTTCCTTCTAAATAATTATTAGGATTGAGCAGTAAGGAGAGCCAAAAATATATCCTCAAAGCAGGGCTCTTCCAGGCCAACCTGTGGGTCACAAAGCCTGTGCAAGTGGGTCACGGGCTTTATAAGTAAACTCAAAATAATTATTGCTTGTAATCCTTAACTATATGATGAATACCTCATACAACATTTTGCTTTGCTGGCATATTATAATCCTGTGTCGACACCCGTAATCAAACATCGGAAAGACTCAAGTCCTGCATTTTAACACTTGGGAACCACTCTCTGGTGGTTAGCAGCAGAGAAACCTAAGGTCCAAAATTCATGTGCCAATAAATCGATGGGTCACCATGCCAAGAAAATTTGGACTTCTGAGTCACCATTCCCAAAAGGTTGGGAACCAATGTGCCAGACTACCCCTTTATTGAGCATCCATCCTGATTTGTTTTCACAAAGCTTGTAGGGAGATTCTGTGATATCCACTGTTCACTGAGCATTCATTCTGATTTGTTTGTCTGGAGGTTACATGACATCATATCAAGTGATTGTTATCCCACACTTTCCAATGCATTTTCCTATCACTCTCCTTTCCGGGGGGGGGAGGGGGGTTGGGGGACAGGCAAGCAGATTTGTTGCACAAGAGTGCCAAATCCACTTTAACTGTACAACCTGAATTTGCCAGAATATGATTAAATCCCACCCACAAAACAGCAACAGTCTAGAAGCAAACACAGTGACTTTCACACTGCTTCCTGGAGAACCCAGGGGTCCTCAGATGCTTGTTGGGGGCTCCCTCAGTGAAAAGAACAGTAATGGCAAGCAACTTTCTGAGAGTCCATCCATCACATTCAGTTTTCCAATTAGAAATGTTGGGTAAACGTCTTTCTCAGGGGCAAAAGATCTTCATGTGCCTTAGTCTGCTCCACCAGGAGAAGGGAACTGCAGGCCCAGGGGCTGAATGCAGCCCTCCAGACCTTTCCATCTGGCCCTCAGAACTCTCCCCAGGCCACACCTCTCACTGGCCCTGATTCATTGAGTGATTTTGCCTCACTGGAGGATATCCTTCAAGAGTCTGACCATGCCTCTTGCTGTCTGGATGGAGAATAGAGAGAAGTTTTTGCAGAGACAAACCTACTGTATCAAGGTAAAATCTATGTTCATTAACTCAGCCCAGTTCTGTCTCTAGCCCCACCTGTCTCTGGCATGTGGCCCCTGAAAAGTTGCTTAGAAAGGAATCTGGCCCCCTGTTCTACACCAGTGAAAACAACTTCCTCAAATGGAGCAGAAATGATGTTTTAACTAGGGGCAACCCAAAGACTGTTCCCATTTCAACATCCAGATCACAAGTGCTCAAATGATGCTGGATTTCACTGATTTTGGAGGAGGAAAAGCATGCAAAATGGGGGTGGGGAGGGGGCTTCCCACCAGAGGCAACGAGAGCTTCCCAGCAACTGCCATTGTTCTTCCCAGAAGTCCACTGAGAATAATGATTGCGCAAATCATTGTGTAGCATTGCTCCAGATGGTTGCTGGATGAAATGACAGCTGCCAGTTGGCAACTGGTGGGAAGAGCTCTCATTGCCACCACTCCAAAACTGGAAGCAATGACGAAAATGGGAAAGGGCAGTGATTTCACACTCCTTTTTGTCCCTGTATCATCCTTCACCCCAGTTTTAGATCTGCACTAGTTTTAACTGGTGTTAGAGAGTAGGAAACCTGAGGAAGGTGTTTGGTTGAACTGGGGAAGGACCCTATGAACTGGGGATGGGTTATAACTCAGTGGTGGAGAGCACCTGTTTGGCATGCAAATGGCCCATCTCTGGCATCTCCAGGGAGGAATGAGAAACATTCCTGTTTGAAACCCTGGAGAGCTGCTGCCAGTCAGTGCATACAATACTGAGCTAGATGGACCAATGGTTTGACTTGGTATAGGGCTTCTTCCTATGTTCCTGAGAATGCATCCTAGAATTCCACCCATAATCCTCTGCAGTGAGGAAGAGGTTCTGAGAAGACAAAACATTTCTGGATATGAGCATGGAAGCATTTGATGAATTTAATTTTTTTTAAAAACGAAAAGATACTAACCACATGATCCAGCTCCTCCAAGGTTTTGCAGTTCAACAAAACAGTTAAAAGGCTTTCTGTTAGTTTTCCTTCTTTCTTAAGCTTCTGGATTGAACCATGAACCTTTTTTGCTACAGTTCTAAGATAAAAGCAAACGCAGCGGGTGTAGGTTACATTTCATGATAGGCATGCACACAAGGCTCTTAATTTTGGAGACATCTCCTAATCTGTATCATCTCAGCCTAGAAACTTGCGTGCAATTTCCAACTGCCCACAGAGAGTCCTTACATTTACGGGTTGGCCCACTTAATCAACAAATACAGCAGCTTCACAAGCCATAGCGATTTGTCCACAAAACTGTGTCTACAACTGGAGCTAATTCGTTTAGCTCCGCCAAAACTCTATAGAGTGGATTGCTGATTTCAAGCTGCAGTTCGTCCTGGACAAATTAGCAGTGGCTAAACCTGTTCCTTAGAGGATAATGCGTTTCCCATACTTTGTTCCCACCATCTTAAAACATCGTAGGAAGGCAATGTTCTAGACCATCATTCTAAAAATATATATAGAAATAGTGGAAAAAACAGTCTTGGCTTA
The DNA here is from genome assembly GCF_030035675.1 of Rhineura floridana. Classification (NCBI taxonomy): domain Eukaryota; kingdom Metazoa; phylum Chordata; class Lepidosauria; order Squamata; family Rhineuridae; genus Rhineura; species Rhineura floridana. The sequence goes on from NC_084483.1 coordinate 183,405,544, forward strand.
TAGCCGACAGAATACACAATAATGCCCAATTTCAAATGCTCATGCACTTTACTGCACAGGGCGTGATATTTATTTATTTATTCGATTTATTAGTCGCCCATCTGGCTGGTTACCCAGCCACTCTGAGCGACGTACAAAGCAAAAACATATAAAACATCAGAACATCAAAGGGCTGATATGAATTGTTAGCTCTATAGACATAATATACATACACTCCCAATGGCAACACAGGGTTTGAAGAGCTACTGTCAGTCAGCGTAGACAATCCTGAGCTAGAAGGATTGCTGGTCTGACTTGGCATAAGACAGATTCCTATGTTCCCTGAGAACAGATCTAAACTGAGGGAAGGCACGTCCTTCCCTAGAAACCATTTTCCTTAGCAAAGTTTCTTAGCCATCCACCGTCGCTTAGAAAATTTGGACTTGGCTTTTTAAATATATTCATCACCACGATGATAAGATTGAGCTTATATTTCTCTCCCACCACCCCATTTCACGGCCACTATTCTTCGCCCCGACACATACTGTAGTTCCTCCAGCGTTTGCTGAACCTCACGCAACGCATCAGCTTCCATGTTGTTTATAAGCTCTTTTCGATACCGGGCAATGAAAGGAATAGTATTGTCATCGTTAAAGAGCTGGATTATGTTCGCACACACCCATTCTTCAATACCTGTCCTTTGTGACAAGACCTGCAACAATTAAAAAGAAAAAAAGCAAAACAATTAGGATTTTCTCAGAAGAATTTTTTTTTAAAAAAAAACCTGTAAGCCTGCACTGTTTGGGAGAGGGCAGGTTGGAGTGAGACAATAGGAGCAATCATGTTCCTCCTTTCTCCTCACAGAGGAGTAAGCTTGTCAATACACAAAAGCCTCAGTCCCAATCTGCAGTGTTCATTTCAAGCAGTGTCATATCTCTTTAAAGTCATGGATTCTCCCAAAGACCCCTGAAAAGTGTAGTTTGTGAAGGAAGTGTAGTTTGTAGCTCCCCCTTAAATATTTTAAGAAAGATATAGACAAGTTAGAGCGGGTTCAGAAGAGGGCGACGAGGATGATAGCCGGTATGGAGAACAAGTCTTATGAGGAAAGGTTGAAGGAACTTGGCATGTTCAGTCTGGTGAAGAGAAGGCTGAGGGGTGACATGAACGCACTCTTTAAGTACCTGAAGGGCTGTCACATAGAGGAGAGTACAGATTTGTTCTCTGCTGCCCCAGAGGGTAGGACTAGGTCTAATGGTTTTAGGTTGCAGGAGCGTAGATTCAGATTGGACATTAGAAGGAACTTCTTGACAGTAAGGGCAGTTCGGCAATGGAACCGACTGCCTAGGGAGGTGGTGGGATCCCCTTCACTGGATGTCTTCAAGCAGAGGCTGGACAGCTATCTGCAGGAGATGCTCTAGCTGTGGATTTCCTGCTGTGAACAGCGGGTTGGACTCGATGGCCTACAAGGCCCCTTCCAACTCGTATGATTCTATGATTAGACAGGCACTATCTCTGTTATCTTTTTGGCACTTATTGAAGGCCTTCCTCTTTCAACAAGCCTTTTCAGTAGACCTTATCCCAGTCTGCGTCTGTGCTGGAATTGTTTTTAAGTTGTTTGTAAAGTTATTTTTTTAAAATATGTTTTGTTTTAATATTAAGTCTTTTGATTTTAAGATGTTTTAGAGTGCTTTTAATGCTTCTGTTTGCTGCCCTGGGATCCTTCTGGGAGGAAGGGTGGGATATAAATTTAATAAATAAATAATACATAAAATAATAAGGGTGCTGAGAGTTGTTAGGGAACCCCCATTTCCCCTCACAGAACTACAATTCCCAGAGTTTCCTGGGAAGAGGAATTGACTGTAAAATTACGTAGGTTCACCTTTAAATAAAAACTAAGGCAACTTTCTCCCCCATCCCCAGGGGATACCAATTAATTTTGCAGACACAGGATTAGGTAAATGACTGGAGGTTTATGGGAATTTTAATTTCAGCTAAATTCATCTTGAATCTTGCTTTTGAATTTTTATTCTGTGACTCTTGTATCAGGCCACATCTGCATCATACATTTAAAGCACTCATACCACTTTAACAGTCATGGATTCTCCCAAAGAATCCTGGGAAGTGTAGTTTGTTAAGAATGCTGAGATTTGTAAGAACAGCCCTATTCCCCACGAAGAGTGTTTTAACAATCAGTCCTTCTTTCCAGGGAACTTTGAGAATTGTAGCTCAAGTTAGGGGGCCTTCTAACAACTCTCAACACTCTTAGCAAACCACAGCTCCCAGGATTTTTTGGGAGAAGACACGACTGTTTAAAGTGGTATAATACTGTTCAAAGTGGTATAAAACGAGCAGGTTCCTCATTGTTCATCTGCCGTGGGTGAGCTGGGAGGAGTTGATCTGACCCATCTTTGTCCACCTGGATACTCAGTGCATCACCAGCACAGGCTGCAGGGACGGGAGGGAGGAGTTGCTGTGGTCTACAGAACTTCTATCTCTGTCACCAGGAAACCACTCTGTCTTGGAGCTGGCTGTGAGGGCCTGCACCTGGTGTCGGGCCAAGGAGACAGGAAACCAGAGTCGCTGCTGGTGTACCGTCCATCCTGCTGCCTGGCAGCTTCTCTGACCAAGCTGGTGGAGGCCATCTCAGTTGCAGTATTGGAGGAGCCCAGAATGATAGTCCTGGGTGATTTCAATGTTCATGCTGAGGCTGCCTCTAGTGTTCTGGCTCGGGACTTAATGGCACCCATGACAACCATGGGGCTGTCTCAAGTTGTCACCGGCCCAATGCGTAGGGCAGGGCACACCCTCGACTTGGTTTTTGCTCCAGATGAAGGAAGGGGTGGTCTGGAGATAGTCATGGTCAGACCACTTCCTGGTGAAGTTTAGACTTATGGTTCCAACCGTCCTATACAGGAGTGATGGACAGATTAAGATGGTCCGCCCCAGAGACTAATGGAATCCACAGGATTCCTGAATGCCCTGGGGGAATTCCCAGTAGATACAGCAGGTGACCCTGTTGAAGTCCTTGTCACACTGTTGTGTGGCAGCTGTGCTGTGGGGTGCCACGGGGTACTATCTTGTCCCCCATGCTGTTTAACATCTATATGAAGCCCCTGGGAGCGGTCATCAGGGGATCTGGGGTGAGGTGTCAGCAGTATGGTGACAATACTCAGCTCTGTTTCTCTGTATCATCTGAATCAGGAGAGGCCATGCAAGCCCTGGACTGCTGCCTAGACTCGGTGGTGGGCTGGATGAGGGCCAATAAACTGAGTCTGAATCCTGGCAAGACGGAGACACTGTGGGTTGGTGGTTCCCGAGGTGGGATAATTGGTCAGTTGCCTGCTTTGAATGGGGTCGTACTCCCTCTGAAAGAGCAGGTATGTAGTCTGGGGGGGGGGGGCTACTGGATCCATCTTTGTTGTTAGAGGCCCAGCTAACCTCAGTGGCTAGCAGTACCTTTTACCAGCTTCAGCTGGTAAGACAGCTGTGGCCATTTCTGGACCAGGATAGCCTGACCACTGTTATCCATGCATTGGTAACCTCCAGGCTGGATTACTGTAGTGCACTCTATGTGGGGCTGCCCTTGAGGTTGGTCCAGAAGCTGCAGCTGATGCAAAATGTGGCGGCGAGACTGCTCACTGGGGCAGGGTATCGCCAACATGTCACCCCACTACTGAAGAATTGCACTGGCTACCTATTAGCTACCAGGCTAAGTTCAAGGTTCTAGTTCTGGTGTAGAAAGCCCTATACAGCTTGGGATCAGGATACCTGAAAGACCGTCTTATCCTTTATATGCCCAGTCGATCACTGCACTCTGCAGGTGAGGGCCTTGTGCAGATACCATCTTACCAGGAGGTCCATTCTGCACAACATAGGAAACTGCACAACCTTTAGTGTAGTGTCACCTACCTTTGGAATTCCCTCACCTTAAATATTAGACAGGCTGTTATCGTTTTGGCACCTACTGACGACCTTCGTCTTTCAACAAGCCTTTTAAATAGAGCCCTTCTCCCAGTCTGCATCTGTGTTGGAACTGCTTTTCAATATGTTTTTAAACCTTCTTTTTTTACAAAAAAAGAGATGTTTTTAAAGCTTTTTAAATAAGTTTTTAAAGATTTTTTTAAATATATTTTTAATGGTTATTTTGTTTTGATATATTTTGAGGTCACAAAAACATTTTTGTGATGTATCTACAGATAAAGCTTAAAATGTATACTACAGACAAGACCTCCTCCCTCTGCCCAATGATGATAAATCGGAGCTTCCCCACTTTCCCTCTAACATTAGAGCCTGGGGTCATCCAGTGAAGCTGAATGACGGAAGATTCATCACAGACAAAAGTACTTCTTTGCACAGCACAGTCAAAGTTACAGTAGTTGCTACCACAGAATTTGCTGCCAACTTAGACAGCTTGAAAAGATTAGACAAGGTCATAGAGTATAAAGCTAGAAATGGCTAGTAATCATAGTGGTCTTCCACCACAGTGTTAAGATCTTTCTATTTAAGAAGTCCTTTAGAAGCTGGATTTTCTACTGCAGCTTAACATAATTATATGCAACCTTTCTGAATTTACTCCTTTTTAAAAATCTGGCTTTCATTATGTTTTATTATGCTTTTGCATTTTAAACTGTTTTATGACTGGCTTTCATTGCAGTTGTTTCATTTGCATTTTGCTGTTTTTATGTGCTTATTATTTTTATGTCTTGAACGCTATGAGGATAGGTGAAGTATAAATATTTAAAATAAATGTTGGCTATTGATTTTTTAAGGTTGTCTGTTCAGTGCGTGGAAATAGGTTATTCAGTGCATGGAAATACATTTGTATTAAGATGTATAGGCTACCCTGACATTTTGCATTCACGGGTTATTGATCAGGGAATATATACTCTTGTTTTGGCATTTCACATAAACAAACTACAATTATGATGACAATTAGACTTAAACTATATCAGGCCCTACAACTGGTAGGCGAGGCCCTGTTGCTGGTGTCACCTCTGGCTGCAGCCCACTTGGTGTTGGTCATGACAGGGCCTTCTCAGTGGTGACTCTTCATTTGTGGAATGCCCTTCCAGGTAAAGTGCATCTGTCTCCCTCATTACTGACTTTCAGGAGAAATTTTGTGGGAAATATTCCCACTTCTAACCTAGCTGGACCCAGACACAATGGAGGATTCAGAGTTAATATATTAATAATTCCTCTCAACCAAATGGGGCACAATTAAATTTAATACACAGGGAATAGTCATCCTTTGTCTATTCATGATGGGCCCACCATCACGGCACCTGATAGAAACCAGAACACCTTTTGGTGCCATGCTAAGACATCTCCAGCCATAAACTTCAAGCTTATCTCCAAAACGTAAAATCTCAGCTCAACTACCATCAATTAGGAGCAATTAAATCACACCGATAATAAGGCCATTAATTACCTATACTGTAAATTGTTAAGTGGTTCTACTTAGTTGGACAATTGTTTGTACAAACATTGAAAAACATTCCTGAACTGATAATTTCTTTGTATGTTCAGATGCATGCTAGATATCTTCCCACGTCTAAGAGATTTAATGTGTTACTCTGTAACTGAAATTTATTGTTTTTCTTTCATGTATTCAGATAAATTGAGGAATGTACCATTTTGTTATATTTTAGAATAGTTAATTTTTCTCTGACAATTGAATAAGCAGCAATTAAGCTAGGAATATTTCATAAATTTGTTATCTTCAAAGGAAAATTTAGTATAAATATTCATGCATTTTAGTATCAAATCAGTCTTCTCCTAGAAGAGGCTCACTAATGCTTGCCTCCCCGGATAGCCTTGTAAGATCCAGGTAACTAAGCAAGGTACCTCAGCTCTGCATCAGATATGTTGCATCTATACTGTATATCAGAATTTAGATCTGTTATGCCTTAACCTGCTTTTATTTTGATTTTATGCTTGTTAACTTTCATTCTTTCTTATGGAATGTTTAAATAGTTTTATAAGTAAAGGAAACTTGTTGAACTGATCTTATCTGTCCGAACACTTGTTCCCAAACCCTATATTTCCTGTGTGCTAATATGAGGAAGGGGCGCTAATTCTCTCCCTTGGACGTGGCATCTGCTTCAGGGAAAGCTAAGGTGCAGCTTAACAGCGAGGCTCACGGCCTGCTACACAGACAGCACTCTTCAACTTCTACCTTGAACAGAGCAAATATGTCACAATTTAAAACATTCCTATTTACCCAGGCATTTGATGGCTGAGAGATACTGGCAACAGTGTAGTGGCAAATTCAGAAGTGCAGGGTACCTTCATGATACTCAGAGCACACACCCTCCCCCTTTTTTTTGCTGCTGGGTTGAGAATGAAATTTTTGTTAATGCCTTCTCCCACAACAACAGATGTCCCTAGGAGCCGATAAGCATGAAAGAGGAAGAGTGTTAGCTACTAAAAATAGTTTTCTCAGTGGCCAACTCATCTCCTTTCACTCTGATTGGCTCCAGTCAGCAGGAAAGAACAAGGAAGCATGTTAGAAGACTCTTCTCAGTGGCAAATATACTCCCCTTTCATACTGATTGGCTCACAGGATGCTGGAGACATACAGGCCCTGCTGGGGCCCTGCTCCCCAAAAAGTAAAGGGTCTAAGACCCCAGACAACTACACCCGTGGATATTGGCCATGGCAACCATGAAATTAATAACTAAGAGAGTATGTGATTGCTTTTAAAAAAAAATAGATGTTTTTAGATTGTTTAAAATGTTTTATTTTATTTTAAACTGTACTATTTAAACAGGTCCTGGGCTCCTTTGGGAGGAAGGGCGAGATACAAATTTAATAAAAACAAAGAAACCAGTCAGTAAACTGGGTAGGAGCCATGCTGATCTTTTAAAAAAGGATTAAAATTATTCAAAGGATAAAGGTTAAAAAGCAGCTAAAAAGAAACAGGAACATAGGAAACTGCCTTACACTGAGTCAGACATCTTGGTCCATCTAGCTCAGTATTGTCTACACTGACTGGCAGCGCTCTCCCAAGTTTCAGGCAGGGAACAATTCCTAGCCCTGTCTAGAGATGCAGGCACAGCAGAGGCTCTACCACTGAGCTACGTTCCTTTTCCCAGTATAAAATTCCCAACCAGAATGAGAATCAACTTCCTATAAAAATATCAATTTCTTTTATGAATGAAGTTTTAAAAACCATAAACCAGAATAAAGGCAAAGAAGATAAATCATCCCTTTTTTATTATTATTTTTCACCATCTCCCTACCTGTGGAGTTTGTAACTTTAAGTAACTCCAAGAAAAGAAAAACCTCATATTTTTCCATTCTATTCACAAATATCTGAATGACCTCTTTTTGATATTCTCTCATGAAACCCAATACTAATTGTAACCTTCTTGCGCCGTTGCTTATGCTCAGGATAAGTTCTCATTAAAACGGGAAAGTATGTAATTTATTTTATAAAAATAAAGAAAGGCCAATTTACTTTCTGGAATACATCCAGTGCTGCTATTATATACAATAGAAACCAAATTTATGCCTTGATCCAGACCACAGACTTTCTTTATGCAGCATAAGTTTATGGGAGCTTTGTTATGAAAGGGAAAAGATCTCATACCTGCACAATGTCCCAGCTCATTTTATGGTCTTCATCCAATTTGGCACTCCCTGCAAGTTTTACAGGCTTCCCCTGAGGACACATGGCTGATTTTAATTTTTTTAAAGGAGGTTCATCAAATGTAAAATCTTCTCCAGGCTCTTCGGACTTCACATTTGGCTTTGATGCAGCAGAACTTGTGGAGGGTCCTTCGGCATTTTCCATGCCATGGGTCGGACGCCCTTGAATGATGCCAAGGGTTTTTATCAGGGGCTTTTTGGCTAGCGATCTCGGCTCGGCGTCTTCCTCTTCCTTCGGCTGCCATAGCTTCAGTTCTCCTTCATTCCCTCCAGAAGCAGCAATAGGCACAGAAGTATCCTGCTCGTGCCACCAAAAACATGTTAAGGATGCAAGTTGAGAAAATACAAAAAAATAAATACTTTGAACATTGTGCAGCCTAATCTCACAATGGTGTCAATTTCAGGCTTACTCCAACAGCCACAAATGGACATACTGGAAGCTGCTGTGAAAGTGTAATTGTAGAGGGCACAGGCCTTTCCATTAGCATCACCTATGGCCAGTGCAGATGTTAACAGTGACAATTCCCTAATCAGAAGTAAGCAGTCAGAAACATACGCTCAACCCTATCCAGCACCTTGCTTCTGGAGCACAGATTTCCTTCACCAGTCTTAACTGCAGTGGACCACTGTGTCACCAGTGATATTAACTACAACTTAGGGCTAACCTGGTTAAAGCTGTTTTTCAGATCTAAAGTTAACCGGGAAACCTGGTCAGCCCTAACCACAGTCCTAACCACTTACCTGCAGCTAAGTGTAATCGGCAACATGTGTGCAACACAGACACAAACAATACCCACAACCCCTGTACAACCACATAGGAATATAAGAACATGCTCTACCTCCAGCGTCAGAGGCAGTGTGCCTTTGAATACCAATTGCTGGGAATTGTAGATGGGGAGACTGCTGTTGTGCTTACAGGCCTCCTATTGGAATCTGGTTGGCCACAGTGAGAACAGGACACTGGACTAGATGAGCCTTTGGCTTGATCCAGCAGGGCCCCTTATAAGATCTTATTCCAGCTGGAAGCTTGTTATTCTAGCTCAGTCATATTTCTCCATCCAGACCCACATTGTTCACTCTGACTGGCAGCAGCTCTCCAGAAAAGAGCCTTTCTCCTACCTGCTATCTGATCCTTTGTAACTGAGCCTGAGTGACACAAAGCAAGTTATCTACTACTGAGCTATGGCCACTCCCGTTTGCATTAACTCACTGAGGAAGATGAACACGAAACAGCTTTCAGAAAAAGAATGAGAGTCTGTCTACTGTTGCTATTTTAACAAGAAGAAGAAACTTGTATACTCGTAAAAATATAGCCTAATGTTTACGGTCCCCAAAGCTATTCAGCTCATTGTTCCAGTGAACACAAAGGGAAGAGCGGGCGTTTATAACACAGGGTTGTGTCCAAATGTGTCCCTCTGCTCAGTGTGAGCCAATGTGTGGTGTAGTGGTTGAAGTCTTGGACTAGGTTCTGGGATACCAGGGTTCAAATCCCCATTCGGCCATGACAGGGTTGTTATGAGGATAAAATGGGGAGAGGGAGGACCATGCACGCCACTTTGAGCTCCCTGGAGGAAAAGTGGGATATAAATGCAAGACTAAATGCTCCAGCAGACTTCCACAAAGGGGAAGGAGACGATTTTCACAAAAATTCCTCCTTTTCCCTGAGGCTCCCCCCCCTCCCCTCAGCTACCTCCCACAGTCTTCCGCAGAGTTCCCCACCCCTGAGGAGCAAATGTTGGAGGGGCACAGGAGGACACAGAGGGCAGGGTGGATTCAGCAAAATTTGCTTTCCCCCTGCAATTCATGGAAGCCCTTTATTTCCCCCAAAGAATCCTGGGAACTGTAGCTTGTCTCCCACAGAGCTACACTCCCCAGAACCCTTAACAAATGACAGTTCCCAGGATTCTTTTGGGGGAAACAATGTGCTTTAAATGTGTGTTGTGTATGGAACCCCGGTGGGTATAACAAGCATCTTTGTTCAAAGTTAACTCTAGCTAATATCCTCTAGGGCAGAGGATATATCTAAATGCTTACATTACAGTCCACAGCTCCAGCACGTACATATGTGAGGCTCTAAGGCATAGATAGAGCTTCACATGTGCAGAGGCCTTCGCATTCTCATCTATAAGTCATGGACTGTCCTGTAAGTGCAACAGAAATTCATCTGATGCCCAGAAGGAAAAAAAAACAGGTTCTGCTTGCATGAAGATCTGTGTGCAAACAGCAAGGGTCTGCACAATTTCAGATTGTTGCCTTTTTCATTAGAAATGTTACTACTGCAATCTTATACCCCTCTACAAAGAAGGAAGCACTATTACATTCAGTGGGACTCTCTCCTGGGTAAGTGAGCATAAGATTACAACCTACAGTTCCTAGAGAAATAGATTTCCCCAGGTATCTTTGAATATCCAAGTGGGTAGGGCAATCTCCAAGTGGAAACCATCTCTCCCACAGACAATATTGATCCATTCTTTCCAGTGCCTGGAAAGGTAAATTGCTTGCCAGATTCTACTACTAACCAGTTCCTCTTTTACTGCCACCTTCTTGGTCCTTTTCCGAGGCACAGCTGGCTTCTTCGGTGCTACAGTGGGTTTTTTTGCTCTCGCCACTTTCATTCTGGGCACCCGGGCCTTGCGTGCAACTTTCTTTTTGGGCTCCCATTCATCTTCTTGCTTTTCCTCTTCCGATTCTGAAGATCTGAATAAAGAAGGAGCAAACGTCAGAGGAGTTGTGCATGATTCCATTGTGTTAACGAAAGGTGGGGGGAAGCACCCTCAATATTTAAGGACAAGGGATATGCCAGAAATATTAGAAGCACAGCCGAATACAAGAATGGCACTCAAAGCAACTAACTGAGTCTCAGGTCCCATCCAGACTATACATTTAAAGCAGTATCATACTACTTTAAACAGTCATGGCTTCCCCCAAAGAATCCTGGGAACTGTCATTTGTTAAGGGTGCTGTGAGTGGTTAGGAGACCCCTATTCCCCCTGACAGAGCTACAAGTCCCAGAGTTCCCTGAAAGGGGGATTGATGGTTAACTACTCTGAGAATTGTAGCTCTGTTGCCATGGTTCTTTGGGGTAAGGCATGACTGTTTAAAGTGGTGTGATATAGTGGTATTATAGCGCAGATGGGACCTCAGAAAAGGGTGGCAGCAGAGTGCCCGTCATGGGTAACTCAAGTCCTTGAAATTGTAGTGCTATCTTCTCCTACCAAATGTGGCCTATCAAGCCAAACACTGCCCATCAGCCATGTGTCATGCCCCACCATGCCGGCAATGAGTAAGTGGATCAGGTTGGTGGGCCGACCACCTGTCAATCATCGGACATCGTTATGTGTCTGGCTTATCAAAAACCAGCCCCCTCCAACACTAGCGCCTCCCCAGCAAGTGATGGATGGTTGCAAGCTGTCCACTATTTTAATTACCCAGAATGCTTTGAAGTAGTATCACTCCATGGTATTGTGGAAATCTAAAATGGCAGCACACAGTTGTCCACTGCTGCCACTAGGGGACCCCAGTCCCAGAGCAGGCATCAGCCCTAGTGAACTGTGCCTGGTGCTGGGACCCTGACCGCTGCCTACGAATCAGACCTGACAGAAAGTTTTACTGCACTCCTGGAAGAGATTCAGCTTCTGAATCTGATGCATTTCTAGGGCAGACTTGCAACGCTTGTGACCCACCAAGACAGATGGAGACTGCCCACCATCACCACCATATGATTAGGTCTGCCGGCTGGAGATTTCCCGCTGCTAGGTACTTTAGAGTCCTAATGGCCTCTGTAATACCGGATGGACTGTCTCCCATGCTGATGATGGTTGGCGCAGTCCACCGTCCAGTAGGGCTCATGCCTGCTCTAGAGCTGAGGTCAAAGAGGTCCATCAAGGTATACATTGCTGGAGGCTGTGATGTCCCTGTATTTTAATATCTGTAAAAATGGTAAGTGTGGGTTTATTAAGTGATATATGGTAAGTGACTGAGTAAGAGGGGGGGAGTACACGGGCTAGAATGCTGGAGAATGTTGGATGATGATTGGCTGAGTGTTTGAATGGCTGAAGGTATAAATGAGCGGATGACAGGTGAGTCAGGGGGAGTTGTTGGGGAGTTGTTGGAGAGTTGTTGGAGAGAGGTAGTCGGTTGTTGTGGGTTGGAGTTGGTTGTGGGTTGGATTATATTTGGCTGCTATTAAGGCAGATTATATATGACCTTGGCTGGGGTTTACACAGACCAGAAGGGAGGGCAGGGTAATTACCAAGGTGCAGAAAGAGTATCAAATGGTGGCAGCGGTGAAGAGATAGTGTATCATCAAGTATCCAGGGCAACCCAGGGCTGTATGCTTTATAGGCACAAAGATACAGGGGGGTTGTGGCCTGCAAGTGCACCCAGACACAAAGTAACAATAGGCCAGAAGGGGACTAAGGCAAAGTCCTAAGGCAATATTGTGAAACAGGGAGTGCCTGGTGGTGCTGCCTAGCAGTGGAATCTTGCAAGATCTGTGCTAGAGCCACAGAGAGAACAAATAAACCAGGGAGCCTGACTGGAGGAACCTGACAGGTGGAGGTCTGAGGTGGGATTCTCACAGAGGCCCCTTCAAACATATAGCCAGACCTACTTTCTGTTTTGAGCTGGCTACCAACAACCAGGTTTAATGCAGCACAGTAGAAGAGGCATGCTCTTTTTTTATATTATCCATGTACAAATTGTTTGTGTTTATCTTGTTTTCACCTAGGCGGCGTATGCACCATACATTTCTCTCTCTGTGCCACATCCTTTCCCCTTCCTTGCCATTGGCATAAAATTAGGCAGAGGATTTACATATTGCCCTTGGCCCAACGGTTCCCCATCCCCCCCAACCCCCAGCTTTGTGAGTTCACAGCACAGACAAGATCTGAACTGATTCATAGCTCAGACTGTAATCTTATACACATTTACCTGGAAGCAAGTCCCACTGAGCAAAATGGCATTTACCTCTGAGTAAACAAACATAGGATTGCACTAATTATCACTATCAGTAGGTGGCCAATTCAGAAGTGCAGGGTCCCTTCATGATAGTCACAGCTACCACCCCTCCCCCCTTTTATTGTTGCTGGGTTGAGAATGAGATCCTTGGTAATGGCGTCTCCCACAACAACAGACATCCCTAGGAGCCTATAATCATGAAAGGGGAGAGTGTTAGCTCCTAAGAAGAGTCTTCTCACTGGCAGACCCACGTCCTTTCACTCTGATTGGCTCCAATCAGCAGGAAAAGACAAGGAAACATTTTAGAAGACCCTTTTCAGTGGCCAACACACTCGCCTTTCATGCTGGTTGGCTCATAGGATGCTGGAGACACAGGGACCCTGCTGGGACCCTGCTGACAAAAAAATTAAGGGATCTAAGACCCTGGTCAACTACACCCCTGATCACTATACTACTTCAGCTCTCTTGTGGATTTTTATACACTCTCGCTGGGATCGTTAGATCTTTATAGGGGAAGCAATCCGCTAAAGACAGGAAATGCTGTAATTTTTGAGCATTCTTATTCCTGGAAACTTTTCCTTCTATGGATTCAAAACTTACTATTATCATTATGGTTATTATATACCTCTCATCTTCTAAAGAGCTCATAGTGGTGTACATTGTTATCTCCCTCCACTTTATCCTCACAACACCCCTGTGGTTGTTAGGCAGACAATGACTAGCCCCAAGTCATGTGAGCTTCATGTCTGAGTGGGGATTTGAACCCTGGCTTCCCAGGCCCTAGTCCAGCACTCTAACCACTACACCACACTGGCAACCTCGTTTGATGTTGCCTGACTGCTATGTCAAGACATGAAGAGCAGCCTTAGACAGCCTTATTTGGCTTTTAAAAGCACTAAACATAAATTTCAACTCACGATTTAAGGAAAGAAGGCAGTTCATCTTCTGGAATCTCTGGTTTTGGTGCTCTTCTAGGCCTTCTGGGCAGAGCCGACATCTGAGGAGGGGAAATAGCCAATATGAATGCACTGTTTCCCACTTCAAAGGACTGGTGCAGATATAATGCTGTTGATTGCTTAACCGGGATGTTATGCCATACACCACTCCAGATACTTATAGAAGAAGAGCAGGATATGTGATTCAGCTCCCCGGCTCCCAGGCAGACGTGGAGTTCAGTTTTGGCTGTCTTAACACCTTTCAGATAACCCTTGATATTCACCCCCTAGCCTTGCCATGAATAATTGAGATTTGTGAGGAACCCCTTTCTAGCAGGTTGGGTTGCTTGCCAGCAGGATCAGAAAATGAGTTTTTGATGCCTGTGTTAGGGCAAACTCTTTGAAGCTTGCCAGTTATTATTGCCTTGCTGTTCTGCCATGTTTTACAGCCGAGGTGTCTGTGCAGTAATAATAATAATAATAATAATAATAATAATAAAAACCAGTTGAAACAAGAGGGCCAGGGCAAAGGGGGGGAGGCAAAGGAGATATTTTCCAGGGTGCATCATGGCTTATGCCAGTCCACTGAGGTGAACCAGGGCTCTTCCATGGGCAGTCTTCACAGGGACACTGCCAGTGGTAGCTTCTGCCCGCCTGCCTGCCTGCCATTTGGGGCGCTCCTCGCCAGACACGCCAAGCAGGGCTGGGTGGAGAAATACCTTTGCTGGAGAACCCCCTCCAGCACAGCAGATCATGGCTATCACAATGCCCCTGTAGTATCTCTTCCAAGGTTTGTTGTTATGTGCTTTCAAGTCGATTATGACTTATGGCGACCTTATGAATCAGCGACCTCCAGTAGCATCTGTCATGAACCACCCTGTTCAGATCTTGTAAGTTTTATTTATTTATTTATTAAATTTATTAGTCGCCCATCTGGCTGGTTGTCCAGCCACTCTGGGCGATGTACAAGATAAAAAGCAATACATTAAAACATTAAAATTTAAAAGTTCAGGTCTGTGGCTTCCTTTATGGAATCGTAAGGTACAGAAGGAAATTATAATGATGGCTTCTAGATTCAGCCATTTATTCAGAGAGGAGCCCAGAGGAGCCATCAGTGGTGAGCCTTGGGTCTTAAGACCCCAGCAGCTGCCCCCAAGGATGCTGGCTACTGACACCAAGCCTGTCCACACAGTATATTACCTGGGGGCATATTTACTGCTGGAATGAACACTGTAGAATTCATCCTGCAGC